>NC_064542.1:13864862-15327337 GCF_023856365.1 Brienomyrus brachyistius
CACACACATACATATATATACACACACACATAAATATATATATATAGTCGTGATGTCAGCAAGACACACTGTTGCTTTACTGAGCCTTCAAAACAAACTGACAACAATTCATCAGTGTTTCAGATTCCCTGTGAAAAGAGCAGTGAGCCATATTTCACTCAGCCTTGAAAAATCACATACAGACCTACCAACAAGCTATGTGCTGACTGTCTGGAGAGTAACACGACCAAACTAATGTGACCTAGTGTGCACC
The DNA here is from genome assembly GCF_023856365.1 of Brienomyrus brachyistius. NCBI lineage: Eukaryota > Metazoa > Chordata > Actinopteri > Osteoglossiformes > Mormyridae > Brienomyrus > Brienomyrus brachyistius. Next base: position 13,865,116 of record NC_064542.1, read on the forward strand.
TGGAGCACAACACAACACAACACAACACAATGCACACATACAGCCAAAACATGGCTGCCAGAAACCTTTTTCTTATTTTTTCAGCCTGAAGGATCTGAACAGATGTTTTTAGACTTCTTGAAGGCTCACATTCCGATCCAGGGGGTACCACTATAGCCAATGTAAAGGCTGTGTTTTGGTGCTTTGTTGATATCACTGTGTAACGAACATTTAACTGTGCAACCACGTCTACCACAAATTAGGGGAAGTAGTCCTTAAATTCAGTGGTGCTTTTAGAATATGAATACTGTATTTTCACCCTAGATACTATGGATATAGACTATGCATCAAACAACAGCAGAATTCTCTTTTGTGATTGTGAAATTCCGTGTTCTGCTGTCATTCCTACTACCAGACTACAGTTTACCATACTTTTAACATGCACTTGGGCTAGATGTCAGAACTGGTGAACAACCGTGTTCTTTTTTCACTATGCAATAAACTGAACTTGAAGTTTCAAAACTTTTCACAGACCATTACTTGCACTAAATGAACACAGTTAAACTGCAATTCTATGGGTATATTTAAGCAATACTACTTAATTTTTCTAATAAACTATCGTCCAAAATGGAACATGGTTCAGGTGCTGCTGTATCGTCCCTAATATCACTATTTTTGTTTAAACTACAAAATATGAGCGTTATATGGAAATATGGATATTACATACCTGCAACACTTAATGTTTTGAATATGAATGGATAAAATAATTTTAGTTGTGTGCATATATTCTAGTTTTGATGCAATGTGTGCACATTTTTGTGTGCATTATAGGGTAGGTCAGCATATTAAAATACATTTACTGAACTAGATTTTAGGCCAAACATTCAAAATAACATTCATTTTGCAAACTGTACAGTAACATTCTATTGAACAATTTAAGTGTAAAAGGAAATGCAATTGAAGGAAGCACAATTTGGGAATGAAATTGGCTCTTGTTCGTGAGTCGGGCCGAATGATTCAACTCAAATGGGGCAGCATGGTGGTGCAGTGGTTAGCACTGTCACTGCACACCTCTGGGACCCGGACTCAAGTCTCTGGCCAGGTTCCGTGTGTGGAGTTTGCATGTTCTCCCCATGTTGTTGCTGGCTTTCCTCCGGGTACTCTGTGTCCCCCAGTCCTAAAACCATGCCGAGGCTGATTGGAGTTGCTAAATTGTGTGTGCTGCGATTGGTTGGCACCTCATCCTGGTTGTTCCCTGCCTTGTGAGCCTGAATAGGATCAGCAGTTTGGAAAAAGGCTGGATGTGTTCGAATCACTGACTACAGTGGCCAAGAAAGCCCAGTGTATGTCAACATTAACACGATGCAAAAAGATGAGATGCAAAAATTCACATGTAAATGTTTTCTTTATATGTTGTGGTTTTTGCAAAACTGTATGTTCTTCCTTTGTATGTTCCATAAGGCCGGGTGATGTGGACCAAAAACCACACCAGTGCTTTTAGGCATATGATATTTTCTTATATTTTCTTTTAACCGCGTCCAACGTATTCTTTTAAATAAAAACCACATGTGAGATATAACAAATGCTTTTATTAAAACAATGTGTGGGCTTCCTTACTTATTTGCAGATATACAACTTTTCAGTATATACATTTTCCGAACACAAGTCTAAGAATGAATACAAAGTGTATGCCTGTATCTGTAGCATGGGTTAAATAAAGCAACCACGACATAAAAGTGATTCACTCAACTATGTCCACTAACAGACTCATTCTGTCCTTTTATGACACTGCTCTCAAAATATACGGTGAAGGTTATTTTCTGTCGATAAACTAAAACCTACTTAACACGTGTTTTCTGAATTTGTAGCGCGTCAACACTAATCAGCTACCGTAGATATCGGTGTCAGAAGCACGTTGGCACGGAGCACATTAAGAAAACACATTAAGAGAACACAAGACATTTAAAAAAAATACATTTTTTTTTGTATTGATGTTTCTGTGTCGTCTTCATGTTATGCGTCTTCTTAATGTTTTTGCGTTGTTAATGTTGACGTGCTCTGGGCTTGCAGGGCCACCGTACCCATCACTATTAGGGAGAGTGGTAGGTATCACATTCTCGGTAATGACAACCCATTTGCTGACAGACAATAGGAATTAATAATCACGTGACTTTAACGCGGCCTTCTGCCGTAAAGCAGGTCGACTCTGCCGTAAAGTCAGAGCCCGGATCGCTAGTGCGCTGCTTCGTCGACAAAAACAACAACAGCAGCAGCATCTGGGAGACAGAAAGGGGCTGGACTTTGATTTTCGTCTGGTCGGGAACACTCAAACAGGTAAATATCCATATATAAATGGATCTTTTACTTAATCGCAGGTAAGGTTTATATGAAAAATGCATATCACTCTTGTTGTTTTCAGTTTAGCTAGTTGGTGTTTTACAACGCTGGGCAGGATAAACTGCCTAAAGTACCATTAGATAAGATGCCGGGGCAAGTTTAGCGGTTTTAGATTGCTGTTGAACAACTCGGTATCGCAATAGCTTATTATATACACATGACTTTGAGAAGTGACAACCCAGGCTGCGAGGTGCAATCGCTGCAAACTGCCCGATGGTACAATCAAACCTTCGGCAATCAAGCTAGCTAGCTAACATTTATTTGTAGATGCTAGTTGAACATTGTGCATTGCAGGCTAGTTTGACATTACGAGGGGCTTGATGAATTGCCGAATATGTCTGACAGCGTATCGATGAATAGTAAGTAATTACTTCTATGCAAACCTGCGATTCACTGTGCCTTTACTGTCTATATACTTACTCGTGCATTTAAACGTTGAGAGTTCGTGTCGTGTTTGTTAGTATTTTGTATTTCATTGGATTTAATTAGACCACCTTTTAAGTACCTAGATAGAGGTATTTGGCGACTTATGCTAAAACATAGTAAATTAAAAAGCTGTAGAATACCACCGCTGTATAATGAATGTACATGTATGCGTATCTGCCTGAGAGTAAATGACAACGGATGAATATCTAAAATTAATTTCAGCAACAACAAAAAAGAAACTTATATTGGTGTCACTTATTCGTCCTTGAGATGAGCTAGCAAGCTCCTCTTTTTTAAGGTTATGTAAGTTGCTTGAATTAAAAGAAAATCTTTAAATTAAACGTTGATACGAGTTTTAATTTTCTGTCTGTCCATGAGTGTTTTCTGAATGCTACTTTATTATAATTGCAAAATAAGTAATTTTGTAATTTTATTACACCACCTTTCGTATAATAACACATGTTGCACAATGTGTGTTAATTTAAAGTGTTGTGTAATGTGCGTGAATTGCAGTATAAACCTCAGTAGTTCTCAGCTTATTAGTGGAGTGGTTTTCCAACCCCCTTTAGGTACCCTGGACTTTTCAGAGACCCACTCGGACATGTCGTATGTCTTCATCAATGACTCCTCGCAGTGCAGCGTGCCGCTGCTACAGGCCTGCATCGATGGCGACCTGAGCTACGCAAAGCGGCTGCTGGAGACGGGCTGTGACCCCAACATCCGCGACAGTCGGGGCCGTACTGGCCTGCACCTGGCCGCTGCCCGGGGCAATGTGGAGATCTGCCGATTCCTGCACAAGTTTGGCGCCGACCTGCTGGCCACTGATTACCAGGGCAACACTGCGCTGCACCTGTGCGGCCACGTGGATACCATCCAGTTCTTGGTGTCCAACGGCCTGAAAATCGACATCTGGTCAGTGTTTTGTTACCTTTTTAAAACAATGTCTAAATATCCTCAGGTAAAGGTTATTCTGAAGTTAAGTAGGGTCATTAAACAAAATGTATCAGTTAATTAAAGCAAAAATGCATTGCAAGCTAATTCTAAAAAGAGCACAGCCAAGAACCAGCTAGGAAAAGTGACACATGGAGTGAGAGAGTGAATTAAAGGTTCCTCAGAAGGCAATTTTTCAGAACTCTGTTTCTGTTGTGTGTTGTGTACAGTAACCATAACGGGTCGACGCCGCTGGTGCTGGCGAAGAGGAGGGGCGTGAACAAGGATGCCATCCGCCTCCTGGAGGGTCTGGAGGAGCAGGAAGTGAAGGGCTTCAACCGCGGGGCGCATTCCAAACTGGAGACCATGCAGATGGCGGAGAGCGAGAGGTGAGCATCAGCTCACAGCTGCAGAGTTTGGAACAGGGGCTGAAGGTTGCATGTGCAATAGGACTCCCCAGCTGCCGGTGACAGGTTCTGCCCAGTTAGCAAAATTTCACAGATGTGGAACTGGGTCTCAAAATTAAATGCGTAACGCAGAAGCTGCACTTACAATAAGTAAAGTCAAATGCATCTTTTTCCCATTTAAACTAATGTTTTATGATGTAGTGTAAACATAAAATGTGCTTCGTTGTTGCCTTGAGGGATGCCCAAACAGGATTCACTATTTATAGTGAATGACACACGCAATTAAAATACAGGTAGCCATGGCAACTAGTTTCCAACATGCATATGTTAATTTCACTGGTTACTGATCTACAGGTGAGGACTTGAATAGCAGGTAGGACTTGCTATTTGGCACGCATGGGTGTGTCACAGAGAGACGAATGGCTGAGCTCATCACTCATGTGCTCATTACACGGGAATGTTGATTATATGACTGAGACAGTGTGTTAAAGGGTGGTTTAGTCTGATGTGTCCAAGGATGTACGCAGGGGTGGGGCCACTGGAGCGCTGGTCCCAGCTGAAAGCTGATTGGCCCCCATAATGTCCTCTCCCCTGTCAGTCACCGATTCAAAGCATATCATTGGCTAATGATAAGGTTGGCCCCTTAAATGAATTAGGGTCCCTCATATGCCCCCAACATTAAAAACACCTAGAATTGGCGCTGAATGTGCCCGTGCATGACTGTGTGTGTTATATGAATGGCCTCCTCAGCTGATAGCCCCTCATCCCCGTTGTCTACGCAGTGCTATGGAGAGCCACTCCCTGCTCAACCCCAACCTGCAGAACAGCGAGGGCGTACTGTCCAGCTTCCGCACCACCTGGCAGGAGTTCGTCGAGGACCTGGGTTTCTGGAGAGTTCTGCTCCTGCTGGTGGTCATCGCTTTGCTCTCCCTGGGCATCGCTTACTACGTCAGCGGGGTGCTGCCCTTCGCTGCCAACCAGCTGGAGCTGGTGCACTGAGGGAGGAGATGGAAGGAGCAGGGTTTGGAGGATGGCTGGCGGGGCTAGGAAGTGGCCCTAGGAGGAGAGGGGTGTGGGGGCTCATACGGGTCAGGCATTTGCTTTATTTTTCCATTAGAAAATCACGATTTTCGAGTCTTCATACTCACCACCTCCCTCCATTCTACTTCCCATCGCCATAGCGATTATCACACTAATGGTGTTCACTTGGTGAAACAGACGGGATCTAGAGAGCCAAGCTGTGCCCTAACAAAGGTCTGCTTCACAGGACCTCACTGTCACATTATTCATACCCCGGTACCAGTATCAAGCTCCTCCATTCATATTAACCAGCTCAGCACTGAACTGGCCAGTATTCACCCATCATGTATGATTAATTGAACATTTCTAGGTAAAGTATCACCCCGCAAATGAATATTTAATACATTTTTAAAACCATTTCAGGTTATCTAATGTCAAACACTCTTCAGATATTGTAATTAGTTCTCGAATGCCAAGAAGGAAACCATTGGTCGATCTTTTGTGATTTAATACCAAGTGACTTCCATTTCGTTTGTTTGAAGGAAAGCTCTAACCGATCCCATTTTTATTTGTTCTGTTTTAGTTATATCATTCCGGTGCTTGTTTTGAACTATATTATACTGTATAGTATAAACTTGGGTGATAACAGATTTAAATGATTAATTACTCACATCTGTTTTCTGCCCTTCTGTTACAAGGCACCTCTGTGAGTCTTGCACTTGTTTGTTAATTTAATGTTTCCCACTGTTTCTAAGCTCCTGTTTCTGGCAGTTTTCTTTTCACTGTATATTTCCCTTTAAATACAGGAAGCAGCTACATGCAACAGGCAGTTAAGCCTCAAATGTAGAGTGATAGGGGTCAAATGTGTGTCTCTGTTAAGCTCATTTGCCGGTGGATCAGACCTAACAGCGCTGGCTACAGGTGCATGGCCAGTTTGCATACACAGCCAGAAGGTTAGTAAAGGAAGCGTGTTTGTCCTCTCATGAGATGCTCAGAGCTGCTGTTCGTATCGCAGCAGCAACCGGGCCACCTTCATCGTCCAGTGGGATCATTCGGCCTAAAGTAGTGAACACTGACCAAATTTCCCATTGAAGGGTAACAGATCGGTAGTTAACCTGTTATGTCTGTTGCTTTAAGATATATATGAGTAGGGTTAATGTAAATTCAGTAGAATCGTTTCATTTTGTACATAGTTGTGCTTCACATTTCTGACAGTGTTACTGTGTGTTCTAGGGTCAAATTAATGTATGAAGCATTAAACATTCAGTCTTTCCCTGTATTTTTTTTTTTTTTTTGTTCTCAAATTTTTTTCGGTTCTTTTCCAGGAATGCCAGTGTTCTGTACCAGTACCTTGTGAAGAACCTTAATTTTGAAGCATACTTTTATTCAAACGGCCTCTGAAGAAGTGCAAACGCCCACAGCGGTTTTAATCCCTGTTTTCAATCTAAGTACATCTTTTTTCAATCTAGACAGCTAACTAACTGTTAGTTGGACTGAATTTGACTTTGTACTCAAGCACAGCTAGCCACACTACATAGATTGCTGGCTCACTCACTTAACTAATTATGATTAATCATGGCGTAATATTTCAGAATGATTTGAATCTAAGTATGTTTAATTTTGTATTGAATAAACAAAGTGCCAGTTGGTGGAATAGTTGCATGGATCAGTATGGAAGCCTTGTGTGAAGCTGAAGACCTTATCCATGTATCCTGTAGTGACTGCGCCTTGGTTACCAAGCTCTGTTTAAGTTTTACTATGAGTAAAAGTTTAATTGCTTGTCATGTTGACTCAGTTTGTCTGTCTTTTTCTGGTGCTAGCTGGAGCTGATGAATGTTGTGCCAAAGTCTGCAGGACATCAGTCATACGTGGCAGTTGTAGCCGATGGTTTATTTTCCTCTGCAATTACTTCATATTTCATAGTTCATTCAAACATCATGACCTGCTACCATGGCCTGAGTGGCGGTTAGGCTAATATTAGCATAAAACGTATACAGGTAGTTTAGATTTTGTCATTCTACCGCCCACTTTTATGCTTTTGAAGACATCGAGTCAGATGCTGTTATCATTTATAGAGATGAAGGGTTGTATTGATTTTTTTTGGCTAGGCCTTTATACCTTGTGATAGAAAAGTATTGAAAAAGGGGTGGGGGGGATGAAAACAGAATGAGCATAAAAATAAAAGATGACAGAATGAAAGCTATAAGCGGTGTGATTCTCAGCTGCTTCTCATCCTCGGGGTTTAGGCTCTTGCCAAATGTGACTAGAGTCTTAATCCTCCCAGACAGACCAACCTGCCTGCCTCTTGGGCAAAATCTCCTTGTTACTAATAATATACAGTGTTGAGCTGAGCTTTAGCTATGTGTGGTTTCTTTTTAAAGATGTCTTTTTATAGCACATTGTATTTTACACCAAAATGATAGAACCACAAGTAACTGTAATATTTACATTGACTTGGGGTCATATGCAGTATGCAGTAAATCAATGCCAGTTGTGGCTTTGCCAGTAAAGCTGTAAGGGGGGGGGGGACTGCTAACAGTTGCCATCTGCCACTGTGGGTCCACATGTCCCTCTGATGCTATACCACGCCACATGGTTTGCCCTGAGCCATGGCAGTAATCGCGATAACCACTGCAGAGCCTATGCGTGACTTTGAGTTAAAGCCCTCTGCTGCCCTCTATTGGGGAACTCGGCGTCCCACTAGTACGCACCACTGAGTAGCCGCCAAACAGAAGTACGGCTGGCGGTTCCAGGCGAGACGTTTAGGTTACGTACTGTACATGGCTCCCTGCGGATGACGTCTGAATCATGTTAAACAGGTGACACCAGCTGCAGAATCTGTAATTATTACTCAATAGGGTGGATTAATTTTCCTTGAAGTTTGTTTGATGAGATCCTGCAAAAGTGTAATCCTCAGAATGAGGAAGTTTTTTTTTTAACACAGACCTACTAAGAAATTTAGAATGTGAAACAGTCTAAATGTTACTAGATATTACACAATGTTTATATGAAGCATACCTCTATATAACTATTATGATTGTTTAATACATTTTAATTCTTGAAGAAAAAAAACATTCTAAATTGAAAGTTTTATTGATCCTCATATTGGGATATCTTTGCCAGGATCAGAGATACAATTGCAGGATCATATATCTTTATTGTATCAATTTTGACCACAATACATTACATCATACATTTTACCCAGCAATTCCCATTTTTGCCACAAGGTGGCAGCATATTTAGATGCAAATGTTTTAGCATGGAGAGCTGGTTAGGGTTGCCAGCATTGTCTGTAGTGCAGGGTGGAGTACAGGCCAGGAAGGAATGCTGTGTGTCCAGCTGCCAACTTTGGGAGGAGGGAGAGTTACTATGATGCATTCAAAGCCTCCTGTGTTGGTACTGGGACCTTTCGGCTCCCACAGCCTGGGTGTGGGATGAAGGTGATGAGTAGCTGGTGATTACATCCACTCAGGTTTCTTCCTGTGTGTGGCACACTACCCATGAACACTGCAATTGTGTTTTTTTCTTTTTTTAACTTTATCAGGTTTTTAAGTTCATTGTTACAGAATGTTCTGTGTTTCTTGAGGGGGGTGGAGGGTGGGGGTTGTTTTTTAGAAGTCCTGGAACTCCCTGGAACCAACAGGTCATATTCAATTGCTGCACAAAGGTTGGAGATATGTGTAACAATGAAGACCTACAATCTAGCCACTGAAGCATAAGAAATGATAATGTATTAAGACGACAATATTTGGTTACACGTCTGATTCTTAGCCTGCAGGGTTTGAACTGATGAGCGATTGCAGGTAGCCATACTGGGGTAGCCATACTGGGATTCTGCCCCAGTGTCACGGAGGAGGAGTCAGCGGCGATGGCTGCGACATGCAGAGTAAGACGAGATACAGACTCCCAAAAGGTAGATGTTGATAACATTAGCATAAGCAACAATATTCATGAGTGTTGTATCCGATTCACCAAAGCTAGCAGGGTTAATTAAGCCCCCTTGGTGGGAAGGAACAGAGGCTACATTATTTGTGCAGGGCTGTGTGGTGGGTTGAGATAGCCTATTGATTTGTCTCCATGCTGAGCTAGTGCCTACCCCTGAGTATTGCGCTTTCAGCCTGAGCGAATTGTATTGAGGACGGGGATTGAGAAAAGGGGTGGGGGGGGGGGGGGAGTTAAAATGATTCCATGGGCCCCTGAGTGACAGGGGTCTTAAAATTTTTGGGATTGGTCTGGGATGGGGGCCCAGTATGATATGTTTTCATGGGCTCAAAAATCTCTACTAGCACCTCAGACTGAAGGATTCAGAACCTCAGACCTTCTGATTGTATCAAAGTCCGACCTGGAAAAAGGAACATTTGAATATTTGTTTAGCCATTTAAGATATCAAACATAATTGATGATAATTTTGACTTATATGTAAAGCATTAAGGTCACAAAAATAAATAGCAAACATGATCCCTTTTGTGATGTGTTCTAGAAATAGAATAGGCTATTTGGAATTTAAAAATAGAATATTGGCCTTTTGGTTAACAGATTATTGATGTTATAGGTATTCTGGAAGCCATAGCGAATGGACAAAGATTTTCATGTAGTCCTTGTGGAAAGGTTTAACCTTTTGTTCCAGTATTTCCCATAGAAATTCATTCTGAGCAAAATGGATGTTGTGGTAACATTAGTCTGTATCACACGTTTTTACGCATAAATAGCTGCCCTGTGTTGGGTTATGCATCCCTGCTCTCTGACCCCCACCAAACCCTGAGCCCTGCTCTGTTGCCTTACACTTGTCCCGGTGGGACTACTCTTTGTCTGGAATCGATTTGTTTATGAACCTGTAAAAGCTACAAAAGAAACAAACAAAAAAATAATAATGGCAAGAAGGATGCATAGTGGTTGAAGTCCCTGTTGACCTTTTGGTGAATTACAGGCAAAAGTGGTAGCGAATGAATGCAGAATGTGAACCAGATGAGAATTTTATTTCCCAGTAATTGTGTATAGGTGCTTTCCAGGTAATAATATGAAAATTGTCACTTCACTGAATAAACTGATCATGTCATATCCAGCTAGAAAATCTTGTCATTATACATCTTATCAAGATACAACACCCTTTATACTTTAGTAAACACAGCATGGTGCTTTCATTTTATGAGACTTAGTTACAATTTACCCTTAATTAGCTCATCCAACCAAACACCTGCTCTGTCTTCAACAGTTTTCCCTCGGCCGGTCTCTTTCTGGGATACTCTCGTATTTTTGCACTTGCCTTTTGATTTGAATAGCTCCCTTAATAGATTGCTAACTTGCACTCGTTACCGGTTGCTCACTTGAAGCTCAGCCTAGCTGCACTCACACCTGTTTGGCTCCTTGGCAGCTGCGTACTTGTAAAGTGCTATCTGCCTCACTTGTAGGCCTCATGAGACAAAGCTTCTGCTAAATCAATCAATGCAGAGCTAAAATGTTATATTTTGTAGAATTAGATTATGGTATTGATTGAATACAACCCCAGTCACCGTCTTTGGGTCTGGAATTATCCAGTCACATCAATTCTTTTGTCATTATGCCACCTTTCACTCAACACAGGTCAATAAAATGTGTCACGCCCACTTTCGGGATGAGATCGGTCTGAGATGATCTACACGAAGCTGTGGTTTGCTCTCATGCCGTCTGCCTGCTGCCCCGTCACTGTAAGCACTTCTTCTCCCTACTACCTCTGGAATTTGGATCTGCATCGGTCGCACATACACATTTAGATTTTTTCGAGCAGCCGCTTTCTCACCGGTGGGACATCATTACCTGCTGGCGCCTTTGGGGGCTTGTTTTGGATTGGGGGAGTCTTGGTGGCGGAACGTGAGCAATTAATACAGAGGAAATGCTGATTTGGATACATTTCTCTGTGTGAAACTGGACTGTTACATAGTGAAAGCAGAAAGGGCACCAAGGGGAATTTGGCAGTAAAACAGAAAGGGGGACTGAGGGGTGGAGAGTCTAGCAGGGAACAATGGAAATTAATGAATGATTCTCCAAGAGGACATTTGCCAGGCCGAAGTAAAAGCAGAAAAACAAGGGGGGAGGAGGAGGCAGAAGAAACCTCCTCTGTCAGCACTGACAGGCTCCACTCTGTCCTGCTCATTAGAGCTCGTGAACAGAATCTGGCACCGAGCTGCAACTCGAACTGTAAAAGAAAAAGCTGAACTGCTGGGGGTCATTTTCTTGTAAACTTGACTTCCTGTTTCCTATTCCCAGCCGCAGTATCAGGGAGAGAGTCGGGGAGGTGGGGGCTCGCCCTGCTACCTTGGAAGGGAGGGTTATTTTGTTACTTAAAAAATAAATAAAATAAATACATTTAAAACAGTAGGTATTTTCTAACAGCGGAATAAGCCAACTGGTCACTATAGAGATTCATAAACAGTCTTAAAGAGAAACCCCAGTACTTTACATTGTCTCCGCTGTCTGACTCATGTTGTTCCTGTTTCTGGTTGGCTAAAACTCACCTTGTGTGATGTTTGTAGCTGCGCCTCCATGCTAGGGACTACTGCTGTAATATATCTCCCCAATGCTGGATTCAAATAGCGGCCGGAAGGCTGCTTCCATCCTGGTAAAACCACGTGAAGCTTCTCAGAGCTCCTTCCTTTTTATTAATCCATTAGTGTCTATGCTACATACAGTGTGATTTGCTACAACCCTTCAATCTTCTGTCCTATTATGGTTATTCCTGCTCTTTGCCACACCCCTAACTGCCATGTCCTCTCATTGTTTTTTCCAAAGGATGTCCCAGTCGGCCACATGAGCCCGTCATCTGGATTCCAACCAATTAAATATGAAATGAGGCATTAAAATTCACAGTAGGTGGGACTTTTGTGAGCTGCCAATCACAGGCTGGTTTTATCCCACAATAATCAACAGAGTAACCAATAGAAACTGGATAACATCAGTGACTGACAGCACACACACCCCTCTATCCTAACTTTTTGTGCCTCATTTCTCTGATCACCATTGTCCACACAATTACATTCGTGTTCAGGGTGCAAAAGTGGTTCAAACCTGAGATACCAATGCCATCGCTCTTGCCCTCAAAGGCAGTGGTGCATTCACAGCTCCTTTCACATTATAGCATGCACATTTGTTTTCATAGATGTTTTGGATAAGATTACACAGGTGCTCTGGGTCAAACAGCACTCATTCCTTCGTGATGTTGTTTCAACGTCCCTTAAAGCACTGGGAGCACAAGGCTACTTTAGAAACTTTAATATGCCAATGAGACACTTGGGAAATGAGACTGAAAGAGGAGCTTTATGTCAACCAAGTACTTGTAGCTTATAGGTGAAAAGTCTTTGTAATCAAATTACAATTTTGTGTTTTTATCTTTGTAAGATAAAATGTATTATTTTGTTGTGTAGTTGATGCATATCCAAATCCCGCTGAGTAACAGCAGCTTCCCAGCTGGGATTTGATCCACTTCCTCACCTTCTAGGTTACCTGCTGCCTCTGCTGCAGATCGCATTCATGCTGCAGGATACCTAATCCACAGGTTGCTGATTTGACTCTGAAGCCCGTAAAGAATTAGCGGGGTTCACAGGCATGCTAATGTAAATAAGCCCCACCAGGGGGCGTGCTACCACACTAGCAGCCTTTCTTTTAGCTTCTTGTCATCCATGTTTTTAAAATCTCACATCCAAATTGCAGGATAAACCTTTTAGTGATACGTGTAGCAGTTAAAAGCAGTATACATTAAACTGGAATGCCACATTACTACGCATGCTTGCAGTAGACAGCCGATCAAAGATGTAGGTTCTGTAGGTTGCTGGTTTCAGTCCCAGGAGGGCCCTGTTGTAGTAACACTGAGAAAGAACTTAATGTAAGTTGTGTTAGTAAAACAACCAGCTGTGTTTGAATAAAAGCATCAGCTAAAAGGGTAGGCATAAGGGCTGCAATAGAGATTCATCTCCCTGATGCCTAAGGCCATTGTTGGCATGTTATCCATCTGACATCATAGTAGCCTGAGGGAAGAATACGTCTGTAGCATCAACAAAGAGCTTATTGCTCTGATGGGGGTTTAGAGTCTGTGACTTTACCGCAGTGGGTAGGACATGCCAGTCCCTGGGATTTCAGTGGAAACACTCTCGTCTTCCTTAATTCCACATAAACTAGTAGTCCTGCACTTAATCACCATATCCATCAATAGAGAGGATTCCTTCCATGTCTTATAGAGCACTAGAGTGACAAAGTCTATTTGGTCATATACTGTATAGGGCTTATCTCGAACATTCCCAAAGCCATGAAGACTTAAGGATTGGAGAAACCCTTTTACTGCAGTCAGTTTTTCCTGTAGTCAGTAGCCCTTCAGGTCTCCGTAGGGAACAGATGTGGGTCTTTTTTTTCCCAGATTGATGCTGCCCAGCGAAACGATCACTGCAGGTGCTCCTGACTCTAGATGAGTTTTGCCAGACGCTCACTGATCAATAATGTGCACTGTGAGCGCAGTCGGTTTCAGCAGAATGAACAGTCCTCCAAAGGAACAGGGCAGGAATGCTTCACGGCTTTTGACATATGTGTTATTGGATTCTACCCCCCCCCCCCCCCACCCCCTTCAGGTTTTGCCAAGGGGTTTCTGTCCGGTGTCCAATTTCACACTTGGGGGAGCTGGAGTGGAGACAAGGTCAGGGCTGAGTCAACACTGGCTGTATGCTCCTACCGATGCCCAGGAAAAGCAAAGGAGACATATTTCACCCTCATATGTGCGCCGTTACTTTTGAGGGATGTTCTTAAGGTCGTTTGTGCCTTCCCAGAATTACTGGCCTCTTTGCTCTATGCCCTAATAATCCAACCCCCCCAAAGCATTTTAATGCAGGGTTATCAGTCGTGTTGGTTTACAGACCTCAGTACTCGAGAGACCCCCATGCCATCACTTATGACTGGTGGCTTTGCTGCATATGTGGGCTTATGAATGAGGGAGAGCTGAAGATGTCGTGGTGAAGCATAAAAATCACCCACCCCGAGCTCTTACTGTTCATACCGCACTCTCACGCATAGCCATGCAACGGGCGTATTGATTCTCTGATGCTATGGAATGCTGAAGTGAAAGTGATTAATTGTCGTCATTGACACCCCACAGCACAACAGCAAAATGCGTCCTCTGCATTTGTAACATCATGACATAGCAGTGGGCAGCAGAGTTGGGTAATTCAGGTCTAGAGAGTAAAAGTCCAGACCGGGATTTTGTTTCAACCAACCAGTTTAGTACTGTGTGACTGTGACTCTTTATGCTCAACCAGTTGGTTGAAACAAAATCCTGGTCTGGACTTTTACTCTCTGGACCTGTATTACCCAGCTCTGGTGGGCAGCTATTATTCAATCCCCAGAGAGTAGGTGCATAGAGGTGGTACCTTACCAATCAGATATTTTAACCACCAGTTTTCTGATCCCACGCACACTTCCTTAACCATTAGGCCACCAATGCTCTGAAGAGAATTACAACCCCACTGCATGATCTTCAGCAAGTGAGCAACCAGGAATTATGGCACTTGATGTGTAACCAAGAACCCTTTTCAGTCTAATTTGCCCGGCGTATCGTGAGCATGTTGCGAATGGCGTCGCAAAGGAAATTCAGTCAGCTAGTGTTTGAAAAACTGAATGCTTTCTCTCTCTCTCGCATTCAGGATGTAGACTCTATACACATACCACACTCTTTTGGACTGAATTATTTTTTTACAAGAAAAAGGAAGCTGTTGTGCTAGACATAGACTTCTAACCCTAATGGCATCACTACTATTCGATGAATAAGCAAGGTCCATAACCTGGAATGCTTAAATAAAATTCATAAGCTGTTTACTCTGTGCTTAACTCTGTTTTGAATGTTGTGTCTGAAGATTTTTGAGTGCTTCTCGGTCTGACTGTCCCAGACGGCTGTCTGAGTCTCACTGGTCTCTGTAGTATCTTAAGTAGCTAGAATTTAATGTCCACAGCAGAATGATCACTCTCATGTTTCCTTGGCTGTCTGGAATAGTGGCAAACATGACATCGTGACATGATGATCATAGATGGACTTTAGGCAGAAATTTCTCAAACTGCACAAGGATTTCTCCTACTCTGTCAGCTGAGATGGGAATGCTTTAAAGTCGCGCTGAATTTCTGCCGGAAAATGGAAGAGTACTCAGTTCTCAAGCAGCATCCTGGACAAAAAATATTTATTGTGTTGAATTGTTCGGCAGCTTTTTTGAACTGACAAACCTGTAATTACCTGTAATAAATGTTGCACAAATTCCTTTTATCAATTTGTTTGTCCTCCTGCGCCAAGATTCAATCCTTGCGAGATTGTTCTGCATGCTGATTTTCTGTCCTTTTCCATTGTTTGTTTGTATGTCAATCCGTATTCTGTCAGCAGAATTATATTACTCATGAACTAGCAAGAAGCCAGAAGTCTATTGGAATACTAAATGGATCAACCAAACATCACCCGGTATTCCTCTATGCACGGATCAACCAAACATCACCCGGTATTCCTCTGCGCACAGATCAACCAAACATCACCCGGTATTCCTCTATGCACGGATCAACCAAACATCACCCGGTATTCCTCTGCGCACAGATCAACCAAACATCACCCGGTATTCCTCTGCGCGCACATCAACCAAACATCACCCGGTATTCCTCTGCGCGCACATCAACCAAACATCACCCGGTATTCCTCTGCGCGCGCATCAACCAAACATCACCCGGTATTCCTCTGCGCGCACATCAACCAAACATCACCCGGTATTCCTCTGCGCGCGCATCAACCAAACATCACCCGGTATTCCTCTGCGCGCGCATCAACCAAACATCACCCGGTATTCCTCTGCGCGCGCATCAACCAAACATCACCCGGTATTCCTCTGCGCGCACATCAACCAAACATCACCCGGTATTCCTCTGCGAGCGCATCATCCAAACATCACCCGGTATTCCTCTGCGAGCGCATCAACCAAACATCACCCGGTATTCCTCTGCGAGCGCATCAACCAAACATCACCCGGTATTCCTCTGCGAGCGCATCAACCAAACATCACCCGGTATTCCTCTGCGCGCGCATCAACCAAACATACTCTGCGCACACTCACGGTTCTCTACAGCACTTCCCTAGTAGAATCCCTACTTTCAAATGTTTTTAGACAGCAGAACTGGCCTGCATTTCTTACCTGTACGTATAATTTTATTGCTTTGAACTTGGACTACCACCCACATAGAACCAGCATCTTATAATCAATATAAATCAATTCACCTGTGCAATATCTAGGATGAACACACTACCTTTATGTCAAGAGTATATCATCAACTAAAATTTAATGTCTGATGGAGACATGAAGGAGAAATGTCTTAATTCCAGTATGCTTTTTCCATCTGTAACAGCACAAAAAGGGATGCATTGTAAGTTTGGGTTACAAGTGGCCATTCATCCTCAAACATCATACATGCACTAACTCCGCCTGTATCGTTGAGTCTCTTGTCTTTGTGAAAACATCCATCTGTAAATTGATCTCCATGTGTTCTCCGGGCCAGAGCACAGGAGAGGTATTGATGAGTATCTGCAGAGATGAGTAGTGATACTGAACAAACAGCCCTTCCCATTCCCACTTTCATGCTGCAAGAGTATTGAAGAAAACAGAATGATAAACCTGACCTCAGGTGATCAGCATTACTGCATTGTAATATTACAGCTTAAGATGTTGGAACTGTATAATGGTGCCTAGTGAAGTAGTATTTGTACTGTGTTGATTGTGAATGTTATTATGTCTTAAAGTGCCTGCGAATGTAAGAATGTGTGTTTGTGTCTGCACACGTGTGTGTGTGTGTGACTGTGCATGTGTGTGTGTGAGTGAGCGTGCGTGCCTTTGCTGTAACGTGAGACACAACAGCTCCAGGTGCAGAAGGCAGTCGCTGAGGAGGGGGCTGGCACGCACTCACTCCACAAGAGAATTAGGGCCCTTGTCTTTGTGCTGCTGCCAGAAGCCCTAATGCCCCCCCCCCCCCTTTGCCACCTGGGGGTGAGCAGCACTAGGACGGAGTTTGTTTCTAGTCTGGAACGACATGGCTGGAGTCTTTACAAGGCAAGATCTGTGCACCTGGTCTTGCAACTGTTCACTCTTGCTTGAGGGATTCGAATGAGTGAATCTGCAGGCCCACTGCCATTGGGAATCTGCGAGGATCAGTGAGATGTTCCTCTAGTGTGACGCCTCATAGTACAATCTGGGTTATACAGGTTCCCTAAACTGCCTCTTTTCCAAAACACTCCACCAAATGGCGATTGGGCAGTATGTTTGTAAGGTAATTAGTTGATTTTGGACTATTACAAACAGATGGATGCTGTAATTGCTCATTTACTTGTACTGCTGATATTTGGTTATAATGTTTTATTTTTTTACCTTTACTCAATTTGGTTGAATCCTGAATGAGAAATTTCTATTGTACATACACTGTACGTAGGGTGTCTGCCATACAAGCGAGCTTCCTTTTTTAATTGCATCCTCCTTTTGATTTCCAGTATATTGTATACTGTATATTCTCAGTTTCTTTCTGTTTCCATTGCACATTGACTGGGAAACGTGCGGTTAAACAATATTGTGTTCTTTCCTCTCTAAGAAACAGATGTTAGCACCTCTTTCCTGGCGGGGAATTCCTACTGAGTTTGATTTTTAATGCCATTAATGATTTTTAACTGACTCTATCTTAAAAACATACGCAAACTGGCAACAAAACACCGAAAGATTTGGCCCTTTTAGCTAATTTTTCATACTCGATTTTAATATTGGGTCATAATTCTCACAGTTCAGATAATTAACTGAATGCACTAGGCATTTACCGTAACCTTGGCTCGATGAAACACTACGCTGCCAAAACTCGCAATGGTCGAGATAACATCCGGAACGATTTTGTTGACGCGTTTTTGTCGCTGCAGTCCTATGACGCAGTTTATCATTAACCAGGGGACCTGCCGCTCTGGTGTCCTCGGTTTGGCAGCGTTTTCTTTACACATCCACAAGAAGCGGAATGTCCCTTTAAGACTAAGCGGCGTGCAGCGGAACAGCGGCGCCTCCTCCTCCGCGATACTGCTTGGGCTATCGTCCTATAACAGAGGTTACCCCGCCTCCCCAATCAGGAAGCTGGGGAGGGCGAGCATGCAAGTGGCCGCTTTTTGTGGCGATGGATATGGACATTGTATCATCAGACGACCGCAGCAAGTGTGAGGATGAACTAGCCTACTTTTCACCAGAATATCGATATTGGATTGATTTTGTTGACTTTCTTTAATTGCAGGAGCCCGTCAATAATTCAGAACTTAAATTGACAGCCAAAACTTATTAATTGTTCATTTAACCGGGTTTATTTCGGCCCTGTTGCTTTAATTTCTTTGTGCAGCGATTCACATGTCGAAACAAAAGTGGATTTAAAAGCAACCTTGTTGATCAACATTCACGCAACATGCTTCTGGTTTCTCAGCGACTAGACGCACCGCGCATGGAACCACTAGTAAGTTAATGGGTTTGTAATTATCGACAGTGCTGCCTATGATTGCGCATGGGTGGGACTAATTTAAATATTATAATATACACACATCTTAAGTAAATCGTATTACCAGATTCGTGTATAGGTGCGCTGGTCTACATTGAATTAAGTTTTTAATTGGAGAAACCAGGTATCACTTACAAGCTCGTTTGCGGCAAACTTATTGCATAGTAGGGGCACCATGCAATCCCCCCCCCAGTCGGTTGCTGGTTTTCAAAATATAGTTGAAAGATATTTTTATACTTTACTGACACAATGCAAAACCACGTTGCATTTAAAGTTAACAGGAGTATTACAGCGAGAAATGAATCGTAACCCTTCCTCACGCTTTACACCCGATCAGTGAAGTTGCGTTCTGTGAGTCTGTATTTGCAGTAAACTACATTTAATGTATAAGCCATATAGACCTATGCACACTCTGCGTTTCAAGCGGGGGTGTATTTTCAGTAACGAGTGGGTACAGCTTCTGTATTCAAATATACTCCTAGTGTGTCCCATTATGTATAGTCTGTTTCAAAGTCCTGCAAAACGAGCGAATGCTTGTAGGCAAAGTTCTTCATAGCTATGTCAATTCCATGGCGAGAATAGAGCAAGATGAGTTAACAGTTGCTAATGCAGAATCTAAACCGTTTTACAACAACATTTTGGGTCCACTGTCGTCAATCACCGGAACAAAAGACCGGATTAAATAATGTGTCGGCGGTTTATTTAATACTTGCAATAATCATGATATCGATGCTTGTAATCATGCATATGGAAGCGTGATCTAAGTTTTGTGGATTGGTGATAAGAGACCGTGGCTGACACGAGGAAATGAGACCGGATGGTTTGTTTAGGATTAATGCAGGCTGCAAGGATGCGTAATAGGATTAACTAGATGGCAAAGGCCCATTTTCAAGCCCCCGCCTCTAAGAAGGGACTGCACCTAACTCTTAATGAATGGTCTGTTGTACTATTTAGTATGATCATTAAAACGGTCGCAATAAAAATGTCAGAAAGCGTGAATTGTGCCAATAGATACAAGCGATGTGTACGTATTAAAACATGTTGCAGCGATCTGCCTTACCGATCGATTATCAAGACCAATTAGGCAAACAGCGAAATAAGACTGGTCCATCAGGTGTGATATATTGTCTGTACTAGCCCTTTGTTTTGACATGGATTGGCTGTAATACACTGACGGAGCTAACGTTTTCATTCGCGTTGTTTCTATTCTTTTTGGTTTAATACTTTCCCATTGCACCTGGTATCTTGCTAAAAACACCTTGCGTGTTTTGTATCGGATTCGTATGTAAAGACAATTTGCTGCAGCTCAAAGTCTAATTGTGATTAAAGGCACTGCGGCAACAAATAATGTGATCGTGCAGTGTAAAAAAAAAACTGTTTTCCATCATTAGAATTTGAGTATTTTAGTGGAAATATATTGCAGGGTTAAAGTTCTGGAGCTAGTAGCTGACCGCGGAATGCGAGGAATAGATGAAGAATGTAGCCATGTGATGAATTTGCTTCAGGAATGCTACCGTTCTTAAGCTTGCACAATGACAAGCTCAACTTTGTCCTAATGCATCGTGCTAAAGACACACGAGAAACGCCAGTTTTATCACATGCAAGACTGCAGATGTGGTGTCGGCACACATATTTAACAATTACCAATCGAGCGATAAGTTGCTGCCAACTTTCATTCATCAGTTTTTAGATAAGCGCAAGTGATCGAGTACAGCTTTACCGCGAAAACAAGCTATTGAACTTGCCAATAGTCATTCGTCTTGTCGCGTTACACTCGATCTGATCTGCACCTAAGGTCTCTATCCTGTGCTTGCTCCCAGTTTTATGAATCGCCAATTTCAATCATCAGCCTTGATTTACAGGAGAGTAGCTAATAGATGATGTAGCTACCAGGGGCTGTATTAGTCGGGAGGAGGTATAGACGCGCAACTTTAATCATCAGAATATGAAGCAGGTGACAGAGTAGAAACATACTCAATAAGATCTTAAACATTTCAACAGGAATATTACTGACGCAATCGCAAATTGTTTAGATGTTTCATTTATATTCGATGTGTAGCCTGGGTTTGAGGTTTCTTTCTTGGTAGAGCACTCTCAGTACATCTATTCACACAAGATTGGCGGTTAATTTCCCTTGAACTCCAACGATGTTTGTCTAAATTGGTTGCTGGCCAAATTTGTCATAAGGCTTTGAAGTCTGCGTTAAAAGAATACTCAACAGAAGGAATGCGCGATTGCTTCAGATCTCCTATTCAATGTGCCAGTGTTTCAGTCGCGGTAACATGAGCATCTGCGGGCTTTGTCGGGGTTGGATTCCACCTCAAAGTTTAACAAAAAAAAGCGAAGAAGGGGCTACTTTGATCTAAGAGACAATCTTAAGTTATGAGATCATTTAGATTTACAAATTTGGCTAAACAGGACATGGCTCCCGCCTTGGCCATTTCGAAGCATGCATTTCAGCTTTTCCAATAAACTGCTTAGACGTTTGTATTTTGATCGTAGTAAGCTGATGTGAAACTCTCACTTTTCTGACTGAGATTGAGCTTGATGGGGGGGGGGGGGATAAAATGTGGGGCTTTTTCACTGACGAAACATATGGTGTATAGCTCAGAGGGAGAGATTGCAGGGTGGGGTATGGAGACTGTGATGGAGGGACAGAAGAGGAGGGTGGGGTGGCCTTGAACGTGTTTGTGAGGCCAGCTGTTCGCTGAAGCGGTGAGAAATGGGAAATGCTGCGCCCAGATGGGCAGTGCCAGTCTGACAGATCAAGCCGTCCACAGTAGTTGCAGCTCCCATGGATTTTCATTCATCTACTCAGTCAACGGGTCGGTAGTTTGAACAAGAAGTTAACAGGACGCTACTCCCGCCACAACCTACAAGGCGTGGCGTAGAACTTTCGTTTATCTCTGTTAAACTGGAATTGCCAAAGTAGATTAGTAGTCCAGGATTTCACCAGAAGAGCAGCGTTAGCAAGTACTTCTCACTTCCTGTTTGTTCTCAATACCACAACTGATCAAGCTTTGAATGACGGCGGTGGTCACACTCATGGTTACACAGGGAAACATTTCTTAGTGACTCAAAATGGGCAAATACTAGTAAATTTTCACTCTCACACCGTCATAATTGAAGGAAGTTGTTCTCAAAATTCCGGACACAGACATAAAAACACACGCACTTGGAGAAATCCGAAAGCCTTTGGTGGAGTCGAAGTGGTTTGAAAGGTACGCAGATAAAATGAGCAGATGCTTAGCCTCGTGAATAATTTGGTATCTTGTTTGGCTGTTGTAAGAGAAGAGGCAGGGTACTCCATGTTATGTTTAATTCAGGTGTATGTGATTGGCGTTAATCTGGGGTGGATGGAGAGCATTTCCTTTATTTCCTCACCAGGTTTTTGGAGCTGGCTTATCTTATTTTTGTAATTGTATTTTCAGGGCTATTATAAGAAGTTAAAGAGACCTTTTCAAATTTAATTTGCTAACGGGGTGACTGCCTGTGCAGGGTTGAGTTTGCAAGTGAATATTAAAAAAACAAAAACAAGCCAGCATCGGGAAATGGTATCCCTGCCCAGGGATCATAACAAAGAGGAGCAGGCACCAAGTTCCTCTCTGGATCTTCCCTTCTGCTTCTGATGCCAAAGCTACTTACTGCTGGCTAAATTCTGTCTAGGTTTTTTTTCATTCTTTTGTTATTTAACTGCCTGTGTCTTTTGTGCTTGCTGAGGCCTGATGTGGTCCATCTTTATTGCCTTTTCTTCACCTTGGAAAATATAACCTTGCTAACAGATATATCCCATCATTGTCCTGTTTGTTGTACACAAGTAGTAATTATGTCATTTATCATTCAGTTAAACCATTTGCATTTCTTATGAATTTTGAAAACATTTGAACATTGTCATGTTTGACCGTGGGTGGTGGTGTGGCTCGGCAGGCTCTGTGCCTGTGTCCAGAAGGTTGCCAGTTCGAGCCCCGGCAGTCCCAGCTCTAGTGGTACTGATTCTGCGCTGTGACCCCCAACCTTGCTCTCACCTGCATGTGCTTCTCATGGAGAGCAACATGGGGTAGGTGAAGAGAAACACTCCAGTGTATTTGTACATATACTTGTGCAAATGGAAAAGAAAGGATCATTTCACTTCACAGAAACACATCCACATAAGAGGAGAGATTATTAAAGTTACAAAATCTACAATGTAATTGGTTTGACAAACAATTTTGATTGGTAAATAATGTTAGCAACACATTTCTAGAAAGAAGAATAGTAACTTTTGCCTTCCATTTTTTTGGAACATGGTGTCTCCTTCCTTGCAAAAGTCATAGCTAGGATGGTCATGTGAGAGGAGGCTGTCGTGTGGAGTATCTGACCACCATGCACCGTCTCACTGGTCCAACACAGAGGCCTTCAATGGAAGAACTTTCAGTGTAGTATGCATGACACTAGAACTCCTGGTTTGCATGTGTTCAAGTCTGTGTTGGGTTTTACCGTCGACCCTTGAAGTTTCAAGCATGTCTGTTCATTAATCTGGTAGAGCCCACTGTGCTTACTGGCTTCAGGCCTAGTTTTCTCCATGGTGTGTTCTGAAGCAGATTTCAAAAACTAGGCCTTAGCCCAGGCCTTGATTGATTGTAGAAGCAGTTTGTTGTAAACCATAGTTTTACACAAGGTTGAAATGGCAACTCGGCCACATAGTCCAGGTTTAAGATGACTGTGTTTCTTTGCTATTTATGATGACATTAGTCCCTCATTGATAAGATGACCCTGGTTTTATTCTGAATTAACCTTGCATAGCTTCTATTGTCAACTGGCGAGTGAACATGGCACTGTAAGTAGACTAGGATCCTCTAAACTGTAAGCTGTACCCTGCTTTAGGGCCTGCTATCCATAACAGTGGAGGGATTCTGAACTTCTCATTCATTTCATATATCACCCCACTTTAGTCTCTCTGATCCATTTTGCATATATACTTGAATAAACCAAAATCAGATTGCTTGCACACACATACACCCTAGTTGGAGACAAGAATGTTGTGGAACTTTTCATCTAAATAGACAGGATGCAATGACTCCAAGTTCATTCAGATTCATTGCCGTTATGCATATGTAATTCTTTCTGGAGGGGAATAATCTTCAGTTCAGCAGCACGAGGGCTGCCTCTCTGACCTGCTCTTGTCCCACGTTTTAAAGGAATGATGGAACAGTTATGCTGTAGCATTGAATTCTCGTATCATGGGCCAAAACCCGTCTCCTTTAGATCCCATCTGCTGGTCATGTTCTGTAGACCCCTCTGCTGGTGGGGTGTGCTACCTTTTTTCTTCTACCATGCACTGAAAATACACTGTGGGGAGATTCTGTAACATCTACACATCGCCTGGGGTGACTTTGAGTGCAGGAGGCCTGTTGGGCTAAATTTACCAGTTTTATATTTAAAGCTTTGAGAACATCCAGTGATCACCCACCCCCATCCAGTACACCTCTGCCAGCAGCTCCATGCTGGGAGTGTGGCTGTCTTGTCAGCTCTTTGGACACCCAAGGGACGCTGTAGCTCATTGAACAGTAACTAGGTTGCAAGCCTACCAGAGGTGAACTACAAACTTCAGGTGGTCAGATGCACAAGCACATATACTGACACAGAATGTCATACTACTGCATTCTTGCTATTTCTCTCCATCATTTGTGCTGACGGCGCCGCCAAAGCCTCCCTCAGCGTGCACAGGTCACTCAGTCGTTCGCAGTTGTCATAGTATCTTCTGGCAACAGAGTTTGAATGTGAAACTTTTTTTTTTCGAAGGCAATGCACTGCTGTTTAAATTATTCATTGGTAGAGATCTGACAAAGAACATTTTTGTGCTTTTAAACATCCATTTGCAGGCGCATATCTCTAGATTAATAAATGAATTGCATGAAAGGCTAGCAAGGAAATGCACATCATAAATGTTTTAGCGAAAGTTATGTCTCTTCTCTTTACTGATGGACAGATTGTGGCTATAAGCAAATTAATAATCCATTGTTGTCTTGTCACAACTCCCTTAGCTGAATCTCCCAGAAAGCTTACTGCAGCCACAAAATGAATCCTGAAATGTAATCCTCCTTTTCCTATTGCAATAAAATTAGATATACAAAAAATTGGCTAAAGGGAAGGGTAGTGTCTGATTTCGTTGTGCTGTTTTGAGAGACCAAACAACCCTGTTTGCTATTCTAGTTTACCAACTCTGTCTCTTGTCACCTTTTAGTGGAGGTAGCAATGGATTGGAGGTAGTGTATGATGTGGACTTAGGAAAAAATGGCTACCCTCTGCCATCTTTCAAGTGTCTCGGCAATCAATGTACCGCTATCGGAGCAGTGGAGCCCAGGGGGGATGTGAACAAATCGGCTTCTCTCAGAATGTCATTCCCACATTATACTCAGTCACAGACTCACTTCACATACTCTTCATCTTCCTCTCAGTAGAAGGGAGGTCATCTTCTCCTATTGGCCAGTCGCCTTGGTAAGTGAAGGACCCCTTTTCCAGTCTAACCTTAATCGTCGCTCATCAGCCACTTTATTAGGTTCACCTACTATAGCCATGCGAGCATGCTGCACCCCCAAACAGCAAATCATCAACGTCGGGGTCAAGAGCGATTTTCATGGAATACTGCATCTAGAGTTTACAGAAGAATGGTGTGTGATAAACTGAAAGTATTTAGTCAATGGTATTTCCTTGGCCAAAAATACCCTGTCAGTGAGAGGTCAGAGGAGAACGGCCAAACTCATCAAAGCCAACTGGGAGGGCACAAGTGCAAGAATAACAGCTGGCGTGAAGATGGGCTTCTCTGAACACAAGTCGTCTACCCTTGAAGTTGTTCTAGAGTTAAAAGTGTGTCGTACCTGGTTCTAGCTATGTGTAACTAACGAAATGGTCACTGAGTATGTTTTGATTCTGGTGATGAGGGGTGCCACTGTGTATGATATAGCGTGGTCAGTGAGGTTGGATGGGGTGAGCTGTGTGTAGATGTTTAAATAAGACAAATTAAGATAATCTGGTAACACTTAAATCAGTCACCATAATTCATATTGCAATGGTTAGTGTAAGCCATTATAATGCATTATGAAGGTATCTATAGTGCATTATAGATGAGAGCTTCATAAGACAGTCATAATGCATAATAAACATGGTTTTAATGTGTTATGCCTTTTTATAAATAGTTGTAGCCATGTTTATAATACTTTATGAATGCATTATAATGCATTATGAAGCATCTAAAATGCATTATAGACGAGTGCTTTAAAGTGTTACCAATAATCTTTTATTGTAATTATACTAAGTACATTGAAATTTTGTATGTCATCTGTCTTATAAGGGCACAGAGAAAGAGGGAGATGAAAGGAAAACAGTACAAAATACAGTGCGAAATGTGTATCTCTTACAAAGCGAGGTTCACACACTGGAAAGTGGGCATCAAAGGAGAGGCAGGAACCATGCAGTGTGACAACTGTAATGATGAGGAGATTCTGTTACGACGAGGTCGCTCTCAGCAGATGTAGGAGGAGCCTCAGCTGGTGTAAGCATAGCTAATATTTAGCAGATGTGGCAAAGCTGATAATCGGTGCTTCATACGAAGTACGTTGCCACCGGTTTTAATTTGTTTTTAGCCGACCAGGGCATACAGAGAATAGGAGCATGTTCTGACAGCTTGGTGTTGTCATGCTTACTACTGGAATGGTTTGTTGCGTGCCTGCTGTTGTTGGCGAAATATTTCGGGGGTGAACGTCGGCGTGCTGGGTTTCTGCGTGCCTTTAAAAAACAGCCCGAGGGGAGGTTGCTGTGATGTGATTCATGTGGTTTGGTGACCCTGCTCTCACGCAAACTCGTGCCTCCACACAGGCCCACTTCTCTCACTGACTAGTAAAGCGGTGTGTAATTGTGAGACTGATTCAATTAAACTAGTATGTAATTTTCCCTGCTGAACCGAGCGAATTTACTACAAGCAGGCTTCACTTCTGCCAGCTGTCCTTTAGTATGAAAAAAGAGGGGACAGTTGGAAGAGCAGATCTGTATGTGTAAAACTTCTAGATACACTTAATTATGATTAGTCAGCTATTTAATTCAGTCGATCTCAGTCTCAGAGTAGAGTTTGTGGGACTTTTATGGCTGTCTGAGATGTGTGGTTATAGGGCAAATAGTCATATAGGGAAATGTCTCACTCAGGTATCATAAGCCTCAGGTGAGCAAAAATGTTCTGCTCACTGTGAAACAGTAACATTTAAGAAGAAACACCATGATTCACTCAAGTCTGGCAGTTAATCTATTCCATGGATTCTGTGCCAGTGATTTTTTTTAATTTTTTTTTTTGTGCTAGAAATTAACGAGCAATTACATTTATCTTTGGAACTACGAAGTACCAGTACTTCACTGGAAAGTTGCCCTGCAATGACCATTTTGTCTGTGGAACTGGCTGAACACCTGGTAACATCTAAAATTTAAGAAGGAAAAAAAAACTTTCCTTGGATCTTCCCAGTGTAGTAAACTCCTATTCCCTGCGTGCGGAGCCCAGCTGCGGTAAACTCCGCCTTCTCAGTCATGCCGTGCGGAGCCCAGCTGTGATAAACCCCACCCCTTTCGCTCTGGCTTGTGTGTGCACGTGCAGCCTCCTTTTCTGGAAGGCCGACTTGACGGAGAGCCCTTAAAGGTCCAGGTGTCCCCACCCGTACTTGGTCACCGTGCAACTTGAAATAAACGTAATGAGAAGCCGATGTGCGTTTGAGTTGCGAGTGAACGTGAGGTGCTTTCCTGGAAGCTTCTGGACGAAAGCAAGGTCAGAAGTTCCTACCCTAGCCCCCCACATTGGAAGGGAACCTGAGTAGCTTTAATGCAAGGAGGATGTAAGGGTATGCGTGTGCATAAGAGGTAGCAGGTTGGGATGTCATTCTTAGGTTTCAGTTAAAGTTTAAATAGCTTTACTGGCAGGAACCTTATCTCTGCATTCATATTCTAGCTGAAATAATAAAGTGTTAAAAAATTAAATGTCAGTAATGCTTGCTGCCGTCTCAATCTTTCTGGGTAAACGCTCCAAACTCTGCATTTTGATCCCACTTATCCCAATTACATACATAATTCATATTTTTTGATATTCCTTTTTTTAGTATGTGGTTTGGTGCCCCCCCCCTCCCACCAGTGGTTTTGGATCACGCATGTGGAAAGATGTGAAGTTTGATCTTATTGGTACCATAGTCACAGTAATGCCAGAACAAAGAGCTTGTGCACATTAGTCTCATTATATGACACACGCCAGTTGTGTAATTTTCTGGCTGTTGGTCTCCCGCGTGCAGCTGGGGTGTTTTGATGCTGGCCCTGTGGAATCTCAGAGACCAGCCAGGATGCAAAGTGGACTGAGTGTGATCTGGAGGATGGTCGTGTCTGAACTTTTCCACAGCCTGCACATTGCACCCCGTCTGGTCTCACTTAAAGCCAGCCCAAGGCACCTTCGCCATCTTGGCCTGCTGACGTTTTGACTCCGTTAGTGTTGCGTAGCAAGCGAGGGGCCTCTGTGCGTCAGCTCAACTCCCAACGAGCTAAGCGAATCCTGGGACATCTGTCACTGGCTGACTTTCTGAACGTCGTCACTGGTGCTGACGGCAACGACTGGTGGCACTGGTGTGCCTACTGATGGTGTGCTTGGCTAATTGGGAGAACATGCTGCATGTGCAGATAAGAGAGGGCAGCTCTGGGACGTATATCTTACTTAGAGGATCCGTGGGCCTTCCGTAGTGGTGGAGATTCCAGTCATTGCCTATTCATGGTACTTCCTCCATCTCAAACCCCATTCACATCTAATGGTAGATCTAGCTATTCAGCCTGGGAGGAAAAGAAAGCATTTCAAACCTCCTGAGATTAAACTGAATTGAACTGGATATTTGGGTTGAAAGGAAATAAGGAGCCTGGAGGCAATGGGCAGGGTAACTATAATAGAGGTCAGGAGGTCATAGTTCTACGTCATTTGGCAGACACTGAGAGACGGAGGAGGAGAGGGAGGTAGACTGGTTTTTACTGGATTGAAATCGTCAACACACCCTTGTCCTTACGTATTAAAGCATAAATAGGATGATCATAATTGAGATGTTAACAAGCCTGCACGTGTAGGTCTGGCAGTTTTGAATTTCTTTTACTTATGTGGGATGGTTTATATCTAAACACAGCCCTTACAAAGGTGTTTGGACCAATATGCAAGGTGTTAATTTTATTACAAAGTGACATTCAGAAATTGTAACATTCATGGGATTAATAGACTTCTTTTTGTTTGTTTGTTTGTATTTTCCCCCCATTATATACAGGTAGACATCTTACTGAAGCTAGTTTCTTCCTCAAGGACAAGAGCAAGTCTTTGTGACTTTGAGTGTGCCCATGACTACAATGTGGGCGCAAGGCAGGGAATAACCCAGGATGGAGCACAATGGTGCACCCCTGACACTATAATTTTTTTGTATTGCATTGGATTGGTTTTGGTTTAGTTGGGCAGTCGACTGACACCTGGATGAGATGATTATAGTTAAATGACACCACAATCTTGTAAACAGTGTTGGTGAAATACCCATACCCATCTTCACCATCTCAAAACATAGAAATACATGTAGACGCTACTTTTACACTTCTAGGGGCGTGGCCTTGTTTCCGTTTAATTTTGCTTTTATGGTTTTGATATGCGTTTTGAGAAATGTGGGTGTGTGTGGAAGGTTTTGTTTTCTGATGGTTGTGCACACGCGTGTGTGTGTGTGTGTGTGTGTGCGCGCGTGTGTTCTGGAGGTATATCAGCACATACCACGAGTTGCCTCTGGCTTCTCACCATCCCCTTTGTCTCTCGTCTTCCTTCCTCTCTGCGTGTTCACTGGCATTCTTTGAATGCAGTGCTGAGAAATGTGCCTTCCGGCGCCCTGAGCCGAAATGCCGGGTGTGGGATAGAGAGAACGCGACTGCAAAGGGGATCCCCTGATCAAACGGCTCTGACGTGGGCGACGAAATTCGATGAAATTTCACCGGGAACTCCTTTGGGGGGGGGTGGAGAGAAGCCAGGTCCCCCCATAAGCAAAAGCACGGTGTCAGGAAAATTGTCGGTTGCTTCTTGGCAGGAGTGAAATCATTGCAAACTGGCAAGTCTGATACAGAACTGGACATGACTAACGCTGTGCAGGAAATCTGTGGAAAAGGATGGGGGGGGGGGGGGTGTCACACCTTATGTTGGTGTGGCTTTAGGAGGGGGGGGGTCTAACTTCAATATAGCTTTATTTATTTATTTATTTAATTTTCTGGGTTTTGGGGACGATGCATGAAAATGAGAAAAGTGGAAGAGTTTCAAGCTGGTTTCTGTGAATGTGGCCAGCTGAGAGTTTCAGTAATTAAACCTGGACCGGCAGCTGAAAGGAAATGGTAGCGAAGTCGAGTTTACGGGAAAGCGCATTTGAAGAATGGTCACAGTGAAGCGTGTTCCATTTCGGTTCCTCCCACAGTCATGACACCATTCACGATATTGGGGGTTAAATTTACGGATATGGGCCATTGTGCCCATTCCTGGGGGTGTGTGCGGGCACCTGCCCCTTACGCCCAAATGAATGAAAGTGCCCCCCTTCTAGCATCAAAAAGTCATTGCGCATCACTGGGTGTGTGTGTCTTCCATGTGTTGCCCCCCCAGCCACCACAATAACTAGCCTGGATGTGTCTCAGTGCCACAGCTAGACATGAAATGAGGAGATAACTCCACTGACATCCTGTTGCATAACCCTGATTATAAGAGCCCATCTCCCGCCACTTGCAGCCGCTTCTGACTGTGACGTAATGACTGTTCAGTGAAAAACTGAGGGCGTCTCCCCAACGGCGACTCCGCTGTGCGTCTGCATTACTGCTCATTCTCTCATTCCATACGTCCCTCTTCCTGCTTTTTCTTTTATAGATTTCCCCTGTCGATCTTTGGTCTTGTTGATGCAGAGGCTGATTAAGAGAATGTTTCGTCTTGCTAGCCCACGTAGGGTTCTGTCCTTGCTCCTCGCTCCCACCCCCTCCTCTCCTTTCCAAGGTCACTAGGTCATGTCAGTCTTCCTCAGCACCACGGCTCTTGCCTCCATGCGTCTTGCTTCTTTAAAACTCAATCAGTCCTTGCTTTGCATCTCACTTTTTTCATTGTTCGGTAAAGATGGAGAGTAACAGTTGTTGACAAGTGGTCGCTTATATTCTTGTGGGCACTAGGGGGGCCAACCAGCGGAAAGGGAGCCAACGATTATTTCTAGTTTGCATGCGAGCACCAGTCTGTGTACGGGCTTGAGGAGAAAACAACATGGTGGTGACTCTCCGACTCGAGGCAATGAGGCCTGGGATGACATCAGGCTTCTGTTCCTGATGTTCTTCCTGAAAGTCTGCGCGTGTCAGACACACGGATGTGGATGGAGAGCAGAATCTTTGCGCCATTAAATCTCACCTTTGGATTATTCATGTCATCAATAGTTAATTGCGTAAGAAAAGCCTTTTCTCTTGGGTGAACTACAACGGACCGCATAGTACAGACGTTCAGAAGCTCTGAGTATGGGGCATTTACATGACCTTCGCTGACACCTCTGCTCTTCGATTTAATTCCCCAGCCTGGCTTATTTTAAAATCCCCATGACCTGGAATCTCCTGTCCACGTGATTGTTTGTTTGGTACAGAGGGAGACCCAAAATATAACTCCATGTGGATCTCAAGAAGGTGGAAATAACTAAACCGAAAATCCCCTTGGGTGAGGGAGGGGGGTCGGTTTCAGAATGTCCTCCTACACGTCACACTGTGCCTCAGAAAAATGGAGTGGAGTAATGCGATGCTTCGTGTGTGAGTGTATTTCGGTGAATGGACCCAAGGAGAAGACTGAGCCTTGGCCTGACTTCAACTGAACTATGTGCTGAAGCACGGAAATAGCCCCTCACTGAGGGGATTAGTGTTGGATTTAGTGCACTTTCATTGGCCTCGTTCAGCTGCATGGCTGGCTTCTATCAATTAGCAACAGTCACGACTCTGCTTGGTCTACTGTCAGTGCTGTTTCCCCAAAGGGTTTTACACAGTTTGCTAGCACCGGGAGTTTAGCTTCTGCTATACTCTTGACTCTGGTCCTTTTAAATTCATTACTCTTGTCCTCGCTCAAATGGAACTTGAAAAATATTGCGATTCCTTGAATTTTAAATATGAGTGCGGGGAACATAATGGCTGGAGAACATGCATGCATGTAATGTGTCTTGTGAGGTGGTTCTGGTAGTAACAGTCTGTTCCCTTACCTATAGGTGCCAGGCTCTGTAAAGAGGACGCTGGATATGGCTGACGGCCCCTGCAGTCCTGCGGCTCGAGGGGGTGCCAAACGGCCGTGTCTACAGGATGTCACTCTGGCTATGGACCCCAGCTATGAAAACCCCTGCTTACCTGCCGGTCCCAGGGTGAGAGATCGTGGCCGACCCTCACAGGGTGGCAATATGGATTTGTCCTACTCTATGCCAACCAAAGTCGGTCTCGGACTGCCGGTGAACATGACTGTGGGCGAGACGCCTTCGTGCATGCCCCCGCCTTCTGTCGAGCAGGAGCTGCAGGACATCCTGGAGGAGCTAACAAGGAACCCAAACCGCTCCCTTCCTGAACTGGACTTGGAGAAGATCCTGGGGAGCAAAGGGGACGATTTGTTGGGCGACGATGGGGCATTTGTGCACTCCGTGGGTGATGGCACCCCCAAGCGTTCCCCCCAAGGTGCTTCGCCTCTGGAGAGCCCACGCATCCAATCAGCAGGTTTCATCCGGGCTCCTGCTACTAGCTCCCCCCAGTTAACGCCCAGTCAGCCAGGTGCTCTCTTCTCCTTGACCCACCCAGCCAAGCCCCTCTCGCAGCCCCAATCCCCTGCCTGCTCTCCTATGTCATCACCAGCTCACTGCAACCTGCCTAATTCCAGATGGCATGAGGTCCCCCACGCTCAACAACTACAGGCCCCGCCATACCAACCCGACAAGCTGGCCAGCCCTGCCCTAGTCCCGCCCCCATTTAGCCCCCAGAACTCCCAGGCTTCCTTACTGCCAAGCACGGTTCCCTCCTCAGGCCAGCAGCAGTCTGCCACTCATGGCTTTGGCCCCCACTGCAGGGGGGGCAGCCAGCTGTTAAAGGCAGCCATGCGGGTAGGGCAGAGTGTTAGCACTGGGGGTGCCGAGCCGTACTCCTTCAATAACACCACGCCCCTTCGGCACTTTGACCCAGACCCGTCCATTCCTAGACCAGGTCACGTGAGGCCGGGACAGGGCTCCTCTGGTCACTATGGCACCCCAAATCTGCAGCTGCTGCCACCTGCTGGGCTGGCAGTCAACACACCAACTTTGCCTCTGCAGCAAGGACAGAGAAGCCTGGAGCCAGGAGGAGCAGCGCCCTGCATCCGAGGGGTGAGCGCCGCCAGACTGCTGATGAATGATACTAGTGTCTTCAGACAAGAGTCCTCCAATCATTTAGACCAAGCAATCAGCCTTTCTACCATTGTTGTTCCTTGATAGGTTATAATACATCTATTCTTTATAGCTGGTTCCTTGATGTGTGAGTTTGTTCAAATGTTTTGATTTTATAGAAGTGGAGATTGGAGATCCACCACTTTCTTTTTTCTTTTGTTTAAGAAATATCCAATAATGGGAAGCTATTCATTAGCACACGCTTAGAAATGTCCTTTTGTCAGTCCTAATGACATTCTAGGTCATATGTTGACATTTTGTGTTTTCGTTTGTTTTTGTTTTAGTGTTTTTTTCCAAGCCTGAGCTTTTGTTTTGGTTTTGAACTCTGCTGTGGTTTAATCGTACAGGTACTGCCATTTCCTGACCGTGTGGAATTTATTCTTTATAATTTTGGTTCTCTTTTCCAAACACCAATCAGTGCCACTGCTGCTCTTGCAGCTGGGAGGCGGGGGGCACAGCATCCCGCTTTCACTTAACAGCGTCAGAGGCGCTTCTCTGAAAGTGAGGCAAACGGAAGCACGTTGACCGCGGTGTCTGTGCGCAGGATCAGAAGCGGCGAGCACTGGCATGCACACGTGTACACGCACGGGTGGGGACGTTTGTACTGGCATGCTGCCGTGCACGAGGGCAGATGTGCACTTTGCCATGATGTGTGTGCTTGGCGCCCCATCCGTCCTTGCTGCTATTCTGTTTTCTCACCATGGGGATCTCCTAATGTGGAAATGTTGCATTACGTTTGACAAGCTTCAATTCTCCGAATTGAACTCACTCTTCTGAGAAATTCTACATCCACAACCCAACCAAAGACAGATTTTGCATGTGTTTTACGCAGGGGTGTATACAGGGGCGGGGCCACAAGTCTCTCTGGTCCCAGCTGAAAGCTGATTGGCACCCCTAGTGCCCACTCGCCTGCCACTCACTGATTCATAAGATTCATAAGGTTAATAGTAGAGGTGGCCCCTCTGTATGAATTATGATCCCTCTAATGCCCCTCACCTTATCTGTCAGCTGTCTTATGAAAACCCCATTACAATCTGTTAGGTATAAGCACAGAGCTTTTACGACCTTTGCAATTGTCCCTGTCCCACTGTAAACTGTTACATGGGCTTTTTTCTAAGAGATGGATCTGAGCCAGTGGATGTTCTGGAGGAAACCTGACAGGAAGAGGGTTTGCTGGGGAGCCGTTGAGGCGGCAGCTGTGCGTACGGCACGTGTGAGTCACTCCGGCAGGGTATGGAAGTGCGGCTTGTGTTCAGGCCTGGACACGGACCGGTGGTGAATGCAGACCCACATTAGCTCGGCCTCTTGTTGACTTTTTACTACTCTTCCCTTTTTTTCCGAAGGCTGGAAAATGCAGTGAAGCAGAGTGCAAACACACTGCCCCCTTCCCTGCATATTTCCCCGTCCAAATGTGTCTCTGGCCAGAAACCACTGCTGCCACATGAAGTCAGAAATTAAACTTGTTTGCGTTTCTTGTTCTTGTTCTTAACTGAACTGTATTTTCAGATTAGGGAAACAACAAATTGTGTGTGTGTGTGTGTGTGTGTCTTTGTGGATTATGTTTATATTACATTGTGGGAACCAAATGTCCCCCACAATGTGATTAAAAACCTGTCATTTTGACATTGTGGGGGCCATTTTTCAGGTCATCATGTTGTGATTTGTGTTTTCCCTATAGAAATGAATGGAGAGTCCCCGGAAAGATATAATTACAAACCTGTGTGTGTGTGTGTGTTGGAGTGGGGTGTGTTATTCAGCTATTTTAATACTGGCAGCTATTTTGGTACTTAGGAATTAGGGATGAATCCCATAGGAATTGCTCCTGCTCCCCTGAACTATCAATCTAGATTCCAGCCAGTCTGCTGGCACCTCCTCCAGAGAAAGGAGGAGACGCAGCCAGAAGAAAACAGCCCCAGTGTCTCTCCTTCCTGGAGAGAAGGTCAGAGCGAGGGAGGAAACATGCACACACATACGCGCACACACACACACACACACACACACACACACACACACACACACACATATATGCGTTTGTATTTATATCTCTGTGGGGACTCTGGAGGAGGTGCCTGGTAAGAGGAAGGTCTGGGCATCCTTGCTTACACTAATAAGTGGCAGAAAATGGATAGATGGACTCTCCATTTATTTCTATGGGAAAAACACTAATCCCAACAATAACAGCCTTAACCCCTACCCAGCCCTAAGCTTAACCATAAATAACCAAATAATATACAAGACTTTGGCTATTTTACTTTTTGATTCCGTTAATTTTTTATTTATTTATTTATTTATTTATTTATCAAATTGAGTTATCTCATGCAGGGACCAGAAAAATGTCCCCACAAGGTAAAAAGTATCAGGATTTTATTATGCAGCGGGGGCATTAGGTCCCCTCAGTGTGTTATACACAAAACCGCACACACACAGGGTCACACACGCACACACCACTCTAGCTTGGTGTGTTTCCTGTCTTTACAGAGTTTCTTTGCCAAAGCCAGTGTAACAACGTGTCTGAATGAGCAGGTCCCCGAGAGAAGCCAAAGGCCCTATTCTCAGCTCCCGGTCATCGGTGTTGGCTCATATTTGGCCCCGTTACTCTGTCTTCGGGGGCTTGGGGAGAAGGAGAAGCAGTGTGTTTGAAGCACGGCAAAGGCTGGATTTGCCTCAAGGATAAGCTGTCCTGGAGGTCACGTTATAAGCGTTATTTGGCCTATGAGTGGTGAGCCAAGACTCTCCCAAAGCATAAGACATGACTGTCCTGTCTGACCAATCCCTCACTGGCCATTCTTCTTTCCGACTAATCCCTCATTGGCCACTCTTCTTTCCGACTAATCCCTCATTGGCCATTCTTCTTTCTCGACTAATCCCTCATTGGCCACTCTTCTTTCCGACTAATCCCTCATTGGCCACTCTTCTTTCTCGACTAATCCCTCACTGGCCACTCTTCTTTCTGACTAATCCCTCATTGGCCATTCTTCTTTCCGACTAATCCCTCATTGGCCACTCTTCTTTCCGACTAATCCCTCATTGGCCATTCTTCTTTCTCGACTAATCCCTCATTGGCCACTCTTCTTTCCGACTAATCCCTCACTGGCCATTCTTCTTTCCGACTAATCCCTCATTGGCCACTCTTCTTTCCGACTAATCCCTCATTGGCCACTCTTCTTTCCGACTAATCCCTCATTGGCCATTCTTCTTTCTCGACTAATCCCTCATTGGCCACTCTTCTTTCCGACTAATCCCTCACTGGCCATTCTTCTTTCCGACTAATCCCTCATTGGCCACTCTTCTTTCCGACTAATCCCTCATTGGCCATTCTTCTTTCCGACTAATCCCTCATTGGCCACTCTTCTTTCCGACTAATCCCTCATTGGCCATTCTTCTTTCTCGACTAATCCCTCATTGGCCACTCTTCTTTCCGACTAATCCCTCATTGGCCTCTGCTACTTTACTATTAATTCTCGGTTTTGTATTCTGCCCTGCGATCCTGAACAGAATAACCCGTTATAATGGGTGAATTTTGCATTTTGTAATTATTGTCCTGTGTATATCTGGCAAGTAAGAATTTCACAATAAACATCACAGTAATATACCTAGAAATTTGTTTTGATAAATCTTCCATAAGGCCTCATTAATGTTGTGTTTCTGCTACAGGTTATTTCTTAATTCATCTTAATTACTTGTTAACAGATTCTTATTGTTCTTATCAGTGATTTCACAAGGGTGTTAGTTGTTGTACTGTAATTTAGAGTTAGACGTTCATTTTGATCGCTTACCCTGAAGCCATGTCTGGGCTGTAACGAATCTGAAAGCGTAAAATATGGGTAAGCAGCTATCCAACAGACCGCTGGTCCCACAGTGCAAAAATGCATTGTCTTCCCAAATGTATTAATAAATGCAAGTAGGTAACCTAGAAAATCAGTGGGATTATCATCGCGTGGGATTATGACAGGTGTTTGAATGATTAATTGCTGGGTTCTGCCTCCTGTAAGAAAAGACTGGAGAGTAGAATGCAAAATGGCAGCATTTATGAGAACAGATTAACAGTCATTAGACATTCAACCTTAAATGTATTGTTGTTCTTTGGCGTCGGTGGTATTAAAGGTAATTCAGGCAGGATTAGCATGAGTGATACTGCAGGCTTTGCTCCTTACTTAAGCGTGAGCCATCGAGCAGATAGACTGTGGCAGATATTAATGGGATTTCAATTTCCGGGCCTCGCTTGGATTCTTTTCCGCGAGATTAGACCAAGGAAATGGCATTTTCTGCAGAAGAGTGTGGGGTCCGCAAAGTGAAAGGGTCACAAACGGTGGTAGCATGTCACCTTAAGCCCCCTGCCCAACTTAAATTGTATTTTTTAAAATTTTATGCATTCAGAGACCCCTGTAAAAAAATTGACCCCCTAAATCTGCCAGGGCATCCATACCCCTACTGCACCCCTGGGTAAGTGTGACCTAACTGTAGTAAACAGGAAATCCAAAATATTTCATGGTCCAGTAAGAAATCGTCATCACTCCAGTGTTATAGTCTGAGAGAACAGTAATTTTGAGAGATTGTTAGTCAGGAATGCTACTACCTGACATATTTTATGACATATGACAATATTTTAAGCATTGCAGTTTTGACACCCTAAACATAACTTAAAATAATGACTGAAACGGAAGATAGATAGATTTTCAATAGGTTGTGCGTATCATGGTGGGAGAGAATTGTATTTTATTCTCTCCATACTGACAGGTTGCCTTTTCTTATCTCGGCAGCATACGTATATTTATAGTTAATGTCTCTATTATTTTTGGCAGATACCCGTTTAGCTCAATGTCAGCATGCTCTGAATTTATTTTATGAACATATAAAGTTCTTTGAAGTATCAGACCTAGTCACACAGTAACCTTTACAAAATAAGTAGACGATTATCAAGAGGAAGATTAAAATGCACGTTTTTAAGGGCTGTATACCACGATGTCAGTTGTAGTTGTTAAAATCGTAAAAATGTAAAAGGTTTAGTGGTGAAACACGCAAATGCAGGCGACAAAAATCGGGAAATACCACCGGTTTTCACTTTAGTTTCCAGACTCATGCCGCAGCTGTTTTATCAGAACGATCTAAAAATCCAGTAAGTTTTAACGAGGCAATGGAAAGTGAAGCGCAGACAGGGCTCACGAGAGCCCCCTAGCGGGCAATTCAGGAATCGCGTGACATCCTCTTGTGAAAAGGGCGTGAAAAGCGAACAAAGGCTCACATTTACGGGTTATAGCTGCCGGTGCAAACGACGACACAGACGTGATGAGGAAACCGCGCTCTTCCAGACACGCCGCCCAGTTTTTTATATAGGCTTGCCCGGGAATATCATGGTGTGCGAGGATTTCCTTGTGTGTTTGTAGTTTTTTGCATCCAGTGTATATGAAAGCAAGCCCTTGACAGCAGCAGATATAGGGAAAAATCAGCCGAGCTTCATTTCATGCTACTGGTTTAATGTTTTAGAGTTTTAAGCACTGACTCTGGTGTGTGGGCACAATGGGAAAAAAAGAACTTTCTGTGCAATTTTCGGATAAAGAGGAGAGAATTAACTGATATGATAGATCAGTGTTTCCCAACCTGGTCCTCAGAGACCCCCAGGGTCCCCTTGGGCTGGGTTAGGAAACACTGTCTTAAATTACACCTCTACTTCTGTCGAATAAGTAGAGTTTCCAGTGACTGTGTAGCTCGCTTGGCTGGTGTTAGGTTTCAGGTTCTTATTTTAGCACAAACTTTTGCCTCCGACGCTCCCCTGACACCTGACATACCTCCTGTATAGTGTCTCTATAACAAACGCTGATTCACCCGATGATTTTGTCAGACTTATAAGCAGCTGGACAATAGGCCACGTCTTGCGTGCATTTACTTAGCAGACGGCTTCATCCAGAGTGACACGAATGAGGATCGGAGACCCGGGCTGGCCAGGGTCCCTGTAGCAATGGGGATGAAAGGCCTTGCTGAAGAGCCCAACAGTGGTATCTTTGGTAGCAATGGGACTTGAGCCCATAACCTTATGGAGATGGGCGTGGAGCGTGGAACCTGGTGTGCGATTTGTGATATCTGAAAGGTCAGGAAAGAGAGTAGATACATGAACAGTCTGCCACTCTTACACCTGGCAGTACCATCTGCTGATCGGTGTGTTTGGAATCACTAGCTGAGGATTCTATTTTAAGGGAAATTGAACCATAATATAGAACAGAGCTAACTAACTGAATTACACCCAAACAATATGACTTTGGGCAGCAGTTTGCTTGGTGGCCAACATGTACCCTGAAGATGACTAGGAGTAGCAGGAGTGGTGTATGTTTCTGTACTAAATTAAAACCTGAATTTCTCATATTTTAAATAAAAATACATGAGGCTTGATATTGCGACACTGAAATCATTTTTATATGTAAACCAGGAATCCTGGAGCGATAAGCACAGAGGGATACTGGGCCATAATGCGGAGGGAGGATGTTCTGCTTCAGGGCTCCTATTTGAGGGGCCTCTTCTGGGTCTTTGTGCTGACAGTTTGCAGGATGTGTTTTTCATTACTTATCTGGCATCTTGCTCTCATATAATCTTTTAACCTCTTCTGTTTTTCTTTTGCTTTCAACGCGTCAACCATTTTTTTCCTGATGACTTTTTCACATAGACCATTGTTTCCACCATAGTGATTGATGATATGCTTTATTCTTAACATACCTCACCTTTTCATTTTGTCACAGGACCAGAGTACTGGGGGAGGAGCCAGATTCCAAGACCCCACCTCGCTAAGACGACCCATGCATGGAGATGGGTACAGTCTTCTAAAAAGCCAACTGAGGAAGCAGCTCATGCAACAGGTCTGTCTCTCTGTCACACCCCCACCCCGTCTAGCTAAAGACGTTAGATATACTTTGTCCCCTTGTAAATCTCTGCCGGCAGATCTGTAGTAGTGAGTCAGGGTTTGTGATGTGCGGTATCGTGCAACGTGCGTTTTATTGACTTGCAGGAGAAGCAGAGGCACCCTGAGCAGATGAGCGCTGGCCATTTGTCGGACTGCCAACAAGTCGCACCATTTCAAGGTGAGCTCTGCTTGCCAGACAAGGAATGCTTGTAAGGGGACATTTAGACGTTTTTTTATCCACTTTATATCTGTATGCCTGCTACTGGACTTAACGAACAAAAAAAAGTCTAAATCTAAAGCCTGAATTATGCTGCTGCGTTAAGCCTCCACCATGAACAACGCAAGTGACCTACGCCGTCATGAGCATTTGTACTCGGTGCGTTTGTGTCACTCTCCAATTACACCATCAAAACGCAAGGCGATACATGGTTTCGGATGTTGCATTTATTGTCTTCCCACCCTGGGACATACTCAAATGTTGAATCACTCAATTGAAACATAAATAACAAACATATAACAAAGTATCCATTTTTCAAGTCCTGGTTACATTTGCGCTGTTCCAAAATTTCCTGTAGACAAATTCGGAAAAATGTCAAGCCGCTACAAAGTCAATATTAATGCATCTTCTAAAGTTAGCATATAGCTAATCTCTATTAGCATATATACCACTTTTTACTCTTTTTATTCTTTTAAAGCATGAATAATCTAAATGGAGGTAAGGTGAAATCTGTGATGTCATCCTTAGTGTTTTCTAGACCTGTTGCTATGTTGCCTAGGGTGGGTTATTTAATGCTGGATATAAATAGCACTTCAGTTTCCGTCAGAGATATAAGTACACCTGGGACTTTCTTTGCTCCCATAAAAAGATAAAAAACGAATGCTACCAAGCGGACCAGTCACTGTTGTTGTGGGAAGGTGCACATCAAAGTAAACTTTGTCATCTCAGCTAAATACAAGCATACAGAGACGAAATTGCGGAGTTCGGGGTCCACAGTGTAACAAAATATTATGTGTGCAAAAATGAGAGTAAAAATTAAATAGAAAAAAATTTCATTAATTTTTTTTTTTTTTTACATCAGGCTATGGCGTAACGTCCAAGGCTACACAATACTTATGGTGTCGGTTCAATGCAGAAGTATAAATTAGCCTTAAGTGTTAATTAAAGAGAGTTGGGTTAGTATCCTCTGAGTGGGGGAACCTGAGGATCAGAAGCATTAACAAAGAAATGGCGGCATGCACCAGGGGGTGCCTGAATACCATTTTACCCTCCTTTCTTGGGGAAGGAGAAGTTGATACCGTGTCTGCTTCCTCTTCTAGGTGTGAGCCGATCACGAGCTCCGGGCCTTGGCTACCCCATGGAGCCATCTGATCCTCCCGTTGTCTCCCACAATGCAATTCTGCCTGGCCGGATGCTACCCGAGGGTTCTCATGCCCAAACCAATCATTCCATGGCGACCTTTGTTGCTAGCATGGGCACTAAGCAAGCCGCCGGTCACCCCCCCAGAGAATTTGTGACGCCCGTACGACTGGGCCAGGCCGTGATGGGATTGAACACACCACCTCAACAGATCGCCCCGCATTGTCAGACCTCTGGTCGAGCTCAGATCCTGGGGCCCTCCTTCAACGGCAGATCCATGCAGCCCCCCATGCCACAGCAGCAGCTCCCCAGAGCTCCCACGCTCCAGGGAGGCTCTGCCCCCTGCGGAGTGTTAAGCCCACAGCAGCAGCCATGCGTTCGGCCCCTATGGCAGCAACAGGGATGCCCACGCACTGTCTGCAGCAGCCACGTGGATCCTGGGTCACACCAACACTTATACTCAGCAGGAGGCGCTGCTGTGAGCGGGACTCCATTCTCACCGCAATCCCTGCGTCCTGGCATGCCCTCCATCCCACACCAAAATGGGCCCTTTAGCCTCTCCCAGGTGCCCAATAGGCAGGCCAGACACCCTTCCTCTAGTGACCAACATGGCTCGGGGCCGCGGGGCCTTATGTCCCCCATGGGTGCGATGAAGCCATGTCCCTCTCTTGCTTTGGCTCCCATAGGTTGCCCCTCTACCCCTAGCTTGGGCTACAGCAGTGGTAGTTCAGGATGCAAACTTCGTCCTTATGAATTCCCCCATCCCGCAGGGACCTTAGCACAGGGGTCGAATGGCAGATATGGGATGCACAGGGATGAAGCCAACAAAGTGGACTTTATAGATATGCTTGTGGGCTCCAGTGACAACTGGCTGAACAATTTCAACATGATTGACAAATACCTGGAGCAAAATACCTAAATACATCTGATATGTACATTGAATCACTCAATTGAAACTGTTTTTTTTTTTGGGGGGGGGGGGTGAGTTTTGCACCTGAATGAGATCAGAACATGGTGCTCCCACTGCTACATTCTAACTGGACCTGATTGGGAATGGTGGTCACATAGTCCAGTAGCATATGTTCCACCACAGAAGAGTAAGTTATGATGTAACCTCCCAGCTTCTGTCTCGGTTGGTAAAATACAAGCTTTACACAACGGTGTAGCACTGTAAAAAGGTTTTCTGTGTATTTGATGTTAAAGAGACTTCATTATATTACATATCATCCAAATGTATGTCGGGGGGGTTGGATGCCGGGGATGGTGTAACTGGGCTCAGATTGTAGGAGTGCTGTGTGTCCCTGCTTCTCCTTCTTTAAGTGTTCACAGAATTCACTTGGCTTGACTTGGTTTAAGGTTCCCATGATTTCCCCTCAGATACTGGCTGACGTACAGTGCAGGCATAGTTCTGTTAATATGGACGGTGGCTGTCCATCACTGCTGAACCCTTTGTTTTCTTTCCTTAAGAGTTGCACAAGAGGCTTGAACAAAGTACACTTCGTAAGCATTTTTCTAAGGTGTATTCAGATTGAGAGGCAAACATTTACACTTTTTCTCAGCACAGTTTTTGTATATAAAATTAAATAAATCATTGTCATAAACTGTTGAACTATAGCTGATGACGGTTTCTTTAACAGGTAGCGAATCTAATTTAATTTGTTAATATGCTGACAATTTTGTTGTCCAATAATACTGTGTATTAGAATATTTACTTATTTATGTGTTTTACATAATAGCTTCTGTGACTGGAGTCTTACATTTAAGACCCAGCAAAATTAGGGGAGGGGATTTTAATGATCACAATCTTCATGTGAAAATAGCATCATTTCTCTCACCTCATCTGGTCTAGACACAAGTCAAAGATCAAAGTCTTTTGAAAGAAAACAACTTCTGGTAGAGACGGTTCCATAATTCCCATGCTGGTGCCTGTGTCTGATTTGGTGCTTTATGCCAAATATTTCAGTATTTTTTTCTCACATATCTGAACTCAACAAAATCCATTAGCAGAAATGACTTCAAAAAAGATCAAATCGTGATCAGTCTAAATTTGCAAGAAGCAGTTCATCAAGATCAACAAACCATAGATACATAAAATTGAAAGCACCAGTGTTCTGTCAGTCAAAAAACGTTTGTTTTAAAAGGTAAAAACCGGAGCTGAGGGTTACATCCAGACCATCGTCACTGTAACCGTGGGCAGTAGTGCTGTTTTCCCCCAAGGACAACAGATCAGTTGCCTGCCGTGAGTAATGCTGTATCCATAGATGTCTACGCTATATTCACCTTGTTTTTAGCAGTTTAACTATCTCTGATACATAAAGTCAATGACATTTGTCAAATATTTGTAATGCATTTCATTAATCTTCACATTTTTAGATTTTACAAATAAAACTGAATGAAAGAAGGGTTGTTTTCTTGAATATGCAGGTTTTTTGCAACCGTCTCAACATGTAACTTACATTCTTTGCTATTGTGTCGTACTTTACTGAATGATAGTGTTGTTGCCTATTGCTTCAATGGTAGGCCTTGGGTGACTTATCAATGTACCTGCAGCTAATAGCTTTGTTACACTGTACTTTGAAGGGTTAATTTCTGGGAGCTTCTACAAACATATTTATTTAATCTATGAACGACAAATGTAAAAGATAATTGTCATTCCAAAGATGTATTACAACCCATCTTGCAGGCCTCTCTTGGCTCACTGACCTTGGAAGGGAGTCTCATGTGCTGACTTCACCA
Source organism: Brienomyrus brachyistius (assembly GCF_023856365.1). Taxonomy (NCBI): domain Eukaryota; kingdom Metazoa; phylum Chordata; class Actinopteri; order Osteoglossiformes; family Mormyridae; genus Brienomyrus; species Brienomyrus brachyistius. The sequence continues at coordinate 13,909,258 of NC_064542.1, forward strand.
TCTGTTTCTCCTCAATTTGACGTCAAAGGCTGTGGACGCACAGATGCATGCAGGCGCACACACACGGCTTCTTGAGGAGGTGAAAGCGAGCAGTGAATGCTGCCAGGCTTGACAGAATGCTGACACTAAAGATGCAAAAATATGTTTGGCAAACAGTCAGGAGGGTGTTAATTTTATAAATCTTGTATGTATGCTTGTTGGTGAGCTTGCTTACCATGTAGCGCCTAGGCATGGCTGTTTAATTTACATTTTCTGCTTTGTGATCAAAGAGCGCAAGTCCGAGGATTCCAGACAGATCATATTTTATGCCTCTGATGGCGTTACGCTGCCGTGGGATCGCCAGTCATCGCCAAGCACACTACACAATCCTAACAACCCTAAATAATAAAGACGTGCCAGTGATTAAATGTTAAACCATAAAATAAATACAAAGACTGAAATATGCATTGGCAAACTACAGCAATGACTGGTGAGAAGGGCTCTGGGAATAGCAGCAAAATAATTTTGCAAGACTGTGATGAATATAATTAGCTTGACTTTCAGTAGGAAACGTGATTGATGCTTCAGTGTAACGAAAATGGCACAGAAAGTGTTTCCGGGGTTCGGTCAATTAAAACACAACTGAAATGTCAAAGCAGCAACATCATCTGACTCTAACTATGTAGTGGTACAGTCGCTCCATACTTTGTTGAATAACAATCAAAAAAACGCGAGAAAAAAAAACAAGTCTCTTTAGGACAAATGATGTAATATCAGATTAGGAAATGCATGAAGAAACTGCGTGTCATTTATAAGTTAGACTGAATTGTTTTTACAAGGCACCGCTTGCCTCTGTCATATTCAGCACTGCATTTCTTATTGGTGCCCAAGTTCAAGGGCCCAAAGGTGACGTGATTATTTGCCAGCAATGTGATTTGACCTACAACCTTCAGGACACAAGAGCAGATGATGAGCCCTGATGAGCCACACCACAAATATTTTGGGGGGAAAATGGGTATGCTGTGTTAGACAGATCGAATTGTTCCAGTGGACTAAGGATTCCCATTTGTGAAGCGCGTAGTTTCTGTGATAAGATCCAGACACCCTGGTTACCCTGCATAGGATTAGAAGGTACAGAAAATGCATGGTTGGAGGGATTTGTGTATTATGTACTAAAAACAAACATGTGAAGACAAAAAGCATAAAAATCCTGCGGAAAATCCTGGAGAAGCGAGGAGTCAAAATAAAACCAGTTTTGCTCTTTTCTAATGATTTTTATTACTAAAATATATATTTGATTTGTATAAACATGAAAAAATATGAATAAAACATACTTTATATTCTCGCAGTTGTTATATTCCTCACATTTTTATACAGTACAATTAACACAATTATACTTATACATGTAGGCCTAAAATATATTTATAGTGAGCGGTTAGCAGGCGGATGGAAAGTACGGAAACAAAAAAAATACATATCCCAGAACACGCAAGCAATAAGCCAATCCGTGCGATCTAAAAAGTCACATGACTTCCACCGAGCTCTTCCATCGGCGGTGCAAAACATTGGAAGAAGATTAGGAACATCAGCGTATCATACGGTTTTGGGGTGAGTATGAACGTTTGTAGACTAACTATATGAGGGAATAATTTTTGAAAATTATAGATGCAACTAGCAAAAACTTTATCGAGTTACAATGGGAAAGTGACTGCTGTCTACCATACCACTGGGCCCGTGCTGTTTCCTCGTCCCATTCGATACTTTACAGAACGTGTACATCTAACTGTTGGGTTCTGAAACTTAACTCTGTAGTTCACAAGGTAATTTAATATTTTTCTTCATAAAAAACACAAGCTCCTTCTCGTTCAATAGCTGTAACAACGCGTTTCCAGTATGGTGTATTGCTTGCAAGTGCATCCGTCTTCCGTCACTTTCTTCTTAGTGACTTAAAATGGAATAAATCGAGCTGTAAATCTATGGTTTCATCGCTTGTAGGTCCTTGGAGCTTAGAAACTCGTTCGTTGTTTAAACTTCATTCTGTAATTTGTTTTGAACTGTGGTTTTTAGCATGCATTAACTTTAGCTGTCAGCTTCCTGTTGTACAATGATAATAATAGTAAGTTAAAGCCTGTGGGCTGTGTCGTATGTTTATTAATAAAATATTGTGAATGCAAAATTTGTGTACATTGCTTTTCCTGCTACCTTATCGATTATTATTAGTTCGTATTTTCTTCGTTTTGCCTGTATTATTTTTGTCAACTGGCTTACAAGTAGTGTCGTGTGTTTAATGAATGCCACTATTGTTGTTATTAATAGTTACATTAGTCATTGTTAATTAAATAATACATAAATAATATTTAGTGCATCGTTCACAGATTCTTGGATAAGTTCGAGTAAGTTAAATGTATAAATTAGCAGCCATATATAATGGGGAATAAATGAGCGGAATCTATAAAGTCTATTAAGGTCATTGGTTCAAAATCCCAGTCCGGCCAAAATTTAGAAGTAAATCGAACGAAAAGAAATCAAGCCGTCAAAATTTGATATACCTGCCCCGTCAATATTACTGTAGTTTTTGCAGTTGGTGAGATCTTGTAATCAGTTTTATGATCCATTTATTACTTTAAGATTTTTGTTCCAAAGCTGGACGCTTCAATACATGTTCAGTTGATCTAAATCGTATCCAATCAGAACTTAATCGAATCTAATAAGCTAAGCCTGATTCGTTACATATCTAACTATGTTTTGTATTGCATCGGTAGATGCCTGTCGTATAACAGAGCGAGATACAAACCCATAAACTATAAGGAATTAAGTGTACGTTCCTATCTCGGCAATATGTTGGCGAAGATTCTTAGGCTGTTGAACTGAGTCGAATTAAAATAAGCATGATTGTAGCCTTTACTTAAAGCTTTACTAATCTAAAAGACCACAAGCCGAGTTATGCGTCTCAGCTGTAGCTCAAAGGATAAGCTTAGCATTGTCCCCGACGTGGACGCATGCGGAACCGCGGTTCTGGGCGAGTCTCCGTGGTATATATTTTTTGTCCAGTGCTCACCCAGGCGTTAAGTGCAAGATTTAGCAGCGCGGCACCAGTGCAAACAGCTGTTTCTGCGCGATCAAAAGCCAGGATCACTGACAAGATGGTGCGCGTTTATCTGCCCTCTGTGGTTTTGAGTGGTGGGCTGCAAAATGCATGCAAGCTCACAAGTTACCGATGTCGTATTGTACCCACATCTTGCGTTAGCCTTCACTGACCAGTCAGGATCCTGTTTAGCTCAAACAGCTAAATACCGATTACTGATGATGGCATCTCTGCAAAGGTTGTAGGAGGAATAGTGCATAAGAGACTGGAATTGTTCACCAGAAGTTTCTGGTTTCAAATCCTAATCGTGAAACTGTTATTGTTCCTCTTCAAGCAACTTTTAATCCATAACTTTAACATAATCTGAGCAAATTAAATGGGTTTTAGCCTGGGGTGCTGCTGGTCGCTAATCAGGGTGACTGTCGTTTCCCCTGTTTTCCCTTATCGTTTGGTGCCCAGAGCTCTCATTGATTCCTCCTCTGGGCTGTGTTGCCAGTGCCCCTGGAAGTGCGCCCTGATCCATGGCTTCTAGATCAGTGTCCAGCTCTGGACTGGAGGTCAACCCCAGCAGTGTGAGTCGTGGGGAGATGTCTGGCTCTGTGGGTTAGGCCTCTGGGCCGGACGCTCCCTGAGCAAAGCCCTTAACCTCAATAGCTCCAGAGGAATGGTTTTCCCTGATTTCTCCACTGTATGTTGAATTGCTAATCAATTCTCTGATTGGGGAGGCGTGCCCGCTTCTCCGAATGCCTATGACTATAACTTATTGCCTTGCCTCTAATGGGAAATCACAAGCATCTTTTCACTTCTTGGCCTGGAGTTTGTCCTAATTAAAAAATCTCTGATTAACTTTGTTGTTCTCTGCCGTTTATGGTGAGTCACTTTCTTTGGTCTCCTACTGCTAATGGCTGATGTGATGAACCTGCCGTGTCGGTCATATTTCCCATACATGTAGGTGTTTCCTATTTTATATTGATGATGCTTTTGTATCTGGGGACCGCAGAATGCGACTTGGACACAGGCCGAGGCTTGATCAACCTCTGTGGGGTTCTATGGAAGAGGGTGTCTGTCGTAAGGCATGAGACGCCCAATGACTCCAGGAACAACACTGATGATGTGTCCAAGTTTACATTCTGTGGCTTTACAGCCCAGGTATAGATCCTTTGCCAACACTGAAGGAGCCCCACCTTTGAGGCATTTCCCTTCAGTCGCAGTCCCTCTATGACGTTTAGGGTGCTGGAAGTAGAGTAACCATGCGTACCACCCAGTCTCTATCAGCCATTGGCCCACTATTGGGCTGTGGGCCATCACTCCCTCTGTATCTCTCTTTGCCTATCGTGTTTCTCCTTTTTGCTGTCTTCTCTCATCCTCTTGCTCTCTTGACTTCTCTCTGCTGCCCGCCACAGTTGGAAGGACTCCGCCGTGGAAATCCACCGGCGATCCCACCTTCATGCTGAGGCTGCACCCACGAACCCTTGCTCTTCCTGCCCTATGGCCCCTCTACACGACAGGTCTTACTCCAGGTCACTGACCTTTAACCATGCGGTGGATCTTTCCTGGGATAGGCTGTCTGCAAAACAGATTGCATGCTGCTCCACCAGCTGGAAACCCTAAAATGACATCCATCACTTTCTTTCGCTCTCTTTTTCCCGCTGTCTTTCACTCCTTCCTGTCTCTTTGTGCAAATTTATAAAGCTGCACTGCATTTTGCCATTATACCAACACCTGATTTCTACCATTAGCTTCGATTCCCAATTAAGCTTCCCACGTGAATTGTGCAAGTTCTGCATGAGCATCAGCACATGTCAGTAACATTTTCTTCTTCTCTGTCTGAAAGCAGCCGTCAAGAGAGTCTTTCAAAATGGACCAAGTGCCTGATATGCCCCTTTTGCCTGGGGAGGAGAGGGTGATAGGTGGGTCTTCACCTTCATCGTTAGGCTCATCATTTTCTTAGACTGTTTCCCTGTCTCTGTCAGCCTGTCTATTATTTATTCTCTTAAAAAAATGTAGGCAGAAATGGCTCCACGGGCATGAGAAATGTCTGCAATATGTAGCATCCCTACCCAGAGATATGTGTGAACATCATGTATCTTTTAAGCCATTCGTGACTTGTCTTCAAGGCATTTTATAAACGACAAATTATTTTTAATTGTCCTGCGGATTTTGACTATACGCACGGCAGTGTGGGTTTTCAAAAAAGACATTTGAGGAAGTGATTTTTTTTTTTTTCACAAAATTCACTAGAGCCCTTGTGTCCACAAAGCCTCAGCAACAAGAGGGGGGGCTTCATGTAACACTGTCTTTTTTATTCAGAACATCATGCTGATTTCATTCTGCTTGTTTACATTTAGAATGTATTTGCACTCATGAAGCTGTAATACATTTATAGTTCTTTTTATATTTGAGTGAGTCTTATCATTGGCACGTCTTCATATATTATGCACTCCCCTGACAGACAAAGAGATCATCTACATGTGTCCCTTCAGCGGGGCCCTCAAGGGGAAAGTCTTCATCACCAACTACAGACTCTTCTTTAAGAGCACGGACATGGTAAGTGTCAGTTGCACCACTTGGTATGAGGGAGAGGAGCTACAACAGTAAGCTGAAGGCCATTTTTTAAACTGAAATCGCACTGGCAAACCTCACGGTTACTGGCACTAGAATATTTAAAGGGGCTTTTTCATAGCCTGTGTGTGGTTTAGGTGTTAGAATGTATGTCATAGCTCTGGAACATAGGTCATAGGTCATAAGATGACAGCATTAATCGACAGCAACTTCCCATGTTTGCCAGTAGGTTCAACTTCCAGGAAACAATTTTTCAAATTTTTGACACACTGGCTTGCAAGCCCATGTGAACCCGACTGTTTTGATGCATTAGGTCATAATGACTGGACTGTTCCGTTTCTAAAATTGTTGTGGTCTCAATTTATGCCTCATGTTCTGCTTTGGCCTTTCTGTGGACTCACTTGTCTTGCATATTTAGTTGTAGTTCTGCAAGTCCGCAAAGATAAATGCATTTAGAAGCATCTAAAAAAAATACCAGTTTAATCTTCCTTTTAATTAGAGTATTTTTATTGCATTTTTCTCAACAAAATCAGTCTTTTCCTTCCTGTGTTTTTGCCTTTGTTGTGTCATTTTTTTTTGTGCATTATTAGGTACTACTTCTATATGCTATATAGCTAAAAAGCACTGCATAAATAAAAGTACCATTGAAATATATGTTTGGTGATGTCATGACTTTTGTCCCAGGAGAACAAATCGATCCTTGATGTACCTCTGGGGGTGATCAGTAGAATAGAGAAGGTGGGTGGGGCTACAAGTCGCGGAGAGAACTCCTACGGGCTTGACATCACCTGCAAGGTAATGTTTGCTCCAAGGTTGCAGAGTCCACTGATGCTGCTGTCTGCTTCTCTCTTAGCTGTGTCTGCACCTTGTGTTTTGTAGGACATGAGGAACCTGCGCTTTGCTCTGAAGCAGGAAGGTCACAGCCGGAGAGATATGTTTGACATCCTGTTCCGCCATGCATTTCCCCTGTCATCTAACCAGGTGAGACTCTCTCTCTCTGTGGATCATAAGACCTGAAAAGGTCATTCTCATCCTGCCACCAGCATATCACAGCCTATGCTAACACCAGACTCGGCTCAGCTTCTTTGCATCAGGTGAATTTATATTAGGTTTATAATCTTCAACTATGATGGAATATCCATCCATCCATCCATCCATCCATTTTCCAAACCGCTTATCCTACTGGGTTGTGGGGGGTCCGGAGCCTATATGATGTGACTCTTGTGTGACTTTTTCCACAGAGTCTGTTTGCATTCTTAAACCGGGAAAAGTTTGAAGAGAATGGCTGGGATATCTATGACCCAGTGCAGGAGTTCAGCAGGCAGGTGAGTGATCCCTTCTGCTTGCAGAGTGAATAGGACAATTGCATTAATAATAAGCTCCATGAAATTACCCCTGTTACAAATGGTGCGACAGTCAGTGTTAGAAACCTGTGGGACCAGCTCATTTATACGAGGTGTGGGATTGGCACAGATCACAGCCACTTCATATTTTAAGCAAATTTTCAACAAATAGCCCATCTGAACATCTTATTTGGATTTTACTGTCCATTTCCTCATCATGGAGAAAAAAATTTATATAAAGTAACTAACCTGCTTCTTTCGGGTGAGTTAATCCTGGGAATGGCCCCGGGCACCCTGAGTAAGGGGTTGCCCTTTCCGTAACTTGTAAACCATTGTGCCTCCTCCAGGGCTTGCCCAATGAGACATGGAGAATCACCGCAAACGAACTGTGCGAGACGTACCCCTCTAAGCTGGTAGTTCCCTACAAGGCCACCGACGAAGACCTGCGTAAGGTGGCTGCTTTCCGCTCCCGCAGCCGAATCCCGGTGAGTCACCTCTATGTTTCTGGGTGTATTAATGTATGGTACCAGTCAAAAGTTTGGACACACCTACCCATAGAAAGGTGTGTTCGTACTGTTTGCTGCGTTTTAGAATAATCATAGACACCAAAACCATAAAATAACATATGCACTGATTAAAACAGTATTAAAAAAATAATTATTATTTTGTGGGGGGAGTGGGGGCATCCCTGTGGGTTGGGACACAGATGGTTGCTGGTTCAAATCCTGTGGTTAGCAGAGTGATCCCACCATTGGGTCTTTGAACAAGGCCCTTAACCCCAATTGCTCCAGGGACTGGCTGAACCTACTTTCTCCTCCATGCCAGTTTCATGAGGTGGCCTCTTGGGATTATTTCCAGCTGCCCTGAAGGAGTTCCCACATATATTCCGAGCACTCGATGGCAGTTTTTCCTTCACTCTCTGGTCAAACCCTTCCCAAATCATCTCTGCTGGGTTTAGGTCAGGTGACCAGGACATGTGATGCAACATTCTATCACACTGCTTTGTAGACGACTTGGTGTGTCCACGCATTTGACTGGTAGTGCATGTGTCCACATTCTGTGAGTATGAACTATGGGCACTTGGTATGTCTCTGCAATCGCAGGTGCTGTCATGGATCCACCCGGAGAACCAGGCAGTGATTGTGCGCTGCAGCCAGCCTCTGGTGGGCATGAGCGGGAAGCGGAGCAAGGATGACGAGCGGTACCTGGAGCTCATCCGGGAGGCGAACGGTACCAGCAGGCTGACTATCTTCGATGCTAGGCCAAACGTCAATGCTGTGGCCAATAAGGTATGATCAGTAAGGTCAGACAGCGTGTAAGGTTGTATTTTGTCCTCCTCGAAAACTATTTCTTGAGCCCCTAGATTTTACTAATTACCCATTTATTGTCTGTCTATTTATTTATTTATTAACCTTTATTTAACCAGGAAAATCCCATTGAGATTTAAAAACGTGGCCAGTATAGGCAGCAGTAAAATATAAAACATGATTACAAAATTACACAGTTGCAACACAAGCAAAAGACAAAATAAAAAGGATTAAATTTAAAAAACAGATTATGAAAAACGGATACATGCAATGGAGTGGGCCTCGAGAACTTGGACTTGAACTTGTTTGGATTTAAACACACTCAATGAGATCAACTCAGTTAATTTCCAGTCTTTCTGCAACATATTCCACGCCAAAGGTGCAGAGTAGCCAATGCTCTCAAGAGAATTAACTAAGGTACAGCTGACTAGGTAAATCTCAGAGAATAGATACTGGATACCTAATTTGGCAGCATGGGATGAAGACGACTAGCTTTTTATACTGTATTTGTGCTTCATTTAAATATGATGGAATGAAGTAAAACTCTTTGCTTTAACAGCAGGAAGTGTCTGTCACCATGTGCCTGTGGTGCTTCACTGTGTGTGTGACGTATCTTGTTGGTTGCAGGCCACAGGTGGCGGGTATGAAGGTGAGGACTCTTACCAGAATGCTGATCTGGTATTCCTCGACATCCACAACATCCACGTGATGAGGGAGTCCCTGAGGAAGCTGAAGGATATTGTCTATCCCAATGTGGAAGAGTCCCACTGGCTCTCCAGCCTGGAATCGACGCACTGGCTGGAGCACATCAAGGTGCATGCTGGGAGAGAACGACCGCGCTTACAATCATGCACCGCGTAACAACATTTCCTTCAGAGACGGACTGCGTGTTCAAATGTGGCCCCTTAAGATTACAACGTAGCTAAAAAATCGGCTTCTGATGTCATAGCGCAATGTATTACTCGTGTTTGCAGTGATGCTGGTGTAAACAAACCCGCTGCACTGCCAGTTGTATAAAAGTACAATTATGTACAGTACATAATACTTGATAAACTAGTAACATAGTTGTTTAATATCATTATGTACTTACTATACTTTTTTGTTATTTAGGCTATATGCTGTAGCTTGGTGTGTAGTAGACTGGATCTAGGTTAGTGTAAATGCACTCTACGACGTTCTCACAATGGTGCAATCGCCTACCAATGCATTTTTCAGAACGTGTTCACGTCGTTAAGCGATGCATGACTCTATATGCTAGCGATAGCAGAGTGTACGAACTAGCTACCATTCACACACTGCGATTTTCTTCGGCATGAAAGCAAGATAAGCCAATATTAGCGACAATAGCCCAGCACTGACGGAGCAGCTCACGCCATATTCTCCTACCGATCTCCTCCCCCCCCACAGCTGGTGCTGGCAGGGGCTATCCAGGTGGCAGACAAGGTGTGGTCGGGCAGCTCGGTGCTGGTGCACTGCAGCGATGGCTGGGACCGGACTGCACAGCTCACCTCCCTGGCCATGCTGATGTTGGACGGGTATTACCGCACGCTGAGGGGATTCCTGGTCCTCGTGGAGAAGGAGTGGCTCAGCTTCGGCCATAAGTTTGCCTCCGTGCGTCCCAGGCCCCTGTCACGCATCCCTATATGCAGCTAGCTTCTCCTAGCATTGTTTCACTAAGCTGCATACTTTAAGAAATGGGACTACCAAATATGACATGGACCATTTCTCATGGGATTGCTTGCTTTTTTTTTTTAGCGTATTGGCCATGGGGACAAGAACCATGCTGATGCTGATCGTTCCCCCATCTTTGTGCAGTTTATTGATTGTGTCTGGCAGATGACCAAGCAGGTAGGTGCAGCTCAGACCTGGGCTCTCTACAGGGGATCGCAGCGTTTGATTGGTCCATATGATCTGGGTTTTCTACTGTTTTTGGATCTCTGATGCGCATTGTGCTGTGCTGTCTGAGTAGCTCTGTCATACCTGCTCTGTGACAACTAGTACCGATTGTGCTGTGATCCACTCTATTGTTTTTCCTTCCCCGTCCATATTTCTGCAGTTCCCCACAGCCTTTGAGTTCAATGAGCGCCTCCTAGTGGTTATTCTGGATCATCTCTATAGCTGTCGCTTTGGCACCTTTCTCTTCAACTGTGACAGCGCCCGCAATGCCCATGTGAGACATTTCTCCTCCTACAGATGTCCGACACATATCTGGTTTATGAAATATTGTAGAAAAATCCTCCGCCACTGCTGGGTTATTAGCATGTGCGTGTGCATGTTAACCTCCTCATGTGTACGAAGTGCCTCCTCATTTAATTGAAGTTCTGGATCTCTGGCCCCCAGGAGGTGAAAACCAAGACTGTGTCCCTGTGGTCCCTCATCAACAGTGAACAGGCCTCCTACATCAACCCCTTCTATGCTATAGAGAATGGCCGTGTCCTGTACCCTGTGGCTAGTATGCGCCATCTAGAGCTTTGGGTGACTTACTATATTCGGTGGAACCCCAGGGTCCGGCATCAGGTAAAACATTGGAGATTAGGGTGTCCACCTAATCCATGTCGGGGGGGGGGCACTATGAGCTATTTCAGGTTTTACTAACTACTTTAAAACTGAAAGGTTCCTGTGCTCGGCTAATTACTTCAGTTTTTCTTGTGCTTTTAACCGGGTTGTTTCCTTGGTTAAAAGACCCAACCCTCTGTTTCGCATTTGCATTAATGACACATGCATGATTATAGGAGACCAATGAGCACAGACGGAACTCGGTGCTAAAGTGAAATCCAGGCCTTTTTAATTGGAGTGGTAGTTTACAAACCCTGTCATAGCTTATACTGTCCCCTCTGAAATGGATTAGGTGGTCACCCTATTGGATACCTGGACATATAGTAACTGATATAGTCTCTGCTGGTCCAGTCCCTATCTGATTGCATATAACTGTACTGATGAAATATAAGGCTAACCTTTATGGAAATTCCTGTAAGATCTGAATTGATCAAACCTTTTTGATGTATTCTCATTTGCATGTCTCTGTCTCCCCCTGGTGGCAGCATCCAAATCCAATGGAGCAGCGCTACATTGAGCTGCTGGCACTCAAGGCCCAGTATCTGAAAAAGCTGGAGGAGCTGCAACTGGCTGACACTGCTGTTCTCCTTTCCAACAGCTCTGCCCCGCCCACACACCTGGCCAATAGCTCTGCCTCGCCCACGCAGCTGGTTACACGCTTGAGCACTTCAATGTGATTTCATGTCGTTCATCAGCTAGAGATTTGTACATAGCAATAACTATAGTAATTAACTACGTTATTACCATGATCAGTGCGGAATAGTTGAGGAAAGTCTAGTATGTAGCAGTGCTCAATTTTGCAATGATTTGGCTACCATAAAGAAGCTTGGCAATGTGTTTTTCTAAATGCATAAGCTTGTAGGGGAAAATAATAAACCATCTTTATTTTATCGTGGTACTCAAGCTTCGCTTTTCAGAAAGCCTCTTCTCATCCTTGCACTCCTTGGTCTAGAACATGCTGTGCGACCGGCCATCAGGAAAGCTAGCTAATCCACAGGTTAAATTCAGGGCATTTTGGCCTGAAGCCCATGTGTAGCCTTAAAGCAGTGTATTCATTTTAATCAAGTTACTGTAACTGGAGCAATCACTGAAGAACCAGGGCCGGTACCAGCCACAGTGTAGAAATAGGTTGCACTGGTCTATGCCAACTGTCTCTTGTTGATAACAGTTGTTTTTATACTTGTTTTAATCCAGTGCCACAGCTCTCTAAAGGGAATCTCTTATTACATTTCCTGCACCTATCTTCACAGGACAGCTATCTTCCCCTTGCCAGAAGCACTTCCTGGGCACAGAGTCTACATAGCTCTGTGGAAGGGGCGTGCAATCAAACACACATGTCAAGATGCATCTTTTACTTAGCAATGACTGGGGGAATGGCTCGTCAGGAGTGGAGTTGTTTTGGTGTCTGGTGAGAGTTAGGGGAGGCTTCTGAGCTGCTTGAGGCCTTGAGTTGCAGTCACTGTGCTTCTGGAAGAAGGGCCAGGATAAATGATTAATTCTCCCTCAGTGCCTTAAATGCCCAAGGTGCTCCACAGGTGAATATCCTGTCCTCGGCAGAACAGTTACCTATTTGTTGTATGTACCTAATGTGTCTTAGATGAGGCCACTTATAAAACTGGTTTGAGTGCGCAGCTGTGCAAGTAGTATCAGCCTCAAAGCCTGTTCCAGTACCTTGATCAGCTATGTTCAGGACTGAATTTGGGTGACGTCAGGGTGAGAGGAAGGTACCCCTACAGATATGCAGAAGCCCCGTAATGACAATGCACTCTCTGCATTTGAAGAAGGCTCATGAACAGAAGAACAAGCTTTCATTGCTATTTGTGTAAAATATGCATTTATTTTAAATAGTTAAGTAACATCTTTACTTCAAAACATATTTTTGCTATTGGAAGTTTTGTTTGTAAAGTGTACATTCTTTAACAAAGAATTTTTTAATGAATTTTTATGCCTTGTACAAATGGACTGGAGTAGCCATTTCTGTTTTGTATGCTTTTCTTACTTTTTATCTGTATATTTTTGGTGTTTACGGGCACTTTGTAAGGTTTTAGTATAGGGAGGTTTGCATTTAATTTTTGGTGTAAGGAAAGTCTGTTCAGGGAACATTGTAAGTTTTACTTTGCTTAAGCACAGTAATTCAGATCCCATGGATTTAAAGGGAAATGTTTTTTCCTTTTTCAGAAATTATTTTGTAACCTTACACTTTAGGGAGCATTTTTTTAGTGGCTATACAGTGTCTGTTAATGTTAATTAAATTAATTTAAACATTCCATATGTAATGAGTCTTTTTTCATGATAATTAATAATGTGATTATTGGTGTCCTTTAAAATTACAATGAGCTTTGTGTTTTTACTACTCTTTACTGCTGTCTCTTCATATTTTATTAAACGTTTGATTGTAACGCATTTATGCAATGGAAATATTAGCTTTCCTAAATGCCACTGAATCCAGGTGTTACTCTGTATATGTTCAAGCAAGCAGTAATTTAAATACTATAAAATTTGGTTGGCTTGTAAATGATAATCTCAGGCTTTTAGCATGAAGATATGGGTCTACTCTATTGTTCTTAAAAATCCAGATCTATGAAATATCAGCACACTAATCTGGAAAGGTGCACAGTTCTGGATCCGGAAATCAAATGTTTACATGGACATCTTTTGGTGTATACTCTGTAATACATTACATGGAGGTTTGGAACCTTGATGTATCCTGTGTACACGACTCTGACAGTTCAATCTGATTAGCCAGCGTCTTGATTGATTCATTGAAGGTCTTCACGCCGATGCTGTTGTTGCTGAGGAGATCCCGGCAGTAGAATGTTTCTCAGTGCTCTATTCATTCTGTGGCCCATCAACCCTTAAGAACCTGTTTCCTTACTTTTAAAAAAAATCCAATACCGCAATGCAGATTGCTGTGATCTTCATTTTATGTGTGGAGAATGTGACGACATATCAAGGATGCCATTATTTTGCAGGTTTACAGTGCCAAGGTAAGCGTGTGCGATCTTCATGTTTTTTGCCGTGTTATTCATTTGAGATGGTTATTTATTTTAGTTTGGATTTTCTGAGTATGCAAGCAAAGTTCATACATATTTTTGGATAGAAAAAGTGAAAATGAAATTTACTTTTGTTCTTTTTTTTTTACTAAAAAAAGTCTTACTTACTTGGTTAAAACATTGATTTAGTGAATGAAAATGTAAAACAAAGAATTTTAGCTTTGGCTCAGTCATAGAATGATTAATAACTAGATACTGTGGAATTTGCAGATTGGAATGAAAAAGGATGGTGAAATATATGAAGTTGAAAATAAAATTTGGCACCCCTTCCATATAGAACACCAGCATTCTAGGTAAGTTATCAGGAACCTAAGAACTGTACCACTACATCTGGGATACTGCTGCAAATGAAACCCTTAATCTCATCCAGGAGTTCACATTTAATTCCCTGTCTTATTCAAAAACAAAACAAGTGCTAATCCAAGAAAAAAAATAGTTATGGTTAAAAACTAAGATACATTATTCATAGGCATAACTAGTATTTCACAGCTGAGTCATTTAACCATTTGCCATTACAGGCACTGCTCCTCCAATCAGCAACAGCTCTCAGGCTGCAGTGTGCAGTGTGACCCATAGATGGCAGTAGTTAGCACTGGCGTACACAGTTCTGGAATATCCCTGCTTTGATCAAAGCAATCAAGTGCTCCAGTAAAACATCCAGCTTATATAACTCATTTGATTTACTAAAAATACGAACATCGTCTAAATGTAGAAAATCACCTATCTGTACAGGAGCAGCAGTGTGTGCTGGGAATACTGAAATAAAACTATACATTAATGAACTGTACATTAAAAATATGATACAAAGAGATAATACACCGTAACAGATACCGGAACCAAAATTCACACATTTGCTGCACTTTTTTTGAACTGTTCCTTTTTGAACTTCTCAAACCTCATCTCTAGATGCAATCTTACTATAGATCAAAGTGGGAACATCAAACATTTAAAGAGGGTGATTCTGAGCCTGTTGATTGGCTGCTTAGTGTCTCCGTAGTGGCAGGCTGAATTGCTTGCGTCTTTTCTATCATTCGTCTGAGGGACATGTACATCTGAGTAACTAAACCTGTCATTTTGTACGTATCTACGAAAGCCTTGCAACAGGCAGCAATCATCGACAAGACGACTGCACTGATGATGCCTCCAATGACGTTCATCTCCAATTTGGCTGTCCGAGAGAGCAAGGGGGGATGGGGTTACTCTAACCATACTGCGATTCTGCATCAACAACATGTCGGCAACTGATATGCCATTATCCAAGTACAATAACATTCAAACACTAAATAATTTATAGAATATCAATAACAAGACGATACCAGAGAGTACAAATCTAGACCAAGATTTTGTTTCAACTCAAAAAAAGGAAAAAAAACACTGGTTGGTTGAAACAAAATCTTGGTCTGGATTTGTAATCAATGGACCTGAAATCTCCACTTCTGGATGATACTAAGCATGATTGTTCAAAAGCAACAGGGCATAAATATGGACATCTGTCCTTCCAGGGCTTACAACCAACATATTGAATCATTTTTCTTCTGCTCTACCCTACCGTAGTCGACTCCTGTTGGTGCGATTTCTTTTCCTCCTACGGAGAGAGAATCAGTGTCTTGCCGAACTGGTTCAGATTGTGTACAGGTATTTTAAAAGAAATTCAGCCAAGCATTACAATAATAATCACAGGTCATACATACTGTTTTCAGAAGATTTGTCGCCAAGATGGCCACCTGGTATTTCGCCACCTGTAAAAGTAGCTGGATGAGCTGTTGTGCAAGAGCTGTAGTGCGAACAGATCATTCAGCTAGCAATGGTTATTGTGAGAGAGGGTCTGACTGATTTTGTAGCATAGCCACAATCCCTACAGTGCTGCATGGCTGTAAAGGTCACAGAACTCAGGAGGGATGCTACGTAAAAAAAAGAAGGATCACAGTGCAACTCGGAGTTCTGGGCAGAGGATTTTCTGCTAGCGTGATGGCATGTCAGCTGCCGGTACGTTTGTCATGTCCTAATATACAGACTCCCTGTCCGGTGGGAGAGTCACCACCCTGGCACAGTCGGACAGCTTCCTTACTGCTAAGACTGAGCTCAACTATCGTTGGCTTGATGGGTCTTCCATCATCCCAGACAAAATTTTACTATTATGATGAACATTGGAACTCCGTACCTCACCTCGCATCAATATGGTTCCTGGTGGCTGCGGAATTGCTTCTGTTTTAACGTAAAACTTTGATGAATTTTGGAAGTTGCTCCAATTCACTGTGAATGAATCCGGACCCAGAACAGGCATTGATAACGGACCTCCATCAAGGGAGGCCTGATACATTAGCAGATTAGCTTGCTCTCTATAAACAGACCTTGGTGGACCTTGGTTGTTCTTCCTACCTGGATTAGTACTTGGTTTGCCTGGTACTGTAGTTGTAATTGTGACCCGTGATAGAAGCTTATTGATTAACTTCTCATCTGGACTGGAGAATCTGGAGACATCCATCTCTGCAGGAAAACAGAGATTTTACTAAAATTCAGTCCTTTACTTTCTCCTTCCTCTGCTGCTACATTTTGCAGCCACATACCCAATAACAATAAAATTATGATTCTTTTAATTAAAATACTGTTATTAATATGCAGATGAAGGACTGTTGTATGTATGTCTGTTTATTGCAAAGCCTTGTATTGCATCTTTTCCACCAGTTCACTCCATCAGTCAGGTCTCATGGTGATGGACAATGTCTGACTTACGTGATTTCGTGGTCTCTTCAATTGCATCAGCCATGTCCAGGTCCTGACGTATAGCTGCAATGAAAAAGACAGTTCATTAGGTTAGTCCATCACATGTCCAGATCCTCCTCCTTGCCCTGACCACATAAGTTGCATACATGGATATGTGATTTGGAAATTATTCAAGTTAAGTCCTTCACAATTGGCACCAGGTTATCCCTTCATGAATTCCAGCTCCTTGGCTAATGCAGCACTAACTGAGATCAAATTTCTATTAATGGTTTTTTACTTTGACAGAAAAGTCATGCTTTTTGGAATGTACTCTATTCAGGGGCAGGAAGCTTCAATAAGTGAAGATGTTCTTGACGTGAGGACAGATCTGAACACACCTACCAGCAGACTGAATTAATTTAAGGTGAGCGATTTAAATGGCTCTGTGATGTCACAATTAATTGTAGTATTTGTATATAAGTGAAGACGCAGAGATGCTTGAATCTGTCGGCTTTGTGCTCATCCTAATTTTCCAGCTCCTAGAGATCCACAGGCATATGTTGAACTATGGGAGCGCCTACTATTTTATTGCCAACCGGACCAATAACTTTGTAGCACATATGTAAAAACTGCGCCATCTTTGCTCAAGTGTGAAACCAGTTTTTTCCTTCTGACAGGCTGTTTTTGAAGTATAAACATTCAGGAACAATCCGTTTTTCAGTATGTGCATAACAACAGGTTTGTTTATATCGCAAGTGGTATCTCTTCTGGGGAAGGAATTTTGCAACATGATTTTGTTTTCCATGTTGCGCAGCCCTGGGTGGGTGTGCCTCGCAGACATGTGTCAAGTGGCTTCAGTTAATCGCTCTGCTTTTAAGAATCCTCCACCGCTACTGAAACATTAATGTTGCTCCCTTTTCTGTCGGTGTTTGGCATTCAGACACACCCACTACTAGGACGTTCTGGAAATCTGGAGATAATTTGCCTACAACATCATACTGCTTCAGTCATGATTACTCACATTCACCCAGGTAATATTAATTAAATATTTTTTTACCATTTTTCTTCAGTTTGAAAGGTACTTGTAAAATTTTCTCTTTATATTTTGAAGGAAAACCTGCATATACAAAATTTCGTATGATGTTAAATCAATATGAAGGAATTTTAAATCTTCAGGATTTAAGATACATGTTACTATTTTGAAAACACTAGAGTAATTCTTCAATCTTGGATCCAGTTAGATTAGTCCAACAATTCAACACTAGATGCTTACTAGATGTCTGTGGTCAGAAATATAGTTGTTTTCTCAGTCTGTTAAATAATTCTATAATTCATTTGCTGTTTCTCTGTGGTGCCAATGCAAGTAAATATGTTAAATAATTTTACACTAGAGAAACATAAGTAAATCTGTTAGTAAAAAAGTGGGAGAAATTCCTACCTCTTAATGCCAGGAACGAGAATAACCAGAGCAAAGGGCATGCTGAACATTTATCCATTATCCGTGTTGTAATGCTGCGACGCTTAAATAAAAAAAAATTATAGTGAAATAAGGCGAGGAGTTCTGCTTCTTGTCAAGTCTTCTTGTCAAGCAAAAAAACTAAATATTTTGATCTGGAAAAAATTATAAAAAAAAATTTTCAGGGACAAGATGAACATCACACCTGGTGTCGACGCCGGCTGTAGTCCGGTGTGGGGAAGGTGGCTCCAGGATAGACGTTTTCACAGACTCTGTACACTGAGACGTCTTTACATTTAACATGGAATGAAGATCATAGATACTGTTATATAAAAATTGCGCTACCATCAATCTTTCATGCATCTGAATCGTAGTGTTGGATAGGATGGCCGCTATACCCACACTGTTTTATTAATGAGTAAGAGCAGAACTGTCCTAAGCGCTATTGAGGAATGAATGATAATGATAATCACTGATGATGATGAGACTTCACAAAAGAACCATCCACTTGAACTGCCGCTAAAGTTTTTTCCGAACATGGGCCACATGCAGGCTGGATCAAGTTTATCTTAATTGTTTTAAAAATAACTAACTTAGTCTGATGGTGTTCTTCCAGAGTAGGTTGCAGACAAAAAGAAAATATCTAGCTGGAATCATGCACCAAATTTCAGGCCTGATCTTGCTTGCATGTGCACGGTGTCATGGCAGGAATATTGTTGACATCTGTAGAACTGGGTTCTATCTGTACTTTACAGAAGCCATTTTAATGAATGGGAGCTGCTGCAGACAGTGTGCAACGCGAGGAAGGGTGGCTATGTACCCTACAGTCATACGGGGAAGCAAAGCTAACTTGGTGGAGTGGATATTTTAGACCAAAAACTTTTTGAAACATAAGGTATTCTTTTGTTAAACCCCACCTGCAGGAAAGCAAGCAGAAAGACCCAGAAATTCCTTCAAGAAGTGCTGCGAGATGTGAGGGATGTGTTAATCGAGGATGAAAAACTGTATTTAATTGTTTGGTCACTGGAGGGAAATGAGCCCGGCAGTACAGAAACAAAAAGAACAGGATTAACAAACACAATCTGAGCTATGTAAAGGTTTCCATCCATTTTCTGTAACTGCTTATCCTATTCAAGGTCATGGGGGTTGGAGCACCAACCCATTGCAAGGCACACTCACACACCTATGGGCACTGGAGTACCCAGAGATTACCCCATTATGACACAGAGAGAACATGTGAACTCCATACAGATGGAACCATCGCAGAAACTCAAAACCAGATACCAGAGGTGTGAGGCAACAGTGTTAACCACCGCACCACCATGCCACCCGTATGTAAATGTTTAATTTCATTAAAGAGTGGTGACTAAGACTGTCATTGCATGTTTTATTTTCAACCAGCTTATAAACTGTTTAACATATTCATAGCTATTAATCATGGGTGATCGATATTTACTGCCAACTATATAAGTATTCGTGTTACTAATGTAGCATACACTTGCCCAAAGTGACATGCAAGTGAGGAAAGTTTATGGTCAGAGAGCAGGACCAGATGACACCTCTGGAATGCTTGGGTTCGTGGGCCTTGCTCAGAGGCCCTTTGGTGATATGCTTGCACTGCCAGTCATGGCATTCAAAACCCACAACTTTCTAGACACAGGCACTGACTTTAAACTCACCAACCTACCCACCTTGAAGAAACTGAAATAAATGAAGAGACCAAGTTCACAATTTGGCCAATTTTTTTTATTCGCTTAAATTGTCTCCAAGTCAGTGAAAGATATTTGTCAGGTTAGTACAGACATTGAGCAATCAGGAATAGCAGTCAGTTGTAAATAAAGTGCAAAGTTCACACATTACCCACCCCTTTAGATATAAAGCTGCTGAATTCAAGCTTCAGAAGGCCGCTGTTTAACTCGGGTCATTGCTGCTAAGATGGTTCTTAGGCTGAGGGGTAAAATGGTTCGGAGACTTGAGCACCCATTTTCTGCGGAAGGCAGGGTCTGGTGGCAGCAGAACAGGCTCTACGCACACAGCATTAAGGCAGATGTCGAGCTGTCTCAACCTCACTTCCCATGTTTGATTACTGCTCCTGATTATTGCTGTGGAAATGAACTGACTGGGTGACCAGCAAGCAGCATGCATCACAGACAAATGTGAATGGGTGGCAATGGAAGGAACTGGAAGGGGTGGCTTTTTTGTTTACCAACTCTGAGTGAAATATGAAAAAAACACGGCACTGCTTCCGAACACTCCACTACTAAAGGCATGCACAAACTTCAAGTTCAAGTCAAAATTCCTTTTCTGCTCACTCACAGGCACACAGTCCCGCCTTGCCAACCGTATCACAGCATGGAACGTTCAGCACAAGCAATATCTCACACTGACACAGCGTTCTGGCCCACTTCTTTGGTATCAGTGTTTAGCTACATCCAGTACTGCATCCAGTAAGGTAATTAACAGCTAGTAATGCAGAAATAGACAAAAACAGTCAAATGTCATTTGGGGGACAGGGTACAGGAGATAACAAAAGTGGTAAAATCTAGCTGTATACCCTTACACAAGCTACAGCCCCGCTATCGTAATCAGTGAACAGAATAGGAGACTAAACAACCACGTCCATCAGTAGAAAGAAGCTTCACCTTACCTACATTCCCACATAGAAGTAATCATCTCAAACAACTAAACTAACAACTGGTTCATTTAATTTTTTATAGGCTAAATATCTAATACTATATCAAAAAGCTAAACAATTACACATGACACTCAGTAAAGAATAATGATATCACTTCAACTTTATCTCATTGTAAAAAAAAAAAAGTCATTGTCTAACAGTTACCATGGCTGATTACGTTGTACTACCCCACCTTCATATTTAATATGCAAAACAACAAAAGATCAGTCAACAAACATCACGGTGTATATCTCTACATGAGCAGTGACACATACTTGCAAGTCTAATACAGAACAAAAAACAATTAACATACTGTGAAATAAAGGAGTAACAATAAATAAGTCACAGTGAAGAATACCAAAACTACCACTCACATTTTTCAAACATTTTTGCTACTTTTGCTACCGCAAGAAAGTGTCTGTTGGGCCCTCCCAAATCCCTAAGAAATGAACAGCTCACACAAATCTGCAAGCCTGCCCCAGACTGAATCTGAGATGAAGATGAGAGCATTAATGACGTGCAACAAAATGATGGAGAGTTTATCTGCAAGCCCATTGTAACAAACACGAAATAGTCGTATGGCTTGGCTGCACCACCATTATGACTCCTGCAAAGGCGATTATGAGTCCTGCGATTGTCTAATTGGACAGACTCTTTACAGTGCGACGCAGAAGCATCTTAAAACAGCAGGAGCACTTCAAGCAAAGCATCAGTTGTCAAACAAAATGGGCAGTAGGGTCTTTATAAATGTACACACGTGGACAAAATTGTTGGTACCCTTCAGTCAATGAAAGAAACTCACAATGGTCGCAGAAATAACTTTAATCTGACAAAAGTAATAATAAATTAAAATTCTATTAAAATTTAACCAATGAAAGTCAGACATTGCTTTTCAACCATGCTTCAACAGAATTATAAAAAAAAATAAACTCATGGAATAGGCCTGGACAAAAATGATGGTACCCCTAACTTAATATTTTGTTGCACAACCTTTTGAGGCAATCACTGCAATCAAACGATTCCTGTAACTGTCAATGAGACTTCTGCACTTCTCAGCAGGTATTTTGGCCCACTCCTCATGAGCAAACTGCTCCAGTTGTCTCAGGTTTGAAGGGCGCCTTTTCCAGACGGCATGTTTCAGCTCCTTCCAAAGATGCTCAATAGGATTGAGGTCAGGGCTCATAGAAGGCCACTTTAGAATAGTCCAATGTTTTCCTCTTAGCCATTCTTGGGTGTTTTTAGCTGTGTGTTTTGGGTCATTGTCCTGTTGCAAGACCCATGACCTGCGACTGAGACCAAGCTTTCTGACACTGGCCAGCACATTTCTCTCTATAACCCCTCGATAGTCTTGAGATTTCATTGTACCCTGCACAGATTCCAGACACCCTGTGCCAGGTGCACCAAAGCAGCCCCAGACCATAACAGAGCCTCCTCCATGTTTCACAGTAGGGACAGTGTTCTTTTCTTGATATGCTTCATTTTTCCGTCTGTGAACATAGAGCTGATGAACTTCTTGCCAAGGCACAATCATCTGTCCATAGGACATTCTCCCAGAAACTTTCTGGCATGTCAACATGTAGTTTGGCAAATTCCAGTCTGGCTTTTTTACGATTTGTTTTCAACAATGGTGTCCTCCTTGGTCGTCTCCCATGAAGCCCACTGATGGTCCTTGAGCTTGAAGTTCACCTTCGAGCTCTTTAGAAGTTTTTCTGGGCTCTTTTGTTACTATTCGCTTTATCCGTCTCTTTGATTTGTCATCAATTTTCCTCCTGTGGCCACGTCCAGGGAGGTTGGCTACAGTCCCATGGATCTAAAATTTCTGAATAATATGTGCAACTGTAGTCACAGGAACATCAAGCTGCTTCGAGATGGTCTTATAGCCTTTACCTTTAACATGCTTGTCTATAATTTTCTTTCTAATCTCCTGAGACAATGCTTTCCTTCGCTTCCTCTGGTCCATGTTGAGTGTGGTATACACCATGTCACCAAACAACACAGTGACTACCTGGAGCTCTATATATAGGCCCACTGACTGATTACAAGATTGTAGACACCTGTGATGCTAATTAGTGGACACACCTTGAATTAACATGCCCCTTTGGTCACATTATTTTCAGTCTTTTCTAGGGGTACCATCATTTTTGTCCAGGCTTGTTCCACGAGTTTATTTTTTTAAATAATTCTGTTGAAGCATGGTTGAAAAGCATTGTCTGACTTTCATTGGTTAAATTTCATAGATTTTTTATTTATTATTACTTTTGTCAGATTAAAGTTATTTCTGTGACTATTGTGAGTTTTTCTTTCATTGACCGAAGGGAACCAATAATTTTGTCCACGTGTGTATAAGCAGGTGTACTGTGGTTATTAAACAAAGGCATAGAGGATTATGTACAGTCTGGTTTGTGCAGGCAGATGGAAGGATCTGTACAGTATTGGGTGAGGGTGGAGGTGATGTGTATGTCACTTAATTTAGATGTAAAATGAGGGCGCTGGACTGGGTACGATCTTTTTTAATCCTGCGGAGTCTCTGCATTCGGGTGTTGCAGTAACGTCGCTTGGACTGAAAAGGAAAAGAGTAACTGTTACCATCAGTGCAAGTGTCTCCATCCTGCACATGCGGTTGAGAGTTGATAGTATAGAATATTTTAATAGTCAATAAGTAAAAAAATTTTATGAAGAGGTCACGAAGCGCTGTACAGCACTAAAACGCTTAAAAGTGCAATCAAAATAAAACACAAGGACAAAAATCGATAACAAGAACACTACTACTAATAGTAATAATATAGCTGAAGACTACTCAGCTCTATTTAAACACCTGCCTAAACATAAAAAGTCTTTAGTTGCTTTTTAAACAAGTCACGCAACTGAGCTGAGCGCAATGCTATCGGAAGTGTTGATAGTCTTGATAGACGTGCAATCATAAAGACAAGGCAGTATAAGAATAGAAAAGGGGGTCCTTTAAGGGGGTGGGGAAAGAATTGAAGGAAAATTAAAGTGTCTTAAAAATTTATATTATTTTAACAATAAAATTGTTACCTTGAGGCTCCTGGGACACCACGACTTCAGGGTTCTCTTCTTTCATCATTTCTGCATTCAGGCTCTCTGTTGGAGAGGAGTTAAACAGCACTGAAACATCTCCATGGTAACCACCATCAGCTATATATTTTGTGATCCTGATTTAGTATTCGATCGTCTTGTAATGTCTGTTGATATTAATCAAAATGTGATGGCTCGGGTCTTACGTTGTATACTGAAACAGAGTTTCTTCTTCTGATAGCTGATGTAGCTGGTCACTGCGCCGATCAACGCCATACCAACTGCGCTGGCAATGCCCGCGATGGTGCCCGTCTCTGCCAAAGTATCTGACGAAAATTACATGGAGGGGACTTCAAAGGTTAAAACCATCTGGCGTTGATGTAATGGCATGATTATCTTACGGTCACTTTATCCCGCTATCCAAGCTCTATAAGAGTCAAATAGTCTCTGCTGAATGATCTACAGACCATCTGTTTATGCATTAAATGCATTAATAATAAATATTCAGAGCATCAGTGCCACTTTAAGCCTGTGAAATACAGTCATCCATTCTCACAGCACACAGAATATTTAGATGATTTTTGTCCACTTTGGCTTACCGTAGTTGTTATCTGCGTCTTCTCTTCCTCCTTAAACACAATAAATGTCTTACTGAATTGGTTCAAATGAGTGAACTCTGCTAAACCGCATAAGCTATAATAATAATGGTCATCATTCGTATACACAATAATCCAATATTTTCAACTCAGATCCTTACCTTTGCCCTTTTCAGGAGAATAGCCATCAAGGTCTTCAAGGTCTCTGTCTGATAACTGACCATCTACTGGAAGAAGAGGCAGGAGGGTCATGAAGGATGTCACACAACATATGCTTAGTCTTACAGAAAGCCCCCACATCACAGCTGAGACCCCAAAGGGAATGAAGAGGAGACAGATATGAAGGACGGCAACTCGGCCAAGCAGGTCACAGAACTCTGAAGGGCTGCAGCATAGACTCCAACATCACAATACAGCTGCGAATGCAGGGCATGGGCTGAATGTTTTATATTAGTGCGATCACATAGCAGCTGCTGGTATTCGTCATCGCCTCATATACAGAGTCTCTGCTAGGTCTATGGTGGGTACAGTAGGAGCGGAAACAGAACCAGACAAGCTGCGAAATCTGGTCTGCTTTCCAGTCACCGGACCGGCACTGTCAGACAGCGACCTTACCGCTAAAGCCTCAACAGTTGTTGGGTCTTCCATTACCCCTGACCCACCATGGCAGCTGATAAACAGCCCTCCGAAGGCTCTTCGGTCATGTGATCGACCATCAGGGCCAGCTAATCACACTGCGCATCGACACAGCCCATCAAACTAAAGACGGCACAGATTCTGTCAGTAACATACCGAACACACCCTAAAGGCACCCTGAAAATATATTGTTCGGGATTAGTATCTGTGTTATTAGAGTATATCACCAAAATTCCGAGTGGAAGAATTTTTATATTAAAATAAGCAGAAAAAATAATGGTATGATATTATTACTAAAAATCATTAATAGAAAATATACAATTTCTGCGTTTTCAATAGCACTGCAGTAAATGTCCACATAGTCCTTATCTCATGCTATGCTATTCCCACCAGCTCCCAGCAGGGAGGACCCCACCTGTTCCTCAGCTGTTATGCAAGCATGTACTTGAAGCGCCAGTGTTTTGGTTAGTGGGACTGATTCTATGGCCCAGTATGTGGCAGCATCATCCGACTCTAAGTGATGTGCTCTAAAGCTATGTTCAGGCTGCCTACACATACTCACCTCCTTTGTTTTTTTTGCCGTCCACCTTGATGTCATTACTGGGATCCATAGCATCTTCCAAGTTCAGATCACCTGAGGCAAGGGGAAACATGGAGTTATTCAAAAGCACTGGAGGTAGTGAAGAGCAGATAAAGTGACGAGATCACCCCTAGGGGCCGTTCAAGGTAATAGTGATCTCCTTTTTAACAATAAGTATAATTTCCATGTTCGGTTTATCTTAAGTGATAAGAAGTGTTTGGGGGGGGGGGTGGAACTGGGCTATAGTTCACGGTAAGCTTTTAAGGCTACAAGAATGATTCCTGGTCTTAGAGGAATGTCTTATGCGGAGAGGTTAGCTGAGCTGAATCTGTTTCTGCCGGTTTGGTTCTGCCAGACACAGTCAAATGGCCGGAGCCTGATCAGCCTCGAGCAAAGGAGACTAAGGGGGGGGACATGATCCAGGTATATAAGATTCTAACAGGTATGGATGCTGTTCAGCCAAATGGCTACTACGATATTAATATTTAAATACTAGAACTCGTGGCCATAGGTGGAAATTAGAGCGAGAACATTTTAAAATGAATTTGAGGAAGCACCTCTTTACACAGCGTGTAGTTAGTTATGGAATCATCTTCCTGTTTGTGTAGCGCAAGCCAAAACCCTGGGTTCCTTTAAATCACAGCTAGGTAAGATTTTAACAACTCTGAGCTATTACTTCAGTTCTCCCCAGACGAGCTTGATGGGCCGAATAGCCTCCTCTCGTGTGTAAATTTCTTATGTTCTTTGTCTTGATTGAAGCGTATAGGTGATATTCACTAACATCCAAAATATTGTAATCCATACAGACCATTGTTTGTCAGAAATTAACAGAAGCAAATTTCAGCCTGTTAAACACAAGAAATCACGGTTTCTGCACTAATTTCATTGTCCATCCATCCATCCATTTTCCAAGCCGCTTATCCTACTGGGTCGCAGGGGGTCCGGAGCCTATCCCGGAAGAAATAGACACGAGGCAGGGAACAACCCTGGATAGGGGGCCAGCCCATCGCAGGGCACACTCACACACCATGCACTCACACATGCACACCTATGGGCAATTCAGGAACTCCAATTAGCCTCAGCATGTGTTTCTAATTTCATTGTTCTGATGGGAATTAAAAGTAACTCCTCTGCATAAATTTGTTGACTGTCGACTAGAGGCCTCTATTTGTGGGAACTAGTTAGCTAATGGAGGGTATATAGCAAGAGCGCTAGACAAAGAGTACAACTTAATTAAGGTGCCATTGCTTCAAAATGAGGCTTTTCTGGATTACAATGAACTATTCCGACTGAATGTTGGAATGTTAGCTTGTTACAAGTACAGGAGTACCCTTAAGGCACACATGTTCACCTAAATATATTCTTGTAAGATGCTTCTGGCAAGTGATACTATTATCCCCATGTCTATATATTAAAGTATATTCCTGTTAGTAATATTACTGTCTGAAGTCTGTTAATTAAAAAAAATATATTACATACTAACATCTCTCCCGACATATCTCTTCCAGGGAGGAGTTTCTACTGCCTAGTGATTTCCACC
This sequence comes from Brienomyrus brachyistius, assembly GCF_023856365.1. Classification (NCBI taxonomy): domain Eukaryota; kingdom Metazoa; phylum Chordata; class Actinopteri; order Osteoglossiformes; family Mormyridae; genus Brienomyrus; species Brienomyrus brachyistius. The sequence goes on from NC_064542.1 coordinate 13,936,364, forward strand.
TCACAATGAAATCTTCCTCCGCATCCAATACAGTAAGTTGCTGAGGTTGCAATTTCTTCAGAATACAGCTAAAGGTGTGGGAGACTGAATTCAAAAGTTGATTGGCCATGTTAGAGTCACCTGACTGACTCAGGAATGGCAGAAAAAGCAAAACAGAAAGCACTATAGAACTGTATCCTTTCTTGCACCAGGTTTTGTTTGGTATTGACTGAAAATCCTTGATTGAATCTACTTCTTGGAAAGGAATTCACAGTCTAATTTTTGGTAGTGATAAAAAAAGCCCTTAAATCCATAGTGGTGGAAATTATCACATAATGTCAGTTACTTGTTTGTTTGACTTTTTCCCACTGGGGAAAAAAATCACTGAAGATTGATTTCAAAGCCTTGATTCTCTCTGTAGTAGTTTACTGTGCTGATTACCTTCTGGATCAAAACTCGGTCAAATTTTAGCCAAGAGATTAAATTGAAATGGTCTGGATAATACCTGCTTCTACACTAATATTACAGTACAATTAATATTTATGGCACTTTTCTATTGCCACCAAGAACCAAGCTGTCTATAAGCCATACCTCAAAGAGACAATTATCCATTGTAAATTATGCAAGCCGTACCTGAGCTGTACCCGGCCTAACATGGTGCTACTTACTAGCAGAGCCGAAAGCGTACTGTAACTAAACCAAGCTGATTGTGTCACCACCATCTGATTGGTCTAAATGCACGATGATCTGCGTCAATATGCACGTAATATCAGAAAGAAAAATGGGTATATTTTATATATTATACATTATTAGTAGTATTGCACATCGCAATGTATTAATGCATTCCCAATAACCTGGAACATGGATATTTCCAACCTCTTACTTAAAAAAATACTACAGAATGGCTGAATGGAATGGATTTGTAATGCAAATCCATGCAGGGTAGTGCTAATTTCGCTAGTGTTTGATGCTAACACAAGACAGTGATTCTGACAGATGTGCTAGCAGAAATTAGCACGTAATAAATTATGATGTATATGAACATGTGAACAGTAAATAAGTGTGGATTTGGTTGTACATCACTGTCGTTCTCCAAACCCGGCAACGCCTTTACTGAGCTGACCCTTCTGCAGTAGAAAACTGAAGCAAACATGAACCACATTGTAACTAGTGTCTCTTCACAGTACGGTTCGGGTACGATCTAGTGTCTGTATGCCAGTGGAAAAGTGCTATTAGACAGATTAGTTGATTTCAATCATGGTTTGAAAAACAGTTTAATCATGATGAACGGTGCAAAATGAGACAGGACACACACTTCCTGTAGCCACACCAGTGACTTTTAAGAGATGGGGAGTAGCCCAGTGTCTGGAGAATGGACCAATAGCTGTCTTCATGTAAAAACAGTGTTGACCATGGGAACAGGGAATGATGTTATATACTGTAGGTTCTGTCTTCCAAATGAATTTAAATAGACTTCAAGGCTTCTTTAAAAATGCCCAATGTTGAACAGCCAATCATGCTCAGAAAAGCATGATAACAATGTGCCATATACTATCCCAGCGTGAGATACTGGATACTGGAAATGAGCTAGAAACATACTGCTGCTCCATTGACTTTACTGACAGAGCATTATGTATGATATTCCGCCATTTTATGCAAAAAAGCAGGTGGTGTTACCCTGCACTCTTTCTTTAAGCTATCGGCGTATTGAGGGTGCATCCCTTCTGACGCATAATCAATTAGTTGATGTGGATTATGCCAATCTGCAGTTTGACTGTCACTGGCAATAATGCATTAAACAATCCTATGAAAATTAATATAGACAAATGATACGATACACAGGCCCAGAAAATGAGCTGGTGGGACTGACAACAGAACTGCTGATGTGGTCTCAACACAACAGGAGCAGGAGTAGGTTGGTGACACTAACGCTGAACACCAACAGACACATGGATGACAGGTGATCCACACAGGAAGGGAGCTGAAGCATTACCGACCCGACTGGTGCTTGGGAGGAGGGGGTGTGGATCTGGGCGCCTTGATGGTTGTACGGGGCAGCAGGCCTGGCCGGATTGTAGGTGCAAAGTAGTCGCTCTGGCTGAGATCTGTTAGTGACTGCTGATTAGTTAGTGACATCGGTTGGTTTCTACATTTTGGTTAGGTAACTTGGCTGTAGGGCATTTCAGTGCGGATGGGAGGGGATTATTGTGTGCGTGGACTTGCTGAAAATCCATCTTATGGCTAGATCCTAGAGCTTCATGTGTATGTTTGGTCAGCAAGTGGCACAGTCAAATTACAATTGCCTAAATCTCAAAGGCAACACCTTGTCTAATATTTTGTGGAAGATTTGTAGGGAAATTCAAAACTGCAAACAGCTGATCAAAGCATGGCCCGCGGAACCTGGTGGCCCACCAGAACCTCTGCCCAGGTAACCTCTGGAGAATCGATAAGAATGCAGTGACGAACAAGTTGTCTCCCCTCCCATTCATGTATGTTCTGCAGTGCAGTCCAAGGATCAAGGCTATGGAGTTAGTTGGGATCTCATGTTGTACCTGAATGTCCATCCAGAATAAGCATAGCAAATAGGCCTTCTCAAAGGCAGACTTGAAACATTTGCAGATTAGCTTGCTCTCTCTAAAAGCAACGCTATCCTTGGGCATTCTTTCCATCTCACCATCTGCAGACCTTGTTAATTGTTCTTACCTGGGTTCTTTTTTGGTTTGGCTGGGGCTTTAGTTGTTGTGGTGAGTCTTTCTGGTGGTTTAGCTGTTAATAAATCTATAAAGAAACAATACCGTATCCCTGAGTTTTTACAAGCATACATAAACGGGTAACTGAATCTCTTTAATTAATGTCATTTACCTTTTTCACCAGCGCCTGCTGGTGGCTTAGGTTTGGGAGCTGCTACAACAAATGAAAAATGATAATTAAATAAATGTCTATATATTTTCATTGACTTGCAGTAATGAGGTTCCAAGGTACCCATTTTGTTTTAGTGCAAAAGCCTGCATTGTTTAATTTCTTAGGAGAAACTGCGCAGGATGCAGTAGTTAGTGTCTCACATACGTGCTTTCGTGGGTAACTCCAACGCATCCTCCAGATCCAGGTCCTGGCTCAAGACTGCAGTGAGAGAACAAAGGCAGCTGATTAGATTGTCACCCAATAAGGGAAAAAAGTTGGGATTTTAGGACTGTCATTTCATTCATATCTTGCCTCATCACTTTTTCCGTTCTCTATTCCGTTCACTCTCTGGGGCAGGGACCAATTCACAGTAGAGAGTCAGTACATCTATATTACCGTAAAACCCCAGATATAATCATCATAGTTGGGATTTAACCCCCTTGGCTCTACTACATATAGGTCATCTCAGGCATTAATAATGCTGCTAGGAAACATGAGGTGCTCCACTAGAGACAGGGCAGCCTCAAACATCTTGTCATGTGACTTTCTTTCTTTCATCATCATGTTCTGTTCAACTGGACCATTGGGAGTTAAATGACAGTCAGCCATTTCTTGAATCAGGTGATTGTTGGAAATTATGCTTGTTGCCATTTATGTATTGCCTGTAAGCTTGCAGAGCGAAACTTAGGCCGCTCAAGAAAGAGTGCAGGTTAAAGTGCATGAACATATTTCTTGCATGCTAACCACGGAGGTTCAGTAGAAACTCTTCCGAAATAGATGTTGCGAAATCATATGTGCCTATACGTCCAATTGTCTTGGCAACAGTAGGTACTAATAGATACACTCATATGTTATCAACTATATATGGTATTAAAGGAAATCAAACTGTATCATGTGATCCTTCTGCTGTTCTGTAATTAGAAGTGCAAAGTAAAAGAAGCTGAAAGGAAAGTGCCCCTCCGAAGTCGGCTGAGTCGAGTCAAGAGACAAGTCTCTGTGACCAGACCAGGCTTCCCTGCAGCGAGACAAAGAGATCACCGGTGTGGTGTCTTGCTTTGTATCCAGAGACTGGTCACCCAGCAGGGGTTCAACACCTAGGCTGAACCCAACATTCATATCTTCGCTTTGTGAAGCAAATCAGTATCCCATTGTGTTATAATCATGTTGCAAAACCAGATCATGCATTACATACATGAGTATATTATTACATGTCAACTCAGAATTGAAGCAGTTTATGTTGACAGGCATTTTTTTTGCTGAAAGACTAAAATATTTAGAATCCATTTGATTCTCAGCATTATGACAGGATATGCAATTGGATGATACATGGATAGGTTTTCTGCATAATTTTCATGCAGATTTACAAAATAAAATGTAAAAAATCTGTATGTTTTGCTATATTTAGTTATATATTACTGCATAACTAAATAAAACGTGCCTTATTAAATCACAAGTGATGTCACTGCAGTTACTGCAAAAAAGGCATATATATTGTGATCTATCTTCTGCAGTTCTAGGTGGGTGTGTCTTGTAGACATGTGGGTGTGTCATGTGGACCCAGTTACTGGTTCTCCTTTGAAGAATATTCCATTGTTACTGAAACATTAATGTTGCTCATATCTGAGCTTCAGAGACAGCCACTGCCTGACAGCCATTTGGTAAATTTTTTTGTCTTTTGGACAATTTGCCTACAACCACCATCCGTTCGGTCAGGTCATTATAACTGTAACATACAACAAATTCATAGCTATTACGGCCTACTGCTGTACTGATCAACAAAAGGTCTGATGAACTGTAGCAGTCTGCTTTAACTCTGTTACATATGATTTCCACATTGTGTTTGGGAGTGACTGGAATTCCCGTAATTCTAACTGATATTAATGCGAATAAAATATTTTAGACAAAATGAAATCCCGCGTTGTAACTCGAATAATGCTGTCAGAGTTCAGAAGAGGTAAATGACCATTATTTAAAATTAATGTAGAAAACTGTATATTGAAAACCAATGAAAGCACAGGGTGAAAACCCAAGTAATCTGCACCTTGCGTCCACTACTGTAAAGTGGATGAGCTAATAACAATGCACATATCCTTTTTAAAATGTACCACCCTTTGTTAGACCAAATATAATACTGATATCCATGTTTTCAATCAGCTGATTTTGGCCGTTGGAAGACGTCCGTTGAACTAATATGACTGAGAATATATTTTTCATCATATGCATAGACTACACTACCGGCATCTCTGTCAGTACCGCATTATGCTAAACCGATTGAGCTTGCAGGGTTCAAAAAACAAAAAAAAAGATTTATGTTAATACGTTGTCATTTCAGTTTGCTAAAGCGAATTCCTGTTTTTTTCCATAACGAAAATTCCTACCTCTCAGAGCCAGCAGAGAAAACAGCCAAAGGAGAGGCCACGCTGAAAATTTGCCCATGGTTGACAGTCTGAACCCGACATAAACCTCCGATTTAACGGAAAAAAACAACACAGTCTGTCTGTGTTATTATGCTAATACTCTTTTCTGTAAACAGCTAAATCTGTACTAAATTAAGGAGGCGGTGCGATATATACACCCAGTAACTAGGGGGACTATAGTGCGAAGAAATCGACCAGCAGCTCAAGACAGACGCCGCTACAGCGGTTTGCCTTCAGAGCGACTTGGGCGTGTCCGTCTCGGCGAGCATCCTCTGACTGCGGAGTCTTTGTGTTCGCGTCTATGGAGGACGAAACGTGACATAATCATAAATAAGTAAATCTATAGAAAATTAATTCATTTACTTTTTTCATTCCAGATATTTATAGAAAATACATTTAATATTCCATTATAGAAAAATAAATAAATATAATTTCTTATTCCAAAAATTTATTTGTACTTGTTTTTTTATTCCAAATATATATTTTTTTTTATTCCAATGATTTTTTTTTTTTTATTGTTTTTTTTTTATTCCTAAGATCTTAGATTTTATCCATCTGTATGTAAATGAGTTGGGCAGCCCTAATCCTAATGTAAAGCATTATATATTGGCCAGGGGGAGGCTGTGCTGATCGGCGCTCCATTACCTTGGCCTTGCTTGGTTGAGAAGAAATGCTCACACTAAGTTCACACTACACGACTTTCATAGCCGTCAGACCACTATACCGTTCATATATATGGGGTTCCATTTGTGCCAAAAATATATCAGTAGCTCACTGTCCATGTCAGCGGAACATGCAACACAACATTTGTCTGTATCTATTCAACTTCGGCTGTGACAAATGTGCTTTGAAAATGAGATTATCTGCCTTGATTGCGCACCTGACAAAACAAACTTTAAACTGTACTTCTGTCATCTTACTAATCGTTATCGTTTGACTTGTATTGCATGTCGACCAAATTTGTCAACACGTCGTTTGACTGCATCGTCATGCATGTCGTCCGGATGTGATGCTTGTCTCTGTTGCTGCTGCTTTATTATTCTCCTTGTCCCTAACATCCAAAGTAGGCTGATTCAAGTTTATTTGTATAGCACGTTTTCACACACAACACGTGCAGGTAGTGCAGGTAAATTACAAGACTATCTAGTACTAGCAAAAGGAATCCTAACTTGATTTTGACAGAAGTAGCCTTTGCAAGTTGTTGAATAGGCCTACCTATGAAAAAACAAAAGCGTATTGGAGAATGATTGGTGTATTTGGGAACCTTACAAGAAGACGACATGCAGAACAACACGAAGAACAGGGAGAATGACACAGCAGGACTAGAAGCAAAGCAACACAGTCAGATGACACATTAAGACAACATATATAATGATGCAGTCAAAAGACACGGAGCAAGACACATGTGCCAAGACTAAAAAGTATAGTTTAAGGTTGAACTGACAGACAATTACATGTTACTTGTTCAATCGACATAGAAAGTGCGCATATAGACGTATTTTTGGCACGAATTGAACCCCATGCCCAATACATACGGAATACAACGGTATGACGATCTGACGATTTCTGAAGATTATGGACTTAGCAATAGCCAACTAACACCTCATTTACATACACATTAATAAAAAAAATGTTGCAATAAAAAATTTTATTAATTTATTTTTATATAAATTTCATCATCATCCAAACCTGCAGACTGCCTTATTAAAAGTTCCAGGAAATATATGTCCAAATTATGCCCAAGTCATAAACTCACGATAAACCTTACAACTTTTTTTATGGATGGATGGTTGTATACACACTGTGTTTTATTATAAGAGTGCATGTCGCTGTCCTTGGTACCAGGATCAATCTGCATATGAGTTGGCCTGACAGTGACAAAACAATCAGACACATTTGCATTATAAAACTGCTCACAGAAACTTGGACGATTTTTTTACTGAAGGACAGTCGCTTCCGTTCTACCGTAAATGCATAATCGTCTCTTGCCACATTTTGACAAAGGAAGCAATAGGAGGAATTGAACAATATTGTGTTTGTTTAATGTATTTATACTGTAATCTCATTTATTGAAGATAGTATACAAATGAAATGAGTTTGGAAAAAAGTGAAGACTGAATTATAAGTAGGCTGCCACTAATAAAGACTAGAAAACAAGCTAATAAGGGTACAGAATGGAGGTTACCAGTTTGATGGTTCAGTTATACCAGGGGTCGGGAACCTATGGCTCGCGAGCCAGATGTGGCTCTTTTGATGGCTGCATCTGGCTCACAGACAAATCTTTAATAAAAAAAATAATAACGTTAAAAATATAAAACATGCTCATGTATTTCAACCCATTCATTTCCTACCGCTCATGTTCATGGTTGCAGGTGGCTGGAGCCAATCACAGAACATTAAGACCAACCTACGATCACGTTTAACGGATAGAAGTCTCAATGCCTGCATGAAGCTTAACCTCACGACGTATCACCCAGACTACAAAGCCACCAGCAGAACCATTCAGCACCATAAGTCGCATTAATGGTAAGAAGTACTTTATTCATCATTGGTTAGCAACAGCATAACAGCGTTATTAAAAAGAATTCAGAGACTTATTGTACATTAAAAATGTTGGTCTTTTACTTGTATTTAGTTTTAAACATATTGTATGGCTCTCACGGAATTACATTTTTAAATATATGGCGTTCATGGCTCTCTCAGCCAAAAAGGTTCCCGACCCCTGAGTTATACTGAAGAGAGAAGAGATCAGATGGAGATCTGGTTAAGGACATTATACTATACAGGAATAGGACAATTATACTAATTAAAAATTCAATTTAAATAAAATTAGCATTGGTCATAACTGGTGTGGCTCCCTGGGCGAGCATCAACAACGGTGCCCCCAGTCCGAGGCAAAGTGAAATTGGCTGGCAAGTTGGTGCCCCCCCTCAGACGTTTTGTGCCCTAGGATTGACTGGCCCTTTCTCTATGTGAATTTCACGTATAGGCAGAGTTCTGTCATAAAGCAAAGAAACCTTCATTTTTATGTGATTGCATTAATATGAAGTAACATGTCAGTAACATTTTGCATTCCAGAATTTGAAACAGGGGGCGGCATGGTGGTGCAGTGGTTAGCACTGTTGCCTCACACCTCTGGGACCCGGGTCTCTGCCTGGATCACATGTGTGTGGAGTTTGCATGTTCTCCCCATGTTGTCGTGGGGTTTCCTCCGGGTACTCCGGTTTCCCCCCACAGTCCAAAAACATGCTGAGGCTAATTGGACTTGCTAAATTGCCCGTAGGAATGCATGTGTGAGTGGATGGTGTGTGAGTGTGCCCTGCGATGGGCTGGCCCCCCATCCTGGGTTGTTCCCTGCCTCGCTTCCAGGATAGGCTCTGGACCCCCTGCGACCCAGTAGGATAAGCGGTTTGAAAAATGGATGGATGGATGGAATTTGAAACTGGAATCTTGTTGTAGCAAGGATGTAACTTTGGTTTGAACATTGTAGGAGAATCAAGTTTCCATCCATTTAGTAGAGGACATGATTACAATCACGTGTTGTAGGATCCTGGTATGGATATAAGGTAAACATTAATTGGCATTTGTCACGCCCAGCTCGTACGATCCTCGTGTGTGCCACGCCCCCCTGATTATCCACGTGTGCTTTCCTGATTGTACCCAGCTGTACCCTGTTTTGGTCTATTTCAGTCTGTCTTGCATCAGTTCAGTGTCTGTCATTGATGTTAGCTGTTAGTTAGCGTCTGATGTCCATAGTCCTCTGAATAAACCCCGGTTTCCCCGACTTTGGACTGCCTGCCTGATCCTTGCCTGCCTGATCCTTGCCTGCCTGATCCTTGCCTGCCTGATCCTTGCCTGCCTGCCTGCCTGCCTGCCTGCCTGCCTGCCTGCCTGCCTGCCCGTGCGCCTTACCTGCGTTTAGCGAAAACCGTAACAGAATGACAGACCGCAACAAAGAGGCGCAGCAGCAGATCAAGGACCAACATTTCTATCTGCTGCAGGAGACCTACTATTGGCTAAACCAGCCTGAGGTCCAAGAGGACCCTGTGGCGCTGGAATTCGCCAACCGCAGCGCCGATCTCCTAATGGAGATGTCCCCACCTGAGGGCGAGCACCTCCTAGAGGAGATGCATGCGGACCTCCAGCGGCTAGTCCAGCGGCTCACGGAGCGGAGGCTCGGGCTAGACATACCGCGCGGCACAGAGGCTGCTTCCCCGCCGTCCGTCCTGACGGAGACGGCACAGCCTCCTGCCACCACCGCGAACCGACGGAAAAAGAAAAGGAGAAAGCCGGTGATCGCTTCGTCGATTGTCCTGGGGGCATGCGCGCTCGTCTCCGCTTGTCTCCTCGCCAACGTTCTGGAGGACTCTCCAGGCAGTTCGGAGAGTAACGCTGGCGCCGCTAAGCTGCCCGCGCAGGCAGCTTCCCCCATCCGGGGAGAGCGCCCAGCCGCCGCGAAGCTGCCACCGCCACCTCGAGCGGTATTGCTTCCGGCCTGAGCAGCTGGCCAACAAAGGGGCCAGCGCGGTGCGGGACGCTATCCCGCGTGTGCCCCGGACGCCTGAAGGGGCCACGTCCGTCCCGCCGACAGCTGCGCTTAAGGCGCTCCCTCCGCTGCCTGCATCGCCTGCGCAACCCGAGCAGGCGCTCCCTCTGCCTGCAGCGCCCACGTCCGAGGCGCTCCCTCCGCCTCTACACCGGACTGTAACCCCAGTGACTCCTGTTCCTTACCCCATTCCTGTCCCTCCTGCCCTAGTCCCCGAGGAGGTCCTGTACTGCTCAACCACCGCTTCTCCCTCCCTGGAGGTAGAGGAGCTGGAATGGGACCCCTCGGGGACCTGCTTGGTGACCTCTCTGCCCTCACCTCGGCGAGCTGGACCCCGGCCAAGGACCCTCATGTCCGTGTCCCAGAAGGGGAGAGGACACAGACGTAGGGCTGCGGTCCCTCCCGCCCTGGCTCGCCTGCGCTGTGGCTCGGATAGAGCCTGCGGGTCTTGGGCCGCCAGGTCGGCAGTCGCCTGCGGGTCCCCTGCGGAAACCTCGTCGCCCTGCCTCGGTCCTGCCGCCAACTCCTCGTTGGTCGCCTGTGGGCTCCCCTGAGGCGGCTCCTCCGTCGCCTGTGGGTCCTCGCGCTCCAGTGCGGCTCCCCCCCTCTCCTTGCCCTCGCCAGGGTGCCGTTCAGCTCCCTCGTCCCCTTCCCTGGTGCTCCCTCCAGTTCCCTCCTCGTCCCCTCCGTCTGTCCCTCGCCCTGTCTCCTCAGCCCCTCTGAGGTCCCCTCATGCTCTGGCCACCTGCGGCCCCTCCGGCTGCTTCCCATCGCCCGCTGGGGTTCCCTCGTACTCCCCTTTGTTCCCCCTCCTTCTCTCCCTGGCCTCCCATCTTTGTTCCTTGTCTTTGTTCCTCCTGTCCCTGCTCCTCGTCTTCCTGTATTCCCTCCATTCACTCTTGGCCCTTTTGTTCCACCTGTTCCCTCTCTGTCACCATTCCTGATCTGTCTGCCTTCCCCGTCCTTTGTCAGGTCCTGTCATGGCTTATGCCTCTGTCAGTTTTGTCTGTCCTTGTTCCCAGTGCCTTTTTTTTTTTTTTTTTTTTTTTTTTTTTTTTTTTTTTTCTTTCCAGGTCCTGGTTTCCCCTTGTCTCGTCCGTCGCCTGCCCAGAGAGCGTGCCTTTGGGGGGGTTCTGCCACGCCCAGGTCGTACGATCCTCGTGTGTGACACGCCCCCCGGATTATCCACGTGTGCTTCCCTGATTGTACCCAGCTGTATCCTGTTTTGGTCTATTTCAGTCTGTGTCTTGCCTCAGTTCAGTGTCTGTCATTGATGTTAGCGTCTGATGTCTGTAGTCCATAGTCCTCTGAATAAACCCTGGTTTCCCCGACTTTGGACTGCCTGTGCGCCTTACCCGCGTTCAGCGAAAACTGTAACAGCATTAGTCTTGAGGTGGGTATAGACCTTCCCTCATGATTTAGATATATTGACTGTAGGCCTATAGGGTGACAACATATTTTATAAGATGATCTTTATATTTAGTACAGTGTTACCGTGAGCTTAGAGAATCAAGTTTTGATATGGGGTATACATTCATTTGTCAAATAAAGCATCTGGATCAGCCAGAGTGGTCAAGTTTGAGTTCTGGACTTAATATCTGAGAATAAGGCTTTATGGTTTGTATTTTTTTTTACTTAAGCTTCAGTTGAATGCGTCTGAGGCAAAAATCCATCAGTGTGCTGTTTGCCACTGGCATGTTTTTACATTTTTCCTAAATAAAACTGATGAAATTACAGAATGTATTTTACACACATGCCCTACAGTTAGTCAGAAATTGTAGAAGTTGGTCTTTTTCTTTTTGACTAAAGCAGTGGTTCTCAAAGTCGGTCCTTGGGACCCACTGCCTTGCTTGTTTTCCAGGTATCCCTGCCCCACACACAAGTCCCAGCTGTCTTTCAGCTTCTGATTGACTGAACACACCTGATCCAGGGATTCAGCAGTGTGTGGGGCAGGGATAGCTGGAAAACAAGCAGGGCAATGGGGCTTGAGGACCGAGTTTGAGAACCACTGGACTAAAGAAATGTTTACGTATGCTTACATACAGGGACACCTAGGGTTATCTTGCTGAAATGCAGTCTGTATGATTATATAGGACAGAAATGGTGTCCATTTTGATAAAGAGATACAGACATGTTCAGCTTTCAAGGATTCTCTGTTCTCCACAGTATATACATTCACATTTTTTGATTGTATTAAAATATTTTTGAAATATATAATACCAGAGAGTCAGCGATGGGATGGCGCCCCATCCTGGGTTGTTCCCTGCCTTGTGCCCGTGGCCTCTGGGATGCACTCCAGACCCCCATGACCCTGAACAGGATAAGTGGTTACAGATAATGGATAGATGGATGGATGGATGTACCAGAGAGTGTCTTTCAGCTCATGTTGTTGTGTCCCTCATCCTTGTATTGTCTTAGACCCATGTGGTGCCCAAGGTTAGCTCCCCTGCTGGTGCCCCCAGTCAGAAAAAAAATGAAATTGACTGGCTAAGTAGGCGCCCCCACAGAAGATGGCACCCTATGTGGCCTTCGGTGCTACCTGATAGGTTTTTTGGCTCTGCAGTTATTCATAATGCATTATTCTAAGCACATATTTGTCTGATCGTCGACTTGTCCATACTAGGACAAACGAAATGTGTCCGTGGCGTGATTTATACGTGTCTGTGGTGGAAAAAAAAACTATATGTAGGCTACGTTTTTAAATACCGTAGCTGTAGTGGAAAAGTACATTTTGATCACAATGCCCGTCAAAATTTGCCATGGTGTTGATCCACGTCTGCCGATTAATTTTATTTAGCAGACGACTTGAGTTTGTAGATTGCTGCGTCCCGCCTTCCCTCCTACATGATGCATATCTGTCAACATGCCAGTACTCTCCACGTGAGTGCTCGTGGGTCTTTAAACTTTTGTTTATATCGTAGCAAGAAGAACTTAAACGATTCTTTTGAAACGGGAGGGGGGAGACACTGCCCACGCCATTGACCAATTGTTACTGAGATCTTATGAATATGTAAGTTTGAAAGGCCAATCGGAACTTGTGGAGGTTGTTTCAAACCAGGGAGGCCGCTAGCCAATCAGGCCGGTCTCGCATTGAGCTAGCGCGAGGCTGAGTACGCGGCTTTTAAAGAGGGGAGAAAGCAGATCGAGGGACTGCATATTGGCATCAGTACAGGTAGGCGCTACGGTGCTGGCATTTGATTTTAATTGTCTGAGGGGAAAATGTATGCCGTAAGAATATTACACGCGTAACTGTGTGTTATTATATTTTATGTTTTTATGTGGAATCTATCAAACTTACTTTAATTTCAAAAGACTTAAATATGTGGAAAAATATTGTGCCCTTATATGCTTAATTTTTTTCTTCAGTATTGTGGAATAAATTTAAATACCTTAATAGTCAATTTAATATGGCTAAAATGTATACGAATTATTTATTGTTGGTGCCGATGTATGACATTAATATTTAAATTCTCATTTATTTTCTCTGTACAATTTTATTCAGTGTACAGGGAAAAAGTTATTAAACTGTAATTTGGGGCTTGTATTTCTTACACGCATCGCAGCTGTGCGTAAGAATATGGCTGGCTATGGTCACGGTATGAGCACGATAGTCATTTAATAGTTACTGTTATCGGTGACATCTTGAGTACTTCTATCGTATGTTCTGGGAATTAATTCTATTTACATGAAAAATTTAATGTTATATTGTCATTGAGGACTGAAATCTTTCTTCATTATAGTCAAATGGTTGCTAGCACTGTATTAAAATGGCTGGTGATTTAAACCATTGACAAGGAGCTGTTCAAACGCGCATCCCGGGTCTTCCTTTAAAAAAGGAAAACAAGTTTTGTCTAAATTGACTAAAGATGTAATTTTACGAGAGAGGATTTTTTTTCACATTTATATACGACAGACGGTCAATTCCTGCGTTTTCCCTTTACTTGCAACTTATTCATTTTATCGGAAATGATTTTGTATTAGAAATGGCTGGCGCGTTGCCTTTGTTACAGACGGCAATGCACCAAGCGACAGTCCGAGGTATAACTTTGAAAAAACAGTTAAATAGTCTTTGTGCTTTTTGACATCGAGATAAATATTTTCTCAATTTAAAGGACTGTCTCCATTTTAACTTACCGTCGTTTTTTATGTCAGTGTGTGGAAAATATTTGCTTAAACAGTCTTTGTAATCCGAAGGGGGTGTGTATCGCTTTGTTACTTAGCTAGCTAAGCCTTCCCCTCGCAGGCTTTACAGAAGCCATTTTAATGAATGGGAGCCGCTGCAGACAGCCACCCTTCCTCGCGCTGCACACTATGTACCGTTACTATAGTCATATGGGGGAAGCAAAGCTAACTCGGCGGAGTGGATATTTTAGAACAAAAACTTTTTGTTTTGAAAAAATAAGAATAAGGTGTGAAAAAATGTTAAAAATAACGGTATGTTTCTTTCATGAGAAGGCATTTCACAAAATGGAAGATGAATGATTCGTGTTGATGACCTTTCAATTTTTTTATTGGGAGAATACGACTACCGTGTGATCTCTCTCTGTTCCAGCCGACTAGTACTGTATTAGTGGAGCTGCGCCATGAAAATAGCCCGGCAAGCAGTTTGTAATAAAGAATAAATAAAAAGCTAATAAATCTTGGGCGGGGGCGATAAGGAAATATGGCGGGGGTGCCTAATAAATTAACCTCTTAATGTGCTTTTATTTGAGAAAACGTGTTAAAATTTTATCGAATTTTTTTTTAAAAAACGAATCTTAAGTTAGGCCTATAATTTTTGTATATACGGATTGTACAAGTGTTCCTTACCATTTTTTTTTTTATTTAACATTTATTTTTGCAAACAGTCAATCTATAGAAAAACATCTTAATTTACGAGTTATTACTAACTCATTTCCCAGCGTAAACTGATAAGGAAAAATAAACGCTATGCAACTTCATATGAAAAAGTAGTGTTTATGCAAAATTTGCATAATTTATTTAAAGCAATGATTCCAGGGCTTATTTTCCCCCATTCAGTTTGAATGAAAGCTGAATTTGTAAATGAGAATAGATGCTTCTTTTAATTACATTCTGATAAAAAAAATCTTTGCTTACATTTTTGCTGTATTGAAACAGTCCTGTTTAAGGAGTGCCCCGTACTTGTACAGGGGTGTTGTAGATGGAATTTTTACCGTTTATTATTTGTTTTGTCTGTGTGGTTTGTTTTTATAGAGCTGCAGTGAATACAAAAAGAACAAGGTCCGAAAGCGTCGAAAATGGCCAAAGGTGACCCAAAGAAGCCCAAGGGCAAGATGTCTGCTTATGCCTACTTTGTCCAGACCTGCCGTGAAGAGCACAAGAAGAAAAGCCCAGAAATCCCGGTCAACTTTGCTGAGTTCTCCAAGAAGTGCTCTGGCAGGTGGAAGGTGAGAGTTGGCTTGTTGTTCCTCTTGAACTTTCCTAATTTGGGTATCTAGCCAGCTTGTTTATCCAGACTGGCATTAATATCATTTATTAAATTGGTTGCCTGAATGTTTAGCTTACCTGTATAAATATCAGCATGATCACTGATATGATTTAGGTTACGTGCCTTACAGAAATGTACACCTGCCGGATTCTCCTGTTTATGATTATGTTTACCTTTTGAGACTAAGTTCATTTGTATGCATTTTCAATAAAAATGTACATTCACCCTGATCTTATATATTCCAGACTATGTCTGAGAAAGAGAAGTCCAAATTTGAGGACATGGCCAAGCAAGACAAGATACGTTATGACCAAGAGATGATGAGCTACATGCCTGGAAAGAAGGGCAAGAAGAAAGACCCCAATGCCCCAAAAAGACCACCGTACGTCGTGCACATTTACAATCTGTGTCAAATGGCAACACTTGAACTGCCTGAAATAGTATCGTAAATGAAAGTGTTGGGCAGAGAAATACAATTAACTTGCTTTTGTGTTCTGCATAGATCCGGCTTCTTCCTGTTCTGCTCTGAGCACCGGCCCAAAATCAAGGCCCAGAACCCCAGTTTAGGCATAGGGGACGTGGCCAAGCGGCTGGGGGAGATGTGGAACAATCTGACCGATGCCACTAAGCAGCCATATCTCATAAAGGCCAACAAGCTTAAAGACAAATACAAACAGGTGCATTCCACTGCCACTGGTCTCGTACTTACTGTCAAAATAATTACCCCTCGAAGGGATGTCCTGGTGTGGTAGTCTTAATGCTTTTTCACTTAGGTTATATAATCAGTGCATGTAAATCTGTCGCCCTGATCAGGATAAGCCCTAGAACACTTTCTAATCACGTTTCTTGACCAGAATTGTAGAGCAGTCTGGAGCCTATTTTTGGCAGAATAGGGAACAAGACAGGGTTACATCCTGGATGGGATGCCAGTCCATCACCATACATGCACAGTCATACACTATGGGCAATTTAGAAGCATTCATTAGGCTACCTGCATATCTTTGGACCGTAGGAGGAAATCGGGGGCATGGAGAGAACACGCAAACTTCACACATATGCACAGGGGTATTGATCCTTTGAGATAAAATCAATATTCTTTTTCTCGTAAGTTTGGCAATAGTTTCACATATTTCGGCTTGTTTTCCTTGATATTGTCTGTCTGTATGAAGCTCCACAAGTTTACTGGTTGCATTTAGAGTTTTCTGAAACATTGGATTTAGTCCCCAGAGAGCCACTGAAGTGACTGAGAGGTATTTACAGGGGATTCCTCCTTCCATTCATCTTTTCCCTCAGCAGATTTGTTCTTCAATATTTTTTTATCAAAACGGGGCCATTGCGTAACCACCTCTATACCATCTGCTTCTCGGAATGCACAGAAAGCTATTTCATTCTTAACATTATTCTTGTAGTTTATCTAGAAGAAGCCTACAGTAAACCCATCATTCATCCAGGTGGGAAGTCTCAGTCAGGGGTATCTTTGGCCAGCAGGTGGCATGGCTCTAGTGTC
Organism: Brienomyrus brachyistius; assembly: GCF_023856365.1. NCBI lineage: Eukaryota > Metazoa > Chordata > Actinopteri > Osteoglossiformes > Mormyridae > Brienomyrus > Brienomyrus brachyistius. Next base: position 13,953,163 of record NC_064542.1, read on the forward strand.
GAGTGTTACCAGCTTGAGAGTTGGCTGTCTGTGGTACAGACCTTGCACATCAAGGATCACAATGCAGCGGCAAAATCTTAGTGCTACTCTTCATTTTCTCCAACAGGATGTGGCTGATTATAAATCTAAGGGCAAAGTGGTTGGTATGGGAGGACTCCCTAAGCCAGTGATGAAGAAGTCTATGGAGGATGAGGAAGACGAGGAGGATGAAGAAGACGAGGAGGAGGAGGAAGAAGAGGAAGAAGAAGAGGAGGAAGATGACGAATAAGCTTGTTTATGAACATCGCTGTTGTTTTTGGTTAAATTGTAGTAGGGTGAGGAAACCTCCAGCAGTGCAGATGTATATCCCTGTTCTTCCTCTTCCTGTCAATTCCACATGATCCCTGTGTGCTGTGGTTTAAGGATGAAACAGTGACACCACAGCGTGGGATGATCCTCTTCATCTCCCCGCCTTCCCCTTTGTGTGTGTACGTTTGTGTGCATGGGCGTGTGTGAGATGAGCGGTTCTGTGTCCGTTTTCCCATCACTGTGCCGTCTTCCCGAATGCCGAGGCTCTATGACAGGAAGCATTTAAGCAAGTGGTAGCATTGTGGTATTTTTTTTTTTTTTCTTTCTAAAAGGAAAAAAACAAGTGTAAGCTGGTGTGTAACTGTATATGATTAACTTAGACTTATTTTATATTCCTACAGATGTAAAATTGCACAATGTTGTTAGGTAGGTATGTGTGTGCAGTGCTGCAGTATTTCAGTCTTATTCAGCTTGGCTTTTGACCTGTCCTGGGGCTGAAGCCATACCAGTATCAACTATAATAGCAGAGCTTTGGCGAATCCGTGTTTGGTAATATTTGTTTGTGTCCCTGGCTCTCTCGACATAATGCACTGCTCATATGGCGAGAACTTTGTGTGTGTGAGTGAGATTGTATGTGGGAATGTGCGTGTGTATGTGGGAGTGTGTGTGTGTTTTTTTTTTTTTTTTTTTTTTTTTTTTTTGACTAAGTGCATTTTAAAATTTTACCTGATGCTTAATGCCACACGGCAAGAATGCAGCTGGTGATAAGTTTGTATTTGTTGTACTTGTCTTTGCACCTAAGATTTTTTTTTTGTGAGTGTTTTAGTATACTGTAGCATTTAAAGGTACATTTTACCCCCTTTTTTAACTTAAGGCCATTCCATTCGGTTGTCTTAGGTTCATGTTACGGATTTGTCAGCCTGTAGAGAAATTTAGTGTGTTGGAACCCCTGAGGTGCTGTTTCAGATCTTTTTGTTGAGAAATAATCTCTTCCACAGCCCATGGGTGTTAATTCTAGGGAATCCATAATGCCTATTAATATTCTTCATATCCCTATGCACACACCATGAATTGATGCACAGTTGTCTGGGACACGGTCCGTAATGGTTATAGTTAAGTATACGTAACGTACAGTTAATGTTAAGCTGATCTTAAAAACATCAAAATCAACTTTTGTGGACCCCTTTGTATTTTGGCTGGTTAAAAGTCAGATTTAAAATGCCATGTAGATCCCAGTTTATCTTGCATTTCAAATACAACCAGGTGTCCTGTTGACATGGAGTGCATCCAGTGTGTGCTTTGTATTTGAATGTTGTGTATGAGGCAATATTTTTCATTGACGAGTTTTTCAACCACTACTACACAGACATGCCTTAAAGTTCTGTGCTTACTGTACACATTCAAATAATTATCAGTTAATGTATTACAAAATATTTATAGACTTTTGATTACTTTTTGGGATCTGTTGTAATAGACCTAATTGTGTACCTAATAGTAATGTTCATATTAATTCTTGAGAAATTAAATGCCAGTTCAAATCATTTTTTTGAGGTTGTTGATTCTCCTCAATTGCACCACCTACTGATCCATTTAGATTTTGCTGTGAACATTCTAATGTTAGTGGACTGAAATATTGAGGCCCAAATTCGACTAATGAGATTCTTATAATAAATCGACAAGTGTTCTGTGACTCTTACATAGAACATGGATCCTATGCAGCATGGGAAATTGATTTGTTTCTCAAGTCTGGATAAGTATGGAAAGAGGAAATAAAGTAGGCTATGGAAATATTTCACTGTTTTCAGATTATTGCAACTAATTGCCCTACTATGTGTATTAAAAAAAATAATCAGAATTTACTTAACGTTTTTGATTAAATCAACAATATGACCTGGTTGTCAGTGCCAGAATGTGCACATAGTGAACACTGGAGCACAACATCCCAAACCATCAAGTGATAACTGGTTCGCTAAAGATCCAAAATGTGAACGAACAGCAAAATATGCATGAAGTTGTTTGACATTTCGAACATGGATGAATTTTTAGCCACAAGGCAGGCAGAAGTATTGCCGTCTAGTCACAGCAAGTGGCACATACTGGCAAGAGCGAGATGGATTTTGTACTTCAGTGACCAACCCTTTGATGAATATTTATATATTTTAAACAATTTGTGTATTTATGGAAGGATATATTAAATGGAACTGAAGCAGATACTTGGTTGTGGAAGAATCATAGAATAAAGTACTGAATAATCTCCATTATTGTTGTAATATAAGTTACATATAAGACCTGTACTAATTTAATCTCACAGCCTGTGCTTTGCTCCTATCTCTGTCTTTGTGCTAATGTGTCTCTTCCTTTGTGTTTCCCTGTGTCTCTGTGTGCGTCATTGACATGCAGGATGCAGGACACGTTGTCTGGGGCCCTGTCTACTAAATATCTATTGCCCAGACTCCTCCCCCAGACTTTGTCTCATTTCGCTTAGGTCCTCCTCTTTCTTCTCTGTTTTGTGATATCTCTCTCTCTCTCTCTCACCTAATCTTTTGTTAACGTATTCAGCAAAAACAAATTTCCCCAGCACCAATGAATAACTTACCACTTCACTAACATTTCTGAAAACTAGCCTTTTCTCTATATAGGTATTATTAATACTAGATAGCCGTGATGACTCATTGGGTAGCACTGTACCCTAACACTTATGTGTTTGGGGGTTCAGATCCAGTCCCTGCTCTATATGTGTGCAATTTCCATGTTCTCTTAGTTACTTGTGTTTCTGCTGCCTTCTTCTGGCACTCGGGTTTCTTCTCATACTTTGAAAAAAAAAAAAAGCACTTTGGTGACTTTTAATTGCCCATAGCGTGTTCTCTGTGCTTCCTAGGGGTTGCCTCCGGGCCCTGTACTGGATCAGTGGTTGCAGAAGGCAGATGAAGGAACTGGTGACATCCTTTAAATAGTAAAGCTCTGCATGTTCTACCTCTTCAATGTGCATCACTGAGTATCACCTACAAGTAGGTCATTTGACAAACTGCCACTGTGTGGTCTTTCTCTTCAATAACCTATTGACCCTGCATATCCCCGCTTGGTAAAAGCACAAAGTAAGGTTTATACCAACTGTCATTATCTCTTGAATGACATCCTCTAGGCCTTCATAGATGACTCGACTATATGGTAGCAGATCTTGATTTCCCTGCTTGTCCTTGGTGTGTGGTATCTGCTGGAGAGTGTGTGTGTGGGGGGGGGGAGGGGGAAGGTTCCAATGAGAACACCAAAGGGACATATTTGGGGACACTGATGGTAATGAATTTAATGGGGACATGGCATATAATGATACAGTGTGCTTCACTCTAATTACTCTTCATGGTAACCTTGAAACACAAAAACAGAGAGTCATTAGTGGTAGACAGTAAGTTTGCCGTCCCCCAAATAAATGACCATTTGGCAATGTGAGAATGATTGTGCTGTTATTTTCACGCTATTCTCATTCTATGTTGTAGTGCAGTCTTTGTAGGGTTAAGAAGAGTATGTCTGTATTTAGACTGAGTATAGTCCGGTGCAAACCTGAGGGATATAGACCTCAAGTCAGGATGTAGCCTTGTGTCAGGTCAGTTTATTAGACACTTTGTTAGTTTATCTGTTATTGGCTTCCTTTAATTTGTATGTATAGCTCTAAAAAGGGGGCAGCCCACTTCTTTGTCTCATTGTAACCCATCGAAGTACCCCCGTCAGGGAGGACACTGATCATTTTCTCCAAATGCTCAGTGCAATTTCACTCCTTCAATGGGAGATCTGATATTCCCAGGTGGTCTCTTCTGATTTTCACTGTAATAGTATGACCAGGCTCTTTTATTGTTTCTTAGTTTGTCAGAGCTTGACAGAAAGCTAAGCATGAATTGTGAATTTTTGTGTCTTTGTTTTTCAGCCAAGTCTGTTTGCCACCTTATGCGCTATCTTCCATAACATAAAGGTCAAGATAAAGTGGAATTTTTACATTTATGTATACATAATGCATACTTCTTTGTATAATCTTATCTATAAGTAGAACTCAAAGTTTAACCAACCTCAAGGTTTAATAACGATTCTTATGAACAATATAGTTCTTGGTTTCATTGTAATGGATCTTAATAACTGAACATAATGCATTTTGTTCAGTTAAGTTGTTTTTATTTAATCCCTTCTTTGTTACCTTATTTTTAACAATATTTTGAAGGCGTTTCAATTTCAGTTGTAGTTCTATGGATTATAATATTGAATAAGTGTGCAAATGAAGTCATTGTCAATATTATGGTATTATATTAAGTTTTATTGTCATATCTACAAAGTACAATGTAAAGGGTACAATATTCTTACTTGACAGCCTTCTTCAAAGACCAAACAATTAATGAAGCAGTGCAACATTTCAAGAACTAGTATTAAATAAACAATAAACAAATAACAATAATGTGTACTATTGAGGGGTTTGAAGGGTTTTTTGCATGTGTATATTTTGCGTCACCAATATTGCATATAAGTTTGTTAAACACACTGTTATCATATATTGCACATTATATTGCATATTTTGAACATTGTTATTACTGCACATGAAAACAACCTCTATATGTCAGTAGTGTATGTTGAACAGTCTGACAGCGCTGGGGTAAAAGCTGTCCCTGAAACTTATAGTGTGCCTACAGATTGCCCTGAGTCTCTTTCCAGAGGGCAGGAAAGAGGCATGTGTCCGTGCTGGGTGGATATTGTGTGTTTGGTTTGATTATCTGTAGTCAAGTGTCTTATTTTTGGTTAAACAAAAAGAAAAAAAAAAAAACATAAAATCATACCGATTTCAGCTTTGATTTTGAGAGTACCGTATAGTTAGGCATCTGTCTAAAAGATCAAGGATGTCACATATATGGCTGGCAAAGTACTCATATCCATGATAACAAAAAACTGAGGACCATTGTGTGATTTATGGGTTTATTAAGAGATCGGGCAGGCAGATAACCAAGTCCACAGGCAAAGCTGGTCGTGGTCACTGAAGGAGGGAAGTCAAGAGCGGAGGAAGTCAGTCCTATGAGAAGATAAGAGACAAGGGGCAGGTCAGACGACACTGAATAAAACACTCAGCAGACAGCATAGGCACTAACAATACCTCCCACTGGGGAGTAAGGGAAGCAGATTGAAGTAGGTAGGCAACAGGTATAATCACTAATTAAATAAACTTGCTATGTTGCATTTGCATGGGAGCCGTAACCGTATCATCACTGAGCCCTTGAACAGGGGCCCTTAACCCTAACTGCCCCAGGGTGCTGGATGCTGACCAAGCGTGGCTTTGGAGAAAATCTCCTACGAAATAAATGCATATTAATGTTCATTTAGCATTTGTTATTTAAGGCAATTTTTTATTAGGCTACTTATTTTATTTTTTTATTTGCCAATCAGCTCTGACGGCTGCAGAGAGATTGTTTTGTCAATACTAACAGACAGTGTAAAACACATTGCAATACATCAACTCTGCCTTTAAAAATGTATTTTATCGCCATTCTCGTGATTGACCTAATTCTTATAGCTATTTAATTATTCGGATAAGTCTCTCTGAGTATCCAAACTGTGTAGGAACACTGACTGAATTATGGCGTTAATTTAAACATTACAAAAGAAAGTTATATGCCCATTTATATAAGCAACAAATTAAATCAAATAACGTCCTAGATGTGTCCCTTAATTCTCTATTGGGTCATATTTTCCAGTTTTCCTCAGGGTACAACTACACTCTTAATTAAGCTAATTGAGATGTTAATTGAACGTGTGATCATTATTCAAATTGCTTGACAGATCATTTTAATTGGCTTTCGGTAAAACTAAATGGAATTTAAAAGTCTGCTATATTTAATCTTTCTTTAAAATTACATTTCCTTTATTTGATCATTTGTAAGACTTCAGCAAAACAGATTTGAAAGTCAAAGGAGTTTTACCTGCATTTTCTGTTGGACATGGACGTATATTTATGTGTAGTAAAATCGTTGACCTACCTGGTGAGAGGAAAGCATGACAAACATGCAAAAAGTTTCCTTGAAAGTAAACAAAACATGCAAGGGCACAGAAAGACATGACTGGGAAAGATAAATGAGAAGACTGTCGGATGAAAGCACAGGAATGTACCGCAGAAGAAACAGGCCTGGGGACTCTGGCATTGTCAGGCCCTGAACTCATTACCATTTCTTGTCTATAGTCATTATAGTCATCACTTTTTTCTGGGGGCGTATGCGATAAATCTTGGTGCTGTGACTGTGCAATTCTCAAAACATGTAAGCAAGCAGTCGATAAATCTTTTTTTAATGAAAACAAATGTGGGATGGACTGTAACTATACATAACATTAGTACAATTGCGTTTAATCCTTTAATTTGAAATATTTCAAATGTCAGTTTACATAATATATTGCACACGCTAAGTATGTGTACAGCAGCAGGATGCTTACGGAGAGCAGGAAGATTGTTGGGACAGAATCAGACACAGCGAATGTGATAGATAGACAGACAGACAGAGTCAATCTGTATTTACACTAAGTATACTGAAAGGTATAGTCCCTCAGTCAGCATGCAGCAGTCTTGTGTCAGGTTATTAGGTAGTGGCCTTTCCATTCAAAGTATATTTTTCCATCTTGGTCTTCCTTAGTTGTGTATGTGTGCCTCTAAAAAAGTGGAGTTTTATTTTTTGTCCCACTGTAAACCATCCAATTAACCCTTGTAACAGAGGACATAAATCTTTATTTTTCACCAACATGCACGACAACCTTGAATTGGGGGTGATCCAGAAGGGCTCTCCTAATTTACATGCCAACTAGGTTATTTGCTTGTTTCCCAGTTTGTCAGAACTCAGCAGGAAGCTGATCCCGACTTTCATTTCCTTGTTTCAGCCAAGAGTATTTGAATCATCTTTTGTGTAAATATGTATGAGATACAAGTAAAGTAAAATGATCTATGTCCAATATATAGTATAGGAAGAGTTTTAGTGATCACAGCTCTCAAATGAGGGTCAGGTAAAATACTGTTGATTGTTTTAACCTCTGTAAATATTAAACTATACTTTAGAGTGGAGGGTGGGCGATCTTATCTGCAAAGGGGCAATGTGTATGGAGGATTTTGGGGTAACCTTTAGGTCAGCTGTTCAAACCCAGGTGTGAGGACTCTCCAGCCAATCAGTCCTCTAATTAGTAATCTAATTAGGGAGTTGCAGTGAAAACCCACATACACAACGGCCCTTTCTGGATGACATCGTCCACTTCGGCTTTAGAGTCTTGCATTGTTTGTAACTACTGTACCAAATGTAGCATTGTGTTAGCTTTCACTATTTTCATTAATTTGTGAGGTTTACTTCTACTTTATAAAGGTTTAAACAATGGTGAACCTTAAACAATGGCACAAAATTTAGCTATTTCTTTAAAACAGATTTTCATTGCAGTAAAGGGCAGGAGTTATAAAATATCTTGGTTTAATTTTGCACGTTTCTTTGGTGAACCGAGGAAAACTGTTTGAAGATTTAATCTGTAACTAAAACACAAGTTAATACTTCACATTATATGTTTGCATTCGCCAGTTGTGAGAAGCACCTCAGGCAGTTGTACTGAGATTGATTTATCAATACTAATGGAGTGAATTACACTATCGGTAATAAATTGATTCTGCCACCAGATGGTGCAAAAATGTTTAAAGTGTATATTGTCTCTTCATTCTCCCGTATTCCCTTTGACGTAAAATTCTGCCCTATTTCAAATATTTACAAATACTCACGAAATGGTGCGATTCCATCACACATTTCAAGGAAAATTATGTTCCCATTATCAGCCACATGGAGTAAGATGTCGTATTTGAATTATTACACACTATATTAATCATTTCCCAACTCTGATCCTCACGGCAGATGTAGGCTTGTTTGTGGTCAAAGAGCATCTCATAATTAAGCTTACTGAATGAGTCGTAGGATTAAAGTCAGTTACCAGAATATTTACTTGTGTTAAATAAATAAAACGCCTAACACGTATTTATGCCGTAAAATTAGATTTGTGAATGTTTAATGGAATTAATTTATTTAGATTAGTCATTCATATCTGAATTAAGTGCTATAAGCCATGAATTCTTGATTAAGCCAACATTTATTTATAATGAACACCGTTTAAAGAGAAAAATTAAAATACGTTAAAGCAACTAATCAACTATTACGTATATTTCTAGGAACATTTTGGCTGAACCCTACCGGTGAATTGAACCAAGTATTCGGTTAACGTATACGACACATTACTTGAAATAAATTAACAGTTCGACAGCTGAAAAAAATTTAATTAGGCTAAAATCTAGCGTACGGAATGCTTGACAAACGTACTCGCACAGAGCTGTCGCACTGACTCCACGTTCTGCGTTTTGTTACGCTCATCAGAATTTTTCAGACGCACCAAAAAAAGACATCATACACCCATCCAGCGCCATTCTGATTGGCTGCTTGATGTACGCAAAACAAATCAAAGACCGTGATTTGGTGTCTCGCTTTTCAATTAGCAGCATATTCATTGTTTTTCTAAAATATGCTTTTAATTGGTTTTCCCAGGAGTAGGGTGGGTGGAATTTATAACCATTCAATGACGCACGTAATTTCCGTTTAACAATTGGTTGAAAGTCATGTCAATCTTATGTACTAGCCCCGCCCCCCGTGTGGTGTGGCTGACAAGCGGCTGGCTTCCGCCCCTTGGCTGCGGAAACCAGCTTGCGAGAGCGAGTGAACAAGACTACGGAGGCCGACCTGACGAGTGGTAGTACGAGGGAGGTGGTACGCGCTATCAAACTAATAGCCAGCTAGATACATAATACCTGCATACTGAGCGCTCCGTGGAGATGGGTGACAAGGCGGGGACCAGGTAATTTTTTTAAGCTTTCAGTTTGCTAGTTTCGTTCCGTTTTCCTTATCAAAGCGACGCATAACTGGCTAGCTAGTTACTGTCATCTCGCATGCATTAACGCAGAGCTGGAAGGGTGGAGTTGGAAGTGTTTGACTAAGCTTGTTTGTACTGCGAACCGTAACGTATACCGTAAATAAATAACCACCGGGGTGGTGTATCGTTATCTGGCGGATTAGTTGTTCGTGAAGGGTGGGGTAAACGATGCCCAGTGAGCGAGCTAAACGCGGTGATATGTGTGCGCTGAATCGTCCTCCCGTAGGCGGCAATGTTCGGTGCTTACGACAGCTCGTACATTACAATAATTTAGTATCTATATCAAGTCATAGTAGCTACTCCGGTTTCCCGTAGCGTAATGTGCCTGTAACAAAGATCTGTAAAATACGTTTGTCTTGCCAGGGTGTTTTGCAGATGGAACCAACAATAACATAGTACAAGTCAGGGGTGGTTTTGCTCTTAATTTCTGATCTTGATTTCTATCTGCGCTCCCGGCCACATATCGTCAGTTCAGATCAAATCGCTAAATGTCTTTATTGCCCACTAGCTGGCCAATTATTATTTCTGACAAGGCAGTTAGTGTCGTCGATGGGCTAGATATGATCGTATTCGTTCAGATGTCGGTTCTCACTATTTCGTTACCATGCCATTTTCCGTGCATGCTCATACCGGGCTACTCACCACACATCACATGTATATTTAACTGTCTTGTAGCTCAGATTTTGCAAGTATTCTTCATAAGAAGCTAATCGAGAATGCATGCAGCATGTTATTTTTCTAGTGATCCCTTTTGTGATGTGCGTGCGTGTTTACCGAAGCAAATGTCGTTTAAAACTTTGTGTGTGCACAGGTTTTGGTAACAGGTCCAGTTGCTTAAGCGCTACCTACTGACCCCAAATTATTTAAAAGTAAGTTTTAAGACTCTATTAGAGCTACATAATTTTAGACTGAATTGTACCAGCATCTCTTGTCGTTCTGGAGGACTTAATCAGGCAACGATGCCATATTTGCAGCTAGTTTTGCAATATGCTTTTGTTCTGTGACTTCATGACATTTGTAAGCCAGATGCCGGAAAAACTTTAACCTTGGGAAGCGTCTACTCTTGTGTGTATGTGTGTGTGTTAGCGTAGTTTTCAGATTCACCAAGGTTTTTTTACAATAAGCATAGTTTTTTTTTCGTTGTTGAAGTGGGGCATCATTTGTGATAAAGCAGCTCTTCTGCATAAGTCGACCCTAGTACACCACACTGTGAGGCTTTTGGAAGGGGGTGGTGTTGAGCAACAGAATGTATAAACCATCCCACAGTGGCTGAAGGCATGCCCTCACATTTGGGTGACACACACACACTTGTCACTTTGGCGGGAGAGATTCTGCACTCTCCTCTTCCTTCTGCAGATGGACTGTCTTGGTGATGCTGTATCCTCTGGTGATATTTCTCTGTGGTGTCATAGTTGTGGTGGGTTCAGCAGTGCTGCCGGTAGCGGGGTTGGGTTTCGCTCTGCGTGTGTGTGTGTTTAACACCTTGCGAGGAAGTCCGAAATGCTCAGCTTCCCAGCTTCCTGTTCATGTTTACTTGTCCTCACGATCGTTGTGGCGGCTGTATTTCTCTTCACAGGTTTAGTGTTTTAGCATGAGGCTGCAGTGAGCGGGCCGATCTGGTCGTCCCCGCTCATGGGTATCCCCTCCATCCAGGGCCTTGAGTGAGGCAATGCATAGTGACATTTGCAGGCCGGAAGAGACCACTCGGGTCACTGTGGACGGAAGCATTCTGCCTTTGATACGGTTTGGGGCTGGAGTTTTTCATACCACACATTTAAGGTGGAGATTTAAAAAAAAACAAAAAAGAGACAAACTGTTAACTCAATCTGTTGTTTACTATGTCTACAGTATCTGAAATTAAAACGTCAGCCGTACTGTGACCTTGTGCTGTGGAAGAGATATAGAAGATGGATAGATGGGTGGAATGATTGGATGGATGTAGAATGTAGATATGGTTTGAGCATCGCAACCTGTAAGTAATGAGCAGACAGATAACACTTGTGTACTTATTAGGGTTTTTCAGCCATGGTGCTCAGCTCATTTCCCTGAAATCCTTCTTTTGAAGCTTTCTTTTCCTCCCGAGTAGGAATTAAGCAAATAACTGAGGATCATTTATTCATTTATTAACCTGTACATTCCTCCAGCCTATTGTTTTAACAGGATCAGAGGGTATTTGTTGATACTTTTGTCCTACAATAACCTTTGTTAGAGGACACAGATGGGGGAGTTCTGGCTATTGTTTTTACATACTTCCAGTGCTTGTCTTGTATCGCTGTTCTCTAATACATTGTTGTAATGTAGTCACATGTTTGATCTGTTTTGTGGGGCAGCCCAGGTTCCTGCATACCTGTGCAGGTTGATTTAAACAAGAAACATGCAGGTAGAGCGGCTGTGTCAGTATGAGGGATTGGTCCCACTGAGGCCTACCCCCTCTTGAGCTGGGGGGGGGCGGAGGCACCGTTGGTGCTGTTTGGCTGCAGTGCAATTGCAGCGGGTTGTGAAATGTAGCGGGGCTTCTACATAGGGACCTAATGAAAAGTGATCCAAGTGCTGTAATTAGTCTTTGGAGTTCCTGCCCCTGCACACGGGCCAGAGATGGGCTTTGTACCTGCTTTGGTCGTACAGGCAAAGAGCTGTTTTGCTTCCCTGGCAACCAATGACTACTGTTTGTTTATTTATTTATCTTGCCTTGCCCCTGCACTGGTAACTCCTTAGGTGGTCAACACCTTGACCTGTGACCCCTTTAAACTGAAGCGTGTTGGCTTGCCACAGTGTGATAATGCTCTCTCTGGGTTGAGCCAAAATCTAATCCAATCCTGATTGATTGTTTTCTTGGTTTAGATAGGTTGTACTGTCAGCCTCAGTTCTACAGTCTCCCAGCTGTGTTCTGAAAGTTTCCTGATTGTGTGTTGGTTCCGTTGCAATGGCCCATGCATCTTGGGCCAGGAATTCCTACCTTTTAAAAGCCTGAAGGTGAGTTAATTGGATCATATATTCCCTTACCTGGTGTAGCTGGACTTAAGTACCTGGATCGCCACTATTGTTTTACGCTGAGCTAAGTACTTAACCTGAATGGCTTCAATAAATTGTTAGCTGCCTAGATTCCCATAGTCTATAATTGCATGTGATGCCAGAGACACCAGACAGGAAGCTGTAATGAGTTTCTGGGTGGATACCTCAGTAATTCTCCCTACGCCTCCGGCTGGTTGTGAATCAGGGTTTCCTCCCCTGACCAAAACCATGACTCTTTCTGTCCTTCGTCTTTCCGTGTCCTTGCGCATTTGGTTTACATTTATATCAGAACGTTTGCATGCTCTTCATGCTTGCTTAGCAGTCGGCAGGTAGGCGATTTGACTGCATATAATAATATAGTCACTGTATCAATTCGTGTGTCTTGACCAGCTCAGCCTTGACGCCATTTCCCTATTCAAATCCAATACTTAGACCTTCAGGGCAGGTGAGAACTTTGTTTTTTTTGGTGATGGAAAGTGCTTTGTGGAGCTTGTCGGAGTGTGGATGGTGCTGCTTAGACTCAAACAAGCAATCGGGCTCTATATGTAACCCCTCTGCCTCTGGCCTACTGTGAATTTGATAGAATCTTGGTTTTACTACCCCGTGTAACCCCTGTGCATTATCTCTAGTGTGTGCATGAGCATCTTTCTGCAAGCCTCTGCTTTCATCTTGTTTTGCCAGCACATCTCTTCCCCTGACTTTATGAACTTGCTTTTTTTTTTTCTTTTTTAAAGCCCATCCCCCCAGAGTGTATTTCCCTAACCGCTGGGAATGGGTAGCGTCCCCCCGTGCGTGTATTTGAGGACACACTCGTGCGCGCCTGCAGCCGGCTCCTCGAACAGAAATGCTCACGACCGGGGCAGGAAGTGAGCAAGCAGAATAGAGGAAGTGTGACTCCAGCATGACTGCACAAGCACCTCCTGCCTTGACTCTGCGCCGAGGGACACCACACGACCCGAATGTTGAATGCGAATGTCAAAGAGGGGCTTGGGGTTTTTTCATTGTTGAAAATGCTCCTCCCTTAAATTGCATTGGGGGTCATAGTGCTGCCACAGTCACGTCACTGTGGAAACAAAAGGCTAAAAAAAGTAGTTTGAGTAAAGGCCCCACTATCTGTCGTACTTTAACTGTGTAATTCATCTGCAGTAATTCATGAATTATTTTGGTTTTAATGGAGCTGTATGTTGGGTGTCAAACTGTTGTCATCTTATGGGAAGCCATCACAGTGGCAAGCGCTGTAGCCATAATATTGGGGGTCTGAGTCTTTTACGGAGGCTTAGCATGCCACTCGATGTTAACAGGGGTCCTTCTGCCAAGCCTGGGTGGGGTGGGGTGGGGTGGGGGTGGATGGACAGTAACATATGGACTTCGAATTTCAACTTCCTGGGATTCTGTGAGTGTGTTTCAGTGGGTAGCGGCGAGGAGGAGCTGGCAGGGTTCACTGACTTAGCAAACCCGGCTCCGAAGAAGCGGCATCGGCCGTGTGGGGAGTCGCGCAGATGATGAGCCTGGGCGTTCTGGGCTGACCCGTTTGGAGGGAAGACCTTTGATACAATGTGCCACTGAAAGAGCAAATGACCTTGGGAGGGGCCTGCACCAGTTAGAATGGGGGGGGTGGGCAAGGCCGGGCTTCCTCATGATGGCTAGAGGAAGTGAGAGATGGCTTAGTTTCTGATTGTTCTGCAAAAGTGCAGGAAGCCCCCCCCCCCCCCCCCCCCCGGTTGTTATTGCATCGCATGCGCTGCGTCCATGGGAGTTGCCCGGGTTGCCGCTGTGCCCCTTTCCCAAATCTAGTCATCCCCCCTTTTCACCAGGCTAGTTGCTGCTGTTGCCCAGGGATCCCCGTCCTGTGTCCTGCTCTCTCATTATTATTTTTATTTGCTTGCTTATTTATTTGCTGCAAATAGCTACTACCCAGCAATTTTTAGTCTCATTACACATAGTCCAATAGCTTCATCTCTGTTAGTGGTAACTGAGACTGATGTCTTTTCAGTCCAGCCTACAGAACAGAAACAAAATATTTACACCTATCATCTGTTTATTATGCATGTTATTCGTGCATAAATATCACCTGTTTTTTTTTTTTTTTTTTTCTTTTTAAACGGCAAACATTCTTCTGCTCTTTTGTTGGTGATTTGAATTGAATTGTCTTGAGTCAGGTTTTGGTAATTGTAGTCTGTAGGGGGGTTTTTTCTGCTCCCCCCGCCCCCCAGTCCTCAAACACTCTGCAGATTCCAACATCTTTTCATTTCCTGGCTATAGAAAGAAAAACAAGAGTGAGGGCAAGAGGAAGCAGATCATTTCACAGCCAGATTACCAGTTTGCACCCTTCACACTGCCTGCGTACGTGTGTGGGTGTATAATTACACACAAAGGGAGATAAGGACATACACATACATACGTACATATAATGCACATACACGCATTCTTGTATCCACACTCATGTAGTGTGTCTGTGTATATTGTATGTATGTGCATGTTTAGCGATGTCTGAACTCTTGTGAAGTCCACTTGTCACCAGCATCATCTGATGCCCATTTAGATAAATGGCCTGTTTTTATTAAAACCAGTGTGTGACTTGTCGTCTGGCCCCATTCCCATCTGCTGAATGTTTAGCTTAAATGCCTATTAAAGTCACAAATAATATTTTACCTGCGTTTGTAATATTTCCACGTTGGCCCTTTCTGGATTTCGAACTTGTGTGCCATCAACTAACATCAGCATGTTGGATCATCGACTCGGTGGAAGTAGGAGTGTCACACGAGTGGGATTTTGTTTAAGTGTTTGTGTGATGTGTTAAATGCAGTGTTAAAGATAGGAAGGTTTGGGGGTAGGGCGTCAGGTGCACCAGCAGGTGTCGGGTGCTCTCACGTACCTACGCTCACTCTCAGCTGCGTGGGGCTGTCAGGCTTATGGTTCCATCAGTTGTGTCGATTTGAACCCACTCTGTTCCGTTGTCTCGCCAGGCGCAAACTGGTCGGTTTCGGTGCAGGGGACTGAAAATCGCCTCCTGCCGCATCGCCTGCCGACAGTGTGGCTAAAACCGGTTTTCAGATGCTTTCCATAGCGGCATGCTGTGGTGGTTCTATCGCTGCATGTAAAACGAAGGGGGGGGGGGGAAGCAGCCAGGGTCACGTCTGTGACAAAACTTCTCGTTCATTAGTCATTCGGGTAGCGGGAACGGCCCTTCCCTCTTCACACTCTCTCATCTATTTATTCTGTCACGAGTGATGTATTGAAATGGCAGAGCTTCATTGCTGTCTGACACACAGACCCTGATTGCTGATTGTGTGCCTTTCCTCCAGGTCTTCAGCATATACTGTGATGAAAGCCTACATTCTGAAATGTCCCATAATCCTGTGGGCTCCCCCCCATCACACAGCCTTGCCCCTGTATTCCTGAAGTGGTTCCCCCCACTGGTAACTTTCTGAATAAATCCGAAATCAGACGGAGGCCATTTAAAGCACCTGAGGAACAAGGTTGAAATAGAGGAGGTGGATCGAAGCTGCCAATTGGCCCCTGAGCTTTGTGCTGGAGCATGCAGGTCTTTGTGGACCGTGAGTGTGCACACGCAGGAGCCTGTGATAGAGTGTGTGCCAAGCAGAAGCTCTGCATAAAGCCAGCACATGCTGGGTAGGGGAGGCGCGACGGTCAGATGGGCTCTAGCCCCAAGACCGCACTGCTAGGAAGCAGTGATGCTGAACTGCCTTTCCGATGAATCATGTGTGTCTTTTTAAAGCAATTGCCTGGGAACATGGACCGAGGAACCTGGTGAATATGCATAGCTGCAGAGATCTTTTTTTAATTGTACGTTTGCATAAACTGTGAAAGGTGGAGCGTTTGTGTGTGAGAGAGAGAGCATGACACTAAAACCTTGCACTGTACACAAATGTACAGATATCTGGTGTAGCGTGCAAATCAGCATGTAGGAGAGCGGTGTCTAGAAGGTTGTGGGTTCATATCCCATGGTTGGCAGTAATCAAATCAATCTTAACTGCACCACGGGTGCTCGACACTAGCTGGCCCTACACTCTGACTCCAGAACTTGCTCTCTGTATGTGTGTCTGTGTTTTCATGTCTTTCATAGAGGGTCAGATGGGATATGTGACTACTCTGTTCATCCCTATGGTGAAACTGGGTATGTGTCTTGCTCTCAATTAGTCAGTCAGTCAATAAGTACGAATGTTGGGATCATTAGCAGGGTAGATGTCAGCAAGCAGGTGTCACTGTGATTAAAGGACCAGCGTGGTTTGCATCCCGGCATAGTTTGTGTAAAATAAACATAATTCTGCCTGCTCCTTCTGTTCCCATGGCAACAGGATAAAGCCCCATTTAGCTGTCATGACAACTAAATGAAACCTATTTGGTTGCATGCCTTTTTAGTCGAGTTATAACCTGAGTACAATGGCTTCAGAGCCGGCTGGGTTCTGATTAAGCCCGGAACGTCAGTCGTACACATTGCTGCTGACTCGTGAGAAGCCGGTCGACCGCTGCTGTAAAAACCCAATGTGCGTGGGAGGCCCATCGGCCATGCATCTTCCGCGTGCGAATCGGTGCTCCCGCTCGGCACGTTTTGGCTCCCTCATCACAGCCCTAGTGCGCACATCGTGTTGCTGTTTGTATGTCAGTTGTAAATTGACCTTTGACGTCCTGGGAAATGATCCGCACCCCGACCGCTCCCTCTCTGTGCCTTCCCTCCCTCTCTCCCTCCATCCTTCCCTTCACCAGCCATGACCTCAAACAGTGTCACCAGGCAATGTGGAAAGCCTTCCGGACACTTCAGGAGGGCAGGACAGCAGGTAGCACTGTGATTTAAGGATATGCCACATAGCTTGGCTTTAGTAAAATATCCAATTGTGTAAATGCGCAAGTTGCTTTTGATAAAGTCATCTACCAACCAACTAAATGTAACGTAATACACTTCGCCGTTGTGTTTGCGGCTTGTATAGTTTGAAACATTTTGAAGCGTATTACTTGAGAGTCTTCTTGGAATCCGGTCGAGTTTAATTTTCCTTATTGGCAAATTGGATTTATTTCTTGTTTTAAAATTTGATTACCTCCAGAAAGTATTTTTCAAAGCACTTTGTGATGACTTGATTTGATTGGCTGGTCTTGGACTTGGCCACGTAGCGTCATTTGGGCCTGTGGAGTCGGGGCACAGCTGCCGGTCCAGTCGTCCAGCTGCGTAAGCGTCAGGGATGTCGCGTGAGGTCTGAGACGCAGCGAGAGTTTGACTGTCTGAGGGTGTGATTCTTAGTCATCTTTAGGAGATTTACAACTAGTACTTTGAACTGTTTGGGGAGGGGTGTTAAGCATTAGGGATTTATGTTTATGATTGGAGGGCGGGGAGTCCCTCATTAAGCGTAAAATCCTGTGTCAGCTTTGCCTGTGAGCTGTCGGCCACCTAACCAAGGTTTGTGATTGGCAGCGAGAATCCTTTGAGGGTATAGAGGCTCCTGCGGCCTTGGTGACGGACAGGAAGAGCCTGACTTATCGCGCTCCATCTCCCCGTCAGCCCTCCTGATCATTTTCCTGTTGCTGGCTGCTGCTGACTCTGCTCGTGACGAGGATTCTGTCTCCCCCAGCTCTGTTTCCCCCGTCAGCTTTCGTTCTTATGAATGACCCAAGATGAGAATTATCGTGATGATTACGTGTTACAGAGTATTTATCCTGTTCTCTCACTCTCCCACCCTTTGCCCTGCCGGCGGTCCACACCCTCGTATTTGATTCTTTCCGTCCCACTGTTCTGTCCTTTTGTCCAGCCCTGTTGGACCATACGTGGGGCCGAGGGGGGGGTGGTTCGTTCGCATTGGTTTGTTTTGATACCTGCCCTGTAGATAGCAGCATGCCCGGAGTGATGTCCCAGCAGCAACCCTTTGTTTCTCTGCCCTGTTTTGTCCTAAAATGGAAGTGGGGATCTCTGGTTATTAGTTTCATATGCACTGACGTTCGTACCCGGGAGGAGCATATTGTGGCGCGGTAGCGATGGCCGAATGATTACCATGGAAACTCCTCTTCCTTCAATTTACACATGTGTTCTTTCTTACAGAGTCTTCAAGAAGTCTAGCCCCAACTGCAAGGTAATAGTGTACTTGTTTTCTGTGTGTGTGTGACTTTCGGTTCACACGCCTTCAGCAGAAGGCATGGCAGCGTCTCTGTCTCCATGGACAGATTCATTCCTGTGGGTCTCTGTCTCCCTCCTCTCTCCCACCTCCTCTTTCTTTCTGGCTCTCTCTCTCTCTCTCTCGGGTTCTCTCTCTGCTACCTTTTTTTTTCTTTCACTCTCCTGTTTTCTTCTCTGTTCCCTTATTTCCCGTGCTTGGTGTGTTTTTTAGCGTGTGTTTGCACACGTGCATTCACCCCTGTCTTCGTTTTCCTGTTGCGTTCTCCTGCTCTGAACACCTTTGCCTTCCCTCTGCTGTCCGTAGCCTCGTGTGCCTGTGTGTGTGTGTGAGAGAGAGAGAGGGTGATGGATGGTGCTTTGTCCATGGATGACATACGCTGCGACATGAAGCTCAGCACTGTTGTCTTCAGGAAGGGAGTGGAGAGTCTTGGGGTCAGTGTGGAGTCACAGTGGGGTAATTGGGTTGGATTGGATTAAGCTGTGGATCACTTGGTCTGTTTGCATCACCTTCTCAGACCAATGATGGTGTCTCTTCCTCTACAGCTAACGGTCTACCTGGGCAAAAGAGACTTTGTGGACCATCTGGATCATGTGGACCCAGTGGGTAAGTTTCTGACTGGGACTTGACGGCAAGATCGCCGGGTCACTGCTTATTCGGAGCAATAACTGAGCC
Organism: Brienomyrus brachyistius; assembly: GCF_023856365.1. Taxonomy (NCBI): domain Eukaryota; kingdom Metazoa; phylum Chordata; class Actinopteri; order Osteoglossiformes; family Mormyridae; genus Brienomyrus; species Brienomyrus brachyistius. The sequence continues at coordinate 13,972,218 of NC_064542.1, forward strand.
CCCGCTGGTCAATGTGATCCATATTGTAAGGAAACATTTGGTGCTGTTGGCACCATCGATGTTTGTTGTCTGACTAAAATCCAACCTTGGAACTGCCTCTGCCTTGCCATGGAGATGGGTCCCAGCAGACATATGAGGTGGAGGGGTGGAGTTAAGGTCTCACTAATGAGGGCTGTGAGGTTTTTAGCAGTGGGGAACTGCCAGCTTTCACTATCCTGCATACAGTAACGGCGAATGGTGCGAGCCGAAGGCCGCCTGCCGAACCTCACAGAGAAACGCTGGGAATCTTCCCACGGGGAACTTTCACTAGAAGGAGCTCATTTGCCAAACACAGCTGGGATAGAGTGAATTGGTAGGGATGAGGAAGTTGCCCTGCATTACCCGTCGTGTGCCTTCAGGCTCGCATTTAGCCGAAGCACCTGGCACTCGCGTATCCAGTCTTAGCCGTTCAGAGTTTCCCGTCTTCCACAGATGGCGTGCTGCTGATCGATCCGGAATACCTGAAAGACAGAAAGGGTATGATGCTTGCTTTCCGATTTCTACGCCAAACGGAATCAGACCTGTGTTTTTATTTTTTTTCTTTTCCTTCATCGGTGTCTTTCACGGTTCTCCAGAAACAGCTGACCTGCTCCCGTTGCCCCCTTCCCCTGCATTTCTCCTGCTTCCCCCCCCTCGCCCCCGCCCCAGTGTTCGTGACGCTGACCTGTGCGTTCCGGTATGGCCGTGAAGACCTGGATGTGCTGGGCCTGTCCTTCAGGAAGGACCTGTACATTTCCACTTTCCAGGCCTACCCACCTCTGCCCGAGGAGAGGAAGCCTTACAGCCGTCTTCAGGAGAGGTTACTGAAGAAGCTCGGCCAGCACGCGTATCCCTTCTACTTCACTGTGAGCCTCCGCCATCCCACAGACTTGCATGTGCATTTCACCCCCCCCCCCCCCCCCCCCCCCCAAAAAAAAATGTGTGGTCTCCATCCCCTTCACCCATGCTATCAGATCCTAAACAAGTGAAACATCCATTTCTGTTACGCCCTGTGCTTTCCGCTCATGACATGCGGTACTGTCACACCCTCACGCATGCAGCCGCGCTGCCACGGAAGGCCATTCTCTGCCGACTAGCTGGCATCCCTTGTTATGCGGGTATGAACGTCATCAAACGAAGCTGGATGTTGGGTTGCGCGTCAGCCGGGCTTCTGCGGCGTGTGAGCGGATGTTCTGTGAGCGGCGGATTCACCCTTGTGTCTCTCTGTCCCAGATTCCCCAGAACCTGCCCTGCTCCGTCACTCTGCAGCCTGGACCCGAGGACACAGGCAAGGTAATTGGATGCAATCTGCACGCACTGGCATACGTCACACACACCTGGACAGGGAGGGCGATGGCACAGTTACCCGGAATTAGTGTGCTGGGTTTTATATACAGTACTGTGCAAAAGTCTTAGGTTTTCTAAGAAAATGACGCTCAGTTGATTTTCATTTTAATGTAAAACTATGATATTATGTCTGTCAAAGTGTCACTTAGCCATTTCAAAACCTCTCACACAATCACCCCACTATTTGCAAGGACGATCCAATACATCTATGTATTTCACAGAATGGCTGGGACTCGACCCGGACCCCTTCTCGTATGGCTAATCAATACCTCACTGACTTTCTTAAATGAATGAAATTAAGTAATTGTGCTGGATGTGAAATGTAGCAAATGCAGAGAATGGCTGGGGCTGCCCCTGTGGGGAGGTTTGGGAACTGAAGTGTTCATCTAACCATGCAAGTTTTCAGTAAATTTTTGGGGAGCAGAGGAAATTCCTGTTAGTTTTTTGTTGTGATGCTCTTAATTCTCATATGTTCTAATGTTAAATTGTGTTTGTTCTGAGCGCACATACCTTTACTACTTAGATAAATAGCTGTGAACATTTCCTTTTTACTAAGACCTTCGCAGAGTGCTGTAGAATGTGTATATATATGTATGTATTTTTATATTGTCAAACCCTCATGCTTCACACACCATGGGCTGTCACACACCACATGTCCTGCTATGGATTTCCCTGGTCCTCCGCTTCTCTCACACCTGCATTTTGCCCCTCGGCGCCCCCCCAGGCCTGTGGTGTGGACTTTGAAGTCAGAGCCTTCTGTGCCAAATCAGTGGAGGAGAAGATCCACAAAAGGTGGGCAATTTCTGTTCCTGTTCTTACGGTAATGGAAATACAATGGAAATGTCACATGTGAGGGATGATGGGGGGGGGGGGGGGGGGGGGGTGTGTATGAGAAAGCCAGGCTGCATTTACTTAGGTAGCTTTTTAAAATGTCTTGTGCAAAATTCATAGAAATATACGTTAGAGAATGGGGGAAGTTTGGGTTCCCGTTCCGTTTCTGTGCTGCATAATTCTGTACTAGTGCATGTGTTCGTATGCTGGATGCATGAATTTGCATTTGTGTGCATCCATACAAGAGCAAACCTGCTTTCAGTAGAATCTGTTCCTGGCCTGATTTATTGCTTATTCAGTTAAATGTGTCTCTCCAGAAACATCAAAGTGAAAAATAAGGCTACGCTTACGCTGGTGTGTGTGTGTGTGTGTGTGTGTGTGTGTGTGTGTGTGCATGCACTTTTATTGCAGGAACTCTGTGAGGCTGGTTATCAGGAAGGTGCAGTACGCCCCGGAGATACCCGGCCCTCAGCCCACAGCAGAGACCACGCGCAGCTTCCTCATGTCTGACCGCTCCCTGCACCTTGAGGCCTCTCTGGACAAGGAGGTAACGTGATCCGTGTTTACCGAACGGCTGTGCCGTGCCCACTGGTGTCTGGGGGCATTTTTTCAGGCCGTGTCTTTCCATCTACCAGCTCTACTACCACGGCGAGCCGATCAGCGTCAACGTCCACGTCACTAATAACTCCACCAAAACTGTCAAACGAGTCAAAATCTCGGGTAAGGAAGTGTTTCTGTGTGTGTGTGTGTGTGTGTGTGTGTGTGTGTGTGTGTGTGTGTGTGTGTGTGTGTGTGTCTCAGAGAGAGAGAGTCTAAGTGGGCCGTCAGTAATATCCACCCCCTTCCCCCCCCACAGCAAATCAAAAAGGCCATTAAGTGTTAGGACCCCTGTAACTGCAGATTCTCAGCAATTTACTGCTCACTGCTGAGGCATAAAACCCAAGTGAGACGTCGTGAAGCTGCCCAGGATTCTGAACCAGGCTTGGAGCGTGCCGTATCTGAGAACATCTACCTCTGTGTCTCTTTCACTACACAGCCTGCGTGTCTTTTTCATCTACCTGATCCTTAAATACTGTTCTTTATTACAAGAGCGGCTGCTCCGATCGGGTCCTCTCTCTAAGTGCCTTGTGTTCCCGTGATGCCTGTACATACATCCAGTAGCAGTGAAAGCAGTGCCGCATTTCTGCGCGAGTCCCTATGTTTATGTACAGGATATTGCTAGCGGCCATACATGCGTCATTCCTGGGTCTGTCACATGCTGTTGTGAAATGTCTAATTTCTAACTTGTTTTCTTAAGATTGTGCAAAGTCGTTTATCTCCCTGTCTACGAATTACACATCCCCTTTTCTGTTGCGGTTGACTTTTCTGACTTATAAATTCCACATGGGTTAATTTTTGGGTGTGTGTGTGTGTGTGTGTGTGTGTGTGTGTGTGTGTGTGTGTGTGTGTGTGTGTGTGTGTGTGTGTGTGTGTGTCCGTCCGTCCGTCCGTCCGTCCGTCCGTCCCCGTACTGTTGACATTGGGCTTCGATGGGCAGGAGTTGTGTGTGTGTGTGCGGCATTCCCAGCCCTGGTAACCCGCACCCCACCCCTGCCCCCTTTCTCTCCCCAGTGCGACAGTACGCTGACATCTGCCTGTTCAGTACTGCTCAGTACAAGTGCCCTGTGGCGCAGTTTGAGGCAGAGTGAGTACCTCCTGTCCTCCTCAGTCTTCATCCTGTCTCCACTGCACCTTCTTCCTCCTCTGTCCCTTGGCTATGTCCTCCTCCTAACTGTCCTTTCCTTCCGTCCATCATCTAAAAAAAAGTTGATTGTGTCCCATATTTTAATGGCTACCATTCAGCTACCAAGCACAGAGCCATTTACAATGACCATTTTAGCTCGGCCAATAAGCTGCCTCAATTTTCTAGCTATTTTTATGCCACCATTGGGCAGTCAATTGGGCCCCTCCCTTTCATAATTTCCATCATCTGTTCTAGTCAGTGGCTCCAGCTTCTGCTTCTACAATGTCATAAGAGATCTTCCCAGCACCACTGGTTACACAGTGGTAGATTGGAGTATCCCAAATTACTCCCACTGAACCTCTGATTCCAAAAAAATCCTCCAACACTGATCCATAGACTTGTATCGAAACATTGAATGAAACCCAATCACCAAATGTACTGTTTTAATATACAACCTTCCTCGAATACAATGGGCATGTTGCATTTAAAATGACTTTGCTCTGAGCATTACCCCAGGGCTATATTCATATATGCCCTCCCCCCGTCCCCTTAAGGAGCAGTTGTCCCTGAGTTTGGGCCCTTTGGGTTTCCATACTTCCTTGCAGTTCTGTTGTTTTTTTTTTCCTTGTTAGCATGGAATCCCTCCTCTAACTTGATTCCTTTATACCTCCTTCCGCACTCACTATGAAGAACAGGAAGGATTTTGTCAAAAATCCTTCCTGTTCTTCATAGTGAGTGCAGAAAAAAAAAAAAAAAGGTTCCTTCCATTCTTTAAATACAACATTCATGCTGAGACAGGAAACCGTATGTGTACATGTTAGCATCTGTGCGCCTCTCTGCCATACCGCCGTTCACAGTGACCAGGTGTCCCCCAGTTCCACCTTCTGCAAAGTGTACACCCTCACCCCCACGCTGATCAACAACCGGGAGAAGAGGGGCCTGGCTCTGGACGGCAAGCTGAAGCACGAGGACACCAATCTAGCCTCCAGCACCATGTGAGTTTGACAGCAAGAGGCTTGAGAGAATGACGTTACCTTGCATTAGAAGCAATACATGAGAATTTAAAAACCTCTGTAGTCACTCACTCTTCACCAATTTTACCAATGAGTCCTCATAAATGTGGTCAAAAGGAAACCCAAATTAATTATTTGTGCTGCCAGCCAGAACAATTCAATAATAATTACCCAGCTAAGCACTACCCAGGTTCATGGTTTAGCTATAACCAAAGAGTGTATAGACACTGCTGGATGCCCATGTGACTTTGCCTTCTGCCCTCAGTGTGAAAGATGTGTCCAACAAGGAGGTTCTAGGGATCCTGGTATCTTACCGGGTCAAGGTCAAGCTGGTCGTGTCCCGTGGAGGGTGAGTCTTCCTGGCTGCATGAACGCATTGAGTATCGTGTACATTCTGAATTTTACACCAAATGTGGTTATGTCAGTGTTTTTAATTGTTTTGTTAGGTTAATTGACAGTTTCAGACTGAAAGCTTTTTTGTGTGTGCCCATTTCAGTTTATGCTGAAATGAACAAAACCACTGAAGTTATTTAGGTCAAGCGCATTGGGGTTACAGCATTCAAGGCTAGCTTGCAGTTTCTTTTTAGCAAGAGACAATCGATGGTACTTATCCTTGTGTTTATATTAGCTTCCCTTTATTTAGAAATATAAATTAATTTTTTAACATTCTCAAAGAGCCCGACCATTTACATGAAATATGTTTGACAGTCCTCCACCACAGAGCTGAGCAGTGCAACGCAAGAAGCTTTCTGCCAGAAATCGATTCTGGGCTCAACTTTTCATCAGTGTAGTAATTGCCCGCCCCCCCCCCTTTCTGATGGAGCTAAACTCCCAGATGGTTATGAATGCTATTAGATCATGGTGTGATGACCGTCCAGTCTGGTGTTGAAAGTCAAAGCTGTACCCAGACACCCACAGATTAATGTGTTTTTCACGTATGTTTTGTATTTTTGCCATGCAAATGAATATTCCCACAAAATGGTTTGCTGACTAGGCTTCTGTAACTGATCATCTCACGTACATACTTAGTACTATGTAAAAAGTACTGCATTAGAAAGTCCACATTGTGTGTGTGTGTGTGTGTGTGTGTGTGTGTGTGTGTGTGTGTGTGTGTGTGTGTGTGTGTGTGTGAGAGAGCGAGGTTGCAGATTAACATTTGCGTATCGTCCTTCAAGCGACGTGTCTGTGGAGCTGCCCTTCGTCCTGATGCACCCCAAACCTACAGACCAGCCCAGCTCCAGGCCCCAGTCAGGTAGGTGACTTCTCCATGCCTGTACTCGCCAGTGTGTGGAGATGCAAAAATCAGTATCTGGCAGCAGATATGTGTGGACTTTGAGCTGTGACTGTGAGCATGCTGAAGCACATCTTCCCACTACCAAAAGCAGCTCACAGGAAATAAGGTCATGTTTTTTCCCTACAGCCGTGCCAGAGCAGGACGCCCCTGTGGACACCAACCTGATAGAGTTTGAGACAAAGTAAGCATCCTCCATGCCTCTGTGACCTCTCCCACTACTCTCATCCACTGCTACACAAAGCTTGTTCATACCATTCCCAGCCACATGCAAAAAAAATCATACGATGTATAAATCACTAGATAATGGAGTTGATAATGCAGATCCATAGGCTTGCCTACAAAACGTGAAGTTTTAATTTTGTAGAAGATCTCTACCTGAAACAAGATAAGACGAATGTGCTTGACTGGTCTTGAGGTAACCGTAACCGGTTACTATGGATTATGAGCTGGATTAGTGAAGTTTTAAGTCAGTCCTGAATGGACCTGAGGTTTCAGTTGTCTGTGATGTTGGACCTCAACTGCTGCCTGCCACGAGAGTGCTGATCCAGGCTGTTCAGGCTGGTGACCTTCGCCTTCATGAACCAGCTTTTATTGATATGTCATTGGATGGATCCTCTTCAAAGGTTGCTTTGATGACGGCACTTCTGACTCCTGGCATTCCTTCAGCCAGCTTCCAGATGTAGCCACCTGGAATGCTTCTCCAACAGTCCTGAAGGAGATTCCAGAAGTTCTGGACCCAAGTTGGCTGCCTTGGTCTTACTCTTCAATCCAGCTCGTCCCAAAGCAGCTCTGTAGGGTTCAGATTGGGGGATTATTGGGGCCAGGTCATCTGTTACAGCACTCCATCTCTTTCCTTGTTCACGAGATTATACTTGCTACATAATCTAGAGGGTTGCTTAGGGTTGTTGTCTTGTTGAAGAAGAAATGATTTTCATTAGGTGTGTCCAGACATTTGACTGATACTGTATTAGGAGTATTACTGCGACAACTGGCTCATCACCACCCTGTGTTTGCACAAGGCTGCCTAGTTTTCACAATCGGCAATAATAATCTTTCTTTTTCTCTCTCTCTCTCTCTCTCTCTCTCAGCAACTTCTCTCAGGATGATGACTTTGTGTTTGAGGACTTCGCTCGCCTCCGGCTGAAAGGAATGAAGGACGACAAGGACGAGGACGACCACTTCTGCTGAGGGTCCCTCCCCCTGCAGGGCAGTGGGCCAGTGAGGGAGGGTGGGGGTGGTGGTGTATAGACATAGGCAAGACCAGTGGGCCAATGGGATAAAGCGGGTGTGGTCTATTTTTTTATAGCTCCTTCTCCTCTCTCTAACTCTTCTTGCTTCTGTGACAACTTTTGCTGATCGGTTGGCCTTTGCTCCAATGACCGTGTCAGAGAGATGGAAAGGAACAATGTGGGTCCTGTGACCATTATTGGCAAGTGAAAACACTGGGGCCATTGGGTCAGATGAAATCATGTTCTTTCATTTTGTTTTTCTATGTCCTACTTCATATTAAGTGGGAAATTTATACCTATGTCATTACATGATAAGCATGATGTTACTCCAGTGTAAGAACATGGGTTGGTTTATTTATTATTTTTTTTTTTTACATAGTCACTAATGTGGAATACAAGTTTTTAGTTTATGTTATTGCACATTATCTCATTAACCTTAACATAAACTTAACTCCAAGACCACATTTTGATGTAATCACTGTTTTCGCATCGCAGGTGCGCAGTCTGGCAAATGTGTGCTGCTGTATACCTGCTGTACTTACTTACCGCTCACTTAATGTATAGAGTTGCTTTATTTTTTTTGTTTTTAATAGCTCAACATAATCAAAGCCAGAGACGTGTGTGTGAGACCGCAAAACGACAAATTGTCCTCGTATTTTTATACCAACCACTTTTATCCTGTAACTGTACAGGACGTCTGTATACTTGCGTGGGGCCTGGGTTGAGGCGGCCGCCAACATGCCAAATCCCGCGCGGACTTCAGAACACGAGCGCGACGGGCACACGCACGCAGTTGGGCTTCAAGGTTTTGTGTTTTTCCCCAATGACCGTGGGGCCGTGAATGTCGACTCTGTGTCGTTTTCCTTTTCTTAACCTGATTTGGATGCGGTGGGATGTTGCCAAAAGGAAGCAGCTCCAGGAAAGGCCGACGTTTTAATACAAGTACTACTTTGACGATTCAATCGACCCCCGGTGATACGCTAACGGCTCAGATGAAAATACCACCTGTATGCACAATGCGATCTGGCTCCTTCCGAGCGAAGGTATTCCCACAGCCGCATCCAGACACTGCAAAATGGTCAGGAGGGCTGTGAATTTATGCACGAGTGAATCAGCAGTACCCCATCCCTTACGTCAGTAAGAATCGATCCAGTTCATTCAAGTTAGTGATGTAGCGCTCTGTAAGCCTGCCCTCATGTCAGCCTGGAGCGTTATCACTGTACCACACTTCACGACTCTTAATGAAATGGTTTTTATTTTTACTTTTTTTTTTTTTTTTTTTTTTGCAGGAGTGAGGAGTAGTTGCTGCTGTAAAATAAATCTGTATATGATGAATTTTGATGGGAGAGGGCTGTTTTGAGTATAGGTGCTTTCTAACACTGGGCTCCATGTTGCCGCCCTGGTGCCTGGAAGCAAAAGTACAGTTGGTGGTTCATTTCAGGGTTTTGTAGGCAGTGTTTAGATTTGACTCTTACGATCTTATGCATCTTATGGCAAACAATCGGATCTGAATAGAGCGTAAGTTTAAGCTTAGAGGGAAAATAGATCTTTTATTGTTGTCATTGTTATGTATTTTAATTTTATTACATTACTATTATAACAACCAGAGATGTACAAAAGGTGCCATTTTTTTAATTTTTAGATTTTTATTTTTTATTAAAAGATAGAATGAACTAACCTGAATATCCCTTCTGTATGTTCACAGGTAGTGTATTTTATTAAAGTTTAAAGTAAGGCCGGTCTGACCTCTGCAGAGTCCAGTTCTGTGTATGGAATCCTGCAGTCTAAGAGCGTGGCATGTAGCTCACAGCAGTCATGCAGAATGCAGTAGCCAGCAGGTTCCTACCTCCGTCCATCCTGCTGGGACTTACCTCTGGGGGGGGTGGGGGGGTGGGTGGTGGTGGGGGGGAGACCACACTGGGTGCTGGAATTCTGGGCCCCTGGCTAGGTGTGCGTGGGGTGTCACACAGATACTCTAAGTACATGTGTTATCATCTTGACGTAAGGAAGAATACAAGAAGATTTTTTTTTTCTTTATTTCTTTCTTGAAAGAGTTGGACTGTTCGATCCCCAGTGGTTTGCTAAAATGCTATTAGCTGCAATTCATGCCCCAGAAGATTTTTTTTTTTGCTTCGGACCACTTACTTAATCATGCCTGAGGGAGCTGTTAGGACAAAACCATGCATGCTACTGTCAATCAGTTTTGGTTAATTTTCGATGGGTTGGCTAAACTTTAGCCAATGAATACATGGGTGAATAATTTGTAAGGCAAGGTGTTTCAACTTATTTTCGTCATTTTGTATTTTCTGTCATTACAAGAATTTAAAATGACAATATGCATCTCGATTTTACACTCACTAAACTTCAATTCAGGTCAACCTAAGAGCTTAGCCGCTCGCATGGTGTCCAGGCTGAAGATTAAGAATACTTGGCATAGCAGGTTTACAAAGTTGAATGTGAATCAAAACAGCTGATCACATCATGTTCAGTGATCATATTGTCATTTTCTATAAGAATTATATATTTATAAAGCTTTAATATCATCCTCTGTCCAGCATCTTTTCTTTCAAAAGCATGGCCACATTTTGGGTATCACAATTTGTTTAGAGAGAAATGAAAACAATGCCCAAATGCTCAGTTGCGTTTCACCTTTTGGATGGTGTTAATGCTTTATGAATAATGGAGAAAGTGTCTTTGACAGCTAATAAAGCTTCATGGAAACATGCACTGATGTAACCCAACAGTACAGTCTGCTGTTTTAACAGCATTTCACGTCTTTGTTCATGTCCACGTGCGGTATGCACATTAGCTGTACATGTGTGCAAACTTACATGCCAGCCCACACCGCAGATGCATGTTGCTCCAGCAGATGCTGTATGGCATTCCCACTGTGTTACTATGGTGGCAAAATTGTTGCAACGTTATGTGGTTGGTGATGGAGGATGATTACCTGACTAAAAGCGCAGACATTTTGGGCTTTTGATCGGGTCGCAGTTTTGACTCATTTTGTCTGTAAACCATTTCAGCTTGTTTTTGTAAATCTTTGTACTTGTCAGCCTCAACTGCTAAGAAGACAAGCAATCTTGTCACTTTGTAAAACTCATATCTGATTTTATTTTATTCAGGGGAACAATTTAAGTTACTACTACTAAACCTGAGTAAGGAGAGAGGGGAAAAAAGAAATCTAACTACTACCTGGTAATTTAATCACTGATAAAGTATAATTAGAAACTATATTGATATTAAAAAAACCAAGAAACTGTAAAAGCAATATGTTATTTTAGTCAAAGAATATGAACAAAAAATGGAAAAAGTAGTTTTTTAAAAACAACAAACATGGGAAAATTTATGTCGCCTCCTTATTTTGTACTGCATTTTAGAAAATGTCTAAAGAAAAAAATCTTAACGTACAAAATTGTCTGTGTTTAATTTTGTGTGCTCTTACTTGTCAGGTGTGTTTTTGCATTTGTTTTTAACGCCAGTGTATTTACAAAAAACCTTGGCCTAACACCACTTACGTGAAATCTACATAAGCTGCTTCCCTATGTGTTTGGGTTTGCAACTGAATGGAAGACACTTTGAATTGCCCTTTACTCTTTACTTGTATATGTGTGTGCGTTCACATATGTGTTCCCTGTGAAGGACTCTGCTACATACTGATCAGCATGTGCTCTGCTTCATGCCTTATGCATCCTAAGAGACTCCAAATTCACTTCAGCCCTGCTTGGATAAGTTGTACAAGATGGTTGGATGGATTTTTTTTTATGTCATTTAGTCCTAAAGATGAAATAAGGTCAGAAAAGTTCAGTATTGTACCCTTGAGTGATGATAGAAATGAAACTTTAGTAGCTGTTATCCGGTCCATCATCTGATGGCAGCTGTAAGGAAAGAAAGACTTCTTATGTAAGATTTCACTCCAAATGGCTAGAGGCTGGAAATTGCTGTTCACACCTGCCATATTTTCATGGCTGTTAGTTTGCATGTCATGTCATAGGTTTGTTCCTACTGCCAACTATCTAGCCCTAAAATGGAACACAATTTATCCCCATAATTGCAATTAGTTCCATTGCTAAAAAAAATCAAAACCAGAGTTATTTACTATGATCCACAAGTGCCTACCATCTGCATTAAACTTCTGTGTACACCATTGCCTGGCCTTGTCTTGGGGGAGTTGACAGTGGAGGGCACTGATATTTGTCTTCTATAGTTGTATATTTCTTCAGTAGCTAAATTTGTGTTCCTTAATTCAGCCTATGGAATATATTTGTGTGTATATGATGTGATTGCATTTCTCATAGTTTTGTGCACCTCTTTGAGATTGTCTCATGTGCTTGTGCTGAATACAACTATAGTGAATCCCAACCTGGTTGGCCTGGGATCAGGTAGGTCCACTACAGACTAAAGATCAAAGTGGAGTGAAAAGCATTGGATTAGGGTTTGGTGCAAATTCTATAGCCTTTAATTCACTAAATTACTATATTTGTGAGGAAAGGAATGTTCTGTAATTTTTTTGTAAGTAGACCAGTAGAGGCGTGATGAAACAAATTAAACTTACTCTCGGACCCTCTACACTCATGCCATTCTCAGGTGTCAGTTGAGAATGTGTCATTCCCATAGACTAATCCATTAATCATTACTTTTATTAATAATTATCTCACAGAGTGGCGCTGGAAATAAGTGCTGAGGATGCTTCAGCACCCATCTGGTTGTTGATGGTCAGTATTGGTGGGAGGCGTGCCAATGCTGACAGTTTTTGTCAAAGAAAATCGTACCATTTTGTTACTTATTTTTACTATGGCTCAGAGTCTACTTTATGGTTATTTCTAAAAAAAGACTAACGTTGTTAATTGTTGCCACAAAAGAACTTCCTTAAAGTCAGCACACCGAGCTCAAAATGTCTTCCTGCGCCAATACTCACACACCAAAGATTTTCAGTCGGCAAAAAAAACCCAGCTCCATAAGTACAAAGTTTGCATGTTCAACCCGTGTGGGATTCCATACAGTCCAGATACACGCTGTTTGGATGATTTATACACTTAATAAATATGTACAATTGTTCCTGTAATGGACTGTCCAGGTTGAACAGTTAATTGTGCCTCATATATACAAGAGTAGGCTCCAGGTCAATGGAATTCCAATTTGATACATTTTTATTGAATATCTCTCGCCTTATAAGTGCCCATTTCCTATCTCAATACCCTAATCTTCGCCGTACAGTACACCGTTCAACATCCGCGATTGCGATCGATATAATCATTTATGTCCCTCGACGGCTTCCGTATGAGTCATTGTTTCGTTTTTCATGACACTGAAAGCCGTAGAAGATTCTGAAAGCACGAAAGGTCTGTACAAATTACCATAAGTTATTGTGGGATGCTTTAAAATAATAATTTAGAAACAAATTATTTAGAATACCTTATAACATGAGAATAGTTAGTTTGGTGTTACCTACTCGATTCGCTACACAATCTAGCTTACTAAGATCTATTTACCTCGTACTTTTTACTACATTAACGTCATAGCTTAGTTCGATACGTGACTTTCTGTTGCAGTGTATATGAAAATATTTACTTTATCCTTGCGTCGACTTTTTGCCCAGCTATTACTTTACATATTGATTTAAGGAAGGTAAATCAAAATGTATTTTGTAGTTTACCTGTTGTTAGTCGGTCTTTTTAGCCATCCGTGAATTTAATAGGCGTATATTAGTTCTTGGGTCAGAAGACTGACTTGTTCTTTGTAGTGGAAGCAGGGGGAGTCTAAGCATGGCGAACGACAGATTGCGAGCTTTGGAAGACGTGGAGAAGGAGATCGCGGTTATTTTGCAATGCGCAGGTCAGTATACAAGGATTCTAGCTCATCCCGTTCATATGTTGATATAAAAAAATGTTAGAGAAATATATTACTGAATAAAAGAAAACCGTTTAGCTGTTCAATGCAGCAGACCACTGTTGAAATTTTCACGAGATTCGAGGGATGAAGGAAATCAGTGGTGCTTGAAAAATATTTATTTATTTATTATTAACTGTCTGTTATCATTACGAAAGCACAGTGTAACAACGTTTCCCCCTGTTGTTAACAAAGTGCAGTATAACTTATTTGTTTATTCTGTCCAATATGTGTCGTTAGGAAATATTATACTGGAACTGTCCAAGGAGAAGCACAATGCTAGTCTACTTGACCGCCAGCTTGTTCAGTTCACTAGTGCTGTCAACAGGGTTGAAAGTGAGCTAAGCTCTCAAATCCGCTATCTGACGCAGGTAGGTGTGCCCTCACTTTCAGAGAGATATAACTCTGCTTCTGGGTCACACTTACAGGCAAACACAGGTGTCCTATCCCTTACTCTTTGTGCTTTGTATTCCCAGGACTCAGAACTTAAGCCATATCATAGATTCCAGTGCTGGTTTCTTCCTTCCTTTTCTGTCCTTCCTTCCTTCCTTCCTTCCTTACAGCAGTGTGCTTGCAAATGAGTTAGTTTTCCATTTAAAATTTCCTGTAGATTTAGCCTGCTGTGCTTCCTGAATGTTTGTCTACTTCTGGTGGTAGTTCAGTGACATTTAAACTGACACACAAGCAACTATTCATGCATGGAACACATATGCACTCGTCGTCCCAAAGTCAAGAATGTGACAGGCAAGTGAAAGAAGTTTTCAGGGGATTCTAGAGAAAGTTGTGTCTGTAATTGAGAGGTATAAACATTCAAGCGCTAACCCCTCCCTCAGGTGGCCACTGGACAGCCGCATGAGGGCTCTACATATTCAGCACGCAAGGACTGCCAGATGGCGCTAAACCGTGCCGAATATGCTCGCATCAAGCTTGGGGAGCTGGGCCGAACCTGCGAGGTTTTGCTGGATCCACAGACGTGAGAGATGCGTCACAATTCAGACTAACTATAACTGCTAAAGGCATTTCCTCTATTTTCATTTGTTTTGAGAGAGTGTGGAGTATTTCATTGCAACATTTTCACTGGAAAGCGGGGCTGTGCGATGGCTTTGAAAGCAGAGCGCATTTCAGTGGGAATTATTTGAAATGCAGGTAACACTCCTGTGCAGAATCCTCCCAGAGAAGCACAATGGCCAATCCTCAAACCGCAAGAGAGACTTAATGTTTTTTTTTTGACTATGGAAGTGTGCTGGAACAGTGCTGAATCAGCTTTTTCAATGCTGAATAATGTTGCCAGTGTTGAATTTTAATGGATGAAATACACTCTGGTGCATGCTGTTTATGTTTCTACTAAATAAAAATAATGAATATTCAAATGCAGTTTTGTCCCAATTAAACCTAAAGAGTTGTTACTATAATGGTTTATCTTTTTGTTGGATAATCATGACATGATACTAAATAATACACCTAATGTAGTAATTATATAGCATAGAGTGGCATAGAAGATGCTTATTACCTTAGTTCTTAGTAATCGCTACCATACCATCAGGTATGGTACCACACACTTGGAAAGTGGTACCGGATAAGACAATTGTGTACTCATAAGTTATAAATAAATTGTAACCTGTACCTTGGTTAGAAAAAGTGCATGTTAACTGTTAACCACATCCGCAGTTTTTAAACAGGTGTGGCATTTTGATTAAAAATAAAACTACGAACAGTGTACCATGTTGGCTCTTGATCTTACTGAAGCTGATGCCGTATATAAATAGGTATATGATACATGAAAAAGACGTGCTCGTACGTAGGTGGGGCCCCCCGTGCTTGGCGGTCGCAAGTTAGTGACGCTTCTCTGCGTCGAGGAATTTAGTCGTCACAGCAAGGCGAAGTGGAAACATGGCCACTACTGTATGGCTGCATGTTTCAACTAATATGCGGCTGACCGAGGGGTTGGTATCCGTTTTGAAGGAAGAACGGCCGGAGTACCTGCCAGCTCTTTTGGCAAACTACCGGGAGCATGGCGTGGTCTCCTCACAGGTATCATCTTTTAATACGCTGTAATTGTTGCGCTCCATTTTTCGTGCCTCCATGGGGTGGTGTGCTGTCTTTTGTGATTTTTTTTTATCTGGATATTGATTCTCTTGAGAGCTGTTGAGGTTTCGATGTTTGCACTTTATTTAGAGATGTGTATGGTTGTGTGTCATTTTACTATTTTCGTCCTCTTTTGTTTTCTGATTCAACGTTACTTGGTAATGCTGCACTATTATTTTGATAGTTTGCACAATGTATTGTAAATGAGTTTTGTTGCCTTTACCGTGCAACTATGCAGTAAGTCAATGAACTAAGATAGGTATTCTCGGTGTACTTTGAAAATTTGTTTTTCCTCACTTAACAATATTGTATTTTAAAATATGTATATATAAAATATGTAAGTAATTCATCCCATTCTGAATCGTCATTTGCAGTATTTCGGTAGGTTGCATGCATATCGTGCACACTTTTTTTCGTTTAAATTGTCATGATACTGTATGTTTTATATATGTGTTATGTCTTTAAGAATTCAGCAGCAGTTGGCGGACTTATTGGGCTCAGCAATGGCCGACTGGGATCAAGCAAAACCAGGTTAGATTTTGACTGTAAACAGAGTTTGTATCAGCCTAAGTAACAGTATGTATTATACTGAATAATACTTAACCCATTTGGATAGTTTGTTTTTCCTCTAAAAATGTTCTAAACTATCTATAGTGTGTCATAATTCTTTAGATTTTTTTTTCAGTATTGTCTTGTAGGATCTTAAGTTTGTTTGATTTCAGATAAACAGCCATTATTGATGTCCTGCCTACTTTATTGTCTTGAGGTCTGGAGAAAGTTAGGGCGTTGCTAGACTGCTTTAGCCCCCATACTAATTACTTTAAATGGTGCGTTCTTAATTTTCATTAAGATGAGACCCCCCTACTAAAGGGTCACCCCCCCCCCTTCATAAATCTCCAGTGACGCTCTGAGAATAAGAGAATAATGGAGTATTGGTCATCCGGTGTTTGACTTTTTCTTTCCCTCCTTTTTAATGCTTATGACTGTTTTTAGTGCGTTCAAATATATTTTCAGTTTTCTGTTTGCTTGGGAATTGATGACAAATATAACCTTCAGTGGGTCTGCATTTCTGTGCGTGTGACAGGTTTGAGGGCTTGTGCTTGCTGGCAGTGCTGGTGAAGGACAGCTCCAGTGATGTTTTCCAGCAGCATTGCCTTTCCTGGCTGCGGTCACTGCAGCAGGTCATACAGGTGAGCTGCCCCTCACGCCGGCATGTTTTCCCCTAAAGTGGTCATGCAGACTGTGCTCACTGGCCATTTCTTCCTGGTAGATGATGTAAATTATAACTGGTTTGATCGGCTTCATCATTACTGAGTGCTCCATCAGTCCACCCATCCTGCTGAATTGTAATAAATGTCTTATTGAAACTTTGAAGGATTGTTCAAGCTGCAGAAATAAACCAAATGCTGTTACACTTATGGCTGCATCTAATGAGGGGTGGGATGTCCTGGACTGGGCAAGGATAGTGGGCATGTGTCTGTTAGTACCCACTGAGCTTTTGTTCAGTTAGCCTGAACTATCTGTTCACTGAATGGATTTGCATAATTTAAGCCATTCGTTCATTGTTCTGCGTGTTTGTTTCTGGGTCACGGGGGTCCGGAGCCTAATCAGAAAGGACAGGGCTCCAAGCCTTCACAAGCCACACCATGCTAGACCTTTCCAGTGATGGCTTATTTCCAGATTTCTGTTTGTGGAGGATGAAAATATGAAAATGGAGTGGACAAGTAACTGCCAGTTTCCTTTATTTATGAAAAAATTAATTTATTTGAAATTATTTTTTGAATTCTTTAGTTGTTCATGGGTGGTGGGGGGGAGGGTATAGCACTGGGGTGTTGCATCTCTGTGGCCACACCTTGCTGTGTGTGGTGTTTGCATAGGGTTTGTGCTGATATTCTTTTTTTCCCTTATAGTACTTTTAAAAAAAAAATTAAAATGTCAGCCTGTGACCTGGTGCAGCATGGCATGCTGGGTAACGCTGTTCCTTCAGCAGGATTCGAGTCTCCGCACAGCTCTGCCTGTCTGCTATTTGCACGTTCTCCCTATCTTAATATATATATATTAGTTTGTCATGAGGTGTCCTCGGTTTTCCTCTTTTCCACCACAATCCAAGAAATTGCCAATTAGATTGAAGTTGCCAAATTGTCTGTGGGTGTGAATGTTGTGTATGTCTCCCCCCCCCCCCCCCAGCCATGGGGTTGATGCCCCATCCTGGGTTATTTCCTGCCTTGAGCCCCTGGCTGCCACGGCAGGGCCCCACAACCTCTATGTCACACAAGCTAGTTAGGAAAATGGTTGGGTCTGTAACTTGATTGTGTGTGTGTTCGTTCACAGCCCTGTGAAGGTCTTGCCATCCAGGATGTTCTCTACGTTCTGTCCTGTGCTTCCTGGATTAGGCTCCAGGCCTTTCCTATCACCCTCTACTGAATAAACAGTATGGATAGATAGAGGAAAATGCGTATGCCTATATTTTTGAAAGTATGATTTTTAATCTTGCTGTTTTTATTGTATTCATCAGCTCCTACATTTTGTTTACTACAAATTGAAATGACGTCTTCGACCTAATGCTTTCAGTCTTATTGGCTTTCCGAACAGTTTACTTCAGCCGAGAGCTTGATTAGGGCTGACTGATGAAGAGTTTAGCAGATACCAGAATCATAATGCCCTGGGCCCAAAATGCGGTGGCATCCTGTAGCCCTGCTGCCAGGCTGAACAAAATCAGAAAATGTCTGCAACAAATCCTGAATAAACTGTGGTACAAGAACCTTTTGTGCACTGTTACAATGTCTCTGAATGTTCGATTGGTTATCCAATATGTCCATGTGATGTATATCCTGTTATCTTCCAACTGCTTAACCAGGCAGAATATGGAATGAGGCTAGTTCACACACATGCTCTCAAACACACATATGGGTAATTTAGAAGCATCAGAGCCTAAATGTGTGTCTTTGGACCACACTGCCAACGTACCTGGCAGAATCTTTTGCAGCGCAGGGAAAACATGCAAAGTAGATTTGAATCCCCATTCCCAAGAGGTGTGAGGTTGTATTGCTGTCCACTGAGCCACCACACCGCCATGTAATTTACTGTTGGGTCGTATATATTTGTAATTGGATCTTGCTATTGGCCACATGAAATATAGTTATGTATGTGCATACAGATATTCGCCATGGAAACTGTATTTGTTTTTTTATTATATCCAATAGTGCTTAGGTGAGGAAAAACAGGAAAGATTTATAGGGAAAAAAATATGGCCATGTGGGCTCTGCACGTTACGTGCGTACATACAGGTAGTGCAGGTGTTCGCCATAGAAACCTCTGCATGTATTTTATTTTTTTAATATCCAGTACTGCGTAGGTGAGGAAAAATGTGAAAGATTTATGGGGAAAAAAATATGACCGTGTGGATTTTGCGCAACAGGTTTCCATGAGAGAGAACAGCAGAAATAGTTTCAGGGAATGCAGGTTCCGTTATAGGATCAAATCTGTTTACATGCTTCTGGAAGTTAAATGTCACTTTTAAAAGATAAGATCTTTGTCTGAGCATGCCTATGTAGCAAAGGCTCGCGTGGGCACTGGATGGAGCTGGCAGGTTTTCTGGTGCTGTGCTACTGGTTTGCGGTGACTCCTGCTCTTCCTGTTCGTTCATATAAATGTCACTGTTTTATGTGGTCTCTGGCTCTCTTCAGTCCCAGGCCCCCCTGCCCTCTGTCCAGCTGGCTGTTGCGATTCTCCAGGATCTGCTGCAGTACTCCTCCCAGCTGCCTGAGCTTGCAAGAGAGGTTGGCCTCAACTCAATCCTGGGGATCCTAACCTCACTGCTAGGCCTCAAGTTGGAGGTAAAATCTGAAAGTCAAACTCTGTTCAAAAATGCAGTGCAATGCTCTAAAAAACCATCTCTAAGAGCCATTTTTAATGTAAACAGAATAGACAAGTCCTTTCAATTTATGCGTATATGGCACACAGAAATTGTTACCACTGAAACAGATAAAATCAGTACATCCAAAGTTAGCACAGTGTTCATATTAAACATCAAGAATGGGGTAGATTGTGCTCAGGACAACAGAGTTGGGGGGAAAAAAACCTGTTTGTATGTTGAACAGTGTGTTTTTGTTTGTTACAGTGCCACCTTGTGGCCATGGAGGGGATGAAGGCATGTATGACTTTCTACCCAAGAGCTTGTGGATCTTTGAGAGTAGGTATTTTGTTTTATGACCTGGATGTAGTTTATGTTTTCTATGTGGCTGCCATACTTTAGTCTTTGTTTTGTTTTCTAACAGGATAAACTCGGTGCCTACTTCCTCTCGAAGATGGATTCTGACAACCCTAGAATGCAGGAGGTGAGTCTGAATTGTTCTGTGAGGCCTGTTTTTTCCTTGTGTTTTTGTGTTATTTTTACTCCTTTTAAATTTAAATATCATTTTCATGTGCCCTGTTTCCTCTTTCATTTTTCCCTCCCTTTCTCTCGCTCCTCCTGACAAGGTGGCATGTGAGTGCTACGGCCGGCTACCTTGCCTAGGTGGCGTCCTGGAGCGAGGAGGCGGCAGTCGCAGGTCCGAGGCCTGGGCCAATCAGATGCACTGCCTGCTGGCCACGGCCCACGGCCTGCTGGGACAACTGTACCTGGGAGCCGAATCTGGTCAGTGCTGCATGCCGTCAGGTTGTTAGCAGTGCGGCTGATGTATCCCTCCTCGGTCTGGATGTGAATTTGGCAGCTTTTCCAAGAAACAGTGCTTCCTGCTGCTGTCATAACAAAGAATGAAGGCGAGGCTGAACCAGGACTTAGAGCCCCTTTTTCAGAGATGATACCGAGTCACAACGCTGGCTCAGTGAAAAACATCTGGCCGCTATAGCATTAAGTCAGGCAGGATACCATCAGATAGAAGCAGATGAGGAAAAAAAAACCTTTAAATACTATTGCTACCTCCAAGATTTGTGTAGTGTATAGGCTTAATTCAAAATAATAGCCTCTTACCTTATTTAATGTTACTTTTTAAGTAACTGTGGAGATGATAATAGGAATTCCCGTGCTAGGATTTGAACCCACACCCTGTGGTTTTAGCATAATACTCTACCTGTCAAGCTACAGCAGCTACAAATACAAGATGCTTAATTTCAGGTCCCCTTGGAGAACTCTATCCCCAAAACAAGATAAATTATTGTGTTTTTTTACTCACCCATCTATCTTCTGTACTGCTTGTCCAGGACAGGGTTGTGGTGAAATGTATAAAGTGTTTTATACAACAATTACCAACTAAGAAATCTGATTGGACAAGAAGTGTTCTATGAGTTCTGCTATCAGTGTATCACTGCGCTCGGGACATTTCACATCAGACGTATCACTCCGCTTACAGGTGTATCTAAAAACCGTTACTTAAGCTTGACCTTCCCCGACCCGTCTAAAACATTCCGTAGGTTTTTGTCATAGACACTTTTAAAAAAACACCCCCAGAGACCTTGAATGGTCTCCTTTTCAGATACATATAGGAAGAAATTATATAAACTTGTAGAGCTTTATAAGGATAAAATCTGTTACCAGGTCAGGAAAACACGTGAAGGCTCTCATAAACACATGCCTGGTTCTGATTACACTGATTGAGGAGATGCCACCTTTTATTTTTGATGTGAGAGGAAATACGACAAAAGTACATCTTACTTCATGGTTAACTGATTTTGGATAAGAAGTGACTGTAAATTATAAAATGTGATGTTTCTAAATTTGCTACTGTAAAAATGTCTTTATATGCATACTGTTGGTAACTAGGTAGTTCTTTTGAGCATTTTTCCACTACCTTTATGTGACTATCATGCAAGTATAAGACTACAAAACAATCATTTAATTTAACTTATTTCTCAAAATAGGCCATAAAATAAGATATTGTACATAAAATGAACTAATGCCCTATCATTCACATAAATGATTCAGCTTGGCTGTTCTCTGTTTCATAAAAAGCAGAGTGAAATTGCAACGTAAAATAAAAGCAGAGTGTGGCACGTTTCCCAAAGGCATAGTTGCTGATTAGGTTAGCAACTTGCACGTTTAGTGCCAAGCAGTTGAACGGTTTCAACTATCTAAGTTGTTTTAATGGGAGCTTTCGGGAACTGTTCACAGCAAAATAGGAGTATATTTTGCAAATTAATATATGATGCATAGTAGCTGAGAGTAAGTGAGCTGTGTTGCATTGGAATGTTGATGTTGCTTGGTAACAGTAGGCTGCTGGGAGCTATTTCCCAAAAATGTTTATACTTTGCTTGATTTTTAATTTAATCTGTTGTGGCTTATTACTGTCAACTTATAAATGCTACCTGGTGAACTGTTATATAAAAGCAATAACGTACTTGAAGTCATGTGGTTGTACTCCAGTACATCGCGTCCTCCTGTCTATGACCGACTCGCAGCTGTGATGTACTGGAGTACAACTGCACTCCTCGCATGTTACTGCTTAAGTGTAAAAGGTAAATGTGGAAGGCTGTGGTTAATTGGTCTTAGCGTGTTGTGTAAGATGGTTCACATCAAGACACACTTTAGAGTAATATAGCTTGGCCTGCAGGAGATGGTGAAATAGATATCCTGGTGTAGCACAGCAATATGGGGCGGGAGGCTGTTGTTACGGGAACGACAGTCCCCCATGTCGGAAATTCATACCCTATTTAAACAGTTTTTATTAAACACTGTTTCAATCTGTTTTTTGCTCTCCTTTATAGGTGTTCGTTTATAGGTTGATGTCGTGTTTGGGTCCTGATGGGCAGGTGTAGTCTTTGGGTCCAGTGGTTGGTTATAAGGTGTGTTTCTCTTCTGGCAGAAGGGACCTTGCAGTACGAGGGTCCCGGTGTAGAGCTGCCTTTTCCCCCGCTGGATGAGACCGACCCCCTCCTGCAGATCCAGCTCCGGCACCGATACCGGGCCGTGTCTCTGGCCATCATGCACACGTTGAGGTTTGTGAAGCAGCCTACCTGCCCAAAGCTCAGGCTCACTCAGCCATCTATCAATAAGCATGCGCACTTCCTGCACAGAACAATATTTAGTTGTCACTGCGACCCGGTACCAGTTAGTGCTTCTGGGCATGTGCTTGTGGATACCAGAGGCAGCTGATCCATAGAGGTACGGGAGGTAGTTCCTCCTCTGTTTTTGAGATTAAATTACGAAACAAATAGCTCGGAAATAACTCGTCACTACAGTTTTAGTAGTCATTTAAAATCTTTTTAAAAAATTCTCCTTCTTTGGGAAAAATTTGCCATTATAACCTTTTCAATGTTTTTTTTTTTTTTTTAGCCGCTATCCACCATGGGTACATGTGCACTCCTCAGCAAATAGTGTAGCGTGTATTATAGACTAGTGGCCCGTGTCGGCCCTGGTGACACCAGTTCTGGCCCTCTTCCCCTCAGCGCTGACCCCGTTTCGCCGGTGTGTGTGCCTGTGCAGAGTCTGATCAACCTAGTGTGCCGAGCCCTGGCTGTCAGCTGTAAGAACATCGTGAGTAATGCCGGTTTTTCCCTGCACAAACCCGGCAGCATTCAGCTTGGTCTTTCCCAGCTTTGCATTGCACCGGTGAAAACGCTTCTCTGCCCGAATGCTTATGAATCAAGCTCTCATTTTCTGTGGCTCGTTTTGCTGTGGCTCTTGGATTCCCACAGGTTTTGTTCTGATGCCACACTAATCTTGGGCGTGTGTATGTGTGTGTCAATGAGGCGCCTTCGTAATTTGCATGCGTTGCAGAGTGCGTCCGGAGATGGCTCCCTGAAGCTGCTGGTCCTGCCCTCAATTCACAGTGATACTCTGGAGCTCCTCTCTGCCCTCATCACAGTGTGAGTGCCGACAGACTTCTGACCGTGTTCCACTTCTGGGACGTCCAGTGAGTGGTGCTGAGCCATTTCTCACTGATGGGCAGGCCGTTTGATTTCCTTTTGGGGCAGTGGGCCGGGAGTCGGTCGATGTACAGATGGATGTGCTCACTGTATGCCCTTCAATCCGCAGTGCGGGTGGCCGCCTGGTCCAGTACTGTGGTGTTTTGACACGACTCCTGTCTCAGACGCTCTCTGCTTGGAGTCCCCAGCCAGAAAGCAGCCCTGGACAGCAGAGAGCCTTCAGGTGGGAAACATGGCTGTGGCGTGTATTTATTAAATGCGGAAAGCCGTACCCATCAGGTCTTACCTGTGCATACAGGTTTTTATTTTTCCTTTATACATCAGCTCAAATTACTTTTAACTTCTTTTACTTGCCCAGACTGGCATCAGGGAATGTTACACGCATGAAGGTTTACGGAACGAATAGTGAAACTGAGATGGTGTGGTTGCCATTGGATTGACTAATCGTGATGTCCCTCCTCCCCCAACAGTGCCGTGCGAGTGTGTCTGTACCGCATGCTGGAGTTGTGGGTGCAGGTGGCTGGGGCTTCTGCAGGTGTTTTCCAGGGAAGCCCCACCCAGACAGAGCTCCTGCTGATGCACCTGCTGGGTGACATCACACCAGGGGCAGAATCAGTCAAGGTGAGAAGTCACTGGTGAGGTCGCTGGGTTTGGACAGGCCTCTTAATTCTGTTGAATTCTGGGGAGGTTTTTTTTCTCCAGTTTTTCTCGATGTGCTAAAACGCATTTCTTGAAATTACACCTCAATTTCCCAAAACTCGAAACGCAAATCCTTAACTGCTCACTCAACTTCTGAAACTTCCACCGTTCAGGTCAAAACCAAACTCTCCACTCAAACCATGCACTAACTGAAAAATCAAACACTGCCTTCAGACATAACACACAAGCCCTCAAAAACACATGCACTACAACATAGTCTAACACACTGGTGAGATCAATTCAAAACCAGCAATGAGTAATGTTGTTTATGTCATTTCTCAGAAACTGCTTTACATGATGAACACAGTAAAACACAAATGTTCATATTTGCACATTTTTTTTTCTTAATGTACTCCACCATGCAGAGAACTTCACAACCAATATACAGTGAAATATAAGTGAAAAACGCGAATACAGAAATCAGAAACTTAGTCTGCTACAGCAATCAAGTCTATGAAATGGATCAGGCCAAAGAATCTCATCTACATCACAGCCAATATTAGTCCTAGCCAGACAGCGAGGGAAAAACCTCTTTGCATGTCTTATCCACACCTGACAGGCCGCAACTGAGATGTCTGAACAGGCATCTTCCATGGCCTGAAGGAGGGGAACATAAATGTAGGGGTCTCGTTGGTAAACCTTCCACTGCCATGTCGAGGAAAAAAAAAACAACCCAAAAAACTCCTCTATGGGGTTTAAAAAGGGAGAATATGCTGGCAAAACGATGTTCAAGAACCTAGAACCAGTCACAGACCAGGGCAGCCCGACAGAAGCTGACGTCCCAAATGACAACGTAGCAAAGCTAATCTCGTTGTGCTGGCTCTAGCCTGGTAGACATGGTCTCTTAGACTTTCAAGGGAGAGGAGGAGGAGCATGGTGTTATAGGGACCAAGAACGGCATGGCGAGGGAGGACGTCTCGGTGACTGATGGCTGCACACACAGTGACATGCCCCCCTCTCTGGCAGGGACATTCACTATAGCCTGATGGCCAGTTATGTTCCTCCTCCTTTTGGTTAATTTAAATCTTGCTTCATCAGTAAAGATTAGCTCATGAAGAACAGCTCGACCCTCTATAGAAATACAGTACAGTACACATTGCAAGAAGACTCAAATACTTCACACAAAATGAAAACTGATACTTGTACATATTCCTGGCGCGGGTCGCTCACCATGTCAGGAATTCTTTCAAAGGGAACGTGGTATGCCTGTTTCATTCTTAACCTGTTCTTTTGGAGTATGCAGTAAGTTGTAGAGATGCTAAGAGTGTTTATTACTCTAAATATTTGTTGGTCTTCAATGACTCGTTGAATCTCTCTGAGGCGGATCACATTGTTGGCAATAACCGTATTCCCGATCTCCGTCTCCTGTGACTGAATTCAATGTATTTCTCATAACATATACTCTAGTGTTATAGGGCAGGCATCTACAGGTATTGTTGTAAAAGCACAGAGTACAACACAAGTTACAGTAGAGAGCAGTATGTAAAACACCTACCTATTTTGATCTCTGAAGGTTCGTATTAGAGGTAACGGTGAAGCGGTTCCGATTGGGCTGCACTTGCTGCCCAGCCTCCCTCATTGACATACCATAGACAAAGACATGGTCAACATGAGTGGCACAAATTTCATCTGACATTACTTGTCTCCTTGGCCCCTCCCTTCTTCTGCGTCCTCTTCCTCCTCTTCTGGTCTTTCTGGATCCATTTTTCCATAGCTAAGTGAACTGACCCAAGGCCCTTTTACTTAACCATTGAAGGTTTTCATTGGTATGTGAACAATTTTGACTCGTGTTTTCTTCCAAATAATTATGTGCTAATTGGGTTAATTCTGTGCTGACTGGAGTGAACAGTATTGACTGCAAGTGCTTTGTAAACGAGCACATGGTTTAGGCAATGAGAACTGAAGGGATTAGGGTTTAGAGTTTTGCTCTAACTAAATCTGAATCATGTCAAAACGGGAATAGTGTTTATAGTTAAAGGAAATGGGTGTGTTTTCTGGTAGTTGGTGTAATGGTTTTTGGAAATTTAGCTCATAAGCCTGGTAATAGTGTGTAACAATCAAAACTGTAATAGGTCAGATGATCTTTAAACATTTCCTCTTCTGCAATAAAATTTCTTCCCTAACCCTCAACTTTCGCAAGTAAATTAACAAGAATACTTTTGGTAAGTTTTAAAACTGCTAGGAACTGGAGTCCAGTGCCGTCTCTGTTAGGACGGTAGGCCTGTGGTGGTGATCAGCAGGTTCTTGCCACACTTGCTGCTACGGCTGTGTGGCATTTCCACTGCTAGCCTGTGCGGCGCTTCAGTGACTAACTTTTTTGGAGAGACATTGACGTGAACTCGGCTATGCCGCAGTGCTGTAATTAACATCCGGCTTGCAGAATTTAAGGTGCTTGAAGTCTGCATTCTTGGTTTAATCCCCCCCCCTCCCCCCAGCTCCGCACTGGTCTGTCTGCCGCCTCGGAACTTGCTGGGCATGTTGGGAAAACGCCACCACGGCGTGGGAAGGGTATGGGCGATGGCAGTGGAGTGATGCTACAGAGGAAGGGCGATGCACTGGCCAATCAGGACACCTGTGTGTCGGCCCTGAGAGGTACGTGTGTGTAGCCGAGTCTCCTGTCCACTCCTTTGGGTTTCTGTTACTATGGTAAATGCTCAGTAGAAGAGCATGGGTATGATGAGCACTATGCCGTTACAGCTCTGAGGCAGATCATCTTGACCAATGGCACTCTGCTGAAGGAAGACATTCACAAGGTCTGTAGAACATATTTAGTATCTGTTTGTTTCACTTATCCTCTATCTAAAGCCTCCACCTATTCTCCTGCAGAGGCTTCAGGACCTGGTCCTGCCCCTTTGCGTGCGTCTGCAGCAGCAGCTCTGCGGGAGCGATGTAGGGGGTGCGATTGGCCAGTATGGTAGCGCCCACCCTCGGCGGGAACTCTACCGCCTCCTGTTGGCCCTCGTACTTGCCCCCTCACCTCGCTGGCCGCCACCACTGTCCTGTGCCGTGTCCATCTTCAGCCATGGCCGGCGGGACCCCAGTCTGTCCGTAAGTAATGGGACAGACTCCCACCCTGCCTTAGTGATCACAAAGCACTTAATGCCATTGCTGTGTATTGATGATTTGCTTGGCAAATAAGTTAATTATTCTTAATATAAAGAATTGAGATGAGGGCTATAGGTTGTATGCAGAAGACAACATGAATTACCTCAATGGATAGAGCCTAGGTTAGAATTAAAACTTTTTTTACGAATGTGTCATGTGGGTGTGTCTCCCCTCCCTAAGCTGACCCTCCATAAAAGGGCCATTTATTTAGGAGTTATTTACCGTAGGTGGATCAACCAAATGGTGCCTAACAGTCATGATGAGGTCGAGCATTGATGCAAGGAGGTCACTCGTGCCCCAAAGCAGACAGTTTAATGAATCATCCCGTCTCTGCTTCCATAGCCTGCGCTGCAAGACTTCTACCCGTGTAGGCAGCTGTATGACAGATATGCACAGTTGCACGTCGCAGTTCTAGGGCTCGTGGGAAAAACACTGGCGCAGGTGCCCACATGAACTGCAGTGCTGCAGATAACACCCAGAACTGTGTCATAATCCCCTGGGCAGTGTAACAAGCCCAGGGGCGGACGCGGTTTCTCTTAGTTGCTAAATGTAAATGTGAACCACTTGAGATTAACTTGCAATTGTGCAAAGATTACGGGTTCTAGAGGTCAGTTATTTAGCTTGTACTGTGTGAGGCTGCCTGGTGCACCCAGGTGCTACACTACCTTTATTTTTATGTAGCTGTATAAGTTTAAAATCAGACCAGCACTGGGACCTGACTCCACAAATAAAGAAATATCTTGTGAGCCTATTGGGATTAAAGTTCTTTCCAATCCCCCCTGATGACACGACATTGGTTTGTGTTGCATTTAAACTTGGTTCGACCCTTACTTCTAAATTCGGGTGGATGTGTCCCTTTTTCTTTGAACAATTGTTTTCCCTAGTAATATCGCCATGTGTCATGCCAAGTCTCAAATCGAATGATTGAAGAGTAACTGGAATTGTTGGTTAGTGACCTGCAGAAATGCATAATGCCTGATTTGTGATCAGTTGCTGAGGGCTGTCTGACTCGTGGAACAGGATTTGCATTATTCGACAGTGTCACAGGAACTTTTAGTATTTATTACCTTAAACCCCACCCCTCCTTTTTTGTGTACGTTTCCTACAGGAGCCCCTGTTTCTTGGGCTGTTCAGGGCTATATTGACTAAAGCACTGACCCATTTGCCTAATGCTAACTATAAGCATAATAATGTTGCAGTATTCAAAGCAGTATGTGTGCTAAAAGGGACATTGCTGTCCTCTGAGCCAAGAGTAGCCTATGATAAAGATTTCTTTGTTTTGAAACTGATGTATATCTTTAGTTGCACCATCATGCTCCAGCATGTTTCTCTCTTCCAGGTTTCCTCCTTTTGTGCTGAAGCTCTCACCATCTGCAACTCGCTGCTTCACCCCCGCGTCCCCTCTATCTCTCTCCCCTTGCCTCCCCTGGCCGTCAAACCCACCCCGGCTGCCCCTACCCTCGCTTCCTCTCAAAACCTTTCTCTCCCTACTCTTCTTGGCGGTCCCGCGCCAGCGCCCCCCTTCCCGCCACGGCATCCCCTCGGCCTGGGACCCACTGGTCTCCTAACCCCTCTGGAGAACCATCTCCCCCCGCCACCGCCTGTATTACCTGCCCAGACAGGTCCAACTTCCGCCCAGGGGGAGCTGCTCTTGTCCCCACCTCAACCTGGAGAGCTGCCGCCCCTAGGGCCTCCTGAGGGCCGGCGACCTGTATTCATACGTTATGACAAGGAGGAGCCAGAGGATGTGGAGATTTCCCTGGAGAGTGACTCGGATGACAGCGTTGTCATAGTGCCTCCAGGAATGTTAATGCTGGAAGGACAGGATCCTGCCAGCACACAGCCGCTCCAACCCCCACCAGGAGCACCTGTTTCGGGACTAGCTTTGGGTACAGGGTCAGAGACAGGAGCTGTGAACAGCCCACTTCCTAATGAACTCCCTACTACTATGGCCCTTCCCTCAAACTCGAGTGCCGTTGCCACTTTTCCTGGTCAGAGTCAAACTCCACTTGTGTCCCTAGTTCCACCACTCAACTCTGCTGCTCAACTGACTACACCTTCTGTTGGTCTGGGAGACTCTCTGCCAGGCACCCAGCTCCAGCAGATGCTTCTACAGTCATCTCCGGCTGGACAAGCCTCTCAGCTGGGATTGATGCAGCTGCAGACACAGATGGCACAGTCCAGTAGGCAGCTGCAACAAACGCAGCAGCAGGCGCAGCAGCCAATCGCAAGTGAGGAAGATCTCACGGTCATCAACATCAACAGTTCGGATGAGGATGAAGATGAGGAGGAAGAGATGGATGAGGATGATATTGGGGAGGAAGAGGAGGAGGAGGAAGAGGAGCCTTTGGATGATGATGATGAGGAGGAGGAGGAAGAAGTGAGTGATTTCCCAGAAGACTATTATGATGGAGAAGAGTTTGCAGACTATGAAGAGGAGGAAGAGGAGATGATAGAGGAAGAGGAGGGGATAATAGAGGGTGAGGAGGAAGATGTTGATGAATTGCCTCAATTAGAGGGGGAAAGCAGAAGTGTGCTCCTGGAAGAGGAGGAAGGGGAAGCTCTGATGGGACCTGTGGGTGAGAGCGCAATGGGGATGTTCTCTGGTGAGGATGGTGATGAGAGAGATGAGCCAAGTGAAGAGCTGGAAGGACAGACTGCTATGTACCGAAAGGAGGGGGTCCAGGATGAAGTTAAACAGACAGAGGAAAGGGATGTAGGAATCATAGAGGAGTTGCACAAAGGAAAACTTGAGGAAGAAGCAAAAGAGGGTGCTGCTTCACTGGAATTCCAGATAGGTCGCCAGCCTCTCATGACAGTTAGAGAAACCTCTCAAGAAGCTGAACTTGCTCAGGAAGCAGAAGCTGAAAGTAGACAGGAAGTATCATTACAGGAACGAGGATCCACAGAAGAAGCAGAGGCACCTGCTGTAAGTGAGACTGCTGTCCTCCTTGAAGAATCTACAGAATCTGCGCAGGATGCAGGGGAAACCGAAGATGCCGCCAGGGAGGAGGCAGTGGTCGAACTGCCACTAGTCGAGCATGGAGAGTCCAAGGAACAGCAGACCTGCCCAGAGGAGGAAGTAGTTGCAGCCAGACAGAGCAAGATGTCTGGGCTTGTAGAGAGTGAGGAGGTGGGGCAAGAAGAGTCCGACAATAACAGTGATGATTCTAGAGGCATGAAGAGAAAACGGGAGAAAGGAGAAATAGGGGAAGGAGAGCAGAGTGTAGAGAAGAAAAAAGTAAGTGTTTCAGCTTTGTAGGTCATAAGCTGGGTGTTACAATAGGTCTACCAGCATTGTGACTTGTTTCCTGGATGTTTCATCAGCATAACCCTGTTAACCTGTCACTTGCCAATATTTTGTTCTAATGTGTTGCTTTTGTCTGAGCAGCTTGATGAAGAAGCCATGGCCTCCATGTTGGCTGATTTTGTGGATTGTCCTCCAGATGAAGAGGAGAATGTCCCCTCCCCAGTGCAGTCTTAGAATGTACTGGATGAGGTTGTTCTCCCAACCCTGCAGCCCTGATACATTGTGATACATTTCTCTGATAAATGAACCATTAAGCATTGGACCATGTGGTTATCAGACCAGTTCCAACCGCTGTTCTTTTTCTCCCTCTTTTTCACTTGCACAGTGTGGCTCTGTAAGACCACTGTACCTAGTCATGGCCTTAATCTGGACTATAGGGGACTAGAGGACTAAGATTTTGACTTGGTTGTCCCGTGTGAGAGGTATTGCATAAAACAACATGCACTTCCCAACTGGGTCCTGCATCAACCCCTTAAGACAACAGATGGAAACGGTTTGATTTAGTACTTTTTTTCTTTAAACCCTGGGGTTCCTCTTCATAGCCCATAACTCTTGGTGTACTGCATTGACCCTTTGTTGTTTTGGATATTGCTAGTTTGACTAGTTATCACTTATCACATTTTTTTTTTTAAACATACCATTGGTTTCCTATTCTAGCTAACAGCATATAAAAAATGAAAAGGACATTCGGCCCAAAATTCCCGGGTTGTGATGTTTATGCAGCTCTCTGTTTGCAAATTATCAAACTTGTGATTTACATGACTACCATGGATTCATGTGTTCAGTGACATTGTTCTCCAAGTTGAGCAAAAAAACAGCACATTGAAGCCGTCGCAACTCATGTACTAGTAGAACATTACACTTTAGTTTCACTATTATTCACTGTTAATATTTCTTTTTTTAATGTTGTGTAAGAAATAAAACCTGAATGGGACATGTATGGATTTTAAATGGTTTTGTCTTTGTGGCTACAATACTGCTAACAACCGTCTTTGGTCCAATACTGGTTCTGGTGAAACCAGAAACAGGTTATGTTTCATTTCACAAGACCTCGAACTGCTATCTGTTGACCAGATGGTGTAATTTGCTGTCAGGTTTGCATACTTATTTCCTGCTCAGACTCGGATAACACACCTCCTCCTCCATGTGTTTGGCCAACGTATGGTTATGTTGTTCATAACTGGCTGTTTGGGGACTGGCCAGGGTGTACCCTAGATGTGCCATGCTTGGTGCTGCCTGGGATGGGCTGCAGGCATCTCTGCAGTCCTGACCCGGAAAAGTGGGTGGAACATGGATGAATAATCGATTAATTAAATGCCGTGGAAAGCTGTTCTTGAGGGATTGTCACCCACGTCCAGTTGTAAGATGACTGGAGTGGTGAGCTGTTAATCTTGCACATGCTCTTTATTAATATTCTTAAATTAGCAGACTGTAATATGGTGAGGAGGGGCAACTTCCCTCATGTATTTAAATTCTTTCAGCAGTCGCTTTTGTTTCTAGGAAAATGGCACATACAAGAAAAGTGTTAGTTCAATGTCCCACCACTGTCAATTGCATCTTGGCATAGTACCACATTGTGGTAAAGACTTTGATTTTGACTTGACCAATTCATTACTGATGGGTTCTATACACTCATGACATGGCCTCTTTTAAAGGGTGCCGCCATCTCTGCAGAGACCTCTGATGAACACTTCCACGTCGATGTGATGTCGCTGGGAGTCTGTGGCTGAAAAAACATATATGATGTGCTGTTTCTGCTTGTTCAGCATCTACTTCCATAGACCAGGGGCCAGTACTATGACGCGGGGTTACTGGCTTGTCGGGGTAACTTGTTGGATTTAAAGTAGTCTGGGCTAAATGTAAGTGAACAAATACGAAGTCCATTTAAACTGTGGTACCTTAAATCTGACAAGTTACCCCGATAAGCCAGTAATCCCGCTTCGTAGTACAGGCCACAGGGGTGTCAAACTGCGGTCCTGGAGGGCCGGAGCCCTGTGTGGCTTAGTTCATACCCTGATCCACCACAAATGAGCTGTGTGGTAATTAGCACAAGGAGGTGTAAGGTGCGTGTGTGTTAAATAAAACCTAAAAATGTGTAGGGTTCAAGCCCTCCAGGACTGCAGTTTGAAACCCCTGCCATAGAAACTTTTACTTAAATTGTTTATGCAACACAGTAACAAAGGTTTCCGGTTGAGACGGGACCCTGCAATCCTAAGCTTCTTTCTGTTCAGAGACAGACGGTGCTTCCTGGTGAGTTGATTGCACGCAGACTAACTGCATTACATAGCAACAGAAGGAAAACGTTGACGAAATGCCACAATTACACCTTCATTTTTCTAAGGAAGAAAACCGATTGCAGCTCCCCGGATGCTGGTAACTCGTAGAAGTGCGATCTGGGCTATAACTACACATATATATTAAGAAACGGGTAGCTGCTCTATGCAGTTGCTCATGGAATAGCTTAAGGGATCATCTGTAAAATCTTGGTTCCAGGAGCATCGAAGAAAGTTAAAAAAAAAACTGGAGAGGCAGTGCTCTCGACCAGGGTAGGAAGATACACCCAATAACTACACATTTCAAGAAACGCGAACGCGATTTCGTGTCTCCAACACACATTTGCCCAGGTGAGATTTTTGTTTAACATTACATCTCTAAAATTCATATGTGTGTGTATGTATGTATGTATGTATAGTATGTATAATATCTTGTCCGAAAGATTTTCTCCCGATTTTTCTATCTTTAGAAAACGAATTGGGACGGAATTCATGAACTTCTAAAAATTCTAGATATAATTGCAGTCTATATGTTGTTTACATTAGTTTACGCAGAATCACGATTTATACGAAGTTTAAAGAGTTGGACATTAGTTTGGTGTCATTTTGAAGACATTTGTTATACGTGACCCTTATGTGATCATCAATCAACTACAGAGTAATCATCTCTGTAGTTGCCTCCTTTGAAAGAACATGTACGTATAGAAGTTAGAGATCTTATAAGATCTTCATGTGAAAGCACATGCATTCTTGGCGTACGTTGTATTGTTCAAAGATATTCAGCTATTCGTTTTGTAAGTATCTGTTGGAATGTTTACATTGTCCCGCCCGTAACTGCTAAAAAAATGTATTGTGGAAGTTCTTAAGTAATACTAAAAGTCAGAATGTGAGCAGCATGTATAGTCAGGAAACTTTTTACGTAGGAAATTTACGCATCATCTTAAAGCATTGATCATTTATCTGGAATCATTTAACCGGTTGATGTTTTAAATCTGATGGCTAAAACAGTCATGATGAATGAATTTTGCTTAGACGTTTGAGTTAGATCAATAACTAACGAAACCCATTTTAACGAAGGTGCTCTACTAATAGGTTTAAACATGTCAAAACGTACAGTACGTGTTAATAGACAATGTGTAAGATTAGAACGTCTGAAAGGTACAGCCTGTATCAGGTGCGGATTTAGACATTGCCGAAGAATACATGCTTGTATAGGTTGGAAACAGATGCAAGTATCTACTAGTGAAAATGCAAATCAGCTCAGCTGTCAAAAACCCGGTTCATAAGGTAAGTTTGAAGTTTTAGTTTCCACTAGGTAGAACATGATTGTCATCTGTCATTCCTTATTTGGGACATTTTTAGAAGACTCAAGGTTGATGCCTGGGTTGTAATTTTTACCCCCAAGCACTAGACAGTAAATGCATTAGAGCGTATGAAACTACTGTACTGCAGACAAACTTTGTGATCATGCTATTAAATTTGCTGTTGTTATGCAATTAAAAAGTTAAGTTAAATCCAGCTAGTAACTTCAATTTACATTTGGATGTTTTAAACACAATATAGACCGTTGTAAGATTGCAGTTCAAATAATTTAGGTAGACTATATTAGTTTTCATAACCATAGTCGTTGAAAACTTGTTTACTTCATTAACAGAAATGCTTTTACATGGTCAGAAGTTACAAAAGTTGGGAACTGATGAGGGGGCCCGACAATAAGATTTCAAAAATTGCCTATGTATTTCGTTCCGGACAGGAAAATACGATCTACGGACACATCGAGTCACACGGGCCATAACATTTCTTTTTACAAACTATTGCTTAAAATACGGTACAGGTGGCAAATCTGGGCTTAAAATGTCATTAAACAAGGTTGGTGGAGGCCCCTGGGCTTCAGCCCGAGTAAACCCGTGCATTAAAACGCCCCTGTTCAATAATTAATAATAATTCAATCTACTGAGTTGCGTAATTCCATTTTGATTTTATTTTACGTAAGTGATATCGACAGCCATGACGCACGACATTACGATAATCGATAATTTTGTCACGACAACATAAATTCCGTTACGGTAAGGTAAACCTACATCTGTCCTCTAAGAAGAAATATTCTTTAATTACTGCTCCAACTTATCGAATCGTTTTAGGTCAAATACGAGCGACCTAGTTTTGGCGGTTAGCTATTGCAGTTAGTTGGCCGTTTGATTTTTGTTTCCAAGTTAAACCACAACGGGAAATTTCAAAGCACCTTACCGCATCTGCCGTAAACAGATAACTAAAGATCACCACAAATCTCAAAGAAAAACGCAAGACTGCTTCACCGCCAGCGTCAGTGGGCCGACCTGAAGTCTGACTCAGATACATCCGTAAAACATCAAATACAAACCGGAGGGTTTATTAAGTCGGAATGAATGCAACAACCTGATGAAAAAGCAGTGTAACGTTAACTCGTTTTGGCGTCAGTATGATTTTTTGGGGTGTTTCTTTATATTTTAAAATTGCCCCTCTACCCTAGTTAGAATATCGATGGATTATTTTTTGTGTTTTTAAATAAAGGAATTGTTATAGCTTGAAAATACCTATGAATGACAAAATATTCATTTCGCCACAAAGGTTTCTTTTTAATGACCTGAATAGGTAGGTCATTAAAAAGAAACCTTTGTGGCGAAATGAATACCTTGTCATTCATAGGTATTTTCAAACATATTTTGCAATTAACACTAGGATGCGGATGTTTGGAAGAAAAGATTCTATTGGGGGACATCGATCTCACCTGTGTAATTGTGTATGTTGTTGGTGGGTTGAAATGTACGTGCTACATTGTGATTAATCTCTCGCTTTGACTGTCTTACTTCCCACATGGTAAAATTTAGAAGCAACGTTTAACTGACTCAGGGGGGATTGCCGTAAACGTGTGTATATATATAACTCCCCTTAAAGATTTCCGTAAAGCAGTGGCCACCCACACATCGACCACCGGATACTACTAGACGGATTTATTATAACTGGATTAATTTTACTGTAACTCCGCCTAAAGTGCGTAGCTCCTCAGATTATTTGTATAAATATTTCTCATAGAATATATTGTTGTAGACCCCTTGAAGGACAGGTGCCCTGTAACTTGGTGTAGTGTGTGATGAAGTAGCTGGATTTGGTTACATCACCTGATGGCTTATTTTTAATCACAGAAGAATCTTCAGCCAATTGGTCTAGTTGCATTTCTGAATAAATGCATTATTATCTTAGTTTCTTTTGTGTTATTGCAGAAGGATATTATGACATATATGTAAGCAATGCATGAAATACAAGGGCTGAGGTTCTGCAACATAGGAAATTGAGAGAATCGGGGTGCAGTTCTGGCGTTTTGCTGACCTTCACTGAACTTGAATTTAAAAACTTGCATCCTTTTACAATGACTTGTAAGTTTTTGCTGGTGGTGTCAGAGTCTACAGTGATGATGTTGACACAGGACTGGCATACTGACTATGTGACCCGATAAATGAATCACTATGTGTATCTTGGTTTTGGGCCATATTGTAGTTTGGGTATATTTCTCATTCACAGTATGATTTTAGAATTGGAGAATGGATGAATAGAAACAAAGCATGGGTGAGATGTTAAAGATTTGCAAGTAGCTACATGTAGACAAACTGACCTCAGCACAAAATGTTACAGACTGTGGCTAAACATCATCTGCATTACGTATTTCCTTCCTTTCTTTCTTTGTGGCTGATAAACGTTCTTTGGGGAATTTCTGAATGATTGACACAGTCAAAATCATTTGAGCTGACTTGACAGCTTGCTTAGTTGGTGCCCTAGGCAGTTGCTTATGTAGGCTAATGGGCTGACAAATTTTCTACTTTTTTCATGGATATGGGACATGTTTACATCGTGAAAGCGTATTGTTGTTTTCTGGGAAAAAAAATGATAATACACTGACAGACATCTAGCATCCATTAGTTTGCTCTTGTGTGTAGATGGAGTATACGGTGACTGTGGCAACGGGAACCTCTGAATATTCTGGCACCAACAACTATGTGTACGTGACCCTCGTGGGGGAGAAGGGTGAAAGTGAAAAGACAGTACTGGACAACCCTGGGCTGGACCTTTGCAGAGGAGCGGTCAGTGTCCAATCAGATACTCTTACCGCCAATAATTACTTCCTGTTTCTATCTGTTTAAGCTCCTGTGTATTAACGTGTTTGTTGGTACATGATATATATGGTTTAAATGTTTATATCTGAATAAGAGAGAAAGCAAATGGTACTTTTGTCTGAGCTACGGCTCCCTGTTCATGCTTGCCTTCCATACTCTCTTGACCTTCATTCTCTGCTTATCTCCCATACTCCCATCTGTCATTCCCAGGTGGACAAGTACAAGATACCCAGTGCTGCCCCCCTTGGTCACATTCTGCTAGTGCGACTGGAGAAGCGGCGCTACTGGGTAGAAGATAACTGGTTCTGTCTCTATGTAGCTGTGGAGCTCCCAGATGGCGGCACTTTGACCTTTCCCTGTTATCGCTGGATGGTGGGAGATGTGGAAATGGAACTACGGGAGGGAACAGGTCAGCCTGAAATCTCAAGTCAGAATAAGAGTTAGGAGGGCTCACCTTTGAAAGCATGTGCTGGCAAGCACAGAGTCTACAATTATGGTTATAGGACTGAAGCTGTTCCTCCATTACTTCCCACCCCCCAAAAAGGCAGAGGAAATTCTTTCACGAACAACCTCCCAGATGGGGGTGGATTGATGAATAGGGTATCCTAGGCCCTGGCAAACATCACAGCCTTGCCTCACCTCGCGAAGAATGGAGTGGTTAGTTATGTCGGCAACACCTGGGTGTCCATGCTTATATCAGATTTGGGTTCCCAAATAATGACTGGCTCTTTACCTTTCCCTCATGCTTGTTTGTCTTTCTGTCTATCTAAAATAAGATAAGAAAGAACTTTATTAATCCTGAGGGAAATTATTGTTCCATTACCATGCTCAGTGCAACAGAAACACAAGAGATTTCAGATTCAAGCACTTTACTGTGATTGTGTAACAATTGCCATTGTATAACAAAATCACTTTTACGACAACCCCAAATTACGTTAATAAATAGAAAAAAATAAGCTACAAAAAGATAATAAACAAAATAAAATAATCGTACAGAGAGTCACAAGCAGGATTGTCAGTCACTTCAACCTGTGGAAAATATTAAAACTACAGAATCTTAAGAAATTAAAACTACAGGATAAAGTGCAAATATTAAAGGACATTTCTCAAAAACCTGTGTACAGAAGATTCAAATGAGAATGCTATTTGGTTAACATTTTTATCCTGTACACAGAGGACTTCTGTGTTTGGCTAAACAGACATTTTGCTTTGCATTCCCTTTGTCTTTCACTGACTTGACTGGTCTTTTCATCTCTCGCTTATAGGGAGAAACAGTTTTGTTTTGTGCGTTATAGTTTTGTAGCTTAGCCAAGACCTCCATTCAAACAGAATGATTGAGCATAGTATTATACAAGGGTGGAACTTAAGAATTTTTGCTGCTAACCAACTGGGCTCATTTGGTTTAAAAAAATGTAGTCCGACAAGCAGTTTTTTTTTTTTTTACTTGACACACGCTAGTGTTCAGCATTTTGCTCTCGCCCTTAAGTCTAAATTACTCACCTCAGGCAGGCGGCGAGCTTAATTTCTGGCCCTGGTCGGATATTTTTAGCTAGTTTCCCAACTTGATTCTAGTAACCAGTTAATTTATTACATAGTCCGATTTATTGTTCATTGTTTATAGTATCACATTCTAAAATATATTTATTTAATTGATTCTTTTTACATTTTATTTTTTTTTTCTTTTCCTTCAACTAATAAAATGAAATGCTGCCAGATTGCAGGCACAGCATTTTGTAGCATGCAAACTGTTCAGTTTTAATAAATATTTACTTTCCAAGTATACAAAAGAGGTACAGCTTTACTATGTAGAAGTCTGGGGCATGATGGCGGTTAATGACCTCGGGGAAATGTTTGCTGCAGGGTTGAGCTTCTCTTTTCTAAGCCTTATGTTTATAATATACGTGTGTGGTTTTTTTTTTAAACCGAGTACAGGCCATTAATGGCCCCAGGCTTGGAGTGACCCTGCTTTTGAATAAACAGGATCAAACAACTGGAAATTTAGTGGAGGGAGAAAGTCGGAAATTACAGTAAAAATAAATCTAAAGTTGTCACTGCGTCTCTGTAGGACACACACTGGAAGTGACTGCTTTTTTTACATTGCATATGTAGTTACTAGCACTCTTTAGTGGCATAAAATAACGACTAGTCTGATGATATACAGATCTTGCTTGCTCACTCACTCTATTTGTTTTTCACAGCAAAGAAGCTGAGTGATGAATCCTCGCCTCTTCTGCTGGCTCACAGGAAGGCAGAGATGCTGGAGAGACAGAAATTATATCGGTCAGGCAGGGTCATTGTCTATACCATTTCCTCTTCGTGCGTACATGTCCAGTTACTGGTGCACTATGGTCTGTCCTTTTTCATTCTTTTTTTCTTTGCAAAACGAGCAGATGAAAATTGCACCAAGTCTAATATAGGGTGCAGGAGTGCCTTACACAAGCTCTCTGTAGTTTTTTTTATTTTTTTTGCACTTCTTTGCACGTTCTTTGTGTACCCGCGAAACTCGTCTGGCCATTTTTTTTTTGCGTTATGGTGTCACAGTGGCTGCATGGATACATGGCTGGCTCTGGCTATCTGTGCAGAATGAGGTTATGTGCATTTGTGTATGTAACAGGTGGCAGGCATGGGCGCCGGGTATTCCAAAGTGCATCGATGCCAAATCTGAGACTGACCTGCCACAGGATGCCCGTTTCCACAACGAGAAACGGAGTGACTTCGAGGGGTCACTGCAGTATGCGTGAGTCACTGCCATTGATGCCACACTGCGCTGTGCAAATTCAGAGAGAGAAAAAGAAAAATCTAAATTCTGCCCTAAATTCATTCAGTAGGCTTCTGCTTGTAGCCTTGGATTTCAGTTCTTTTGTTTTCTAATGTTTTTATAGAGATAATACATTTTAAGAATAATGTGCATTTTTAATCTGCATCCATGATTGCATTTGATTGCATTAGTCTAAGCAGTTATCTGTCATATAACTTCAAAGTGACATGTATAGTGTGGGGCATACATTATTTCTGAATGGGAAGATGACCCCATGCAACTGCAGCAGAATCAGACCAAAGTTGCCTTAACACTGACATCACAGAATGGTTAAAATTCTTTGAATGTGATTGGGAGGTATGAGAAACGACTGAGGCAAGTCAGTGATGTTTTTTTTTTCCTTCCTTCATCCTTTCTCTCACAGGTTGTTGGAGCTGTCGCTGAAGAAACTGGCAATAAAATTTGGAAAGTCGTGGAATGATCTGGATGATTTTAAGCGCATCTTCTGGAAACTCCGTAGTCCCATAGCAGGTACAGCATCATTAAACCATTTAACTTGTGATACTGAATCTAACAAAACAACATTGTGTATATTGTCTGATGTCTGTACATTGTGCATTATCGCATCTACTGATTGTCCATGTGATGCGGGCTTGTGATTTGCACTGCTCCTCTCTCCATGAACATAGTCCTACCACCATCTTTGTTTGTCTGTCAGAATATACCATGAAGCACTGGAAAGAAGACTCTTTTTTTGCATACCAGTTTTTGAACGGCTGCAACCCACGCATGATCCAACAATGCCGCAAGATTCCAGACAACTTTCCTGTTTCTGGGGACATGGTGCAAGGTTCCCTGAGGCCAGATACTACCTTGGAAAAGGAGATGAAAGTGTGTATCTGCGAGTCTTTACCTCTGTCTGCTCTGTAGCATTTGCTTGACTCTGTCACCTAAAGTAATACCACTTGTTAAATAAAATTTGACAGTCCTGTTCACACAACACAAAAAGCTCTTGCTAATTTCCGACATGAACCCATTTATATCTCTTTTTCTGTAACTAGTCTGTTTTCACTTCTCATTTGGCTCTGTGGCCTGTCTATTCTATACTTTCTCTTGTATTTTATTATTAGGTTCCCCAATGCTGTTTTTTGCTAATGTCGGCACTGTACATTCAGCATTTTTGTCATGTAAGCATCTAGTTTAGGATAATATAATATTGGCTTTGATGGTAGTACCGGTTTACTACTGGTAACGCTGGTTTTACAGTATCTGTCATATCTTTAATTATATGATGAGCATTCTGTGACTTTACGTGTGCGTACTTTAACTTCTATTTTTGCTTTGTCAATTATTTGTTTCTCCTTCCTGTCTTACCATGGAGGCTGGAAATATCTACATAGTGGACTATGCCATCCTGGATGGAATCACAGCTAACGTGATCCGCGGTCAGCAACAGTATCTGGCTGCACCCATTTGTCTATTGTACGAGCACCCAGAAGACAGCTTGATCCCGATTGCGATACAGGTATCGGGTGCCTAAGGAAGCCTACATTTCCCAGCATGCATATGTCGCAGGAAAAAAACTGTCTCCCTCTGCCTCATTTAGCTGGGACAGACTCCTGGTCCAGACACACCGATTTTCCTGCCCAGTGACCCACCACTGGCCTGGGTTCTGGCCAAAATCTGGGTCCGTCATGCAGAGTTCCAGATTTTCCAGGTGCTGTCCCATCTGTTACGCACACACCTGGTGGTGGAGGTGTTCTGTGTGTCTACATACCGCCAGCTGCCATCTGTGCATCCCGTTTACAAGGTAAGAAGATAAATGGAAGAGGGCATCCAGCTTTTGACTACAGCTTAGTGAACACTGCCCTTCACCCTGTGTTACTTCCCAGTGCACATCAATAATTGTAGCTATAACTCTCTGTCTCTCTCACACGCATGTACACACACACACATGCAGGTTTGTAATTATATCTTTGTGGGGACTCTCCATTCATTTCTGTGTGGGGAAAACTCTAGTCCCAAGATGACGACCTTAATCTTAACCATAAGTAACCAAACAAAATATGAGACTTTTGGAATTTTTAGTGTTTTGATTGCAGCCATGATTGCAGATTTTTATAAAATTGAATTTCCCCTTGTGGGGATGGGAAAATTGTTATATGTCAAAATAACAGGTTTTTATCAAATTGTGGGGACATTTGGTCCCCACAATGTAATGTATACCTGGACCACACACACACACACTCGTGTGCTACAAAACACTCCCTGTCTTTCTATCACTGTCTGCAGCTGCTGGCACCACACCTCCGCTATACATTGGAGATCAATTGCCGAGGACGCAGCCAGCTCATCTCATCTGATGGGATTTTCAAGAGGGTTTGTTTCTTCTCTCCATCTCTCTGCCATGGCTAGTTGGCTTGGGTACAAAGAGCATATCAAAAAACATCTCCGACCAGCTAAATCATATACATCTGCATGAATAATGCAGCCAGTGTACAACACACATTCATCTTCTTCATATCTATATCTGAACATGGTCATGGTTCCATACATTCATGCGCGAGAGTCTTCACTTTGCCTTATCCCAGAGAAAACTGAATTATCAGGAGGAAACCCATACAAACATAGGCAGAATATGCAAATCCCCATACATCTGGACCCCAGGAGGTATAAGGCAAACAGCGCCACCTCCTGGGACAAAATTATATGTTCTACAGGCTGCATTGTGGTAATTATTTGACCCGTAGTTTTCTGAAGTGCTGCGTCATTGTGGAAAAGCAGTTGGTCTTTGTCTCCCTCTCCAAGGTGGTGTCAACAGGGGGCGAGGGGGTGCTGATGCTGGCCCAGAGAGAATACAAGATTTTGACATACCAGTCCCTCCAGCCCCGTCTGGATTTCAAAGAACGTGGTGTGACAAAACTGAGAAATTACTTCTATAGAGAGGACAGCATAATGGTCTGGGATGTCATCCAGAGGTATGTTCACCATCTGGGAGAGGCACATGTGAATGTACAGTACTGTATTTAATGTATTTGGTAATAATCCTACTGAGAGACTTACTTATTTTAAAATTCTCTTCCTGCACACTGGCCAGTTTCATTTTAGCCAATTCCCTTTTCCCATTATGGCCATGTGACCCATAATGGCTGAACTTTTCTGTGTCATTCTGTTAATGTAGATTTTAGAGGTTTTTTTGTATGTTGGATTGAACACCTACAATGCTGGTTGACCTGAGTTGGTGTTAGATCAAAAAAAAAATACAAAGATAAAAACTACATTACATACATATACAATACAACCATAACAACATGCCTGTACACGCAAACTATCCATCCATTTTCCAAACCGCTTAACCTACTGGGTCGCGGGGGGTCCGGAGCCTATCCCGGAAGCAATGGGCACGAGGCAGGGAACAACCCAGGATGGGGGGCCAGCCCATCGCAGGCCACACTCACACACCATTCACACCTACAGGCAATTTAGCAAGTCCAATTAGCCTCAGCATGTTTTTGGACTGTGGGGGGAAACCGGAGTACCTGGAGGAAACGCACGCAAACTAGTAGGACTGGAATTGAAAGTACTGTCACATATACAGTCTGGTGGTGCTTGGTCTCTCTCTCTTCCCCAGTATTTTATTCCATTTATTCCACACACTCTCTGACACCCCTCTCTTAAAATCTGTCACCTTTCTCCGTGTTAGTTTACATTTCACCACTCCATCCTCCTTTCTCCTTATTCTCTCTCTCTGTTGAGCGGGGCATTTTCCCCTTCTTTCCTTCTTCTCTTCCAGTTTCACCTGGGACATGGTGTGCCTGTACTATCACAGCGACAAAGAAGTGGTCCAGGACACTGAACTTCAGGCCTGGATACAGGATGCATCTCAGGAGGGCTTTGTAGACGTCCCCAAGTTCGGTCAGTCTGCCTGCAAACGTCACAATATAAAGGATTATCAGTCAGGCACCATATCTGAGTCTTGCCTTTTTTGTTTGACATATCAGGGGGTCAGCATAAGAAATTAAATGGGAATTTTTTGGGAGTTGTTGGGATTTTTGTGAAAGCCGCAGCTTTTCACATGGTATCTCGCAGTGATCATGTAGCGAACTCGCCAGGGGGACCAACAAGTTTTTCATGGTTTCTCCAGATCACAGGGGGTTTGCAACCCCAACTCTTGCGATGTGGAAGGGTTGACTGAATAATAAATATTCCTCTCTGGTAGGTCTGTCCAGTGAGTTGAAGACCAGGAAGGAGCTGAGTACATTGCTATCTGTGGTGATCTTCACTAGTACAGTTCAGCATGCAG
Organism: Brienomyrus brachyistius; assembly: GCF_023856365.1. Lineage (NCBI taxonomy): Eukaryota > Metazoa > Chordata > Actinopteri > Osteoglossiformes > Mormyridae > Brienomyrus > Brienomyrus brachyistius. Next base: position 14,016,106 of record NC_064542.1, read on the forward strand.
CTACCAACAATGGCCAGGTACGCAAACTCACACACATGTCCATATATGGTCATACATACTTACATACAGGCGTGGTCGTGGTTTAAATGGAGACAGATGTTTTGTGCTGATTGGTAGTTTGACTGGTGTGCCTGGGTACCCAACACTCCCTGCACCATGCGCCAACCTCCACCAACTGATAAGGATGCCATCACGATGGAGATGATAATGGATTCACTGCCAGACATCAGCCAATCATGTGTGGAGATGGCTATCACATGGCACCTTGGGCGTGCCCAGCCTGATGCGGTGAGTTCATTGATGTGTCACTGGGGTTAAAAAAATATATTTCTATACCATTTCTGCTATAGATCTGTGCAAAATAATACCATTCAATATTTTAAATACTCAAGCAAACATACATAGCTGCTCGCTAAAGGTTTCTAAATTTTTTTCTTCATACCCAAGTTGAGCCTTTTTTTTGGATGCTCGCTTTTTTAATTACCCACCCCCCACACTTTCAGATCCCCATGGGGCAGTACAAAGAGCAGTATTTCACTGAACCTCAGGCTCTGGAGCTGATCAACAGGCTGCGGCAAGATCTTCAGGATGTGGAGAAGCAGATAGAGAGCAAGAATGAGGGTTTGGAGCTGCCATACCTTCTCCTGTGCCCGAGTCGAATAGAGAACAGTATCACCATATAGATCACAGGCACCAAATTTAGGTAGCAGGAGATGGGGGTGTGCTGATTTGCATTTGTTTTTAACTTTATTCATTAATTGACTATGGAATGTAACTTTAGTTATCCAACTATCCATCTTCAAACCACTATTTGTGGAATATTTATCATAATTTGTCAACATGTAGCAGTCATGCTGAATTTACATGTATAATCTTATAGATGAATAAGTGCACATTTTCAGAAGCGGGTTTATTAATCAATGAATGCTTGAGAATCAAATAGGCAATAAATTAGTAATTACACTAGTACCAAAGAAGGTAGATTATCCTGGTTCAAGCAGCACACTGCAACAGGAGCAAGGAAACATCCTGGAATTTTGGTTGTCAGCTGGATCATTATAAGAACATAATGCTTAGCTGAATAATTCAGTTAATGATGGGATGCACACAGCGCTGTTAATAGCTATGTGATTGTAAATTATAATTTATCTATTATTTTTTATGTCATTCAAAGACTTTCTTATTATTGTTGAGGTATTTTCCAGTAAATTAAAGTTTTGCAAATAGATTTGTCAGTATGTCCTATGTGTGGTTCTGTAGCAGTAAATAACATCACCCCAAAAAATTCACAAATGTACTAAAACAAAACGTGAAAAATTTAGCTACTTGGACATTACCTGATCCTGCTCATTTACTTTATCCTCTGTGTCTATGAAAATAGCATAGATGTATTCAAAGCCATTATGAAAGCATGTTGGTTCAGTTATTAACATAAAATGTCAAAATTCCAGTTCAGGATATTCCAGGAAGTAGGCTAAGAAATCTCTCTGTTTCAAAGGCAAACATGTGGTCTCCCACTTATGACTGGAAGAGGGCGCTGTTGCACTATATTGTACTTGTACAGCAAACTTGTAGAAACAGTACAGGCCTTCATCCGACTATAATACAACCAGTGGTGAGCAGGGGTGTCAGAGGGGCATAGATATTCTGGGAGATTCAGGGGGGCTGGCGCTTTACAGGGCCTGAAATTATAGCGTCTACCATAGAGGAAACACCCTGCACCATCAAAATCTATTGTGGGAGGCCCAGTTTGGTCACATTTTGTCAGGGGATCATAATTTCTAGCTATGCACCTAGTGTATGTATACAGTGCTGGATCTTGTCTTGTCGAATTTAAGGAACCCCTATTTATATTAACTTTATCTTTGTTCATGTATATGTAGGACAGAGTACCTTAAATCCAATACGTTATCTAGCTAAGCAAGAAATTCTGCTGGTCCACAAGTCCATTGACCTACCGAGAAAATGTCCGGTGTACCAGATGGCCAGTCAAGACCTGCTTAGGGCTTTAAGATATCACATCATGTGTGGGGTGTGCTTTTTTAACTATCCCAACAACTGAGTTATATTGATAAGGTGTGTGTGTTTACACACACACACACACACACACACACACACACACACACACATAAATCCACTGCACTATATATATAATTTATATCAGACTTCTTTGTCTGGCAGTTTGATGGATGAATCTGGGTTTGCCAGATGCCAGGAGAACGTTACCTGCCTGACCTAATTCTACCAAATGTAAAGTTTGGTGGAGGATGGATAATGGTATGGGGTTGTTTCTCAGGAGATGGGCTAGACCCCTTAGTTCCAGTGAAGGGAACTTTTAATGGTTCAGCATGTCAAGACATTTTGGACAATTCTACACTTCCAACATGGGAAAAGTTTGGGGAAGGCACTTTGCTATTTCAGCATGACTGTGCCCCAGTGCACAAAACAAGGTCCATAAAGACATGGTTGGGTGAGTTAGGTGAGGAGGAATTTGACTGTCCAGCACTGAAACCTGACCTCAGCCACATCGAACATCTGGGATGAACTAGGACAGAGATTGCAAGCCAGGCCATCCAGTATCAGCGCCTGACTTTACAAATGCTCTTCTGGATGAATGGATAAAAATTCCTGCAGACACACCCCAAAATGTTATAGAAAGCCTCCCCAGAAGAGTGGCAGCTGTTATGGTTGCAAAGGGGGACCTACTCCATCCTGATGCCTATGGATTTAGAATGGGATGTCATAAAAGTTCCTGTAGGTGTAATGGCCAGGTGTCCCAGTACCTTTGCCCATATTATGTAGCTATCCAGCTTCCAAATGACTATATTTCAGATGAGGAGTGAGACTAAGGTACTACACATGGAAGCGCATGCAGATAAAACAATTATTTTTATATAACAATGCTCCCTGTGGCCTCATATGTTTACATATAGTGTTTAGTATCTAGCCATTATCTGTGCCCACTAGTCCTATTCAGGGTCTTGGAGGTCCAGAGACTATCCCAGAAGCTATAGGTGCAAGGCAGGAAATAACCCAGGATTGGGCACCAACACATCACAGGGCACACACACCATTACTAACTCCAATTATTATTTTTGGACTATGTGGGGAAACTAGAGTACCTGGAGGAAATCTCACAGTGACATGGGGAGAGCATGCAAACTCCACACACAGAGCAGAGACTTGAATGTCAGTCCTGCCAGATCGCAGGGTCAGCCATTTATTGGGCATCTCTGGAGCAGGCTTTTGAGGTTAAGGGCAGCACTGGCACCTTGGCCAGCAAGTTGGCACCCCCTAAGAAGTTTGTGCCCAAGGAGGCCATCTACACGATTGATCAACCTTGGACAAGAAACTTTGCTCAACATTGATATTTGAAGCAGAGGCCTTCCAGTCACGTATGTAGAATCCTAACTTCAAATTGTAAATGAAACATAACTGATAAAATGCTTGGCAGCGGTGGGATTCGAACCCACGCCTCCGAAGAGACTGGAGCCTTAATCCAGCGCCTTAGACCGCTCGGCCACGCTACCGTTATTACAGTAATTGTTCGCGATTAATGTATTCCATTTGGATGAATCTTTTGTGTAAATTAAATCCTCTGAATTATTGTTCCGATTTATTCTGTTCGTTTGACAGTGATCATGTTCGGTCGCATCATATCGTTCACAACCCATTGGTACAATGATAGACGCCTTAAAGAGTCAGTATTGTAAGTATAATTGAATTAACTCTAAGTATAATTACTATATATATCGACAAGAAATATGTGTTAGAAAAATATACAAGGTAAACCATTTAATAAATACATTTTATTTCATCATATTAAACATGAATGGGAACCGCCCCCTCGGGAGCGAAAATATTAAAGGAGTGTGGGTCAGAAGTGAACTAAAATAATTGAGCAAACTAAAAAATATTTATTCACTGAAAACAATAATATCCGTGTCTGACTGTTCACTCTGTTACTGAAATCCTAATCTCTGCGAGAAGCGACCTCGATTAGAATGTTTAAATGGGTCTAAAGAAGATCCCCGGCAACACTTAATGGAATAATTAGGCTAATTTATGAAAAAGTCTGGAAGATGAAGGGGAACTGATTTTGGATTTGAATTTACAGAGAATGCTTCTTGACCCAGTTTCTTCGGTATGAGCACACTGTTAACACCCAAAGTGTAGCACAAATCGGTATATTAACACATTTATTCCCATTTCCTGCAAGCTTCATCCATCGTTTCCGCTTATATGAGAGACGGATTCGCCTATCCGGCTCCCTTAACCAGCCCTAACGACACCAGGGGCATGACCCCGGGCTGTGGGGTCCCACAGTAAGGTCGTCCACAACCAATTTTGTTGAACTGGGGGTTCTCTGTGATATTTTTTTACTAATTAACAGTGAGACAATACATTTTGCCGACCGGCCAGTCCCCCCGAGACAAATTTTGTCGGACCAACGGGAAAACGCCCTGCAGGCCTACGCCAGATAGCCAGTCCAACCCTGGCGACGCCCCTTCCTCATATTGGGAAACTAGACTGGTTACTTCCGATGGAGTATTTCTGTCTGTAGCTGACAACCGAATACACGAACATTATGAACGGCATGTATGCAAAGAATGTACAGCGGTTATTTGCATAACCGTTTCGTTTTTAAAACCCACAAGGCTTTAAAATAGCGTAACAGTATCGCTCCATTAGATAAAGTTATTCTACCACTGAATCATTGTTAGATTCTATGAACATCTAAGCCATCGGGAAGATAAAAGTGCAAAGACATTTCTAACGTGAATGGATTCCCGATGCCGTAAAAATGTCTACGTTGCAGGGGTACTTCACATCCTCGTTAAACGCTTTTCGGCTGATGCTGTCAAAGCTGTCGCTGGCGTTGTAACTTATGTAGTCCTCCCTTTCAGCAACTTTGCTGTCCAATCGTGTCAGCCATCGATGACAGCGCGGTCCATTTTAAAATCTATCATCTTTCGAAGCTCAAACTGCTTATTTTCACGGTCTCTTTAAAGCAGTTTTACCACAACTACAAAATAATATGATTTTTAAGTAGCAGATGAAGAACACCAGCAAACTAGAGGTGGGTTAATTATCTCCGTTTTTAGATTCTCGAGACACCTAAAATTCATATCTAAAGTGTCACATTAAAATATGACACACATACACAAAATATCCAGGGAATTCAAAATAACAGACATAAAGAAAACCCAGTGTCATAAGAACGTTGTTGATGTTACCATCAAATCGAATCATAGTTTATTTATAATGCATAACAGTACAGCAAATAGCGGTAGGCAATGAAATGGATCTCCCTATAGGAAGATAAGATATAAGGACAGAGATTGCAGATATAAGAAAAATACAAACGTAAAACGGTAAAAGGAAATGGTAAAGCAGTAAAATACCATCCATCAAGCCAGCCATCCGCTTATCCTTAAGAGAGTAAAGGGGGTCAGGGCCAAGGCAAGAAAGGACACTATGCAGACGTACAACCTAATCGGGATCCCAATCCAACTCGGGATGTTATTATTCGAATATTAAATAATTAATCGAATGTGCTCAGAATACAACCGCCGATGAAACGAGGCTCTCGTGGCAAAGCCTCCACCAATCAGGAGCCGAGCTGGTGCGTTTCGGCCCAATGGGTGCTGCTTGGTGATGAGCTTTCCGTTCACGCGGTACGGCACCGATCTAAGTTTCTTCAGTAGACTCTTCTGCAGGTTACTGAAATGGGCAGCAACGTGTTTATAAACCAGAGAGAGTCCGAGTGTTAGGGTTAGCTGAGATAATGTAAATTAATTAGATCATTCAGACAAGCACAAGGCCTATCGCACGTATTGTGGCTGATTTCTCAGCTATAACTTGTATTAGCTGTTCCAATATATACTTTGATCAGCGGCAAAATGACTTCGGCTTCTGCCAAGGTAAGGCAGTATTAAGAAAACATGCATTTTGCAAGTTGTCTTCAAGCCTGAATGTTTGAGTCAAAATGAGTTTTAATATGTGGTGTTATTAGTTTCAAATTTTTAATTGTATTTTTTTCTCCATGTATAAAACCTACCACAGAATCGTTATTTAATTACCTCCGTTTGTATAACTTTAGTATGACAGACCTACTAACGTTTCAATTTATGGTTTTTATTCCATAAAAAACACAACACTTAACCCTTAGTCTTAAAAAGAAACTTCTTTTTTGAGTCTTCGTGTAAGGTTTTTAACGTGTTGTCACGTTTAACCTATGAATATCAATCATAGTCTCGATTCATTATGCCACGTCGTGGCGCTATTGTAATTGTTTTTGTTGGGGAAACTGTCACGGTTCTAGATAGAATTTGCCATTTCAGATAGTTGCTGTCAGAATTGTGGTAAAATGTAGCCATTTTAGTGAATAAACAATCGTTTTAGTGACTCATGTTAAAGATTTTTTTTATAAAGTTACAAAAAAAAAAACTTTTCACAGATCACTTCAGTGGCTGTTTATCGACCTACCTGTAAAAAGGCCTGTAGGTGTGGGTGACCAGTTGTGCTATTTTTTTTTTTAAACTAAACTACAAACGTGTTTGCAATTTCTGAAGCATGGACTCCTGACCTGAACATATGTCCAAAACTGCAATGCCTCACTACCCTTTGATCAGCTTGATTTGCCTGAGGTGGCTAACAAGGTGTTTAACGGTTACTTTGGCCAAAAGTTGTATTAGCAAAGAAAGTCTATTTCGTGTCAGAATAACAGTAAGACTACAGACGTGACTCATCATTGTTATTATATTTTTAAGTTATTATTACAATTCATTGTAGCAAAACAGTTTGCCTTTAGGTTTATAGTATGTAACAGGACACTTGGCCTACCAGCCTTCAGATGAAAATTGGGCATCCTTAATCACCTGCTTTTGATGGTTCCATTGTAAGTTTCGATCAATGAAGAAACGGACCAGGAATCTGCTTTTCCCTCTTATATTTCCCTGTTATATCAGTTTTTGTTTGTGTGAGACTCCCCTTTTGTGTAAGGTGGCACATCTGAGCTGTAAGGATTGTATAACACGCTTGTGATTGAAATTTTTTTTCTTCTCCTCTCTGACTGACTTCTTGCTCTCATCCTGCAGGTGGGAGAAATCTTTTCAGCAGCGGGAACTGCATTCACCAAGCTGGGAGAACTGACCATGCAGCTGAACCCTGTTGCCGACTCCAGTCCGGCGGGGTGCGGAAATGAGGCGGCGCACACACAAATGAGTACAGATTACATCTGCTTTGCTGAACGTCTGATGCTTGTTCTTAACATTTGATATACAGTCCAACGTCTGGCCTTCATAATTTTAGAATGACTGCACAGTGAATTCTGATATGGAGCTAGTTGGTTTTTAGGTTTTAATTTGGGCTTTAAGGTTTAATATCTTAACTGTGAAAGAACCCAGGCTGATACAGCCCTGTCAAGGTGAAGAGGATATGAAGTACTGTTGTGACTAGAAGACGATCCAGGTGGTGGCATCAGTTTTAGTGTCATGTGATAGTGGAACTTTCTCTTTGTTGTGTGTGGCTTCCTACAGAGCAAAATGGACGGACACAGAGATTGAAATGCTGCGCTCAGCCATGCGACGCTTCTGTGATGACCTGAATGCTATCAGCTTGGTCATCAAGGACCGCACTGTGTAAGAGCATTCCATTCTCTGGGGACTTGTCTTGTCACTGGTGTTCTATTTCTACCTGCTTCTCATATTCTTCAGATTTTTTAGATCGCTGTCATAAAGCAATCTTAGGCTGTGTGTGTGTATACCCACATACTGATTTTCTCAGCCTTGTCTTAATGTCAAAAACAGAAACATATTTTGAAAATGAATGTGTCAATATAAACCAGAGAATACATAAAAAAATTATACAACTTGAAAAATAGGAATCATAAGAATGAAGATCTAGACTAAATACTTGTACAAATGTGCCACTGGTATTAAATCACAAGGCACCGTATATTAAAAAAAGATTTATTTTAATTCATCCTGTTTGTTTTTCACCCTTTAGGTTTTCAGTGTTTTTGCAGTAGGTTGTAAACTCTGAAAACTATTGATATGGTTTGGAACTGTTTGTGGTTGACTTTAATCAATTTCATCATTACCATTACCACTTTTATGATAATTGTAGTCCTCTTTTGTTTTCCTGTATTTCTGAATTTGTGGGTCCGAGGCTTAAACATTCAGGACCTTTTCTTTTTTTAAAAAAATCTGTTTTTCTTGACTTTCATTTCACTTCAAGAGTATTATTTTAATGAATTTGCGATGAATTCCCAGAGTATGGTAACAGCTTCCAGGAAGATTCACTGATCTGTATGGTGGATCTTCAGCTAAGATCCTGTCACTCCGATAACGTTTCACATGACATTACCTTTTCTATTATATTAATGCCCTGGTGTTGGCACATCCCTACCATACACATTGAGCTGGTGGGTACTAAGATTTGTACCAAATTGTCAGTACACAGTTCCACCTGGAAATCTTCATAATCCACTGTCATGTTGGTGCTTAGCGATTCTAATACGTATTGCGCTGTGTTAAAACATGCTACTTAATACTGCTAGCCTAAACTGGCTAGCTGTTAATACAGAACCATTTTGGGACTGGAGGTCAGAATACTGTTGTTCTGTGATTCTGGCAACGCACACCACTCTCTCCCTATAGCAGAACCCAGATCAAGAACACGGTGAAGAGGAAGCTGTACGAGGACAGTGGTGTACCCCCACCTATGAACTCCCCCAAGAAGACAGCTGTCACCTGTGGGGTCCCAACACCTGCCTCTCAGGTGGCTGTAGCCTCTATACTTCAATGCCCTTCCACTGCCCCCACTACCATCAATAAGAAGACAGCAGGTGGGTAATTTTGTGTGTAGAGGGTGAGAAGTTGTCATTCAGGTGGGGGGGGGGCTTTATGAATACATGTACTTCACCTCCCTACAGCCTATTTGCTAAATGAAATGCCATGAAGCAGGATTTGCTTTATTAGGCTTAGCACATTGTATCTCTTAATGATTGACAGTAAATGTAACTAAAATGCAACTGGAACAAACTTTAAGGGCTTTCCTGGAATACTATTGACTGCACTTATGCAGTGATCTATGTGTTGTAATTTCTTTGTTTAGATGAGGTGAACTTAAGTGGACTTAATGACTTAGATGCGAACAGTCAACTAGCGGATATTGAGGGACTGGGTCAAGGATCCTCCACCAAAAAAGTCAACTTTGATCAGAGTGAGAATTTCCTATCACCTTTGAGCGACTTGCACTTGTATCCTAAATAATGGCAAACTATGATGATCCTCTGGTATGGTTTGTGTACAGCAGTGATTTGTCTATCAGTAAACTAACCTGTTTAGTAATAACATTTTGGAATGCCAATTCAAATTTTAATCCAATACTATTAAGCTGTTAAAGTTGGTAGGGGAAACCCCACGTGGTGTTTAAGGTACCTAACTGCATAGTTTGTATGTGTGTTTACATGTTTGATCATGTATTGATTTAATGCCAGGAAATGGAGAACCACAGTATAACATATTATACAGTAAAACATTCTATTGCCAGTAGCTTATTTGAAATGGTACTCGTACATTGAGGCTCTCAAAGGAAGAGAAGCATATGAACAATCTGGACTCCAGTCTCATCATGCATTCAGGTGACCTGCCTCTTTTGTCACACTAATTGTACTTTTCTGCTCTTGACCGTCAAACCTGACCGCACTTCGGGAGGAGGCCTAGCATCCTAGACTGGCGAACCTTAGGAAAAGGTTGGGGGTCCTGTTACCATCACCGGATTGAATTTGGTTCCTAGTGGAATGACTGGCATGAAGAAATGGTGCCAGTGCAACGAAAGGGTCCACGCGTTTGGGAAAATATGGAAATGTGTTGCAGATCATTTTTAAGCAATAACTTTAAAGGTACAGCCAAACTTGTTGGGACTTGGTAATATGAATATCATCTTATCACCTGTTTTTGACTGGTAACACCAATTCCTTTACTTGACAAAAAATTTGGATATTTTTCTATGTATTACAATTTTTTATGCCATGTTAACTTTAAATTATGATAAATAAATTAAGGACTTCATTCAACTGAATGTATACCACAGTATGAAGTAGTGAATTTTTCTTTGAGGTCATACTTCTGTGGTATTATCTAACAGTTAAGTACAATATGTGCAACATTCCAAAAGTAATTGAATTTATTGAAATGACACTGACCATTAATGACCATTTTAATTGTATACAGTTGAAGTATATATTCAGGAAAGAACTAATGCAAAATTTGACATACCCAAGTTCATGAAGGCTTACATTAAAACAGCTAGCCTACACTGCATTGCATTCATTATTATACATGCACAAACATCTGGTTTGACCTCTAAAAACGTGTGTATGAGAACGAACATCAGTTTCTCTAAGGATTTGCTCCTGAACTGAAAAAAGACCTTTCACCATATAAAAAAGTAGCTTAATGCTAAAAGGAATGTCACTAGAGTCGTTAGTATGTCTTGACTTATCATGCATATGTGTTTGTTCACTACAATTGCATGGATGACAAATATTCGTTTGAAGCATTTGCATGTTACGATTACATTTTCAATCACTGCTAGTCCCGTGACCCTGAAGCAGTCCCCTTCCCACCTGAAGTAGCAGACCAGCTGTAGACCCTGTGTGGCTGACAGAAGCAGCACGATCACACTGGCAGTCCAAGGAGGGCAGCTACCAATATTGATGTGCTGCTACGGCCAGGCACACCATTGGCATGGCTGCTGCCATGGAGATGGCCTGAGACAAAAATGCCTCACACTTCAAACCAGATGCAATACATTTACTTTTATTGGTCTGCTAACTGAATCAAAGTTTTCATTTGAGATTTAACCGATTGCAACAAAAACAAAATAAGGGGGAGAAAAGGTGCAGTTTGTTCCCTTTGAGCACCAACTTACTAATCAGTCAGAATCCTTAAGTATAAATGTAGCATTTTCAACTTGTGAAAACAGTATGATTTTAGTGTTAAACCCTCAAAAGAATAAAAAATAGTAAAATAGTATTCTAAATCAGTAAATTCAATATGATTAAAAATATCAAGTTATATAACGTAAACAATACATGCAAACTATATTTTACATACACACATTTTTGTTTACATAGCAAGGACAGCTGTTAGTCCATACCTACACATCCACAGTAGCTTTACACCAGGAAGCTGTACCCTTGGAAGCCTGACTTCAGTTACATGTTGTTCCCAGTGTTCCCAGTAGCAGCACACAATGGTTTGGAAGTGTTCTGGGTGCCTTCAAACTATGATGTGCTGCTAGAGGGTACGCTGGGGGCAGGGACATGGACTGGTCCACAGAGCTCCATCTAACAAGCCCCTTCCACATTACACCAATGTATTACATACACAGAACAACTTGTGAACAGACAGGTAAATATATTTAAAACGTTTTAAAATGAACTTCAAACATTTTCGTAATGGTAACTGAAACCCAACAAAGAAATAATTTATAGCAAATTCAGACTGCTATGCTATATTGGTTCTTGATGCTCTTTGAAAGATCCAGCTAATTATAGTCTTACCACAAAATGGAGGGTAATAAGAATAAATGGGGGAGGGTTAGCTACAGCCAAAAGTTGCAGTGTAATGACAAAAATCACAAGCAGAAACTACTACTACACAAACACCACATTCAGTCAACATAAGGAAAACATGACTATTTGGTCTGGACCACAAGAATAAACAAGAACTTATCTTACCTTTTAAACAGAATTTAATCTAGTTTGTTCTGTGAAAAAAGTATTAAATTGTATTTACCAACAAAGTCAAATATTTTCATATTGTTGCAAATGGCTAAAAATCAAAATTATGATATATAGGTTTGCATATTTACATTAAAACAGTTTATCCATAAATTATGCGAATGTGGATTAAAAAAAATTCCACCCACAAATAGGCAATTTAATACATCAACATAATTAATCTAAATAATATTCTGAAGACCTAAAATGTTTTAAAGTGAATTTTTTTATTATACTGGAATAATTCTTCTGGAAGGGGGGTGTTTTATTTAGTTTTTATAAGAAAGCTAATTAAGTCAATACTGAAATCACGTTAAAAGATGAAATACACATGTTGTACTATACTAGAAATTTTTTTTGAAAAGGAGACAAAAAGCTTCTTTATGTTAGATTGCACATATTTTGTTGAGGTAATCTGTAGAGACTCAATGGCCCTCAGAGTATACATTCCAGGTGTGTATGTGCAATAATTTGTGCATACATGAGTGAAACTCTGTGTAACAACTTGTTAACAAGTGTTTGGCTCTCTAACAGCCCCACCCTAACTCTGCCATTGACATAACAACAAGGTATCAGGGGGACATTCCCCATACTGGGTACCACAGGCAAGGGCAACCTGGGGGCATATTCAGTATATATGCCAATTTGTGTTAAGCAGGTGCTGCCTGAACCTTGCACGTCAAACAACAATAAAAAATGTGGCACATGAATCAGGTTAATAAACAAGTATCATTAAAGTATAGGACACAGGAAATGTCTGACTTTTTTGGTTAAAAAAAAAAAAAAAAATATATATATATATATATATATCCAAAGAACACCACATACAACATAATGTACTAGCAAACAATTACAGCAACTAACACAAAAGTTAAAGTGGAGAAAAAATAAACAGAAGTATTAGAATCTGTTTGTATTACATTCTTCCAGAAACACTGAGTAAAATAAGATTTTTAAAAAATTAGAACCTTTCACACACACCACACGCACACAGAAGTAAATTTTAAATTGAAGTAAATCTAGTGAGGTATACAAAGAAAAATATTAATCTTCAGAAATAATTTTTAAAAATCATTATTGAAAAAACCCAAATCTGTAAAAACCCATTTATTAGTTATCTACAAAAGAACAGGCCCAACCATGAATTTTTTAAAGCTACAGTGCAAGGCTGAAAATGACAGAGTTCGTTTTTATGCTTGGTTTTCTACTGTAGTTATCAAGTTAGCACTGTTGTAGTATATGTGTTAACTAGATGCCTGTAACCACAAGAAAAAAATTATAATGAAGAGGGGAAAAAGATGGATTAGATTAAAAATTACCACTGACTGGCCTTCTCCCATAATCTGGCCCTGTAGCTCTTTGAGCTAACATATGGGGAAACAGGAAGGAAATAAAGATCGTCACTTACCTCTGGTCCTTTTTCACATTATCAGCAAAAGATAAAACAGGAATAGAAGAGGAAAACAGCCAATTACTCTTAGCACAAAACCAGCAGGGTCCAACCAATCTGTCATGCACTTTGTCAGAACAGTAAAATAAAACATTTTCCTTAACTTAATTTTCATTTCAAAAAGCCAGTCTCGATATTATGCTTAATGTACCCCTTTCTCTTAATTCATCACGTTTTAACAGCATACTACATACACTACTCAAAATAACTAACAATAAGCTCTAATAATAACCAACCTATCTTTGCTGAGCGAAGAACAAGTCATCATAATTTATAAATCAATAGATAAATATGTACCATTATTTTGCTAAAAGCTTGAATAAATAAATAATAATATTAACCAATGGAAATAATAAAAAATTTAAATGAACTTAACAAAACAATAGGGCTTCCCAGTCCAGATGGAGTAGCAGAGAGACCGTCCAGCAAAGCTTAGGGTTTCCTTTTCTGATTTGGGGGGGCAAGCCTAATACTTCGTCCCTAACCCCCCTTTTCCCGGGCCCAACCCTACCACCTCCTGTCAGTCCCCCTGGCCCCATTCCTTCCTTCTCCACTTCAGAAAGCAGACGTCCAGTGGTGTGCTGCTCCTGCTCTGTTGCAGCTGAGTGAGGCTGCTGGGAAGCTGGGTAGGCATAAAGAGTAGGGGCTGTAGCCTTTTTCCCAGGCCATCACTTTCTACATTTAAAATCAACCTTTTCGGGCCGTTGAAAAAATCTTAAAAAAAAATGAGTGGGTTCCTCTAAGGGTGTAGTAGAACCATGTAAAATTTTGGGCCAACTGCTACAACCACCTCCAGGCAAAAAATTATTTTTGTAGTGCTCGGTGCCTGGGCTACACCAGTGCTACCAGGCTTGCCTCGCTTCCTGTACGCTTGCCAAGGCATTCAAACGGGGGGTGGGTGGGGGTGGGGGGGGGGGCGGTGGCAACACAGAGAACACGCAACTCTGTGGACATGCATGAAAAGAATTGTGGTGCATGCTTGTGTGCACATGCTCCTTCTGATTTTCTACATAAGCACAAATAAAACCACATCCAAAAACAAGGACAAGCCTTCCCAACTTGGTCTCAGTTCAGATACAATTGAATAAGGAGAAGAAACGGAAGTCACAGAAGATGATACAGATATACGAATGATATGGAGATAGGTGTTATTTACAAAAAAATTTGATTTTCTTTCGTTTGTCATTTCAGGAAGCATAACACTCAGCTCTCCAATTCTCCAAACCCTGTACGCCATAGAAGGCCAAACTGACATAGTGAGGAAAATGTACATCTGATTCTACAGATAGATTTACTGAAATGAAGCTAGTCGTTGACACACACATACACACACACATACATACACACACAGAGAAATATATAAATCAGAACACTTTTTTTTGCTGCCTATACCAAAAAGAATATACATAGATCAGTGCTTATTTATTTGAAGAGACAATGTTCCAATTATAAAAAGGATTTTACATCACAACCACTAAAGATTACCTTACACAAGGAAAAAAAAATTCATACCCTATGGAATGTCCTATTCTTTTCCTGTCAATTAATAAAGGCTATACCAAGTTTACAGAATTTTCACTGAAAAACAAACACAATTATAATGGAAGAATTAACTATATCTTCAAATCATCGAATACACGAATACACAAGTTTACACAACAAGTAGAAAAACAGACAAAACATAGGTTTCAAACCACACATGACAAGATTTAGACACAATCTGCATGTACTCCATCTGACCATGTTAAGAGAAAAAAAAACTAAAAAAATGTACTTTTAAAGAAAGTCATACAGATGTAATAAATCCTCTTTAAAAAGATGTTCTATCACACAATCTAAAAGCACCCTATTTTTTCCTTCCTACATGCTATGTATGCCATTGGTGATACTTACATGCTGAAACTGCATATTAAATTTTAAAATCTGATTTTGTTATATGTTCTTGTGAAAGCACTGTCTACACGTTGGCATTTACCACAGCTTAAGACAGTGGGCTGAAACACCCGTTGATCACTATCCATCCACAAATCAGATCACTATTCCATGTTAACTAAATTTACATTAAAACAATTTTATTTCATCCCAATATGCAAAGACTATACCAGGAAGAACAAACGTACTATCAGAAAACGTGTTATAGTATTTGCCATAAAAAGCAATATATATGCTCTTACATAAAATAAGTATTATTTCTTCTAATGAAAACTAAATTAAAAGAGATTAAACATATGTTGCAAAACCCGGAATTTTAATGTTGCACTACTAGATAATAAACACTACTTTTTTTTTCAATGCTGAACCGGAGTCATGAGCTCTCTCTCGCTCTCTCTCTTTCTCTCTCTCTCTCTCTCTCACACACACACACACACACACACACACACACCTTTAGTTATAAAATAGATTTAACGCTAAAACCTTCACTTGCACTACATTCAGTATAACTCAGTACATTGCATAATAATATTTGAATTACAAGCAGAACTTGATTATACATATCATAAATGCCATTATTAATAGTAATAATATAATAATAAAAATTATATAAAGAATGTACATCGGTGAATTACGTTTTGTAACAAAGATGTCCACCTCCAAATTCATGTCACTTTATTAGCTCACTAATGTAACTAATTTTGCAACTTAGAATAATCTGTTCAATCACGTTCCCAAATTACCTACTCGTTATCATCAGAACTTTAGACAATATAGTAAAAGGTAACCAGTAACTAGCCAAACTAAACAGCTAACCAAAACTATTTATTTTTAATATTGCTGACAGGTATTGTATTACTAGTATGCAATAATGATAGTTTGCTTTGCTCGTTGCTTTCCGTTATTCTTTAAAACGGGTTACATAAGCTACTTTTTTTAAAGGGTGATTTTACATCATGAAAATTAAACTGTCGTTTATTTTTAATATATTTTCCAAAGTAAAAAGATGTGACAGCTTATCATGACAGCTGCTGGTTACACTGTCACTAGCTACATTTCTTGTTTAATTCCCGTTATTCAGATTTTTGTCTTTAACACAAGCAGGTACACTGTCATTAAAATTCGCTAATCGTTATATTATTATTAAACTTCATATTATACGTGGTCAACTAAAAAAATGCTGATTTAAATGAAGTTTCTTTTTCCCTCCAATTAAAGCGCGATTTATATAGCTGGATCTGAAACAGTCCCAGGCCAGCGCAAGGTCGGGTTTTCAGCTTCCACATTCACATCAAGTTATCTCTATAATTCACACTGTTGCAAAACTATACGTAAAAACGGACTACATTGTTTTGTAAGCACAAGAAATATGTATCAATTAAAACCGCGGCCAGCACACTGGAAGACGGTTATCTTTTAAAACGAAACATTTTATTTTATTTAGAAATATAAGCTGTCATTGACAGCTGCCTGCGATCATCGCTTATAGTGTCCAGCCCCCATTTAAATCCTGTAATTAAACTATAACCACTACACGAGGCAAATTCCGTAGTTGTGGATTACAAAAATATTGAATTTATCCATGGCACAGGGGTGGGGTGCGGAGTGGAGTTTCGAGAGGGTAGTTTCGGGGAGGGGTGTGTGAGCTGGAGTGACAGAGACAGACAGGCCGTCAACGGCGCCCGGCGATACAGGCAGCCTGTTAACAGGCTGTCCAGTGTAAACAGACAATCATCCATGTAAAAAACAGGGAAAAAAGTCAAAAGTATACTCAGATTTCATACACAGACACATCTGACCATTTAAATTGCTGCACAGTGGAGGGATTTCAAAGATATTGTATGTTGCCTATTTTATGTACCTAACGTCAACTGTCTAAATATAATAGTTCCTAATAATAATTGGACTGATCATTAAAATTCGCAATTTATTATAAAACAGAACCCAGTTCCTGCAATAATTAAAACGTAAAAAAGGTCTTACCTTTGGGTTAAAGGACCATGCATCCAAAATCACGCCAAAAAGTAAGAATTTATGAGAAATATTTTTCGTCTGGATGTATTAGAACACATATTTAAGAAAATTATTGTATGTGTTTTTCAATCCTGGTTATCAGTCTCTGACACGACACAATTTGAAAATGGCGCCAAGGCGTAGCCTCAGTTCCTCTACCACTCTGGTGACAAGGCGTTAAAGGAAAAAAAATAAATTAAAATTATGACGGCTAAATTATCATTTTTTATCCGCCTAATTATGTGTATTTCAGGTAGATTTAACAATTCAGCCGGTTATTTTCTCATAAATTTATTTTAATAATTTTTATTTATTTTTTGTTTAATTAAAATGACTGTTTGTCCTCACCGCAGTGCAACACGGGAAACGATCTACAGGCGTTTTCTTTTAAATTTCATCTGCCGGGAAATCATGGTTGAGGGATTTTGTCTCCCCCTAAAGACAGCAGAACGGTACTGCAGCCTCAGCTACTTTGTTCCGTAAACAGTAACTTAGGTATATGATATATATATTTCAACTAAGTTACCTAAACGTGTATTTTCCACTGGTGACGTTTTTAGTCTGTTACTTATTCCAAAACCATTATATTATTCAAATACTACGCAATTAAGAATAAACATATGATATTTAATATTTATTTGTAATATTTGTTTTATATTTTATGCTTATGGTATATATAATGTATCGTGTTTCTGTTTATTGTGTTGGCAGCTGAAACACCGCTAGTTCTCTTACAGGATAACGGATTAATTAAATTAACTTGCTAGATGGAAAGCAGTTCTGCAATATAGTCATCAGCATTGGTTGTTATTGGTGAGAGATGTTCGTCCTTGTCTATGTGATATAAAATATTGGGAAATCTGATTTCTCAATGCAAATAACACTTAGGAACATTCACATTTAGAAATAATATAAATCCCTCTGCAGACTGCCGGTAAGGTACAGAATTTGTTTACGTATGTGCATAAACTTCTGTCTTTTTTGACAATTTTCTTATTTTATAGAGAAGTATTCCTACGGATGTAAAAACGTAGCTACTCTAACTCATCTTTGTGTTTTTTTTTTTTTGCAATCCTCTGGCCTTTTTATTGTAGACAATAATTAAATAATAATCAAATAATAATGCTTATTCTGGTCAAGGTCGGGATGGGGGTTATGTCAACATGTAGTCCATATATGGTTACAATATTTTTATTTTAAATATCTTATCAAGAATCACAGTTCAGATTTAAAGCATTATAAAAACACATTTTTGTTCTGTGTATTATATTATGAATTTTATCTCTGCTCAAATTCTGCTAGGTAACCATATTTTTTTTGTTATAACCACCAAATCATTGTTAGGCTTTGTACACATTTCTCTGTGACTGATTGAGTCACTCCCTATATGTCAGTTTAAAACTCAGAACTTGGTATTTCAAAATGAACAAATACTAGTAAGATGCCCACAGTTTTCTTAGACTATATTTGGAGAATATACATGCACAGCTAGACAGGATGTTGCTCCATCGATGCTGAATCGCAAGACCTGACCTTTGGCACCCACATATTTTTTCAGGAAAGTGTTGTCTTCATTCTATAAAAGTGATAAACAGTCCACTGCTGTTTCATTTTCATGTTTTTATTAATATATAATATTTATATATTTAACAAGTGTATAATTTTTCAGTTAAACATGACACACTTCGCATCACATGAATGAAAGATCGAGGAATGATTTTCTTTTAAATCTTGCAAGTCCATAAAAATACTTGATCCTATTTTTTAAACCTATTTACAAATTTCAAACACATACGAAAGGCCATTCTTGATGGCAAATGTGCAGATTCTGTGTTTTCCAGTAGTGGAAGTTAAATTCATGGAGTTTTGAATATTTGTTAAAATATCAATGATAATGTATACATGCATTTTGGCCAACAAACCTTGTAAAAAATATTTTTTCTGTACCTTAAACAGATCAGAAATATGCAGTCACATATTAGTCACTGGAACATCTTAGCACAGCCCTGGGATATATTTCTCACGTGTTTTCTACTACTTCATGATAAACTGAGGATAATCTAATTAATAAGTAACATATACATAATTTTTACAGCAATTTAGCTAACATGTTGCTTCCATAACACTGCATAAACACCAGAATGAATGTTATTGCCATTATTAGTTGTCATGCAAGGAACCACTTTGCATGAAAATCCAAGGAAAAAAATATTTTAGGGGAGGTTATCAATCAATGGTTTTGTTGTATGTTGTTTATGTGTATATTTACACACAGACGCCCACAAATGAGCATTTACATGTTACAATGGGCGAACAGATAATTTGCTCTTGGCTAATTCAGGCTGATTCTGACAGTGTGTCCTTCTCATATAAAGAAAGAGACAAATGTCAGGTATCACTTATTATCTCCTGTACAAAACCTGCTCCATTAAAACAAAGCAAAGAAATATTTAGTTAAAATTAGATTATCAAGACACTGTGTGAGCGATATATAAAATAAAGTAATATCCAAAAACTAGACAAATTTATGTGACATGCTGTTTAATTGTGGAGCAAACCTGAATCTGAAAAGAAAAAAGAAAAAAAAAACGTTGTTATATTTAAATATTTAGAAAAGCTAACAGGCAAATTACTTGCAAGAATATGTCAGAGACTAATGATTCCATCTTTGCATTGCAGATTCTCTGCTACTTACATCTTTTTACATAATAGAAAAAACATAATGTCCTGCATTTGAGCAGACCATTAAATGCTTTGCTCCAGACAGCCCTGCCCAATGAGGAATGCAAACCCCATTAGTCACAAATACTGAGGTCAAAACACAGAACTTCTGTCCAGTTTATGTACAAAGCAAATGTACACATAATCTAAAAAAATACAGACATAACCCATTCAAAGGATTATCAAGATTCCTTTTTGTCCAATGGACATTTGCCGTTAATGTCAAGTTCTTTCCCCCTTTTTTTGGTAGAAAAATGGCTTTTATGTCTTCAAGAGCAATGAATTATTGCCTTTTATATGTATGGGCTCTGCAGGGTAAACATAAGAAACCATTTTAGCCTGAGGAGGAAATGAAAGTACTGCTGTACTGTATTGTGTTTAAAACCTGAAAAACCTCTGACTGGTTACAGGCAAACTGACAGTAGCTATGACTACACACTGTGACAGTACAACGCTCAAGCGTGATACGGTGCAATATTTTCGGAACTTCAGCATTGTTACTGCAGGTACGTCAGCTCTCCTTCTCTCTAAACCAGCCCAGTCATCAACTTCTGATTGCCTCACAAGCCTGCCATTGTCTCTACAAGTGGCACATATATGGTCCGTTGTCTAGAGGCTGGGATGATTGGGGTGGCATGACCGGGGGCTGCCCTGCGTCGTGGCTGATGTAGACCCATCACCCTGGGGGCTGTCAGCTGGGTGGGAGACACTGGGTGAGCAGAGAAAAGAAAAGGGTAACATTTTACTTCACAGGGCACAAATAATGGAGAATTATGCCCTTACTAATGTGTTAATGAATTATGACGCATCATATCTGAAGGGTGCCACTTTACAATAAGGCTACCCATATAAAGAATTTATGAATGGTTTATAATCTGTTTTTTAATTAGGTTTTAACACTTTGTAAATTATTAATAGACAATTTTAAACAAGTTATAACATAGTAACTCATTAATAAAAAATAAAACTACCATTTACAAGTGGCTAAAGGAGCCTTTTTGTAAAATGGTACCATCTGAAGTAGTGACTATATTTATTTATAATCTGTTCATGATTTGTACTGAAGTAGTAATTGATTTTTTATTAAGTTCTTGTACCCCGTCAAGTTACCGAAACAACACTTTACATGGTTTCAGCTAGATTCGACTATAAAAGTACAAATAAACAGGTAAATGTATTAGCTGTATAACTACATTTAATCTTACATATTATATGTTTCTGCCTGTGTGTACTACCACTGAAATTGGATTCTGACCTTACTGTATAACCAGCAACATGGGGAGATTCAGTTACTCCAGCAACAAAGAGTTTCTTGGGTGGGGCATCGGACTCGACACCTCCTAGAAAGGAAAATTGGGGTGCAAAGTTGGCAGCAAATATTGTGTTTTAAAACATCACAAAATTATGTCACAAACGTTTTGCGCTCTAAACCTGTTATGTGTATTTATATACATTTCTAACATAGAGCCATGAAGGACTTGCTATTGTGATGTTTTTTCAGTTCAAAAGCCATGACCCACATGTGTACAGTCAAGGGCACCCCTAACAAAATGTCATCTTGGGCCCCTAACTTCATCTTGGGGGGGGGGGGTTAATCTGCCAGGGTACCCTGGCCCACCCCACACTCATGTACAATACATGCAGTGACAACGTAATTGACAAAAAGAGACCTTTTGTTATAAAAAGCAGCCATGAGCCTTAAAATAGTTTCTAGATATCACCTATAATGCTAACATGAGAATCACATGGAGGAAGCTAGCAGGCAAATGAGCTTTTGTGATCTGGTCAATGGAGGAAGGGACACTTGGGTAGGGCAAGAAATTGTCAAATGAAAGAAAAATGAAACTTTTCAGATGCAAGGTACATATAAACCTGGCAAGCATGTTGCCGGACTTTTAGCCCAAATAAGAAGAAAATAGTGTGTCCTTTGTGCGCAGCCTTGGCTATTGAATTAACCAGCCAAGTAGCAATCTAGTCATTAATATAGAATATGAAAAGGCTATATTTTTATATATATAAAGGCCAGTGTGGGGAAGCAATAAAAAAGGCCAATAGGATGTTGGGGTATATCTCCAGGTGTGTGGAGTTTAAGTCAAGGGAGGTAATGCTAAGATTATACAATTCCTTGGTGAAACCTCACCTAGAATATTGTGTGCAGGTTTGGTCACCATATCTTAAAAAGGACATTGTGGCCTTAGAAAAGGTGCAGCGTAGGGCCACAAAAATGATTCCTGGTCTTAGAGGAATGTCATACGAGGAACGGTTACTTGAGCTAAATCTGTTCAGTCTCAAGCAAAGGAGACTGAGGGGGGACATGATCCAGGTATATAAGATTCTAACAGGTTTGGATACTGTTCAACCAAATAGTTACTTCAGCATTAGTTTAAATACACAAACTCGTGGCCATAGGTGGAAATTAGTGGGAGAACATTTCAAGCTGGATTTAAGGAAGCACTTCTTTACACAGCGCGTAGTCAAAGTATGGAATAGCCTTCCTGATAATGTAGTGCAAGCTGAATCCTTGGGTTCCTTTAAATCAGAGCTAGATAAGATTTTAACGACTCTGAGCTATTAGTTTAGTTCTCCCCAAGCGAGCTTGATGGGCTGAATGGCCTCCTCTCGTTTGTATAGTTCTTATGTTATTATGTATTTGTAGATTGTAAATGTATCTCTATTGCCTTTTAATAACATTAGCAAGGCAAGTAATGCAAATCAAGAAAACTGGCAAATGCAACTTGCAAAACAGGTCTTGTAAACAGATGGTTTTGCTAAAATTCAGTGTTTTTGTTTTGGTAACTGATAGTCTTGATGATCTTGATGTTAATGGGTAAAGAACTATCCCAGGCGCATAATCTTGATTGTGACCAATCAAAGGGGCAGTAATAGGCTCCCTCACCTTTCCTTTTGAGCGGTGTTAAAACAGGCCATCTTACAGCAGTGGTCAGGGCTGCCCTGCTGGTGAAACGAAAACTTCTCAGACCACAGTGTAGCGTGGTTATAACCTAACACTGACAAGAAACAGGCTTAACTGAAATTTTGTTATTAAAAGCAGATGATAGTGCTCCTTAAACACAATTCAAGCTTACTTTTTGAATCTCCTTGTTGGACTAGGTGACGAATTGGGTGTGACGCCACTGTCTAGAGAATGGAGTCCCTGTGTTTTAAGGACAGGAAGTTAGCAAACTGCATCATTTTATTTGAACTTCTCACAATCATAAATAACTGCAGTGACTGAATGCTCTTGGTCCATCTCACCTGATCAATGTGATCATGCCAGTGTGTGATTGGTGGAAGGGGCACCAAAGGGGAAGCACTATCACAAAAAAAGCAAAATGATTACAACCTAAACGTACAGTAGTGATTCTTTTCCATCACTTTCAACCAGAAGCCATAACAGACGTACATGCCCACTGCCGCTGAATAGTCACCCTCAATGCAACTGACCAATAATTTGACAACAAAGCCTACTGCTGAAGATTAGTTATGATAACGATTTGCGTAAATCAAAAATGTTAAATGTTAAACTTCTTATGATAGTCCTTATACCAATTTCTAGTAGCAATATGCATTTGTAATACTAAAAAAAAGCTATTTATAAATGCTAAGGGAAGAACTAAACAAAAACAAAGGGTTTAATCAACTAATTTAAGAAGAGTCAAGAGAAATACTGCCCAATACCTCTGTCTTAGGTTCCCACGCAGGCTGAGTTCCATGCTTTCATCCTAAAAAATAGACCGGTTAAGCCACGTCACGCAACTGCGCGCACTTTTTAAAACCACATTTAAACTTAAAGCAAAACCATTTTAATATACAATTTATTAAAAATGGCTTTAACTCCTGAGTTTACGTAACATCTCTCTCAAGGCCACTTACCTGCCTTTGGGGAACTGGTCTCTCTATGGAAGTCGGAAAAGGGGACAGAGGAAGCGCCTGAAACTAGAAGGTAAATTGCTTTCTGGGTGTCTTTAGGAAATAACGTGCTAACCCACAAATGAGAATCCACCTGTTCCTGAATGATGTGTACATTTCCCTGAAATAATGTTAACCCACTGCGTATTCAAATCCTGAAATCAAGACTAAGAGAATGATGCATAAATGCAGCTATGCCATGCCAAAGAGATGAGAGCCGACCCACATCGAGGCAGAGGTACTGACCAGGCCAGGGCTGCTGGGGTTCACAGACACACTGCTCCGCCGACAGCGGGCATAACCAGCTGAGCTGAACACTGCCATCCCATCGCTGCTGGAGGTTTCCAGGGAAACAGTGAGGCATGGTGCATATGGCAAAAAATAAAGGATAGTAAGATAGATATGGAGTAGTGGAGGTAAAGAAGATGAGGTGTGGGTAGCACTAATGAGGAAAAAACCCTTAATGCATGTCTATGTTTCTCATAATATACAGTAAAACATGTAAAGTTCAAATACTGAAAAATACATTATGTTGAATAAAATTATTATTTAAATAATCAGCGATTGACATACATAATTAACACACAAAACTTTGACAAGTTATTTTGTTAATTAACTGCAGTCCGTTTGCCGAGCTAAGCAGCAACCTGTACTTCCCTCACCTGACACCAGTAATCATGGGGGCGCTGTTCGACCTTCGCAGAGCCCCGCCTCCAGTAGCCACAGTCGCGCCTGCGCACTGGTCAATTTCCATCCGTTCCATTTCGTGCACCTAGGCCTTCGAGTTCACTGCTGCTAAAGCTGGCCCCCTACCTCTTTCTCTCTCGGTCAGAATGTATCACTGTAGTCCGGCGAAAGCCCGACCTGCAGGCCTTACCCCGAACCTTTGGTCCAAACGGGACCGCTGGCTGAATCAGCGGGATGCTCTCCCCATCCCTCCCCCTCTATCGCATTTTTGGTAGATAGTGAAAGCAACACCTCAGCTCGGATCTTGAGCTAAATTCTAGCTAGCTGGCTTGCTAACTAGGGCCAGTGGTCCGGAGCTAGCAATATCTATGCTAGCTGGCTACGTGTATTACTCTGATGAACCGCTACGGCAATATCTAACTTACCCAGCTAACTTGCATAGGTAGCCAATCCAGGAAACATTACTGAAGTAAATATTCGAGATCAAAACATTTTGCATGCTACCGCGAATATGACGAACTTGCAAAATTAACAAACCTGGCTAAATGTTTTATCAGGTAGCTCTAGGCAATCAACTGGCGATATATCTGTCGACGTCGGTCTATCGATGAAACAAGTTTCCATCTCAGTCAATCAGAAACTCCTGAGAAGTTAAAAGCCAGTATATATTTTAAAATATAAACTAAGCTTTGAATTCTACGTAACGTTTAAATATAACAGTACAACTATACTGTGTATTAATTTAACTCTTCCGCCTATGCCCCGCCTCCTCCACGAAACCACTAAACAACCGTATAAATATAAATTTAGGCAGCTAAAGTGTTTTTTCCTCCATAGCTACAGTCGTTGCAAGACGTACCAATCAGTGGCCTGTAGTGGTCGGTGAAACTACGCCTCTTGCTGACCAGTGAAGATACTGCAGGTCGATTCGAGAGCAGCGCAGTGGTAGTGCTCGGTGACTGTAGCAAACCAGCTGTACAGAGGCGTCATTACGAGGCAATGAAACGTTTAAGCGCGTGTGTTTTTCTAAACTTCTACTTGAAACTTTTAATTACTTCAAGTATTTATTCATGGACAATAGAATTGCATCACGTTTAAAGATAAATTATTATTAATAATAATAAACTAAACCCATTATTTTGTAACTTCACAATAACATGGTTATTGCATGCACTTTGTATTTTTTGTAAAGTTTATATTTATTGATGTTTACCTTGTGTAGTGATACTTGCGATGTATCTGACAATAAATAAAAAAATCTGAGCTTCAGATTGTAAATTGTAAATCTACAATTTAGATTTTGACCGGTACGAATTTGCCCACACATATTCTTCTGTCTTTAGAATAGGCTACTACACAGCACAAGCTTATCTGTTATGTTAAAACATTCCAAAGTTTGCCAAATGCTATTCAGAGTGTCACCACAAAAATGTGCTAACTAATGACTCAGGTTTATTAGGGGAAAGACAAGCATTTATGCAAACGTGCAGACAAAACGCATCGGGGACATGCTAGCACAAGTTTTAAAAGGTAATTTTTAAAAGCATTTCTTCTCTCTGCCCGGCTAGCGGGGCAGTGAATCAGGTAAGCCATTTTCAGTTTAATCATTTGCTAAGGATCTCAAAAGCAACAGCAATATTTGCTGTTGTGGTCGTCACGGATCATCTACTCCTTAGTAATTAGGGCAATCGGAAAGGCAAAGTAGCTTTGCTTACAGTTCCTGTGTACTTCTTTCATTACACGTGCTCCAATGAAAGAATGCCAGAAACACTGCCAGGTCAGTCCGAGTGAGTGCAATCTAAATGCTTGTGCTTTTTGTGAATGGGTAGAAAACCCATAAACCCATAAGATATAACCTGAACCTGAACCCATAAGATATAACCTGAAACGTGAGTCATGATAAACAAAATGAATCACTGCTCTTTGTGTTTTATGCATATCCTGTGTATTTATGAATGCTCAGCAATATCACACTAGTTAAACTTTGTTTTCCAAGCAGCTGGATAAGCAGATCATTAACCTGGTATTTCTTTAGGTTTAAATAATATGATTTGTTCTAGATTACACACAAACATTACTCTGTTCCTACATTATAACAGTAAAAGCAAATAATCATACTGAAAATTAACATCGTATCACATTATATACAGACTACATAACCCACATATTTACATGACATATAAGTAATGATGTTTCACCAAAAAAGAACCTGAAAATATTGCTAACTAGGTCTGTATAAAAAGGTTCACAATGTAACTAAGGACAAATTTGACATTATGTCTTGACATGGAATCAGTGTCCGAGATTTTGGGTTTTGTCTGCCATAGGCTAAAGCCGCACTTCTAAGCTTTAAAAGTTTCTAAGCCTTGCATTTTAAGAAATGATACTACAGGAATTTTCCATTGTAATAATTTCTCTGATGTAAAAATAATCTTCTTTTGCTATAAAAAGTCACTTTAATCATTCATCTTTTCTTACAATCATTCACATCCAGATTTGTGAAATATTCAGTATATCTCCCAGTTTGTCTGCCTCAAAATCCTACTTATGCCAGCCCCCGAAATCTATTTCCTGAAGATTTAGACTCGTTTTCTTTATTGTCCACTACTTCCCCACCACCTTCTTCCTCCTCTCCCCCTCTACCAAATGCCCGCAGTGGCCAAAGGAGGCCATGAAGAGCGGGATCAGGTGATGGGCAGCACTGAGCCCCTTTCTCCTTAGTCAGGAAGTACAGCAGCGCATTGAGCCAGGCATTGAATGAAGCCAGTGGCCTGGTGATCTTGTAACAGATGGAGACCATCCTCATGGTGTGGCACTCCACCCCGCTGGTCACTTTGAGAATGAAAAAGATAGTTCGTGTGACATGAAAGGGGAAGAAACACAGTGCAAACAGCAGAATGATGGTGATGATGGTTTTCACTGATTTACGACGGCGCCGGACATAAGAAGAGTGTGGCCCCAGGGAGAGGGACACCCCCCCACTCCTGAGCCCTGCGCAGTCAGCACTTCTTTCTTCTACCACCCCCTGCAGGCAGGGTTGCATACGCAAGGTCCGGATGATCGTCAGGACCACATGTGAATAACACCAAGCAATGACGGTAAACGGGACAAAGAAGCCAAGCAGGTGAAGGACTATACCATAGGGTATGTAGAGCAGAATCTCAGTGTCAGTAGCATCATCCCAGCAGTTAAGAACAACCTCCACTGGACCAGGCCTAAGCTTGCTTTCCGCCAAATGACCATTCTGTGCTGCCCTGGTGAGGTCGCCGGTCTGAGCAAAACGAAAAATGGGGCTAGTCAGCGCAAACACCACGGCCCACACCAAAATGCATGTCCCCTTGACAGCCCGCTTCGTCTCCATGGTGATTATCCTCATAGGATGGCAGATGCCCAGGTAGCGGTGCACAGAGATGCAGGTGAGGAAGAAGATACTGCAGTATAGGTTGAAGTAGAAGAGGAACCGTACCAGGCGGCACATGAAGTCCCCAAACACCCAGTGGTCCCGCATGACGTAACTAGCCACCAAGAAGGGCAGCGAGAGTCCATACATCAAGTCGGTGGACGCTAGGTTCACCATGTATATGAGGGAGGCGTTCCAGTGCCTGGTGCGACGGAAGGAATGGTAGAGGACCACTGAGTTGAGGGATAGACTGAAGACAAAAGTGAACGAGTAGCAGATTGGGAGGAAAATGTACTTGTAGGATTCGTCAATGCTGCAGGGTGAGAAGGAGGTCAAATTCCCTCTTCTCTGTCCTGGGATGGCTGTCATCATGGTGAAAATAATACTTTCTCTTGATGCAAAAGGTCCTTTTTTGTCATCCCCCCATTTTTCCAGCACTCTTTCGATAGTGCTTTCCCAAGCTTGTTGACGTCTTGCTTTTGCACAACAGGATCAATGGTTCCAAGCCCGGTGATCACTTTTTCCAGCTTCACCAGACACAAAAATGTTCTGTTGTTGCCTCATGGTACTGTTCCAGGATATAAGACGATTATTTAGTCACCCCTACTCTGTTTCATCTACTTTCTTCCCATTCCACATACTGAAAAATTGCTTCCTCCTCTGCTCTCTCACCCTTCCACCTCCCTCAGCTGGCTCTGACTCTTGCACAATCTCTGATGCTGTTTGCCCTCTGGTACAAGTGGATGGTGCTGATTCAGTTGCTCTCTCACTTCATTAACTCTTCAATCAGTAACCACTCACAAACCTCATCCCCATTCTCCATCTCCCTTTCATCATTCTCCACCCCATTTCATAGCCTCCTCATCAGTACTCCTTTCCATTCCATTCTGCTGTGAAGTGTAGGATAACGTGTGGGATTGCTAAAGCACTCCTACACATGCCCACCAGGTGCCTTCACACGATGCCAGGGAACTACTTGTTAAGTATGCCCTGGTAGCTGTAGTGTCCATATTGATGCTTACATTCAGCATTACTTTAGCATTCATAGGTGGTTTAGAGTAATGTTTCCCAACCATTTTTGCTTCCTCTGGTAGGGAGCAAAAATGTGGACTGTCTGGCAATGAGCTGGGATTGGATGTTGCTGCTTTTAAATTGCATTGTATCTGTGTTTATATAAATATTGTCAATGTTGTCATGCATCTGCACTGATTAGGGTAGCAAAAGTGTTACATTGTATTTTTTGATCCTCTGGTCACATTGTGTATGGCTCTGGAAAAGAGCATCTGGTTAGTGAATAATAATTAAGAGTAAATAACTGAAGTGAGAGGGTATCAGCCCCACTTATATTGAGTGAATGTAGGTGTATGATGAGCAGGGGTGCTGTAAGGGGGGGGGGGGCGTTAGAACATATTCAAGGGCCTCGGAGTGGCAGGGCCTCTAAAAAATTTGAAAAATAACTGGTCTGGACTGGGGGGCCCATAATGTTTAGCAACACCCCTGATGAAGAGATGCAAGTTAGCAGATGGCTTAGTTGAATGTGATAGTATAATTAAAAAGTACTGACCATGCATATCTATGCATTCACTTGGGCCAAAAATCCTGCTGTTGCTGTGTGAGACAGACTGGTACACCAGGTCATGCTCCCTCCTGATGGGATGTGCTTGTTCTTTTATCAGGTTTGCCCCCTCTCGCAGCAAGACCCTCTCTTGATTGGTCACCTTGCCACCCTAGATTTAGGAAAAATTCACTGCGCTGGTTGTTGCCTTTGACTAAGCCTCTTTCCACAAAGTTCACCTCTAAATGGACACTCTTCCCCATAGATCACAGCTTCCTGAAGACAGAATATAACATACCACATGTTATGGACGTGCTCCATGACCAGAACATTTAGCAGAAAATGGCGACGCACCTATCTGCACTTCCAGCCACAGCACGGTTTCACGCCCAGCATTGACTTAGCATCAAGTCATTCTGGAGATTCAGAAAGCCACCTCCCCACTGTTAACCTCTTAACCCATAGTGTATCTATCAGGATTCCTCACCCTAATCTTTTTCTCTTAATTTATTTATGCTGAGCTGGTGGTTTGCACATAAATGCGGTAACTGGGCTGTGATTAACTACCCCACGGTTTTCGAGTTCAGAAACGGACGTCCTGTTCCCTTTACAATCATAACTCCAGGCACATGACTATGTACCAACAGGCACTCACACACTTACATTATGCAGTGGGTGCTGTTTTTACATATACAAACCATAAATCCCTGCTCCATTCATTAATCCTACTTATGTAGCACCTTTCATGCCAAAAACACAATCTGCTTCCTCCAAAAAAAACACGACAATTTTAGAGATTCTATTATAAAAATATGTTTTTATTGCATATAAAAGATCTTGAACTTGATAAATAGGCTACTGAAAGAGGCCACAAAGGAGGCACAATGAAGTCTGAAAGCCCCGCAAGACCATATTTTTTTTATATAGAAGGAGCAAAGAAAACATAGCCGATATAAAGATATAGGGATCATTCCACATTCCGTAATTATTATCAATACTATGGCACCACATCCATTTTCTGTCTTGGCCATTAAATGCAGCTTAACAAAGCTCTCGTACTGAATACTGAACATCACCAAAAGTATAAACAAAGTGTCCATTTCAGTCACTTTAATACTGCCATTGTGATGCTGCTGTCATCAGCCAGACCCAGCAGCAGTAGCCATGGAGCGGCATCATCATTCTTGTCCAGTTTGGACGGTTCCATCACAGTGTCATATCTTGCACCTCTAGAAGCATGGCATCTTGCTCGGTCCGCAGTTGGTCTCTGGTTAAAAGTCGACCCACCAGCTCTGAACTAAGGTCTGGGAAGAGGAGTCACACAAGTTCACACGCACAAGGAAAAGAACAGACAGCTAAGTGCGTGCAAACAATGTTACTGGACTATTTGAATGCTGAGGGAAAGCCAGTATATCAGCTAGCAACGGTACAGCCCAAGGGTGTAGGTTTGGTTTCATCATTGGTACGGACCGAATCAGCCCCAAAGCTTACACTCGCCCACACACACACACACACACACACACACACACACACACACACACACACACACACACACAGTTCTTTAGCACACAGTGTCCCAAATCTATACCCTTGGTACAGCCTCAAAGACTGACCTAGAACAATCCTCTTGGTCAATAACGGTTGGAAGACTGACCGTGAACATTCTGGGTCAGAGAAATCCTCAGTGCATCCAACTGCTGCAGGCTGAGATTCTGCAAGTCGCTGAGGTCCAGCTTCTTCCTCTTGATTGGGGTTTCACAGCACTCAGCACACTGAGAGATAAGGGAAGTTGGGCTCTGTGTACATTTATGTATGTATTAATATTACTATTACAATGAAGGAATATTTTTGCAATTATGTTTCCTGTTATTGCCCTCCCCAACCTGACAACTTCCCCACCTTCCCTGGTGCCCAACCCATCTCACCTCCTTCTCCTTCTGCTCAATTCGCAGCTTGTCTCTGAGCGCGCTCAGTGCAGCTCTCACTTCTTGCTTCAAACCACCTGACTTGCTTCCACTCACCGGGGCAGGGGGTCGGTGCCCGGCTTGGAGGGGCTGTGAGGCGACAGTGATTGGTTTTTCTGCTCTTAATTTAGAGCGGGGTGCCTGACAACTTCTGTTGATCAAATATTTTCTCACTGACTTACATCTCCTCTGTCACCCTGCATCCTTACCTGTTGCACGGCTTCATCTTCATCCTCTTCCTCACTTTCACTGTTGTTAATAAAGCAAAGCTGAAGGTTCATCCGATTCTGGAGCCTGAAAATACGGAAAGAGAGGAGTTGTTCTCATGCTTAACACTGATGACTATGTATGTTGACTACATGAGCTACATGGAGATTACGGGTTGAATTACCTTTACAATGTCAAGAATAGAACAAAAACAGAACAGAACAGTCCAAGCAACCTAAAGACTTCCTTTATGAAGGGCCCATATAGAGAAAGTTAGATGAAGGGCTTTCCAGTCAGATAGACATGTTAATAGCATGCTTTGGGTGTTACCTGGAGGTCAGAGCAATGATTCTGCTGTTACACTCTTCCTCTCCATCGTCCCAGGCATCTCTCCAACACCCACGCTCCCGTTCCCCTCTCCAACCCCCTGATACACACTCCTGTTCCTGGAAACCCATAAACTGGAGAATTATTAAAAGGTTGGTGAACTACCGAAACCTCAATGCTAGACAACACTAGGACATGCAGACAAAATTTCTAAAATGTTTGTGTTATTGCGTTTCGTCCCAGCCATTTTGCTAACTAGGCCTCATGCATGTTAGCTTCCCTTTACCCATTCGCACTGTAAATTAGGAGCAGTCTTCTCCAATTACATCCTTGGTATGACAGATTAAATCAGAAATATGTGTCTGAAATATGGTTTTGTTTTATGGAGTTTTATATTTGTCAGATTTATAAAACATCCACCATTGAACCACTCTACAATGTTGGACCATAACAACCATGGCATCCTTCCCAACCAGCTTTTTGACCTTGTATTTCTCCCTCTTCTCCTCTTCCTGTTTCTCTAGTTCAGCAATACGCAGACTCAGAGCCTCCCAGTGCATGATGGGCAGCCCTAAGTCATCGTCATTGATCCCCTCCTGCCAGACAGTGGCTGCTCCTTCCACAGCCTGACCAAAGTCCTCCGCTTCATCGCTTTCTTTCTCTTCTCGCCGCTCTCTTTCTCTCTCCTTCTCTCCCTCCATTCCTTGTTCCACACCTTGTGAGGTGGAGATACGATGGGGTCACTGGGCAGGGCCGTCTACGGAGAAACGGGGGAAAGAAAAACAAACATCACCTGAAACGTCACAGAAAAAGACAGAGAAGCCCACAAGAAGCACATTCAACAAGGATCCTCAATGCAGCTGTTTCAAAATCCAGATTCATAAATGTTTGTAAAGTACTTTTTTCTTTTTGAGAGCTTGACCAGTGTAGATAATCTTTAATAAGGTTAAAGATAGAATTATACTACTATTATGCTGTACATTTATACTTAAATTACCTTAACTATCACTGAACTGGGCAGTTCTGAAATAAGACATGCACTGTAATTAAGCCTACTTTTCAGCATTGACCATGTAACCATGTTTACGCTAAACTAACAACTTTTACTTCATGTTCTGCAGTCCTGTGCCTAAACTACAGCCAAACAGGAAACTAACTAATCTTTCCTGTTGCTTGTGATAAGGCAGTTTCATACTAGAGTAACATAGATAATAGGCCTACTTAATAGCTACAATACAAAATAAACATTCTTACTCAGAAGAAAATGAGCATCCTTTTCAGAGAGAACAGCGTTGCAAGATGTAAAATCCCAAAATTCAAAGCCAAGAATACTCAGTTTGTAAGACTATACGTATTTAAGTGCTGATAGGTGAAAATAAAACATCAAGTTGTCAAACTGGGATATGCTACAGAGAATTTTCTTACTTGCAATGTGGCGTCAGCAGGCAGTTTTTTCAAATACGGACATTTTTATACAATAATGGTAAATAGCACAGAAAAAAAGATAAGACGATCTGTTTTATATTTCTTGTGTTTATATGTGACCTACGTTGATCCATGCCGCAGTTGAACGTCCCAAAGCGGTACTCGATACCTGGAGTGTGGACGGGCTTCCAGGTAAAGAGAGAAGCGACAGCCTGGCAGCACATGGGGCGTTATGTCGAAAAGATTTAAGGTTTTGGTTAAACTTAGTGGTTGATGAATGACTGATGGGGGGATAATTTGCTAAAAAAATGGTATGGAAAAGAAACAAAAGGAGCCCAGCCTGCTAGCTGTTGTGGGTGCGGAGACAACACGTATGCAGGGCACTGATCAGCTTTAGTACAAAGAGTAGAACGTCCACCGGGAACTTACCAAATGAAATCGTCCAGCGGCCAGCAGCACAGTCGCTTCTTTTTCATACCGCGACTCTAAAGACCTTTCGCACTGTCAGGACGACTGTGCCCCCATAACTTTCTTAAACTCTTCCTTTTGAACAAGGAAACGCTAGCCCGTTCTCCTTCCTTTCCAACCTCCGTTTCTCCTCCCTTCCCGTTTTCACAGTTTTTTTCCCTCGCTTCTTCAACCTCTAGCCGAAAATATGTCAGTATTCACATCGGGATATTCTGTAGCTGGGCGTTTTTTTAACGCGAATACTAATCGTTGCATTTAAATGACAGTAGTGATCCGCACACGGAACAATGTCTAGTGAACATTAAAATATTAAGCCTACAAATGTGCAGTTTTTGAAAAAGAAGAAGGAGAAAAACCACGAAAATAAGAAGATGGAAAGGACGGAGAGGGGAGGAGGAAAAGACGACGAATGAGTTTAGAAAATGTCCAGGTGTCCAATTTCATGATTGCGGGACGGCCGAAAACCAGATGGAGAAGCACGAAGAGAAGCCAACGACCACTGCTCGCCCTAAAATCCGTAAAGCGCACTCGTCAGCGGATACATATCATTGTATTCCTGCTAAAACTCACGTAATTCGTTTAGTTATTAAAGGCAAAACTATATCCATTGTGTAACTTGAAAAGTAACAGTTCAGTTTAAATGATCGACATTGAATCTAATCATCTAATTCACTAACTTTTCCCCTTGAAATTACTACATTGTCGGTTTACACATTTCTCCCGTACCCAGTTTAAGTATTTGGAGAAAACCAAAGTGTCTCCATACAGATGTTTCCAATGTTTTCTATTATGCCCTTTTTATGTTAACAATGCAGGCTCAAAGTGTTAGATTTAAAAATTCGGGAGTCACATCGATATTAATAAAACAACAGCGAGTATTATACTCAGGGATGTAACTAAATGTAAATATTAATCTTCAGTGTCTGACAGTTTAAAGCAACTTGAACATGAATTCACGTTACTGATTCTAAAAATAAAATAAAATGCATTTTAAAAAGCTTTTTGTCTGCATGACAGGCAGCATGTGCTTGAAATTTACGGGTTTAAGTGCTATGAGCAGTTATGCTGTTATCCCTTTTTGTGCAAGATGCACTATTTCAAAATAACATTGAAGGACTTCAGGTTGAATCAAGCTTTTTGCGTATATATGCCGACACTGCCATCTGTCGATCATGGTCGGAAACAGCGCCACGGTGGAACACTTCTACTACCCTTTCAAGAATGCAAGGAAAACAATTGATTCACTTTCACGAATACTTCTATGCCTGTAACTTCAGAAGTAGTACAGGAGTGGACTGCTGGTTTGCAATAACTTATTGAAAGTAATTGTATTGCAAGTGGATAAGAACGACTCTGATATGTAATCATTGCTGGCACAGAATGTAGTGAAATAATGTCTCTTGTGCATGCTAGCAGAAAGCCAGTTATTAGCAAAGCTGTGTTTAGGCTGATTTGTCAAAATGAAAAGTCGTCAGCCATGTGGATGTCATGCTAGTTTTAACAATAAAATGTACTGTCTATGTAAAATATAAGTCAACAGATTTATTGAGCTGAAACTGAAGTCATGTGGAAGATGTTGACTGGGCTGCTGTGTAGAATCACAAGAATTTACTTAGGAATGAAATTATACAGTATCTGGGGTGATTAGTATTCACTGAGGGTGCTGAACAGCTTCTCATTCTTTGCACTGAGAGGCAAATACAATAGGCACACAGATACCAAAATATGTGTTGTATGTGTTTACTTTTCAATGCCAATTCAAAGCATTCGAACACAATGGAGTTAAATATCTTGGAGAAGAGAAGCACTGTGAAAAAAAAGAGAAACGACACAAACAAAATAAGTCAAAAGACAGATGATATACAGAAAATACGGTGGGGGGGCAGACAATGAGACCAGACAGACAGTGAGGCAGTAGGGCTGTTGGCTTTTACTGAGTGTATTTATTGAGGTTTTTTTGAAGGGCTTCAGACAGAGCACCCAAAAGGCCAAAGGCACACATACAAAGCGAGACTGGCACACAGCAGCCACCAAAGGAAGAGTCTGGCACAGGGGGCGATTGGCTGAAGCTGTATGCATCAGCGGAATATAAGCTACAATGAAAAGAGTGATAGTGGGTATCGCAGATATATATAAAAAAAACAGCTATGCTGCTTGTTGTAATGGTGATGGGAATAATATGGAAGTGGAGGCTTCTGTAGTCCTGTCGTTGCTTGTACATTGCCTTAGTTTTGCTTCTGTGTTACAAAGGTGCATTAAAATAAGTGCATTTTCCCCATGCATTATAGCTCCCTCAGATCTGACCACTGGAAACTGGGGGGAATTTGGGGGGGGGGGGGGGGCACCCAGTTCTGCCAACGGATCTGCTCATTACATCGTCATCTCAGACAGAACCATAAGTGTAGCATTTTATTTTAATAAAACTTCTTTTTTTCATATAATAAAACTACGTAACATGTTTGGGAAGTAGCATCAGCAATCAGCAAGCAGCAAGCTTATGGTCACATCAGCTGCAAATGCCATTCTATTCAACATACTAGCAGCCATTAAAAACTGCTGCACAGCAGGTTAAAATAAAGAAAAGAAAAACAATATTAGAAATATGGCACTTTCATGTTGTTCATACATAACCTGTTCCCCATCTTGATAAATCTAATCATGATCATCATCATTACTAATGTTTCACTGCATTTAAAAGTGAAAGTAACCAGAATACTGAATTATTGCTAACATTATAATCATAACATCTGAGTCAATATGATAATAAGAATAATGACAATTGTTATACACGGTTCTTACAATATCAGTATTGTATAATTCCATACAGAAAATAACAGTCACAATATTCGGAAAGGGACGCAGTCAAGGGTGGGCTCAGGGCATGCATGGCGGAGAGTTCACGGAGAGAAAAGGATGGGATGGCCTCTTTTCAGACAAGAGGCACTTAAGCAGCTGTCACTCAAGACTCGTTAAAATATGCGCCCACACACACACACATACATTTTTTCCCTTTTCCATTAATAGATAATCTTGATTTTTTAAATTTTTATTTTCACTTTAAATACACCGTAAATCTATGCTATAGTATTCCTGTTACAATAGGTAGGAGAGACATTCCTGGTGACTGACTAACCAGAATTCCTACTGCAAGACCTGCAGACTAGTCACTGATCCAGGTACTATCATCAGTGTCATCAGGAGTGTAAAGAAATAACACCTGTCTACCAGGCAAGGCGTGAGACTGGCAACGGTCAGCATACATGGACAGGAAAGCAAAATAATAAGTCCACATAAACGCATATTCACAACCTCGGACATGACGATAAGTAATACTCCTGAAAGGGCTGGACTTTGACACAGTTTCACACTGACGCATGCAGACGACGGACCTACACAGGACGGTTGGTAAATACAGTTCAGAGCAAAGGGGGTAGATTTCACAAGTCTGTATCTTCTCGCTGACCCCCTCTCCTGTAGAAGCCAGCTACTGTCAGTCCCACCTGAGGCAATGGCCTGACACAGAACTCCCATCACATTTAACAGTGCCAAGCCAATTATCCCCCCTCCCCCGTTTGCATTACAGGAAGCACGCCCTTAAAGGATGAGGGGGTAGCAGAATGTTATCGATCTGCCGGCACGGCAACAACACCAGTGGCACAAACAAAATTGCTGCCAGGAAAAAAAAACCTAAAATGAATATGGACACACCTGAGAGGGGTTGAAAAAACAGAACAAGCTTACGTGAATAACACAAACATACACAGTGACCTCACTCTGCACACGGCAGTGTGCTTCAGTGCAGTTATTTTAGAGTGCACAGTGATAAAATGGCTACTGATCAATAGCTTCCGTTTGTCCTGGAGACAAATAAACACAGAGACAGCGGACGAGATAAATAGTGGAACGGCCTGGAGTCATGGGAAAAACAGCCATATTAGCACCACAAACACCAACACACCAAACAGTGCCAACTAGTGGTAGATAATACAAAACGAACGAATCACAAAAATGAAATGAAATCCTTAAGTTAAAAACAACTGAGTTTTTGGATCCTGAGGATCAGAGTGAAAGAGGGTTCCCCTGTCTCAAATATGTGCGCACCGATGCTCACCCCCGGGCGCACACACATACATACATGCACTCGCACTTAGTTTTTTTGAGGTTGAAAACGTACAGCTTTTCCTGATATTCTCTGAAATTCATTCTTACGGTCAACCGTGCCACTCCATAACACATGCTTCTTCAAACTGAAAGCAGAAAAGCACTCCATTGCTGCATAGGTCTGACGATGCACACGGCAATGTTTCTGCTCTTACTGGATGTGCACAGAGGACATTGCCCCCTTCTCTATCACCGTTTTGGACTGATTCACCAGTAGCAAATGCGTTGAGAAAAAACGTGGAGAAATCTGTGAGGAATCTGTGTTCTACTGCCAGTCACGTCATTGCTTTCGGTTTTGTGATAGTAAGCCTCAACTTTTGTCCCAACAATCAAAATATGGAGTGATGCGGTCACCCTACACCCTACCCTCTCTCATTCCATCAATTCCTCCCACGCCCCCTCTCCTTTCTGCTCTCCACTCAAAGGTCCGCACAGCGCTCCTGTTTGCTGTAGTGGTCAAACTGACTCTTCCAGTGCATCATGTAGGAGCTCCAGCGATGGAACTCCACCTTCCACTGTCGTTCTGCTTCATCGATGTTGTCTGAGAGAAAAAAAAAGAGAAAAGAAGTGTGGGAGGTCTTTCTTACACTATCTCACTTGTCTTATGTTTCCTGTCCGCATCCCTAAAAGCCCCCCTCATTTCCGAGGCCTTTGTCCTCAAAGCCAAAATCATCCCAGTGACCCCTTACTTGACTCCAAACAGGCCACAAATGACATTTTCCACTAGTGTGGCACCAGAACCAGTCAGCCTTTTGATAAAACAGCCTGATTCTCAACATATTTTTTCCCGCTATCATTGTGTATTGCGTCAAATAAAACCACTCAGTGTCTGGAACTTCTCAGTACAAGGAACAATTTCAACAGAAACTAAAATAGATGAAGAGAGTTTTGTGAAAATAATTACACCAGCTGTTAAAATCACAGTTTTTAAATATAATATCCAAATTAAGAAGAATTTCAGATAATATTATAAAACTGAAATAATAGATAAGGGGATGAAATCCTAAAATGTATTTATTGATGTCGCATTTACTGCACTTAAACTCTATTGATATTGAAATGTATGTGTATGGTATACAAATAATACTTTTCAATAATTATAATATACAAAACATGTGTATAATAATTTGTTGTATGTATATGATTGACATTGGTCACACCGATTGCTAAATATACCATGAATAGCCCTGAAACACAAAGTGTGGCGAGTACCTGTGATGTTGAGGAGCCGAGGCAGGAAGCGGTTCCACAGGGCACACACTTGTGTCCTCAGGCCACGATGCACCTTCAACTGCTCTATGTTCAGGCTTACGTGCTTCTGCTCGTTCGCTGTGAACAGAGGCCACCTTCGCCGGCTGTCAATGGTGCCGTCTGTGTTAATGTTGGGATTACTGGAGAAGACGACGGAAGCCGATTAGCTTTGATGATCCATAATTGTTGTTGACCCTCTATGGTCTACTACTGGCTTGTTGAGTGATCAACTTTCCCGCTCTAATCCTCCGCATCCTGCTACACTTGTGCCGCAGCCAACAACCTCTATATGTGACAGGCCTGGATTAGAGCTACTCCTACATTTATCCACTCAGCCCATGCTACAGCCATTTCTACAACCTCTATCCACCCTGCACTGTTGTCCCTCCCACCTCTACCTAATCTATACTATACTGCATGCTTTCAACATCCACTTAGCTTGTTACAGCCCACTCTTCTCTTCTCAGTGCTCCCAGACTCCCGCTCTTCTGTCCCTTTCACCCACATTCTCTTCCCACTCTGTCAGTCCATCTCACCCAGTGCGGGCGAAATTGGCCCAGTATCGCATCATGCGGCGGCTGAGCCTCTCCTCCTCTGCAGTATAGTTCAGCTTCTTTTCCAGTGGGAGGCCAAACACAAACTCGATCTCGTACCCATGAATAACCCCCATCCATTCTGGCCAAGCCAGATTGGAGGCCCGGTGATTGAAGAGGTAAAGGTACATAGCTCCTGCGTGGTTTGGTTTAGAAAAGACAGAAAGAGGAAGAGAGATAAATAGGGTTATGCATTTCATTTATTAGAGACTTTTATTGAGTGTCTTTAAATTCAGAAGTTATTACAATCCTCTATATTATAAATATAAATATGTGCATTATAAACTCAAAGTCGCCTGGTTCTAATCCACTGATATAACCTCTACAGTCCAATCCATTTCACTGTCGTTAGTCATACCTTGCGAGTTAGCTCCGCCGTTGTAGACTGCTCCTGAGTTTCCAACTCCGGGCCCTACACCTCCCGGGGGCCCACCAGCCCCTGCCTGGGAACGAAGGGCAATGTTCTGGGTGTAAGTCCTGGCAAAATGCTGAAGAGGGCAGATGACATTGTGATCGCCCACAATGTCATCCATGGCGTCACGGTTTTTCGTGGAGTTGTCTTCGTCCATCCAGTCTGTGTACTGCAGAACCACTGCCTCTAAGCCAATGTCGTTGGCATGAGGAACACTCATCTTGACTCCCTCCAGGAAGTCTTCCCTAGAAATCAGGCTTTCGTTGTCTTTGCTGAACCCAGGGGCTCCATATAATAGGAAGTATGTGCCCTCATCCTGGTTAACCCCAAGAAGAATCTGGGTGTCCTTGATGTTTCCAGAGCTGAGCATGGTATCGGGACTGTCTGGTAGCACTACCCCATCAATCATGGGGACAAAAGAAAAGCGGAATAGGCTACTGAATGGAAGTACTTGCCACTCCTGCTCGATAAGCTCGTGGGGTGACCGGTTGCGCAGGCATTCTACCAGCTCAGTGTCATTGCTAAACTGACAGCCTACCAGCTTACCCAACTGTGTAGCTCGCCTCCTGGCCTCAGCTGGACTGACAGTAGCCCAAGGGCAGTTGGGCACCCCACTCTGCATGATGGCACGGGAGAAGAGTGGGCGGCTATTGGGGATCAGGAGATGCATGCCCACAGAGGCACCCCCTGCACTCTCTCCGAATATGGTCACCTGCTT
This sequence comes from Brienomyrus brachyistius, assembly GCF_023856365.1. Classification (NCBI taxonomy): domain Eukaryota; kingdom Metazoa; phylum Chordata; class Actinopteri; order Osteoglossiformes; family Mormyridae; genus Brienomyrus; species Brienomyrus brachyistius. Next base: position 14,057,093 of record NC_064542.1, read on the forward strand.
GGGGTTGCCTCCAAAAACGTGGATGTTGTCTTGCACCCACTGCAGGGCAAGTTGCTGGTCCAGCAGACCCACATTCCCAGGGGCCTCAGTAGAACCATGCAAGGCCAGGAAGCCAAAGGCACCCACGCGATAATTCATGGAAACCACCACCACCTTCTCTGTGTGAGCGAGGTAACGTCCATCGTAGACATCCAGTGAGGAGGAGCCACTGTAGAAGCCCCCGCCATAGATCCATACCATAACAGTGAGATTATGGGGCCGCTGGGTGGCTGGTACCCACACGTTCAGGTACAGGCAGTCCTCGCTCATTTCCCGGTTGGGGTTCCACATCTCAATACCAGGGAAGCCAGGGTATGAAGTGTCCACATACTGAAAACAAGCATTGGGGTAAGATGTTGCTTCAACTACTCCTGACCAGGGCTTTTTTGGCTCTGACCTGCGGAAGCGCCTTTTTCCTACAGGTGGCTCAGCATAAGGTATGCCCAGGAACGCAGTCACATGCCCCCGATCTGGTACTGTTAGGCGCACGCCTCGCACGCGTCCCAGCCGGGTTGTCACGGTGAAGTCTCCCTCACTCTGAGAAATAGACGAAGTTGGAAGGAGACAGAGGAGGAGGAGGAGAGGCAGGAGGAAGAAAGATGTGTGCCTCATGATGTTCAGACTGGTTTTGGAACTTCCTTTTGGCTGAAGATAGACAAAAAAGAAGAGAGGGAGAGTGATTATGTATGTGTGTATATATACCCACATATATAAACAAATGCTTAATACAAAAGGGCAATCTGAAAAAGTGCAAACAAAAGGCAGGTATGAGACTGTGCCTAATAAAAGGGCAATCTGAAAAAGCGCAAACAAAAGGGAGGTATGAGACTGTGCCTAACAAAAGGGCAATCAGAAAAAGCGCAAACAAAAGGCAGGTATGAGACTGTGCCTAATAAAATGGCAATCTGAAAAAGCGCAAACAAAAGGGAGATATGAGACTGTGCCTAATAAAAGGGCAATCTGAAAAAGCGCAAACAAAAGGCAGGTATGAGACTGTGCCTAATAAAATGGCAATCTGAAAAAGCGCAAACAAAAGGCAGGTATGAGACTGTGCCTAATAAAATGGCAATCTGAAAAAGCGCAAACAAAAGGCAGGTATGAGACTGTGCCTAATAAAAAGGCAATCTGAAAAAGCGCAAACAAAAGGCAGGTATGAGACTGTGCCTAATAAAAGGGCAATCTGAAAAAGCACAAACAAAAGGCAGGTATGAGATTGTGCCTAACAAAAGGGCAATCTGAAAAAGCACAAACAAAAGGCAGGTATGAGACTGTGCCTAATAAAAGGGCAATCTGAAAAAGCGCAAACAAAAGGCAGGTATGAGACTGTGCCTATCAAAAGGGCAACAGAGAAAAACACTTTAACTGACTAAAAATGTACTATTATGAGAGATCCAAAAATCTTAGTAGGTAAACACAAACACTTTTGCTGTTCATTGTAATTCGTAGTGTTGTGTTGTTGCCATGACATTGGGATTAGTGTAGGGGCACCATGGGGGAAAGGGGTAAATGACTTAGTCTGCAGCTGTGAGTCCAAGCTATTTCTGTCCCCTTTAGCTGTGCAGGGGCCTATTTTGGAGGTGTCACCTCCGTCTATCTTTGTCCATATCAATTGCTATACCGCCTTTTAAATCCTGAAAAGTATTATTAGCTTTTCCCCCCCAATATTCCTGATCGTTCTAATATTTTCCAGCGACGCTAAATGTGGTTGTTTGCGGATTCCAGTTTCCACGTTTTGTTTCATCAACAGCTTTTATGTGGGAAAAAAAGCAAACATATCATCTGCACCTGGACTGAAAAGATGACATCTTTAGCATGGCCTATTAACGAGTCAGGAGCATAGCGTATGTACTCAGCTGAAAATCAAGTGCACAGACAGTAGCAAGGACAAAACAGGAAGTGATCACCGTAGCTCAGAAACTGGATAGCGGACGAAAAACGCTACAGTGGTGTTGCACCAGTGACGCAGACCTGCAAATATCAGGATATCCATTAGAGTCTGTATGAAATTGCTAATCTACTCTCCATACTCTGAATGGCTTTCACTACCAACCTTTTAGCTTGTGGATCAGGCCTGGTTCTCCTGAATCAGATACTGAGCCCATAAGGACTCTGTAGGTATAGTTCCATGTGGTTACCCTCTCCTATGTGCCCATTATGACTGAATTTCACCGTTTCTCTGCTTTGAGTTTATAATCATAAGTTTCGAAATCTATGTCAGCTACCACCCTGGGTGTCTAAGTGGTTAACGACTAGAGTAATCAATTAAATATGAAAAACAAGGCATGCAACTTATAACATAAATGTTTAAAACCGCACCAGTTGATTATCACTCAACTCGTAATGTGTTTATTTTTAGATAACTTATTTATACCAATCATGCAATTAATATCACATTTACGGTTTTTTTTCCCCTGAGTTTTTGCATTCCATAATTTCTTATTATGTCAAGGCCATAATCCTTTCTAGTTTTTATAGAATACTGTTTTCATCACTAGTTGAAGTCTATTATATATTTTGTTTTAGGAGTATTCTTACCCTTCTGCACTACACTATAAGACCCCAATACACAAACTGTACTGTGCAATTTACTGAATTAAATCAAATAGCTTTTATGCACTTCATGCAGTCTATGTCATTTGTTTACATGAAATATTACTGGTCAGTAATGATGACCCTGACATCAGAAGTCAATGGACAAGGAAAGCGGGAACACGTGAACACGGAGAGGAGACAGACAAAGGGACGAGGACAGGGGTTCGAATATAGTTTGGGAAAGCAGAACTGTAGCGGGGTGTGAGCTTATGTGTCTCAATGGCGTTATTAATATCTATGAGGACAGCTGACGGGAGGAAGTGTGGCTGAGGAGAGGGAGGGATTGTGCATGTCCTATCCCAAATTAGATCCCGGAATCTGTGCAAGAAGTTGGCAGGCGGATTGATTTCAGGTTGGGATTACACACCCATGCAACATGCATCTCTTACAGACCCATTCCCTTACTGTAACTCACACCCACGTAAGATTAAATGTTGCTATAATATATAATCGCAACACATGCTTTCAGTCCTGATATGTACATACAAATAATACCCAAACTTCGACGCCTCCCCCACTTCACTGCCAACCTCTGAGCCTTAGCCTGAACCCTGTTCTTGTTGCCATAGGAACCTTGGCCTAGACTGCCAGCTACAGGCTTTCTTATTTCTGCTTATATATTATTTTTTATGCCTGTTGTCTCATATACACTCTGCTATCTTCCATTTTCTTCCCTAGGTATCACACTTCTTTAGCTTTTCCGTGCCAAAATCCTACACCTCAAACCTCCAGTCACACTCGTATATATTTCACCAGGATCATTCACCCCCCCCACACACACTTGTGTACATATCTCTGTACATTTTTTTCTTGTAAATTTTTTATATTTTAAATTTTGAATATGGACGACTGACCTACCTGTTCTGTTCTTCTATATTCCTTTTGTATAAGAGCTCTGTAACACTTAAATTTCTCATTCGTGGGATAATAAAGGTTTATTCTATTCTATTCTATTCTATTCTTACTTGCATTCCAAGGGAATATTTAGGAAGCAAATTATTTTGTTACAATTCAATGACACAAAAAACTGCACCCAAACAAACGAAAGAATATGACAGTTTGGTGGGTCAGACCCATAACAGCACAGCTGCTCGCCGCACTACTGCACAAGCTCCCCAGGCACCGTCTCCTTCACTTCCATCTGCCACCCTGTGACATGACAGACCCCGCTGTACATTTCAAAATGCTGACAGTTTGACGAGCCTCCCAGGAATCGGTGGAATTTTCCATTTCATGCTCCATCCATCTAATATTTCACACACGGACACACTTCCCGAACCAGACAGCTAGGCCTATTTAATGTAGCGCAATTATCATAAATTAAAAAGGTTGTTACTTATAATCAACATGGAGTCCAACATGCTGGCACAATTTCCTAAATAATTTCTCTAACCGGTAAATCTCAATCGTTTATATCTCTTCTTCCCTCCTCCACAGAAGAGTAACGTTACCAACAGTTTTTTTTAGGGCCATAAATTACTTGTATCATGACAGGTGATCAGATGATAGCAATTAAGAAGGCTGAGAAAGGTCGACATGAAAACTAAGAATTAAAACTTAAAAAAAAAAATTAAACTACACCTCACATGCACAGTAAAATTATAAATCATACGTTAAGCTCAAACAAATCATAATTCTATGTGGTATTAAGATTCATATTCATATGTTACTTTCAACTTGCATTACAATTACTCATGGAAATATTCATCTAAAATATTACTTAATACCTTAATAAAAAGTTACAAATGAAGTAGCTGAGCTACTGCTTAACGTATAAAACACTTTAAAAAAGCACGCACTGTAAATTGATCATTTTTTTCTTGTCAGATTAGTTGCATAGTTTATCTTAGAATAACAACTGGTTTACAGCGCTCACAAACGGTTCTTGTCACTCAGTAAGTTTTAATATTTTAATAACAAATAGTATATTCGGTAAGGTTCACAAGATGTCTGAACCACTTGAGCAGAAGTGATGGGGACACAAATAGGAGACAGAAGGCAGTTGGTGAACGTAAACAAGGCTTAATTTTAGTTAAGGTTCACGGTGCGCGTGTGTCCCTGCACCATGAAACATAAGGAAAGGGCAATTACATCACTCTTCTTTCAATGATTTGTTTTGGGTGTTGGTTACTCTTCACGTCACGCTAGACAAATCAAAACGATGTTATTGTTTATTACTCTGCACCACGATGTTTGATATGCTGCAATGAAAAACAAAATTTTGCAACGCAGAAACAGCACCACGCAGGATGAGCTCGAAAAAAAACCTAACCGGTGACAGCTGGAATTTAATATGGTTGACTCCACCACAATCCGTTTGGTTGATGCTGTTTAGTTATTAGTAGGCGCTATAAAAATACAAAAAAATTGTCGTATGGCAACATTCTTCTCCTAAATTTAATCACATTTATTGCAGAATGATCATAGTATGAGATCATTTAAAAAGCATTGCTAAAACATACTTGAATTGCACACCGAAATTCAATTTTGCATGTTGAATAAGACAGATTACTACATCACTAACAAATGTCGGACGAAAACAGAGCCACACCTGCAATGCGAAATCGCGGCATAATCCTGATTATATGCGATGAAGGTCTCCATATTACACCAGTTCGGGAGTACGACAGACTGGGCGTCTGCTGGCAAAACAGATGCGTGCAGAAACGCTTACGAGCACACTACTCCGTAGCAACACACATGCAACAGTACATGCACGAGCTGTCACACACAGTTAAAATCTCCCATACCGCTTTCTGTCCTCGATTTAAGACTCCAAGTTAAAGACTGTGTTTCTATTTGTTAAAAAATGTTTCGATTTGTTCTTTTTCTGGCTGAAGCGAGACGCCTGCGGTAAACCGTCCGTGGTGTGAATTACTATACCTGTCCCTGGCTGATAAACTCACTCAGCCGCGTTGGTTTTTGCTTCCCTTCTGTCTTCGTCCTTCAGTGGGGGTAACTGCTGCTCCAGTCTGGACTGAAGAGGTTGTTGAACTGGAGTTAATGGACTGAGTCGAGGAACTGTGGCAATGTAGAGACCAAAATGCTTAACGTCGCTCAGCGCCGCATTATATGTAAATGAGTACACAGTGCGCGCTGCACTGCTACAGCGGAGGCAAAGGATTGCCCATAATAAACCCTTTAGAATAAAAAAAAAGAAAAAAAGTACTTCTCGCGAGAATTACCATCCCACACCTTAAGGGTTGTAAATATTACAGAAATGATGAAAAGGTACAAAAATACTCAATATATTTATTATATGCTAGTTGCTTGTGAAAATATATAAAAAATTGTAATAATATGTGAAAATTTTAAATACTTATGCATGCATATGTATTGTTAGGAAGACCCATTAATCCATCCATCCATTTTCCATTCCCTCTTACACAGAGTTGTAAGGGGTGTGGAGCCTATGCTGGAAGCTACAGGTTCGAGGCAGAGAATAACTCAGGATGGGGCACCAGCCCATTGCACCTGTTTGGAACAATTTAACAATAAAAATTTTGCAATACATTTTCAGAATCCATAGACTAAAGCACTCCCCACTAAAACACATTACTAACAAACTATTTTAAAACATTGTTACAGATTTGTGTGTGAAATTTTGATTTGTAACTATTCCCTGGTTATACTTATTTGTTACTTAGTTGCACATTTCAATTTATTTTGCATAGGTGGACTCACTGCTTGAATAAACATAAATTCAGGTGTAATTGAGAGAGTAGGATATAGCCCTAAAAATAATAAATTGAAAGATTTACCACAGATTCAGCTCAAGTTGCACCTTGCAAAGTAGAACAGATTGATTAAGAAGGCCAGCAGGGATGGAGGTGGATAGGCAGTAGTGGAGAGGAGGGTGATGTGCAAACTGCTCTCCATAATGGACTATAAAGACCACCCCCTCAACACCAATATTATGAAGCATTTTCAGACACAGAATCATTTTTCCTAAATGCAAAACTGAGGACTACAGATGCACTTTCTTACCCACTGCCATGCAGAAGTGCAACGCTGCCTCTTCTAAAGGCACCTATTTTCTGAACAGACTATGTTTATATTATATAAATGAATGTTACATTTACACAGAGACACCCAATGTGCTTTACAGAACCAATGGGGAGCCCCTTGAACACCACCACTGCATAGCACCCACCTGGATGATCAGTGTTGGACATTTCCTTGTAGCTCCACATATAAATAAAGTGAGAGTAGGTGGTAAAGCATTCTGCTTCAGGGCCCCTATATTGTGGAATGGTTTACCAGCCTATGTTCGGGATGCCGATTCGGTCTCAATCTTTAAATCTCGACTGAAGACCTATTACTTCAGTTTAGATTTCCCGCAACCTAACACACCATAACTATAGTTGCTGGTGTTGCTGTACATGCCATTTTTATCTACCATGCTTGTCCATTTATGTGTCAACGCATGTTCTGACCATCCATGCTTTCTGCCTTCCCACATGTCCGGATGGTGCCTGGGGTGGGCACCATCTGAGCTGGAGTCCTGGTTCAGTCCCACGGAGGGGTGACATCGCGAATGGGACATACGAACTGTAACATTGTGGGGGCAGCATTCAGTGCCGCCCCGTACAGGCATGTGTGGAGAACAGACTTCTCTACACAGGTACACAGGTCAGCGTAGATTATGGACTCACTGATGGACTTTGTCTTGATCCTTAATCACAGCTTACACCTAGATTTTACCAAGCAAGTGTTAGTATGCTCGGGGGGGGGGGCAGCCAGTTGACCTTGGACCCCCAGAGGTTTTTTTTTCCTTACCTGGGAGTTTTTGGTTCCTCTCCTCCGTTGTCATCTGGCTTTCTTTATTTAATTTCTTTCCTTCCTTTTTCCCGTTCTGCATTACTCTCTCTAACGATGTTGTAATGTACCACAACACATCCATGTAAAGCACCCTGGGAGAACTCTGTTGTGAAAGGCGCTATATAAAAATAAGTTGAATTGAAGTGAATTTCAGTTCTAGAAGCTACAAATCCAGACCAAGATTTTGTTTCTACCAACCAGTTGAGCACTTTATTCATTTGGGCTGCAATCGGGTGGTGGAGGGTTGAGGGAAGTGTTAGTTGGTCTGGATTTGCAGCTTCTGGACCCGAAAAACCAGACACTACAGATGATATGACAGCAGTTATTCTGCCGTGGTACACTCACCACACAGTAGTTAAGGGACAGGACAGAATTCACTAATTACATACAGGGGATGATTAGGGGGCCAGATTGGAAAGGGGCACAGATTAAGCCAGGGCATCGAGTTACCACCTCTACTCTTTCAGAAGATCTGGGCATCTTTTATGGCCCCAGAGAGTCAGAACCTCAGCTTTAGGTTTCATCTGAAGGGTGGCACCATTTTTACAGCACAGTGTCCCTGTCACTGCACTGGGGCATTGGGATCCACACAGACCACTGGATGGATTTCCCTGTTGGCCATACCAACACCTCTTTTAGCAGCAACCCAGCATTCCCAGTTGATCTCCCATCCAAGTACTGGGCAGGGCCAAACCCGATTAGCATCAGATTTATTACCCAGTCTGAACTGCAGGTGGTATGGCTGCAAATGGAATGTATTCCATATATTCCATTTGCACAACTGCCATTTGCACAACAGTCATTGTGTACTATATTTACCATGTTACATGTGGTACCTGTGGTTTGGCACAGTTTTTTATTTATTCTATGACTTATGGTTATTATATTACTGATTAAAATAGTTTTATAGTGTATTTGTTGTGTTTTTAGTTATATTATCATTTGTTGTATTAATTTCTACTTACATTCTCCTTCGTTGTATTTCCTTCTGGGCTGTTGGACAAATAAATTTCCCTCCCTGGGTAACAATAAATGTCCATTTGATCATTCCTGGGAAATTCGCTCTCATGTTGCAACAGCACCCGTCAGACATGGTGCTGCCATCAAACACAGGCAAACAATCCACCAGTGCTACGCTCTGCGTAGTCAGTTTTCCATGGTGCTGCACTAATCCCAACATGACGTCCTTAACCCCGACCCATCCCTAACGTTAACTATAAGTAACCAAACAAAATGCGAGACTTTTGGCATTTAAAATTTTTTGAGTGCATTCACTTATCTTTGTGGGGACCATTTTTAAGTTCTCACAACTTCAAAATAACACGTTTTTATTACATTGTGGAGGACATTTTGTCCCCCACAAAGTAATATAAACCTAATCCATACACACACACACACACACACACACACACACACACACACACATGCACACGCACACACGCAAACACACATAGTACAAACCTGAGCACGACTCACAAATTCAAAGACTGGTGACTAACACAGGGCAGAGTAGCATGAACATGAATAGCTGAAATAGCTACTCTTTCCCTCCATAAATCTGTATCTTGTTTGTCAGCATTCCTCTCTTTATGGTGTGTCGGCAATGAATGTGCCCTTCCAATTTAATCTTCAGTGATGAAGCGACTTGGAGAAAGGTGCAGTGTTGGATAGAAGCGGAGAAGAGGTGGCAGGTCGATACATTTGGGCTGCAATAGGACGGTGGGGGGGGGGAGTGTCAGTTAGTAATTAAGGAGAGTGCCTGAGAGCACCTCCATGCACACACACACACACACACACACACATAAGCACGCACACACACACAGGTTTGTAATTTTATCTTTGTGGGGACTCTCCATCCATTTCTATGGTGAAAGCTCTAATCCCAACACGACAACCTTAACCCCTACCCAGCTTTTTTAGTTTTTTGATTGCATGCACAGATCATTGTGGGGACCTGAAAAATGGTCCCTAGAACATCAAAAAAACTGGTTGTGGGACATCTGGTCCACACAAAATAATGTAAACCTGATACACACACACACACACACACACACCCTCCCCAGCAGGAGACAGTGAAATATGTCCATACAGGCTGCTTCTCATGCTGTCTGCAGTCACTTTGTATAGCTGAGCCTGAGTGAAGGTATGTGGACGTATGCTTCTATTGTACTCTGTACATCGATCATGCTATAGAATTGGTACTGTGCATGGTGTTATTTCATTGACAGTGACTACAGTACATATATACAGTAGTTTCGTTGTCGAGGAAAGTGTTAAAGTGCACACATATGGAGTCATTTTAAGACAGGCAGTGTCATAGTAATGTACACATTTTGTTATTCAGTGTCAAAATGAAAGTACACTAGTAACCAGGAGGTGCCTGTTCGTTCCCATAATAATTATTTGTGTTGTACCACCGGAAACCCTATATTTATGTTGGTGAGAGTAACTGTGATTGAAGTAAGCTGCCTTGGATAAAAGTGCGTAGTTATTACGGGACGACATTATTGGGTATTTTGGAATGGACAGTCATGTGACTTTGCTGAACAGTGAAGTGACTGTGAGCATTTTATTTGTTCACACAACTGAATCTTTGATCTACAGAACCTAACACCAGTGCTGGTGGACAGACCTAAAGTTTGTGCCACCACGAATTGGGTCACAAACCAACTTTGACAATTTTTAATACCCACAGGCCTCATTATTTGTTAACAATTCAAAACATTAATTCTTATATATTATACTATGAATCTAAAACTATTTAGGATAAAAATATTTATAGATGGTCTGTATGAGTCTGTTGACTCATAAGTCTATGTGTCTGCACTGGTGTGCAGATAAAGTTGTACTATCATTTCCCTTGGTGCCCAGCTTGCCGTCTCAATGTTAATGCAGCCGACATTGATTATCTGCCTTGGCTGAATCCGAAACCTGCAGCCGTTCCCATTGCCCACAATTAATTCGCCTTGATTCAATCAGGGTAATTATCAATTATCTGAAAACCAGAACATCAGGGCAGGAGGGGATGAACCAATGAGAGAGAAAAGCATTTGAGAGTGAGAGAGAGAACTGAAAGGAACCCAAGAAGCAGAGGTTTGCTTTGTGAGATATGCATTGTTTAGTGTGACAGACCAGGAACACCGCCCACCAAATGCTATACCCCATCCAAGATGCTCTGTACCTGAACCAGAATGAATCATTCATACTGAAAAACCTTTGGGGTCTATTACAGATGGACAGTAATCCATAAATAAAAGCCAGAAATTATTTTTCCTTGCCAGGATGTCATTATCCAAATTTTAACAGGATGCTTTTATTGACACAAGTGAGTGAAACAGTTACATCATCCATCCATCTTCCAACTACATATCTTAGAGGTGGGGTCCTGGGTCTTTTGAAAGTAGCGCAGGGAGCAAGGGAGGAGAGCAAGGTGCACAGGACACTAGTCCATCACAGTGCACAAGCACATCATCATACACTATGGGCAGTTAGCTGAACTGCATGCTTTTGGAATGCGGAAGGAAATTCACATGACACAAGGATAATGAATTTGTTCACTATGATCAAGGCTTGAAGCACTAATTCCAAGCACTATGGTGCAAAGCTGATTCCCCTATTACCTAAACTAAACTTGGCTTACTAAGTGAGAGACGTGAACTCCATGGCACTCATGACACTCACTATGCAGAGTCTGTGGTGATATCACAGTGTTGGGTGTTTACCCAACAAGGTGTAGAGAAGCCATAAAAAAGCTCTTTTTGAAATCTAACTTGTCTTAGAAATGTTCGACTTTGCCGAAAAGGAGGACTTCTTATGCTTAAGAGTCCGAAAAGGAAACAAAATGTCCAGGTCCACAGATAGCACATCTTGTCGGCTCAGCAGTAGATGCAGTATCCATATAACTAATGCAGGCGGAGTCTAAAACCGCAGCAAGGCAGCTAGAGTGAGAGAAAGAGCTTTCTCAGGCTAATCTATAACAAGGCTGTTAAAAGCATCCATGTGCTGACCCAGGGCTATGATCTAATTGCTGCTCTGTTAGTGATTGCCTAGAGAGATCAATCTTTTTCCTACTTTTGTGCCTTTGCCATCCTCCCTGTTTTTACTGCCCTTCTTTTGCTCCTTCCTACAAATAGACCATGCAGGGAAATGCAAAAAGAGACCCTTAGTACTGAGTGTGAAGAGCATGAGATAGCAGTAAGTCAACAGACCAGAGGATACTGATAAAAAAGTACAAGCACCATGGTATCAACTGCAGGTGAAAATGGAAGCCGAGGTAGAATTTTCTCCAGGGGGGACATTTTTGTTGTCCAGGAATATTAGGGAAATAAATTCCAACATAATCTCTGATCCATCTATGATCTTCCAACTGCTCGGACAGGGTTGCAGAGGTGCTGCAGAAGCAGCAGACTCTGGACAGGATACATGCAGCCACACACCCACACTACTGGCAATTTAGAGACACCAACTGCATATTCAAATCCATTCTCTGTTCTCTTTCTGTGGAGTTTGCACGCTGTCCCTGTGTTGCACAGGTTTCCTTCAGATATTCCGGTTTCCTCACACATCCAAAGACATGCAGCTATTCTATTTGGTGTCTCACATATATGCACTCTGCAATGAGCCGGCATCCCATCCGGGTTGTACCCCAGCTTTGTGATCTATGCTGCTTGGGACGGGCACCAAGCCTGTTGCGACCCTGAGCAGAACTGTGTTAGGAAACCACTACAATTATGGGAAGAACATGCAAACTACACAGACCCAGAGCAGCAGCCTGATTTGAACCCCAAACCTGGGATGTGAGAAGCAGCAATACTACACGACGAGCCTCAGTGCCATCCTATAGTCTCACCCCCCAAAAAATAAAAAAATTAAGGCAAAACTATTTACACATTCACAATGAATTCTTTATGCATACATAGAACATTCACTGAACCTTCATAATGCATTAATAAGGCATTCATAAAACATTCATAAGTGGCATGTAAGTATACTATAACATCCTAAAATGCCTTAATAGCTTAAATATACATTTATAATAAGCATTATATAATAATAACAAGCATTATAATTGTATTATACCATATAATCATACCCCTGACAGAGATAACCTTCCTCACCTGTTTTTTTAGCTAATCTCCCTTTACCTCGATATTATCCACCTAGAAATCAGGAGCAATAACCATGATAATATCTACCATGGTGTGTAGCAACTTTCTGTATCTACAGGAGGACTTTAGACTTCTCAAGAGAAACAGCCTACTTCTTTGTTTACTGCTTCTGTGATATCTTGCCAATGCAGTCAGTTACAGCACCACACCTTTTCCACATTACACCTTGGATGGTGCCACTGGACAGTAGCTTCCTGCCCCACCTGAAGTCAACCACTAGCTGCTATGTTTTTCCATCATTGAGCTGCAGGTGGTTCTCCTGAATCATAAGAGAAAATAGCATCTGAAAGAGTCAGAGTCAGTTAATTGGCCTGTTGGTGAGTTCTGTAATCAACCTGCATCTCCTTGAACCTCTTCACCAGCTGGGAAAGCTGGATGTTACACACACTGGATTAGTTAAAGAAAAGAATCTGCATCAGTTTGTCCAGAAAACATTTCTAAAAATGGTCTGAGGTTTTGGAGGACTGGCCTCTGAAATATGGAGATTACATGAGATGTTAGTGGGTGGAATATTCTAATAAATTTTCTACTAAAATAAATTATGCAGTTTTTAGTGGGCCAGGAATATACCATCCACCCATCCATCTATCTACACTTTCCTGTGCTGACCTAAAAGAAAGAGCAGTAAAATATTGCCACCTACTTGTTATAATCAGGTATTGCAGGAAATTCCTACCTAAAAAAAATTCAGTTCTTATCGGACAAATGTACCAAAGTGCCTGAGAAAAACTGTAAAAATGTCTGGCCTGGGCATCCTCTGATTCACTCTAATTTGATCTGGTAGCAGCTAGGGAGTCAGGGGATGAGGAAACTGCTGGTTGCAAGTCAGGAGGCTGCCAAGGTGAGGACAGGAGACGACATTAAGAGATGAGGCTGGAGCTGACAGGACAACAGGAGACAAGGCTGGAGCTGATGGAATACCTGGAGGTGAGCAGGGAATAGACAGGACACCTGGAGGTGAGAAGGGCAAAGACGGTACCTCTGGAGGTGAGCAGGGAGAAGGGGACCCCTTTGGGCCAGGAGCCAGGAATACAGGCTGAATGACCCTCACTGGGCCGAGAGCCTGGAGCGTGGGCAGAGTGGCCCTCTATGGACCGGACTGTGGAACACTTGGCAGAGCTGGCCCCTGTGGGCTGGGTTCTGGAGGTTTGGAATGAGCAGCAACTTCCCCTGGGCAAAGTTCTGGAGGCACGCTATCATGCGGGGGCGTATTTTCTGCAAGAGAAGAATACTGTAACATTTATAAGGTGAATTGTTTTTTAAATTCAGAACAACAGAAATTAAAACGCAACCTTTATGCATATAAAATTATAGTAAAAGCTCAGTCATTGAAGTAGTTTAATGTGCCGAGTGTAACCTATAATCACGTGACTGTTGTGCAGGATTATTTTTTAAGTGTAATTATGCATGTCATGCATATTCGTTCCAGGATTTTATATGACATTCACCAGGTTTTAAGTGCAATGTCACATACAATCATACTCTTTATTTAATCAAAGTCCATATTGCACATCTTTAGATAAATAAAGCCAGTTACTTTCTGTTGTTCTATTGTCTATGTATACTGAGTACACAGAACAGAGGACAATCTCTATGCTCTTTGAAATATGTAAACACCTGGCTAGGTCTTCCTCTATGTGTTTCATTCTTATTATGGGGAATCTTAGCAAATATAATTATCTTTTCATCCATCCATTCATTTTTTGATCTGAGTCTGGGTCGTGGGAGAAGCAGCCTGAGCAAGGATGTCCAGACCTTCCTCTCTCTAGCCACCTCCTCCAGCTCCTCTGGGGGGAAACAAAGGCATTCCTAGGCCAGGTGAGAGATCTACTCAGTGTGTCCTAGGTCTGCCACAGGGTCTCCTCCTGGTTGGACATGCCTGAAGCACCTCTCCAGGGAGGCATCCGGAATAGACCCCTAAATCTCAACTGGCTCCTTTCAATGTGGAGGAACAGCGGCTCGACTTTGAGCCTCTCCTGAATGTCTGAGCTCCTCACCCTATCTCTAAGGCTGAGCCCAGACACTGAAAAATAAAGTCATTCCTGCCCCCCGTTTCTGCAATATCATTCATCCAGTCCCCACCCATAGCTCATGATCATAGGTACAGGTGGGAACACAGATTGAATGGTAAATTGACAGCTTCACCTTCCGGCTCAGCTCTGTTTTTACGACAACACAATGGTATGACATACGCATGACTGCTGGTGATACACTGATCTGCCTGTCAATCTCCTGCTCCCTTCATCCAGGGGCATTGGACACAAAAAAGACGGTAGCTTTGATATTTGTTTTTCACTGGTTGTAAATGCATATGTATCCAAGAGAGTGTTTTGCCTTGTTTTCTTTTGACGCATGGTTTCTTGGATACCTAAATGAACTCTAACCCTTTCATTGATTTACTCAACGTTTTACTGTTGCTTATTTAGTCATCAAATTTATGTAATAATGGGTGCAGCTGGTACTCCTTACACCACCCAGAAGCCCTGTTGTCATGAGTAGTTTATACATATTTTTTGCGCATGGTTAATGTAAGCACCAAAAGTTAAAATTGATTAGACAAAGTAATTTCAGATTAAATTTCCTTCACTGTATGAGCTGACCTTGTCTTACACAGCCTCTCTCTGTCTTCTATTTACTTATTATATGGAACTTGCCTACACACCGGTACGGCGTTTTTGAAAGCGGTTCAGCATTACATTTCTTTAGTAGAGGTAATAATGACACTATTACAAACATTGGTAGTGCTATATATTGCTAATCATCGAATCGGAACCATGGACCCGATACGTTTGAACCACTCCCAAAACTCAATTATACCCTATGTCAGAATTGCACGCATCATGCTATGTAAAATACTAAAATGTCAGCCTAGTTAAATATAATCTCCCTAGCTTCAAGTCATCGATTTGTGTAAGGGATCTTATAATATTGCAAGGTCTTATAGCAAGCAGGCTATGTTAACATCATCAAACCTGTTATTATGCTACCCTGTGTAAGGGTTGCCAGGTCCAGCAAAAATGTCCAGCCCAAGGTCTACTTAAAATCCACCCAACGGAAGCTGAAACTAGCCCAGTATTTGAAATCCCAATATACTGTATCTCAAAGCAATAAACCAGTATTTTGCATGCCGATCACATTCAAATGCTTAACATTTTGCAACTCTTTCCACCAGAGTTGCCAACTGTGGTCAGCAGGAGGGAGTGACCCTATTTTATCAGTAGATGACTTGCAACCCGCGACTTCCTAATATTTACCCGCAATTGTATTTTCAAAATAGCCCGGCCTAATTGAGCAGGAAAACCGCGAACCTGTCAACTCGGCTCGGTGTTTCAAGCAGCTGGGTAATCTGAGCGGGAAGGTTTTTTATGTTTATCAAGCAGATAAATGGAAGGAAGCTAAAAATCTGCTGTAATCTTTATGTGCGCTTATCTCTATTTTTATTTTACAGTGGATAGTGATGGTGATGAGTCTGATCACTGAAGAAATACATTTTACAGTTTTGCGTGCGTCCCTGTTTTCCTTTTTCACTTCACAGCACAGTGCCCTTTAAAAATCCACATAACGAATCAGATCCATACTGACCCCCCCAAGCCCCAAAAACGATGCGTTCCGTACAGAATACTCGATCCATTCCTTCCATCATACTGCATTCATACCGTGCCCAAGTCTCTGGGACTATTATTGTAGCAAAATTATTTTCAAATGTTATGTGACTTTCATGATTAAAATTCATGATTATGCAAATATATTTACATATCGAATCAGTAATTAATAATGGAACTTATAATGGTGCTGTTGATTCACACATAATGGTTGAAACAATATAATCCTACTTGAATTAATTGAATGTATCAAACAATTATGCAAATTTGCTTAAGTAAGGGATTTCTATGTTCTATAAAGGAACTAACATGTTAGCCAAAATACTGCTTGTTCAGCAAGGGGCCCGGGTAAAGGCAAAGGCATGATCTGAGAAGTAAGCTGTTGCAAAAGATATTATAAAATACATGCATGGTATTGGATAAGGAGTAATGTAGAAAAGGAGAACAAGGAGCACATATGGGAAGTGACATAAAGTAAGTGGATATAATTAACTCGACTCAGAATGATATTGCAAAAGGAAAATTCCCAAATAGATGGACTTGTTCTGAGCTGATAGGTGAGCCTCAAACAAGCAGAAGTAACTGGTTTCTCCAGATATCCAACCTTTCCTTCAACTGTCTGATGTTTTCTTGAATACGTAGACAAATCTAGAAATGTATACATGGGTATTAATGGATAAAAAGTCTAAGTATTTTGCTGTATATACTGACAAGTCATCAGTTACAGCTCAGGCGGACCTCTCAATTGTCTGTCTTTTTACGCGTTCGAAAAACATGTATTTTTATTCTGCATCTGCACAGCAACATATGTTCGTGTCAAAAAGTAAGTGGCGCCAAGTGTCAAGCGCTCATTTTCGTGTTCAAAATAAATTGTGCCACAAAAAGCATTATTTAATGAAGAAATCAAGTAATGCCTTGCTGCATTCCATCCACAAAAGCAAAATAACTTCACTTTCTTTCGTGCACAGAAATCAAAAGGAATGTTTCTCTCCCCAGAATAACATGGTCCCCAATACTTCAGACCAGATACAGTGGATAGCCTGTATGTAATATGAAACAATAAAATGGCGAATATGAATGGATTAACATTTTGTGCAAGAAAGTGTAGTCTTTTTGCTTTCATAGACAGAATGCACCAAGGGATTATCTGATTTCTTCATTAAACAATGCTTTTTTAGCACAGAATGTATTTTGTAAATGAAAATGAGTGCTTGACACTTTGCACCTCATAAAAATGTCTTGCAGTACTAAGGTATACCTACACTAATACTTCCTATTCAATGGCAAATGGTTCAATCTGTAATGCATTATATTGGATGCCACATGATAATATTATGACTTTTAATCATAACTACTGAAGCTCAAAATCTGAAAATTTTAACCTAGAAGTGAATTATTTTGTCTGATATGCTGAATTCTGCTCATTTTAAATTAAGGTGTTCCAAGTCAGGCATATAAGTCAGCACACTATTCATAAAATTCAGAAATCATTCAGCGTTCGGTGTGGAGAGGTATTCTGTCTCATGGTTTATATCCTGGCGTTCCATACCTAAGCCCTCAAAAGACGGGGAATGGGACAGCGCTAAGCCCTAAACCCTCAAAACCTCCACACGCATTTGCAGATCCGAGGCGGCAGAAGTGTAGCAAAAATCATGTTTAAAAAGACAGCAAATTGAGATGTCCGCCTGAGTTGTAACTGATGAGTGGTCGGTATATACAACTCTTGGAGCAAACTCCATTATCTATTAGTACCTGTGATAAACTTCTCAAATCTCATTACGCATACGAATCTGATTACACGCACGGATTCTGAATACACATTTACAGATTCCTGAACACATTTGCAAATCTCAGTACACATTTACAGATTCCTGAATAAATTCTTTTACACACACGGATTGATATACAGTCACACGACTCACCATACACATTTCCAAATAATTTTGCTACAATAATACCCCATACAAGTCTGATTAATAATACTGCACCCAGGCATGGTAAGCGTACCAGTAAGCGTACCACGCCCAGGCACGGTACGGAGCAATCTTACTAATCAAATGAACTGGACATTAGGAGTCAAACGTCCTCAGGCATGGTACAGATCAGCTAGGGTGAGTACACCCTTAAAAACAATCTGTACATCACACTTTAGTGTGGCCTGCACTTTTATAATGTGCATATTCCTAACATACCTTACTACGGTTACTTTTAAAGTATATATATAAATGTATGTGTATGTAAAGTTTTAAACATGATATCATATATGCTTTACTTTTCACGATTAATGCAAAAGAGGCCTTATGAACATTAAATGGTTTGTACAGTTTAATATATAACTTACCCAAATGAAGTCTCCAGAAACTACTAAAACTAGAAAAGTTGCTGTTAGACTGAAAACTGTATATTTCTGGGACTCCCCCTCATCTAATCCCTACTCATCCCACAACTCGCAACCTCTACAATTTCTAGAATTACTGGATGGATCAACCGGAGATGCAAAAGCCAATAAATGCATTCCTACCCAAATGCTCAGAGTCCTACTTGTGACGCAAATCTATGAAACTACATCTATTCATTTACTGTATATTCCACTTGTATCCCAGTTCATTTAATCTTTTCCCACCAATTAGGTGGTTAACTGTATTTATTTGAGCATGTTTTAATGTCTATGTCTTCAAATGTCATCTATAAAATTTATATACTATACATTTCTGAATATTTATATTCTATTTATTACTTTCCCATTTGCACTATGCCCAGTGTTTTCTGTGACACAACATGAAGAACCGTAACAGACACACCAATGGCATAACGAAATACCACGTAATGTCAAACACATACTGACACATATAGACTCCACTGTGATTTTCTTCTAATATCAGGTGTTCCTGCTACTTGGATTGACTGGACTGACTGCACTCACACACGCTCCAGTTAACCAGCGAAAACACTGCTGCATAGGCGAACGTGCATAATATCTGTATAATATACCAGATCCAAAACGTGCAACTAAACACGAACAAACAGAAAGTTGTTGTATTACCATTTCAACTTTGAAAATAAATGTATATATTTATTGTAACACTAGAATAATTAAGATGAGCCTGCATAAAAATGGCAAAGAATCTGAAAAATGAGAACGAGTTATTCCCTGCATGGTCCCTCACCCGCCTCCGTCTTGTCCTTTTACTGCCACACACCACTGCTGCTTCAGTTTTTGGGGCAATTTGTCTCAAAATTAAATCAGGCGTAGATTTAATTTTGTCATTTTGATAACGTGCATGTTTGGCATGAAAAATAAGGAATGTGCTGGTATGAAACTAGCAAAACCACTTTGTGTTGCGCATTCCGCCAGTGCAAAATAGGGCCCTAACTGTTTATGCAATTTATGTACCATGAGTTTTATTGGAAGTTATGTTGCACATATTTAATCTTATTTATTTTATTAGCTGCATAACTTTACTGTTGCTGTTATACTGTAACTTTGTCTTACTGCTTTCAGTATTCTTATGATCCATCTCACATTTCACTGCAAGTTAACTGTCGGTCTCCGTATCTGTATGTGAGAAATGAAACTCTTCAATCCTTGTATATCAATGTTCAGTAACATAGTTGCATGGTTGTGGACAAATCAGCTACTTAACCCCCCCACACACACACACACATTGCCACACTGCAACCAATTACCCCACCCCCCCCCCCCCCCCCCCCCAACCTTCCACCCACTGCGGGTGTCCCTCTGCTCCATGTGGCCATCCTCTTTTTTGGAAAACCAGTATGGTAGTATGGTAATCCTAAAAATGGATGCATGAAATGTTGCCTCTGGATCTATCAAAATAATAAGTGAAGTAAAACACACTGAGAATTCCAATACCATAGTGACTAAGGGTAAAATCATTATAACCGTTGTGAAATATCCACATAATCCTGGCCCTGCCCGTTTGCCTAGAGCCAAATATTGCATCGGGAAATAGAAACCTAAGGTATAATCTAAGGATATGTATTTTGTATTGCCTTTGATAAAAGGTTTAGCAGACACCTTATTTACAGAGAACCCATAAAACCATGCAAACTTTTGACCTTCTATGATACCGTTAAACATTTGGTATCTTGGAACCACACCTTGGAGAAAGTGAAAATTTACTTATCCTCCTCCTTTAACTGCATCACAAAAGGTTACATTTGATTAAACCATGACAAAATTCATACACAAATCCATAGACACACAGTCATACAGAAGACTGCAACCCAAATGCACTGCACCGCACATCACTGAAAAGTTTGAAAAGACTGGAAAATTAAAATACTCCAAAAAACATGTTTTAATCCTGAAAGGACTGCGATTTGATTATGGAAGATCTCATCGAATCACCATTCTTCGAAATTTCACTTTTTCACTATCAAAAAATATTTTTTGGGATTCTGTTTTACATACCAGTGAACCATTGGAAAAACAACCAGAAATTACTTTGAATACAACCAAAATGTTGCACCTTTTCAGAATAATAAATCTGAATAATAAATCATTTAAAATTTATTCCAATACTTTATAAGCCCAGTAATCTAAAACTGGTCATAAATCACTCTTTGTGTACTTGATGATTAGGAAAGACACTTATGGTTACAAGATCTGAGACACAAAATGTTGCTTCAGCAGGTCTAAGTACACATTTTGACCCATTTGACCCATTAAAGTTCCATAGAATTCCTTAGTCCTTCAGCTAAAGAGACAATACAATGAACATCATTACCATAAAGTACAAAACAACTGATTATAATGAACTATATCACACAAAAACATGAAAAATTGATAACCAGAAAATTTCAAGATAAAATAGGTGGCTGGACATGGGTGTTGTTAGACGGCTTTTACTGGGGCTTTTACGGCTTTTACATTATGTGCCGTACCCATCAAAATCTAACACTCGGCAAAAAAAAAAAAAAGCTTTCAACAACAAAATAATTTATTTGGCAGTACATAAATTTAGATTGATAATTTTGGGAAAAGAGTGGATGTTTTACTATCCCAAAGTGTAGGAGTGTAGTTTTATCCACAAACAGAAGCCAAGCTCGTACATGTGCATTTCAGGTCACGGGTGGGGGGGGGGCTGTGCCACAGTCAAGTATTATGTCCAGCAATGCCACTGTGGCAGGATATGTCTTTGGTTGAAGAAAGTAACCCAAAATCTAACCCACTAAAGACCAGTTCATGTTTTTATAAATTTATAATCTACCTGCTGCATTTTGCTCTAGATAAGTATGTCTCATAAACAAATTAAAACTGACATCTGATTTTCACATGACGCTGAATGTTTGCAACTCAGTATATTCAACATTAACAGCTCAGACTGTTCTGAAGAACAATACTATTATGTTCTAGGTTACTAGGATAGCTGTGTAATATGATTTGCCATGACTACTCTTTATAAACCCTTATGTTATTGCAACTGAGAAAGACATTCCTAGTATGTCATAAAGCTGCTGTCCTTTAATTCATCAGAATTTATCTACAATAAAGATAAGGTATCAGGGATTTCATGACAAATAAAGAAAGGAGATTAGGTAGTAATTGTTTCTCTATACAATAACCCAATGCAAAACACATGGCTAAGCTGTGAGAAAATGTCTGCCAGTTCCAAAGTTGTTGGATAGTGTAATGTTTTGCTGGAACGGATTAATTTAAAGAACCTTTTGTGCAGCGAAGTAATGTCTAATGCACATTAACTCTTACCATTTCCTGCATATCACAAGGCTATAGAATACATATGAATCGCTTGGTTAGAAACAAGACTACTGTCAGCAAATGTTGGGAAATGATTATGTTAGTCAAGGGTTTTTCAAATCCTTGAAAAACTTTGTTTTCTTGTACGCCAGGGCAATTTATTGGACTGCTAGATGCATGTGAATGAGATAAAGCTGGTCCTGAAATAAGTTTAACATTTTGAAAACAAAGCAAGCAAAGTGAGTCATATAAGTCTAAATATGGACCAGGGTAAATTTCAGGGTAAATGACATTCATGTGACCTTCCACACGGTGTTTTGCAATCCCTCCCATTTTAATGTGCCTGTAATGTAAAACCTGCTATTCCCCATGTCATGTGGGGAGGAGACAAGCCACTAAAGCAAAAATGAAATAGCTAAATAAATTATAGGAATTTAATAATGCAAAATGCCATTTAAATGAGGCCATTTAAATGAGTTTGCTAAGTAAATTTCTTAACATACCTTGTCAAACATTTGTTTTTAAAAGGGTAGTAACATTAATTCTAACTACAAACAAGAAGTATAACAACAAAAGTAAAAACTAGAAACTAGTAACAAACTTATACATATACGGAGTAACTTTCACTTGCTTCCTTTTACCAAAACTTGAATTGGAATCTTTTATGTCCTAAAAATAATTAATATTACACACCAGTTTATCTGAAAAAAAAATCAAATTTAGAAATGTTGACTTTAAAAAGAGCTAATAAAGAACATATTTTATGCTTTTTTGTCAGTAGATGACGCTCAATTTTCATTGAATTCACATTTGATTGTTCTATTTTCTAACATAATATCTTTTAAAAGATGAACTTCAAGAAGCCATGGAGGCATCCATCCACCCTCCCATCCTTCCATACTCTGCACCCTCTTGTCCTACGCAGGGTCGCAGCGGTCCGGAGCCTATCCTGGAAGCTATGGGCGCAAGGCAAGGAACAATCCAGTTTGGGGCGCTGACCCATCACACATTCGCACCCCATTCACTCACACATGAACACCTACGGGCAATTTGGCAACTTCAATTCAACTGGCAATTTTTAGACTGGGGGGGGGGGGGGGCATTAATCTCTGAGGAAACTTTATGACATCTTGGGTTGAACATGCAAACACCAAACATGTCACAGAACTGGGTGTAGATCCATGGAAGCCATGGAAACATATTACACTATTAATAAGTCTGTGGAACAAACTTGGGACAGCCTTAAAGTATCCTGACTGGGGGGAAAAATCAAAATAAGCCATACATTTATATATAAAGATATGAGACAGAAACAATGGACTGTTAACAAATAAACTGGAGATTAATGATTAAACTGTCTGAAACATCACATGGTACTGACAGCTCTCTGCTTTTCAGCTCTGTAAAGTCAGTCCCACAGATGACACATGATGAAAGGAACTGAGAAAGGAAACAGAGAGAAAGCAGAGTGACAGCCGGTATGGCACCCTCAGGGGCCCAAGTGACTGCTATTTTGCTCACCTGGACGATACTATGGACTGTTACAGGTAAGACAGTATTTCAGTCCTTTGAAGTCAAATAAGCATCCTGGATAGTCCTGTGGTTGTTTATACATCATAAAACCATTAAATTGCATTGACTCTATAACATTTTCACTGATAATAAATGAAAGACAAATGAATAATTAAAACGTATCAAACTTACCTGATTTTACTTAAGGGATAACCAGATCCAGAATATGTTTACGCATATGAGATTCCTCAAATGTTTAGAGATTTTTTGTTCAAACGAAACATGTCAAAGCGAATGAAAAACTAAAAATTATGGATTAGGTTGATTAAGGATTAGGTTGAAAAATACCCCTAATTTTGCTGAATTGCCAATATTAAATGTGATTGGCAGTTATAGTGTCTAAAAACACATGAAAAGAATAAACATACTGTGTGTATGTGTGTGTGTGTGTATATATATATATATATATATATATATATATATATATATATATATATATATATATATATATATATATATATATATATATATATATATATAGAGAGAGAGAGAGAGAGAGAGAGAGAGAGAGAGAGAGTCTTAGGCAGCCTTTGTTAAAATACATTACAGCTGGAAAACTGAATATCGAATATAAGGCTAACTTTATTGCGGTTTAACAAGAATGTCTCAGTAAGATATTCCAAGACTGAAGTAGAATTTTATGAGCTGTATTCATCGCTCCATGTTCATGTAAGTGTGCTCAGTACCCTGATTATCTTACGCGCATAAGAAATAAACCTGCGAGCAAAATTTGATCTGGTCCAGACCTGCAGCCTTACAACATGTCTGCAAATGTTGAAAAAGTTCTGTCAAATACTTTTTAAGTTGTTGGACTAATGGGACCAAATGTCTCAAAGTATCCTTCTTTCTATTACTGTACAGTGCTGCTTCAGTTTTGGATCTGTCTCAACATTTGATCGCTTCAAATTTTCTACGTGACAACATGTCTGCATGTGTTGGAAGAAGATTTAAACAATACTTTTAGAGTTACATTTTCCACAAGACTAAGTGTCATCTACAGCTGTTGTTTGTTTACTTTGCTGCTACACAGTGCTGTGGCTTTATCTCAAGTGCAATTTATATGAAGATGAAACCAGATGTTTCATTCATTTAATGAAATAGAAATGACCAGAAATAGAAATCAAATACTTTTTGACAAATTCAAAATGTTAAACGTCACCTGCTTTCACAATTCCCTTTGTTTCCACTAAGTGGCGTTGCTCCAGTTTTGAAGCAATCTGCCTCAGAGTCTCAAAGTTTTTTTAGAATTTAATCAATTTTAGGTCCTCACCCATATGATGCCTCTGCAAGGTTTGAATAAGATATTTGACTTATTATTTTACATACAAAAACATTGGTGGTGGTGGCAGACTGGGGCTAAAACAACATGTATTCCCTGAATCATGGAGAGGGTAGGGGAGAGCCTGGAAACTATCCCAGGCAGCACAGGGCACCTGTCTGGGATACATCGAGTCCATTTAAGTGCAGTATTTAAAAAGGTGCAAAATCCCCTAAAGCAATTTAACGAAAGTGAAAAATGCCTAAATAAAGTGCCGAGTCTATCATAATAAATGTCATCTGATTTAAGCAAAAGAATTCATTTTAATCGTGATTGCTTCTTTCCTACTTGAGTGAAAAAAATTGAAAAACAGTTGAGTTATGAAAGTTATGCATTTCATGTTCCAAGCAGAAACTCATACTTTCCAGTACCATAGCTGCAGTATTTCATTGTCAGTGTTAACTGATTTTGCCGAAATGTACACAATATATATATATATATATATATGTGTGTGTGTATATATATATATATATATGTGTGTGTGTATATATATATATATATATATATATATATATATTTTCTGATTTTGCCGAAATGTACACAATATTAAGATATATATATTCTCTAATATTGGGCGAGATAGTGGTGCAGTGGTTAGCACTGTTGCCTCACACCTCTAGGACCTGGGTTAGAGTCTGGAGTTTGCAATCCTCCGGGTACTCCGGTTTCCCCCCACAGTCCAAAAACATGCTGAGGCTAATTGGACTTGCTAAATTGCCCATAGGTATGCATGTGTAAGTGAATGGTGTATGTGTGTGCCCTGCAATGGGCTGACCCCCCAGGCTTGTTCCCTGCCTCGTGCCCATTGCTTCTGGGATAGGCTCCGGACCCCCCCCCCGTGACCCAGTAGGAGAAGCAGTTTGGAAAATGGATGGATATTGAAATTAATTAGAAATATCATTTTCACTTTTATTGTTCTTTTATTTCAAAGGCACATGTATACATACCTGATGGTTATCAGAAAAAAATAAGTACATCATTACACTTATACATGTCAATTACGTTTTAAAATGTATCTTATTAAATAAATCACCAGAATGCCAGTGGCTTAGTTGATAGTAGTTTAGCTTCACACATTAATGATTGGAGGTTCAGATTCATTGTATGTTCGATGTTTCTGTGTTAAGGCAAATCTGCTTTCCCTAAATTTTCCCTTAAAGGATGACGGTGTGTACTATGATAGAATAGAATTTGTCCAGGGTATCCACAGACTTGTGTGCCATGATTTGTATGATGAAAGAAACTCTGTGTGTTGTAAGCAGCTATGGATGGTGGATAAATTAAGACCAAGGATAGGCAATCTTACCCTTAAAGGGCCAGTATGTATGCAGGTTTTTGGGATAACCAGGTTAGCTGTTAAATCCTAGCCAATCATTCATCTAATTAGCAATTTAATGAGGGAGTTGCAGCAAAAACCTGCATAAAAACGGCCCTTTCTGGATAAGATTGCCTAAGAATAAATCAATAATGACAGTTTGATAAGCAATAAGCTTCAAAAACCAGTTGATAAAGTAGCAGTAATACGCTGTTTTTTATTGCAGTATATAAAACCTCATACAATACAAAAATAGAATACTGGAAAAAACATGTTGCCATGGATTTGAAAAAGTAAGAACAGGCTAAGCAAAAGGATTCAGGAAGGGGGGTGAATACATTCCCTTTAAGACCTATAAAGATAATCAATTTAAAAAATGAGAAACAAATGAACAAAAACCTAATAATATTACCACAGTATTATTGAAATAATTTTTTCTTCAAAATTTATTTTATTAATACAGGAACGGAACTTGAATTGAGAGAAACGGAGGTCACTAAACCTACTTACAATAACTCACAACTAATGAAATTAAGAAATAAAACAATTATAAATAAAAATGAAGCAATAAAAATAAAAGACTCAGGAAAAAACAAAAGTGCAAGTGCCATACTACAAACAGCGAATGAAGCAAAAAGGGTAATGAAACCTGGAGCATCAATGAGAAAACAGCAAACCACCGACTCACCAACAACAATCGATTTTTCCAAAACCATGCAGTTCAGTGACACGAGTCCAACTCAGTCATCTAAAATGATCTCAGCAACCTCTGGAGCTACTGATCCTACAAGCACAGCTGAGCACAGTACCACTGACAGGCAAACAGCAGCTATCTCCTCAGCATTCACCACTGATGCAACTTCTCAAACAGCAAGCACAGCCAAGGGTTCGACAATTACCACTTCCGAAGTAACCCTGACGTCTCAGACACCTTTGAATACTGTTGCAGATACAATGACTCCAAGTGCTTATGTGACAAGTTCAGCAACATCAACCGAGATCACCTCAGGGGTAACTGCATCCACTGCTCCAATTATTACCTCTGGATCGACAGCCATCACAAGCACAGGAAGCATGGCCACTGAAGTGTCAGATATGACAAGCTCCCAAACAGTCATAACAACTGAGCAGACAAGCCATACAACACCTTTCATGACAACAACCTCTGATGTTCTGCAAACCACTGACTCACCTATATCAACAGTCGGGATTTCCAAAACCACAGATTTCGGTGACACGAGTCCTACTCAATCATCTGAAATGACCTCAGCAACCTCTGGAGCTACTGATCCTACAAGCACAGCTGAGCACAGTACCACTGACAGGCAAACAGCAGCTATCTCCTCAGCATTCACCACTGATGCAACTTCTCAAACAGCAAGCACAGCCGAAGGTTCGACAATTACCACTTCCGAAGTAACCCTGACGTCTCAGACACCTTTGACTACTGTTGCAGATACAATGACTCCAAGTGCTGATGTGACAAGTTCAGCAACATCAACCGAGATCACCGCAGGGCTAAATGCATCCACTGCTCCAGTTATTACCTCTGAATCGACAGCCATCACAAGCACAGGAAGCATGGCCACTGAAGTGTCAGATATGACAAGCTCCCAAACAATCATAACAACTGAGCAGACAAGCCATGCAACACCTTTCATGACAACAACCTCTGATGTTCTGCAAACCACTGACTCACCTACATCAACAGTCGGGATTTCCAAAACCACAGATTTCGGTGACACGAGTCCTACTCAATCATCTGAAATGACCTCGGCAACCTCTGGAGCTAGTGATCCTACAAGCACAGCTGAGCACAGTACCACTGACAGGCAAACAGCAGCTATCTCCTCAGCATTCACCACTGATGCAACTTCTCAAACAGCAAGCACAGCCGAGGTTTCGACAATTACCACTTCCGAAGTAACCCTGACGTCTCAGACACCTTTGACTACTGTTGCAGATACAATGACTCCAAGTGCTGATGTGACAAGTTCAGCAACATCAACCGAGATCACCGCAGGGCCAAATGCATCCACTGCTCCAGTTATTACCTCTGAATCGACAGCCATCACAAGCACAGGAAGCATGGCCACTGAAGTGTCAGATATGACAAGCTCCCAAACAGTCATAACAACTGAGCAGACAAGCCATACAACACCTTTCATGACAACAACCTCTGATGTTCTGCAAACCACTGACTCACCTACATCAACAGTCGGGATATCCAAAACCACAGATTTCGGTGACACGAGTCCTACTCAATCATCTGAAATGACCTCGGCAACCTCTGGAGCTAGTGATCCTACAAGCACAGCTGAGCACAGTACCACTGACAGGCAAACAGCAGCTATCTCCTCAGCATTCACCACTGATGCAACTTCTCAAACAGCAAGCACAGCCGAGGGTTCGACAATTACCACTTCCGAAGTAACCCTGACGTCTCAGACACCTTTGACTACTGTTGCAGATACAATGACTCCAAGTGCTGATGTGACAAGTTCAGCAACATCAACTGAGATCACCTCAGGGGTAACTGCATCCACTGCTCCAATTATTACCTCTGGATCGACAGCCATCACAAGCACAGGAAGCATGGCCACTGAAGTGTCAGATATGACAAGCTCCCAAACCGTCATAACAACTGAGCAGACAAGCCATACAACACCTTTCATGACAACAACCTCTGACGTTCTGCAAACCACTGACTCACCTACATCAACAGTCGGGATTTCCAAAACCACAAATTTCGGTGACATGAGTCCTACTCAATCATCTGAAATGACCTCGGCAACCTCTGGAGCTACTGATCCTACAAGCACAGCTGAGCACAGTACCACTGACAGGCAAACAGCAGCTATCTCCTCAGCATTCACCACTGATGCAACTTCTCAAACAGCAAGCACAGCCGAGGGTTCGACAATTACCACTTCCGAAGTAACCCTGACATCTCAGACACCTTTGACTACTGTTGCAGATACAATGACTCCAAGTGCTGATGTGACAAGTTCAGCAACATCAACCGAGATCACCGCAGGGCTAAATGCATCCACTGCTCCAGTTATTACCTCTGAATCGACAGCCATCACAAGCACAGGAAGCATGGCCACTGAAGTGTCAGATATGACAAGCTCCCAAACAGTCATAACAACTGAGCAGACAAGCCATGCAACACCTTTCATGACAACAACCTCTGATGTTCTGCAAACCACTGACTCACCTACATCAACAGTCGGGATTTCCAAAACCACAGATTTCGGTGACACGAGTCCTACTCAATCATCTGAAATGACCTCGGCAACCTCTGGAGCTAGTGATCCTACAAGCACAGCTGAGCACAGTACCACTGACAGGCAAACAGCAGCTATCTCCTCAGCATTCACCACTGATGCAACTTCTCAAACAGCAATCACAGCCGAGGGTTCGACAATTACCACTTCCGAAGTAACCCTGACGTCTCAGACACCTTTGACTACTGTTGCAGATACAATGACTCCAAGTGCTAATGTGACAAGTTCAGCAACATCAACCGAGATCACCTCAGGGGTAACTGCATCCACTGCTCCAATTATTACCTCTGGATCGACAGCCATCACAAGCACAGGAAGCATGGCCACTGAAGTGTCAGATATGACAAGCTCCCAAACAGTCATAACAACTGAGCAGACAAGCCATACAACACCTTTCATGACAACAACCTCTGATGTTCTGCAAACCACTGACTCACCTACATCAACAGTCGGGATTTCCAAAACCACAGATTTCGGTGACATGAGTCCTACTCAATCATCTGAAATGACCTCGGCAACCTCTGGAGCTACTGATCCTACAAGCACAGCTGAGCACAGTACCACTGACAGGCAAACAGCAGCTATCTCCACAGCATTCACCACTGATGCAACTTCTCAAACAGCAAGCACAGCCGAAGGTTCGACAATTACCACTTCCGAAGTAACCCTGACGTCTCAGACACCTTTGACTACTGTTGCAGATACAATGACTCCAAGTGCTGATGTGACAAGTTCAGCAACATCAACCGAGATCACCGCAGGGCTAAATGCATCCACTGCTCCAGTTATTACCTCTGAATCGACAGCCATCACAAGCACAGGAAGCATGGCCACTGAAGTGTCAGATATGACAAGCTCCCAAACAGTCATAACAACTGAGCAGACAAGCCATGCAACACCTTTCATGACAACAACCTCTGATGTTCTGCAAACCACTGACTCACCTACATCAACAGTCGGGATTTCCAAAACCACAGATTTCGGTGACACGAGTCCTACTCAATCATCTGAAATGACCTCGGCAACCTCTGGAGCTACTGATCCTACAAGCACAGCTGAGCACAGTACCACTGACAGGCAAACAGCAGCTATCTCCTCAGGATTCACCACTGATGCAACTTCTCAAACAGCAAGCACAGCCGATGGTTCGACAATTACCACTTCCGAAGTAACCCTGACGTCTCAGACACCTTTGACTACTGTTGCAGATACAATGACTCCAAGTGCTGATGTGACAAGTTCAGCAACATCAACCGAGATCACCTCAGGGGTAACTGCATCCACTGCTCCAATTATTACCTCTGGATCGACAGCCATCACAAGCACAGGAAGCATGGCCACTGAAGTGTCAGATATGACAAGCTCCCAAACAGTCATAATAACTGAGCAGACAAGCCATACAACACCTTTCATGACAACAACCTCTGATGTTCTGCAAACCACTGACTCACCTACATCAACAGTCGGGATTTCCAAAACCACAGATTTCGGTGACACGAGTCCTACTCAATCATCTGAAATGACCTCGGCAACCTCTGGAGCTAGTGATCCTACAAGCACAGCTGAGCACAGTACCACTGACAGGCAAACAGCAGCTATCTCCTCAGCATTCACCACTGATGCAACTTCTCAAACAGCAAGCACAGCCGAGGGTTCGACAATTACCACTTCCGAAGTAACCCTGACGTCTCAGACACCTTTGACTACTGTTGCAGATACAATGACTCCAAGTGCTGATGTGACAAGTTCAGCAACATCAACTGAGATCACCTCAGGGGTAACTGCATCCACTGCTCCAATTATTACCTCTGGATCGACAGCCATCACAAGCACAGGAAGCATGGCCACTGAAGTGTCAGATATGACAAGCTCCCAAACCGTCATAACAACTGAGCAGACAAGCCATACAACACCTTTCATGACAACAACCTCTGATGTTCTGCAAACCACTGACTCACCTACATCAACAGTCGGGATTTCCAAAACCACAGATTTCGGTGACACGAGTCCTACTCAATCATCTGAAATGACCTCGGCAACCTCTGGAGCTACTGATCCTACAAGCACAGCTGAGCACAGTACCACTGACAGGCAAACAGCAGCTATCTCCTCAGCATTCACCACTGATGCAACTTCTCAAACAGCAAGCACAGCCGAGGGTTCGACAATTACCACTTCCGAAGTAACCCTGACGTCTCAGACACCTTTGACTACTGTTGCAGATACAATGACTCCAAGTGCTGATGTGACAAGTTCAGCAACATCAACTGAGATCACCTCAGGGGTAACTGCATCCACTGCTCCAATTATTACCTCTGGATCGACAGCCATCACAAGCACAGGAAGCATGGCCACTGAAGTGTCAGATATGACAAGCTCCCAAACCGTCATAACAACTGAGCAGACAAGCCATACAACACCTTTCATGACAACAACCTCTGATGTTCTGCAAACCACTGACTCACCTACATCAACAGTCGGGATTTCCAAAACCACAGATTTCGTTGACACGAGTCCTACTCAATCATCTGAAATGACCTCGGCAACCTCTGGAGCTACTGATCCTACAAGCACAGCTGAGCACAGTACCACTGACAGGCAAACAGCAGCTATCTCCTCAGCATTCACCACTGTTGCAACTTCTGAAACAGCAAGCACAGCCGAGGGTTCGACAATTACCACTTCCGAAGTAACCCTGACGTCTCAGACACCTTTGACTACTGTTGCAGATACAATGACTCCAAGTGCTGATGTGACAAGTTCAGCAACATCAACCGAGATCACCTCAGGGGTAACTGCATCCACTGCTCCAATTATTACCTCTGGATCGACAGCCATCACAAGCACAGGAAGCATGGCCACTGAAGTGTCAGATATGACAAGCTCCCAAACAGTCATAACAACTGAGCAGACAAGCCATGCAACACCTTTCATGACAACAACCTCTGATGTTCTGCAAACCACTGACTCACCTACATCAACAGTCGGGATTTCCAAAACCACAGATTTCGGTGACACGAGTCCTACTCAATCATCTGAAATGACCTCGGCAACCTCTGGAGCTAGTGATCCTACAAGCACAGCTGAGCACAGTACCACTGACAGGCAAACAGCAGCTATCTCCTCAGCATTCACCACTGATGCAACTTCTCAAACAGCAAGCACAGCCGAGGGTTCGACAATTACCACTTCCGAAGTAACCCTGACGTCTCAGACACCTTTGACTACTGTTGCAGATACAATGACTCCAAGTGCTGATGTGACAAGTTCAGCAACATCAACTGAGATCACCTCAGGGGTAACTGCATCCACTGCTCCAATTATTACCTCTGGATCGACAGCCATCACAAGCACAGGAAGCATGGCCACTGAAGTGTCAGATATGACAAGCTCCCAAACAGTCATAACAACTGAGCAGACAAGCCATACAACACCTTTCATGACAACAACCTCTGATGTTCTGCAAACCACTGACTCACCTACATCAACAGTCGGGATTTCCAAAACCACAGATTTCGTTGACACGAGTCCTACTCAATCATCTGAAATGACCTCGGCAAACTCTGGAGCTACTGATCCTACAAGCACAGCTGAGCACAGTACCACTGACAGGCAAACAGCAGCTATCTCCTCAGCATTCACCACTGATGCAACTTCTCAAACAGCAAGCACAGCCGAGGGTTCGACAATTACCACTTCCGAAGTAACCCTGACGTCTCAGACACCTTTGACTACTGTTGCAGATACAATGACTCCAAGTGCTGATGTGACAAGTTCAGCAACATCAACCGAGATCACCTCAGGGGTAACTGCATCCACTGCTCCAATTATTACCTCTGGATCGACAGCCATCACAAGCACAGGAAGCATGGCCACTGAAGTGTCAGATATGACAAGCTCCCAAACCGTCATAACAACTGAGCAGACAAGCCATACAACACCTTTCATGACAACAACCTCTGATGTTCTGCAAACCACTGACTCACCTACATCAACAGTCGGGATTTCCAAAACCACAGATTTCGTTGACACGAGTCCTACTCAATCATCTGAAATGACCTCGGCAAACTCTGGAGCTACTGATCCTACAAGCACAGCTGAGCACAGTACCACTGACAGGCAAACAGCAGCTATCTCCTCAGCATTCACCACTGATGCAACTTCTCAAACAGCAAGCACAGCCGAGGGTTCGACAATTACCACTTCCGAAGTAACCCTGACGTCTCAGACACCTTTGACTACTGTTGCAGATACAATGACTCCAAGTGCTGATGTGACAAGTTCAGCAACATCAACCGAGATCACCTCAGGGGTAACTGCATCCACTGCTCCAATTATTACCTCTGGATCGACAGCCATCACAAGCACAGGAAGCATGGCCACTGAAGTGTCAGATATGACAAGCTCCCAAACAGTCATAACAACTGAGCAGACAAGCCATGCAACACCTTTCATGACAACAACCTCTGATGTTCTGCAAACCACTGACTCACCTACATCAACAGTCGGGATTTCCAAAACCACAGATTTCGGTGACACGAGTCCTACTCAATCATCTGAAATGACCTCGGCAACCTCTGGAGCTAGTGATCCTACAAGCACAGCTGAGCACAGTACCACTGACAGGCAAATAGCAGCTATCTCCTCAGCATTCACCACTGATGCAACTTCTCAAACAGCAAGCACAGCCGAGGGTTCGACAATTACCACTTCCGAAGTAACCCTGACGTCTCAGACACCTTTGACTACTGTTGCAGATACAATGACTCCAAGTGCTGATGTGACAAGTTCAGCAACATCAACCGAGATTACCTCAGGGGTAACTGCATCCATTGCTCCAATTATTACCTCTGCATCGACAGCCATCACAAGCACAGGAAGCATGGCCACTGAAGTGTCAGATATGACAAGCTCCCAAACAGTCATAACAACTGAGCAGACAAGCCATACAACACCTTTCATGACAACAACCTCTGATGTTCTGCAAACCACTGACTCACCTACATCAACAGTCGGGATTTCCAAAACCACAGATTTCGGTGACACGAGTCCTACTCAATCATCTGAAATGACCTCGGCAACCTCTGGAGCTACTGATCCTACAAGCACAGCTGAGCACAGTACCACTGACAGGCAAACAGCAGCTATCTCCTCAGCATTCACCACTGATGCAACTTCTCAAACAGCAAGCACAGCCGAGGGTTCGACAATTACCACTTCCGAAGTAACCCTGACGTCTCAGACACCTTTGACTACTGTTGCAGATACAATGACTCCAAGTGCTGATGTGACAAGTTCAGCAACATCAACCGAGATCACCTCAGGGGTAACTGCATCCACTGCTCCAATTATTACCTCTGGATCGACAGCCATCACAAGCACAGGAAGCATGGCCACTGAAGTGTCAGATATGACAAGCTCCCAAACAGTCATAACAACTGAGCAGACAAGCCATACAACACCTTTCATGACAACAACCTCTGATGTTCTGCAAACCACTGACTCATCTATATCAACAGTCGGGATTTCCAAAACCACAGATTTCGGTGACACGAGTCCTACTCAATCATCTGAAATGACCTCGGCAACCTCTGGAGCTACTGATCCTACAAGCACAGCTGAGCACAGTACCACTGACAGGCAAACAGCAGCTATCTCCTCAGCATTCACCAGTGATGCAACTTCTCAAACAGCAAGCACAGCCGAGGGTTCGACAATTACCACTTCCGAAGTAACCCTGACGTCTCAGACACCTTTGACTACTGTTGCAGATACAATGACTCCAAGTGCTGATGTGACAAGTTCAGCAACATCAACCGAGATCACCTCAGGGGTAACTGCATCCACTGCTCCAATTATTACCTCTGGATCGACAGCCATCACAAGCACAGGAAGCATGGCCACTGAAGTGTCAGATATGACAAGCTCCCAAACAGTCATAACAACTGAGCAGACAAGCCATACAACACCTTTCATGACAACAACCTCTGATGTTCTGCAAACCACTGACTCACCTACATCAACAGTCGGGATTTCCAAAACCACAGATTTCGGTGACACGAGTCCTACTCAATCATCTGAAATGACCTCGGCAACCTCTGGAGCTACTGATCCTACAAGCACAGCTGAGCACAGTACCACTGACAGGCAAACAGCAGCTATCTCCTCAGCATTCACCACTGATGCAACTTCTCAAACAGCAAGCACAGCCGAGGGTTCGACAATTACCACTTCCGAAGTAACCCTGACGTCTCAGACACCTTTGACTACTGTTGCAGATACAATGACTCCAAGTGCTGATGTGACAAGTTCAGCAACATCAACCGAGATCACCTCAGGGGTAACTGCATCCACTGCTCCAATTATTACCTCTGGATCGACAGCCATCACAAGCACAGGAAGCATGGCCACTGAAGTGTCAGATATGACAAGCTCCCAAACAGT
This sequence comes from Brienomyrus brachyistius, assembly GCF_023856365.1. Taxonomy (NCBI): domain Eukaryota; kingdom Metazoa; phylum Chordata; class Actinopteri; order Osteoglossiformes; family Mormyridae; genus Brienomyrus; species Brienomyrus brachyistius. The sequence continues at coordinate 14,092,976 of NC_064542.1, forward strand.
CATAACAACTGAGCAGACAAGCCATACAACACCTTTCATGACAACAACCTCTGATGTTCTGCAAACCACTGACTCATCTATATCAACAGTCGGGATTTCCAAAACCACAGATTTCGGTGACACGAGTCCTACTCAATCATCTGAAATGACCTCGGCAACCTCTGGAGCTACTGATCCTACAAGCACAGCTGAGCACAGTACCACTGACAGGCAAACAGCAGCTATCTCCTCAGCATTCACCACTGATGCAACTTCTCAAACAGCAAGCACAGCCGAGGGTTCGACAATTACCACTTCCGAAGTAACCCTGACGTCTCAGACAACTTTGACTACTGTTGCAGAAACAATGACTCCAAGTGCTAATGTGACAAGTTCAGGAACATCAACCGAGATCACCTCAGGGGTAACTGCATCCACTGCTCCAATTATTACCTCTGGATTGACAGCCATCACAAGCACAGGAAGCATGGCCACTGAAGTGTCAGATATGACAAGCTCCCAAACAATCATAACAACTGAGCAGACAAGCCATGCAACACCTTTCATGACAACAACCTCTGATGTTCTGCAAACCACTGACTCACCTACATCAACAGTCGGGATTTCCAAAACCACAGATTTCAGTGACACGAGTCCTACTCAATCATCTGAAATGACCTCGGCAACCTCTGGAGCTAGTGATCCTACAAGCACAGCTGAGCACAGTACCACTGACAGGCAAACAGCAGCTATCTCCTCAGCATTCACCACTGATGCAACTTCTCAAACAGCAAGCACAGCCGAGGTTTCGACAATTACCACTTCCGAAGTAACCCTGACGTCTCAGACACCTTTGACTACTGTTGCAGATACAATGACTCCAAGTGCTGATGTGACAAGTTCAGCAACATCAACCGAGATCACCGCAGGGCCAAATGCATCCACTGCTCCAGTTATTACCTCTGAATCGACAGCCATCACAAGCACAGGAAGCATGGCCACTGAAGTGTCAGATATGACAAGCTCCCAAACAGTCATAACAACTGAGCAGACAAGCCATACAACACCTTTCATGACAACAACCTCTGATGTTCTGCAAACCACTGACTCACCTACATCAACAGTCGGGATTTCCAAAACCACAGATTTCAGTGACACGAGTCCTACTCAATCATCTGAAATGACCTCGGCAACCTCTGGAGCTAGTGATCCTACAAGCACAGCTGAGCACAGTACCACTGACAGGCAAACAGCAGCTATCTCCTCAGCATTCACCACTGATGCAACTTCTCAAACAGCAAGCACAGCCGAGGGTTCGACAATTACCACTTCCGAAGTAACCCTGACGTCTCAGACACCTTTGACTACTGTTGCAGATACAATGACTCCAAGTGCTGATGTGACAAGTTCAGCAACATCAACCGAGATCACCTCAGGGGTAACTGCATCCACTGCTCCAATTATTACCTCTGGATCGACAGCCATCACAAGCACAGGAAGCATGGCCACTGAAGTGTCAGATATGACAAGCTCCCAAACCGTCATAACAACTGAGCAGACAAGCCATACAACACCTTTCATGACAACAACCTCTGATGTTCTGCAAACCACTGACTCACCTACATCAACAGTCGGGATTTCCAAAACCACAGATTTCGTTGACACGAGTCCTACTCAATCATCTGAAATGACCTCGGCAAACTCTGGAGCTACTGATCCTACAAGCACAGCTGAGCACAGTACCACTGACAGGCAAACAGCAGCTATCTCCTCAGCATTCACCACTGATGCAACTTCTCAAACAGCAAGCACAGCCGAGGGTTCGACAATTACCACTTCCGAAGTAACCCTGACGTCTCAGACACCTTTGACTACTGTTGCAGATACAATGACTCCAAGTGCTGATGTGACAAGTTCAGCAACATCAACCGAGATCACCTCAGGGGTAACTGCATCCACTGCTCCAATTATTACCTCTGGATCGACAGCCATCACAAGCACAGGAAGCATGGCCACTGAAGTGTCAGATATGACAAGCTCCCAAACAGTCATAACAACTGAGCAGACAAGCCATGCAACACCTTTCATGACAACAACCTCTGATGTTCTGCAAACCACTGACTCACCTACATCAACAGTCGGGATTTCCAAAACCACAGATTTCGGTGACACGAGTCCTACTCAATCATCTGAAATGACCTCGGCAACCTCTGGAGCTAGTGATCCTACAAGCACAGCTGAGCACAGTACCACTGACAGGCAAATAGCAGCTATCTCCTCAGCATTCACCACTGATGCAACTTCTCAAACAGCAAGCACAGCCGAGGGTTCGACAATTACCACTTCCGAAGTAACCCTGACGTCTCAGACACCTTTGACTACTGTTGCAGATACAATGACTCCAAGTGCTGATGTGACAAGTTCAGCAACATCAACCGAGATTACCTCAGGGGTAACTGCATCCACTGCTCCAATTATTACCTCTGCATCGACAGCCATCACAAGCACAGGAAGCATGGCCACTGAAGTGTCAGATATGACAAGCTCCCAAACAGTCATAACAACTGAGCAGACAAGCCATACAACACCTTTCATGACAACAACCTCTGATGTTCTGCAAACCACTGACTCACCTACATCAACAGTCGGGATTTCCAAAACCACAGATTTCGGTGACACGAGTCCTACTCAATCATCTGAAATGACCTCGGCAACCTCTGGAGCTACTGATCCTACAAGCACAGCTGAGCACAGTACCACTGACAGGCAAACAGCAGCTATCTCCTCAGCATTCACCACTGATGCAACTTCTCAAACAGCAAGCACAGCCGAGGGTTCGACAATTACCACTTCCGAAGTAACCCTGACGTCTCAGACACCTTTGACTACTGTTGCAGATACAATGACTCCAAGTGCTGATGTGACAAGTTCAGCAACATCAACCGAGATCACCTCAGGGGTAACTGCATCCACTGCTCCAATTATTACCTCTGGATCGACAGCCATCACAAGCACAGGAAGCATGGCCACTGAAGTGTCAGATATGACAAGCTCCCAAACAGTCATAACAACTGAGCAGACAAGCCATACAACACCTTTCATGACAACAACCTCTGATGTTCTGCAAACCACTGACTCATCTATATCAACAGTCGGGATTTCCAAAACCACAGATTTCGGTGACACGAGTCCTACTCAATCATCTGAAATGACCTCGGCAACCTCTGGAGCTACTGATCCTACAAGCACAGCTGAGCACAGTACCACTGACAGGCAAACAGCAGCTATCTCCTCAGCATTCACCAGTGATGCAACTTCTCAAACAGCAAGCACAGCCGAGGGTTCGACAATTACCACTTCCGAAGTAACCCTGACGTCTCAGACACCTTTGACTACTGTTGCAGATACAATGACTCCAAGTGCTGATGTGACAAGTTCAGCAACATCAACCGAGATCACCTCAGGGGTAACTGCATCCACTGCTCCAATTATTACCTCTGGATCGACAGCCATCACAAGCACAGGAAGCATGGCCACTGAAGTGTCAGATATGACAAGCTCCCAAACAGTCATAACAACTGAGCAGACAAGCCATACAACACCTTTCATGACAACAACCTCTGATGTTCTGCAAACCACTGACTCACCTACATCAACAGTCGGGATTTCCAAAACCACAGATTTCGGTGACACGAGTCCTACTCAATCATCTGAAATGACCTCGGCAACCTCTGGAGCTACTGATCCTACAAGCACAGCTGAGCACAGTACCACTGACAGGCAAACAGCAGCTATCTCCTCAGCATTCACCACTGATGCAACTTCTCAAACAGCAAGCACAGCCGAGGGTTCGACAATTACCACTTCCGAAGTAACCCTGACGTCTCAGACACCTTTGACTACTGTTGCAGATACAATGACTCCAAGTGCTGATGTGACAAGTTCAGCAACATCAACCGAGATCACCTCAGGGGTAACTGCATCCACTGCTCCAATTATTACCTCTGGATCGACAGCCATCACAAGCACAGGAAGCATGGCCACTGAAGTGTCAGATATGACAAGCTCCCAAACAGTCATAACAACTGAGCAGACAAGCCATACAACACCTTTCATGACAACAACCTCTGATGTTCTGCAAACCACTGACTCATCTATATCAACAGTCGGGATTTCCAAAACCACAGATTTCGGTGACACGAGTCCTACTCAATCATCTGAAATGACCTCGGCAACCTCTGGAGCTACTGATCCTACAAGCACAGCTGAGCACAGTACCACTGACAGGCAAACAGCAGCTATCTCCTCAGCATTCACCACTGATGCAACTTCTCAAACAGCAAGCACAGCCGAGGGTTCGACAATTACCACTTCCGAAGTAACCCTGACGTCTCAGACAACTTTGACTACTGTTGCAGAAACAATGACTCCAAGTGCTAATGTGACAAGTTCAGGAACATCAACCGAGATCACCTCAGGGGTAACTGCATCCACTGCTCCAATTATTACCTCTGGATTGACAGCCATCACAAGCACAGGAAGCATGGCCACTGAAGTGTCAGATATGACAAGCTCCCAAACAATCATAACAACTGAGCAGACAAGCCATGCAACACCTTTCATGACAACAACCTCTGATGTTCTGCAAACCACTGACTCACCTACATCAACAGTCGGGATTTCCAAAACCACAGATTTCAGTGACACGAGTCCTACTCAATCATCTGAAATGACCTCGGCAACCTCTGGAGCTAGTGATCCTACAAGCACAGCTGAGCACAGTACCACTGACAGGCAAACAGCAGCTATCTCCTCAGCATTCACCACTGATGCAACTTCTCAAACAGCAAGCACAGCCGAGGTTTCGACAATTACCACTTCCGAAGTAACCCTGACGTCTCAGACACCTTTGACTACTGTTGCAGATACAATGACTCCAAGTGCTGATGTGACAAGTTCAGCAACATCAACCGAGATCACCGCAGGGCCAAATGCATCCACTGCTCCAGTTATTACCTCTGAATCGACAGCCATCACAAGCACAGGAAGCATGGCCACTGAAGTGTCAGATATGACAAGCTCCCAAACAGTCATAACAACTGAGCAGACAAGCCATACAACACCTTTCATGACAACAACCTCTGATGTTCTGCAAACCACTGACTCACCTACATCAACAGTCGGGATTTCCAAAACCACAGATTTCAGTGACACGAGTCCTACTCAATCATCTGAAATGACCTCGGCAACCTCTGGAGCTAGTGATCCTACAAGCACAGCTGAGCACAGTACCACTGACAGGCAAACAGCAGCTATCTCCTCAGGATTCACCACTGATGCAACTTCTCAAACAGCAAGCACAGCCGAGGGTTCGACAATTACCACTTCCGAAGTAACCCTGACGTCTCAGACACCTTTTACTACTGTTGCAGATACAATGACTCCAAGTGCTGATGTGACAAGTTCAGCAACATCAACCGAGATCACCGCAGGGGTAACTGCATCCACTGCTCCAGTTATAACCTCTGAATCGACAGCCATCACAAGCACAGGAAGCATGGCCACTGAAGTGTCAGATATGACAAGCTCCCAAACAGTCATAACAACTGAGCAGACAAGCCATACAACACCTTTCATGACAACAACCTCTGATGTTCTGCAAACCACTGACTCACCTACATCAACAGTCGGGATTTCCAAAACCACAGATTTCGGTGACACGAGTCCTACTCAATCATCTGAAATGACCTCGGCAACCTCTGGAGCTAGTGATCCTACAAGCACAGCTGAGCACAGTACCACTGACAGGCAAACAGCAGCTATCTCCTCAGCATTCACCACTGATGCAACTTCTCAAACAGCAAGCACAGCCGAGGGTTCGACAATTACCACTTCCGAAGTAACCCTGACGTCTCAGACAACTTTGACTACTGTTGCAGAAACAATGACTCCAAGTGCTAATGTGACAAGTTCAGGAACATCAACCGAGATCACCTCAGGGGTAACTGCATCCACTGCTCCAATTATTACCTCTGGATCGACAGCCATCACAAGCACAGGAAGCATGGCCACTGAAGTGTCAGATATGACAAGCTCCCAAACAATCATAACAACTGAGCAGACAAGCCATGCAACACCTTTCATGACAACAACCTCTGATGTTCTGCAAACCACTGACTCACCTACATCAACAGTCGGGATTTCCAAAACCACAGATTTCAGTGACACGAGTCCTACTCAATCATCTGAAATGACCTCGGCAACCTCTGGAGCTAGTGATCCTACAAGCACAGCTGAGCACAGTACCACTGACAGGCAAACAGCAGCTATCTCCTCAGCATTCACCACTGATGCAACTTCTCAAACAGCAAGCACAGCCGAGGTTTCGACAATTACCACTTCCGAAGTAACCCTGACGTCTCAGACACCTTTGACTACTGTTGCAGATACAATGACTCCAAGTGCTGATGTGACAAGTTCAGCAACATCAACCGAGATCACCGCAGGGCCAAATGCATCCACTGCTCCAGTTATTACCTCTGAATCGACAGCCATCACAAGCACAGGAAGCATGGCCACTGAAGTGTCAGATATGACAAGCTCCCAAACAGTCATAACAACTGAGCAGACAAGCCATACAACACCTTTCATGACAACAACCTCTGATGTTCTGCAAACCACTGACTCACCTACATCAACAGTCGGGATTTCCAAAACCACAGATTTCAGTGACACGAGTCCTACTCAATCATCTGAAATGACCTCGGCAACCTCTGGAGCTAGTGATCCTACAAGCACAGCTGAGCACAGTACCACTGACAGGCAAACAGCAGCTATCTCCTCAGGATTCACCACTGATGCAACTTCTCAAACAGCAAGCACAGCCGAGGGTTCGACAATTACCACTTCCGAAGTAACCCTGACGTCTCAGACACCTTTTACTACTGTTGCAGATACAATGACTCCAAGTGCTGATGTGACAAGTTCAGCAACATCAACCGAGATCACCGCAGGGGTAACTGCATCCACTGCTCCAGTTATAACCTCTGAATCGACAGCCATCACAAGCACAGGAAGCATGGCCACTGAAGTGTCAGATATGACAAGCTCCCAAACAGTCATAACAACTGAGCAGACAAGCCATACAACACCTTTCATGACAACAACCTCTGATGTTCTGCAAACCACTGACTCACCTACATCAACAGTCGGGATTTCCAAAACCACAGATTTCGGTGACACGAGTCCTACTCAATCATCTGAAATGACCTCGGCAACCTCTGGAGCTACTGATCCTACAAGCACAGCTGAGCACAGTACCACTGACAGGCAAACAGCAGCTATCTCCTCAGCATTCACCACTGATGCAACTTCTCAAACAGCAAGCACAGTCGAGGGTTCGACAATTACCACTTCCGAAGTAACCCTGACGTCTCAGACACCTTTGACTACTGTTGCAGATACAATGACTCCAAGTGCTGATGTGACAAGTTCAGCAACATCAACCGAGATCACCGCAGGGGTAACTGCATCCACTGCTCCAGTTATTACCTCTGAATCGACAGCCATCACAAGCACAGGAAGCATGGCCACTGAAGTGTCAGATATGACAAGCTCCCAAACAGTCAGAACAACTGAGCAGACAAGCTATACAACACCTTTCATGACAACAACCTCTGATGTTCTGCAAACCACTGACTCACCTACATCAACAGTCGGGATTTCCAAAACCACAGATTTCGGTGACACGAGTCCTACTCAATCATCTGAAATGACCTCGGCAACCTCTGGAGCTAGTGATCCTACAAGCACAGCTGAGCACAGTACCACTGACAGGCAAACAGCAGCTATCTCCTCAGCATTCACCACTGATGCAACTTCTCAAACAGCAAGCACAGCCGAGGGTTCGACAATTACCACTTCCGAAGTAACCCTGACGTCTCAGACACCTTTGACTACTGTTGCAGATACAATGACTCCAAGTGCTGATGTGACAAGTTCAGCAACATCAACCGAGATCACCTCAGGGGTAACTGCATCCACTGCTCCAATTATTACCTCTGGATCGACAGCCATCACAAGCACAGGAAGCATGGCCACTGAAGTGTCAGATATGACAAGCTCCCAAACAGTCATAACAACTGAGCAGACAAGCCATACAACACCTTTCATGACAACAACCTCTGATGTTCTGCAAACCACTGACTCATCTATATCAACAGTCGGGATTTCCAAAACCACAGATTTCGGTGACACGAGTCCTACTCAATCATCTGAAATGACCTCGGCAACCTCTGGAGCTACTGATCCTACAAGCACAGCTGAGCACAGTACCACTGACAGGCAAACAGCAGCTATCTCCTCAGCATTCACCACTGATGCAACTTCTCAAACAGCAAGCACAGCCGAGGGTTCGACAATTACCACTTCCGAAGTAACCCTGACGTCTCAGACAACTTTGACTACTGTTGCAGAAACAATGACTCCAAGTGCTAATGTGACAAGTTCAGGAACATCAACCGAGATCACCTCAGGGGTAACTGCATCCACTGCTCCAATTATTACCTCTGGATCGACAGCCATCACAAGCACAGGAAGCATGGCCACTGAAGTGTCAGATATGACAAGCTCCCAAACAATCATAACAACTGAGCAGACAAGCCATGCAACACCTTTCATGACAACAACCTCTGATGTTCTGCAAACCACTGACTCACCTACATCAACAGTCGGGATTTCCAAAACCACAGATTTCAGTGACACGAGTCCTACTCAATCATCTGAAATGACCTCGGCAACCTCTGGAGCTAGTGATCCTACAAGCACAGCTGAGCACAGTACCACTGACAGGCAAACAGCAGCTATCTCCTCAGCATTCACCACTGATGCAACTTCTCAAACAGCAAGCACAGCCGAGGTTTCGACAATTACCACTTCCGAAGTAACCCTGACGTCTCAGACACCTTTGACTACTGTTGCAGATACAATGACTCCAAGTGCTGATGTGACAAGTTCAGCAACATCAACCGAGATCACCGCAGGGCCAAATGCATCCACTGCTCCAGTTATTACCTCTGAATCGACAGCCATCACAAGCACAGGAAGCATGGCCACTGAAGTGTCAGATATGACAAGCTCCCAAACAGTCATAACAACTGAGCAGACAAGCCATACAACACCTTTCATGACAACAACCTCTGATGTTCTGCAAACCACTGACTCACCTACATCAACAGTCGGGATTTCCAAAACCACAGATTTCAGTGACACGAGTCCTACTCAATCATCTGAAATGACCTCGGCAACCTCTGGAGCTAGTGATCCTACAAGCACAGCTGAGCACAGTACCACTGACAGGCAAACAGCAGCTATCTCCTCAGGATTCACCACTGATGCAACTTCTCAAACAGCAAGCACAGCCGAGGGTTCGACAATTACCACTTCCGAAGTAACCCTGACGTCTCAGACACCTTTTACTACTGTTGCAGATACAATGACTCCAAGTGCTGATGTGACAAGTTCAGCAACATCAACCGAGATCACCGCAGGGGTAACTGCATCCACTGCTCCAGTTATAACCTCTGAATCGACAGCCATCACAAGCACAGGAAGCATGGCCACTGAAGTGTCAGATATGACAAGCTCCCAAACAGTCATAACAACTGAGCAGACAAGCCATACAACACCTTTCATGACAACAACCTCTGATGTTCTGCAAACCACTGACTCACCTACATCAACAGTCGGGATTTCCAAAACCACAGATTTCGGTGACACGAGTCCTACTCAATCATCTGAAATGACCTCGGCAACCTCTGGAGCTACTGATCCTACAAGCACAGCTGAGCACAGTACCACTGACAGGCAAACAGCAGCTATCTCCTCAGCATTCACCACTGATGCAACTTCTCAAACAGCAAGCACAGTCGAGGGTTCGACAATTACCACTTCCGAAGTAACCCTGACGTCTCAGACACCTTTGACTACTGTTGCAGATACAATGACTCCAAGTGCTGATGTGACAAGTTCAGCAACATCAACCGAGATCACCGCAGGGGTAACTGCATCCACTGCTCCAGTTATTACCTCTGAATCGACAGCCATCACAAGCACAGGAAGCATGGCCACTGAAGTGTCAGATATGACAAGCTCCCAAACAGTCAGAACAACTGAGCAGACAAGCTATACAACACCTTTCATGACAACAACCTCTGATGTTTTGCAAACCACTGACTCACCTACATCAACAGTTGGGATTTCCAAAACCACAGATTTCGGTGACACGAGTCCTACTCAATCATCTGAAATGACCTCGGCAACCTCTGGAGCTAGTGATCCTACAAGCACAGCTGAGCACAGTACCACTGACAGGCAAACAGCAGCTATCTCCTCAGCATTCACCACTGATGCAACTTCTCAAACAGCAAGCACAGCCGAGGGTTCGACAATTACCACTTCCGAAGTAACCCTGACGTCTCAGACACCTTTTACTACTGTTGCAGATACAATGACTCCAAGTGCTGATGTGACAAGTTCAGCAACATCAACCGAGATCACCGCAGGGGTAACTGCATCCACTGCTCCAGTTATTATCTCTGAATCGACAGCCATCACAAGCACAGGAAGCATGGCCACTGAAGTGTCAGATATGACAAGCTCCCAAACAGTCAGAACAACTGAGCAGACAAGCTATACAACACCTTTCATGACAACAACCTCTGATGTTCTGCAAACCACTGACTCACCTACATCAACAGTCGGGATTTCCAAAACCACAGATTTCGGTGACACGAGTCCTACTCAATCATCTGAAATGACCTCGGCAATCTATGGAGCTACTGATCCTACAAGCACAGCTGAGCACAGTACCACTGACAGGCAAACAGCAGCTATCTCCTCAGCATTCACCACTGATGCAACTTCTCAAACAGCAAGCACAGCCGAGGGTTCGACAATTACCACTTCCGAAGTAACCCTGACGTCTCAGACACCTTTGACTACTGTTGCAGATACAATGACTCCAAGTGCTGATGTGACAAGTTCAGCAACATCAACCGAGATCACCGCAGGGGTAACTGCATCCACTGCTCCAGTTATTACCTCTGAATCGACAGCCATCACAAGCACAGGAAGCATGGCCACTGAAGTGTCAGATATGACAAGCTCCCAAACAGTCAGAACAACTGAGCAGACAAGCTATACAACACCTTTCATGACAACAACCTCTGATATTTTGCAAACCACTGACTCACCTACATCAACAGTTGGGATTTCCAAAACCACAGATTTCGGTGACACGAGTCCTACTCAATCATCTGAAATGACCTCGGCAACCTCTGGAGCTACTGATCCTACAAGCACAGCTGAGCACAGTACCACTGACAGGCAAACAGCAGCTATCTCCTCAGCATTCACCACTGATGCAACTTCTCAAACAGCAAGCACAGCCGAGGGTTCGACAATTACCACTTCCGAAGTAACCCTGACGTCTCAGACACCTTTGACTACTGTTGCAGATACAATGACTCCAAGTGCTGATGTGACAAGTTCAGCAACATCAACCGAGATCACCGCAGGGGTAACTGCATCCACTGCTCCAGTTATTATCTCTGAATCGACAGCCATCACAAGCACAGGAAGCATGGCCACTGAAGTGTCAGATATGACAAGCTCCCAAACAGTCAGAACAACTGAGCAGACAAGCTATACAACACCTTTCATGACAACAACCTCTGATGTTCTGCAAACCACTGACTCACCTACATCAACAGTCGGGATTTCCAAAACCACAGATTTCGGTGACACGAGTCCTACTCAATCATCTGAAATGACCTCGGCAATCTATGGAGCTACTGATCCTACAAGCACAGCTGAGCACAGTACCACTGACAGGCAAACAGCAGCTATCTCCTCAGCATTCACCACTGATGCAACTTCTCAAACAGCAAGCACAGCCGAGGGTTCGACAATTACCACTTCCGAAGTAACCCTGACGTCTCAGACACCTTTGACTACTGTTGCAGATACAATGACTCCAAGTGCTGATGTGACAAGTTCAGCAACATCAACCGAGATCACCGCAGGGGTAACTGCATCCACTGCTCCAGTTATTACCTCTGAATCGACAGCCATCACAAGCACAGGAAGCATGGCCACTGAAGTGTCAGATATGACAAGCTCCCAAACAGTCAGAACAACTGAGCAGACAAGCCATACAACACCTTTCATGACAACAACCTCTGATGTTCTGCAAACCACTGACTCACCTACATCAACAGTCGGGATTTCCAAAACCACAGATTTCGGTGACACGAGTCCTACTCAATCATCTGAAATGACCTCGGCAACCTCTGGAGCTAGTGATCCTACAAGTACAGCTGAGCACAGTACCACTGACAGGCAAACAGCAGCTATCTCCTCAGCATTCACCACTGATGCAACTTCTCAAACAGCAAGCACAGCCGAGGGTTCGACAATTACCACTTCCGAAGTAACCCTGACGTCTCAGACACCTTTGACTACTGTTGCAGATACAATGACTCCAAGTACTGATGTGACAAGTTCAGCAACATCAACCGAGATCACCTCAGGGGTAACTGCATCCACTGCTCCAATTATTACCTCTGGATCGACAGCCATCACAAGCACAGGAAGCATGGCCACTGTAGTGTCAGATATGACAAGCTCCCAAACAGTCATAACAACTGAGCAGACAAGCTATGCAACACCTTTCATGACAACAACCTCTGATGTTCTGCAAACCACTGACTCACCTACATCAACAGTCGGGATTTCCAAAACCACAGATTTCGGTGACACGAGTCCTACTCAATCATCTGAAATGACCTCGGCAACCTCTGGAGCTACTGATCCTACAAGCACAGCTGAGCACAGTACCACTGACAGGCAAACAGCAGCTATCTCCTCAGCATTCACCACTGATGCAACTTCTCAAACAGCAAGCACAGCCGAGGGTTCCACAATTACCACTTCCGAAGTAACCCTGACGTCTCAGACACCTTTTACTACTGTTGCAGATACAATGACTCCAAGTGCTGATGTGACAAGTTCAGCAACATCAACCGAGATCACCGCAGGGGTAACTGCATCCACTGCTCCAGTTATTACCTCTGAATCGACAGCCATCACAAGCACAGGAAGCATGGCCACTGAAGTGTCAGATATGACAAGCTCCCAAACAGTCAGAACAACTGAGCAGACAAGCTATACAACACCTTTCATGACAACAACCTCTGATGTTCTGCAAACCACTGACTCACCTACATCAACAGTCGGGATTTCCAAAACCACAGATTTCGGTGACACGAGTCCTACTCAATCATCTGAAATGACCTCGGCAACCTCTGGAGCTAGTGATCCTACAAGCACAGCTGAGCACAGTACCACTGACAGGCAAACAGCAGCTATCTCCTCAGCATTCACCACTGATGCAACTTCTCAAACAGCAAGCACAGCCGAGGGTTCGACAATTACCACTTCCGAAGTAACCCTGACGTCTCAGACACCTTTGACTACTGTTGCAGATACAATGACTCCAAGTGCTGATGTGACAAGTTCAGCAACATCAACCGAGATCACCTCAGGGCTAACTGCATCCACTGCTCCAAATATTACGTCTGGATCGACAGCCATCACAAGCACAGGAAGCATGGCCACTGAAGTGTCAGATATGACAAGCTCCCAAACAGTCATAACAACTGAGCAGACAAGCCATACAACACCTTTCATGACAACAACCTCTGTTGTTCTGCAAACCACTGACTCACCTACATCAACAGTCGGGATTTCCAAAACCACAGATTTCGGTGACACGAGTCCTACTCAATCATCTGAAATGACCTCGGCAACCTCTGGAGCTACTGATCCTACAAGCACAGCTGAGCACAGTACCACTGACAGGCAACCAGCAACTATCTCCTCAGCATTCACCACTGATGCAACTTCTCAAACAGCAAGCACAGCCGAGGGTTCGACAATTACCACTTCCGAAGTAACCCTGACGTCTCAGACACCTTTGACTACTGTTGCAGATACAATGACTCCAAGTGCTGATGTGACAAGTTCAGCAACATCAACCGAGATCACCGCAGGGGTAACTGCATCCACTGCTCCAGTTATTACCTCTGAATCGACAGCCATCACAAGCACAGGAAGCATGGCCACTGAAGTGTCAGATATGACAAGCTCCCAAACAGTCAGAACAACTGAGCAGACAAGCCATACAACACCTTTCATGACAACAACCTCTGATGTTCTGCAAACCACTGACTCACCTACATCAACAGTCGGGATTTCCAAAACCACAGATTTCGGTGACACGAGTCCTACTCAATCATCTGAAATGACCTCGGCAACCTCTGGAGCTAGTGATCCTACAAGTACAGCTGAGCACAGTACCACTGACAGGCAAACAGCAGCTATCTCCTCAGCATTCACCACTGATGCAACTTCTCAAACAGCAAGCACAGCCGAGGGTTCGACAATTACCACTTCCGAAGTAACCCTGACGTCTCAGACACCTTTGACTACTGTTGCAGATACAATGACTCCAAGTACTGATGTGACAAGTTCAGCAACATCAACCGAGATCACCTCAGGGGTAACTGCATCCACTGCTCCAATTATTACCTCTGGATCGACAGCCATCACAAGCACAGGAAGCATGGCCACTGTAGTGTCAGATATGACAAGCTCCCAAACAGTCATAACAACTGAGCAGACAAGCTATGCAACACCTTTCATGACAACAACCTCTGATGTTCTGCAAACCACTGACTCACCTACATCAACAGTCGGGATTTCCAAAACCACAGATTTCGGTGACACGAGTCCTACTCAATCATCTGAAATGACCTCGGCAACCTCTGGAGCTACTGATCCTACAAGCACAGCTGAGCACAGTACCACTGACAGGCAAACAGCAGCTATCTCCTCAGCATTCACCACTGATGCAACTTCTCAAACAGCAAGCACAGCCGAGGGTTCCACAATTACCACTTCCGAAGTAACCCTGACGTCTCAGACACCTTTTACTACTGTTGCAGATACAATGACTCCAAGTGCTGATGTGACAAGTTCAGCAACATCAACCGAGATCACCGCAGGGGTAACTGCATCCACTGCTCCAGTTATTACCTCTGAATCGACAGCCATCACAAGCACAGGAAGCATGGCCACTGAAGTGTCAGATATGACAAGCTCCCAAACAGTCATAACAACTGAGCAGACAAGCCATACAACACCTTTCATGACAACAACCTCTGATGTTCTGCAAACCACTGACTCACCTACATCAACAGTCGGGATTTCCAAAACCACAGATTTCGGTGACACGAGTCCTACTCAATCATCTGAAATGACCTCGGCAACCTCTGGAGCTACTGATCCTACAAGCACAGCTGAGCACAGTACCACTGACAGGCAAACAGCAGCTATCTCCTCAGCATTCACCACTGATGCAACTTCTCAAACAGCAAGCACAGCCGAGGGTTCGACAATTACCACTTCCGAAGTAACCCTGACGTCTCAGACACCTTTGACTACTGTTGCAGATACAATGACTCCAAGTGCTGATGTGACAAGTTCAGCAACATCAACCGAGATCACCTCAGGGCTAACTGCATCCACTGCTCCAAATATTACGTCTGGATCGACAGCCATCACAAGCACAGGAAGCATGGCCACTGAAGTGTCAGATATGACAAGCTCCCAAACAGTCATAACAACTGAGCAGACAAGCCATACAACACCTTTCATGACAACAACCTCTGTTGTTCTGCAAACCACTGACTCACCTACATCAACAGTCGGGATTTCCAAAACCACAGATTTCGGTGACACGAGTCCTACTCAATCATCTGAAATGACCTCGGCAACCTCTGGAGCTACTGATCCTACAAGCACAGCTGAGCACAGTACCACTGACAGGCAACCAGCAACTATCTCCTCAGCATTCACCACTGATGCAACTTCTCAAACAGCAAGCACAGCCGAGGGTTCGACAATTACCACTTCCGAAGTAACCCTGACGTCTCAGACACCTTTGACTACTGTTGCAGATACAATGACTCCAAGTGCTGATGTGACAAGTTCAGCAACATCAACCGAGATCACCGCAGGGGTAACTGCATCCACTGCTCCAGTTATTACCTCTGAATCGACAGCCATCACAAGCACAGGAAGCATGGCAACTGAAGTGTCAGATATGACAAGCTCCCAAACAGTCAGAACAACTGAGCAGACAAGCTATACAACACCTTTCATGACAACAACCTCTGATGTTCTGCAAACCACTGACTCACCTACATCAACAGTCGGGATTTCCAAAACCACAGATTTCGGTGACACGAGTCCTACTCAATCATCTGAAATGACCTTGGCAACCTCTGGAGCTACTGATCCTACAAGCACAGCTGAGCACAGTACCACTGACAGGCAAACAGCAGCTATCTCCTCAGCATTCACCACTAATGCAACTTCTCAAACAGCAAGCACAGCCGAGGGTTCGACAATTACCACTTCCGAAGTAACCCTGACGTCTCAGACACCTTTGACTACTGTTGCAGATACAATGACTCCAAGTGCTGATGTGACAAGTTCAGCAACATCAACCGAGATCACCTCAGGGGTAACTGCATCCACTGCTCCAATTATTACCTCTGGATCGACAGCCATCACAAGCACAGGAAGCATGGCCACTGAAGTGTCAGATATGACAAGCTCCCAAACAGTCATAACAACTGAGCAGACAAGCCATGCAACACCTTTCATGACAACAACCTCTGATGTTCTGCAAACCACTGACTCACCTACATCAACAGTCGGGATTTCCAAAACCACAGATTTCGGTGACACGAGTCCTACTCAATCATCTGAAATGACCTCGGCAACCTCTGGAGCTAGTGATCCTACAAACACAGCTGAGCACAGTACCACTGACAGGCAAACAGCAGCTATCTCCTCAGCATTCACCACTGATGCAACTTCTCAAACAGCAAGCACAGCCGAGGGTTCCACAATTACCACTTCCGAAGTAACCCTGACGTCTCAGACACCTTTTACTACTGTTGCAGATACAATGACTCCAAGTGCTGATGTGACAAGTTCAGCAACATCAACCGAGATCACCGCAGGGGTAACTGCATCCACTGCTCCAGTTATTACCTCTGAATCGACAGCCATCACAAGCACAGGAAGCATGGCCACTGAAGTGTCAGATATGACAAGCTCCCAAACAGTCATAACAACTGAGCAGACAAGCCATACAACACCTTTCATGACAACAACCTCTGATGTTCTGCAAACCACTGACTCACCTACATCAACAGTCGGGATTTCCAAAACCACAGATTTCGGTGACACGAGTCCTACTCAATCATCTGAAATGACCTCGGCAACCTCTGGAGCTACTGATCCTACAAGCACAGCTGAGCACAGTACCACTGACAGGCAAACAGCAGCTATCTCCTCAGCATTCACCACTGATGCAACTTCTCAAACAGCAAGCACAGCCGAGGGTTCGACAATTACCACTTCCGAAGTAACCCTGACGTCTCAGACACCTTTTACTACTGTTGCAGATACAATGACTCCAAGTGCTGATGTGACAAGTTCAGCAACATCAACCGAGATCACCTCAGGGCTAACTGCATCCACTGCTCCAAATATTACGTCTGGATCGACAGCCATCACAAGCACAGGAAGCATGGCCACTGAAGTGTCAGATATGACAAGCTCCCAAACAGTCATAACAACTGAGCAGACAAGCCATACAACACCTTTCATGACAACAACCTCTGTTGTTCTGCAAACCACTGACTCACCTACATCAACAGTCGGGATTTCCAAAACCACAGATTTCGGTGACACGAGTCCTACTCAATCATCTGAAATGACCTCGGCAACCTCTGGAGCTACTGATCCTACAAGCACAGCTGAGCACAGTACCACTGACAGGCAAACAGCAGCTATCTCCTCAGGATTCACCACTGATGCAACTTCTCAAACAGCAAGCACAGCCGAGGGTTCGACAATTACCACTTCCGAAGTAACCCTGACGTCTCAGACACCTTTTACTACTGTTGCAGATACAATGACTCCAAGTGCTGATGTGACAAGTTCAGCAACATCAACCGAGATCACCGCAGGGGTAACTGCATCCACTGCTCCAGTTATTACCTCTGAATCGACAGCCTTCACAAGCACAGGAAGCATGGCCACTGAAGTGTCAGATATGACAAGCTCCCAAACAGTCATAACAACTGAGCAGACAAGCTATACAACACCTTTCATGACAACAACCTCTGATGTTCTGCAAACCACTGACTCACCTACATCAACAGTCGGGATTTCCAAAACCACAGATTTCGGTGACACGAGTCCTACTCAATCATCTGAAATGACCTCGGCAACCTCTGGAGCTAGTGATCCTACAAGCACAGCTGAGCACAGTACCACTGACAGGCAAACAGCAGCTATCTCCTCAGGATTCACCACTGATGCAACTTCTCAAACAGCAAGCACAGCCGAGGGTTCGACAATTACCACTTCCGAAGTAACCCTGACGTCTCAGACACCTTTTACTACTGTTGCAGATACAATGACTCCAAGTGCTGATGTGACAAGTTCAGCAACATCAACCGAGATCACCGCAGGGGTAACTGCATCCACTGCTCCAGTTATTACCTCTGAATCGACAGCCTTCACAAGCACAGGAAGCATGGCCACTGAAGTGTCAGATATGACAAGCTCCCAAACAGTCATAACAACTGAGCAGACAAGCTATACAACACCTTTCATGACAACAACCTCTGATGTTCTGCAAACCACTGACTCACCTACATCAACAGTCGGGATTTCCAAAACCACAGATTTCGGTGACACGAGTCCTACTCAATCATCTGAAATGACCTCGGCAACCTCTGGAGCTACTGATCCTACAAGCACAGCTGAGCACAGTACCACTGACAGGCAAACAGCAGCTATCTCCTCAGCATTCACCACTGATGCAACTTCTCAAACAGCAAGCACAGTCGAGGGTTCGACAATTACCACTTCCGAAGTAACCCTGACGTCTCAGACACCTTTGACTACTGTTGCAGATACAATGACTCCAAGTGCTGATGTGACAAGTTCAGCAACATCAACCGAGATCACCGCAGGGGTAACTGCATCCACTGCTCCAGTTATTACCTCTGAATCGACAGCCATCACAAGCACAGGAAGCATGGCCACTGAAGTGTCAGATATGACAAGCTCCCAAACAGTCAGAACAACTGAGCAGACAAGCTATACAACACCTTTCATGACAACAACCTCTGATGTTCTGCAAACCACTGACTCACCTACATCAACAGTTGGGATTTCCAAAACCACAGATTTCAGTGACACGAGTCCTACTCAATCATCTGAAATGACCTCGGCAACCTCTGGAGCTAGTGATCCTACAAGCACAGCTGAGCACAGTACCACTGACAGGCAAACAGCAGCTATCTCCTCAGCATTCACCACTGATGCAACTTCTCAAACAGCAAGCACAGCCGAGGGTTCCACAATTACCACTTCCGAAGTAACCCTGACGTCTCAGACACCTTTGACTACTGTTGCAGATACAATGACTCCAAGTGCTGATGTGACAAGTTCAGCAACATCAACCGAGATCACCGCAGGGGTAACTGCATCCACTGCTCCAGTTATTACCTCTGAATCGACAGCCATCACAAGCACAGGAAGCATGGCCACTGAAGTGTCAGATATGACAAGCTCCCAAACAGTCATAACAACTGAGCAGACAAGCCATACAACACCTTTCATGACAACAACCTCTGATGTTCTGCAAACCACTGACTCACCTACATCAACAGTCGGGATTTCCAAAACCACAGATTTCGGTGACACGAGTCCTACTCAATCATCTGAAATGACCTCGGCAACCTCTGGAGCTAGTGATCCTACAAGCACAGCTGAGCACAGTACCACTGACAGGCAAACAGCAGCTATCTCCTCAGCATTCACCACTGATGCAACTTCTCAAACAGCAAGCACAGCCGAGGGTTCGACAATTACCACTTCCGAAGTAACCCTGACGTCTCAGACACCTTTGACTACTGTTGCAGATACAATGACTCCAAGTGCTGATGTGACAAGTTCAGCAACATCAACCGAGATCACCGCAGGGGTAACTGCATCCACTGCTCCAATTATTACCTCTGAATCGACAGCCATCACAAGCACAGGAAGCATGGCCACTGAAGTGTCAGATATGACAAGCTCCCAAACAGTCAGAACAACTGAGCAGACAAGCCATGCAACACCTTTCATGACAACAACCTCTGATGTTCTGCAAACCACTGACTCACCTACATCAACAGTCGGGATTTCCAAAACCACAGATTTCGGTGACACGAGTCCTACTCAATCATCTGAAATGACCTCGGCAACCTCTGGAGCTACTGATCCTACAAGCACAGCTGAGCACAGTACCACTGACAGGCAAACAGCAGCTATCTCCTCAGGATTCACCACTGATGCAACTTCTCAAACAGCAAGCACAGCCGAGGGTTCGACAATTACCACTTCCGAAGTAACCCTGACGTCTCAGACACCTTTTACTACTGTTGCAGATACAATGACTCCAAGTGCTGATGTGACAAGTTCAGCAACATCAACCGAGATCACCGCAGGGGTAACTGCATCCACTGCTCCAGTTATAACCTCTGAATCGACAGCCATCACAAGCACAGGAAGCATGGCCACTGAAGTGTCAGATATGACAAGCTCCCAAACAGTCATAACAACTGAGCAGATAAGCCATACAACACCTTTCATGACAACAACCTCTGATGTTCTGCAAACCACTGACTCACCTACATCAACAGTCGGGATTTCCAAAACCACAGATTTCGGTGACACGAGTCCTACTCAATCATCTGAAATGACCTCGGCAACCTCTGGAGCTACTGATCCTACATGCACAGCTGAGCACAGTACCACTGACAGGCAAACAGCAGCTATCTCCTCAGCATTCACCACTGATGCAACTTCTCAAACAGCAAGCACAGTCGAGGGTTCGACAATTACCACTTCCGAAGTAACCCTGACATCTCAGACACCTTTGACTACTGTTGCAGATACAATGACTCCAAGTGCTGATGTGACAAGTTCAGCAACATCAACCGAGATCACCGCAGGGCTAAATGCATCCACTGCTCCAGTTATTACCTCTGAATCGACAGCCATCACAAGCACAGGAAGCATGGCCACTGAAGTGTCAGATATGACAAGCTCCCAAACAGTCATAACAACTGAGCAGACAAGCCATGCAACACCTTTCATGACAACAACCTCTGATGTTCTGCAAACCACTGACTCACCTACATCAACAGTCGGGATTTCCAAAACCACAGATTTCGGTGACACGAGTCCTACTCAATCATCTGAAATGACCTCGGCAACCTCTGGAGCTACTGATCCTACAAGCACAGCTGAGCACAGTACCACTGACAGGCAAACAGCAGCTATCTCCTCAGGATTCACCACTGATGCAACTTCTCAAACAGCAAGCACAGCCGAGGGTTCGACAATTACCACTTCCGAAGTAACCCTGACGTCTCAGACACCTTTTACTACTGTTGCAGATACAATGACTCCAAGTGCTGATGTGACAAGTTCAGCAACATCAACCGAGATCACCGCAGGGGTAACTGCATCCACTGCTCCAGTTATAACCTCTGAATCGACAGCCATCACAAGCACAGGAAGCATGGCCACTGAAGTGTCAGATATGACAAGCTCCCAAACAGTCATAACAACTGAGCAGATAAGCCATACAACACCTTTCATGACAACAACCTCTGATGTTCTGCAAACCACTGACTCACCTACATCAACAGTCGGGATTTCCAAAACCACAGATTTCGGTGACACGAGTCCTACTCAATCATCTGAAATGACCTCGGCAACCTCTGGAGCTACTGATCCTACATGCACAGCTGAGCACAGTACCACTGACAGGCAAACAGCAGCTATCTCCTCAGCATTCACCACTGATGCAACTTCTCAAACAGCAAGCACAGTCGAGGGTTCGACAATTACCACTTCCGAAGTAACCCTGACATCTCAGACACCTTTGACTACTGTTGCAGATACAATGACTCCAAGTGCTGATGTGACAAGTTCAGCAACATCAACCGAGATCACCGCAGGGCTAAATGCATCCACTGCTCCAGTTATTACCTCTGAATCGACAGCCATCACAAGCACAGGAAGCATGGCCACTGAAGTGTCAGATATGACAAGCTCCCAAACAGTCATAACAACTGAGCAGACAAGCCATGCAACACCTTTCATGACAACAACCTCTGATGTTCTGCAAACCACTGACTCACCTACATCAACAGTCGGGATTTCCAAAACCACAGATTTCGGTGACACGAGTCCTACTCAATCATCTGAAATGACCTCGGCAACCTCTGGAGCTACTGATCCTACAAGCACAGCTGAGCACAGTACCACTGACAGGCAAACAGCAGCTATCTCCTCAGGATTCACCACTGATGCAACTTCTCAAACAGCAAGCACAGCCGAGGGTTCGACAATTACCACTTCCGAAGTAACCCTGACGTCTCAGACACCTTTTACTACTGTTGCAGATACAATGACTCCAAGTGCTGATGTGACAAGTTCAGCAACATCAACCGAGATCACCGCAGGGGTAACTGCATCCACTGCTCCAGTTATAACCTCTGAATCGACAGCCATCACAAGCACAGGAAGCATGGCCACTGAAGTGTCAGATATGACAAGCTCCCAAACAGTCATAACAACTGAGCAGACAAGCCATACAACACCTTTCATGACAACAACCTCTGATGTTCTGCAAACCACTGACTCACCTACATCAACAGTCGGGATTTCCAAAACCACAGATTTCGGTGACACGAGTCCTACTCAATCATCTGAAATGACCTCGGCAACCTCTGGAGCTACTGATCCTACATGCACAGCTGAGCACAGTACCACTGACAGGCAAACAGCAGCTATCTCCTCAGCATTCACCACTGATGCAACTTCTCAAACAGCAAGCACAGTCGAGGGTTCGACAATTACCACTTCCGAAGTAACCCTGACGTCTCAGACACCTTTGACTACTGTTGCAGATACAATGACTCCAAGTGCTGATGTGACAAGTTCAGCAACATCAACCGAGATCACCGCAGGGGTAACTGCATCCACTGCTCCAGTTGTTACCTCTGAATCGACAGCCATCACAAGCACAGGAAGCATGGCCACTGAAGTGTCAGATATGACAAGCTCCCAAACAGTCAGAACAACTGAGCAGACAAGCCATACAACACCTTTCATGACAACAACCTCTGATGTTCTGCAAACCACTGACTCACCTACATCAACAGTCGGGATTTCCAAAACCACAGATTTCGGTGACACGAGTCCTACTCAATCATCTGAAATGACCTCGGCAACCTCTGGAGCTAGTGATCCTACAAGCACAGCTGAGCACAGTACCACTGACAGGCAAACAGCAGCTATCTCCTCAGCATTCACCACTGATGCAACTTCTCAAACAGCAAGCACAGCCGAGGGTTCGACAATTACCACTTCCGAAGTAACCCTGACGTCTCAGACACCTTTTACTACTGTTGCAGATACAATGACTCCAAGTGCTGATGTGACAAGTTCAGCAACATCAACCGAGATCACCGCAGGGGTAACTGCATCCACTGCTCCAGTTATTATCTCTGAATCGACAGCCATCACAAGCACAGGAAGCATGGCCACTGAAGTGTCAGATATGACAAGCTCCCAAACAGTCAGAACAACTGAGCAGACAAGCTATACAACACCTTTCATGACAACAACCTCTGATGTTCTGCAAACCACTGACTCACCTACATCAACAGTCGGGATTTCCAAAACCACAGATTTCGGTGACACGAGTCCTACTCAATCATCTGAAATGACCTCGGCAATCTATGGAGCTACTGATCCTACAAGCACAGCTGAGCACAGTACCACTGACAGGCAAACAGCAGCTATCTCCTCAGCATTCACCACTGATGCAACTTCTCAAACAGCAAGCACAGCCGAGGGTTCGACAATTACCACTTCCGAAGTAACCCTGACGTCTCAGACACCTTTGACTACTGTTGCAGATACAATGACTCCAAGTGCTGATGTGACAAGTTCAGCAACATCAACCGAGATCACCGCAGGGGTAACTGCATCCACTGCTCCAGTTATTACCTCTGAATCGACAGCCATCACAAGCACAGGAAGCATGGCCACTGAAGTGTCAGATATGACAAGCTCCCAAACAGTCAGAACAACTGAGCAGACAAGCCATACAACACCTTTCATGACAACAACCTCTGATGTTCTGCAAACCACTGACTCACCTACATCAACAGTCGGGATTTCCAAAACCACAGATTTCGGTGACACGAGTCCTACTCAATCATCTGAAATGACCTCGGCAACCTCTGGAGCTAGTGATCCTACAAGTACAGCTGAGCACAGTACCACTGACAGGCAAACAGCAGCTATCTCCTCAGCATTCACCACTGATGCAACTTCTCAAACAGCAAGCACAGCCGAGGGTTCCACAATTACCACTTCCGAAGTAACCCTGACGTCTCAGACACCTTTTACTACTGTTGCAGATACAATGACTCCAAGTGCTGATGTGACAAGTTCAGCAACATCAACCGAGATCACCGCAGGGGTAACTGCATCCACTGCTCCAGTTATTACCTCTGAATCGACAGCCATCACAAGCACAGGAAGCATGGCCACTGAAGTGTCAGATATGACAAGCTCCCAAACAGTCATAACAACTGAGCAGACAAGCCATACAACACCTTTCATGACAACAACCTCTGATGTTCTGCAAACCACTGACTCACCTACATCAACAGTCGGGATTTCCAAAACCACAGATTTCGGTGACACGAGTCCTACTCAATCATCTGAAATGACCTCGGCAACCTCTGGAGCTACTGATCCTACAAGCACAGCTGAGCACAGTACCACTGACAGGCAAACAGCAGCTATCTCCTCAGCATTCACCACTGATGCAACTTCTCAAACAGCAAGCACAGCCGAGGGTTCGACAATTACCACTTCCGAAGTAACCCTGACGTCTCAGACACCTTTGACTACTGTTGCAGATACAATGACTCCAAGTGCTGATGTGACAAGTTCAGCAACATCAACCGAGATCACCTCAGGGCTAACTGCATCCACTGCTCCAAATATTACGTCTGGATCGACAGCCATCACAAGCACAGGAAGCATGGCCACTGAAGTGTCAGATATGACAAGCTCCCAAACAGTCATAACAACTGAGCAGACAAGCCATACAACACCTTTCATGACAACAACCTCTGTTGTTCTGCAAACCACTGACTCACCTACATCAACAGTCGGGATTTCCAAAACCACAGATTTCGGTGACAGGAGTCCTACTCAATCATCTGAAATGACCTCGGCAACCTCTGGAGCTACTGATCCTACAAGCACAGCTGAGCACAGTACCACTGACAGGCAACCAGCAACTATCTCCTCAGCATTCACCACTGATGCAACTTCTCAAACAGCAAGCACAGCCGAGGGTTCGACAATTACCACTTCCGAAGTAACCCTGACGTCTCAGACACCTTTGACTACTGTTGCAGATACAATGACTCCAAGTGCTGATGTGACAAGTTCAGCAACATCAACCGAGATCACCGCAGGGGTAACTGTATCCACTGCTCCAGTTATTACCTCTGAATCGACAGCCATCACAAGCACAGGAAGCATGGCAACTGAAGTGTCAGATATGACAAGCTCCCAAACAGTCAGAACAACTGAGCAGACAAGCTATACAACACCTTTCATGACAACAACCTCTGATGTTCTGCAAACCACTGACTCACCTACATCAACAGTCGGGATTTCCAAAACCACAGATTTCGGTGACACGAGTCCTACTCAATCATCTGAAATGACCTTGGCAACCTCTGGAGCTACTGATCCTACAAGCACAGCTGAGCACAGTACCACTGACAGGCAAACAGCAGCTATCTCCTCAGCATTCACCACTAATGCAACTTCTCAAACAGCAAGCACAGCCGAGGGTTCGACAATTACCACTTCCGAAGTAACCCTGACGTCTCAGACACCTTTTACTACTGTTGCAGATACAATGACTCCAAGTGCTGATGTGACAAGTTCAGCAACATCAACCGAGATCACCTCAGGGGTAACTGCATCCACTGCTCCAATTATTACCTCTGGATCGACAGCCATCACAAGCACAGGAAGCATGGCCACTGAAGTGTCAGATATGACAAGCTCCCAAACAGTCATAACAACTGAGCAGACAAGCCATGCAACACCTTTCATGACAACAACCTCTGATGTTCTGCAAACCACTGACTCACCTACATCAACAGTCGGGATTTCCAAAACCACAGATTTCGGTGACACGAGTCCTACTCAATCATCTGAAATGACCTCGGCAACCTCTGGAGCTAGTGATCCTACAAACACAGCTGAGCACAGTACCACTGACAGGCAAACAGCAGCTATCTCCTCAGCATTCACCACTGATGCAACTTCTCAAACAGCAAGCACAGCCGAGGGTTCCACAATTACCACTTCCGAAGTAACCCTGACGTCTCAGACACCTTTTACTACTGTTGCAGATACAATGACTCCAAGTGCTGATGTGACAAGTTCAGCAACATCAACCGAGATCACCGCAGGGGTAACTGCATCCACTGCTCCAGTTATTACCTCTGAATCGACAGCCATCACAAGCACAGGAAGCATGGCCACTGAAGTGTCAGATATGACAAGCTCCCAAACAGTCATAACAACTGAGCAGACAAGCCATACAACACCTTTCATGACAACAACCTCTGATGTTCTGCAAACCACTGACTCACCTACATCAACAGTCGGGATTTCCAAAACCACAGATTTCGGTGACACGAGTCCTACTCAATCATCTGAAATGACCTCGGCAACCTCTGGAGCTACTGATCCTACAAGCACAGCTGAGCACAGTACCACTGACAGGCAAACAGCAGCTATCTCCTCAGCATTCACCACTGATGCAACTTCTCAAACAGCAAGCACAGCCGAGGGTTCGACAATTACCACTTCCGAAGTAACCCTGACGTCTCAGACACCTTTGACTACTGTTGCAGATACAATGACTCCAAGTGCTGATGTGACAAGTTCAGCAACATCAACCGAGATCACCTCAGGGCTAACTGCATCCACTGCTCCAAATATTACGTCTGGATCGACAGCCATCACAAGCACAGGAAGCATGGCCACTGAAGTGTCAGATATGACAAGCTCCCAAACAGTCATAACAACTGAGCAGACAAGCCATACAACACCTTTCATGACAACAACCTCTGTTGTTCTGCAAACCACTGACTCACCTACATCAACAGTCGGGATTTCCAAAACCACAGATTTCGGTGACACGAGTCCTACTCAATCATCTGAAATGACCTCGGCAACCTCTGGAGCTACTGATCCTACAAGCACAGCTGAGCACAGTACCACTGACAGGCAACCAGCAACTATCTCCTCAGCATTCACCACTGATGCAACTTCTCAAACAGCAAGCACAGCCGAGGGTTCGACAATTACCACTTCCGAAGTAACCCTGACGTCTCAGACACCTTTTACTACTGTTGCAGATACAATGACTCCAAGTGCTGATGTGACAAGTTCAGCAACATCAACCGAGATCACCTCAGGGGTAACTGCATCCACTGCTCCAATTATTACCTCTGGATCGACAGCCATCACAAGCACAGGAAGCATGGCCACTGAAGTGTCAGATATGACAAGCTCCCAAACCGTCATAACAACTGAGCAGACAAGCCATACAACACCTTTTATGACAACAACCTCTGATGTTCTGCAAACCACTGACTCACCTACATCAACAGTCGGGATTTCCAAAACCACAGATTTCGTTGACACGAGTCCTACTCAATCATCTGAAATGACCTCGGCAAACTCTGGAGCTACTGATCCTACAAGCACAGCTGAGCACAGTACCACTGACAGGCAAACAGCAGCTATCTCCTCAGCATTCACCACTGATGCAACTTCTCAAACAGCAAGCACAGCTGAGGGTTCGACAATTACCACTTCCGAAGTAACCCTGACGTCTCAGACACCTTTGACTACTGTTTCAGATACAATGACTCCAAGTGCTTATGTGACAAGTTCAGCAACATCAACCGAGATCACCTCAGGGGTAACTGCATCCAGTGCTCCAATTATTACCTCTGGATCGACAGCCATCACAAGCACAGGAAGCATGGTCACTGAAGTGTCAGATATGACAAGCTCCCGAACAGTCAGAACAACTGAGCAGACAAGCCATGCAACACCTTTCTTGACAACAACCTCTGATGTACTGCAAACCACTGACTCACCTACATCAACAGTCGGGATTTCCAAAACCACAGATTTCGGTGACACGAGTCCTACTCAATCATCTGAAATGACCTCGGCAACCTCTGGAGCTACTGATCCTACAAGCACAGCTGAGCACAGTACCACTGACAGGCAAACAGCAGCTATCTCCTCAGCATTCACCACTGATGCAACTTCTCAAACAGCAAGCACAGCCGAGGGTTCGACAATTACCACTTCCGAAGTAACCCTGACGTCTCAGACACCTTTGACTACTGTTGCAGATACAATGACTCCAAGTGCTGATGTGACAAGTTCAGCAACATCAACCGAGATCACCTCAGGGGTAACTGCATCCACTGCTCCAATTATTACCTCTGGATCGACAGCCATCACAAGCACAGGAAGCATGGCCACTGAAGTGTCAGATATGACAAGCTCCCAAACAGTCATAACAACTGAGCAGACAAGCCATGCAACACCTTTCATGACAACAACCTCTGATGTTCTGCAAACCACTGACTCACCTACATCAACAGTCGGGATTTCCAAAACCACAGATTTCGGTGACACGAGTCCTACTCAATCATCTGAAATGACCTCGGCAACCTCTGGAGCTAGTGATCCTACAAGCACAGCTGAGCACAGTACCACTGACAGGCAAACAGCAGCTATCTCCTCAGCATTCACCACTGATGCAACTTCTCAAACAGCAAGCACAGCCGAGGGTTCGACAATTACCACTTCCGAAGTAACCCTGACGTCTCAGACACCTTTGACTACTGTTGCAGATACAATGACTCCAAGTGCTGATGTGACAAGTTCAGCAACATCAACCGAGATCACCTCAGGGGTAACTGCATCCACTGCTCCAATTATTACCTCTGGATCGACAGCCATCACAAGCACAGGAAGCATGGCCACTGAAGTGTCAGATATGACAAGCTCCCAAACAGTCATAACAACTGAGCAGACAAGCCATACAACACCTTTCATGACAACAACCTCTGATGTTCTGCAAACCACTGACTCACCTACATCAACAGTCGGGATTTCCAAAACCACAGATTTCGGTGACACGAGTCCTACTCAATCATCTGAAATGACCTCGGCAACCTCTGGAGCTACTGATCCTACAAGCACAGCTGAGCACAGTACCACTGACAGGCAAACAGCAGCTATCTCCTCAGCATTCACCACTGATGCAACTTCTCAAACAGCAAGCACAGCCGAGGGTTCGACAATTACCACTTCCGAAGTAACCCTGACGTCTCAGACACCTTTGACTACTGTTGCAGATACAATGACTCCAAGTGCTGATGTGACAAGTTCAGCAACATCAACCGAGATCACCTCAGGGGTAACTGCATCCACTGCTCCAATTATTACCTCTGGATCGACAGCCATCACAAGCACAGGAAGCATGGCCACTGAAGTGTCAGATATGACAAGCTCCCAAACAGTCATAACAACTGAGCAGACAAGCCATACAACACCTTTCATGACAACAACCTCTGATGTTCTGCAAACCACTGACTCATCTATATCAACAGTCGGGATTTCCAAAACCACAGATTTCGGTGACACGAGTCCTACTCAATCATCTGAAATGACCTCGGCAACCTCTGGAGCTACTGATCCTACAAGCACAGCTGAGCACAGTACCACTGACAGGCAAACAGCAGCTATCTCCTCAGCATTCACCAGTGATGCAACTTCTCAAACAGCAAGCACAGCCGAGGGTTCGACAATTACCACTTCCGAAGTAACCCTGACGTCTCAGACACCTTTGACTACTGTTGCAGATACAATGACTCCAAGTGCTGATGTGACAAGTTCAGCAACATCAACCGAGATCACCTCAGGGGTAACTGCATCCACTGCTCCAATTATTACCTCTGGATCGACAGCCATCACAAGCACAGGAAGCATGGCCACTGAAGTGTCAGATATGACAAGCTCCCAAACCGTCATAACAACTGAGCAGACAAGCCATACAACACCTTTTATGACAACAACCTCTGATGTTCTGCAAACCACTGACTCACCTACATCAACAGTCGGGATTTCCAAAACCACAGATTTCGTTGACACGAGTCCTACTCAATCATCTGAAATGACCTCGGCAAACTCTGGAGCTACTGATCCTACAAGCACAGCTGAGCACAGTACCACTGACAGGCAAACAGCAGCTATCTCCTCAGCATTCACCACTGATGCAACTTCTCAAACAGCAAGCACAGCTGAGGGTTCGACAATTACCACTTCCGAAGTAACCCTGACGTCTCAGACACCTTTGACTACTGTTTCAGATACAATGACTCCAAGTGCTTATGTGACAAGTTCAGCAACATCAACCGAGATCACCTCAGGGGTAACTGCATCCAGTGCTCCAATTATTACCTCTGGATCGACAGCCATCACAAGCACAGGAAGCATGGCCACTGAAGTGTCAGATATGACAAGCTCCCGAACAGTCAGAACAACTGAGCAGACAAGCCATGCAACACCTTTCTTGACAACAATCTCTGATGTACTGCAAACCACTGACTCACCTACATCAACAGTCGGGATTTCCAAAACCACAGATTTCGGTGACACGAGTCCTACTCAATCATCTGAAATGACCTCGGCAACCTCTGGAGCTACTGATCCTACAAGCACAGCTGAGCACAGTACCACTGACAGGCAAACAGCAGCTATCTCCTCAGCATTCACCACTGATGCAACTTCTCAAACAGCAAGCACAGCCGAGGGTTCGACAATTACCACTTCCGAAGTAACCCTGACGTCTCAGACACCTTTGACTACTGTTGCAGATACAATGACTCCAAGTGCTGATGTGACAAGTTCAGCAACATCAACCGAGATCACCTCAGGGGTAACTGCATCCACTGCTCCAATTATTACCTCTGGATCGACAGCCATCACAAGCACAGGAAGCATGGCCACTGAAGTGTCAGATATGACAAGCTCCCAAACAGTCATAACAACTGAGCAGACAAGCCATGCAACACCTTTCATGACAACAACCTCTGATGTTCTGCAAACCACTGACTCACCTACATCAACAGTCGGGATTTCCAAAACCACAGATTTCGGTGACACGAGTCCTACTCAATCATCTGAAATGACCTCGGCAACCTCTGGAGCTAGTGATCCTACAAGCACAGCTGAGCACAGTACCACTGACAGGCAAACAGCAGCTATCTCCTCAGCATTCACCACTGATGCAACTTCTCAAACAGCAAGCACAGCCGAGGGTTCGACAATTACCACTTCCGAAGTAACCCTGACGTCTCAGACACCTTTGACTACTGTTGCAGATACAATGACTCCAAGTGCTGATGTGACAAGTTCAGCAACATCAACCGAGATCACCTCAGGGCTAACTGCATCCACTGCTCCAATTATTACCTCTGGATCGACAGCCATCACAAGCACAGGAAGCATGGCCACTGAAGTGTCAGATATGACAAGCTCCCAAACAGTCATAACAACTGAGCAGACAAGCCATACAACACCTTTCATGACAACAACCTCTGATGTTCTGCAAACCACTGACTCACCTACATCAACAGTCGGGATTTCCAAAACCACAGATTTCGGTGACACGAGTCCTACTCAATCATCTGAAATGACCTCGGCAACCTCTGGAGCTACTGATCCTACAAGCACAGCTGAGCACAGTACCACTGACAGGCAAACAGCAGCTATCTCCTCAGCATTCACCACTGATGCAACTTCTCAAACAGCAAGCACAGCCGAGGGTTCGACAATTACCACTTCCGAAGTAACCCTGACGTCTCAGACACCTTTGACTACTGTTGCAGATACAATGACTCCAAGTGCTGATGTGACAAGTTCAGCAACATCAACCGAGATCACCTCAGGGGTAACTGCATCCACTGCTCCAATTATTACCTCTGGATCGACAGCCATCACAAGCACAGGAAGCATGGCCACTGAAGTGTCAGATATGACAAGCTCCCAAACAGTCATAACAACTGAGCAGACAAGCCATACAACACCTTTCATGACAACAACCTCTGATGTTCTGCAAACCACTGACTCATCTATATCAACAGTCGGGATTTCCAAAACCACAGATTTCGGTGACACGAGTCCTACTCAATCATCTGAAATGACCTCGGCAACCTCTGGAGCTACTGATCCTACAAGCACAGCTGAGCACAGTACCACTGACAGGCAAACAGCAGCTATCTCCTCAGCATTCACCAGTGATGCAACTTCTCAAACAGCAAGCACAGCCGAGGGTTCGACAATTACCACTTCCGAAGTAACCCTGACGTCTCAGACACCTTTGACTACTGTTGCAGATACAATGACTCCAAGTGCTGATGTGACAAGTTCAGCAACATCAACCGAGATCACCTCAGGGGTAACTGCATCCACTGCTCCAATTATTACCTCTGGATCGACAGCCATCACAAGCACAGGAAGCATGGCCACTGAAGTGTCAGATATGACAAGCTCCCAAACAGTCATAACAACTGAGCAGACAAGCCATACAACACCTTTCATGACAACAACCTCTGATGTTCTGCAAACCACTGACTCACCTACATCAACAGTCGGGATTTCCAAAACCACAGATTTCGGTGACACGAGTCCTACTCAATCATCTGAAATGACCTCGGCAACCTCTGGAGCTACTGATCCTACAAGCACAGCTGAGCACAGTACCACTGACAGGCAAACAGCAGCTATCTCCTCAGCATTCACCACTGATGCAACTTCTCAAACAGCAAGCACAGCCGAGGGTTCGACAATTACCACTTCCGAAGTAACCCTGACGTCTCAGACACCTTTGACTACTGTTGCAGATACAATGACTCCAAGTGCTGATGTGACAAGTTCAGCAACATCAACCGAGATCACCTCAGGGGTAACTGCATCCACTGCTCCAATTATTACCTCTGGATCGACAGCCATCACAAGCACAGGAAGCATGGCCACTGAAGTGTCAGATATGACAAGCTCCCAAACAGTCATAACAACTGAGCAGACAAGCCATACAACACCTTTCATGACAACAACCTCTGATGTTCTGCAAACCACTGACTCATCTATATCAACAGTCGGGATTTCCAAAACCACAGATTTCGGTGACACGAGTCCTACTCAATCATCTGAAATGACCTCGGCAACCTCTGGAGCTACTGATCCTACAAGCACAGCTGAGCACAGTACCACTGACAGGCAAACAGCAGCTATCTCCTCAGCATTCACCACTGATGCAACTTCTCAAACAGCAAGCACAGCCGAGGGTTCGACAATTACCACTTCCGAAGTAACCCTGACGTCTCAGACAACTTTGACTACTGTTGCAGAAACAATGACTCCAAGTGCTAATGTGACAAGTTCAGGAACATCAACCGAGATCACCTCAGGGGTAACTGCATCCACTGCTCCAATTATTACCTCTGGATCGACAGCCATCACAAGCACAGGAAGCATGGCCACTGAAGTGTCAGATATGACAAGCTCCCAAACAATCATAACAACTGAGCAGACAAGCCATGCAACACCTTTCATGACAACAACCTCTGATGTTCTGCAAACCACTGACTCACCTACATCAACAGTCGGGATTTCCAAAACCACAGATTTCAGTGACACGAGTCCTACTCAATCATCTGAAATGACCTCGGCAACCTCTGGAGCTAGTGATCCTACAAGCACAGCTGAGCACAGTACCACTGACAGGCAAACAGCAGCTATCTCCTCAGCATTCACCACTGATGCAACTTCTCAAACAGCAAGCACAGCCGAGGTTTCGACAATTACCACTTCCGAAGTAACCCTGACGTCTCAGACACCTTTGACTACTGTTGCAGATACAATGACTCCAAGTGCTGATGTGACAAGTTCAGCAACATCAACCGAGATCACCGCAGGGCCAAATGCATCCACTGCTCCAGTTATTACCTCTGAATCGACAGCCATCACAAGCACAGGAAGCATGGCCACTGAAGTGTCAGATATGACAAGCTCCCAACCAGTCATAACAACTGAGCAGACAAGCCATACAACACCTTTCATGACAACAACCTCTGATGTTCTGCAAACCACTGACTCACCTACATCAACAGTCGGGATATCCAAAACCACAGATTTCGGTGACACGAGTCCTACTCAATCATCTGAAATGACCTCGGCAACCTCTGGAGCTAGTGATCCTACAAGCACAGCTGAGCACAGTACCACTGACAGGCAAACAGCAGCTATCTCCTCAGGATTCACCACTGATTCAACTTCTCAAACAGCAAGCACAGCCGATGGTTCGACAATTACCACTTCCGAAGTAACCCTGACGTCTCAGACACCTTTGACTACTGTTGCAGATACAATGACTCCAAGTGCTGATGTGACAAGTTCAGCAACATCAACCGAGATCACCTCAGGGGTAACTGCATCCACTGCTCCAATTATTACCTCTGGATCGACAGCCATCACAAGCACAGGAAGCATGGCCACTGAAGTGTCAGATATGACAAGCTCCCAAACAGTCATAACAACTGAGCAGACAAGCCATACAACACCTTTCATGACAACAACCTCTGATGTTCTGCAAACCACTGACTCATCTATATCAACAGTCGGGATTTCCAAAACCACAGATTTCGGTGACACGAGTCCTACTCAATCATCTGAAATGACCTCGGCAACCTCTGGAGCTACTGATCCTACAAGCACAGCTGAGCACAGTACCACTGACAGGCAAACAGCAGCTATCTCCTCAGCATTCACCAGTGATGCAACTTCTCAAACAGCAAGCACAGCCGAGGGTTCGACAATTACCACTTCCGAAGTAACCCTGACGTCTCAGACACCTTTGACTACTGTTGCAGATACAATGACTCCAAGTGCTGATGTGACAAGTTCAGCAACATCAACCGAGATCACCTCAGGGGTAACTGCATCCACTGCTCCAATTATTACCTCTGGATCGACAGCCATCACAAGCACAGGAAGCATGGCCACTGAAGTGTCAGATATGACAAGCTCCCAAACAGTCATAACAACTGAGCAGACAAGCCATACAACACCTTTCATGACAACAACCTCTGATGTTCTGCAAACCACTGACTCACCTACATCAACAGTCGGGATTTCCAAAACCACAGATTTCGGTGACACGAGTCCTACTCAATCATCTGAAATGACCTCGGCAACCTCTGGAGCTACTGATCCTACAAGCACAGCTGAGCACAGTACCACTGACAGGCAAACAGCAGCTATCTCCTCAGCATTCACCACTGATGCAACTTCTCAAACAGCAAGCACAGCCGAGGGTTCGACAATTACCACTTCCGAAGTAACCCTGACGTCTCAGACACCTTTGACTACTGTTGCAGATACAATGACTCCAAGTGCTGATGTGACAAGTTCAGCAACATCAACCGAGATCACCTCAGGGGTAACTGCATCCACTGCTCCAATTATTACCTCTGGATCGACAGCCATCACAAGCACAGGAAGCATGGCCACTGAAGTGTCAGATATGACAAGCTCCCAAACAGTCATAACAACTGAGCAGACAAGCCATACAACACCTTTCATGACAACAACCTCTGATGTTCTGCAAACCACTGACTCATCTATATCAACAGTCGGGATTTCCAAAACCACAGATTTCGGTGACACGAGTCCTACTCAATCATCTGAAATGACCTCGGCAACCTCTGGAGCTACTGATCCTACAAGCACAGCTGAGCACAGTACCACTGACAGGCAAACAGCAGCTA
Source organism: Brienomyrus brachyistius (assembly GCF_023856365.1). Classification (NCBI taxonomy): domain Eukaryota; kingdom Metazoa; phylum Chordata; class Actinopteri; order Osteoglossiformes; family Mormyridae; genus Brienomyrus; species Brienomyrus brachyistius. The sequence goes on from NC_064542.1 coordinate 14,129,197, forward strand.
TCTCCTCAGCATTCACCACTGATGCAACTTCTCAAACAGCAAGCACAGCCGAGGGTTCGACAATTACCACTTCCGAAGTAACCCTGACGTCTCAGACAACTTTGACTACTGTTGCAGAAACAATGACTCCAAGTGCTAATGTGACAAGTTCAGGAACATCAACCGAGATCACCTCAGGGGTAACTGCATCCACTGCTCCAATTATTACCTCTGGATCGACAGCCATCACAAGCACAGGAAGCATGGCCACTGAAGTGTCAGATATGACAAGCTCCCAAACAATCATAACAACTGAGCAGACAAGCCATGCAACACCTTTCATGACAACAACCTCTGATGTTCTGCAAACCACTGACTCACCTACATCAACAGTCGGGATTTCCAAAACCACAGATTTCAGTGACACGAGTCCTACTCAATCATCTGAAATGACCTCGGCAACCTCTGGAGCTAGTGATCCTACAAGCACAGCTGAGCACAGTACCACTGACAGGCAAACAGCAGCTATCTCCTCAGCATTCACCACTGATGCAACTTCTCAAACAGCAAGCACAGCCGAGGTTTCGACAATTACCACTTCCGAAGTAACCCTGACGTCTCAGACACCTTTGACTACTGTTGCAGATACAATGACTCCAAGTGCTGATGTGACAAGTTCAGCAACATCAACCGAGATCACCGCAGGGCCAAATGCATCCACTGCTCCAGTTATTACCTCTGAATCGACAGCCATCACAAGCACAGGAAGCATGGCCACTGAAGTGTCAGATATGACAAGCTCCCAACCAGTCATAACAACTGAGCAGACAAGCCATACAACACCTTTCATGACAACAACCTCTGATGTTCTGCAAACCACTGACTCACCTACATCAACAGTCGGGATATCCAAAACCACAGATTTCGGTGACACGAGTCCTACTCAATCATCTGAAATGACCTCGGCAACCTCTGGAGCTAGTGATCCTACAAGCACAGCTGAGCACAGTACCACTGACAGGCAAACAGCAGCTATCTCCTCAGGATTCACCACTGATTCAACTTCTCAAACAGCAAGCACAGCCGATGGTTCGACAATTACCACTTCCGAAGTAACCCTGACGTCTCAGACACCTTTGACTACTGTTGCAGATACAATGACTCCAAGTGCTGATGTGACAAGTTCAGCAACATCAACCGAGATCACCTCAGGGGTAACTGCATCCACTGCTCCAATTATTACCTCTGGATCGACAGCCATCACAAGCACAGGAAGCATGGCCACTGAAGTGTCAGATATGACAAGCTCCCAAACAGTCATAACAACTGAGCAGACAAGCCATACAACACCTTTCATGACAACAACCTCTGACGTTCTGCAAACCACTGACTCACCTACATCAACAGTCGGGATTTCCAAAACCACAAATTTCGGTGACATGAGTCCTACTCAATCATCTGAAATGACCTCGGCAACCTCTGGAGCTACTGATCCTACAAGCACAGCTGAGCACAGTACCACTGACAGGCAAACAGCAGCTATCTCCTCAGCATTCACCACTGATGCAACTTCTCAAACAGCAAGCACAGCCGAGGGTTCGACAATTACCACTTCCGAAGTAACCCTGACATCTCAGACACCTTTGACTACTGTTGCAGATACAATGACTCCAAGTGCTGATGTGACAAGTTCAGCAACATCAACCGAGATCACCGCAGGGCTAAATGCATCCACTGCTCCAGTTATTACCTCTGAATCGACAGCCATCACAAGCACAGGAAGCATGGCCACTGAAGTGTCAGATATGACAAGCTCCCAAACAGTCATAACAACTGAGCAGACAAGCCATGCAACACCTTTCATGACAACAACCTCTGATGTTCTGCAAACCACTGACTCACCTACATCAACAGTCGGGATTTCCAAAACCACAGATTTCGGTGACACGAGTCCTACTCAATCATCTGAAATGACCTCGGCAACCTCTGGAGCTACTGATCCTACAAGCACAGCTGAGCACAGTACCACTGACAGGCAAACAGCAGCTATCTCCTCAGCATTCACCACTGATGCAACTTCTCAAACAGCAAGCACAACCGAGGGTTCGACAATTACCACTTCCGAAGTAACCCTGACGTCTCAGACACCTTTGACTACTGTTGCAGATACAATGACTCTAAGTGCTGATGTGACAAGTTCAGCAACATCAACCGAGATCACCTCAGGGGTAACTGCATCCACTGCTCCAATTATTACCTCTGGATCGACAGCCATCACAAGCACAGGAAGCATGGCCACTGAAGTGTCAGATATGACAAGCTCCCAAACAGTCATAACAACTGAGCAGACAAGCCATACAACACCTTTCATGACAACAACCTCTGATGTTCTGCAAACCACTGACTCACCTACATCAACAGTCGGGATTTCCAAAACCACAGATTTCGGTGACACGAGTCCTACTCAATCATCTGAAATGACCTCGGCAACCTCTGGAGCTACTGATCCTACAAGCACAGCTGAGCACAGTACCACTGACAGGCAAACAGCAGCTATCTCCACAGCATTCACCACTGATGCAACTTCTCAAACAGCAAGCACAGCCGAGGGTTCGACAATTACCACTTCCGAAGTAACCCTGACGTCTCAGACACCTTTTACTACTGTTGCAGATACAATGACTCCAAGTGCTGATGTGACAAGTTCAGCAACATCAACCGAGATCACCGCAGGGGTAACTGCATCCACTGCTCCAGTTATTATCTCTGAATCGACAGCCATCACAAGCACAGGAAGCATGGCCACTGAAGTGTCAGATATGACAAGCTCCCAAACAGTCAGAACAACTGAGCAGACAAGCCATACAACACCTTTCATGACAACAACCTCTGATGTTCTGCAAACCACTGACTCACCTACATCAACAGTCGGGATTTCCAAAACCACAGATTTCGGTGACACGAGTCCTACTCAATCATCTGAAATGACCTCGGCAACCTCTGGAGCTACTGATCCTACAAGCACAGCTGAGCACAGTACCACTGACAGGCAAACAGCAGCTATCTCCTCAGGATTCACCACTGATGCAACTTCTCAAACAGCAAGCACAGCCGAGGGTTCGACAATTACCACTTCCGAAGTAACCCTGACGTCTCAGACACCTTTTACTACTGTTGCAGATACAATGACTCCAAGTGCTGATGTGACAAGTTCAGCAACATCAACCGAGATCACCGCAGGGGTAACTGCATCCACTGCTCCAGTTATTATCTCTGAATCGACAGCCATCACAAGCACAGGAAGCATGGCCACTGAAGTGTCAGATATGACAAGCTCCCAAACAGTCAGAACAACTGAGCAGACAAGCTATACAACACCTTTCATGACAACAACCTCTGATGTTCTGCAAACCACTGACTCACCTACATCAACAGTCGGGATTTCCAAAACCACAGATTTCGGTGACACGAGTCCTACTCAATCATCTGAAATGACCTCGGCAACCTCTGGAGCTAGTGATCCTACAAGCACAGCTGAGCACAGTACCACTGACAGGCAAACAGCAGCTATCTCCTCAGCATTCACCACTGATGCAACTTCTCAAACAGCAAGCACAGCCGAGGGTTCGACAATTACCACTTCCGAAGTAACCCTGACGTCTCAGACACCTTTTACTACTGTTGCAGATACAATGACTCCAAGTGCTGATGTGACAAGTTCAGCAACATCAACCGAGATCACCGCAGGGGTAACTGCATCCACTGCTCCAGTTATTACCTCTGAATCGACAGCCATCACAAGCACAGGAAGCATGGCCACTGAAGTGTCAGATATGACAAGCTCCCAAACAGTCAGAACAACTGAGCAGACAAGCTATACAACACCTTTCATGACAACAACCTCTGATGTTTTGCAAACCACTGACTCACCTACATCAACAGTTGGGATTTCCAAAACCACAGATTTCGGTGACACGAGTCCTACTCAATCATCTGAAATGACCTCGGCAACCTCTGGAGCTACTGATCCTACAAGCACAGCTGAGCACAGTACCACTGACAGGCAAACAGCAGCTATCTCCTCAGCATTCACCACTGATGCAACTTCTCAAACAGCAAGCATAGCCGAGGGTTCGACAATTACCACTTCCGAAGTAACCCTGACGTCTCAGACACCTTTGACTACTGTTGCAGATACAATGACTCCAAGTGCTGATGTGACAAGTTCAGCAACATCAACCGAGATCACCGCAGGGGTAACTGCATCCACTGCTCCAGTTGTTACCTCTGAATCGACAGCCATCACAAGCACAGGAAGCATGGCCACTGAAGTGTCAGATATGACAAGCTCCCAAACAGTCAGAACAACTGAGCAGACAAGCCATACAACACCTTTCATGACAACAACCTCTGATGTTCTGCAAACCACTGACTCACCTACATCAACAGTCGGGATTTCCAAAACCACAGATTTCGGTGACACGAGTCCTACTCAATCATCTGAAATGACCTCGGCAACCTCTGGAGCTAGTGATCCTACAAGCACAGCTGAGCACAGTACCACTGACAGGCAAACAGCAGCTATCTCCTCAGCATTCACCACTGATGCAACTTCTCAAACAGCAAGCACAGCCGAGGGTTCGACAATTACCACTTCCGAAGTAACCCTGACGTCTCAGACACCTTTTACTACTGTTGCAGATACAATGACTCCAAGTGCTGATGTGACAAGTTCAGCAACATCAACCGAGATCACCGCAGGGGTAACTGCATCCACTGCTCCAGTTATTATCTCTGAATCGACAGCCATCACAAGCACAGGAAGCATGGCCACTGAAGTGTCAGATATGACAAGCTCCCAAACAGTCAGAACAACTGAGCAGACAAGCTATACAACACCTTTCATGACAACAACCTCTGATGTTCTGCAAACCACTGACTCACCTACATCAACAGTCGGGATTTCCAAAACCACAGATTTCGGTGACACGAGTCCTACTCAATCATCTGAAATGACCTCGGCAATCTATGGAGCTACTGATCCTACAAGCACAGCTGAGCACAGTACCACTGACAGGCAAACAGCAGCTATCTCCTCAGCATTCACCACTGATGCCACTTCTCAAACAGCAAGCACAGCCGAGGGTTCGACAATTACCACTTCCGAAGTAACCCTGACGTCTCAGACACCTTTGACTACTGTTGCAGATACAATGACTCCAAGTGCTGATGTGACAAGTTCAGCAACATCAACCGAGATCACCGCAGGGGTAACTGCATCCACTGCTCCAGTTATTACCTCTGAATCGACAGCCATCACAAGCACAGGAAGCATGGCCACTGAAGTGTCAGATATGACAAGCTCCCAAACAGTCAGAACAACTGAGCAGACAAGCCATACAACACCTTTCATGACAACAACCTCTGATGTTCTGCAAACCACTGACTCACCTACATCAACAGTCGGGATTTCCAAAACCACAGATTTCGGTGACACGAGTCCTACTCAATCATCTGAAATGACCTCGGCAACCTCTGGAGCTAGTGATCCTACAAGTACAGCTGAGCACAGTACCACTGACAGGCAAACAGCAGCTATCTCCTCAGCATTCACCACTGATGCAACTTCTCAAACAGCAAGCACAGCCGAGGGTTCGACAATTACCACTTCCGAAGTAACCCTGACGTCTCAGACACCTTTGACTACTGTTGCAGATACAATGACTCCAAGTACTGATGTGACAAGTTCAGCAACATCAACCGAGATCACCTCAGGGGTAACTGCATCCACTGCTCCAATTATTACCTCTGGATCGACAGCCATCACAAGCACAGGAAGCATGGCCACTGTAGTGTCAGATATGACAAGCTCCCAAACAGTCATAACAACTGAGCAGACAAGCTATGCAACACCTTTCATGACAACAACCTCTGATGTTCTGCAAACCACTGACTCACCTACATCAACAGTCGGGATTTCCAAAACCACAGATTTCGGTGACACGAGTCCTACTCAATCATCTGAAATGACCTCGGCAACCTCTGGAGCTACTGATCCTACAAGCACAGCTGAGCACAGTACCACTGACAGGCAAACAGCAGCTATCTCCTCAGCATTCACCACTGATGCAACTTCTCAAACAGCAAGCACAGCCGAGGGTTCCACAATTACCACTTCCGAAGTAACCCTGACGTCTCAGACACCTTTTACTACTGTTGCAGATACAATGACTCCAAGTGCTGATGTGACAAGTTCAGCAACATCAACCGAGATCACCGCAGGGGTAACTGCATCCACTGCTCCAGTTATTACCTCTGAAACGACAGCCATCACAAGCACAGGAAGCATGGCCACTGAAGTGTCAGATATGACAAGCTCCCAAACAGTCATAACAACTGAGCAGACAAGCCATACAACACCTTTCATGACAACAACCTCTGATGTTCTGCAAACCACTGACTCACCTACATCAACAGTCGGGATTTCCAAAACCACAGATTTCGGTGACACGAGTCCTACTCAATCATCTGAAATGACCTCGGCAACCTCTGGAGCTACTGATCCTACAAGCACAGCTGAGCACAGTACCACTGACAGGCAAACAGCAGCTATCTCCTCAGCATTCACCACTGATGCAACTTCTCAAACAGCAAGCACAGCCGAGGGTTCGACAATTACCACTTCCGAAGTAACCCTGACGTCTCAGACACCTTTGACTACTGTTGCAGATACAATGACTCCAAGTGCTGATGTGACAAGTTCAGCAACATCAACCGAGATCACCGCAGGGGTAACTGCATCCACTGCTCCAGTTATTACCTCTGAATCGACAGCCATCAGAAGCACAGGAAGCATGGCCACTGAAGTGTCAGATATGACAAGCTCCCAAACAGTCAGAACAACTGAGCAGACAAGCCATACAACACCTTTCATGACAACAACCTCTGATGTTCTGCAAACCACTGACTCACCTACATCAACAGTCGGGATTTCCAAAACCACAGATTTCGGTGACACGAGTCCTACTCAATCATCTGAAATGACCTCGGCAACCTCTGGAGCTAGTGATCCTACAAGTACAGCTGAGCACAGTACCACTGACAGGCAAACAGCAGCTATCTCCTCAGCATTCACCACTGATGCAACTTCTCAAACAGCAAGCACAGCCGAGGGTTCGACAATTACCACTTCCGAAGTAACCCTGACGTCTCAGACACCTTTGACTACTGTTGCAGATACAATGACTCCAAGTACTGATGTGACAAGTTCAGCAACATCAACCGAGATCACCTCAGGGGTAACTGCATCCACTGCTCCAATTATTACCTCTGGATCGACAGCCATCACAAGCACAGGAAGCATGGCCACTGTAGTGTCAGATATGACAAGCTCCCAAACAGTCATAACAACTGAGCAGACAAGCTATGCAACACCTTTCATGACAACAACCTCTGATGTTCTGCAAACCACTGACTCACCTACATCAACAGTCGGGATTTCCAAAACCACAGATTTCGGTGACACGAGTCCTACTCAATCATCTGAAATGACCTCGGCAACCTCTGGAGCTACTGATCCTACAAGCACAGCTGAGCACAGTACCACTGACAGGCAAACAGCAGCTATCTCCTCAGCATTCACCACTGATGCAACTTCTCAAACAGCAAGCACAGCCGAGGGTTCCACAATTACCACTTCCGAAGTAACCCTGACGTCTCAGACACCTTTTACTACTGTTGCAGATACAATGACTCCAAGTGCTGATGTGACAAGTTCAGCAACATCAACCGAGATCACCGCAGGGGTAACTGCATCCACTGCTCCAGTTATTACCTCTGAATCGACAGCCATCACAAGCACAGGAAGCATGGCCACTGAAGTGTCAGATATGACAAGCTCCCAAACAGTCATAACAACTGAGCAGACAAGCCATACAACACCTTTCATGACAACAACCTCTGATGTTCTGCAAACCACTGACTCACCTACATCAACAGTCGGGATTTCCAAAACCACAGATTTCGGTGACACGAGTCCTACTCAATCATCTGAAATGACCTCGGCAACCTCTGGAGCTACTGATCCTACAAGCACAGCTGAGCACAGTACCACTGACAGGCAAACAGCAGCTATCTCCTCAGCATTCACCACTGATGCAACTTCTCAAACAGCAAGCACAGCCGAGGGTTCGACAATTACCACTTCCGAAGTAACCCTGACGTCTCAGACACCTTTGACTACTGTTGCAGATACAATGACTCCAAGTGCTGATGTGACAAGTTCAGCAACATCAACCGAGATCACCTCAGGGCTAACTGCATCCACTGCTCCAAATATTACGTCTGGATCGACAGCCATCACAAGCACAGGAAGCATGGCCACTGAAGTGTCAGATATGACAAGCTCCCAAACAGTCATAACAACTGAGCAGACAAGCCATACAACACCTTTCATGACAACAACCTCTGTTGTTCTGCAAACCACTGACTCACCTACATCAACAGTCGGGATTTCCAAAACCACAGATTTCGGTGACACGAGTCCTACTCAATCATCTGAAATGACCTCGGCAACCTCTGGAGCTACTGATCCTACAAGCACAGCTGAGCACAGTACCACTGACAGGCAACCAGCAACTATCTCCTCAGCATTCACCACTGATGCAACTTCTCAAACAGCAAGCACAGCCGAGGGTTCGACAATTACCACTTCCGAAGTAACCCTGACGTCTCAGACACCTTTGACTACTGTTGCAGATACAATGACTCCAAGTGCTGATGTGACAAGTTCAGCAACATCAACCGAGATCACCGCAGGGGTAACTGCATCCACTGCTCCAGTTATTACCTCTGAATCGACAGCCATCACAAGCACAGGAAGCATGGCAACTGAAGTGTCAGATATGACAAGCTCCCAAACAGTCAGAACAACTGAGCAGACAAGCTATACAACACCTTTCATGACAACAACCTCTGATGTTCTGCAAACCACTGACTCACCTACATCAACAGTCGGGATTTCCAAAACCACAGATTTCGGTGACACGAGTCCTACTCAATCATCTGAAATGACCTTGGCAACCTCTGGAGCTACTGATCCTACAAGCACAGCTGAGCACAGTACCACTGTCAGGCAAACAGCAGCTATCTCCTCAGCATTCACCACTAATGCAACTTCTCAAACAGCAAGCACAGCCGAGGGTTCGACAATTACCACTTCCGAAGTAACCCTGACGTCTCAGACACCTTTGACTACTGTTGCAGATACAATGACTCCAAGTGCTGATGTGACAAGTTCAGCAACATCAACCGAGATCACCTCAGGGGTAACTGCATCCACTGCTCCAATTATTACCTCTGGATCGACAGCCATCACAAGCACAGGAAGCATGGCCACTGAAGTGTCAGATATGACAAGCTCCCAAACAGTCATAACAACTGAGCAGACAAGCCATGCAACACCTTTCATGACAACAACCTCTGATGTTCTGCAAACCACTGACTCACCTACATCAACAGTCGGGATTTCCAAAACCACAGATTTCGGTGACACGAGTCCTACTCAATCATCTGAAATGACCTCGGCAACCTCTGGAGCTAGTGATCCTACAAACACAGCTGAGCACAGTACCACTGACAGGCAAACAGCAGCTATCTCCTCAGCATTCACCACTGATGCAACTTCTCAAACAGCAAGCACAGCCGAGGGTTCCACAATTACCACTTCCGAAGTAACCCTGACGTCTCAGACACCTTTTACTACTGTTGCAGATACAATGACTCCAAGTGCTGATGTGACAAGTTCAGCAACATCAACCGAGATCACCGCAGGGGTAACTGCATCCACTGCTCCAGTTATTACCTCTGAATCGACAGCCATCACAAGCACAGGAAGCATGGCCACTGAAGTGTCAGATATGACAAGCTCCCAAACAGTCATAACAACTGAGCAGACAAGCCATACAACACCTTTCATGACAACAACCTCTGATGTTCTGCAAACCACTGACTCACCTACATCAACAGTCGGGATTTCCAAAACCACAGATTTCGGTGACACGAGTCCTACTCAATCATCTGAAATGACCTCCGCAACCTCTGGAGCTACTGATCCTACAAGCACAGCTGAGCACAGTACCACTGACAGGCAAACAGCAGCTATCTCCTCAGCATTCACCACTGATGCAACTTCTCAAACAGCAAGCACAGCCGAGGGTTCGACAATTACCACTTCCGAAGTAACCCTGACGTCTCAGACACCTTTGACTACTGTTGCAGATACAATGACTCCAAGTGCTGATGTGACAAGTTCAGCAACATCAACCGAGATCACCTCAGGGCTAACTGCATCCACTGCTCCAAATATTACGTCTGGATCGACAGCCATCACAAGCACAGGAAGCATGGCCACTGAAGTGTCAGATATGACAAGCTCCCAAACAGTCATAACAACTGAGCAGACAAGCCATACAACACCTTTCATGACAACAACCTCTGTTGTTCTGCAAACCACTGACTCACCTACATCAACAGTCGGGATTTCCAAAACCACAGATTTCGGTGACACGAGTCCTACTCAATCATCTGAAATGACCTCGGCAACCTCTGGAGCTACTGATCCTACAAGCACAGCTGAGCACAGTACCACTGACAGGCAACCAGCAACTATCTCCTCAGCATTCACCACTGATGCAACTTCTCAAACAGCAAGCACAGCCGAGGGTTCGACAATTACCACTTCCGAAGTAACCCTGACGTCTCAGACACCTTTTACTACTGTTGCAGATACAATGACTCCAAGTGCTGATGTGACAAGTTCAGCAACATCAACCGAGATCACCGCAGGGGTAACTGCATCCACTGCTCCAGTTATTACCTCTGAATCGACAGCCATCACAAGCACAGGAAGCATGGCAACTGAAGTGTCAGATATGACAAGCTCCCAAACAGTCAGAACAACTGAGCAGACAAGCTATACAACACCTTTCATGACAACAACCTCTGATGTTCTGCAAACCACTGACTCACCTACATCAACAGTCGGGATTTCCAAAACCACAGATTTCGGTGACACGAGTCCTACTCAATCATCTGAAATGACCTTGGCAACCTCTGGAGCTACTGATCCTACAAGCACAGCTGAGCACAGTACCACTGACAGGCAAACAGCAGCTATCTCCTCAGCATTCACCACTAATGCAACTTCTCAAACAGCAAGCACAGCCGAGGGTTCGACAATTACCACTTCCGAAGTAACCCTGACGTCTCAGACACCTTTGACTACTGTTGCAGATACAATGACTCCAAGTGCTGATGTGACAAGTTCAGCAACATCAACCGAGATCACCTCAGGGGTAACTGCATCCACTGCTCCAATTATTACCTCTGGATCGACAGCCATCACAAGCACAGGAAGCATGGCTACTGAAGTGTCAGATATGACAAGCTCCCAAACAGTCATAACAACTGAGCAGACAAGCCATGCAACACCTTTCATGACAACAACCTCTGATGTTCTGCAAACCACTGACTCACCTACATCAACAGTCGGGATTTCCAAAACCACAAATTTCGGTGACACGAGTCCTACTCAATCATCTGAAATGACCTCGGCAACCTCTGGAGCTACTGATCCTACAAGCACAGCTGAGCACAGTACCACTGACAGGCAACCAGCAACTATCTCCTCAGCATTCACCACTGATGCAACTTCTCAAACAGCAAGCACAGCCGAGGGTTCTACAATTACCACTTCCGAAGTAACCCTGACGTCTCAGACACCTTTTACTACTGTTGCAGATACAATGACTCCAAGTGCTGATGTGACAAGTTCAGCAACATCAACCGAGATCACCGCAGGGGTAACTGCATCCACTGCTCCAGTTATTACCTCTAAATCGACAGCCATCACAAGCACAGGAAGCATGGCCACTGAAGTGTCAGATATGACAAGCTCCCAAACAGTCATAACAACTGAGCAGACAAGCCAAACAACACCTTTCATGACAACAACCTCTGATGTTCTGCAAACCACTGACTCACCTACATCAACAGTCGGGATTTCCAAAACCACAGATTTCGGTGACACGAGTCCTACTCAATCATCTGAAATGACCTCGGCAACCTCTGGAGCTACTGATCCTACAAGCACAGCTGAGCACAGTACCACTGACAGGCAAACAGCAGCTATCTCCTCAGCATTCACCACTGATGCAACTTCTCAAACAGCAAGCACAGCCGAGGGTTCGACAATTACCACTTCCGAAGTAACCCTGACGTCTCAGACACCTTTGACTACTGTTGCAGATACAATGACTCCAAGTGCTGATGTGACAAGTTCAGCAACATCAACCGAGATCACCTCAGGGCTAACTGCATCCACTGCTCCAAATATTACGTCTGGATCGACAGCCATCACAAGCACAGGAAGCATGGCCACTGAAGTGTCAGATATGACAAGCTCCCAAACAGTCATAACAACTGAGCAGACAAGCCATACAACACCTTTCATGACAACAACCTCTGTTGTTCTGCAAACCACTGACTCACCTACATCAACAGTCGGGATTTCCAAAACCACAGATTTCGGTGACACGAGTCCTACTCAATCATCTGAAATGACCTCGGCAACCTCTGGAGCTACTGATCCTACAAGCACAGCTGAGCACAGTACCACTGACAGGCAACCAGCAACTATCTCCTCAGCATTCACCACTGATGCAACTTCTCAAACAGCAAGCACAGCCGAGGGTTCGACAATTACCACTTCCGAAGTAACCCTGACGTCTCAGACACCTTTGACTACTGTTGCAGATACAATGACTCCAAGTGCTGATGTGACAAGTTCAGCAACATCAACCGAGATCACCGCAGGGGTAACTGCATCCACTGCTCCAGTTATTACCTCTGAATCGACAGCCATCACAAGCACAGGAAGCATGGCCACTGAAGTGTCAGATATGACAAGCTCCCAAACAGTCATAACAACTGAGCAGACAAGCCATACAACACCTTTCATGACAACAACCTCTGATGTTCTGCAAACCACTGACTCACCTACATCAACAGTCGGGATTTCCAAAACCACAGATTTCGGTGACACGAGTCCTACTCAATCATCTGAAATGACCTCGGCAACCTCTGGAGCTACTGATCCTACAAGCACAGCTGAGCACAGTACCACTGACAGGCAAACAGCAGCTATCTCCTCAGCATTCACCACTGATGCAACTTCTCAAACAGCAAGCACAGCCGAGGGTTCGACAATTACCACTTCCGAAGTAACCCTGACGTCTCAGACACCTTTGACTACTGTTGCAGATACAATGACTCCAAGTGCTGATGTGACAAGTTCAGCAACATCAACCGAGATCACCTCAGGGCTAACTGCATCCACTGCTCCAAATATTACGTCTGGATCGACAGCCATCACAAGCACAGGAAGCATGGCCACTGAAGTGTCAGATATGACAAGCTCCCAAACAGTCATAACAACTGAGCAGACAAGCCATACAACACCTTTCATGACAACAACCTCTGTTGTTCTGCAAACCACTGACTCACCTACATCAACAGTCGGGATTTCCAAAACCACAGATTTCGGTGACACGAGTCCTACTCAATCATCTGAAATGACCTCGGCAACCTCTGGAGCTACTGATCCTACAAGCACAGCTGAGCACAGTACCACTGACAGGCAACCAGCAACTATCTCCTCAGCATTCACCACTGATGCAACTTCTCAAACAGCAAGCACAGCCGAGGGTTCGACAATTACCACTTCCGAAGTAACCCTGACGTCTCAGACACCTTTTACTACTGTTGCAGATACAATGACTCCAAGTGCTGATGTGACAAGTTCAGCAACATCAACCGAGATCACCGCAGGGGTAACTGCATCCACTGCTCCAGTTATTACCTCTGAATCGACAGCCATCACAAGCACAGGAAGCATGGCAACTGAAGTGTCAGATATGACAAGCTCCCAAACAGTCAGAACAACTGAGCAGACAAGCTATACAACACCTTTCATGACAACAACCTCTGATGTTCTGCAAACCACTGACTCACCTACATCAACAGTCGGGATTTCCAAAACCACAGATTTCGGTGACACGAGTCCTACTCAATCATCTGAAATGACCTTGGCAACCTCTGGAGCTACTGATCCTACAAGCACAGCTGAGCACAGTACCACTGACAGGCAAACAGCAGCTATCTCCTCAGCATTCACCACTAATGCAACTTCTCAAACAGCAAGCACAGCCGAGGGTTCGACAATTACCACTTCCGAAGTAACCCTGACGTCTCAGACACCTTTGACTACTGTTGCAGATACAATGACTCCAAGTGCTGATGTGACAAGTTCAGCAACATCAACCGAGATCACCTCAGGGGTAACTGCATCCACTGCTCCAATTATTACCTCTGGATCGACAGCCATCACAAGCACAGGAAGCATGGCTACTGAAGTGTCAGATATGACAAGCTCCCAAACAGTCATAACAACTGAGCAGACAAGCCATGCAACACCTTTCATGACAACAACCTCTGATGTTCTGCAAACCACTGACTCACCTACATCAACAGTCGGGATTTCCAAAACCACAGATTTCGGTGACACGAGTCCTACTCAATCATCTGAAATGACCTCGGCAACCTCTGGAGCTACTGATCCTACAAGCACAGCTGAGCACAGTACCACTGACAGGCAACCAGCAACTATCTCCTCAGCATTCACCACTGATGCAACTTCTCAAACAGCAAGCACAGCCGAGGGTTCCACAATTACCACTTCCGAAGTAACCCTGACGTCTCAGACACCTTTTACTACTGTTGCAGATACAATGACTCCAAGTGCTGATGTGACAAGTTCAGCAACATCAACCGAGATCACCGCAGGGGTAACTGCATCCACTGCTCCAGTTATTACCTCTGAATCGACAGCCATCACAAGCACAGGAAGCATGGCCACTGAAGTGTCAGATATGACAAGCTCCCAAACAGTCATAACAACTGAGCAGACAAGCCAAACAACACCTTTCATGACAACAACCTCTGATGTTCTGCAAACCACTGACTCACCTACATCAACAGTCGGGATTTCCAAAACCACAGATTTCGGTGACACGAGTCCTACTCAATCATCTGAAATGACCTCGGCAACCTCTGGAGCTACTGATCCTACAAGCACAGCTGAGCACAGTACCACTGACAGGCAAACAGCAGCTATCTCCTCAGCATTCACCACTGATGCAACTTCTCAAACAGCAAGCACAGCCGAGGGTTCGACAATTACCACTTCCGAAGTAACCCTGACGTCTCAGACACCTTTGACTACTGTTGCAGATACAATGACTCCAAGTGCTGATGTGACAAGTTCAGCAACATCAACCGAGATCACCTCAGGGCTAACTGCATCCACTGCTCCAAATATTACGTCTGGATCGACAGCCATCACAAGCACAGGAAGCATGGCCACTGAAGTGTCAGATATGACAAGCTCCCAAACAGTCATAACAACTGAGCAGACAAGCCATACAACACCTTTCATGACAACAACCTCTGTTGTTCTGCAAACCACTGACTCACCTACATCAACAGTCGGGATTTCCAAAACCACAGATTTCGGTGACACGAGTCCTACTCAATCATCTGAAATGACCTCGGCAACCTCTGGAGCTACTGATCCTACAAGCACAGCTGAGCACAGTACCACTGACAGGCAACCAGCAACTATCTCCTCAGCATTCACCACTGATGCAACTTCTCAAACAGCAAGCACAGCCGAGGGTTCGACAATTACCACTTCCGAAGTAACCCTGACGTCTCAGACACCTTTGACTACTGTTGCAGATACAATGACTCCAAGTGCTGATGTGACAAGTTCAGCAACATCAACCGAGATCACCGCAGGGGTAACTGCATCCACTGCTCCAGTTATTACCTCTGAATCGACAGCCATCACAAGCACAGGAAGCATGGCAACTGAAGTGTCAGATATGACAAGCTCCCAAACAGTCAGAACAACTGAGCAGACAAGCTATACAACACCTTTCATGACAACAACCTCTGATGTTCTGCAAACCACTGACTCACCTACATCAACAGTCGGGATTTCCAAAACCACAGATTTCGGTGACACGAGTCCTACTCAATCATCTGAAATGACCTCGGCAACCTCTGGAGCTACTGATCTTACAAGCACAGCTGAGCACAGTACCACTGACAGGCAAACAGCAGCTATCTCCTCAGCATTCACCACTGATGCAACTTCTCAAACAGCAAGCACAGCCGAGGGTTCGACAATTACCACTTCCGAAATAACCCTGATGTCTCAGACACCTTTGACTACTGTTGCAGATACAATGACTCCAAGTGCTGATGTGACAAGTTCAGCAACATCAACCGAGATCACCGCAGGGGTAACTGCATCCACTGCTCCAGTTATTACCTCTGAATCGACAGCCATCACAAGCACAGGAAGCATGGCAACTGAAGTGTCAGATATGACAAGCTCCCAAACAGTCAGAACAACTGAGCAGACAAGCTATACAACACCTTTCATGACAACAACCTCTGATGTTCTGCAAACCACTGACTCACCTACATCAACAGTCGGGATTTCCAAAACCACAGATTTCGGTGACACGAGTCCTACTCAATCATCTGAAATGACCTTGGCAACCTCTGGAGCTACTGATCCTACAAGCACAGCTGAGCACAGTACCACTGACAGGCAAACAGCAGCTATCTCCTCAGCATTCACCACTAATGCAACTTCTCAAACAGCAAGCACAGCCGAGGGTTCGACAATTACCACTTCCGAAGTAACCCTGACGTCTCAGACACCTTTGACTACTGTTGCAGATACAATGACTCCAAGTGCTGATGTGACAAGTTCAGCAACATCAACCGAGATCACCTCAGGGGTAACTGCATCCACTGCTCCAATTATTACCTCTGGATCGACAGCCATCACAAGCACAGGAAGCATGGCTACTGAAGTGTCAGATATGACAAGCTCCCAAACAGTCATAACAACTGAGCAGACAAGCCATGCAACACCTTTCATGACAACAACCTCTGATGTTCTGCAAACCACTGACTCACCTACATCAACAGTCGGGATTTCCAAAACCACAGATTTCGGTGACACGAGTCCTACTCAATCATCTGAAATGACCTCGGCAACCTCTGGAGCTACTGATCCTACAAGCACAGCTGAGCACAGTACCACTGACAGGCAACCAGCAACTATCTCCTCAGCATTCACCACTGATGCAACTTCTCAAACAGCAAGCACAGCCGAGGGTTCCACAATTACCACTTCCGAAGTAACCCTGACGTCTCAGACACCTTTTACTACTGTTGCAGATACAATGACTCCAAGTGCTGATGTGACAAGTTCAGCAACATCAACCGAGATCACCGCAGGGGTAACTGCATCCACTGCTCCAGTTATTACCTCTGAATCGACAGCCATCACAAGCACAGGAAGCATGGCCACTGAAGTGTCAGATATGACAAGCTCCCAAACAGTCATAACAACTGAGCAGACAAGCCAAACAACACCTTTCATGACAACAACCTCTGATGTTCTGCAAACCACTGACTCACCTACATCAACAGTCGGGATTTCCAAAACCACAGATTTCGGTGACACGAGTCCTACTCAATCATCTGAAATGACCTCGGCAACCTCTGGAGCTACTGATCCTACAAGCACAGCTGAGCACAGTACCACTGACAGGCAAACAGCAGCTATCTCCTCAGCATTCACCACTGATGCAACTTCTCAAACAGCAAGCACAGCCGAGGGTTCGACAATTACCACTTCCGAAGTAACCCTGACGTCTCAGACACCTTTGACTACTGTTGCAGATACAATGACTCCAAGTGCTGATGTGACAAGTTCAGCAACATCAACCGAGATCACCTCAGGGCTAACTGCATCCACTGCTCCAAATATTACGTCTGGATCGACAGCCATCACAAGCACAGGAAGCATGGCCACTGAAGTGTCAGATATGACAAGCTCCCAAACAGTCATAACAACTGAGCAGACAAGCCATACAACACCTTTCATGACAACAACCTCTGTTGTTCTGCAAACCACTGACTCACCTACATCAACAGTCGGGATTTCCAAAACCACAGATTTCGGTGACACGAGTCCTACTCAATCATCTGAAATGACCTCGGCAACCTCTGGAGCTACTGATCCTACAAGCACAGCTGAGCACAGTACCACTGACAGGCAACCAGCAACTATCTCCTCAGCATTCACCACTGATGCAACTTCTCAAACAGCAAGCACAGCCGAGGGTTCGACAATTACCACTTCCGAAGTAACCCTGACGTCTCAGACACCTTTGACTACTGTTGCAGATACAATGACTCCAAGTGCTGATGTGACAAGTTCAGCAACATCAACCGAGATCACCGCAGGGGTAACTGCATCCACTGCTCCAGTTATTACCTCTGAATCGACAGCCATCACAAGCACAGGAAGCATGGCAACTGAAGTGTCAGATATGACAAGCTCCCAAACAGTCAGAACAACTGAGCAGACAAGCTATACAACACCTTTCATGACAACAACCTCTGATGTTCTGCAAACCACTGACTCACCTACATCAACAGTCGGGATTTCCAAAACCACAGATTTAAGTGACACGAGTCCTACTCAATCATCTGAAATGACCTCGGCAACCTCTGGAGCTACTGATCCTACAAGCACAGCTGAGCACAGTACCACTGACAGGCAAACAGCAGCTATCTCCTCAGCATTCACCACTGATGCAACTTCTCAAACACCAAGCACAGCCGAGGGTTCGACAATTACCACTTCCGAAGTAACCCTGACGTCTCAGACACCTTTGACTACCGTTGCAGATACAATGACTCCAAGTGCTGATGTGACAAGTTCAGCAACATCAACCGAGATCACCGCAGGGGTAACTGCATCCACTGCTCCAGTTATTACCTCTGGATCGACAGCCATCACAAGCACAGGAAGCATGGCCACTGAAGTGTCAGATATGACAAGCTCCCAAACAGTCATAACAACTGAGCAGACAAGCCATACAACACCTTTCATGACAACAACCTCTGATGTTCTGCAAACCACTGACTCACCTACATCAACAGTCGGGATTTCCAAAACAACAGATTTCGGTGACACGAGTCCTACTCAATCATCTGAAATGACCTCGGCAACCTCTGGAGCTACTGATCTTACAAGCACAGCTGAGCACAGTACCACTGACAGGCAAACAGCAGCTATCTCCTCAGCATTCACCACTGATGCAACTTCTCAAACAGCAAGCACAGCCGAGGGTTCGACAATTACCACTTCCGAAATAACCCTGATGTCTCAGACACCTTTGACTACCGTTGCAGATACAATGACTCCAAGTGCTGATGTGACATGTTCAGCAACATCAACCGAGATCACCTCAGGGGTAACTGCATCCACTGCTCCAGTTATTACCTATGAATCGACAGCCATCACAAGCACAGGAAGCATGGCCACTGAAGTGTCAGATATGACAAGCTCCCAAACAGTCATAACAACTGAGCAGACAAGCTATACAACACCTTTCATGACAACAACCTCTGATGTTCTGCAAACCACTGACTCACCTACATCAACAGTCGGGATTTCCAAAACCACAGATTTAAGTGACACGAGTCCTACTCAATCATCTGAAATGACCTCGGCAACCTCTGGAGCTACTGATCCTACAAGCACAGCTGAGCACAGTACCACTGACAGGCAAACAGCAGCTATCTCCTCAGCATTCACCACTGATGCAACTTCTCAAACACCAAGCACAGCCGAGGGTTCGACAATTACCACTTCCGAAGTAACCCTGACGTCTCAGACACCTTTGACTACCGTTGCAGATACAATGACTCCAAGTGCTGATGTGACAAGTTCAGCAACATCAACCGAGATCACCGCAGGGGTAACTGCATCCACTGCTCCAGTTATTACCTCTGGATCGACAGCCATCACAAGCACAGGAAGCATGGCCACTGAAGTGTCAGATATGACAAGCTCCCAAACAGTCATAACAACTGAGCAGACAAGCCATACAACACCTTTCATGACAACAACCTCTGATGTTCTGCAAACCACTGACTCACCTACATCAACAGTCGGGATTTCCAAAACCACAGATTTCGGTGACACGAGTCCTACTCAATCATCTGAAATGACCTCGGCAACCTCTGGAGCTACTGATCCTACAAGCACAGCTGAGCACAGTACCACTGACAGGCAAACAGCAGCTATCTCCTCAGCATTCACCACTGATGCAACTTCTCAAACAGCAAGCACAGCCGAGGGTTCGACAATTACCACTTCCGAAGTAACCCTGACGTCTCAGACACCTTTGACTACTGTTGCAGATACAATGACTCCAAGTGCTGATGTGACAAGTTCAGCAACATCAACCGAGATCACCTCAGGGGTAACTGCATCCACTGCTCCAAATATTACCTCTGGATCGACAGCCATCACAAGCACAGGAAGCATGGCCACTGAAGTGTCAGATATGACAAGCTCCCAAACAGTCATAACAACTGAGCAGACAAGCCATACAACACATTTCATGACAACAACCTCTGTTGTTCTGCAAACCACTGACTCACCTACATCAACAGTCGGGATTTCCAAAACCACAGATTTCGGTGACACGAGTCCTACTCAATCATCTGAAATGACCTCGGCAACCTCTGGAGCTACTGATCCTACAAGCACAGCTGAGCACAGTACCACTGACAGGCAACCAGCAACTATCTCCTCAGCATTCACCACTGATGCAACTTCTCAAACAGCAAGCACAGCTGAGGGTTCGACAATTACCACTTCCGAAGTAACCCTGACGTCTCAGACACCTTTTACTACTGTTGCAGATACAATGACTCCAAGTGCTGATGTGACAAGTTCAGCAACATCAACCGAGATCACCGCAGGGGTAACTGCATCCACTGCTCCAGTTATTACCTCTGAATCGACAGCCATCACAAGCACAGGAAGCATGGCCACTGAAGTGTCAGATATGACAAGTTCCCAAACAGTCATAACAACTGAGCAGACAAGCCATACAACACCTTTCATGACAACAACCTCTGATGTTCTGCAAACCACTGACTCACCTACATCAACAGTCGGGATTTCCAAAACCACAGATTTCGGTGACACGAGTCCTACTCAATCATCTGAAATGACCTCGGCAACCTCTGGAGCTACTGATCCTACAAGCACAGCTGAGCACAGTACCACTGACAGGCAAACAGCAGCTATCTCCTCAGCATTCACCACTGATGCAACTTCTCAAACAGCAAGCACAGCCGAGGGTTCGACAATTACCACTTCCGAAGTAACCCTGACGTCTCAGACACCTTTGACTACTGTTGCAGATACAATGACTCCAAGTGCTGATGTGACAAGTTCAGCAACATCAACCGAGATCACCTCAGGGGTAACTGCATCCACTGCTCCAATTATTACCTCTGGATCGACAGCCATCACAAGCACAGGAAGCATGGCCACTGAAGTGTCAGATATGACAAGCTCCCAAACAGTCATAACAACTGAGCAGACAAGCCATGCAACACCTTTCATGACAACAACCTCTGATGTTCTGCAAACCACTGACTCACCTACATCAACAGTCGGGATTTCCAAAACCACAGATTTCGGTGACACGAGTCCTACTCAATCATCTGAAATGACCTCGGCAACCTCTGGAGCTAGTGATCCTACAAGCACAGCTGAGCACAGTACCACTGACAGGCAAACAGCAGCTATCTCCTCAGCATTCACCACTGATGCAACTTCTCAAACAGCAAGCACAGCCGAGGGTTCCACAATTACCACTTCCGAAGTAACCCTGACGTCTCAGACACCTTTGACTACTGTTGCAGATACAATGACTCCAAGTGCTGATGTGACAAGTTCAGCAACATCAACCGAGATCACCGCAGGGGTAACTGCATCCACTGCTCCAGTTATTACCTCTGAATCGACAGCCATCACAAGCACAGGAAGCATGGCCACTGAAGTGTCAGATATGACAAGCTCCCAAACAGTCATAACAACTGAGCAGACAAGCCATACAACACCTTTCATGACAACAACCTCTGATGTTCTGCAAACCACTGACTCACCTACATCAACAGTCGGGATTTCCAAAACCACAGATTTCGGTGACACGAGTCCTACTCAATCATCTGAAATGACCTCGGCAACCTCTGGAGCTACTGATCCTACAAGCACAGCTGAGCACAGTACCACTGACAGGCAAACAGCAGCTATCTCCTCAGCATTCACCACTGATGCAACTTCTCAAACAGCAAGCACAGCCGAGGGTTCGACAATTACCACTTCCGAAGTAACCCTGACGTCTCAGACACCTTTGACTACTGTTGCAGATACAATGACTCCAAGTGCTGATGTGACAAGTTCAGCAACATCAACCGAGATCACCTCAGGGCTAACTGCATCCACTGCTCCAAATATTACGTCTGGATCGACAGCCATCACAAGCACAGGAAGCATGGCCACTGAAGTGTCAGATATGACAAGCTCCCAAACAGTCATAACAACTGAGCAGACAAGCCATACAACACCTTTCATGACAACAACCTCTGTTGTTCTGCAAACCACTGACTCACCTACATCAACAGTCGGGATTTCCAAAACCACAGATTTCGGTGACACGAGTCCTACTCAATCATCTGAAATGACCTCGGCAACCTCTGGAGCTACTGATCCTACAAGCACAGCTGAGCACAGTACCACTGACAGGCAACCAGCAACTATCTCCTCAGCATTCACCACTGATGCAACTTCTCAAACAGCAAGCACAGCCGAGGGTTCGACAATTACCACTTCCGAAGTAACCCTGACGTCTCAGACACCTTTGACTACTGTTGCAGATACAATGACTCCAAGTGCTGATGTGACAAGTTCAGCAACATCAACCGAGATCACCGCAGGGGTAACTGCATCCACTGCTCCAGTTATTACCTCTGAATCGACAGCCATCACAAGCACAGGAAGCATGGCAACTGAAGTGTCAGATATGACAAGCTCCCAAACAGTCAGAACAACTGAGCAGACAAGCTATACAACACCTTTCATGACAACAACCTCTGATGTTCTGCAAACCACTGACTCACCTACATCAACAGTCGGGATTTCCAAAACCACAGATTTCGGTGACACGAGTCCTACTCAATCATCTGAAATGACCTCGGCAACCTCTGGAGCTACTGATCTTACAAGCACAGCTGAGCACAGTACCACTGACAGGCAAACAGCAGCTATCTCCTCAGCATTCACCACTGATGCAACTTCTCAAACACCAAGCACAGCCGAGGGTTCGACAATTACCACTTCCGAAGTAACCCTGACGTCTCAGACACCTTTTACTACTGTTGCAGATACAATGACTCCAAGTGCTGATGTGACAAGTTCAGCAACATCAACCGAGATCACCGCAGGGGTAACTGCATCCACTGCTCCAGTTATTACCTCTGAATCGACAGCCATCACAAGCACAGGAAGCATGGCCACTGAAGTGTCAGATATGACAAGCTCCCAAACAGTCATAACAACTGAGCAGACAAGCTATACAACACCTTTCATGACAACAACCTCTGATGTTCTGCAAACCACTGACTCACCTACATCAACAGTCGGGATTTCCAAAACCACAGATTTCGGTGACACGAGTCCTACTCAATCATCTGAAATGACCTCGGCAACCTCTGGAGCTACTGATCCTACAAGCATAGCTGAGCACAGTACCACTGACAGGCAAACAGCAGCTATCTCCTCAGCATTCACCACTGATGCAACTTCTCAAACAGCAAGCACAGCCGAGGGTTCGACAATTACCACTTCCGAAGTAACCCTGACGTCTCAGACACCTTTTACTACTGTTGCAGATACAATGACTCCAAGTGCTGATGTGACAAGTTCAGCAACATCAACCGAGATCACCGCAGGGGTAACTGCATCCACTGCTAAAGTTATTACCTCTGAATCGACAGCCATCACAAGCACAGGAAGCATGGCCACTGAAGTGTCAGATATGACAAGCTCCCAAACAGTCAGAACAACTGAGCAGACAAGCTATACAACACCTTTCATGACAACAACCTCTGATGTTCTGCAAACCACTGACTCACCTACATCAACAGTCGGGATTTCCAAAACCACAGATTTCGGTGACACGAGTCCTACTCAATCATCTGAAATGACCTCGGCAACCTCTGGAGCTACTGATCCTACAAGCACAGCTGAGCACAGTACCACTGACAGGCAAACAGCAGCTATCTCCTCAGCATTCACCACTGATGCAACTTCTCAAACAGCAAGCACAGCCGAGGGTTCGACAATTACCACTTCCGAAGTAACCCTGACGTCTCAGACACCTTTGACTACCGTTGCAGATACAATGACTCCAAGTGCTGATGTGACAAGTTCAGCAACATCAACCGAGATCACCGCAGGGGTAACTGCATCCACTGCTCCAGTTATTACCTCTGGATCGACAGCCATCACAAGCACAGGAAGCATGGCCACTGAAGTGTCAGATATGACAAGCTCCCAAACAGTCATAACAACTGAGCAGACAAGCCATACAACACCTTTCATGACAACAACCTCTGATGTTCTGCAAACCACTGACTCACCTACATCAACAGTCGGGATTTCCAAAACCACAGATTTCGGTGACACGAGTCCTACTCAATCATCTGAAATGACCTCGGCAATCTCTGGAGCTACTGATCCTACAAGCACAGCTGAGCACAGTACCACTGACAGGCAAACAGCAGCTATCTCCTCAGCATTCACCACTGATGCAACTTCTCAAACAGCAAGCACAGTCGAGGGTTCGACAATTACCACTTCCGAAGTAACCCTGACGTCTCAGACACCTTTTACTACTGTTGCAGATACAATGACTCCAAGTGCTGATGTGACAAGTTCAGCAACATCAACCGAGATCACCGCAGGGGAAACTGCATCCACTGCTCCAGTTATTACCTCTGAATCGACAGCCATCACAAGCACAGGAAGCATGGCCACTGAAGTGTCAGATATGACAAGCTCCCAAACAGTCATAACAACTGAGCAGACAAGCCATACAACACCTTTCATGACAACAACCTCTGATGTTCTGCAAACCACTGACTCACCTACATCAACAGTCGGGATTTCCAAAACCACAGATTTCGGTGACACGAGTCCTACTCAATCATCTGAAATGACCTCGGCAACCTCTGGAGCTACTGATCCTACAAGCACAGCTGAGCACAGTACCACTGACAGGCAAACAGCAGCTATCTCCTCAGCATTCACCACTGATGCAACTTCTCAAACAGCAAGCACAGCCGAGGGTTCGACAATTACCACTTCCGAAGTAACCCTGACGTCTCAGACACCTTTGACTACTGTTGCAGATACAATGACTCCAAGTGCTGATGTGACAAGTTCAGCAACATCAACCGAGATCACCTCAAGGGTAACTGCATCCACTGCTCCAGTTATTACCTCTGGATCGACAGCCATCACAAGCACAGGAAGCATGGCCACTGAAGTGTCAGATATGACAAGCTCCCAAATAGTCATTACAACTGAGCAGACAAGCCATACAACACCTTTCATGACAACAACCTCTGATGTTCTGCAAACCACTGACTCACCTACATCAACAGTCGGGATTTCCAAAACCACAGATTTCGGTGACACGAGTCCTACTCAATCATCTGAAATGACTTCGGCAACCTCTGGAGCTACTGATCCTACAAGCACAGCTGAGCACAGTACCACTGACAGGCAAACAGCAGCTATCTCCTCAGCATTCACCACTGATGCAACTTCTCAAACAGCAAGCACAGCCGAGGGTTCGACAATTACCACTTCCGAAGTAACCCTGACGTCTCAGACACCTTTGACTACTGTTGCAGATACAATGACTCCAAGTGCTGATGTGACAAGTTCAGCAACATCAACCGAGATCACCGCAGGGGTAACTGCATCCACTGCTCCAGTTATTACCTCTGGATCGACAGCCATCACAAGCACAGGAAGCATGGCCACTGAAGTGTCAGATATGACAAGCTCCCAAACAGTCATAACAACTGAGCAGACAAGCCATACAACACCTTTCATGACAACAACCTCTGATGTTCTGCAAACCACTGACTCACCTACATCAACAGTCGGGATTTCCAAAACCACAGATTTCGGTGACACGAGTCCTACTCAATCATCTGAAATGACCTCGGCAACCTCTGGAGCTACTGATCCTACAAGCACAGCTGAGCACAGTACCACTGACAGGCAAACAGCAGCTATCTCCTCAGCATTCACCACTGATGCAACTTCTCAAACAGCAAGCACAGCCGAGGGTTCGACAATTACCACTTCCGAAGTAACCCTGACGTCTCAGACACCTTTTACTACTGTTGCAGATACAATGACTCCAAGTGCTGATGTGACAAGTTCAGCAACATCAACCGAGAACACCGCAGGGGTAACTGCATCCACTGCTCCAGTTATTACCTCTGAATCGACAGCCATCACAAGCACAGGAAGCATGGCCACTGAAGTGTCAGATATGACAAGCTCCCAAACAGTCATAACAACTGAGCAGACAAGCCATACAACACCTTTCATGACAACAACCTCTGATGTTCTGCAAACCACTGACTCACCTACATCAACAGTCGGGATTTCCAAAACCACAGATTTCGGTGACACGAGTCCTACTCAATCATCTGAAATGACCTCGGCAACCTCTGGAGCTACTGATCCTACAAGCACAGCTGAGCACAGTACCACTGACAGGCAAACAGCAGCTATCTCCTCAGCATTCACCACTGATGCAACTTCTCAAACAGCAAGCACAGCCGAGGGTTCCACAATTACCACTTCCGAAGTAACCCTGACGTCTCAGACACCTTTGACTACTGTTGCAGATACAATGACTCCAAGTGCTGATGTGACAAGTTCAGCAACATCAACCGAGATCACCGCAGGGGTAACTGCATCCACTGCTCCAGTTATTACCTCTGAATCGACAGCCATCACAAGCACAGGAAGCATGGCCACTGAAGTGTCAGATATGACAAGCTCCCAAACAGTCATAACAACTGAGCAGACAAGCTATACAACACCTTTCATGACAACAACCTCTGATGTTCTGCAAACCACTGACTCACCTACATCAACAGTCGGGATTTCCAAAACCACAGATTTCGGTGACACGAGTCCTACTCAATCATCTGAAATGACCTCGGCAACCTCTGGAGCTACTGATCCTACAAGCACAGCTGAGCACAGTACCACTGACAGGCAAACAGCAGCTATCTCCTCAGCATTCACCACTGATGCAACTTCTCAAACAGCAAGCACAGCCGAGGGTTCGACAATTACCACTTCCGAAGTAACCCTGACGTCTCAGACACCTTTGACTACTGTTGCAGATACAATGACTCCAAGTGCTGATGTGACAAGTTCAGCAACATCAACCGAGATCACCTCAGGGGTAACTGCATCCACTGCTCCAAATATTACCTCTGGATCGACAGCCATCACAAGCACAGGAAGCATGGCCACTGAAGTGTCAGATATGACAAGCTCCCAAACAGTCATAACAACTGAGCAGACAAGCCATACAACACATTTCATGACAACAACCTCTGTTGTTCTGCAAACCACTGACTCACCTACATCAACAGTCGGGATTTCCAAAACCACAGATTTCGGTGACACGAGTCCTACTCAATCATCTGAAATGACCTCGGCAACCTCTGGAGCTACTGATCCTACAAGCACAGCTGAGCACAGTACCACTGACAGGCAACCAGCAACTATCTCCTCAGCATTCACCACTGATGCAACTTCTCAAACAGCAAGCACAGCTGAGGGTTCGACAATTACCACTTCCGAAGTAACCCTGACGTCTCAGACACCTTTTACTACTGTTGCAGATACAATGACTCCAAGTGCTGATGTGACAAGTTCAGCAACATCAACCGAGATCACCGCAGGGGTAACTGCATCCACTGCTCCAGTTATTACCTCTGAATCGACAGCCATCACAAGCACAGGAAGCATGGCCACTGAAGTGTCAGATATGACAAGTTCCCAAACAGTCATAACAACTGAGCAGACAAGCCATACAACACCTTTCATGACAACAACCTCTGATGTTCTGCAAACCACTGACTCACCTACATCAACAGTCGGGATTTCCAAAACCACAGATTTCGGTGACACGAGTCCTACTCAATCATCTGAAATGACCTCAGCAACCTCTGAAGCTACTGATTCTACAACCACAGCTGAGCACAGTACCAAAGTGAACTTGACATCTGTGACACCTTTGACTACTGTTGCAGATACAATGATTCCAAGTGCTAATGTGACAAGTTCAGCAGCATCACCCGAGATCACCTCAGGTGCGACTGCTTACACTGCCCCAGTTATGTCCTCCATGATGAGTTCCCAAACAGCTAAAACAACTGAGGGCACAAGTTTCATAACCTCTTGGATGACAACAAACCCCAATATTCTGAAAACCACCATCTCGTCATCTACTGCAGCATTATTAACTGGTAGCACTACTCCAAGGACTACAACAAAACCATCTACCACAACTGAATTACCACTTTTCTGTTTGAACAATGGAACCCTAATACATGGAATATGTGAATGCTCTCGCAATTATGAAGGACTCCGTTGTGAATTCCTGAAATCACGCCTCAGTTATGGTGAGTGTGAGAACTTGTTGTGCTTTTGCTCTTGAGAGCATTTGTAATATGGGGTTTTTGATTAATTGTTTTAAGTGATTCAATACAATATTTTTCACAATTCAGTGAAATTTCCAGTTTCTAACTGCTTATGTTGGATAGCGAACTGGAGAAACATTTACAGAAAATGGTTGTATATTCTTGCAAGTTAGTAAACTTTACTGCAAAACTGTAATGTTTACACGACATGTAAATTTATAAAACTTTACATACACTGTCATGCATTGTAAAGGTTATAAATCCCATGTATTTTAGAAACATTCTCACATTTGTGCACTGAACAGATTGCCCCATTTCACTTACTAATTAACCTACACTGGCAGTCGGTTACGGCTCGGTAAGGATGGAGGCGAAGGCAGGCGTCAGGGAAAAAGAAAGGGGTTTTATTCCCACAAAAACACAATAGAAAAGGCAAAAGGAACAGACCACGAGGGATCAAAATAAGGCAGGGAGAGCAGGAAAGAAACACGGGGTGCAGGGTAACCAGAGGGGTAGCACAGGCTGGCAGCAGTGTCACACACATAATAATACAATGACCGGACTGGGGAGCTCACGACAAGGAGGCACTATACACACCACAGATGAAGGAGTAGAGGAGAGGCAGCTGGGGATCATGCACACGAGGGCTGAAATGAGAGGCAGGGTTAAACGAGGAACAGGTGTGGCTCTCTAGCACCACATGGAACACAGGGAAAAGAGGCTTGCGGGACATGACACAATACACATTAGCTACTTGTATGTATAAGTGCACACATCTTACATTTGCAATGATATTTCAGAGAGAATGGAGCCGCACCAAAAGAAAAAAAAGAAATGTATAAAATTGTGAAATGCAGACTTGAGCTAAAGGAACACCAAAACATTTTATTTGTAAGCAGTAACTGAGGGGACTCAAAGGTCCTCAAACGGCATGAAAACAGCATATAAGTAGTCTTGGAAAATAAAGTACAATAGTAAACACTGCTGTGACAGGACTGAGACCTGCCATATCGCCATTACAGTACAAATGCTCATCAAATTAGTATACTAGTAAGAAGGGTAGATGTGAGGAGGAAGTAAGAGTATCTACTGAATTTCATTTGAAGTGGCCAAGGAGGTGAAGAGATATAGGCACTTATTAGTTGCAGCACCCTCTGTTGATGAAATGTGGCCAGTCTGTTACTGCATCCCAAAATTAGTCTGTGATGCAATTCTCCCAATTTAATGACGATAGGCTAAGGCATCATCGACTTCTAGCTGTTTTATTAAAACTGGCAAGATTACAGTTCAGTTTGAATGTGGTCAGTGGCTGCGTGGTAGGCAAATGTCAGAGATTTTGACAATTATTAATCAGTGTCTATATTGGTTGGAAAACCTAGGATTAACTTGCAAAAGTAGGTTTTGGAAATTGTGTAAATTAGCCAAAAAATTTGATTACTTGTTAGTTAATGGGGGGATCGATCACGATCAAAACAGGACCTTTTATTTAAGCAATAACATTGCTGTGGTCTCGTGCCTACGACCAAATCACAGCCGTGATATATTGGAGTACAACTGCATAACTTTGAGTATGCTATTGCTTTTATACAACATCGAGTAAGTTAACAGTAATAAGCCACAACAGATAATACTTTGGGAAAGAGCTGTCATGCAATTGATTAACTGTAGAAATAGATTTAACATAAAATATGAGTCTTTTTAGAGATTGCCAAAACCTAAATGAGTAAGTCTAATTATAATCTATTATAAAACCTAACCCTAATATGTCCAAAGGTATACTCCCTTTACCAATGAAAACATTATTAGACATAATAAATTATAATCAACCTTTTAACTTAGTGAGTTTGGACAACCTGACATCGACATTTCTCACCTCTTTTCCATGTGCATTTCTCATCCCTTTTTGCTGCCTGCAGAATTCCCTGCTGTCCCTCAATGAATTCTTTAAATTCCAAGCATGCTAACTTAAACTTTAATCTAACTTGATGTTCTGAGCAAAAGTTGCAAGGGGTAGATTTTTGCGTTTGCAGTGGTGCTATTTTGATTTTGCATAATTTTCCAGTGTTGTTTTCCTTCATATTCAACTGATTTTTTTGGCTGGACACAAAGCATGAGCAGCAGAGAACGGGGTATTCCACAAAGCAATCTTTTTTCATTAGCCAGATAACTGAAGTCAAAAATAAGGACTGACCAATAGGAAGGTTGCTTACATCTCCTCCTATTGAACAGTTTTCATATTTGACTTAATTTATCCAGCTAACTGAGAAATTCTGCTTTGTGAAAAAACCCTAAGTCGCCTTGGTTGGGCCTTACCCATTCAGAAAAGCTTTCTCTTTTCACTGCGTTGTATGCTGTAAATCACCTTTTCGTTGATGCTGATTTTGTCGACCTCCTCGTCCGTCACTCCCCCCATTTCACAAAACCCACAAAATAAAATTTAAAAAAATGTTACATTTAGTTCAGGGGCATCAGAAGCATTTTGAATGTGGTGGTGGGGGGGGGGGGTGGTAAACTGGTGGAGGGTCTGGGGACCCTCCCCCAGAAATTTTTTAATGAATGATGTATGTGTATTCTCATATCGATCAAGTGGAATGGATTCTTTCATGAAGCAATAGAAACTGCGCTGCGCAAACTAATATTTTATGCTATATGTAAGGGGGTCTAAACGAATAATTATGAAATGTGAGGGGGACACGTCCCCCTCAGATTTAATGCTGGCAATGCCATTAGTATAACAAAGTAAAAAGAGCTCTTGTATCACAATCTGTATCGGTATAGACATTTGTATCAGAATCAGTTCGGAACTGAAACAATGTGGATTTGCCCATCCCCAGTTAAGATGCGTTTGAGTTCCAAGATCCTGCTGTATAATTAAAGTCATTCATTTAAAAATAAACACAAATGCTGAATGTTAGTTGTATATTAGATATAATAGAAATGTTTCTATATTTATTAACGCGGATGCACATTTCTGTCTGACCAATAGACATCAGCTTTTTCTATCCCCCATTACTGTATATAGTTCATACGACTGCTCTAGACCATTTGTAAATGTGTGAACTTTTTAGGGTATGTTTTATTTATGTTGTTCCTTCCTAAATACCAAAATCTTCGTATAAATGTGCGCATACATTTTTGCTGCTATTTTGTTTGTATGAAACCTTTATAAAGAACCCTTTGAAATTTCATGGCTGCATACGTCACAGGGAAGGAGTGCATCCTATTTGCTATTCCAGTGTTTCACAAGATATCTGTTTAGTATTCAGTACTCGAAACATTATTGGAACCTAATGTGTATTTATATATTTTATCTAAGATTTGTATATCATTAATCCTTAAGTTTCTTTGAATTTTTAAGTTTTATGTAATAATTTTCTTACATATTAAAAATTGTTTACAAACACATGATAATTCCAAATTTGTGTTCACTGTGTGTTTATGGTGTATATGTACATAGAAAAAAGAACATGTCTCTTTTGCTTTTTTCCCCTCATATAGATACCTTTGCTATGGCAACTGGAGTTACCGTCAGAATTAATGAAACATTTAAAGAAGCCTTCAAAAATCCAGAGTCATTGGAGTACAAAGAATTTGCTAGAAACTTCACAAGAATTGTAAGAAAGACTTGTTAATTTCCATTTAGTTCAGTTTAAACACTACCTAGTATTTGAGGTAAATCTACAGGAATCACTGTAGGGGCAGTGCAGTGGTGCAGTGGCTAGCAATTGGAGTTTGGAGTTACCAAATTGCCCATAGGTGTGAGTCAATGGTGTGTGTGTGAGTCAATGGTTTGTGTGTGAGTGTGTCCTGCAATGGGCTGGTGCTCCATCCTGGGTTGTTCTCTGCCTTGCACCAATAGCCTCTGGACCCCCTGTGACCCTGAATAGGATGAGCGATTTCAGAAAATAGATGGATGGAATCATTGTAATGGGTCTTTAATGTGGAGTTCAAGGGTTTATCCTGTAATCAATATGCATAGTAGTATACATGAATATTCACATTTTAAAATATTTTTACCTAAATGATGCATTATCCATATCTAGAAATGATATACCTGTTAAAGCAATAAAATATACTGAAGCTGTGGACCATAATTTAATATTAAATCTTTTTTCTTGTGTTATAGATGGAACAAGTGTATCGAAGAACAGTGGAAAATTTCGTGGCAGTGACTATTATAAGACTCAGGTAAATACAGGCTAACAATCACAAACAAAATATGTAACTGGCAATATCCCAATAATCGATATTTTTAAATCTTGTTCTCTTTGTCCCTCCCAATTTTCCTAGGCAAGGCAGCGTGCTGGTGGATCACGAAGTAATAGTAAACATATCAAATGATCAGAATACCACACAAATTGTGAGTCAGATTCCAAAACAGATTGCTGCAGCTCTGGCGAAAGCACAAAACTGCACAAATGGTACTAGAACCTTCGTCTGCATTCATAATAACTGCTTTCTTGAAGTGGTTCAGCATGACAAATTTTTGTATAACATCCATGTGCATATTTGCTGTTGTGGTTGCAGGTTCACTTGGATGTTATGGGAATTACATTATCGGAGAATTCATTGTGGAGAAATCAAAATTTTATCCAGAATGTAAGTTGGCTGCAAAGAAACTAGAAAGAGACTAAGAGTGAAAAATGAGGAGAGACCGAGGACATAATAGTTTTACCATTTTAATAACCTGGGAGACAGCAATTTTACGATTTTATTTAAGTTTGAAACTACCACAGATACTGCCCCTGATTTGGTTCAGGAAATAATGTACATGGGAACGAGATTAGAGAGGACAGATTCTTACTTTTCTCCTCAAATTCCAGTGGTGTGTGAACAGAACATCCCCAAGGAGTTAAGCCATTACTATATCGCACTCCAGAGGCCAGACAAAATCTTTTGCATCTCTCAGTGTGACAGCGTCCACAGCATCTCTAAGAACTGCAATAGTGGCACCTGTCGAACCTTGAGCATTGGGCCAACCTGCCAGTGAGTTCTCATACCACCTATTTATAAAAACATTTAGAGCACTTTTTTATTTTTCAAAAATGTGTTTGTATTAATGTTTGAAAAGAATTGCATTTATTTACTACTAGGATTGCTGATAACTTGATGTTAGGGTTAGATATGTCTTAATATGTAATAACTTAGAACTGAAAATAGTGTTCGTTTTCACCAAATCATATGGAAACTGCTGCTGTCCATGTAGTTGAATGCTTCATGATTTTTAAAATTTGTTCCTTAGTTTATGTCTCTGTCCCCTACTGCAGATGTCTGGAAGGTTACTGGTACTCTGGGGCTGATTGTTATGGACCCATGCAAAAGAATGCTGTGTTTGCAGGGGTTGGGACACTAGCTGGTATCCTATTGGTCTCGGTTGTATCTGTTGCTGTCTATGTGATCTGCAAAAAGCATCAATCTAAACGGTAAAAAAATTATTACAGACTTAAAGTCCATAGAATGCAGAAGGAATATTTAACATGTAATGCATTGTAACCTTTTCTCAGTAACCATATCTGTAAATGAGAACCGGGTATTTAGCCCTGAATAACATAA
This sequence comes from Brienomyrus brachyistius, assembly GCF_023856365.1. Taxonomy (NCBI): domain Eukaryota; kingdom Metazoa; phylum Chordata; class Actinopteri; order Osteoglossiformes; family Mormyridae; genus Brienomyrus; species Brienomyrus brachyistius. The sequence continues at coordinate 14,163,553 of NC_064542.1, forward strand.
CTAGGGAACCACTGCTGTAAAATAAAACATAAAGAGTCTTCTCCCCCCCCCCCCACCCTGCCCCACAACTATACCAGGATGAAGGACAACAGCATTGATCAGCTGAATCGGTGGCTGGAGGAGGACTTTGAGTGGCCTTCTTCTGCAAGCAATTCTATAGGTATATTGATGTGCTCACTTTGTTAATGTTTCAGGTTTTATGCAACCTTATTCATTTGTGTCTACAGGCTTCACTGGAGAAATGCTTAAAATCACCTTCTCTTCCCTCCAGAAAACATCTTTGCCTCTCCAAATGGAGGATATGATGATCTGCAGTATGAACAGGAGAGTGATTTCTTGCCTACCTCTTCAAGATCAAGCACTCAATCTCCTTATCATGGCCCTCAACAGCACCTCTCATGCCAAAGGCCTGACTCTGTTCATTATGACTATCAGTCCTTCTACACGGGAACGGACAGCAGGCCAGAAAGCACATATCAGACTACTTCTAGAATGTCACAGTTCATCCAAAATGGGGACAATCATATGCAGGTGAGTTCCTGGTATAGCAAAGGCAGAAATCAGCCTTACAATAGAATGTGACATCTACGTGTTGGTATATGTTTGTGAGTAAGTGTAATTTAACATGCAACATAATGTGTCGACTTTAATTTATTTGCTCATGCAAATTCTGTTTCATTATACACCAGCTGAGGATCAACCACCCACAGATCTTGTCCTCCTCTGAGATCTAATGAAGTACTTTCATCATTTTTTGGGCCTACTGTGGACCTCCCAGACAGCAAACAGCCTAAAAGCAGAACACAAAAACTCGAAAAAAGATAATGCAAATACTTGCAAGACCTAAGTAAAAAAGTGCATTTGGGTCACATGCTTGATCAGAGGATTTTCCCACATGGAATTGGGAAAGAGCTACTAATTCTTTGAAATGCTTCCCTTTTACATTTAATGTAACCGAACTTAACAGAATATTGTTCCATTTTGGGAGGCAGTGCAATAAAATGAGTTAATGTCAATGTATGAAGCACTTTATACTTGAATTAATGAGGCTCTATGGTGTAAAGCAATGGCTGTCATGGATTTGGCTGAGAGAAATGAAACGAAGATAGATTTACAGTTTAAAAGAATGTTATGCAAATAGTACTTATTTATGTAAATGTTTTGAAAAATACATAATATTTTCTTATTTATATACTGTTCATTTATTGTAGAATATGTCCTATACTACTACAATGTAACTCTTATAACACACGGGGCAGGACTCTAATTACCATGAGGTGGGGCTGTTGTTTTTATTTAGGGAACTAGGTAGTTTTATTGAATTATACTTTTTATAATTTTATGTGTGTATATATAGATATATGCATATTTATATAAATTGTTCACTAAAAATATATCGTTTAAAAACATTTGACAGAGATGAATAACGGAGCTTTCTGCCGTCCATTTTGCAAAACATTCTGCATCCTCAGATATTACTCATCATGCAGATTAACACTTTTCTAATTTTGTTTGTTTGCTCACTCCTTTTTATGTCCAGATGAATGTAACCCACACCGAATTACATAAGAATGAATAAATCAAATGTGTAATCATAATATAATGTGTAATCCTTGTCTTACAAATACAGGAGTTTGTTTGTGTGTGACATAAATTATCACTGCTATCAACCCAGTTACGCAATTTCTTAATCAGAAAACATTAACATATATGAGGGTTACAGCAGTTCATAGTACAATTTAATCTAAAGAAAATGCAGGCTGCTGTTAAATGAACTAAAATACAAACCATGTAATTGATTTTGAAACAATAGATTATAACTGTGAACTTTAATCATGGGAGTATCCACATTTTTCAATGTCTCAGGCTTAAATGCTTCAGTTTGATATGTATAGTATTATTTTATTTATTTAACAGACACTTTTATCCAAAACGACACAGATTTCAGAATGCAGGACCAGCCCTGGGGCCCAACAGTGAAAGATTTGAGGCTTGTGCCCGGAATGATTAGCCCCCAGTGACACCGCTAGGTACAATTTATGTGTGTTTTCTGTGTTCTTGAGCTACAAGGGAGGTCAACTGGAGAGTTTGTTGATATTCCAAAGTATCAAAGAAAAATAAACTTATTTTCCATAACTGGGGAGTCTGTCCTTTCCAATACAGCCTCATAAGGAACATTCATTGTTACTTGTACTAAGAGCTGAAATTAAGCTGTAGGTCATAAAACTTGTACTTTCAGTATGAATTCTGCTGAGCAACTTAGCGCAGTTGGAGGCTTTTTCCATCGTAAAACAGTAAATCTCACTTCATACTTTACATTTGGTTGGGGGTCATTTGTAGGATTTTGCCGTATTACTTTGTTGTGTTACTAGTTGTTACATTACTTTCTAACACAAAAATCCTGCCTTGTGCAATTAAGTAAAATGTCAGAAACCACCCAGTCCTCACTCCCCACTGAGACCAAACACAGGTAATAGAGGCTCCACATAGAATGAGTATTATTTTATTTGAAAGTATAGGGGTATCCATCCATCCATTTTCCAACCTGTTTATCCTTCTGGGTCACAGGGGATCTAGAGCCTATCCTGGCTATGGGCATGAGGTGGGGGAATAACCCGGGATGGGGGGGAGGGGGCAGCCCATTTCAGAGCACACTCAGAAAGGCAATTTTTAATAACTCCAATTAGCCTCTGCATGATTTTGGACTGTGGGGGGAAACCGGAGTACCCAGAGAAAACCCCACGACGTCATGGGGAGAACATGCAAACACACAAATATAACCCAGGCAGAGACTCGAACCCGGGTCCCAGAGGTGTGAGGCAACAGTGATAACCACTGCACCACCATGCCACCCCCAAGTATTGGGGTATGTAAGTAACTTTCTGACACTGAGTGGATATTAATCAGATCTCTATTAGTAAAATTTTCTTAAGCTTTGTTATTGTGATAGTACAGCTACTTCGACAGTGGTGCCAGCCTGTCACCTTGACTTCAGCACTACGCTGGTGAAGAATCGCTTTCTCAGGCAGAAACCAGAATTTTAGCAATACATGGATAACAGCCGATGAAGACTATCAACTGCTGGCAAGATACACCCACAACTGCAGAATGAAGGTAGAAAGAGGTGGTCAAATATCCTAATCCAATCCACCAGGTGAGCGACTTGTTGGAACCATCGCCCTTGGGCCATGAAGCAGGTGTAACATCCTATCCCAGGTGGAGCTTTCCTCACCTGTTGTTTTTTTATTTCATGCTGAGGCTGCCATCTTCCCATACACGGTTCTTCAGCTTCTTTAGCCCCCAACAGCCCCTTGGGGCTCTCACTCACTACCCAAACTTATCTCGAATGGTGACATTTTTTTCAAATGTAGTCTATCAGTTGATCAAGTTCTAAACTAAAATAAAGGGAAAGAAATATGATATGGTTCTCTAACTTGAATATCATAAGTATAAACAACAAAAAAAGGGCAGCAATTAGGCTCAGGCAGTAGAATCGCCACCTCATATTCCAAGATTTGAAGGCTGGAATCTCGCCCCTGTTTTGTGTAGGCGCATGGAGTTTGCACATTATGAATTTCCTCTTGCAGTCCAAAAACATACAGGGAACGACTCTCCTGGGGTATGCATGTCCTACAATGGGTTATTACCCAGCTCTGCACCTTTTGCTTTGTGGGATAGGCTGCAGGTTTTTAACCCTGTATCAACTAAAAGGCAGAAGATGGGTATATAGATAAATACACTGCTTGGCCAAGAAAAAGTCACCATTTGAATTTATATCAGCCAATGACTGGATCATTATTACAGCTCACCAATGTTATGCAGCAATAAAGTAAAATAAGCGGAGTACCTGAATCTACTGAATGGTCAGGTTACACCTCCATCCATCATCAATGGATTTCTTTCTTCCCTGTGGGCACGGGCATAATCCAGGACAAGAATGCCAGGATTCATTGGGCTCAATTTGTCAAAGAGCAGTTCAGGGAGCATGAGGAATCATTTTCACGCGTGACTTTGTCACCGGGGGCGGCATGGTGGTGCAGTGGTTAGCACTGTAGCCTCACACCTCAGGGACCCGGGTTCGAGTCTCTGCCTGGATCACATGTGTGTGGAGTTTGCATGTTCTCCCCATGTCGTCGTGGGGTTTCCTCCGGGTACTCCGGTTTCCCCCCACAGTCCAAAAACATGCTGAGGCTAATTGGACTTGCTAAATTGCCCGTAGGTGTGCATGTGTGCGTGAATGGTGTGTGAGTGTGCCCTGCGATGGGCTGGCCCCCCATCCTGGGTTGTTCCCTGCCTCGTGCCCATTGCTTCTGGGATAGGCTCCGGACCCCCTGCGACCCAGTAGGATAAGCGGTTTGGAAAATGGATGGATGGATGGACTTTGTCACCACAAGGTTGTGACCTTAACCTCACTGAGGGTCTTTGGGATGTGCTGAAGGAGGCTCTATGGAGGTTCAACTCACTTGTCAATACAGTATCTCGGTGAGAAACAAATGGAAATCTGGATGAAAATAAAGGGCGAGATGTTGCATAAGTTTGTGGATACAATGGCATGACCAATGTGCGCCATGATCAAAGCTAAAGGTGGTCCAACGAAAAATTCAAATGGCAGCTTTTTTTTTGGTCGGAGCAGTGTATTATATTCAACACTAAAAGTGGTTTGTCTGGGAAAAGCGCAGCTTTGTTTTAAAATATCAGTATGTTCCTCACTGAAAATATAAGCTTTCTTGGTGAAAATTGGATGAATATTGAAATTCATGAAATATTCAGGAAATGTTTAATGAAATATACATTATAATGAAGAATAATGACATTTTTGGTAACACTTTACAATACAGTTCCTTAATAACTTAGTAGTAAATCATTGTGATAAAACATGCATTATGATTTTTAATGATGAATAAACATGAGATGGATATTTAACCTTTTGTTATTATTCTTTATTATTCATTAATAATGAACAAACATGAGATCAGCACATCGCTGTTTGTGTTATTCATTATTTGTTCTTTCAGTAGATTTATAGAATTAACAGACGGAGTAACAAATATAGTACCTGATTGAAATAAATCATGATTCATTACTCATAATTCGTGATTCATTACTGTTGAATGAATATAAGATCAATGTTTCACTTTTTATTATTCCTTATTTGTTCTGTCATTAGTTCACAAAGGTTTATTTATAGATTAATCCATCCATCCATCCATTTTCCAAACTGCTTATCCTATTGGGTCGCGGGGGGTCCGGAGCCTATCCCGGAATCAATGGGCACGAGGCAGGGAATAACCCAGGATGGGGGGCCAGCCCATCTATTTATAGATTAATGAATATTGTAATTAATATGTGTCACGCTTAAGTAGCGATCGCGCTGGTTAAGCGGGTGATCGCTCAGGCGGGAGAGCGGGCAAAGGAGCAGGCAGGCAAAGCACGGGGTAAACTGGGGATTTACTCAGACGACGGGGACCAGGATACATCAGACGTCGACGAACATCAATGACAGACAAAGGCATCAGGCAAGACGTGGACTTAAAAAGACAGGACTGGTTGAAAATAATCAGACACAGCTGAGCACGATCGGGAAAGCACACGTGGATAATCAGGGGGGCGTGGCACACACGAGGATCGGACGAGCTGGGCGTGACAGACCCCCCCCCCCCCCCCCCAAAGGCGCGCACTCCGGGCGCACCCCAGAGGAGGCGACGGACGAGACGAGGGAAACAGGACCTGGAACAGAAGAACAAGACCATTAACGGGGCACAGGGAACAAAACCGACAGACAGAACTGACACAAGGACAGGAAGAAGGACAGAACCTGACATAAGACGGGAATAGCGGACAGACAGACAAGGAACGGGGTCACGGAGGGAACAGGCGGAACAAAAGGGCCAGGAGTGAAAGGAGGGAACACTGTGGGACGAGGAGCAGAGACGGGAGGAATGAAAGGAGGAACAAAGCGAGAGGGAGCAGAGACAGGAGGGACAAAGACGGGAGACCAGGGAGAGAAGGAGGGGGAATAAAGGGGAGCCCGAGGGAGCCCCAGCGGGTGACAGGAGGCAGCTGGAGGGGCCGCAGACGGCCGGGAGGCCGGAGGGGACCTCGGAGGGGCAGAGGAGGCAGGGCGAGGGACTGACAGAGGGGCCGAGGAGGGAGACGAAGGAGCCGGAAGGGACCCAGGTGAGGGCAAGGAGAGGGGGGGAGCCGCAGCAGGAGGCGACGTCCTCCGATGCGCCCGAACGAGGGGAACCACAGGCGACGGAGGGGCCGCGTCCGGGGAGCCCGCCGGCGACCGACGAGGAGTCGGAGGAGGGAGCGAGGCAAGCCGACGAGGCCTCGGAGGGGGACCTGCAGGCGACAGCCGACCCGGAAGACAAGGACCCGTAGGCGCCGACCGAGCCCCAGCGTAGGCAAGGGAGGACGAGCCAGGGGGCAGGGCGGGAGGGACCCCAGCCCTGCGCCTGTGCCCTCTCCCCTTACGGGACACAGACACAAGACTTGTTGGGAAGAGGGTGCAGGGGTTACAAGAAGGATCCCCGAGGGGTCCCATTCAAGCTCCTCCACTTCCGAAGAGGGAGGAGCGACGATGGAATCCCCTGGGACCTCCCCGGGGACAGGGGCAGACAGGACAGGAGTAGGGTCAGGAACAAGAGCTCTAGGGGCCACAGTCATAGGAGGCAGATGGAGTGCCTCAGGCGAGGGCGCTGGAGCTGCAGGCAGGGGGAGCACCTCGGGCATGGGCGCTGGAGCTGCAGGCAGGGGGAGCACCTCGGGCATGGGCGCTGGAGCTGCTGCAGGCCGAGGGAGCGCCTCGGGCATGGGCGCTGGAGCTGCTGCAGGCCGAGGGAGCGCCTCGGGCATGGGCGCGGGAGCTGCTGCAGGCCGAGGGAGCGCCTGCTCGAGAGCTGCAGGTGTAGCGCCTGCAGGGACTGTAGCAGGTGATGGAGGCAAAAAGAGTGCCTCGGGAGGCACTGTAGCCGCTCACGTGCCAGAACAGATCCTGGAGGGCAAAAAACCGCTTGGCCAGGATCATGGCCGTGGACTGAGTAGGAGCAGGGAGCGTACTGGCTGTAACAGGTGCCGGAGGCAGCGCCTGAGGCGGAGACAATGCCTCGGGTGTAGTTGCTGGCGGGTCGTCCGCTGGAGGGACAGGCAGGTCTCACGCAGACGCAACGGGCGTGGCCCCTTTAAGGATCCGGGGAACCCGTGGTATAGGGTCCCTAACCAAGCGGGCCCCTTTGTTAGCCAGTCGCTCCGGCCGGTAGGAGTACTGCTGGAGGGGAGGCGGTAGCTCCTCATCGACAGGTCGTGTCCTCAGGAAGGAGAGAGCAGCCCGTGCAGGCAGTTTAACGGCGGCGGTGATCCCAGAACTGCCCGGAGAGTCCTCCTGATCACCAGCAGGGAGATAAGTGGGGACGAGGGTGCACGCCCCCAGGACGATCGTCGAAGCGATCGCCGGCTTGCTCTTCCTTTTCTTCCGCCGGTTCCTGACGACGGCGGGAGGCTGCACGCTGTCAGCAAAGGTGGACGGTGGGAGAATAGTCCCCGGCTCGTGCGGCTTGACGCGCGAGGTGCGCGTCCTCCTCCAGGGACATCCGGTCTAGGATATCTCAGCTCCGGTCGACGAGGTCCCATGCCAGGGGATCTTCCCGGATACCGGGCTGGGCAATCCAAAATATCAGCTGTTCCACGTAAATGCAGTAGTCCTCTTCAGCTACGGAAGCTGCCTTTTCTTTGAGGTTAAGTGGGTGATCGCTCAGGTGGGAGAGCGAGCAAAGGAGCAGGCAGGCAAAGCACGGGGTAAACTAGGGGTTTAATCAAAGGACGGGGAGAAGGAAACATCGGACGCCAACTAACATCAATGACAGACCAAGGCATCAGGCAAGACGTGCACTTAAAAAGACAGGACTGGTTGAAAATAATCAGACACAGCTGGGCACGATTGGGGAAGCACACGTGGATAATCAGGGGGGCGTGGCACACACGAGGATCGGACGAGCTGAGCGTGACAGTATGTGTTAATTTTATAAACTTTTGTGAACAACTGAAGGAACAAGTAATGAACAACACAAGTGAAATACTAATCTTATGTTTGTTCATCATTAATGAACAAACATGATATTTTATCTTGTACTGATGCTTGTATGATTCACTGAGTACTGTAACCATTGTCCAATAATTAAAGCTTTTATCTCAAGTAGCTACTATATTAGTTAATGATTTGTACTTAAGTAATAAATGACTTACTATTAAGTTACTTAGGAACCATATTGTAAAGTGTTACCAATTTTTTTAATTTTAACTTTAGTCTTTAATCGGTGGTATCCATTATCATATACCATCATTTGTTCTTTATTCATCGCCATGCTATGTACTTTTTTGGTTTGGTATTTATAACATTCTGCAAATTAGTTACATCATCTTTACTTTTGTGTCATATGTAATATCAAAGTCCTGGTCATATAAGTATAGCTTTCCAACCCACTGAGAGAATGTTAATGTTTAACGTTTAATAAAAAAAGATACATGGAAAGGAAGCCTCTGTCCAAGTTTAGCTTTGTTAACCAGCAACAGCAGCACAAATCACCAAGGAAAAAGTAGCCCAATCTGGCAGTGATGGGAGAGTTTGGTGGTACAGGATTATTGCTTTCCTTGTTGCTTCTCTGCGCAGCAAAAGGTAAGATGTTATGTTATTTATATGTATTAAAAGAGCAAGCTGTGGGAGGCATAAAGACAATTTCCCTACGGGGATCAATAAAGTATCAATTATTATTATTATTATTATTATATTCCTGAAAAAATACAATTGGATAAATAATGTTGCTAAAATAGATAAAGCTTTTAAAAAAGGAGGTATCATATTAAATACATAATGTACAAATGGAGCTTTAGTTATAGGACAATGGTTACAGTGCTCAGTGACTCATACAAGCATCAGCACAAACTATAGAGTCCTGCGTAATAATTTTTATTTCTTGTTAGGTCTTTTATCATTTCATTTCTAATGTAGACCATGAAGATTAAAAGTTTCCAAAATAGGTGGAAAAATATTACTGAGTAATAAAAGGAAAGAATAAAGGTGTTTTAACACAATGATCATCAATAATTTAGTACAGATTTGGCATTTTGACAAAAGAAATATTATAATCTTACTGATATTATAGACAGCAATGCAATATATTAATACCTTGTCAAGTGAAAAATTAATGCAAAAATTAAACAAAAATTCATTAATTCATTGACAGCATCAAATGATTTTTACAAAAATATGGCTGATGAAGAATCAGATACAACCATCACAACCAAGGAAAGCACCTCAACTGCAACATCAGACGTGACAACATCCCTCACACCTGAGCCATCTACCACCACTGCTGGACTTTCAACAACGACACTTGCTGAAACTACTTCTACACCATCACCTGAAACAACCACAGAAGTAACAAAATTCACCATCCATCTAACACCCACCACAACTAAAGACAGCACCTCAACTGCAACGTCAGATGTGACAACATCCCTCACACCTGAACCATCTACCACCACTGCTGGACTTTCAACAATGACACTTGCTGAAACTACTTCTACACCTTCACCTGAAACCACCACAGAAGTCACAAAATTCACCACCCATCTGACACCCACCACAACTAAAGACAGCACCTCAACTGCAACGTCAGATGTGACAACATCCCTCACACCTGAACCATCTACCACCACTGCTGGACTTTCAACAACGACACTTGCTGAAACTACTTCTACACCTTCACCTGAAACCACCACAGAAGTCACAAAATTCACCACCCATCTGACACCCACCACAACTAAAGACAGCACCTCAACTGCAACATCAGACGTGACAACATCCCTCACACCTGAACCATCTACCACCACTGCTGGACTTTCAACAACGACACTTGCTGAAACTACTTCTACACCTTCACCTGAAACCACCACAGAAGTCACAAAATTCACCACCCATCTGACACCCACCACAACTAAAGACAGCACCTCAACTGCAACAACAGACGTGACAACATCCCTCACACCTGAACCATCTACCACCACTGCTGGACTTTCAACAACGACACTTGCTGAAATTACTTCTACACCTTCACCTGAAACCACCACAGAAGTCACAAAATTCACCACCCATCTGACACCCACCACAACTAAAGACAGCACCTCAACTGCAACAACAGACGTGACAACATCCCTCACACCTGAACCATCTACCAGCACTGCTGGACTTTCAACAACGACACTTGCTGAAACTACTTCTACACCTTCACCTGAAACCACCACAGAAGTCACAAAATTCACCACCCATCTGACACCCACCACAACTAAAGACAGCACCTCAACTGCAACATCAGACGTGACAACATCCCTCACACCTGAACCATCTACCACCACTGCTGGACTTTCAACAACGACACTTGCTGAAACTACTTCTACACCTTCACCTGAAACCACCACAGAAGTCACAAAATTCACCACCCATCTGACACCCACCACAACTAAAGACAGCACCTCAACTGCAACATCAGATGTGACAACATCCCTCACACCTGAACCATCTACCACTACTGCTGGACTTTCAACAACAACACTTGCTGAAACTACTTCTATACCTTCACCTGAAACAACCACAGAAGTCACAAAATTCACCACCCATCTAACACCCACCACAACTAAAGACAGCACCTCAACTGCAACATCAGACGTGACAACATCCCTCACACCTGAACCATCTACCACTACTGCTGGACTTTCAACAACAACACTTGCTGAAACTACTTCTACACCTTCACCTGAAACCACCTCAGAAGTCACAAAATTCACCACCCATCTGACACCCACCACAACTAAAGACAGCACCTCAACTGCAACATCAGACGTGACAACATCCCTCACACCTGAACCATCTACCACCACTGCTGGACTTTCAACAACAACACTTGCTGAAACTACTTCTACACCTTCACCTGAAACCACCTCAGAAGTCACAAAATTCACCACCCATCTGACACCCACCACAACTAAAGACAGCACCTCAACTGCAACATCAGACGTGACAACATCCCTCACACCTGAACCATCTACCACCACTGCTGGACTTTCAACAACGACACTTGCTGAAACTACTTCTACACCTTCACCTGAACCCACCACAGAAGTCACAAACTTCACCACCGATCTGACACCCACCACAACTAAAGACAGCACCTCAACTGCAACATCAGACATGACAACATCCCTCACACCTGAACCATCTACCACCACTGCTGGACTTTCAACAATACAAGATGCTACAAGTTCTCAGACTGTAAGCATGACTGCCACAGTTACAACATCAAGTACGAGTCATCAAGTCACTACAACTAACAAGCTCACCTCTACAACTGGAACTATATCTACAACAAAACCATTGCCTACTCCTCCACCGTGTTTGAACGGTGGGACATTTACAAATGGTGTATGCCATTGCCTTGGCAATTTTGAAGGAAGTAAATGTGAATTGTATAGTTCTTCAGTGACAATTGGTAAGTTATCACACTTAAATATGTGAACATATATATTTTATATATATAGACTATTCCAAAATATATATGCAGCCAGCTAGTGAAATACGGAAATATTTCATTTTATAAATGTTTATATAATTGATATAAAATGCTTACATTGGTTGAAAAAAATCTGACACTAATCCAGGCAAATAATAGAAATCTGTTTCCAGTGTACTGAGAGTGTAATAGTTTTATAGGAGAGCTTGCATATTATTTTATTATTCATCTTTATGTTACAGATTCCATTGACATGGCAACAGAAGTTAAAGTAAAAATGAATGAAACATTTCATGAAGAATACAACAATCCACAGTCACCTCAATACAAAGTGTTTGTCTCGAACTTCACGGATAAGGTATGTTTTTGACAGAGAATGACTGACTCCTGTGCAGTTTAGCAAAACGACTTTATTGGCTGCTGGTAAAGTGGAAAACGATGATAATAGCTGCACCATAGCTGGCTGGTACTGCAGAATATTGCTGCCAGCATAATAAAGTAACATTTGTTTCTCATTATAATGACACATTCATGTCATGAGATTAGTGCCTTGTTATAATGAGAAAAACATTTCATAGAGACTCAGTTGTATATACATGTATTTGTATAACTTGCATAACTATAAACCCTAACTTTATTTTCAGTGTCCTGAGTACAGGTACAGAACCAGTGAAATGCAGTGAAGCATCTAACATCTAACTAGGTGCAAATTAAATACACTCACATACACACAGTAAATAATAATAAATTATAGATATTAATGTAAGAGTAAAGAATGGTTCTTTGCAAAATGTACATGACGTACTGCCTAGCTGAAGGTGCAGACAGAAAGTACAGTGAGAATGATTGTGCCAGGAATTATGACAAGATGCATTAATACAAGTGCAAACTGGACATGCATGATGAGTAAAATGAGCAGTTGGTGCAAACAAATGTGTTCAGTCAAGGTCATGGTATCATTGGTATCAAGTTGTGTGGGCAGGCGGAGAATCAATGCTGTAAAGTATCACTGAGCACGTTGACAGCTGTGGGGAAGAAGCCGTTACTCCTTAACCAGTAAATTCCACCACAGAATTGGATGAAAGTTTGTGTGGTTACGTACATTCATGCTGGATATAAAAGAGTATTTTAAAGTACGGGAGATATATTATGCCTTATTACAAAGACTTGAACACATAAATTTTTGTCATAAGGAGAAAGGTGTTGTTTTAGGAAAATCATTTAGATTCTCATTTTAACCAGATGAATTACTATAACATTATAATATATAAAAGTCTTTCTCATTTTAACGCGATAATTTCATATCTCGCTATAACAAGACAGTTTTCAAGTTTTAACATTATACTTATCAAATTTTATTTAATCATGGTGTAGTAATACACAGCTGTAGGCCGGGGACTTGTGTCCTGGACAGGGAATGTAACCAAAATGAAGCGTTAACTTAATTTTGCGTGGTGTCATTGAGTGAACAATAAATTCATCATTGATTTGTTGTTATACAAAGCTAAATGCTTTTAATGACATGGAAACATTTCAGCTTTAACACAAATGAATAGCATCACCAACAAATCCTGAAAAACATGCTTGCAAGAACATGGCAACTATATACTAAACTCCAAGGCAGTGTCACTAATGTTATCTTTGGGTGGACATTTGGACTATTTGGGTGGGTAACAAGAAAAATGTTGCTTTTCCTAAACATGGCAAGGGCATAGTTTAATTTGGGGTCAAAAGGAATACCATTACAGAATTAAGTTTGTGTATGTGAGTATGTGTGTGTGTGTGTGGGGGGGGGGGTGGAGTTGTGGGCTATTTACCTATAAAAATAGTAATCAAACTCTGTAAAATATAGGTTTTATGAGTTAAATTTGTATACATTTGTATGATGAACTAGAAAAAAAAATGTTGGTTTGGATCTTCTGTACGTTACAATAGAAAGTAACTCTTTACAATAACTGCACCTTCATAATGCATTCATAGAACATTAATAAGCAGAATGTAGGCATATACAGTAGTTAAGGTATGTTAGGATGTAAAGGTATACTTATTTAGGTTGTTTAAATGTTGAAGTGGGGGTGGCATGGTGGCGCAGTGGTTAGCACTGTTGCCTCACACCTCTGGAACCCGGGTTTGAGTCTCCACCTGGGTCACATGTTGCCAGAGTTTGCATGTTCTCCCCATGTCATCGTGAGGTTTCCTCCGGGTACTCCGGTTTCCCCCCCACAGTCCAAAAACATGCTGAGGCTAATTGGACTTGCTAAATTGCCTGTGTGAGTGAATGGTGTGTGAGTGTGCCCTGTGATGGGTTGGCTCCCCATCCTGGGTTGTTCCCAGGTTTGGTTGAAGTATTATATCATGCATTCATGTCTGTTATTACCAGTGTTAGTACCAGGAAGCAGGGTTTCATTGATAATTGCTAACATAGTCTTAATAAATTAAATGTTTTATGGTAAAGAAGATTACAGGGCAAAGGCTGTGAATTAAACAGATTTATCTCTGGAAAGACAGTTAATTGATATATCCTTAATGACACCTTTTATCAGTGTTACAAAACTGCTGTATTACAAATGACATCCACATGATTTAATTTCTTTTGGAGATGCATTTCTTTATTGTGGTGTAATGTTACATGAGAATTGCTGGTTGCGACTACCAATGAGTCAAGGGACCAAATGAACTTTTCAGTTTGTTAACAGTGAATCTCCTATTGTTTTCTTGCAGATGCAATTAGTGTATCGTGAAAAAATTGAAAATTACCGCAAACTGAATATCATAAAAATCAGGTGAGATTAATGCCCTGCGTACAAATGCAGGTTAATGAAACACACAATTCCACATGTGCCACCTGGGCTGACATTTTTCCAGACTGTGCTGACCGGTTAGTACAGTGTAGATGTTTATTTTACTGTCCATTTTCATTCTACATCCCCATCACCTGACAAATCCCTCAGCCAAGGCAGCGTCGTCGTGGAACATGAAGTGGTAGTAAATATAACGAATGGACCAAATATCACCGAGACAGCCAATCTGATTCCCACAGAAATTGAGGAAGCTTTGAAAGTTTGCATGGAAGGTAGTTTACATATATTTAACCGGCTGACAAATGGAATCCAGCATTTTGAATGATTTCAGTAACAAGACTCCTTGCTTATTTCTGCTGCTTTTCAGGACAATGTTCAGGGATTCAATTTCTTGAGACCCCAACTGTTGTGAAAGAAACATTTTCACCACAATGTAAGTCAATGCACAAGATATGCTTACAAGTGAACCCACAGCTCAGTGAATGTACCTGAAAAGTAACCAAATAATTCTACCGTTTCACAGTTCTTGTATATTCATTGCATCTCTTCACCTGTCTTGAATGAATGTTGATGTTGATTGCTTTTTATAAGGTCAACAGATTTGAATGCATAGTACTTTTTAACCAAGTACGTTTTACTTTAGTAATTGTTTTTTTTTGCTTTTACTTGAGTTGTATTTTACTGGATGACTTTTACTTTTACTTGACTAACATTTTGGGGTGGTATTTGAACTTTTACTTAAGTATGACAATTGAGCACTTTTTCCACCACTTGACCCAAGGCAGGGGTAGACCTTAGACAAGGTATCAGTATTTTCACATAAATAGTACTACATTACATAGTCTAAGTTTTCACATTTTATTATATACCCGTATTATTTTCTTAGATGACCATATAATCAAACGCCCATTCTATTAGAAGAGTGTCTAACTAGGTTAAGTGTGTACACATTACTTGTCATGTACATTCTATTGTAAGATGTTTTTAGACAACTAATACTTCAGTTACATTGCTTTTATTTTGACAGTTAGATATTTTCAAAATCTAGCACTGTGATCAAGTATACTGTACTGGTGAAATCATAAGTAAAGTTATATAACACAGTCCTTTACATCATGAGATTGCTGTGTAAAAATATAAATACTGTTTCATCAATTTAAATTACCCTGATTCCCTTTGTAGGCTTCAGACCTCAACGTTTTATAGCAGATTATTGCCCAAGCGCAAAAACTGGTTGTTTATAAAAATGTATGGTCTCTAATTGTACACAGTGCACAGGCTAGTATCCCATCTAGTGTTGTAGCCTATTTCATGCCATCTGCTTTTCTGGGGTAGGTTTCCAGAGTTGGGTAATTCAGATCCAAAGAGCAGAAGTCCAGACCAGGATATTGTTTCAACCAACCAGCATAAAGAGTCACAGTCACGGAGTACTCAACTGGTTGGTTGAAACAAAATCTTGGGCTGGACTTTTATTCTCTGGACCTGAATTACCCAACTCTATAGATTCCAAGCTCAGCCTATTCCCAAAATGAATAAGTAGTTATCAAAAATTTAATGGATTGGATTACAGTGATATGACACTGGCATAGATGTCACTCCATAGGAAGTGATTTTCAGTTGAAGCACAACGGAGAGCAAGACAGAAGGTACACGCAGAAATATGAAATCAGATTAAGACTTTTCTCTTTTCCTTTGAATTACAGTGATTTGTGATCAGCAGATTCCCAAGGATTTCAGGAGTTACTACACTGCAATCATGGAGAAAGAAAAAATCACTTGCGTCTCTTTATGTGACAGCAAACACAACAACACTAAGAACTGCAACGCAGGCAACTGTCGAATCATGAACACCGGCCCAACCTGCTAGTAAGTTCAAATAGCACCTATATTCATACTGTGACCAGCAGGGAAAAAACTATTATTCTACTAGTGCAGTTTAATTCCATAGACTGCAGCTGTACTGAGTATTACTGTATATAATATATAACTGAAGTATGCAAAAATACTGTTCCAAAAGATAACAAAGATTACAAATAATTGTTCAGAATGTCTGTGAACTAAATTGTTGAAAGCACTTTACCAAATTTTACCTAATAATTGATTTCATATAATCATGTAATTTCTGCCATTGATAAATGGAAATTTTCTATCTTTCCATAATGTCCTTGAAAAGCTTCAAACCGATAACAAGTGGCTGTCCAGCCTAGAGTTGGTGCTTAATTGGTGGCTCTGTCTCCTGCTACAGCTGTTCAGAAGGTTACTGGTACTCTGGAACAGACTGTTATGGACCCATCCAGAAGACTGCTGTGTTTTCTGTGATTGGAGTTCTAGCTGCAGTGCTTGTTATCTTTGTGATGGCTTCTATCATATGCCTGGTCTATAAGGAAAAACAGACGAAAAGGTGAGAGTTTGTTTGTAATTAAAGAATCATGCTTTTAAATATGAAAAGTACATCCCTTCAAATTTTTGACATGACGGATTATGGTAATTGAATTTTCAAAACATAACCTTAAAAGTACCCATATTCCAGTTAGTACAGTCCAGGAAGTTTTGTTGACAGAATATGTGTCTTTGCCAGCCAGTCGATTTTTGTCATACAGTGTGATTGGTCAGTTGGAGGGATTGAATTTGCTACTGGAAAATGGATTGCCCTCAATATGAGCTTATGATGGACAGAAATGCTAAAGCCAAATTAACCGCTCATTTACCAGTTTCTGAAAGGGCTGTAAGTTTTGATGAACAGGCAAATCTGAAAATTATGCTTTTTTCCCCATTACTTGTTCACCCCTGCACCAGACTGAAGGGCAGTAAAGATGACCAGATGACAGAATGGCTAGAAGATGATTTTCAGTGGCCTTCCTCTCATAAGGGGGCGGGACCGGTGGGATTCTCCAGAGAGACCTCAACAGGTAGTTAAACAGGCAGTTAAATTTATTAAAAACTCTTTAATTATAGTTTTCACAGGCCTCTGAATTTATAATTAATTTGTGTCTATAAACCACCAGAATTTCTATAAGAGCGACATTGACCATAAACCTGTATCCCTTTTGGTCTCTTTTTCTCCAGAGAACAAGCTCCCCTTCCATAATAATAGCTTTGATGGTTGGCAATTTGAAGCACAGCGTCCTTTCCAAAGTATGTATTCAGGTTCAGGTACTGGATCTTCCTATTATGGGCCCCAACAGTATCTCGCTCCCAAAAGGCCAGATTCTACCTACCAGTCATTCTATGGACAGGGAAATGACGCATGGGGGTACATGTCACAAACTACTCCCACAGATCCACATCTCAGCAAACACATGCAGGTGAGCTACCATTCCCCGTAAAGGACAAGAAGAAACCAAAAATATATGAGTGACAGACAAGATCTGAACTAGCAGTACTCAATGAAAGGAACAGCTGGAGAATACTTTTAAGGTCTCTATGCAGGGAAATAATTTACTGATGGACAAGGAAAGTGTATCAGATGTGTGTATCTTTATTAAAAGAAAAAAAAATCTTGTCTTTTTGTTTCAGTTTTCTAGGCCTCAGATCCGATCTTCGTTTGACATTTAGCCAGTGCCCCTCATTTTCAGTCTTTTGTGGATCTTCGGAATCTACACATCGTTTCTCAGTGGACCCAGAACTGACTGGTCCATCTTCAGACAGGAATTATCATTAGCTTTATTTGTTATATACACCATTCACCAGGACTGATGAAATAAGCTTTTCAATACTATTTAAGGCTTCCTGTTGAATGATTAATCCTTTCAGTAAATTAAATCACAAAGCACAACATTGCACATACATATATATATATATATATATATATATATATATAAAAAATTAAAGTATTTTATTTTCAAGGATAGTTTGTGCATTTGTTTTTATGTGCCAGTTTGTTTTTCACCAAATCTCATACCAGCCAACAGACCAAAGCTGGCGACCCTGAAACTGTCAGTTGCAAAAATTAATTTGCTGAATCAGTCACTCATTTGAAAAAAACCTTAAACAATGTTCACTTAGTTATACAGATGTAGTTAAAGTCACCCTTTTTTCCCAAAACTCTACATACATTCTCATTCATCAAAACACATTTTGCACTGTGGTGAAATTTGATGCAAAATGGAAAACACAGGCTACAAGAGTTACAGACAGCACACAGTAGACATCATTTAAACACAATGGCACCAAATTGTTCACGCGTTTCTAAACATGTGAAGAAGCCAATGAGTGACTAGGGCAGAGAATAAGTGCCAGATGACAGTGCCATAGCCGAGTCGTATCTCAACGTCAAGGTAGGGATGTTTAGCAAACATTTTTGCTAAACAACATTTTTTACTATGGTCTTACGCAGCTGGTTTCCAATTTTGCAACTCCGCATGCAAAAGACCACATCCACATGCAAAAGACCACATGCACATGCAAAAGACCACATCCACATTACACGTTTCCCTACATGTCAGGAACAGTGTTGACTGGTATTGTTTTTCATTTTTTGCTGTTCTGTGTAATGACTCCTCAATAGTGTTTATGTATTGATCAGCTTTTTGTGTGATCTGAAAGCGGTGTTTGGTTTTCAGCAAAAATAAAATAGCTTTGAGTAGATTGTTTGAGTAGATTGATTTTGCCAAAGGTTTTAGTTTGAAAATTGGGTTTTGTGTTTGTGCGGACTGGGAGGAAACCCAGGCGAACTTCACACAAATGGTCTTGAGAGCTTTCAGCATTTCTGAGTAAACTTTTAGAATCTTATTTTTTTCTGTTACTGGCAATATTCCATGTCTTTTATCTTGTATGTCACCATATAGATTGGAATTTAATGTATTAAATGATTTCCTGTTAATTTATTTATTTTAAGAATTTTTCTTTTTCATTATTAATATAAATCTTGTACCTGTTCTTGGATTTAATGCTGTATTGCTAAACAGGTCAGAAAACTGACTATCAGTTAAGAGGAGGATCAGATTTCCTTGATATTTAGGGTTCACTTCTGCTTAGATTGCATGGATGTCAATCTTTGAAGAACTCGGAAGGTCTTTCAAAACTTTTACGAGTCATACCAGAATCAAAGTGTGGTAATAAAATTTTATTTATGGTAAAGTGGGTTGTTCTTTTCCTTTCTAGAGATGAATGTAACTGCATGTTGAACTACATACTGTTAGACTGAATCGGGCTGTGTGGGGTTAAAGTTATAATTGAAATAACCTTATTTGACTGAGTCCTAATAATGGCTTCATAGCAGTTATGGTATCTTGAGTGGTTCATCCATTGCAGGTTGTACAAGCATGATGCAGTGAAATGCTATGACAATAATTTGTCACACGTAAAATCAATATAAGGTTGATAAGATAATCACTAAACTGATAGTTTCACTTCAGTCAGCACTGATGCCTCTCTCACACAGATAGTATAAACATTTTAAAGTGAGACAACAGTTTCTACAGTTGTTTGCATACTATACCTGGAGCGTGAAACACGGTCACTGAAACCTGAACCACATGCAGCAAATCCTTAAATTAAGTCTGCAATCTTGCAAGCACAATGTCTTCTTTACATTGAGTTTAACTATTATAAAATTGCACTTTTTTTGCAAAATCTTATACATATTTCTCTACGTTAGGCACAATGTTCAAAATTAAAATCTCTTGTGTTCTTTTGGCAGAGTTTGGTCATTCAGGTCCAGAGAGTAAAACTCCAGACCACGATTTTGTTTCAATCAACCAGTATAAAGACTCACAGTCACAGAGTACTCAACTGGTTGGTTGAAACAAAATCCTGGTCAGGAGTTTTACTCTCTGGACCAGAATTACCCACCTCTGTAACACCAAGCAAATTGTGGAGCTTTATTTACCAATTGGCAACACCCACTTCCCACAGGGGTAAACACTGGACAGTGGCAGCGTAATGGTTAGGGACATGCACAATTTAAAGATTGCAGGTTTGAATCCCAGACCAGCAAGGCACCACTGAGGTATCCGGGTGCTGAATTAGCTGCCCCCTGCTATGTCACAGAGAGAACACATTTCGTTTTTGTGCACTGTGTGCCGTGGTGTGTCAACAATGACAATCACTAAATTCTAAAATTCTGGTTGCCTAATTGTTCACTTAGAAATCAGCACTTTAGCACGATAAAAAGGTCACACAGTTTATGATGCATACCCGTTCTCCAGCGGATGGAGGTGGCCCATGCTGTGAATTTATGCGGGAGTATGCTGGGGCTGGATACGTCACTCTACATGGTGCTTCCCCCGCTGTTAGGCCAGAGAGAACATTGCTTCAGATGTCGATGAGGTGCTATAGCCAGACCTAAAGAAGAGATCCATAGTTTTTCCTTTAGTTCACAGTATCAAGCCTCTTATATCTTTCATGACAGTATACACAGCAGGTACTGTCTGTTACTGTTCATGCCAAAACCAAAATTCCCCTTGTATTTCTGTTTTATATTGTATAAGTACTGAATTTGCATACATAGGCCTATATATTTGTGAAAACACGTGTATGTGTAAGTTGTGGTAAACTTTTACAACAGTCTGGTGTGCACTGCACGCTGAAAATGCAACAGCCAGAAGTTCATAGTGTGTTCCATTTATCACATCAGTGGGTAGTTGGCGTTTATAAAGGGCTATCCATTGGATATCCGTGGGTAGTTTGCATGCAAAAATGCCATTCTGGCAAGAGTCTTAAATAAAAGTGTGTGTTTCTCAAGAAGTGTGTGATGTTTTGCATGTTGTGTGTGTGCCCTTGGATTTTGTGTGTTAAGTTTTCACAAATTGAGCCATAGTTTCAGAAATTGTCTAAGCACTGGTAAAAGCTATAATTTAGAAACATTTATCAAATGTGAAGTTAACCTATACAGCTCTGGAAAAAACTGAGACCACTCTATATCGAAAAAAAAAAAATCAGCATTTTTAAATCCTGGTTTGATCCTGGTATCGCTGACAGGAGCCTACACTGTGAGGCAGCTGCTTCCAGGTTCAAAGTTTCTAAGACAGCAGTACACAAGAACAAGGTGAAGCAGGAGACACTGGCAGTGACCACAAACCAACCAGGTAGGGGGCAGAAGCAACTTTCTAATGCCAGAGATGACTGTCAACTTATCCGGCAGTGCCTCAAAAATCAGAGGATGACCTCAAGTGACCTTCAAAAAGATTGGGAAGCTAGACTACTAACTACACATTCAAAACTATCCAAAATGCCATCTACCAAAAGATAGATCTATTTCTCAAAACTATAAACACTATTACCTTGTTTTCATGCGATTGGGCTTGGTTGAACTTTTTGTAAGAAACGCTGCACACAAATCCTTCCATATATTACAGGCTGCACCAGATTCTCATTTACGAAGCACTGGCATTCAATACCATTAACTCAAGTCATCACAGCTCGAACTCAATTAACACACATTTCCCCAGGTGGAAACACTAAGAGGCAAAATTGTTCACACACCAATCAGACAGATAAAAGGGCCATGGGTCGGTTCACTCGTAGTGGGACAATGGATCTACAAAGACTTGAAGATTGTGGAAGAGGACACAGGAGAGGAGGTGGAAGAGAGGGGCAAGCAGACAAGTGGATCCTGATAAGATTTGTGCAACTCTAGTTATCCATGACTTTGTCCATGGGATGTAAGTGAGGGAAGCTGGGCAAAGACTGTAGCCAAATCTGAGGCACTTCACAGTAGCCTTTACGATCTGGACCTTTAGAGTGGAAAATGGATAGACAATTTACATACTGATCTCTACTGTAACTTTGCAGTGCTGTTATAGCATGGACATGTACTGTAGCTGTTCTACTGTACTGTATGCTGTCTGAAATTGTATTGTATTATTGTAGCATATCACATACTGTTAATTTGGAGCTACGGTATACTTGGATTTTATAAAATGGATGACTTTTAGTATACCCATCAGTACGATATTTTTGCAAAACTGAGAGATGACCGCCTAATGGAGGAAGAAGGTGGGTCTTGTCAGAAGATGGGTACGATGATTTCTAACAATATCATTTGCTTGTATGAAATCCAAAAGGAAGTTATTGAGGATCAGGGATTGATGCAGTCAGCATCTCAACAACTTACCACATTGTTCGATATGGTTGAGGATGAAACAGGCCTATCTTTTAAAAATGACCTCCAATAGTTATAGACCAACACTTGGAAAATGAGCAAGTATAGTTTTACATACTGTATTAAGTAATTGAGTATAGCTATGTATTACAGTAGTATGTACTATAGTACAGGATACATGATGGGCTAATGTTGTGTACTATAGCAGTGTGATTCAGAGTAGTCTTTTATGTACTGTTTCATCTCTTTTTGTCGACAATCTTGGAAATTGGTGTCCGAGACACTTGTCCTGAAGTCACTTTTGTTGATGCAGCGGGTCTTCTTTCCAGAGGGGGAGGAACATAATTAACCACCAGGCCATTGTGAATGCCCCATGTGTGCCACCATCGGCTGCCCAGGGATTCTCCAGCACCATGCTGGCCATGGTCGATACAACACCATGCATTTGCAGGCTTTCTGTTGTGCCCTTCAGAAAAAAAATTATTTGACAAGTTTAAAATTGAGCCAGTCAGAAACAAAATAATCGTATGTGTTTAAAATTCGGCAACTATGCTTCAGAATGTTAACCAGTGAGTTTACACACATACACAATAGACCACAATTGTTATGCACAGTGAAATGTGCAAATATGTGGCTTCTGTGTAATCACTTGGCATTTAGAGCTGAGTGAGTGCTGTGTGGTATTGTTAGTCACTGGAAGTTGCTCAAATGATAGATCACAGACAGAGACCGGGTGAAGCTGAAGTTTTTCTTTTTTTAGGAGTGCAACATATACTGTGGTTTCATTTCTATATAATTTATTAATTGGACATATTTTAAGAATTACACAGTACAAAAAGTCTATATTTTGGGGTCAAGTAGCATGTTCATATTTGTATTAAAAACCACGTTAAAAACAGGTGTAAAATGCTGTAATGACAGTTTTATAGATTATACTGATGTTTCATTTTTATTTTCAAATTTCTTTGCTTAAACAGTTCAATATACTACTTATTTATTTTCTTCTTGAAATATTAGCAATAAATTTATCAGGATAAATGTTATGAAAGTTCCCCTGGAACGAAGACCATATGGGCATACTGATGCAGAATGAGTCTGATCTCTTTCTTTATGTACAAACTCTTTTTTACCCTGGTTTATATTGGTAAAGGCAACTATTTCACTGTATTCTATGTTCATTTTTCTATCCAGTTGTATTCAGCTTTGAATTGTTTTTTCATCTATAAAAAAATGACAGAGGTCCGTAGTTGGTTATGCAACTTTTTATGGTGGTGTTTTGAAATTCATCTCACCAGTGTCTCATCGACATTTTGTAGTGTCTGTGTATTTGAGGGTTTCTGTGTTTAGTGTTTTGGGATATGGAGCGTAATTTTAATAAATGTATCCTAGCAATCAAATACAGTAAAAAAAGGCAAAAAACAAAAATAAAAGCCCATTTTCTTTCCTCGAACTGTAGCTACCATGAAGAAGCCATCCTTACTTTCTCCCACTCCCAGTCTGACTCAGCGTTGAACAGTCATTACAGTTGCACATTGCACTTCCAGCTGACACCAGATAAATACTATGTACCTTTGACCTGGTATTACAGTACTACATGTTTTCATTATCTCTTCTAACTCTGCAATTACCTGCATTTATGCATATTTTTCCAATCCCCGCACAGCATTTACATGGGATATTGTGTAGTGCAGTGAGTTAGGACTCCGTGCTCATGATCAGAATGTTGCTGGCTCGAATCCCCTGACTAGCAGACCGATGTCACCATTGAGGCCTTGAGCAAGCAACCTCAGTTGCCCAAGGGGTGTCAGACATTGGCTGACTCTATACTCAGACCCCCAAGCTTGCTATCACCTGCCTGTCTCTCGAAGATGGGATAGGTGAAAAGACAATTAATTTTCCTTGCTGGAATAAATAGTCTGGACTCTTCCGGTCTACCTGCATTGCCAAACCCTGATAAAGGGTATCGCACCAACACACCAGAAAAGAATGTTTAAACTAAATTTAAGACTTCTTAATCTCATCTAGTCATGTAACTCCCATCTAATAAGGAAGTACTACAAATCATCAACTTGGGGTCAAAGATTTATTGCTTTATTGGGCGATACTGTGACTAAGAAGCTGGTTTTCTGAGGAAAAGATTGTAAATGGAATCCTAAGTTGTCTTTTTTCATGTATGTGTTTCCCTATTAAACATAGTATAAGCAAATTCTACTTAGAGTCTCTCTTTATCATGCAACTGCCAAAATATATTAAATCAAGTAACAATAATATAATCTGAGGTAGAACAAAAAAGAGCCACAGGAGAATTAAAATAGTTTTGCTGCAGTCTTGCTGTATCTCTGTATCTCCAGGAAAATGGATGGATGGATGGACAATGGATCTACAAAGACTTGAAGATAGTGGTAGAGGAGACAGGAGAGGGGGTGGAAGAGAGGGGCAAGCAGACAAGTGGATGGACTTTTAGTTATTATAGGAACATAACTGAACTGCGGGAATCTTAACATTTATTGTACCCTAATTGCATGTTCAAATATTTAACAAAGAATAATTTACTTTCATGTTGAAACTATACAAAATAGAAGTAACTGCTTTAAATATGTGATTTATGTGGAAGTTTTCATAAAGCAGCTACTTTGTACAGCTCCATATCGATTGCTCCTGTATAGTGTTCAATAAAAATATTAGGTCTTTGCAAAATAATAGTATATTATTATATACCGATGTATTTGTATGGTAAATGGACTGCATTTATATAGCGCTTTTCTACTCCTATGAGTACTCAAAGTGTTTTTACATTTCATGCCTCACATTCACCCATCCACACACTCATTCACACACCGGTAGCGGAGGCTGCCATGCAAGGTGCCAACCTGCTCACCGGGAGCAATTTGGGGTTCAGTGTCTTGCTCAAGGACACTTTGATGGGGTC
The DNA here is from genome assembly GCF_023856365.1 of Brienomyrus brachyistius. Taxonomy (NCBI): domain Eukaryota; kingdom Metazoa; phylum Chordata; class Actinopteri; order Osteoglossiformes; family Mormyridae; genus Brienomyrus; species Brienomyrus brachyistius. The sequence goes on from NC_064542.1 coordinate 14,188,891, forward strand.
AGGAGGAACCAGGGCACGAACCTGCAACCCTCCAGTTGCCAAACGAGAGCACTACCTCCTGTGCCACCATCTTCCCCCAATTTTATTATTTACATATATATTATGTGAAGAAAATGACCAAAACAAGAAAATGAAACAGTCTCCAGATCTTCCACCCATGGAAAAATACAAATATGGAGAGTGTTCTGAGTGAGGTGTCTGGTGAGTGTTCCAGCTCAGATGATACTATCAGTATTTCATTTAATATGTTTTGGCAGTTGCGAGATTTTGAATACGTTACATGAATCCATGCAGTCAATTAAAATAAGTGCTCAATTAAAACAACATAAGGAAATATGCAAAGAAATATAAAAATATTTTGGAAGGACAAGCTAACAGAATGTTTATTGTTTAATGACATACTTGCAAGTTATAGTCGATCTGGTCAGCCTCTCCCCAGCGATTGGCGTCACTTCTTTGTTTCACAAGAATATATGGTCCCTGCCTTGTACCTCCATTTTAGTGTTTACATTGTTGTGTCATCCTTTATCTCACCTGGAATACTCCCCGTAGTTGTATTTTTACATGCGTGAAAGAACTGGGGACTATTTCGGGTCATTTTCTTTCCAAAGAACTGAGTACCATTACTCTAAAAAAAATCCCTCATATGGGTAATAAGAAAAGCGCTACAACCAAAAATGATTGTGAACAGGAGATTAAAAATCAATCACCCTCCAACTGCTTACGCCAAACAGAATCAGGGAAGACAGCGAGAGCCTTTTGCAGGCATCATAGCGTACAAGGCAATAAAAAAAAGACCTTGGATGGATTAAAACTTGAAAGTCAAGCCTCAGATGTAGTACTAAACACACTGTTTTAGCAATTTATTCCTTATAAAAACAGATAACCACCACATCCATCCATATATTCTTGTATAACCCATGCAGCCTACTGTTACATTAAATTTCATCAACCATTTGCATGTCTCTCTAGCAACCTCTACAGGTAAGGATGACGAAGTGCCGTAAAATATAGCAAATCAAACTGCACACGAGTAATGAAATCCAAGCATAAAATGATCAATTAATGAATGAGGGTTGACTGATAATGATCATAAATTAAAGTCAGGAAGTCTTACCCATTCATTCAAAAGAGCACTTGAGGTCAGGAACTGATATTGAATGTGATGGCCTGGCTTGCAATCTCTGTTCTAGTTCACCCCAAAGGTGTTCGATGGGGTTGAGGTCAGGGCTCTGTGTGGCCAGTCAAGTTCTTCCACACCAAACTCACCCAACCATGTCTTTATGGACCTTCCTTTGGGCACTGGGTCACAGTCATGCTGGAACAGAAAAGGGCCTTCTGTCCTCACAAAGTTGGAAGCATAGAATTGTCCAAAATATCTTGGTGTTCTGAAACATTGAGTTCCCTTCACTGGAACTAAGGGGTCTAGCCCCAACCCTGAAAAACCACCCCATACCATTATCCCTCCTCCACCAAACTTTACAGTTGGCACAATGCAGTCAGACAGATAATGTTCTCCTGCTATCTGCCAAACCCAGACTCATCCATCACACTACCAGACAGAGAAGCAGGATTTGTTACTCCACAGAACATTTCCACTGCTCCAGAGTTCAGTGGCAGCGTGCTTTAAATCACTCCATCTGAGGCTTGGTATTGCGTTTGGAAAGAAAATTCACAAACCGACATATTGCGAAGGTGGCAAAAATAGCACAAATAATGATTAGCATCAGCTCTGGGTGCACAGAAGCTGCACTGTACTGCATTAGAGCTCATTAACAAACATAGGGTCCCCACCACGGTATATGTGCACATATAACATTGCCCCATTCTTAATAATGAACACATTTTCACATTAAAATTATCTTTAATATTTAGAAAAATTAAACACAATGACTCAACAACCAAATATTGTGAATGCCTAGAAGAGGAACAAGTCCTTCATACTTGACTGGAATTCAATACTCAATTAGTCTGACATGGACATCTGGCTGGCATGTTAGATTACAATACATGAAAACTGGAGCTAAGGGACATCTTCCATATGTGGAGTTGCAGACTGTGCCAGTAGCTTAAGAGGAATCATGAAGGGATTCATTGGGCAGAGTCCCACAGTTGCCCAGTTGGCTTTGTCTGTCCTAGGGCTTGGAGGTGATGTAGGGGTACTTTGGTTGGCCTCTGTCTGGACCTGCATTGTCATAGTGCCAGCATTAGCCAAAGAATCTCTTTGTGGTCCTAGGCTTCCTTTTGCAGCTCTGTCCTTTCCACCGTCCTTCTGATTGGTTTCATCTAGAGAGTTCTTTGATGAAAGGCCAGCATCTTCATCCCCATTGGAACAGGAGGCTCCATCACCAACCAACTCAGAGACCAAGATATCTGACGATTTTGACACATCAGTTTGTCCATGTTGCTTATTGGTAGAATTGTCCTCTGTTTGCACATCTCTCTCTGAAGCAGCCATGTGAACAACAGATGGACTGATTGGATTAGAGCCCAGTCTGCTGCAGGGATGTGGCTCCTCTGCAGTTGCATTGAGCCGTGCATGTATCTGGCACAGATGATGCTGCAGTTCCTGGCAGTCGAGCAGAGGGAGCTCTTCTGGTAAGGATAACAGCAGGTCTAATACCACTCCACTCTCTGGAAACGTGAAAAGCAAAACAACTTTGACTCCACAGTTAAGTAACCAAAAAGTTTTAAAGCATGAACACAAAATAAAGTTGCTCTTGTGGTCCATTCTGGACCGGAACTTTCCACCTCTACATAACTAACCAAATTCCACCAAACACAAACTAAACAACTTCCTTTGGCTGCCTAAGTGTTTTGCACAGTACTGTACATCATATACAATATATGCATATACACATAAACACAACAACTCCAAAGTGTACAATCCACTCACCCATAGCAGTGAGAGTGGGCTCTTTCACCTTCTTGCTGAGCGCATTTAAAAATCGATAAATGTTTTCAAAATTCACAGTGTGTTCCGACTTGCTCAAACGGCTCAGGAATGTCTGCTGGGCTGGTTCAGGCTGCTGATTGGTGGAGGAGGAGCACGGCTTCCCCTGAGCGGGGCTCTCAAGGCTTGGGCTGACTGCCTGTTGACGGGACAGGACAGGTGGAGACGCGAGACGCATTAAGGCTGTTTCATACTGAACTTTCTGAGGCTGGCTAAAGCAGGTTCAGGACCTGAGCCAGAGGTATGGATGCTGACAGCATTTTATACCTTTGGGGAAGCAGATCTGGACAAAGATTTCCGGCTAATGGTGCGCAGACCAGAACTTGAGGACACAGAGGAGTCGAGGGAACATGGAGGTAAGGAATGTAAGAGGCTGCAAGGCTCTGTAGCTCCAATCACCAACATCTAGAAAAGAGAAACCATATAAAAGAGTTGGAAAATGAAACTAAAACATCTGGTTATAGACCACAATAATTTATTAGTATGGTGCAGGGTCTCCTTCTGCGGCCAATACAGAATTAGTTTGTATTAGGAATGACATATACAAGTCCTGAGCCATTCCTCTTGGAGAGCAGTGGCCAGGTCACTACATGATCCTGGTGAAAGAAAGTGTTTCCTAACTTGTTCCTCCACAACAGATGTTTTGCTGTGTGCATCGGTGCATTTTCATCCTGATACATGGCACTACCTTCAGGGTACAATGTTTGAACCACTGGGTGACCACAGTCTCCCAGAATGCTTCTGTAGTCCTTAGCAGTGACGCACCCATCTAGAACAAGTAGTGGGCCTAGGGAATGGCATGATATCGCAACCCAAACCATCACTGATCCACTCTTCGTGCTGCACTCGGGGTATGCAACACTCTGGGTGAGGAGCCTCTTTTGGGCTTCTCCACACCCAACCCCAGACGTGGGAAAGACACTGAAGGTGGACTCATCAGAGAACAATACAGGTTTCACATTGTCCACAGCCCAAGATTTCAGCTGCAGGCACCACTGAAACCGACACTTGGTATTGGCACCATTGACCAAAAATTTAGCTATAGCCACCTGACCATGACCACCTGTGGAACCCCTGACAGACAGTTTTAGTGGAAACAGGAGAGTCTAGGTGTGTTTAATTCTGCAGTGAGACGGGCAGCTGTGGGCTTATGTTTTTTGTGTACAATTCGATTTAGTGCCCGGACATCCCTTTCAGACAGGCCCCTCTTGTGTTTAGCTACTCCTCTTGGATGTGCTCCATTGCAGTGGTACGCCGACATTACCCTGGATACTGCGACTCTCGATACACCACAAAGACTTTCTGTCCTGGTCACAGATGCGTCAGTGAGACCTGCACCAACAAATCTTCCCCTTTTGAACTCTGTCCTCCATTATGATATGTGGATTAAAATATTTAATGACCAACTGTGCCATTACTCTTAATTTAACCTTAACACTCTGCTCTTAGTGATGGAACATGCAATCATTGAAGACACATATTAAGATGTTAAACATCAAACACTACATTGACCAGTGTTTCAGTTTCATTGCCCAACCCCCGTATGTATGGCACATACCCCTGGAACCCTGAAGTTACTAAGCTAGTAACTCAAAATGACTAATATTGAAAGACTACATGTGTTAGTGCAATTGGGTAGTAATGCAGTCCACTGCAGATGTTCTCTGAATATAGAACTAGGTTCACGATCACGATAGTGAAATGGATAAATAATTAATGAAGATGTATAGTTATTTAAATATGCAGTCTGAGTATGCACATACACAAACACATACATGATAAAACGTGTCTTCACTCTGACTCTGAGTCAATAAGAATAATTCAAATGCTCAGCCAGACAATGCTTGAGTTCCTGTGAGGGTTTTCGCTCATTGTTTTTAGTGTAGATCTTGCGTCAAGTACTGGTCTAAAGTCTGCCAAAAAATTGTGTGATTTTCCATTCTGCCATTGGCTACTCTGCCTCCTTCTCTGCCTGTTTACTCATAAATAAACTGGGTGGGAAAAAAATGCTTCAACGATGTCACCCCCATAAGCCTCCACAGACCTGAGAGAAAGCAGAAGAGATGGCCTCTTCCATTGAGCCAGTCATGTCCTGTGCAAGCTTCTCCCACAGCTGTGCGGGTACCCGGGCCAACCGCTCCTGCCGTAGCTGGCGTTGAACATAGGTGGCCACCATCTTCCCAACACGACTCTTCAGTTTTTGCAGGAAGCTGGTGATCTGAACTCAACATATAAAGCAAGCTTACATAACTGTTGCCCAAAACAGTCATGCATTTCATATGAACTTGTAATATGCAACTTTTCTATCTCATTTCTATGTATACAATCTTATTATGGTGGAAGTCAACACAAAAAATATTTGGCACAATACTTAATTTTGAAATGTCTTCATTTGTAATGTTTGTAGTCAAACTATGTTATTGAGGTGCGTAAAGAAAAAAAGCATGTTTGTGGACTCTGCTAACTACTGCAATGCATGATGGGTATAATATTTGGAGGCTACTAATTTCATCATCTGCAACTGGCATAGGCAGGACCTAGGTGTGACCTAGGTTCTTAATTAATTGACACCAACCTTTTGGTGAGCAGTACATTTTCATGCTAACTTTAAAGGCTGAAAAAAAGGCAAGCACCGATCTAAAGAAGAGCGAGAACAAATTTGTGGAAACTTAAATTGTTAGTGAACACAGTGTTCGGGTATCTCTGACCACCAGAGCAATAACATTTATATTTTTCTTATTTACCTCTATCGCAGACCGCTTTGGGAGTTTCTCCTTTAGGATATTAATGTCTAATTCAGGCTTGCAAGACTGCTTTCTGAGTTCAACCATCAGCCGACGCCTCTCGGCCCGACTCCATCCACACCAGTCACCACGAACTTTGAGGCGCTCAGGCTGTTGCCGCGTGAAACGCTGCGGTAATTCTCGCCGACGGGAAGGTGGCTTCATGGCTGGAGACTCCGATCAGGGATGACACAGAACTGCAACCGAAGACAAATCTTGAAGTTGAGCTACTTCATCGAGTTAGTTTACCGTAGTGCTAATCGATAGCCATAACCGTAACCCCCCAAAACCCTTACCCTAACCTCTAAAACCTAACCCTAATCCCAAGACGATGGAACTGCACATGCGCAGAAAGGATCGATAGCACGTTTCGATAGGTACCATTGGTCGATAGAATTGGTCGTTCATATATAAAGCGAATCAGACATTTGTCCGTTTAGTCACATGTACGGAATCGGGGGGCGGTCATAATAAGTTACATTTTACGTGCAACATCTCCGACCTAGTATTTATTTCATCGTAAAATAATAACAAAATAAGACTGACGTAAAATACAGGGTAGTTTTTGCCTTGCGGTTAAACACACAGTTCGTTAATGCTAGTTGCATTACCTACCTGGAACACACAGTATATTTCAAGTTAGTTCAAATAGTTTGTGCACGTATGCCATACGTTTCAACTGCACATGATCCCGTAGTTAGCTAGGCAGATTGGTCAACACTATTTTGCTCAATTTCTTTATATAAATTGTTATATTTCACTTATCGTAATACTGTAGCTGGCAAAGAATCAACCAGGATGGACATGAAATTTGTACACAACACATTTTCAAAAACAGACGCGATTACCTGGTAAAACGGAATACAATCTAGCAAAACAAATACTGAAGCACTAACGAATTTATATCTCAGAATGGAACATGTCTGCAACAAACATCTAACAAAGTACCCTACCACCGTCCAGACGTCACCAGGCATCCACCAATTAATGTACGGATAGGCAGACGACCAAAAAGGTAAAAAATATACGAATCGCGATTTTAATTGTTGTGGGCCTAGTTCACAATTTGTAGCTTTACTCTGGAATAAAGAATATATGTAAAGCTGCAGTATGATTAGTAACATCATTAATGTTTTACAGTGTATTATAATATAAATTTGTATTATAAAATAAAAAACACAAATTCGTAAAAAATACATGGCAGCGGTGGGATTCGAACCCACGCCCCCGAAGAGACTGGAGCCTTAATCCAGCGCCTTAGACCGCTCGGCCACGCTACCGACATACAATTTAGTGTCTCCGAAAATCCTGAAAGCTGAAACCGATTCAGCGACGAGCAATATAAGCAGGATTACTCTGACTGACCTATCCAAAACTTTTAACTAGGTTTGCCCATTAAACTCTTACAATTTATGCTGGTATGTTTTATCTCATACGGAAACACTTCAGAAATGAAAACTGTATTCTAAGAGTTTAAATTTCACATACTTCAGATTCGCCGGGAATCCAGATCTCGAGGTTAATATAGAACTGCAATAGTCATTACGATCGATATAATGGTTTAAGGTGTGATTGAACATTATTGATTTATTTCATATTAAATTATCACTTTTTGGGAACTCGTTTAGGGAATTGGTTATAGACGCAAAATATTCACAGAATCATCAGATTGTCTAGCACTTTTAAGTAAAGACACTGATGGTGAAGCCCAAGAAATTATGGTTTATATTACTAAGTACCAACAAAGTAGTTTGAAATCCTGACAAACATATCGACGACAGCCTCTACAATGACATCTATCTGGTCCTCAAGCTTCACAACAGGATGATCATTGTCATAATCTTACCTTCAACTTCTCCACGCATTACGGTTCTCTCCAATGCAATGGGTTTAAAGTATGATAACTAGTTTGGTTATTTCTGCTTCAAGTGAAACTCCAAATTTGTTTAAATAACCACGGTCAATTCAAACATACCAGTAGTACCAAAACAATGAAATGTTTGCCGCTTTACAGAAACAGGGTCCTAGACACCGCCTACTTACCGCATAGCTTTTAAGATTAGACGACAACGGTCTTCGTCGTTATTATTCATAATAGCTTGGTGACATAATTCAACACACTATACGGCAGTGGTGATCCACATACTAACAAAATACACGAGGAAAAAAAACTGCATTTACAGTAAGTTTTAATTGTCAGTTGCCATTTGAGCTTACATTTTGTGCATCTTCAAATTGCTGTAATGTGATTATTGCTATATCAAAAACCAACACATTTAATACCAAACCATGAAGCACTAAACAGGTGTTTTAAGTACCAGAACCAGGCTTTTGCACTGTTATAACTTAATGCAGATTTATGAAGTAAATGTCAGCATCATCATTAAAAAAATCAGTTGAAATTAGTTTACAAGATATTGTACTGTCGGAAAACACAGATAGCCATGGTAAAAGACCCCCCCCCCACATTTTCCTTCATTTCTGAAAACCCAAAAAGGGCGAGATGCAATATTCTTACAATGCCATAAAGATATATGTCCATTTATGATTAGAACATTGTATGCAAACAAAATTTACATAAATCATCATGGTAAATGTATATTATTTTGATAGCCTATGAAAAACATAGAATTAAAAACAACCTAAACGTCACAACTTGCACTACTTCAACTTTAACAATCACTCCAACATGTCAGAACGATGCAATCTGGCGGCCATTTTGTCAGTCTCTAGTCTCTGCATCACTGAATGACTCTTCCAAAGAGTCTGTTCTGGCCATGTTAATTCCATGACTTGTCCTTCATGAAGTGTGGAGCAGCCAGTTTCCCAGCCTGCTGGGGATCTGCTGTTGGGAGGCAGTAAGTTGGTGTTGTGACAAACGGATTGACAGGAATTCTTAGGGCTCAGTAACAGCCATCCTTCCATGACTCATCGGCGACAGGTCTGCACGATTTTGTCAACCCTAGAGACCTGTCAAAAGGAATAATTTGTTTGTTATCTGAAAGAATACCGAAAGCTGATTAAAATGTTTCATCCTTTTTTCTTTTCTAAAAAATACACGATTTATATTAAATTACCTTTAATCTGTTAAATACTATCATGAAATATCTACGTCTTATACAAGTAACTAAAATTCCTGCACGGTCACATTCATTTTAATACAAAGAACTCCCATACCTGAACGTTACAGCTTAGAGTCTGAGTTTAAAGAAAACCACTTTGGTTGGCTGACAATGAAACTAAATCTTCTGCTTCCTTATCTTTAGTTTGTATAAAAGAAGCCTTCTGAATGGACTGCAGTCTCTGTCTGACCTTTTCTGGCATACCCTACCTCCTGCTGGGTTGGGCGAGTCTTCCTCGAGATGCAGCCGCAGGCCCTCCCAGTGAGCTACGTGCCCGGCCTGGTGCACTTCTATTTGTCACAGTAGTAAGCCGAGCGGCTGACGAAGCTCCGCAACTGGAAGGGCCTGCTGACTGGCCCCTGTGCGTGCCGGCCAAGGGTCCCTCCTGAGTCATGGTGTGAGTCCTCTGTGGTTGCCGCACTCCTGTCATTGTGCCTACTGGGCTCAAAGCTTTCACAGGGGTGCGGAGAGACAGGGGAGACTGACCATTGCTACGTAGCCTTGTGGAAGACACACCTGGGGAAGAAGTCATGGATTTGCAGTAGTCAGCCAAAAAAAAAAATGAAACCAGGAATTAATAGGATTGTTTGAAACAAGGCAAGGGATATTAATGCAGGAGTAAAAAATGTGTTTAGATATTTTCCTTATGCCAGTTGCAAAACCACAGGTATTAGTAAATGCATAACAAATTTCAAATGACTTGCATATCATTTTGTAGAAGAGAAAATTATTTTAATAATCCAGTGATTGTGGTTCATATAGGGCCCCTAAGAGGGCAGTACAGTACAGCATAAATCACTGCCACATCATTAGTGATTCTGATGTAGGTTCCCGTTATTGCAGTTTTGTATTGCATTGCACGATGTATTGTATTGCAGACCAAAGCTTGAAATAGTAATATATAAAAGCCCCTTATTCCCCATAGCACTATTCTACTTGTCATAATAGTTATTTGTATACACCCTCTTTATGCGTTCTGCTTCTTGTTCCAATAGACCTTTATGTGAATAAAAAGGCTTGCTTTGTGAATATCATTAAAAAGGATGGCTCAGGTCAGATGGGTACGAAAGGGATCAATGAGAGGCACACGTATTACCAATAGCTTGCAATGCTTGAGAAAAAGGATGAGGTGAATGGGTTTCGGTTTTTTTGATTTAGAAGTAGCTGGATTTGACTGACCGCAACTATTTAACCCGTGAAATGTTGCTGGCATATGTATCAACTAACCCTTCTATTTTTACTTTATATTCGTAGCTTATATTTAATATTATTTAGATCCCATTCATGTGTATTGTATTACCTAATGTACAACTACTTGTTTTGGCCATTATGGTAAGATTTTGCAACAATAAGCATTTTGCATCAATGATGATTAAGTCTACATCACCAATACTCAACCTCTCTCTATTATAGGTAGATCCCTGTTGAAAAGAGGGAACATATTTCTGTAATAAATGGTCTTGTACAGTATTGTTATACAAATGTTCTTGGTATTGTGTGACCTATTAGTGCTGCATCACATTGGAGTATGACACACTACTTCAGTATTGTCCTTTCTGTATTTGCAGAACTACACCCACCTATACTTTTACCTAAACACAGGTGTATGTACTCACTAAGAGGCTACAATATAAGTTCAGTCTGGGAGGTCAACTAGTATCATAAAATCTTTTTCTTCGTTTTTAAATCTGATGACCCACGGTGTTCACACCCACCATTGAATGCTCAATTACAGATCCAGTCTATCTGGTTCACCCTTCAAGAGCCAAAGGTTTTCACAAATAAATGTATTATGTACAATGAAAATTTGGGGCAATGCAAGTTCAAATGTTGCATAAGTGGTGCAGTACAAGCCATTTAAAAACTGCATGTGCATTTTGCACAGTTTATACTGAATATTTATTCAGCCATGTGACCAAAACTTACATGATGACCAAAGTTTATTGTTTAATCAGAGGAAGTAAAAATTCATAAAACCTATATTCCTTAGAATGTTGAGAGTAATGTTTTGCATATGGCATTTAAGGCTTCCAGGAATGACTATTTTTCTGTGGATTAATCGATTGACTATTTTACCAATTGGTTGATTAATCTAAATGAATATTTTTGCTCCAAAAAAATCAAATAGACTAAGTTAATTTTGTTTTACTTATTCTGGTGGTCCAGAATAGCACCTGTGTGTTTTTTCTTCAGGTGCTCGTATGTAACACTAGTGCCCTTGCAGTATACCACTGAACTTTGCACACTGCAAAAACACCTATTTGTTTTGTGATAATATGAACTACTCCCATAATTACATAGTGATATTAAAGGGAACATTTGTAATAATGAACAAACATTTAAAAAAATCAAAAATGGTAATTTAATTAATGAATCAATATAAAATATAGAAGCATAAAAATTATCTAAAAGAAAAAACGATGCATCAATATAAAATATTGATGTCGATGCATTTTCAGCATTGACATCATCGACTACGTCGACTAACCGTAACTGGTTAACAGACAGGAAGCAGCGAGGAGTTACAATGTATTAGAGGCACAATGTCTCAGTGGGCCTGCGTTCCTAGTGGGGTACCACAGGGTTCAATTTTAGGACCACTATTGTTCCTAATTTACATTAATATTAACACCAATACGTACAGTAAACTGGTTAAATTTGCAGGTGACACCAAGGTGGGTGGTGTAGCAGAAGCTGATCTAGCAGCAGAGAGGTTACAATGGGATCTGGATTTAATTAGCGACTGGGCTGATACCAGGCAGATTAAATTTAAAATAGATAAATGTAATCCATGCAGGGAGCAGAAATATAAAGTACAGATATTTTATGGGTTCCACGGAAATAAAGGTAGTTGATTACGAGAAAGACCTCAGTGCGTATGTTGATGCTTCCATGTCCCACTCTCGCCAGTGTGGGGAAGCAATAAAAAAGGCCAATAAGATGTGGGGTTACATCTCTAGGCAGAGTTTAAGTCAAGGGAGGTGATGCTACAATTATATAATTCATTGGTAAGACTCCACCTACAATATTGTGTGCCAGTTTGGTCACCATACCTGAAGAACATTGCTACTTTGGAAAGGGTGTAATGTAGGGTGACGAGAATGATTCTTAGAGGAATGTCTTAGGAGGAGAGGTTAGCTGAGCTGAATCTGTTTAGCCTCAAGCAAAGGAGACTAAGGGGGGACAAGGTCCAGGTATATAAGATTCTAACAGGTTGGGATGCTGTTCAGCCAAATGGCTATTTCAATATTAGTTTAAATGCTAGCACTCGTAGCCATAAGTGGAAATTAGCGGGAGAACATTCTTTACACAGCATGTAATTGGAGTATGGCATAGTCTTTCTGCTAATGTACAGCAAGCTAAAACCCTGTGTTCCTTTAAATCAGAGCTAGATAAGATTTTAACAACTCTGAGCTATTAAGTTCTCCCCAAACGAGCTTGATGGGCCGAATGGCCTCCTCGTTTGCAAATTTCTTATGTTCTTATGTAACCCAAATGGCATTACTGGCAAAATTCTAATAACTGGTACAAGAGTGGTACAGACCTATACCACAGGGGAAAGAAAAGAGCATGGTACAGACCCCTATAAGAGGGGAGTGAAGCACAGTGTGATACAGACCTATACTGGAGGAGTGGGGCAGGCGGGACATCCGGTTGCCTGGACTCTGCAGGTTGGCTTCCATGCTACGGCTATTCCTCACTGCCTCGAGAGAGCGGAGGCTGGTGCGTGGTGCCAGGTTGGGCATGCTGTGCCTTAACTCATCTGTAACCACACACAGCAGGGCCTCACTGACAAAGGCGTTCCAAGCCAGACGGAGAATCACACTACACCCATATTTCATGGCAAATAAACTTACAAGAATTTTCCCTGACAAATTATTTGAACGTTTTGTCTACACCTACAAAAAATAAAATGAAAATGCTGTATATTTAAATAAAAACAAGACTGAACAAATATTACAAATTTATGAAAATCCTCAAATGAGCAGGGAACCAGGAATGCCTGTTAAAAGTAAGCTTGGGTGGTATATTTTTTCTGACGGTATGTATGTGTGTGTGTGTGTATATATATAACATAAATCATGTAGACTACTGTGGACACCAGAATTGGAGATAGCCCGAACAGGCTCATCAGTGTGGTAGCTGAGCGCTAGTAAAATGAGGAGACAACTCCTTGTTAAAGAGTTAAAAATATCACCCTTTGTTTATGGACACCAGTATCACTGCCTGACTATGTTTCACGTATGCCACACATGCTCCAACAGTTTACAGTCCAGCATTTTTCATTTTTTAGGCTTTTTTTTAGTACGGTTCCAATCACAGCTAATGTGTAGTGCACCGCCTCAATATGGCATCTCTATATCAATTTCATAGAAAGAGCATCTGTATTTTTTTCAGTATTAAAAAGTAATACGTTTGTGATGTTTTAATACTGGGGTATACCGTAATACTGTCATACCGCCCAAGCTATGAGTACAGGGGGGTACTGGGGAGCCCTGCACATACCCTCGGTTTGAGCAAAGGCGAGAAGCTCGGAGCCGGGGCCCTGTAAGGAGCGCCGAGGGGTGCGGGTACGCTGGGCACTCAGGCGGCTATACTCTGCCAGGGTGTTGGGAGACTGGCAGCGGGGCGAGCTCAGCGGGGAGGGGGAGTAGCGATGTAGGCGTTGGGGCAGGGAGAAGCAGCCATCTTCCTCATCCTCCAGGCTGTAGGAATCAAACTCCTGGTCGCTGTACGTGCCCCGGCGCAAGGACTGCAGGGAAGCACTGGAGCTGCGGCGTGACACTGAGGCCGAGCTGGAGGCGTAATCCTGCCTGAGGCCTGTGTACGTGCATACGCAGACAGACAGACAGACATATACAGGTACACAGTGTTTGCCAAGGAGACTATGAACGTTAGCTCACTGCTAAAACTAAGGAAAATTAGGATTGCCTTTTGAATCAACATGCATTCATAGAAATAATTACATTTCTGCTTATTATATCTGTTTATTACAAACCTTAATGCAAATTCTGCAGAACACTAGAAGCTGCAGTCAAAAACATTCATGTTGTATGACTGCTTTATGCTTTCAAATCTTAAAACACAGCACTATGGTACTATAGGGCAAGAGGACTTGTCACAACAATTTATTAGACGAGATCAGTCAGGCAGCTACACTCACTTTCTTCCTGCAGCCGAGCCATAATCTGAACATCGGTCAAGTCCTGCAGCTTGTATCCCATGGAGATGGAATCATCTGAGGTGCTCAACTCACTGTCTATAGATGACTGTGAGCTTAAGGCGGAGTGCATGCCCATATGACCTGGGAACAAAGGGAAGAAAGCATACTACCTTAAAGGATTTGCCTCTGTACACCGAGTTCACTCATACTGAAGGATATTAAAATACCCAGTTTCTGATGCATGTAAAATGCACCTATAATCAGATGCTGTGAGTACAAATGCAATATGATTTTCCTACTTCAAACTGCAGCCGATGTTTTTCTCTGAATAAAGTGGACATTGCACCACATACACATTGCCAGCTCAGTGGTATAGTAAGGGTAGCACAGAAGTAACACAATATTACTTTAACCTTTTATTCAAAAGCCTGTATAAAGATACTGGACAGAACATTTAAATTGAATGAGATAGATATCACCTCAATTTCAAAATTCACTTATAAAATCAGCTGGTATCCTATGCTAGTGTTCATGTCTGCTGCAATCCTGCCTTTAAAATACTAACTACAGAAAGGCTTATTATAAGCAACCAAAGCAATTAAGGGTATACAGTCCCCAAGAGAACAGTACCGCTTTGAAAGTGGGTTCGCAAGTCCAAAAGTTTGCAAGTTCAACAAACTGAGCCTACGCATCCAGCTGACGCTTGTCAATGATACTGGCACAGCATTTTCACACTCCATTACCTTGTCCTTTAAAATCCTGCAGATGGTGGATTTGTTCATATTATACGCATGAGCGACATCAACCATCTTTTCACCGCGCTTGTAACGTTCAACCTTCTTTATTTTCACTCTCCATTGTAACAGCCTGGCGCATCTTAGAGCTACCAGCTACATCAACCCTTGTTTTATGTTTAATTCCCGACATCTTGGGTTTAAAATAGTCCTGATAGCTCAACACAAATATGCAGTCGATAATGAACACTTGTGGTGGATAAAGGCTGCCCATGACTAAGCGTATATAAAATAACAGCGTGGGTTCTGTTCACCGCCAAGCGTCAGAGACAGGAACTCTGTCACGAAATTTGAAATTCTGGCAGTTTTTAATGTTGCAGTTTTTTTTATTGGACATGCATGTTCACGTCTTTGAACGTTTGCATCTTGAAGGGTTGCATGTAGAAGTTTTTTGTAAAATGCTCATGCAGAGAGGTTAATAAGAGGCCTGATTTGTCTGACATCATGCCATGCACAGACCTTGCTGCCAACCTTAATGTCCTGTATTAGTGTTAGCAATTTTAAACATTCTGTACTTCAGATCATAAGTTAAAAAGGTGAGAAGGCATTCCATGCAAACTCTGCAATGCTTGAATTCCAAGAAATTGCATCGCAAGAAATTCTAAGACGGTGAACATTTCACAATATAATAAAACACTAAAATTCCACACAGGCTTTAAAGCTAAGATGCAAAGTCATAGGAGTGACACTATAATATGAAGCATGATTCAGAGAGAAATAGCAGAGAGATAATTTCCCACTGGGACACTGGAAGAGAGCCCTTTAACTTGAACATGACAGACATACCAAGGGCAGCGTGTGTTAACGTCATGCCGTACCTGAGCTGCCACAGGTTAGTAGTGTTTTGTTAGTTGTTTTGTGGTACCCAGGCGACAGTAAGGCAGTGCCGGGGCCAGACTCCGAGGCTGGCCCCACAGTCTGAGAGGGGCTGCTATATATGTTCCTCCATCGGGTGGCTGGAGGAGAGAAGACACATCACAAGCATTCAGACACCAGATTATTCTCAGGCTGATTCAAGGTGCAGCACCCAAGCCATGGCATCGCTTTCCATGATGTAAACAAGGCTAATAAACTGATAAAAATGATGCCGACCGTCTACGGGACTTGACCAAAAACAAACCGCATTCAGAATTGAGTGGGAACATAACACATAAGAAACAGAATTTAAAAAATTGATATTTAGGTTTATGCACATTTTTTCCCCAGACAAACTGACTTACAGATAAAAAATTTCTGAGAGAAAAACAGATATGATGTTAATTTCATTCGTGTTTTGATGGGGTAATAAAAGCTCTGAGAGAGGAGAAACTCCAGTTTAAAGGATACCTTTTCCTCAAACTACAGGTGCCTCTCATTAACTATTGCAGTTTGCTCATGAGAGGCAGTGGCAAAGCATTAATGCAAATGTTTGCTTTAAACTTCAATTGCACCTTGTGTTACATTTACACCGTGCTTCCTTTGTTCTTGCTTAAAAAAGCAGTTGCACAGCTGACCAGGTTTTACAAAAGAATTACAAAAGGGGAACTGATCCAGGCTGCGGTAATCCAAGCTAACCGCCGAGAGAGGGTGCGGCAGGGCTCTGCACCCTTTGTTGTGGAACTAGAGCAGTGATGGAAGCCAAGGGGGAGCCATTACATAATGGAATGGTCAGCTGAGCAGCACACACACCTGGGTGGGTATTGCAGAGCACGCACACCTGAGCTCACAAAAACGTCATTGAGCAGTAAAATAACTGCAGCGCACACAGGGTAACATAACTCTGACCTGTTTCACAAAGGAACAACAATGATCTGATGGTTAGCAGAAAAGGTACCACTTCTACTCCCATGGAAAGTAAATTGCTAGCATCTACTTTGTTTTGCAGGCAGTGTTTTTAGAAACGTATTTTGCATAAAGGATGGATATGTTTAACAGGTTAGGTGTGGGGAAAAACAGGAGTCGGGGGGAAGCCTTGTATTCCCCTCCTAGGACAGCACAAGAGATCATTACTGTGGAAAGCAAATGCATTTCATATGGGTGAGCACTTACTTTGGTCCAGGCGGTTGATAAGCATGCGGCAGGCCACTTCAGTCTCTGGGCTGGGGTGATCCAACACCTTTCTACACCATTTTAGAGGAGACTCTGGCCTCTCCTCTGCCAAAACCTGCTTCTTCGGAGACACATACAACCTACACACACAGACACAAACACCAAGAATAAAAAATCTCAGTACCAGAAAATCAGATGACATGGAAAAATAATAAAGCGGTTATGCTATCAAGAGGGGAAAGAAAATGAAGCAAATGAAGACAAGTGAAGAGCAACAGTCTCTAGGAGCAATAGGAGAAAACAGCTGGTTTCTCCCACATACTGCAAGAACAGACACTTTGTGCTGTAAGTGTCCAAATCACAGTAAGGTAAGAACAACTCGTCCAAAGAAACATTAGAAACTAATCAGGTTATGCAGTCATCATCCAAGACTCTGTTAAAAGGCATTTTCTCTTATGGGGAGAACAAAAATGACAACACGGGTATTAGAGCCAACGATTCTGAGTACTGGGTGTAACCTTGGTCTAATTTTCTTATTGCTGTTGGCAACCTCAGGCATTATTGGCGAGGCTGAATTTGGTCACTGCTGAGTAAACGGCTTTTAAGAGTAATGTGATTCAGAGAAAACAAAACATCCTGCTTGTTTTCTCCAAGTTCAAAACTGGATGCTGACTCCAATGAAGAGCCATCATCTGTGCTGACAGCTTTCTGCACTCTCACACAGTTAATCAGTGATGAGTCTGGCAGTAATAGTCTGTGTTCCCTGCCAGTACTGTAAAACCCAGCAAGCAATCCTATCTGCAAGAGGATCACATATGCGCCCAAATCAGCTTACAGGCCAGAGCAGGGGGAGGTTACAAACATTATACACATTTTTTTATTTTATTTTCATAACCCCATGCTCTGCCCACGGAATAACTAATCATGTAATAATAAAAAAAGCATTTCATTGCTGGTTTGTCAATTTTTGTCCTGGGTGAACCGTTACATGGCACTACAGTCAGCAGACAACACAGCACTTGCTTTCAAAACAAGACATGACAATACCTGAAGCTTCGAGATTATTCTGATCACACATCAAACTACTACTACTACTACTACTACTACTACTACTACTACTACTACTACTACTAAGACAACAATTCTCACAGACATGCTGGTGGAAATTAGCACATAGTAAATCATGATGTACATCATGTGAACAGTAAATAAGTGTTTCTTCCGTTTTAATTCACTGTCACTCTCCAAACCCAGCAACACCTTTATCGAGCTAACCCTTCTGCAGTGGAAAACCGAAGCGAGCTAGAACCGTGCCGAAACTAGTGTCTCTTTTTGGTACAGCTTGGTTCCTGTATATGAGTGGAAAAGCGGCAAAAGAGATTACACTTACTGAACAATACAGACTACTTGAAAAACAGGACATCCCTCATGAACCACAGACAATTATAAATTATAGAAAAGAATGGAATCAATTGTATAAAAGTACAAAATACAGTATCACAATTAGGATGCTATTCAAATTACATGAAATGCAAAAGAGAGTACTTTACAAATGCTTTGATGTTTATTTCATATATATTTCAAGATATTATGCTCAACTTGTTCAAGTAGGTATTATTAATCCACCGCAATAAAAAGGACTGTGACCCACTTTGCTTTCTGCTTGTGTGAGTTCTCAAAATGCCAAAGGGTAACTTTCCTAAACATTCAGAGCACTGCAAAACACAAAAACTATTACACTAGGGCTCCAGGCTGAATTTATAAAAAGCAGCCTGTTATTCAATATGTACTGATATTATGTGAAAGCCTTTTGTCTTCATGCATTTCCACACTCTTAACTATATGCCTCTTGCAAAGCACATACTTAGCAAATCCAATTGTGATTCCAGGTAAAGTTTTCATGCAGAATATGTTTAAACTTCAATGCTGGTTCATACTTCTCCGTAAGTATACTAGTGGACATTTCCGCTCGAACGTTTATGACACGTTTGACATCATTGTGCTCCTCTATGACTAAATTTCTGCCGCATTCCAAATGTGTGTCTGTGCAGCTCAGAACACACTGCGCATGAGTGATTCACTAGCGTCCACTTTAACTACCATCATGGACGCTTCTGACGTGCACTGGGGTAGTTTGCAAACCCAACAGACTATTTACAAGGCAATAAAATTGTTACTGACACAAACCTCACTGCTGTGGTACGTGTGCAGAGAATATCAGAATAATAATATAAAGTAAAACACGTTGTGTGCATGTGCAAAGTATGTGGCTTGACTGGAGAACTATAAACGTTTCCGTGCACGTATATGCAGAGCGTATATGCACTGGGGCGGAAAGGTATGAACCAGCTTCTAGGCTACCAAATTAGCCATTCAGGACAATCAGATTTCATGAAGTCTATACTGTTCCATTCCTTTCAGAAAAGCCAAACTCTTTGCTGTCCAGCCGCTGTAGAGGCCCAGAAATTTCACTGACCACCAATCCACTCTGATGTACAGGTGCCTCCTGGGAACACAGTCATGAACATCACACTCCAAGAACATTAGTCAACAGAAGGCCTACTGAAATACTCCTTCACATAATTCATCCTTTTATAGATGGTACCAAAGTCACATCTACCCGGGAGACACAGACGAACCAACCAAAAATAATTGGAAGGTAACAGACACGTGAAGGACATGCACAGTTAGTGAACCTTATAAAAATCACCATTGCGTTACTTTAATTCTTTAATAAATAATACTATACATGAAGTATTACAAACAATACTAAGAAGAGAAAAGAGATAATTTAAATACATTTCCAAAAAACATTACAGCATTTATGTAAGTTCATCCACTTCAGGGTATGCCCTTTGCTGCCTGCTAGAGGCTCAAGGCCTCTCAGTGACCCTGACCAGGATAAACAGCTGGAAGACGGACAGATGGATGTTTGCAAGTTATCAGCACTATCTGAGTACCAAATGGGTAAGAGCAACTCTTAAATGTATTCAGTGAGTCGATGTTGGCAAAAACAGGTGTCAATGTTATCATTCTGATGTACAACTAGGGCTGGGCGATATGGCAAAAAATTCAATTTATATTGCTAACAATCATGATATAACTCACATCAGTATGTCTTTACTTCAAGGCTCAATGTTTACTTAAAATTCCTTCGAATTGCCCTTAAACAGATTCAGAACATGAAAAAATTGTATGGACTGCAAACTGATGTGTAATTTTAACAAATAAATCATACAAAAATGAACACTAGAAAACAGCAACAGTATGGTTAATTGCTGGGCTGTTTCCCTGACTGCCTCACTGCTTGTTTTGGGGAACAGGATTGCCACACATGTCAGTTATGCACACACTTCAAACAGGACATTGCTGGTCGAGTTGCCACCCATCTTGTAATGAAAATTTTTTAAACGGTGTTCTATGTTTTTTTTTTTTACCAATACAGGACAAGTTGTCCTGCATTTCTTCAGACTGAAAGTGAAAACCCTAATTGCTGGTGTTGACTGTGGTCACTTGTATTCTGTATGTTGCATTGGATGGCAATGGTTCAAGTGGTGAAACAAATTTGCAGCATTTCCAGATTTAGTTGGCAGAAGTTTTCGGCAGAGTTTACAATATACAATACCTTCCCTGATTTTACCAAAATAATAGCTCCGCCAACTCACTCAACCTTGCTGTGCATTTACTGGGCATAGATTGTCCGTTCTTAAAAAATTACTATGATTGCTTGAAATTGCATTTGTTTCTGTGATGCGATGCTGATGTGTGCTATCAAGCCATGTTCCGTATGGACAGTTTATCACAGTTTCTCGTTCAAATTATGAAGGTTTATCCATATATTATTTATATCGCTCAGCCCTACATACAACCTAATAACCACAAAGCCACAGAATCAACTTTCCTTTCCCTTCCACCCACGCATACGAGGATAGAGACATTGCAAGTTTTGCAGTCCTCAAAGACCATGCCACTCCAGTGCAGACTGGGGGAAGCAAATGGTTTGACCATGCAGTGCAAACATGACTGGCAAGAAAGGAAACAGTGAACACAAGTCCAACAACCCATTAAACTATTATTCTAATATGCTACCAGAAAAAAAATGTAGGATTTCTTTTGGTGCATGTGTGTCAACTCTGCTGGATCAATCAACAACTCCTAGAACTACTGCAATGCAAAGAAGCTACTTATGCCACTTGAAAATTACATCAAAAATACAAAGATCTTTAATTGCCATTTCATGTACTTGATAAACTGAAAAAGACTGAGGACTCTGAAAGTACTGCAGTTCAAAAAACCTCAGAGAGAAGGAGAGTAGTGATGCAAGCTCACCAAGATTCTCATGAGGAAGAGGATGTTTTATTTAGAGAACTTGGGCTTTATACGGTCTTGAGTACAGGAAGACACAGATGCCTGGAAGCAAAAATGGAGCCTTCAAGGCCCAGCTATTTCCACAGTCCTACTCAGACAGTTCATCTGCTCACTGCTGTCTTGGTACATGAACCTCCCAGACTCCACCATGCGGCCTCCCATAAGGAAAATATGTTTCCACGATTTTACCAACCAGGTGCTGCATGACAGCAAAACGATGAACAATAAATTAGTTTTTCCTCAACAGGAAAATGTAAAGTAAATGAATACATATTAAATGGTGCCCCTCCCAAGTGGTTATCTGTGGGGGTTGGGGAACGGATATTTACAGAGCAAAACTCTGTTGCAGCCAGGCTCACACTGCCTCAATTAACTACCAGAATTCAAACATAATGAGACTGAGTGTCTCATTTCTAGAAAACCTTACTATGGGTACATGCATTTAGATTCCATTCTAAAACTGTACCGCCTGGAGGGAAACTGGGTAGAACACATGGAGAACATACAAAATCCACACACACACACACACACACACACACACACACACACACACACACACACACACACACACACACACACACACACACACACAGAGTGGAGGTGTGATTTAAACCCAAATCCTGCAACTCAAAGAGATTTCATATAATTACTGGCTATGTTTCACTAAAGTGATACAATTCTTGAGAAAATAAGGAGTGAAACTGATAATTACATACTTACCTGAAATATGGGGATGTAAAGATCCTTTGGATATGGGCCATAACTCCCGTTTTGAAACTGTAGTATACATACATACTGCTACCCCATCTGACAATATGCATATATTAGTCGAGGCTGCCAGCACAAGCAAATAAATATTGACTTTTGGCAGAATGTAGAACATGATCTAGCATCAGTGTCAAGGGAGGAGCCCGGTGAAACCAACCATGGTAAAGAGCAATAATATTCTCAACAGGCACCTACCAGCTGTCTTCTTCTTCCATCTCATCATATTCCTCCAGGTTGAGCACCTCCACCTCATCTAGAGCAGACAGATTCGCTCCTGTGTCTGACCCACCAGGAGCCTCAGGGCCTACAGAGTCCACAGTTCGACACAATGTTCCTCCTGGCGTTCTACCGCAGGGTACGGCCACATACCCACAGCTCAAAAGGTGCCCCTCATGTACCCCTTCCTCCTCATCCTCTAACCTACAGGTATCTGGGAGGGGGGACACATCTCTACTGCTGTCGTTGCTACTACTGTTGCTGTCCGGCCGAGGTGATGGCTCCAAGTCTCTGCTGCCGAGTTTGACATGGTCTTCCAAAACGAGTGGGGAGGTAGTCACCTCCTCAGTGGCAGTCCTGGCATTAATATTGCTAGCTGCTCTTAAGTTGCTGTTAGCCCTGCCACCTCTGTTGCGCAGTGTCTGATTTTGAACCTCCAGTCTTCGCACCAGTTCCTGAAGCTTGCGCACCTCCTCAAGCTCCTTCCCATCCGTGTCCTGCTCTGTGCCAAATCCAGCCTGCGGGGTCTCCCCCAAACTGCTCGATTCACCATTATCTGCTTGCTGGACCGCAGTTCCGTTCTCAGGTACCACCATCTTCACACCCTGAAAAGAGAGACGGAAAAGACAGGAGTCATCATGGACCAAGCTAACCTAATCACGTCTACAGGTAGATTAAGATGCACAAAAATGAGATTCAATATGAGCCAGTTCAGTTTTTTCCATTTGCTATTTTCATTTACTTAATTTATCCATCTTTGCAACAATGCAGACCTGATCCTAACTAAAATCCAGTTAATTCCAGCCTTTAATAAAATAAAAGGGAATAGCGGTTGTTTAAATAAACAAACCAACTACAAGGCTCCAGTTTGCACCCTGTTGGCAGATGTGATGCCAGTGGGTGAGCCGTGATGTAAGAATTTTAGTAAATAATTATGAATTGTGAGCAGATATGAGCATATGCTCTCCTGCAGAGGTTTTCAGGAGATGCTGAGGATGAAGCTACTGAAACCTGCTTCAAAATACCCGTACTTTGTTCAACAGAAGTTAACATGCAACCTGACACAACTGAAAGACTGCATCTCAGGGCAACACTGCCAACCATAAGTGGAGTTACCGTTTTTGGGAGGTAGCTGCACACATAAGGTACTGACGTCACTCCTCAATGGGGGAGACTTCATACATGTTAGCTTCGGCACCACACTTTGCAAAGCAAATCAGAGAGGCAGAGAATTGTCTGCCACACGTATTATGCACACACTTCAAAACTTGCACTGGAAGTGCAAAATGACGTTACCTTTAAGATGGACCACACACAGCAACAAAGCACATCTAAATATTTTTTACACCTGTCTTTCAAAATACCATTATATGGTTTCCTCCAATAAACTTACACTATATACTACCTTTCATGGAAAATGATGACAGTGTTTATTGACCCTTAACGATTCACCAGGTAGTAATGGAAACTGCAAAAATCTCTAGCCAAGGAAAACTGACATTACATTAAAAACAGAACCCATCTGCTATCAAGCTAAAGTACCAACCGATGGGGTGCACCAATAGCATACTAAAAGGTAGAAGGGTTACTAATACGGTTATGTAGCTATAGTTCATCCAAATCATTTAACGCCTCAATCTGGACGCTAGTTGTAGTCAGAGTCCAATAGCATCATAGCTTTAGCGATCGCCGCGCTACAGTATCGTTATGCTGACTAATTAACCAAAAGGCATATAATAAAACAGCTCAGCCGCCGTAGATAGTTAAGTTTATCTTATTAGTTTACTAAGCCAACAGAAAAAACGACGGCGGACTAGCCAACTGTGTTAAGTCCAAGTTACGTCGTCGGAACTGTCCGCTTCAAACTGGACCTCTCTCAGTAGCGGCGCCCATCTAACATTTTCCAACAATAACGGCCGGGCACGACCCACGTTTCTCAGGTCACACTTAGGTAGCTAGTTAGTTATATTAATGAGCTGTCAGCCAGGCGTTTCTTACATTTTTATTAAAACTAGATATCTATTCAAAGGACGTTGGAAACCCAACAACCCAAACAGCTGTCGATACGACCGCGTCCGAACGCTGACTAATGGAAAACATGAGCAGTTCTTATGAATTAAACTCACAAGTCCAACTAGCCAGTTAGCCACGTAGCTAATAGCACAACAAAACCTACCTCTGCCCGGTGTTCCGTTTCCGTTTGAACGTCGGCTTATGATTAAATTTTACGTTGAGGAGTGTTCATGCAGTTATTTAATTTAAAGGGTACAAAAAACCGGTAGGTTGCACGAACACGGACTAAACAACAGCGAAACTGACCGGCGGTCTCAGCGTCTGCTCCGTGTGGCGATGCGCGTCGCTAACGGCTGGTTCTGCGCTACTAGCAACAAGGGGGCGGGCTCGAGTGCAGCGCTTAGCCTATTCAACCTCGGGGGGTGGAGGGGGGGGCGCTCCATGCAGCTCTTTGTTTTCACACATAATACGCACCGACTGGATAACGGCATCCAAGTCCATCGTCGCATAGTTCAGCTGGGAAGGTTCATGGTTCAACACTAGTGTGACTGCATCGTCCGATCTCTCGAAAACGAAACCAGTGTCAACGAATCTTGAGTCCGCGTTTTTCCCATAATCGGTGAGGAAAAAAAATAAATGAATGAAACAACCTACAGTGCAGAACGCGCTTTCTGCATGGGTCTTAATCTGTCAAATTCAGTTTACAGGGCTTCATTTAGTTTGTGAATCTGTTGTACGATTCATTAGTACCCGTTCTCAGTTTAACACTTTTATGAACGGGTGAACATTTAATGTATCAATACGGATTTCTGATAGCTTCAGGTGGGTATGCTGTATGATATCGTTGAGTGTATCCCGTCAATCAAACAGAAGCCTAGACGCATTCGCAATTTATTACGGCAATATTTATTCTTGCCAGATGGTGGCAGTACCCTTCGTTTCTCTTATTCATCCTCCAACTGTTTTACCAGTACAGGGCCGTGGTTAGATTACCTGAAGAGGATGAGGACATACGGGGGGAGGGGGTTACATGCGCCACTGCGGTTGCATTTGAAAGTTTCACAAACACTGGGTGGGGAATTCACACTTTCGGAGATCCCACAGGGTATCGTTGGAGGTTTCCAGCGACAGTGCCACCCGCTGCTGAGCCACCGTTCCTCCCTCATTTCGATTGTGATTTGGATAAATAAAACTTGCTGAAAGCAATAGCAAACAGTTCCAATATAGTTAAAAAGAAATTAAATATTTTCTTAATAATCATATTATGGCGTATGGACATGCATTTTTGCATAATATAAAAAATATTTTTTAAATACTGAGCTAGAGATAGCGTTTCTGTTAAAAAATGTTAATGGCGTAATTTGCAGTGTCATTTTTGAACGGCAGATGTCCTTGTAACACAATGCTTCCACCTGTAATGCTTTCACGCTGTTTTAGCTTTGCAAGGGAAACTAGGGTGTGGCGATCCAGATACGTTTGAATTTTCTGAGTAAAGCTTTGTCAGTATTTTTGAGGATACATTTATAAACGATTTCGGTTGTGTGGCGGGTAGAATTTTATTAAATATTATGATGGAATACAAATGTGATATGTGATAGTATTTTAATCTCGCCTCATTTTGCAATGTTCATAAAAACTATAGTTTCACCTGCCTAATACAAAACAAGGATTGCTCCAAGGAGAAAAACGAGACAGAAAAACAGCCATTATCCAAACACACATGCATAAAGGTCTGATCTTTTTGTATGTGTAAGCTACTGGATGCCTAGATTTCCAATGGAAATCCACTAAAGTAGCTTTCTATCTCTATCTATCTGTCTGTTGCTGCAGGTATGCATACCAAGACATCTGATCGTGTCCGCGCACGTATGTCTGTTCGCTGGTAATGCGTGTGCCCGACTTTATAGGCATATGTGTAGAGGCAAGATGTCTGAAGATAGTGTGACTATTTGAACGTTTTAGCCAGAAACTCAGTGTCATATAAGTGTTGAAGAATTTGAACACCTTGCAATGGGGTACATGTGCATATTTTCCATAGAAAAATACATGAAAGCCTCACTTTTTGTGACATTTGAAAATTCATTTTTATTTACGTTTATAGTAGTATTGTGCGAGTTCCATACAAGAATGGGGATGCTTACATCATACCGACAACCGATATTATTGTGAATGAAAAAAAAAATCATTGAATTATTCATAGAACGAATCAAACTAGAAGTATGGTATTACAATCTGAGATTGTAGTTAAATTAGTGGTTCTGCTTTATACATGTTTCTGTTTGAAGTGCCTTTGAACTGAATTGACTTTTATATATCAACAGAATTATATGTGCTATATTGTCATTTCTTAACTGTGTTTGTACCTACTGTATGTATGTGAGCACCGACAAAAGGGGATAAATTCCCTGTACCTGTGCACAAGCATTAGCAAATAAACCTGATGATGATTATTAATCTGTCATTGCTCTTTCACAACACACTTTTGGAGAAACACTAGATAGACTGGCCGTGTTTAAGAAACTTTTGCTTTTGGTAACTCACCTGCGTAATCTAAGGAATGTCCTGCAGTCAGAGAGGATCGTATTACAGGTTAGGGCCTCATGAGTAGTGAAGTTACTACTCCCATCAAACATTAGCTAACATGTATCTGCATGTGCAGGAATTGCAGGAACAGTCTGCCATTTCCTTACCACCCCACCTTCTGAAAAGATTCCACTCTGGCAGGGATTGAGTATGTCAGTGATGCAGAAAGCCTCTTCCCAGAAAGAACACTGACCAATAACAGCATGATAGGCTTGAGGGTGGTGGTGGTGGTTTAATGGTTATGGAAGTGCTCTTGTAAATGAAAGATTGTTGGTTTGAATCCCTGACCAGCGAGGCACCACTAAGGTACCCTGAGTAAAGTACTGCCCCCAAGCACTGTTCCCTGGGTGCAGAATTAGCTACCCCCCCTGCTATGTCCCAATGTCACATATGGGTTAAATGCAGAGGACACATTTTGTTGTTGTGTACTGTGGTGTGTCAACAATGACCACTGATCTCTAAATTCTACATTTTAAGCTGCTGACTCCAAAAAGCTCAGAAATCAATACCTGGCCGTTACAAGCTCTGGGCAAAGAATGTGATAAGGCTGATTAAGATCAACTGCTGTCACATGTGGTTATCGTGGGGGATATCTTGGTGCATGGACATGCAGGAAAACATGTCCCATAAGTCCTGGTTCTCGGTTAACCAGTCGTACGGAGTACTAATGGGGGAAAAGTTCATGTTCCCCTGAACTGATTTCGCAATTCATGCAGAGTCACATGATGACTGGAAACTGGATTAATGTGTTTATATTTAGTTATTTAGCTTTAATTCAGAGTGAATTGAACCCATTTGTATGGCCTGATCTCTATGGAAACACACAGGTTAAGGACATGTTAGCTTGGCTCCTGGATAGTCATATGCAGTGAGTCTTTTCACTATTATTTATCCTGCTGCCCTAATCAGATAACAGAATTTCTTCTTGGCAGTTAAACTGGATTTGTGCAAGTAAAAAATGACAAATGATAATAAGTAAATATTTGTAAGAAATGTGTGTTTGTTATCACTTTAAATTAATTGTACGGTTTATTTTTATTTACCATAGTAAATAAATACTATCACACTGTTTGGGGTGTTGCCCTTCCTCATGTCCTGTGCTTCTTCGGATTGGCTCCAGGCTCATAGTGACACAATGGTTGGTGATTAAGGGCCAATTAACTATAATTATGTTTAATTAAATAATTTATTAGTAATCTTTAAGTCCCATGACACAATAGCTTTCAGTGAGGCAAGTCTGTTGCGTAAAACAGTTCAAAAGCTTAATTTAGTGGATATACTATAACATTAGGGACAGCTGTATATAAATTAAAATGTTTTGTTCGTGCCATTTCTAAATGTCAGCAAGGCTGTTTCTGTTATGTCTGGTGCGGTGTTTCTCGAGCCAGTCCTTGGGTCCATATTTTTGCTCTCTTCCAGCTCCCAGCATGCTCGAACCAAACAATCAAGATTCCTGAATACCTGTTACAGGTGTTTGGTGCTGGAAGGAAGCAAAAATGTGGAGTGTCTGGGGGTTCCTGAGGACTTGGTTGAGAATCACTGGTCTACTGTATAACATGTATAATATGTTGCCAAATTGTGTCGGATTTTAGACAACGTACAGATGCAGCACCTTTGGTTTTGTTACAGGTTCACATGTTCACATTGACTGTCTGCTCCTTTGTATGTGCAACATTTTCTATCTTTTTTGTTAACGTTGAACTCATGCTCACCAGCTCATTGCTGGATATGAACACTTGAGTCGCAGCTGTGTGAATATTAACAGAGCTCCTTAGCTTATTTTACCATGTTTTCTGAATGATGATGTACTGTACTGTTTTGCTATACAGCACTATTTACAACAGATTGGCTTCAGTGTACAGCAATCCCATTTTCATTTACAATTTATCTGCCATTCTAATCACATTGTCAGACCTCTTAAAACTTTTCTGCTTACATTTTTGATAGTGTCTCACAGAACTGTAGTTCATGTTCCCATTAATCAGTCCCAGCATTTACTTTATGAAGCACTTTTTACTGAATGTTTTTTAAATGAACTGTGAACTATCAGTACATATGTTGTGTATTTTCTGTTTTATTTTCTCAACTAGTATTTAAGAATTTACATTTTAAGTATGGAAATCATCTTCTTAAAAAAGCACTTTTAAATGATTTCCAGTACACCAACGCACACATTTGCACCAGTATTATATGAAGTTGCTTTATATTACTAGTTCAAATTCGAACACATAAAGTATTACATATAAAAACTCTTTGTGGCGGTTCCCTTCAGGTGCTCTGGTAAATACATTGAGCTGGATTACGGGAGATTTTCCTGTTATTTGAAAGCAGGCCAGATGCAAGTTAAACTTTAGAGGAAGTTCAACATTAAAAACAATAGGTTATGTGCTCACAACAAAAGACTTTGATTTAGATTAAGGGACCAAACATGTATAAACAAACTTTTTGAAAACATCCATCCACTTTCTAAAATTCTTCTCCTGATCTGGGACTCCTGGACTATGTCCCAAGCAGCACAGGTCACAAGGCTAGAGTACACCCTGGACGGGATACCAGTCCACTGCAAGGCACATATATAGACACGCAATGGAAAATTCAGAAACGACAATTAACCTAACCACATGAGGACATCTATATGATGACGGGAAACATGCAAACACCTGACACAAAGAACAAAGGTGGGATTCAAGCCCTGGAGATAACTGAGCAACCGCGCCATTTTCCAAAAATATGTCTATTAAAATCATACATTTGCTTTGCATTTTGCAAAATAATCTTCATCCGTTTTTGTTTGGCTGCTAAAAATATGATTCTACTCCAGTAAACTTCCCAGCATTCAAGACACACACCGTTAGCATGTATCTTGCACTGAAACTGCTGAAGATGTTTAAAACTTTGTGCGATTGAACTCCAACAGAGTCCCACCAGAAAGACACACGCCTGCTATTCTGTTCGGGACACAGAAGAATAACACTGTTTTGGAAACAGCACACACTCCTGGGAATGGGGCCCATATTCACAAAAGGAAATTTGAAATAAACAGTTTTGATTGTTTTTTCAAGTGATGTATTTCATCAGGTGGTCTTTGCAGAGTGGGTTGTTCCCCAGTGCTGGCTGAAGTTTTCGACATCTGTATTCTATGTATGGATGAAGGGCCAATAAATTTGGTTGTTTCTGTGTGCAGGTTCTTGGGCAGGCAGAAAGTTGGAGGTTTAGGAGGTCATGCATGACAATGCAGGTGTCGGGTGCCTAATCAACAGGTTGAGTGGCTAGGCTGCAATTTGAATTGCAAACAGTTTATCTCCAGGCTGTGAACTCCTAAGGCACTCCGCGTCTGGCAAATTGTATGGAGAATTCTGGAAACACAAGCCTCCTTATTCCACAGCCGCTTGTTGTGTCTGTCACTAGCAAATTTAATAATGTCATGGCAGATACATAGACAGCCCTCAGAACATGTATTTCAATAATCTCAAATACAGGACAGAAATACAGAAGTTATGTCGTGAACTGAATGACATTTTTTTTTCTCGAATCTGCAAGCATGGCGCTCATCAGCTGCCACTGAGCTGAAATGACACAGGTGCAGGATTCATGAAAAGGAGTAGTGCGTGAGACACAATAACCTATGAATGTCCACAGTCCGTCTCGAGTCTGTCCAGATGCTTACAGCTGTTGCTTTGGCTGCTTTCATTATCAGTACTGTTTATAAAACCCTTGCCCCTGTTTATAAAATATGTCATGGTGCAGGAACATGCTGTTCAGTGTTTTTTTTTTGCTGCAGTTCATGTCATATTCAAGCTTATTATTATTATTTTTATTATTTAAATTTTATAGTAGATCTGTTCAGTCTTTTGGTTTGTGATGATGACTATTTTTGGAACGAGTATTTGGTTACAAGCAATGGTGGTTCTAGGCCATTTCACCTGGGGGAGCCAGACTGGGGCCAGTTTGTCTGCTAGGGGAGTCAGGAACATTTAACCTTAATGTCCTCCAAGTAATACCCACACTAGTCTGCCAGCAAAAGACAATTTTGAAGACCGACGTTATTCAGGCAATGCTTTGCAGTTACATTTCACAGTTTTTACAAATATGTATCTCCCAGTGACCCTGCGTTAAGAGTCTGTCAAGATTATGTGTTTACGTTTGTGTATTGTCTGTTCCCAGCGAACAAAAATTTTGCCTATATACAGTATATATATATATATATATATATATATATATATATATATATATATATATATATGGCTGTGTATGTGTTTACTATACTTTGTGTACTTAACTAAGACTTTTTATAGAAAATATATATATATATATATATATATATATATATATATATAAAACTGTGTTTTTATCATATCTCTTTTAATACCTATTGCTATAATCAAAACTAAGCAAGTACATTTCGGTCTCACACATTAACTAAACAAGTCTGATGGTCATTGCTACTGTAAAATTGTTGTGAAACAAGTATGAGATCCAGTCTTGTTTGAAGTAACTGTTGTCAGTACAGAAACAACAGACAGTCTTAAAAAGCTGCAGGTCTGTGGAGATCACTCATGAAACCGTACTATATGGCATGGTTATCACAATTAACTAAATATACTGGGGGAAATATTTAAGCATTTTTTTAGGTGATAACCTGATTTATGTCTTAGAACCCCAGTAAGAGAATATATTGGTTTAGATATAATATTGCATATAATGACATTATAAACAGATTTTGAGTGCAGTGGCATTCATTAGAAAAAAAAATGATTATATTAAAATGATCACGTGTATACTTGCATATAACACCTGCATATGTTAAAAAACACAGTATTAAAAGCATTTCCTTATTAAATCTATACGTTATGAAAAAGTTTTTACTGGTGCTAGTAGAGGTATTTCATATGGAACACAGAAAGGGGTGTTGTTTTGGCTGAAGATTGTTTATGGTAAATGATGCCAAGGATCTGACAGCAAATGGAATGGTTTTTGTAGTGCACAGATAAAATCGACTGTCCTGTTCTATCCAGTTCAACGAATCCAGGCATGTTTTATGTGCTCAATTCAAACTCTCTCTCCTTATCCTTCTTCCTCCCCCACACCACTATTTCCATTCCAGAAGATATTTTCTGGCTCCACATTTGTCTCCAAACTACTCTGTCCCCATCATTCCTTGCATTTGGTCTTTACAATTGTGTGTGGCAACATACTTCTGTATTGTATGCTGGAAACTAAATTAACAGTCATAGCATGGTACTATGCAAACTAGTATTGTAAGAAAATAATTTGCTGTTTCTGTTTATTTTTAGCTGGAATAACCTTAACAATCTGCAAAACATCTCCACAAAGCTGTTAAACAATTGCATGCTATGGGAAGAGTCTAACCAAGAATATCTTCAATGTCTGCAAGTCCGTAATTCGCCTTGACAGGCAACACTACCTCATGCCATGGCAGACTGCTGGCATGTTGGAATTGACGTAACATGACATCACTGTGCTCTCATCCCCAGAAGAACACACTATTTGCTCTGTGAAGTCAGTTCAGCTTTCCAGCACAGTTTTCAGATCCCATGTCACCCTGGTTATACAAGCAATTAGTAAAACTGGATGGACAATTTCCCTTTATATGCTAAACATAGTGAAATTCCTTTGAATAATAATATCTGTCATGGTCAGAGAAATGGCAAACCAATCAAACGGTCTTGTTGGTTGCGCATGTTTTTTGAGGTATTGATGGAGGGGTGTGGATACCCTGACAGATTCAGGGGGCCCAACACTTTCCAGAGGCTGATGAATATGTAAAATTCTAAAATTATATAATGCGAAGGGGGCGGGGGCCCCAAGGTAATATTTTGTCACGGGATCCAGAATGTCAAGCTTCTCTCTTGAGTGTGTCTATGACCATGTGGTCTGTGCACGTGATGTGTGTCTACAGACCTGCTGTCCACTCCTTTTATGGATAGCCACTCCCTCTGGGACGTTCTGTGTACAGACATGCTCCTGGCACGTCTGAGGCTGCTGGTGTTTTGCCTTTTCCACGGCTCAAGTCCCAGTGCCGAGTTGAGGGTCTGATGCCGTGTCCTTCATCTGGTTCACACAGAGTCACTCCCAGCTGGATATGCATGACTGTGTTTATATATGCAACTAATGCTGATAAACACTGAAACACTATATATGTACAATGGATATAGCTATCATTTAATCTGCCATGGTTAACTTGTGAGTTTTGGAACAATAATCATATTGAGGGCCAGGATTAATCACGTACAAGGGGTCCTTATATCTCTGATCTGATTCCATTTTCCCTGTCAAGGCTGCAAAAGGCAGGCAAGCTCTAGGAAGACCACACCCATCCTTTGGCATGCTCCAACATGCTTTTTGGTCCAAGGAAGGGAGGATTCACTGCTTGAATCCGGTTTCTCAACTAAGCAAACATGATTCAATCTCTGCTATGCAGAGGTGAGAAGTATTGTGCATGCAAGCTTAAAGTTAATGGAATATTCACAAAAAAAAAACATAAAAATAAAACAAACGTGCTAGTTATTTGTCAATGTAACTAAGTGGATTCCAGGAAATGCTTGAAAGTGTAACGCGGATAGACGGAATTCCTAAAAGTTTCCTGAAAAATCTTACCAATAAAAAATAAAAATGGGTTATACTGTTGTAATTTGTTTGAATTTAGTAATAATTTTTTTTACATATTATACAGGTTTAGATGAACTGTGATGTCACACCATGCTTTGTGCCCTGCGTGTACATTCATACCTGCACACAAACACATGTATGCATGGGAGAGAAGTATAGGGAAAAAATAAGCTGCCTTAGGGAGGTCCTTAGACAATTTTTAGGAAGGACGTGTGTTTCTTGTTTTGAATATACTACTGTAGGTATGCTTTCTGTAATGTCACTTGAAGCCTGTAATTAAACGCTTTGTACTTCCCCGTTCCTAACAAGTTTAATTCAACATTCTCAAAGCAGGATTTCTATAATGTGTCATGGAAGTAAATTCCAAAAAACATGTCATTTATACCAGATGGGAGTTCAATATCTGTAAAGCACAAGCTTGGCATTATACAAAAATATGAGCATGCCAACATCATCAGCTAGTATTATGTAAGATGAGCTTGATTTGTTGAATTCGCTTTGTCATAAAAAACAAACTGATGCTTACAGACTGTGAACATCGGTATATTTAATTAAGAAATTTTATCCTGCATAATCTTATTTATTTCTGTATTGCATAAAATGTGTAGGCCGTTTGCGAGGGTGAGGCTAAAATTATACCGAAACTAATGCTGCACAAACCTGTTTTCCATTTAACAGTATATCTATTCAGATTTAAAACTTTTGTCCCTTGGAAATTATGTGAAATTCTACATAATGTTCAGCTGGGAATTTCACAGGTCAATTATCTTTGTTTTCTTCATTCTCGATTCTGTCCGATCACTACTGGCAAGAGAGCTGTGCTACTCACCTGTGGACAGAATCGCGTCAATAATCTGGCAACTTCATACAGCAACAGTGTATTCGTTGAAAAGAACATTGATTTAAATGCAACTCTTTCATCTATAATTGGCTGCTGTCATTTGCTAACAGAGGATCATAAATCTAGCATTAACGAATATAGCTAACCCCTATTTATTGAACTAATCAAAATGTTTTCCACTGTTTAATACAATAGCGATTGTATGCATTCCATATGTGTGTAATGTGTTGGTATTTGTTCTGTAGTTTTTTTGCATCTCTTTAAACAAGATTAACAAATTTCTATGGTAATACACACAGGGTGTCACGTGTGTCCCAGCACCTTATGGCATATGCATTGTGGTTCTTCTGTAAAATGTATCTGGCACATCTAACTCCAGTTGTAAACTTAGAAGACTCTGTTATTTGTTGAAGTTCACATGATCCAGATGAGGGAAATCTGCTATGCAGTGGTGACGTCATTCTCAGCAATACTTGAGTTCTGTATCTCCAGAATGCCATCAAGCCCCGATTCTTGAAAAAAAAAATTCTGTTGCCATGACATAATTTATTATTCTGCCTGTGCTGGATTAAAAAAATACTGAAGGGATGCAAGTGGAAATATATGGCATTATATATGTGTTTGATGCACGTTTTGTTTTAGTGTTTTAATACATATAATGACTAATGTGATTCAGTACAAAGAGGCTCCTCATGGTTGATGCAATATATGAGCAAGAGCTCAGGCTGATCATTGGTTACTTCTGAGAGCGAATCAAATACGTCAAATTCCTTTTTAAAACATCTTTATTTCAAATAAAAAAAAGAAAACACAGAAAATCTGACAAATGTTTCAGGAAACGCATCCAGAATGGCACATGGCCTGACACAGTTGGTGTCGCTCTGATTGGCACAACTGCTTTGTGCACCGTCAGCCTCCCTACCTGCCATTAGCTTCCTCCTCTTTTCCGGAATGAATTAAGAAAGAATCACTGTGTACGTGACTGAAATCGACATTAAAATGGGACCACTTCCCCACACCTGTCACCGCACCTGCACATACCCTCCCCTCCCTCCCCCCACCCCATACTACTCCTGTCCCTGCAGCATCTAAATGACCCACATTTTATTTGGATGCACAGATGACTGGAGGAGAAGCAGTAGCAATTCACAGGGGTAATGGCTTGGGAGGAGACGGGTAGAGGCGGGGCGACTGGACTCGGGAGTTCCGTTGTCTCATTTGGAGGCCTCCGCTCGCTTCTCCTGCTCGATATCTGATGGGGGCAGGACGACACGAGGACGTCAGTGTGTCTACGAGCACTGTAAACAAGCTGAAGTATGTTTTTAATCGGCGCATGATATCTATGGCATAGGGCAGAAGATTGACGGGGAATGACTCATCAAATGTCATCAAAAAACATCTGCGACACATAGATGCCGAAACATCAGCAATCAGCTGATCATATCTTGTGAAGCTAAAGTGGTTGATCTAATGAGCATGGAGCACACCAACAACAGACAGACTTTCTGCAGGTCTTTCTCCACTAAGTGTGGGTGGTCCAAAACAGGGGTAATGTATTGTGAAGGACTACGGGAATCCCTGTGTCTATGGCCGGATGCAAGCTGGGCTTTTGGCATTTTGCCCAGTGCTGTATGCTGCATTGCTAAAAATCAAGCAGTGATCCATGCATCCGCCAGTGCCACACTGCTGCATGTGGGCTCGGAGGTTCCCTTAATGTGTACGTGACTTTACCATCAGAGCCAAAGCTGTAGCTACACATGCTTTCAACACTGTTCGTTATCTGGAGTGAGTAATAAATTTACAGAAAAAAGCAATTTCCTTCCTCTCCTTCTCACTCTTCCCGCTCTATGTTTGCCAGTTCCTGTTAGTCAAACTATACAGTACATTGTCCTTGTGGGGAGATTTAAAATTACAGCTAATTCTGATTGGGATTTAACGATTTTATGTGTGGCCAAACATTAACTAGCAAGTGTCTGAACAAGAATACCGATTCTAAGGCAGTAACAACATGTGACAGTAGGAAAAAGTAGTATCTGAACATATTAGATTACACACATACAGACACTTTTGTGCTTAATAGCAGAATTTCAGACTC
Source organism: Brienomyrus brachyistius (assembly GCF_023856365.1). NCBI lineage: Eukaryota > Metazoa > Chordata > Actinopteri > Osteoglossiformes > Mormyridae > Brienomyrus > Brienomyrus brachyistius. The sequence goes on from NC_064542.1 coordinate 14,225,249, forward strand.
CATAAGAACCACACAGGGTAAAAACACAAATAATGTAAGGAACGAAATCGCTCTCACCCTCCTTGGTGGGAAGGGTATTCTTTTCAGCTGTGGTGGTCTTCTTTAGACACTTCTTATCGAAGTTCTGAACTTCCTCGTTGACTGGGTTGTTGTCACTCATTTTGGCACGTCCCTGCAGAGAAGAAGAAGAAGGGGCCATCCTGAATGCTAGCTACTACCAATTAGCATAGTTTTGCAAGGCGGTTGCTTGATGAAAGCAAGATTAGTCTCCATTTTGTTTGTGACATACTTTGAAATAAGCTACAAAGATATAATCATTCCTGTAGTTGAAGTCAGTCAGGAACAGTTCTCTTCCTGTCAGGAACAGATTATACCTGATACCAAGTTACCAAAAGAAGGGTCACTCATGGGCTGAAGAGAACGGCACTGAGGACACAGCAACCAGTCAACCTTCTTCAACAATTTCCAGTTCCTAACTGTTTAATCCACAACTGTTTAATCCACAAAAGAACAGCTACTTTTTCGTCTCCATCTAATCAAGTCCCAAGGAGTCTGCTCACTTGTGCCAGTTCTCTATCTGATCCGTTATTTTTATCAATGGGCATACAGAAAATTTACATGGATCATGAATTGCCGATATTGTTATGGAACAGCCCAGTTCTGCCCGAATGTACTTTGGTAATAGTTCACAACCACTGATGTCAAAGATCCCAGTCATAACAGTAACATGATTCTGACAGGGGAAACTCTGATTCCCACAATCTCACGATACTAGGCTGATCCATTACAACCAGATGCATCCTGTTGCTTTTCTGCCCCTGTGTCATTGAACAGATAAAACTCTTCACCCCAGCTCTGAAACTCGCCTCTACTGCCGTAGCACAATATAGACTTCTGCAGTAACCCAGGCCCTGACTACACCCCCCCCACGCCTCCTTCCCTGCAGTGCGCGCAAACTGCTGCGTAGGGAAAGACCTATTCTGTAGTGTGAAATCAGCATCACTGCAGTTTGGACAGGGTGGAACCAGAAGCTTACCTTGTCAAGCAAGCAATACTTGAAGTCTTTTGTTGTAAACTCACTCGACGCTGAATATGTACTTAATTCTTTTGTCCCAGAGACTAATTAATCTTTTTGGTCTAGAAATAAAAAGGTCATTATATTTTTCTTTCTACACAGAATTAAGTTTGGGAGTTGTCTGAAGTGAATTTCACACTCACGACCCATAATCATTGCCTTGGCTTTAATGCCACAAGGAATTTAGCACAATTAAATAAAGTTTGCAGTTTAACTTAGGACATTATACGTTTGGATATGATTTGAGAAAATTAACAAAGTTCAGGTTCAATGAATTTACAGAATTTACAATCTGTGTTAATTTTGTAATTAAAGCTTCTTCATTTGTTCAAATAATCATAAAATGTGTTTAAGATTGTGTGGAATAGGCTGTTCCAAATTAAATTCAGCTCAGCAACAAAGCCTGCTTATCTGCAAAAAGAAAAAAACACGCAATCATGCGATCACCTTCACTTCCCTCTAGTAATGCAGCAGTAAAATGAGACGGCTATGGAAGTCGTCATGTTCAGTGTGAGCCATTGATGGTAATACACCTTTGTACTCTGAAAATGCAGACGAAATAAGGTCCATTTATACAAACTAAACAGCACCTTAGGGCACAGCCTATCCTTACAATTTTCAGGGCCCTTTATAGAGATGAATCGTATCTAGACTGCAAAGGTGTGGCTGCCTCCTACCCGTACTTCCACTATAATAAGTGTTTCTCCAAAAGAGCGACATTTAAAACGTAGGGATGGTTTGGGTGGGGCTCCTCAAAGGTTAGGTAACGGCATTTCCGCACACCTCGTGTAAGTGCCTCCGATCACTACCAGAATGTTAGCATGCTAATTTAGCCAATAACAGTTAATATTATGTAACACGTTAACTCAGTATTATACAATAACTTGACAGCACTTCCTCAGAGGAACCACAGCAGTCACTCCCTAGTGCGCTAGTGAGCGCGTGCACAAGATGATCTGCAAAGGAATGTATTTGTTCAATATAAAGCATGTCGATTCAGATACTCTAAATCAATAACCTAACAAGATAATTTACGGTGCAACCTGCTAAAAATGTAGTAATAGTAGTAGTAATAATAATAATAAAATAATAATAGCAATATGACTCATAGAGGTAAAATAAAACATGGTTAGGACAAGTAGTGTTAATACATATTTTGCATCAGCATACATCAGCGCTGCATCCTTCCTTGTTAAGGTATATTCATTAGTAAATTCACTGACATAGATGCAAACGTATTCTTTTAGTTTTTAAATATCATGGACAGAACATCATAGAAGGTAAAAAGGGGAAATAGTACTATAGGAAGACGACCTGAATTACCACTGTCCACTTACATTATCTGGAATTGTCTGCGATTTTCATATTGCATCGAGGTGTAGTGCAGCTACATAGCAAGTTATACATCTAAAATGGTATCTTCACAGCTACAGTAGCCAATAAATCATATTTCACCTCCGACTACATCGTATAAATAATTATATAATTTATAACCCACAATAGGTCTAACTGAGCAATCAAGCAGTAATCATAGCAGATATAAAACGTTAACTTCTGCATTCTGTATAAAATCCTGTTCTGTTGTCTTACCTGGGATTACCAGATCACAAATTTGCAGCAAATTCCTCAGAGTAGTACTGTGATGTCGTGTGGAGAAAGGTGTTTAAATAATACAGCACGCCTTTAAGTGTCTTTCAACAGTTATCCTCCCCCTCATACTGATTGGCTAGAATTTTCCATCCTTATACACCATTGGTCAGAGCTACGATCATTTAGTTTCAGACCAGTTATATTTCGCTAAATAATCCAATCTAATTATTCTTCTATGAACTAATGGTATCTTATTGGATACTATTTGAGTACCGTTGAACGCTAACGCAGTTACTGGTATATACGCCTACTGCTTAAAGTGAGTAAAAGGGAGGTTTTAAAAAGCTAAGTGACAACTCCACCGTGTGGACAATCAGACTCAAGAATTTTTCTTTCTAAAGAGTTTATTATTTATTATTTGGAGTGCAGTATAAAACCTAAAATATAGAAAGACAACAGTTTTCTCTGTCAAATTATGACAAGTTTGCAGCCTGGGGTTTATAATGAAAGCCAGCATTCACTTCCGAGAATTTGCATGGATTTTTGCATATTACAAGAAAGTAATAGCAAATTAGTTTCGAGCAGGAATCTCATGACGCCCCCCCCCCCCCAAGTTCAAAACACGGTTTCATTGATACCATCTGGTACAATCAATGTAATATATAAAACAAAAAAATGTAATAAAGTAACCAATAGGTCTATTAAATTAATTCCGTTTAGGATATGAATAATGCTAATACTAAAATAGCAATACTGTGACGGTAATGGGACAGATGATACACAGTCGAGAACGTCGATTCAGGAGTCAGGCATAGGCAAAGTACGCAGCTGCTTAGGACAAATCGGCATAGGGGGCAAAGTCATGGAAAAAAATATAACAACAATAAACAAACAAAGAAAACTATATACATCAAATTAAAATTGTTGTGCTGCCAGAAACATGGCCGCCTCTAGCTATAGGCAGAGTAAGCAGGTACCTATAGGGCCCCCAGATTACCTGTGTTGCGAAGGAAGTTTAATTTTCTTGGTATGGGGGGCAGGGAAACTGTAGCTTTGCCTAGGGCCCCTGTAAAAGTAGACTTGGCTCTGCCCACCATGCATACATACCTATGATACAGTTTGGTGATTCAGGGAGTTTCCTCACAACAAATTTTGCCGGAAAAGATTTCCTCTAAACTCGTTTAATGCGCTACGTTTATCCTTAAAACTGTGAATAATTATCCACTCCATATTGAGTCAATACAGGAAAAAAACATTTTATTTTTCAGGAAATATAACAAGGCAAGAAGTTTAACACATTCAGGATGTGTGTCGCTATACATTCCAAATATTCATACAATTTAATACAAGAATTCCTGTGCCATACAAATTCAAGTGCACAGTTTCTATAGAAAATTAAAAATTAAAAAGTATCAAAAATCAAAACACGAGAGAATAGTTTTTTTTTTTTTTTTAAATAAATAAAAATAAATACATAACTTGCGCTAACACTGCCCTCAGGTGATAATATAGGGAATTACAGTAAACAGGGCAATTTTTTCAGATTTCCAGACACTTCTGATTTGTGATGGTCCGGTATTAACCATTTTTTCTTAAGAAAAAAAATAATACTAAGTGACACATGGCAACAAAATAATATGATAGTAAACATAAGGTACTGAAGGGCAAATACATATGCAAAAAAACATTTGCACCATTTGCACCACAATAAGGATAATTTAAAAGAAATTTAAAAGGAATTCATAATGCAGAATGCACATTTGAAATTGCAATCAAAATCACAGTGAAACTACACTCTACTTCTTTCTGCTCTGCCATGTTTTTACATATACTCCTAGCAGTGGTAATGACATGGACTGAGGAATTAAGTAAAATAAGAAACATATATAACAAATGAACTTTCAAAATACTGAAACGAGTCTTGTCTTTTCAATTAACAGTCTTAAAAACAAACTTAAAAACTAGGCTTCTCATAACTTTGAGGGACTGTCAGATTGTCGTACCTGAAGCAACAGAGACGAGAATCATACATGGTGTGAGCAGACTTTACTTGGAATTGTTAGCTTTGAAAGTGTGCCTTTCTAGGCTGTCATAGATGGCTGTTGTAATGCCCCAGGTAAGGCAGGACCGAAAGATAACCAGGGAACCACCACGGTACAAGAGGGCAACGCTGCGCTGCCGAGAGTTCCACAGCATCACCCCAGACTCCCATGCCCCATGTGGCCCTCCAACAACCTGGGCCTGTATATTGGCCACCAGAACTGAGAGTGGATACAGGGGCAAACTGATGATCATGGAGTTGAGAACACCTGACATAAAGGACGATGCACCGGGTGAAAGACCTTGCTGCCAGAGCATGCTCTGCACTGGATTCTTCAGCCCGAAGTAGAGGCAGCTGCCAATAGCGTTGCGGATCATCGTGGGCATCAGGCCCCTGTAGAACCCGGATGGCAGGCTCTCAGAGCGAAACCGTGACAGCACACTCCGGAGCGTGGGCAGATTGCAGTCATTGCTGGAGTTCTGCATCACGTTCTGTACCCGCTCAAAGGGCGTGAAGACCAGGGCCTCCACCACACCTACACCAAGGCCTGCAAAAGCTGGCAAGAGGAGTGGGGAGATGAAGTGCACATCTGAGAGTTGGTGCATGAATGTGTCTTGGAGGCCGAACAACAGTGTCCCCTGCAGTGTCTTCACCAGCAGTGGAGGCACCACCCCTCTGTAGAGCTTCCATGGGCCTTCCCTATAAAGCTGAGCAATGGCTTCACGAACGAGGGTGCTGTGTATCTGCTGGCGGAATACGGTCTTGTAAACAGGAAATGTGACTAATGTTGTTACGGTGGATAGCAAGCTGGACGTACCACCATGCATGTAGCTGTGGAACCACACAATAGGATGCTGAGTCGCACAGGGCAATTCATCCTTACATACTTCATGTCTCCTATTCATCTTCCCCCTTCCTTCTGAATGAGGCTCAGCCCTGAAGAAGAAACAGAAATTCTATGCATCTTTACAAACTTCACGGCGTTTGTGCCAGTAATTCCGGCATGGAACTCGAAGTAGCAGAATCTTACATTGTGACTATCAAAACAAAAGGCAAACACTGGCATTTGAATGGCTACCCTTATCATAAATAAACAGTATTTTTAAATCCACGAAGCAAAATAAATGGTACTAAAAATATTACTCATAAAGTGCGCATGTATTTAAATAACCGCATGTTACACATTTCCTGCATTATTACATATTTCCTGCATTATTACACATTTCCTGTTCTAAACGAATATCCGCACATCAAACGTCAACCCACTCAGACCATTATAAAATAATAGTGTTTTTTCTAATTTACTGATACCGAGGTATTACACAAAAAAGAATGGAGAGTGAAAATAATTTTGCATTGAAATTGGGTCGGATCTATACGTATCATTAAGATTTATGACAGAAAATGCTCGAGTAAAAATAAATAAACACTAAAACTCTTAGTTTGTAAGCGTTTATCTTAGTTAAAGATTTAATTAATTTCGCTACCTCCTTTCATCCGTCTTCACTCTGGAATCGGTACTTAATGATAATTATTTATCCTGTATCTAAAGACGTTTAAAAAACTGGTAGAAATACTCGATAAAAAAACAAATATAAGAAAACGATAATTCCGAAAATAGCAATTCAAAAGGAAATTTTCCAAATACATAATATTTGCACCAGGTAGGTTTAAAATGTGCTGTCGGCAATTATTATACTTTCCTTGTCGTCGGTCATTGTAAAGTAATCCTGCCCCTTCATGAAATAACTATTGGACGGCGTGTTTCCGTTAGTTAAATTCTAACTGGCTGTTGCACCTGTCAATCAACCAGGCAGAAAACGGTTTCCTTTGGGTCTCAAGCCTTAAACATCTATCAATCTTCCAGTAGATTATCTGGTAAAAGATTTTCATATCTCAATATTCACTGTGAAAAATACAAATTCAGTCAGAAATTGGACATTGACCCGATTTTGTCGGATATCTAGTGCTTAAGGTCCCCTTATACTATCCCGTTATTCAATGAAATGGCTTCCAAATTAACATACAGTACTACCAGGAAACTTTCTTGCACAAAAATTATATATATATATATTTTTTAATATTAATATTTGTAAAGAATACAAAATATTATTTGCAAAGATCCTATCGGTATTCAAATTTCCGAAACCTATGACGCGAAACCAATTACAAAATTAGAGGAGGTAGCAGGGGCGTTTCTACCTATTGGAAAGATCAGGGGCTGTGAAATGAAGTTTACGTGGGGCTTGACATTTTATGGTTTTGTAGGAAGATTGATATCAAAGCTAAATACTCTGGACTAGGCTTAAGATACTCGGGGATATAGCCTCGACTGATCGGACCTAAAAACGCCCATGAGAGGTAGAGTAGCTTACGGACTGGTGCAAAGAGAGTAATTTTATGCTTAATTGTGGCTAAAGCAAGAGATGGTTGTGGACTCCCAAAACTCGATCCTCCACTGCTTATTGTAGACAGGGTTAAAAAACAAAAAAAAATCATGTACCTTTGGGTACGCCTCACTGAGGATCTTACCTGCAGCTTCAATGTTTGTATTGTAGTCAAGCACCAAAACAATGCTTGCACTTCACGTATTTGTTCGCCATTGCTGCTAAGGTTCGATGCTCTGGTCTTGTGCAAAATGTATGCGTGTGTGTGTATATGTGCATTTAGGTGTCTATATAACTTACTTTAATCCTTTTATATTGGATGGCAGGATTGATTGAGAGGTGTGAATGTTTTTTTCCTAGTATTATATCTATCTTTACTTCATCTTAAATTGCACCCAAACTCCAGAGAAACATTTCATCCATGTGGGACACAGTACGCAAATGTCCATGTGCACATGTAGTCTTATATGGTGATATATCAATCTTTAAAAAGAGTGAGGAATTGGGGGCAAAGTTGCCAGCTCTAACGCAGCTGGCATGACACACTTGCAGACGCTCATGCAAGAAATCTTACAGTAAATATTATTCCATCTCAATATTTGCGACATCAAAAGCATCGGGCTAGTTTGCAAACTTTAGACTATTCACAAGGCAATAAAACTGTTACATTCATGTGCGTGTGTATGCAGAATTGTCTCAAATTCAAAATCTCACTCCAGCCAGCTGGCCAACGTTGGGACTAATGTGCGGGTAGAATGAAGGTGTATAGCATGAGTGATCTGGATTTGGCTGAAGTTTGAACACTCTGATCTTGGTATAATTCATTGTAAAAAAAAAAAAAAACATTGTGAATTGCAATGTGAATTTAGTTTCAGATGTAAAAAAACCAAAAACAGGATTTTGTTAGGATATTAGTAACTTAGGTGTCGATGTTGTATGCCAAAAATTTGATCTGACAAGCATGTTACAATGAAAGACAGGAGAACAGTTATACTGCTAGCAATGTACTTGTTTTCATTGGAAACACTGAAATTAATGAGTTCACAGATTTCAGCGCAAACACATCACTCACCCACTCAGTCAAGGTTATGACAGCCATAGAGATGCAAACTGACACTTGGATTTTAAGAATCACCTGGAAACGATGCCAGTTCACCAATTACTTACACGGTGACAATTTTTCTGAAGACTACGCAAGCCCCAGAATATTACAGGAAACCCAAAGAAATGGCAAATCGTACAAAAAAGCTCCATGAACACTGCTTACTGTTAATATTAAGTCCACAGCAGAAAGTTAAGTGCTGGAACAACAGTGGACTACTCTCCTGAGAGGTCCTATTGCACAAGCTGCACCTTGCTTCAGTGACAGAGAATAAGTTCTTCACTGTGATTTTAATTAAGAGGTCTGGCCAAGTGTGCAACATCCGGTTATGGAAGGGGAGGAAGCAAACCCAAATAAAATTTCTTGTATGAGAATCCCTTAGCACCCAGTTACACCATGCATCTTAATGATTGCCCTCTATAACAAACAACCCAGTCACATTTTTGTGTAATTCATCTGTCAGTTGTAGACACTTATGCTCCTTAAATCCATGAAGTAGTTGGAAGTAAGAGGAAATGGTTAAACAGATAATGTATTTGCCTTTGTGTACACACACACACACACACACACACACACACACACACACACACACACACACACACACACACACACAGCAGTCATACTGGTGTAGATTGAATCACATAAGCCCAAAAAAAAAAAACATTACTCAACCATTAAACATCAGGTCCATAATTGCATTAGATACTTTCAAAAATTTGGATCGAATTTAATCTAGCACTTTCAAGTAAGAGGTGTCTGAGGGGAAACACGGAGTCATTCACTTGGTTGATACTTTTATCCATGCAGAACACATGGAACTGCACACGGACAATGCTGCACATTCAGCAAATACCAAGAGAGAAGTCATTTGGGGGACGTAAGCGCAGACAGACGACCTCGTTTAGAAACAGTGAACTAAAATTAGCCTTCCAAAGAACTCAGACAAGTTTAAAAAAAAAAAAAGCAAACTGCTTGTTTATCAACAAAGCTCCTGCCTAGATAAACTACCATTAAGGACTAGAGGCACGAGAAGGGGGGGGGGGCATCCTTACAAAATTATACATCTTTACCATCCCCACACATGCACTGTGGAACCGCTTTCCAACCTGGCTTTGGTAGCACTGACACCTATAACACATTCATGTTCTGTTTACTGTGGGAAACTCTGGATAGACTAGTAGAGTAAGACTGAACTAGGTTACTTAAGTCAGCGTTTAATATGCCCAACTGTCGAACACACCGACAGCCATTGTAACAAAATATGGGGGAGGGGGGCTAACATGGAGCAAGCTGGAGGGAGGAGGAAGATGCCCCGGGTGGAATCACGATGGCCGAGTAGAAATTAGACAGTCATTCCTCAGAACCACTGGACCCATGGCGTGGTGAATGTTGGGGTGCCAAGCCAGCCTCTGAAACATGACTCTCCTTACAGGTAAAGGGAGGGGGGCGGCTTTGCAAGGCGTGGCAGGGTGAGCAGGGGCAGCCTGGGTCTAGGACTTCTTCCTGTTTTTGCAGATAGGTATGGGGCTTCTGTTACAAGGGAACGTGGCTGAAGAGATAGGAGACAGACTCGCCATTGTGAGTCCTGCGAATAGCCTCAGCCAGAATCATGGAGATGTCAATCACCTGCAGGAGAACACATGCATGCTCTGGTCACATATTACATTACTCGTGTAACAGTCAAATAAGGAAAAAAAGCAGGTTACGATGCAAAGCCTGCAGAATACACAAGATACAGTTAGATCAGGAGCAAGGAAGTGGTTTAACCTGTGCCCCAAGGGAGGCCATCTTTGATGTCCTACACAGAGACTGCTTACCTGTATCTTGGAACAGTGCTTCATCTTCTCTTCCTGTGGTATGGTGTTGGTGACCACCACAGCCTCGAAGCAGGCATTGTTGATGCGCGAGATGGCCGGGCCAGAGAAGATGCCATGGGTCAGTATGGCATACACCTTGGTAGCACCAGCTGACAGAAGTCTGATGGATGTAAAAACCACATGAATCATACAGAAGCTCAAAAGGATTTGCAAAGCAGAATTAGCATAAAGTACTTTTGACAGCTTTATTAACGACGTGTCACTAAGAAATCAGTACATCATTAGCATGATAAAAAAAATTAAATGTTGGTTTAAATATGAGGTCATTTTCGAAGCCATAGCCCTGGAGATTACAATGTGACCAATTGAGTCACTTCACTACAAAAATATGAAATGTTTCACAAATTTCCATTTAATTATTCATGACACCAGGAATGCTCCAATTCAACATCTATACAGTCTAGGTCAAGTGTCAGTCTGAATTTCCGAGCTTTATACCAGCTACTGGGACAAGCACGCTAAAAGCATGAGATTGATGGCAGAGTGAGCTTACTTATCGGCAGCATGGCAGATGGTTCCGCAGGTGTCCGCCATATCATCCACCAGGATCGCAACTCGGTCTTTGACGTCCCCGACCAGAACCATGCGATCCACTTCATTGGCTTTCTTCCTCTCTTTGTGGATAAGAGCGAAGTCCACGTTCAGGCGGTCGGCGATAGAGGTGACCCTGTGAAGAGATGGCTAAGGTTTTCACATGGAATATAGTTTTAGTTCAGCCCCATGCCCCCCAAAAACATCTGTCCAAATGTGTGAATGGTTTTGGAAAAATACTGAGCTGAGTATAGAGAAAAAGCTGCATGAAAAACAAGCCACACTGTCACAGCGTGTAGTTAGAGTATGGAACAGTCTTCCTGTTACTGTACCACAAGCTAAAACCCTGGGATCCTTAGGGTTCTTAGATAAGATTTTATCAACTCCGAGATATTAAGTTTTCCCCAAACGAGCTTAATGGGCCGAATGGCCTCCCCTCGTTTGTAAATTTCTTATGTTCTTTACTGGGGGATGAGTGCGCAATGTAACCTAGAGGCTGGTTGACTGTCTACATACCACAGGTGTATACACAAAGATAGTCCTGCCACAGCTGGCATAAAGACATCTGAAAAGCAAAACAACAACTCATGGGGAATCTGGCTATTCCAGATGGGGAGAAACGGAAGAGGAGGCGGCGTGGGAGAATCACACCGGCCAAAAACTCCCCAAAGCTGGTTGAGGGTAGTTCTGGCTCAGATAACTGCACTTTGGCAGGACTGGTCATCAACCACAATACCATATCATATACAAGTTAAATTTCTGTGAATGCACTTTGTTTTTGAGTTGGCGGTCGCTGAAAACAAGGTTATCATTTACAATTGAAGATGTAAAGAAAAGAACCTAACAACCACCTTGTCTGGTTAATCTTACATAGTGACCTACTGCCAAATATGGGATTCGAACCTGCGACCTTCAGACTACAGGAAGAGGCCCAATCTACTGAGCCACATGACACCCCAGTGGATTACTTTTGTCCAGCTCACCTTTTAGCACCTCCTGCGTCTGGAGATACGATGGTGCAGTTCTTCCATTCGGGGATGTTCTCCTTGATCCACTTCAGCACGGCGGGTTCCGCGTACAGATTGTCCACAGGGATGTCGAAAAAGCCCTGCAAACGGTACGGCAGCCAGACGTCAGGAAGACACACGGCTTCCTGCCAAAATGGGGCTTCACGGTCCCGCTGGCAAACAGGCCCTAAATTCAGTCGTCAACCATTCATCCCTCCATCTTCCTTAACTGCAGATCTAGCGCAGGATCAAAGTGTCCAGCATAATGGATTTAAAAACAAAAATAAGCACATTAAGAATATGAACTATTTTCAAAAAGACTTACGGATGTATCAAGTGACTTTCTTTCCTTTAAAATGTTCTACAGTACTATTTATACTGTTACTATTACAGTTTCTTGCGAACAATATAATTGCCATGGCTATTTCCACTTCCGAATTTAGCAGAGGAATCTGAATACTCTCATACTTAAAACAAGTTCAAAACATGCGGTTCCACACTTCACAAGACCAAGAGCCAAAGCTAAAAGCACCTGCGGTGATGTCAGAATAAAGCTGGAATGCCCGTTCATTTCACTGCCATACTGACCTGTATCTGAGAAGCGTGCAGATCCATGGTGATAATGTGGTCGGCGCCGGAGACGGACAGCATGTTGGCCACCAGTTTAGCAGAGATGGGGGCACGACTCTGAAAGGGTAGCAGAGAGCCACCGTTAAAGCCCCTCACTCATTCTGCCAAAAATGCATCAGAAAATTGTCGCAGACAATGTCACTGCAAGCTGGTGCATCTGCATGATCAGGAGCACCATGTGGGTTAATGGGAGTTTTACTTACACAAAATTGTTCAGAGGGCAGAAGGAAAAATGATTGGTTCAGAGAGGCAGGGCCAAGCAACTAGAGAAGGTACGACCAACCAATCTGATATCTTAGTCTCACCTCCTCTACGATTTGATTGGTTCTCTCTCTGAAACAATTCCTTCTGTCCTCAGAACATTTTTGCGCAAGTAAAATTCCCACGAGCAGCATGTGGAGGGAGGAAACAAAACAAAGGATCTAGAAAAGGAACCACGCCAACTTAAGAGACCACAACCAACCACATCTTTATAATCTAAAAGGGCAGGTGGGTTAAGGTAAGCCAGCTAGGTGGGGTTACTAAAGCAGCTGGGGAGACACCCTTTGCCCCCACCTTGTCCTTCTTGTCTTGCCGAGCGTAGGGGAAGCAGGGGATGACGGCGGTGACACGGGAGGCTGAGGCGATCTTGCAGGCGTTGATCATGATCAGCAGCTCCATCAGGTTGTCGTTGATCTCGCCACAGCCGCTCTGGACAATGTAGACATCCTCCCCACGAACGCTCTCGCCGATCTCCACGCTGGGGGGGGGGGGGGTTTGGGGGCATTGGACACAGCGTCTCTATTTAGATGGGAAGCCGATTTTATACCCAAGTTGTGGAGCAGTTAACTAACGTGACCGTTTTTTGTGGTGGAGGCAAAAACAAAATAGTTGACATGGGGGGGGGAGGGGAATCCAGTGAGTATGACATGCCCATAAAAACAAAGACAGCCTATCACGGTGCAATTAGCATTTAAAAGGGGGGGGGGTATCAGAATGCAAACAAGCATTTCACCATAGGATGTTAAGGTGAAAGTGCTTCTCAAATGTCAAAGGCACCTGTGTCACACTCCTCCTCTATTTGCATTCACTACACATCACCCCCATCACATTTAAGGCTATCGCTTCTGAGGTGGGCTCTGAACCAGCACATTGCTGTGCGGTGACCAGGTTGGACATTTTTGGCCAACAGGAAAAGCCAGTCTAGGCTAAAGTGATTTGGTCAGCACGGCGACAAGCACAAACTCATCTTATCTACCTACAGCTTTCAGAGTGGCACAATCTTGGAAGCGGTGCAGCGATCACATGATGGCATGGCAAACAGTCTGAAGTGCTTCTCTGGAAGCCAGCAACAGGCAATCAATCACACTAATTTATTTTGCTGGAGAAAGAAAGCTAGTCACTCCTTCCATTATTAGCCTGACAGCCACCATAACTACCATCGTTGAAAGTGGGTGAAAGTGAAGCTCCATATTTAAAATACACAGTCACACCATCAATGTTACGTTCCCTCTTAAAATTCTAACTGCCGCCTTTAACAAATGAAACTTCACCTTTTCCTTCTGAAATGCCCGTATGAATCTTTTGAAATGACACTGTCTATTTTTAATGACACAGGGCAGCTACCGAGTTTACATAAAGTCCTGTCTATCCATAGCCAGTGTGCTGAAATACCGTGCCGTCAGGCAGAAAATGGATCTACCATGACGGTCACACCAGCACGCCACACACCCCCTGGCTTTGGCCACTGCGAAAATTACTATTCATTAAACACTCTTCACGGCCAACCTTCCACAGCCTGCACTGACATACCAGTGTCTCTTTATTCACCGAAACTTTTCCCATTCCGTTTTATATGTGGACTAGTAACCTGCACCAACGCAAGAGCAGCAGAGTCTGAATCAAAGTAGCCCGTGACTTATGAGGGCATCAGAGGTCAACACCTAACCATGTGACCTACACTGGCAAACATCACAGTCATGCAAGAGATCGAATAGCAGCTGTCATGCAAAGCCAGTAATCTTATTTTAATATTGTGGGCACAGTTTATACTGATGCAGTTTAAATCCTTATGTTATGCCTATGCATTAGACAAGGCGCAAGACAACACACCCCTATGATGAACAAATACTGGCACATGAGAGATCTCTACAGCTTAGTTTATTCAACTTTCATGCTAACAATACATGAAAATATATAACGTATAACTTCAATCCCACTAAGTTTCACACAAAACCAATTCCAAGGTAGAACTGCAAATTTCTTGCTGTGAGGCAGATAAGTCAAAACCGTTACATACAGAGCCCACATTTTCATGATGAATGATTATTCTTAAATAATAATATAATATAATTATTATATAATAATTTATTATGGGAGATACTGTATATTCACATTTTTTGTTGTAAAAGGCAAAATTTTATAGCTATATTCTGACTACAGCCAATCACCTAAGTAACCAAGAATGTTTTATTAACGTTTAATGCACCTAATTTTAATGTGGCACTAATCTATGCCCTGCAAGTACTAACAAATGTCAAAATTACAATCCATCTTTATTTTCAGCTCAGATGGAGGATGTTAAGTTCTGACAAAGAAATGAGATTTAAATTACAGAAATAACCCTGCTCTTCCCAACCAGGAACATGAGAGAGTATATAATTTCTAAGGACTCGAAGAAACTCAGCTGTAAAAAAAAAAGCGTTTAATCGTACACATGTGCAGGCATGAATAATCGAGGATTAGTGAACAATGGAGAAATTAGACATAGCGGTATGCTAATATACAACTAAATATAACAGTCCTCGTCCCGCTGTTCAACGGTTATATTTATCATGACTTTCACTCGATATCTTAAGTTGCAGTAATGTTTTAATTTTTAAAATATTTTAAACGAAAAATTCATTCGAGTGGAATTGTTCCAATATGGGAGACATACTTGTCTCACCAAAAAACGCTCAAGTTTCCATTTAATACTACAGTATATAATAATAATACGTCATTGTAAGCACTAGCTTAAATGAGTCATACAGGTTTCAATAATTTAATCTTTTCTACGAAACTATTATGATATAATATTCATGCGGACCCAATGCCTGTGTTGCCAAGCCGATCATTAACAGAAATAGGAGGTTAAATTGTTTTTGTCGCATTTTTGCCGATTTATAATCGGTGGGTCAACTGTTAGCGCTTAATTCCGGGACACCAATGCTTTGTTAACTACAAGGCCCACAATGCCCCCAGAACTAAACTGCCCATAGATACAGCGCATGTGGTTTAGCTAAACCCTCATGTTACACAGATCGTTACCCTTTTCAGCGTGGCTGTTTAGCCGAACACGTGGTCATCCGCATCGCAAAACAAAAATGCACTCACCAGGTCTCTTGGTTACTAAATTTTTTGGTGACGACTTTTCCCAACTCGAGTCCCAAACGATCAGCGATCTTTTGAGATAGGTCCTGGTGAGAGCTTCCGCTGAAAATCTTTATGTTCGGCATGTCTGGCCGTTCAAGTGAGCTGGCTTCTTCAGAGATCAAACAAGAATTTCAACCTTATCTGCAATCCGACCGAGATGTGTTGTTTGATAAACTGGAGACGAAAGCCAGATATCTGCCCCTTAATTTGCTTACATTTATAAACGCGTAACGCCGCACTAGCTGCACACCACACTCTACCTCTCCTCCATCGTAACCTGCGCGCGCTTCCCTTCGGCAGCGCGCGGCATCACTTTTTGGCACGCCCCTCGGCGCGTATGCGTCACATTGGCTCCCTTCAGCCGCTGGCGCGACGTCTTACGTTTATTGGACCAGTCGTAGCACGAGGTCTCAGTTCATATTACTGATTTGTCAGCAGTCGGTGCTGTTGGGTCTTATTTCTTGGGTTATCCGTTATGCGACCGGCTTGCTAAGATACGGCAATCAAGGAGTATCACACCAAAATTATCAAATGATGTTTTTTTTATTTTAAAACAGATTCCTGTTTATGTCCTAAGCACATACGCCACAAGCAGTAACTTCAGCTCAGACGCAGGAAGCTCATTTGCAGGGTTGCGTGTATCCGATATAAAACATCACGTGTTTGTCATTGTTATCACTGAATTTGATATTTATAGCGAAATGGCCTTGCATCTTCTAGCGTTTTCATTAGCCATTTATGCTATTACAGCTGACCCTTGATCAGTGTATATATTGGTTCAGACAAAAAATCCATAGCAGAATCATTACGTGTTCCTGTTTAGCTTTACTAAACTGCATGTCATTGGAACTCGGGAACTCCATATTATACGCAGATATATGTTGTACTACAAATAACATAAGCCTAGAAACAACGTGTAACATGTAGATTGTAATTATGACGGGGCACTGATTGTGTATACTGGGGTGAACTGCCTAATCTGCCGATAACATTAATGAGTATAATGATGTGCAGTAGGCCTATCTTATGAAATGACGCGTTGTATTGTATTTTCCTGTATCTTAAAGCACTTGACATCTTTATTCTGCTTCAGAATCTATTGTATTTTATACAATTGTTTAATAACATAAAGTGATAACGTTATAAAGTGATTTTAGAGGCTTCTAAAGTTACCATCGTTATTTGCATCAGTCCTAGTTCATGGGCAGGGATTTTATGTTTCATGTGCTTTATGTTTTTATGTGTTGTGCTGTGATTAGTTGTTCTGGCATGAACAGGTGCACTGAGAGAAATTCCTAACAGGTAATTAGTTATATGACAATAAAGTACTGCATCTTCAAAATTTCGTATGTGACTTTATTAATTATCCCACTCCAAGCTTAGCTATGGATATGTATTGACATAGCAGACCTTGAGATCTGAAATGCTTTAATCATTCTATGTTAATGTGAAAATGTATTTTTAAAAATACTTAACGAAATATCACTGAGCTGGAATAGTATGCTTTTCTGCAAAACAAATACGACAGTGAAATAGAAGCAGATGACTGGTTACCACCAACAAAGTGCTTAGTTATGCTTTAAGCAAATCCTGGAGTTTCTTCAAAAGTGTTGCACATGATCAGTATTTTTTGAAACGTTTAAGTATTTTAATATATAAACTGAGTGTGTGGACTTTTACACTTTATTGCTTTTAAAACATGAAACACATTTTACAGACATAAGAGTATAATGAAGACAGTCACTGACACAAATAATTCAAAAAGTCTTAAGTAACACAAAAAACATACACAAGTGAATGAAACAGACATTCATATTTTAAGAACGTAAGTAAACAATGTGTGTAACCCAAAATATTCCGAAAAAATGTGACCATCAAAATATTTGATAAATAAAATTTTCCATTAAATAAGATCAACAGTATGCTTAAAATTAGAGTAGGTTACAAAAATAAATATGGCCCATGCTTTACTTTTATTGGTATATAGGCTTTAAAATATAACGAACTGTTCATGTCTATGATACATAACTACTATAAATATTTTCATATTGTGATTTTTTTTCTTCTACAAAACAGTGAAGCCTTTTGATAAATCTTCACACTTCTACTTTTAAATATTCTAAAACTTTTCTTCACAAATATCCCATTTGATTTACAGTATCGTACAAGTTAATAATATCCTCGGAGAATTTAAAAAGGAAAGAAAATACAGTACCATTTCGAAACACCGGTCTCTATGTGGTTCTCAGCTTTGTTTTCATGTAACCACAGCATTATCACTAAAACAAGGCTGTCTGGCATGTAATCCCAAACCCATTGCTGGAGCAGACAAGGACAAATATGTGCCTTCAGCAGTGGGATCCAGAAAATGTCTATATTATGGACATCGTAGGAAAAGAAACAGATGAAGAATGTTGTGACAGATAGAGGTGAGTAAACATGGCATGGAATGGTTGTTGTCGGGATGTGGGTGTTCCCTGGAGCCGCTAAATCACTGTGGCTTGGTCCTAAAAGCATCAGGGTGTTGGTCAGGATTTAGCAAGTCTTACACCAGCCAAGTGTCTCAAAGGAGAGAACAGTAGCAGACAGAAATGTTGAGACAGAGAACAGGTGTTTGTTTTATTAAAATACAATAAAAAACTACTTTGTTGGGATTTCTTGTTAAATATCTCCAAGAATTCACAATGGATAACCGATACATAATAAAAAAAAAAAACATGTCATATCCAGTAGCTCAATGGGCAGGACCTCATGAAGATGTTTACTGTGGCAGTGAAGAAGAACAAACTCTTACAATACAAAATTATTATTTTTTTTAACATGAGTATAGGAATTGAGGATTATTTGGAAAAGAACCTAACCCTCTATGCTATGTTAGAAAAACACAGTAGTTGAAAAAGACAGAGTAGCTGTGCATGATATGTCATTATAAACTAATTTTTGTGTATATGAGGGAAAATATGAGAAGCTTTCTTAGCCTTGGAAAGCCTTTCCACTGGAATGTGTCAGCAGTTGCACTGGATGAGGTGTCAGGTTAACGCCACAGATGAACATCTGTTTAGGTGCCCTTTCAACTGACAAGCTGAAGTGTAACTTGGACTGTAAGCATACCTCACTAAATTGCCCATGGAGAGACTGTACTGCCACCAGGAAGTAGCACCCGTCCTGGCTGATGTAAATGAGGCATGGGTTTGGGTCTCTGCTACATTATCTGCCCTGAGCAGGTTTGCCTTATCTGTGTTTCCATTCCACATTTGTGGGTGACTGTGCATGGTTGAGACACAGAAACCCAACCGTAACGTGTGGCAATTTTCATGATACAACTTCGAAAGACTATGAAAATGGTACATTTTAGGGTTGCACTTAAGAACTTGTTAAGATGTCCAATGTAGTCTGCATTGTGTAATAACAATCAAACAGTACACAAACACATCACCTGACCAGTCAATGCCAAATATTTTATACAACCAGCTACTTAACATTTTCTCTAGAGGAGTTCGTTACTTAGTGCATATCAAATAGAAGGGCTTTAATTAGAATTACTGTAATAATTATCAATATGATCATCATCATAATAAGATATACTTTTCTGAACACAAAATTGTACTTCTCTGGAAAAAAAAACAATAAAATCCTTAGCCAGGCTGATATAAAGACCTTTCCAGTTGATAGCTGAAAGACAAGGGTTTATTTCCTTCACCCAGTCGTGCATGTAGCTCTGTCCATATTGCCCAGAATCTTGGAGCAGAATGTCTCCAGTTCTCCCTTTCCCATATATACGGTTATACTTGGTGGGTGATTATTTTTCTCATAATGCCTTTGTAAACATGTGAAAGTAGCAGTTGTATTGCAGTGCTGAAGATGGAACAATTCTTGTGGAGTTCACAGGACTAAATGTAAACAGCAAATAATGGGTTGGCCAGGGCAAAGTACCCATGTTATGTCTGACTGCAGTAGTACAGTTTCTCGGGAAGTGTCAGACAAAGATAAAGATGGGTCTTCATTTCTGAAGCCTTGTTTTGAGCTTGGGTTTCATTTAGTACTCAGGCTGTTAATGGGACGGTTGAGAGAGCCCATATTTGCTGCAGGGTTGCCAGGTAGAGGGCTGCTGCTTTTGGTGGGAAGGCTGCTTGAGTGGCCCATCGACTCCTCTGCAGCACGTAGGAGCAGAGTGTAGTTGACTGCCACCTCCTCCACCTTGCGCAGCAGCTGCAGTCTCTGTGTCTCAGAGCGCACGCCTCTGACTAGCTGGATGAAGGACTGTGTCAAACTGCAAAGCACTTGAAAGCTGGCAGTAACAGCGCTCAGCATTCGTGTGGGGCTTTTCTCTACACCTGCTACTCGCCGGCACGATGCCCGAAACTCCTTGAAACGCAAGGCTAGTTCTTGTTTGTATTCGGCCAATTGAGGGGCTTGCAGGCGAAGCTCATCCTCAGCCTGTGGGCTGCTTGCACACTGTCGCAGGATGGCAAGCAGCTCGTTAGCATCAAGCTGTGCAGTCAAGAAGCCATCTGGTAGGGAAAATGTCTTACCCTGCAAGGCTTTTACTCGTGATAGGCTTGCCTCCAGGCTACTACAAGCTCGCAAATCAATCTCGTGGTTTTGGGGATCCTCCACTTCCACCTCCCCACTACAGTCCTCTGCATCAAGCACCTGCAGTGTTTTGCTGACCACAGGCATGGCATGGCTGTCCAACTGCATGCCTGGTAGTACTTGCAAGGGAATGGAGTAGGAAAGCTCGTCTTTCTCACTGTTCTCATCAGTTGTATCACACTTACGGTAGCAAAAGCAGAAAGAACAGCACTTCTGTCTGTCATCATTATCCTCACTTGGCAACCCTAGCACTACCTCATTAGCCTCTACTCGGTCTTCCTTCAGCAGCTCTTCCTCTTGAATGGAGAACACACCTTTTCTTTTTCCGTCCCCAGCATGAGAATAAGATGGTTCCACTGGAGTTGGTAGCCTGAGTCCAGTTGCTCTGACTCGCTCCATCTCCTTCTCAAGGCTTTTGGATTTGACTTTCTTGACTTCAGCATAGAGTGGTGCACATTCATTGCTGTCTGCCTCCCCAATGCTGTATCGCCTCTGAAGCTTCATATAATGTGGAGCTGCTATGCACTCTGAATGTGAAGTACAGGTAGGTAGACAGGAGACCGGCTTTCCTTGGGGTTCTCGAGATTCAAGGCTTGTTGAGCGGATTCGAGTGGTCTTTATCTCTAAAGTTTGAGGTCTTTTTGCTCCCTCAAGTTGAGATGCTTTTTTGGGTCCTTCTGGTGATGTTTTATGGATGGTAGGTGGGGTTTTAGACACAGTCCTTTCTCTTCCTCTGCGTTCAAGTGCAGATCCAACAGGTGTATCAGGCAGTCGGATCCCTCTGCACAACCTCTTGCAGTCACAGCTTCGTCGCTGTTCCCTAGACACACCAGGGACCTTTTGCACAGGACTAGAGCGAAGCTGGCAAGCACAAGAAGTGCCCACAGGAACTAGAGATGGTCCCTGCGGAAGAAACTCTGCCTGTGCTGCTTTTGGCTTTAACAGTTCCTCTAAAAATTCCAGCTCATATTGACGTACCTTCTGCAGTTGTGCCTGCCGCTCATCTGTCTCACGCCTCAGTCGTGCTGGAAAAGTTGCTGACAGTAAGTTCCTGAAGCTCAGGAACGGAGCACTACGTTGGGTCTTAGCTTTGTTATTGCCCTGTTTCTTGCAATCCATGGCAGGAATTGTTGCTGCCTTGTCCGCATAACTAGTGGCTTTTGATGTTTCAACAAGCACAGGTACGGTTTTGGTGACTTTTTGCGTCTCATTTGAAACTTTGCTCTGAGAATTCTCTGTCTTGATATCTGGTATCTCTTTGTGCCCTGTCTTTTTGGGGGGAAGTGGGGAACACTTGGGTGGGACTAAAAGTGTAGACTTTGTCTGTGAATGTTCTGGACCTTGTGTTGTACTCTCTTTGCTGCTGGCTAGCTGTAAAGTTTTGGCTTTAGCACGAAGGCGCTCATCATCAGTTGGAGATGAAGAATGGAACACTACTACCTTATGAGCTTGTGGGTCTTTTGCTCGTAGTGGGACACTAGGCTTTGGCTTTATTGGGCATGTGCAGAACAAGTCATCATCTGAGATCAAGAGATCCTTGGAACTTGAAGGTTTACTAGTTTTACTTGAGACAGTCTGATTTTCTTGACTTCCTGGGTGGCTATTTGTAGAATTTGCTCCATCCACAGGCAAGAGAATGGGTAAGGCTTTCTTGGTAGATTCTGGACTAGGAGTTTTTGGGGCCTTCCCCTTGACATCCCCCTTGACAGCAGGCTTTGGACTCAGCCGTTCCTTTTTTGGGCTTAATGACCCCTGGTCATTGCTGATTGATTTTTTTTCACCTTGTTCAACAACTGTTAGTTCTCTAGAGGCCTGTGAGGAGCAATCAGCTGACACATCTTGGGGAGGCACTAGATTGGACTTCCCTGTGTCTTGTACACTAGTTTGGGGTTGTGTCTGGACTGGATCCACAGTAATGCTGGGAACTGTAGTCTCTTGAGTTGGAATAACTCTTAGTTGGGTAGCCTTGCTGAGGATGACAGATTTAGGAGGCCCTCCAGCACGCAGCTGACTAACAGAAAAGGTACCTCCCCCAAGAGCCTGAGCAGAGCATCCAGGGATGGCAAGAGGGAAATCACGGCGCCCAAAGAGACGATCCTTGTTGATGTGGTGAGCCAGCAGGTAGGCTTGATTCTGATGCTGCTTCATTGCAGACACCATCTCTGAGACATCTGTTAGCTCTGAAGAGTTGGTCTCATGTCCAGAATCTAGCGAGGACTCTGGGGTGATTGCTGCCAGCACGATCAGCCCTGCAGAGAGTGAAGCATAAACCAAAGTCAAGTTTACTAAAATGCTTATCCATATCTCAAGCTAACAGTATTAAGAGTGCAGTTCCATGCTGAATAAAATGCCCTTCAAAGTTGTTTTACATTTATATACCGAAGAATAAAATAATATGCATAAAACAAGAATTTATATATCTTAATCATGGTATGAAGTTGCATGTTGTACCCTTTAATCCTACAGAAACATAACACATTGTCACAAATAGCAATAGGAAATCAAGTCGAATCTAGGATACAAGAATGGTCATTGTCCTTTATGAACTACATTTGTAATTAGGAAAGGACCAGTTTTAGGGCTAATCTAGGGGTTCTTCATGGAGGCCATGGAAATTATGACAGCTGTCCACCTGCTGTCTGTGGGGTTGGCTGATGGTGGGGATAGTCCTCTGATGCAGCTAAAGCCTCCAGTGCCTGTAGGGTGGATACCAGTGCATCGTCTAGTTCCTGGGCATGATCTCGCACCGTCCGTGTGGCTACATTGTCAATTAGAGTCACGGGCACCTCTTCCTGAGCTTCTACTGCCAGTGCTTGACCCTGGGCTTTACGCCCCCTATTGGGATCGTCCTCATCTGAGCTGTTATCACGGAATCCTGGTGGTGGCGCAGCAATAGCAGGAGGAGGCAGTTGGAGTTTTCCTCCTCCTTCCTCCATCTCCTCATCTTCTTCGTTTCCTGGTGGGGGTAAGGACATGAGGTCCACAGCTCCCCCATCACGGGAGGCGCATGCATTAGAGCATCGCTGAGACCCACCATTTACTGCCACAACACCCTCTGCTGCTGCCTTTAACTTGGCCTTACAAGAATCACAGAAGAACCGTCCATGGCGCTGGGATGCTTCCAGTGTGTTGGCCCGACCTCTAAACTCAGTCCCCGAATTGCTGTGCTCGACTGCCACAGGTTCTGCAATGGACTCAGTGCTCTTGAGTGTTGGGTCAGACTTGGTGCGTGGTCGGCTTTCCTCTTGGAAGATAATGTTCTCATTGAAGTCCACTTCCTCTTCGGCCTGCATTTGGAGCTCCTGGAGCTGCTTCTGCTCTTTGAGATGCAGGTGACACAGACCCAGGTGCTGTGAGTGTGGTGGGCTAGCTGGCCTTCTGGAGGACTCCCTAGGGATACCCTCCCTCTCTTCCCGTCGGCTGCTGCTCGACATTGAGGGGACCAGCTGGGGTAGCGTGTGAGGACTTCTGTAATCTAAAGACAGAGTTATCATAAAAGTTTCAATGTAGAGAACCACACAGTGAGAGGAGTTTTTCCAGACAGTCAAACTCTCTACAAATGTTGGATGATAGTTTTTGGGATGAATGCTGAGCTCAGCTTTGTGGGCTGGAGAAAATGAGCCCGATCGTCCTCTCAGGCAGGCTCAAGCACACAAAAGCAGAGTTGTGGAAAGGCCAAGCCAGTATCATGAACTGAAGCAGGATCCCGTGGTCACTGTCTCAGAAGTCATCAAAAGAATTAGCTATCCAGCAGCAGGTGTGACATTATACAAAGTTATATTGAACAGATCCAGGGATGCTGATTTAGAACATGATGATCAACAAGTGAATCAGAGGTGGTCTCTTGAACAGACTGAGCCAAAATGGAGATGAGACAGTCTCAGGCAGGAGAAGCACAGAGCACTATGAATGGTGGTTCCAGGATGACTTGTTAACATGAGTCAATGGAGCTGGTCCAGTTGCGAATGAAGTCGTAGATGAGAATCCAGGTAGCTGGGGCACACATTTAAGCCATCACATGATGACTGATATGCTTTGATGAATGAATCTTGGCTCAGATTCTGTAGAACACTGACCACAAGCTTACAGAAACCTTGCTAAAAGCCCCCAGGAACTGGTAATTTGATATCATGAAGTGGTGTAGTTATATGTGAGTGCATCATCTGCAGTTTCTAAATCTTTGGTCAGCATTATACATGAGAAGTTTTTCTTTTACTTAAAATGTCCTGTCAACAAAATAAAGCTTCTTCTTTTTAACAAAAGAACAAGCAGTTTACTTACTACCACCTCTTATAATAATATAACACTTTGCACATACTGTACTGTTCAATATCTTAAGTCCATCAACGGTCCTTCTTACACAAAAGAATCGGCAAGCTTACTACAACACTGAATTTTTTTTGTGCTAATTTTGTAGCCATACAGTTGTTTTTCCTGATTATTGTGAAGCAATTTGTAGTGACAATGCACTGGATATGACAGTGGTTATTGCTGTGGTTGTCAGAGGTGGAAACTTCAGGTCCAGAAAGTACAAATCCAGACCAATGTTTTGTTTCAACCAACCAGTTGAGTATAAAGAGTCACAGTCACAGTTGAGAAATCCGTGACTGTGGCTCTTTATATTCAACTGGTTGGTTGAAACAAAACCTTGGTCTGGATTTTTACTTTCTGGATCTGTGCTTTCCACTTTGTGGTTAAGCATGGAACTCATATGGTACATATTGTAGTGCTATAAAGTAAAAAGGTGGCTACTAACATACCTGCCTTGATCATGTGGGACTGACCAGGAGTCCGGCAGTAGATGGTTTTCTTGGGGTCCACAAAGAGCTTGTAATAACCGGATATAAGACAGGCGAAATTGGAGGCATCTGGCCATTCCATCAATAAGACCAGTGGCTAGAATCAAGGGATGGATGGAGATTTTAGAAATTATTGAGGCAAGAAAACATCCTGGCAGAAAATGTTCCTTATTGCTGGTTCAGTAGGATTTGTTTATGTTAAACAGCATCATTTTGAATTGAGATTTAAATATATAGAAAACAGACTTTTGACAAACCTGACTGTATAGCAACAAATGGCACATAAGAATGTTGTACTATTCAGTTTTGCTATAAAATACCATGGGATATATGGTATGGTCTTATACCTTGGCCTCCAGTATCGTCACTTCCACCCGGGCCACTCCTTGGTTTTCTCGAAACAGCTGCACCTTTGAAATCCGGCTGAATTCAGCCAGGACGGTGGTGAGGTTGTTCTTCAGGTCGATGACGTGACTGATGCCATGTCGCGGCCCAACCAGGAGTGTTGTGGCAGACTGCTTCTCATCCTAGCAGAGGTAGAGGCAGAGAGGCATTTGCTGAACAGGCAGAAGGATTGATTGTTCATTTATTTTTTTCATCCTATTTCTTTCACATTACAGTTAACATGAAGAAAGAGTTATTATAAAAGAAAAAGTTAGAGTTGTTATAAAAAGAGTTCAACTGTAATTTTATTTGGGTAAAATGTCTGAAATTGCTATGGGTACTATTACCAGACCAACAGTGTGAAACAGCAGGCCCCCAAAGGGCGGCAAGTCATTCAGAGCACGCATATACTGTAGCTTTCCCTGCAGAGGAGGGACCTGTAAGGTTAGACATAGAGAGAGATTGTCAAATCGCTATGTTGCAATACCACCACTGTCCTCATGAAGGCACTGTTACTTTTCTTATAAAGCACATGTTTGCACCCAGTTACAGTATTTGATGTATTTGCTGTCCAGGGACAGTTTTTGGGTTTTAGGAGGAAAATTGTAACTATACTAAAAATCATATCACAATTATGAAAACTAAGCCCTAAAAAAGTTTAATGAGCATCTTTGTATTTTGTGTCATGAGTAAATAAACAGCTTTGAATCATCCATCCATCCATTTTCCAAACCACTTATCCTCCTGGGTTGTGGTGGGTTTGGAGCCTATCTCGGAAGCAATGGGCACGAGGCAGGGAACAACCCAGGATGGGGAATCAGCCCATCACAGGGCACACTCACACACCATTCACTTACACACCATTCACTTATAAACCATTCACTCATACACAATTCACTCACACACCACTCACTCACACACCATTCACTCACACATGCACTCCTACGGGCAATTTAGCAAGTCCACCACCATGCCGCCCCGCTTTAAATCATGATAAATGGATTGATTGAAAGTGTCAGAGGGGTCTAATGCTGGCTCCTCCACTACCCCACACAAAACATTCTAATTATGACTAAAGCAGTCTTTCATTCTCAGTACTTCTGGTGATTATATTTATTGTTACCATGTAATATGGTACATCCCTACCTTTAACCTCCTGCAATTTAGGGCACATTGCATTGAACTGAAGTACCTTATTGCCAGCAGGCGGGGGGTGTTGGTAGGTCTTAAGCAGCTGGGAAAGGGATTTGCAGACATTTTTTTCTTTTACAGTGGGTAGCAGAGTGAGGGGAAGAAAAGGCTCAAGACCCCACTCCTTTCTAAGGCAATGAGAGACAGAAGAAGTTGAGTTTTCATTGTATAGTCACTTGTGCAGAGCTTTCCGAATAGCACTGTACCATCACTACTGGATGGACCAAGCTGGGCTTCCTAATTCACGTGTGCAATGTCTGATATTTATAATCATATTTTAAATTTTGTAAATTAAGATATATTATTAGGATGCTTTCCAGCTTACAAAATGTGCTCATGGACCAGTGATGTTTCTTCAAATTAGAAATTACAATATACTATCATTTTTCGGATTGATAATTATCAGATTATAGTTTGAGCTCGTTACAATTGTTAAGGGATTCAAAGAGAAGAAAGGTTAAAAACCATTTGCCACAGAAAACTAAAAGATCTTGAGGCATTTTAATAATAGTAAGCACTGTGCAATCCAGAATTTTCTGAATTTTTTTGGAGCTCTGAGTGGCAGGACTTACTCGACGTGCTTAAGCGAGATCTTTTGGTTCGGCCTAGCAGCAGAAACTGTAATGTAGATATGGAGAGCTGCCAGCTTCAGTGTGATGTCAGACTTCCAGTCGATTCCGAAGCGTTCCTTAATAACATCATTACGACTCTGTGGTGGATACAGTGAATGTACATGCCAGTCACAGCCAATATATCCGTTATTCCTACATTACCAGGGTTTTCACTCAAACATTCATTCTTTAAAATCAGGTAAGATATGCATTACAAACATGAATTACAAATCTTAAACATAAACATATTAGATGAGAGAACCAAAGTATGCAAATACAAATATTCAGAAATGTTTCAGTCGTGAAAAGGGACACACAAAGGACCACAGCTGATGAGGAGGACGATTTATGCTGAAGCAATACAGATATACCTGGATGTACAAATACTCAAAAGCTGCGGGATCTCTCCTCAAGAGGTCTGCAGGGTCCTTGGGAAAATAGCAGATGCGAAACAGACACTTCATGCCCTGGAAGTAGGTCCTCTGTACTACCTAACAAGACAAGTATTGTGTTACCACATAGAACACATAAATATGAGGGTATTCATAATCACATCCAGTCCCCCATAGGATTGTGACACATACTGTATCTCTCTGTACAAGATCATCATAATCAGGAGGATTAGACAGAATCAGACCCATCCAAGTTCTTTTGAAGGAAAGATTACAAAGGAGAATTCCCGTCAGGAAAAAAAACATGACAGAATGAGACAGACAATAGCATTGATTGAATGAGGAAGCAGACTTACATGGGACAGGGGCTGGGTGTCCTGTAGAAGGTGCAGCCGCTGGTTCTGATGGAGTCCACCAGACTCCAGAACAAGGGCAAAATGCTCAATGTAACGCAAGGACAGCCGGTCCTGCAGAGAGGAGATGACATCCTGGGGGATGTGAGGAGAGAGAAACCAACAAAACAGATGTATATAAGTATCTAAAGAGGAATTCCCATTAAATTAAGCTACAGCATAAGCAGGAGTTCATCAGTTAATATTTTGTGAGATACTCTCCAAAACCTGCTCTAAAATCTACTCCTTCACAAAGATAAACAATATATACAATTAAAAACATACTCAAGTTTATAGTGTATGACTGTGTGATAGACTGACATCACATCTGTGGTGTGGTACTTGCCAAGCCCTTCTGAACTGACTAGGATTAGTGTTTGGAAGTTGGATCGATAGAACACTGACTACTAGATGTTCACAACCTTCAGAACTCTAGTCTTCCTGAGAAAACAACAGTAATTTTAGCTGGCATTCATTTCATTGCATTTTTTGGGTTTTTCTGCATGGCATCGATATTTTTCTCCAGCTTCCTCTGAATGTGATAATAGATGTGCCCTAGATGTTCAACTCATCATTCCAGCACCACTAATTCCTGTGATGGAGTAGATTTTTCATTTATTTACCAAATCCTTTTGAAAACACCGGTCCCAGCTTAGAACATTCAAGGACTTTGCCCATTATTCACCGGGTAAAAGAAAGATCCAAGTTAATTATAAAATATTTCTTGTGATCTTTTGGTATTGAAAGTGCAGAATGCCTTAAACAGACATATTCAAATTAACTTTGAAAATGGTTCATAACATGCTGGGAAAACGTTATATGTTAGATTAGTAAAAAGCTATTGATCGCATGCATATTGTGTAAAAAGACAGATCAGACAGGTGATAGGGATGTTACTGATATTCAGTTTGTGTTTCCCAACGAGGCCCTCGGGGACCCCAGATGGGCCACGTGACATACAGTTACTGTAGTGTAACCTTTGTTCAGTCTTGAGTAGAACTGGATGTGTATTTGATTAGTAGCCCTTGTTTGTGTGCTGTTCCTTTTCACTCGCCGAATTCCACAAGAGTTTCAAGGTTTTGGGAAACACATCTGCCAGGAGTATTTTAAAATCTGCCAAACAAAGCTGTGAAATAGTAAGCGGAGCACATTTCCAAGGGCACAGAGATACAAGGCAAACTAAAACATAAAATCGCCAGTTTACTGCATCGTGTTGGTCCTGTGACTTACAAACGTAACATATTCAAAATAGGTCCAAATAAACATAAAGGTTGGTGTGTATTAGTGTATGGATTTCCATACATATGCCAAATCTATAGGTTAAAAATATAATCATTTTTGTTTAAAAGATGCCAGAAATACAAATGATATAAACTGGAACAGGGGACATTCAGTGAAGCAGGTGTACATGCATCTACATTGTGTTTTAAAAAATGATGTTGTAAACCTGATGTCTGTATGTGCATGCCAAACATTTATGTAATATCTTGTAATATCTGTTTTTTTTACAACATTAGCTGGCTAAATGACAGCCAGCTGCCGAAAATGGAAGCACAGGGCAAAATCACTGTTGGACCACTGCGTGCTTTCAGGACATAACGGATGAAATGCTCTGAGTGAGCTGCAGGCAGAAATTGCCATTGTTGGTGCCGCCTCAGACAGTCCAGTAAAATCAGTATAGGATTGAAGGCTGGCAATTATGAAAGGCCTGGATGTTGAAAAAAGTGCTCTCCCCACACAACGCATTAACAACATGTGCTCCATTGTGGACTGGAGCATCGTCCCAAGAAATGCTGCCTCATGGGACCTACTGGGATCTGTGGAACATCATACTGCAGTAACTTTCTGCTGGGTTGAGTGATGATGAAAATGATGCCTGGGTCATCTTTGGATTTGATTTTCAGCTGTTTTGCTGTCTGTGCGCCTGTATCACTGTGCAAATGTAGTGTGACGGCTAAGGGCATTCACAAGATGTAGCATAATAGTCCAGGGAGAAGCCCTGCTGTAATAGCCTTTAGCAATATGTTTAACATGAGTGATAACTGTAAAAATAAAAAAATGCTGGTGACGGCTGTATGTTTTTCGAGAAGGCGCTCTCGTCCCCTGTTGGTTGCCGATAATGATTCTTTTCTTGAGCAGGGGAATTGAGCAGTGGGTGTAAATGAGACACAGTCTTAGCCACATAGTCCTGTGATTTTCTCCCGCCCCCCTGGTTGGTGGGTGAAATCTATTGAGGGGAACCCCCAGAGTGGTTGAAATCAACTGGGAGAGACTTATCTGTTGGGTTGCTGGACCCCTCACTCCCCCCCCCCCCCCCCCCCCCCCCCAAAAAAAAAGAGAGATTAATTTCTAACTGTGGACCTGGTACTTTTATTGATTTCATTCATACCTCTTGGGATTTTGTATGCCCAGACAAGATGAAATTAAAAACATTAGAATGTACTAACTAGTCCAACTTTCAGAAAATGACTTTTTTAGGTTACTTTTCCTAGTAGCTGAAGCTGAGGACTTCCTTAATTCTTCTGCTCAAAATCCTATGTGAAAAACCAGGATTGCAAATGACGTACAAATAATCTCATTACTCTAACAGCGGCTGGCCTTTGACAAGTGTAAGGTGGTGGAGATAATTCAGTGCTCCAGCCAACGATAAATTTTAACTGGCCAGCTCATAAACCAGTATCACATTTCCTTTGTCAATGAATCACACAAAATGCCAGCGATGTACTTTTGAAATAAGAACATTTGGAACAATGAATTATATTAGAAGCAAGATTTCTACCAGGATCATTATATTTTGAACAGTATACCAACTATAAAATACTTTTCTATTTCATACATCTTCTAGGACTGCTAACCCATTTCAGGGTCATGGTGAGCTTATCCTATCTGGGGGGTCACAAGGGAGGAACTACAGATGGGGGCTCGAGTTAGCGACTTGAACTGGAGTCACACTTAAGTCATGCATATCTTTATAGTTTTTAAAACCAAATGTAGATCAATATACACATTTCTGCAGTATCAATTCTGTTATATATCTTTACTTAAAATCTCCCCAGCACCCTCCAAATAAAAGCATTAATACTGGCATTCACAAATAAAACAGCCATTTTCAATTTACCGTTACTCTAATATAAACTGCGCTCCCGTCATCAAACACTAATACCGATGACAATTCAAGGTTTGATCCACTGAACCTTGTGACACACGATGTGGATAAAGGCCAATCCACCTCATTGAATGAGCTGTTCTAGCATATGCATTAAAGACAAATAGGTAGTAAATTAACAAGTGAATGTGCGTGAACCCTGGTCAGAAATGACATGGAAATTGTCTGATGCGGGCGGACACTGCCATTTAAAAATATCTGTTGACAATCCCTGGCATTAATCACGCTGGGTTTACATCGAGTTTTAGCACAATGATACAACATTGCACAGTTTTGCTTTTTCCTCCTGTTTTCTCTCTCCACCCCCGTTGCCACCTCGTATTGGACTGGAAGGGTGGAGCCGGTACCTTCACAAAAGCTGTAGGTTCCTACTGACAAACTTTGGAAGAAAGAGGAAAGGACAGAAAGAGAGAAACCGAACAGAAGAAGTTGTGCAGGTCGGGGGTATTCCTGTTATTTCAGCCCAGGTTAAATACATGAATACTACTGTGTATATTGTTCAAACTATTTTTGTGTTACAGTATTTTGGTTGTCATTTTCTTTATAATGGCTTTCCTTAAAGATGGTTCTTTTGTAAGCAATACAGGTAAACTGAATGGCAGCTCATGACTATGTTACGACCTAACCACAGTCCAGAAGAGACATGCATGCTAATGGCCATAGCATTAGATTCAAATATATATGAAAAGAATAGAAATGGAAAACAAGTTTCCCCTGCACTTCCATGTCACCCAGATCAAAGTCTGAGATCTTTCCAGTTCATGCTGTCTGCCTGCCATTCTAAAAAATAGTCCCAGACTGTTTAAATGCTGCACAATTGTAAGTTCACTCTGACGCCACAAATGAGGCGAAAGACTGTAATTAAAGCACATAATGGCGACCCAGGTGCACTGTGGTGTGTTCTAGCCATAGAACATTAAAGGAGTTGCCCTGCTATGTTTATAATACTGTATATATGAAAAGAAAATAAATGTTAATGTATGTCTTTTTTCTCTAATCATCAAACTGAAGTGAAGTGTTTTAAGCCCAGGGAAAGGTACTACTTACCCACACTACAAAGACAGCAATAATTACACTAGCTAGGAGAACTTTAGTTCATGCGTGCAGCATTTCTGTAAGATACTGATGCATTAAGCAGAAACTGATGGCGTACGGTTGTGGAGAGATGAAGTATGCTGCTGATCTAAGGTCTTAGCTAGTGTACCTGTCCTTTGCCTCATGGAATAATGGTTTCCCAAAGATCATGATTCTTGCTTCATAATATGATGTGAGAGATGCATTTCTGATGGATGGATAATACTAAGCAAAGCAAATGTATATTGATATTCATTTACTTTTAAACTGAGCACATTTAATTATTTCGTAGGAGAGAGACAGCATAAAAATACTTCAAGGAAGAGAATGAGTGCAATCTTGTACTGGAGCAGTTTTAAACCCTCTTTAAGATGCCAGTGTCCTTCATTGCCTACACTTGAGAGATGGGGTAGACCTGCTTCAGACAGGCAAAAGTCATTTTCTCAAGTTCTCACCCTTTTGAAATGCCAGAACTCAACAGCTTCTATGGATCTTCCAGCACTATATATCTAGACATAATGATTTAAGAAGATGAAATATTGGACCTTTACTATTTCTGGGAAATTAACTATAAGCACATTTAAAGCTGCTTGGTGAACCAACTGTAATCCTTAATTTGGTCTCTCATGCTATTTGCAGTCTTCTATCGTTCTGCTCCTTGGGTGAATTTTCAGACTCCAAACGAACAGGATTACCAGGTTTAATTTAAATCTAACTGTAATGATGGCCATACAGCACAAATTACACTGCCTAAACCAGAACCGCTAAACTCATAAAGTATATCACCCTTTTTCCCCCTGCAGCCTTTCACTCCACATTTCAAAATAAAAGTCCGCTTCAATTAATGACAACTCACATTACATAATAGAGGAGGACTCCTTATAGCCCCTACCACCACAGGATGCCCTAACAGTGTGGTTTTGTTAAATCTCCGTGAGTTCTAATTGGTTTAGTTTACATGCAACATTGAATTATATAATAATTATACTCCTGTTCTGTGAAGGCACCATCACACAACTTACCCTCACAGTGGTACGGCTGTCAAATGTAAAGGACTTAATCTGTCCATTCTCTAGGAACACCTTCAGCACATTAGGAATGAGTAGCAAAGAGTCGTCCTTCAGCATGGTCTGAGAGTGGATGGAAGATTGGGATGGGAGAGGGAGAAAGAGACAAAATGAGAAACAGACAAGCAGAACGAAAACAAGGAGTAGAAAAAGGAAAGTATGAGGTAGTAGCTTACAAAGGTCAGTATTATAAATTCAATAATTGCAAAGAAAAGGTACAGATTAGAATGACCATAGCAGCTGTTTTTGGAGGGAGAGCTCAGGAATTAGCAGACAAGCAGATTTTTAGGTTTTCTACACATCTTTCAAAGTACAAGAAATAACTTAGAGCACGCAGCTCTCCTGGGGCTCTACAGCAAACTTATGAGAAATGTGGGGTACAATCAGTGTTGGGGAAGTTACTTACAAAGCAATCCATTAGAGACAAAGATGGAAAGTTCAGGTCCAGAAAGTACAAATCCAGACCAAGGTTTTATTTCAACCAACCAGCTGAGTACTCTGTGACCGTGACTCTTCATACTCAATTGGATGGTTGAAACAAAACCTTGATCTGGATTCATATCTTCTGAACCTGAACTTTCTACTTCTGTCTGTAATGGGTTACTTTGTGATTAACTTCCCCAACAGTGGGTATAATGAATTAGTACTGTTATGGTGATTTCATAAAAACGTTAAAAGACAATCTGTATTACTTGGTGTGCTCTTTTGAATCACCTGGATTGGCAAAGACTTTATTAATGGCTTTTAGACTTTTATTCCAGTGTTTCTAAACTTGTTCATTAAAAGAATCAGCAGTGGCCTATGTGAATTACAGAATGTGGTAAACTATTTGTGAATGGGATTCATATTAATTTCCTAACTTTTCCACACTGGCCATCATAGAGCATCCTTTTCGAAAGGAGACTGACATTTCCACAACCCGCAGGTACCTCAATAATCTATCAGGACTCTTACAGCTTGTGGGAGTTTTATTTACACGAAAATGGTGTTAGGGTATAAGGAACAATGATTGGTTATCTTTCTGAACCAATTAGATTGTTGAGGAGGTGGGTCCAAGACATCTGATCGGTTGGTCCTACCTCACCTAGTTGCTTGGATCCACCTCCTCTACATCTGATTGGTTATCTCTCTGAACCAATCATTTCTTCTTCTGCCCTCAGAACATTTTTGTATAGGGAAAACTCTTATAGGAAATCTTACAGGGGTCAGTCCAGAAACTGTCTCTACTTTCACAGGCTCAGACCTGACCCCTCCAAGCTCTGTGATTCAAAGTATCATCGCAGTTCTCCACTTTTTCTTCTGAGCAGAATTTTTTGTGATTATAGTTAGTTAGTATAAATAGTGTGTGTGAGAGGTGAGTACGGGACTGCGGGAGAATGACAGAGCTGCAGATGGCCATTCAGCCTAAATGAGAAATCAAACAGGCCTATTTATTTCAGACTGCAGGTCAATTCATTCGGCCTTGTGCACGACAGGAAGCAAGCGGAGTCTGATATGATCAAATTAACCAATGCGGAAGCCAGATGGTGCTCCTCATATTTTTCCCTGCCTGTTGTTACTTGTTGCTCATGCAAGACTTGGTGCAAAGTTGAGCAGGCACGATATAATCAATCCCCAACAACTCCTGGTGATCACACAAGACATAACAGTGAGTGCTTAACTGTACTTTGGAGTGCCATGGATGGATTTTGAATGAGAGCCCCCGTTAAGTTTATGGCCTCTTTTAGCAGACAACAAAAAAATAAGATACCAAAAAAGGCTCCTTTTGCCTAAGATCATTAGATCAAACAACATCTGAGGTGGCTCTTTTCCTTTGTCTTAGCTTCATGGCAAATATTAAGGCATATATTCTCCATGTGGAGAAAGAAAGATCAATGCAAGGCATTTAATTAATACGAGTGCTAACAATGCACGGCACTGACATACCGTAGAGATCTAAAGTGTCATAAGTTATGCAAGTGCCCAGTTGTCAATACTTGACTCTGGCTTCTTGTAGAGTGGTATTCAGGGAGAAAGTCCTTCAAAGCCCAACATGGGTATTTTCAAAGCATTTTCTTCTTGTGTGACCTGCAAAATGTGTTCACTCTTTTTTTGAAAGTCATAAAAACGTCGAAGGTGGAACATGGTAGAGTAGGATCAAGTAAAGAAAATCGACGTGGAATTGCACTTGGATGGTTAGAGGTATGATGACGGTTCCTAGAGCTGATATGAATTGTATAGGTTAAAAATTATGACAAGAGTAGCTTAAGGAAGGCTGATGTAGTTAAGTGAATAGTGGTATTGGGAGCCGGGAGGATGCAGAGCATGGCAGGGATAATGAAGGGTCACATGCAAGGGCTGTGAGCGTGTTGATCTGGCGGTAGGACATACTGAGTCTGGATCGCTGATTGAGACTTGCTCAGAGAAACGCACTTTTGGTGGGTTTGTCCGGAGACGCGCTTTCTTGGCTGCGCTAATAAAGGCAGACTTGGGTGACTGAGAACAGGATAGCAGGAGGAAAGCAGGTTGATTAACACTCAGGAGCAACATAAATCACCTCCATAAAGTTAATGAAGAATACTTGTCTCTCGCCACAGGAAAACTGATCAGTTAAAGGTATATACATTTATTCGACTGGGCCGTTTTATTTTATCACATAAAGCATGAGGTTTAGTTTGAAGGTTAATGCAATTTGAATGGCAATATTAAAGTTTCATTACGTACTTGATTCCACAAGACTGTATGACTATGTGGGGAGGATGAAGAAAATTATACATAACTCCAAATTTATGTTTGCGTGGGAACAATTGAATTTCTCCAAACACATAAGGTATATTTTTTCAGGCTGAAGTGGCTTGACGTTTTGAGAAGGATTATACTGTTCTCACCTGTTGTGGCTGCAGTACAGTAAGAACAATAGATTCCTTGCAGCTCCTATGGACAGGAGTGAAAGCTTGAATGAGCCTGATTTTATGCTATCACAGGGTCAAATGTAATCTCTTGTGAGTTGAGGGTATCTGAGCTGGCCGAGTCCTGCTTAATAATGATGCTTCAGGAAATTACTTTATCGATCAATTGCTACTGGACTGTACGCTGTTCACCGAGTGCGTCATAATCATTCACACAAAGGTGACACAGGAAGTGGCCCAGGGCAGAAGCTGATGCCTTTCCGAAACAGAAATTGTTACAAAGGCTTAGGGCTTTACCCTATCTGTGCAACTGATTGAACATTTTTACCAACCTTTTATTCCCGTGTGTTTCTGTATTTAAACTGTTGTACCATGAAATTAGTTGAGAAGTAAAAATGAATAGTTGCATGCCTAGTTTTTTTATTTGACTTTTCGGTAACAATTTACTAAGGCCACGCTTTTAGTAATTTATAAACACATTCATAATGCATTATAATGCATTTAAAAAGCATTGGCTATAAATACAAAAAGGCATTAACACATTATAGCCATGTTTATTATGCTTTATGACTGCCTTATGAAGCTCACATCTATAATTTCATTTCAGATACCTTTATAATGCAGTACAAAGCATTGATAATGCTTATACTGACCAATTTAATGCATCATAAAGGTATCTACAGTGCATTACAAATGAGAGCTTCATAGAGCATTCATAATGCACAATAGACCTGGCTATGATGTGTTATGAATGTTGCTAAATATTTATGGCCGTGTTCATAAGGCTTTATGAAAGCATTATTATTCGTTATGAATGTGTTTTCCCTTACATTGCAATTGCAGAGCACATTATCATGAATGACTGAAGTGTATAAGCCGATGCACAGCTTACAGTTCACAGCAAAAAGCCTTGCTCCCACCTCCCATCCCCAGTACAGTAAAAGGATGTTACCTTACAAGGTCTATGACTCTCTCCCTTGGCACGTCACTCACTGGCTCGTTGTTGAT
Organism: Brienomyrus brachyistius; assembly: GCF_023856365.1. NCBI lineage: Eukaryota > Metazoa > Chordata > Actinopteri > Osteoglossiformes > Mormyridae > Brienomyrus > Brienomyrus brachyistius. The sequence continues at coordinate 14,262,447 of NC_064542.1, forward strand.
AGTCAGAATCTGGTCTCCTGGCAATAGCTTGCCCTCAGAGGGACCGTCTTGGACGCCAAAGGAACGGAAAGTCACAGCGCGGGAGACACCGAGAGAGAGATACATGACGACTTACACAGCGCTAAGGTCTGGAATGGAAGGGCTCGAAGGAGTTGCATAGCACAGCGAATTGAGGGCTGTGCCGTTGGCACGCAGGTGGACGGGTACAACAGATGGGCAGAGCGGGCACAGAGGAGAGAACGGTGAAGAATGCTGAGGCCATGGGAGCAACATCGCAACAGGAGCGTGAGCGCAAGGCTGCGTGTGAGACCTCTGGGTGCCCTACCGGCTGAGACTGAACGGATGATGACAGGCCTCTCGCTACCGGCGATGAAGCCAAATCCGTGGCTGGGGTGGCGCAGAATGCAGACCTGTCGAGCTGATCCAGGGGTCAGGCTACCACTGTCCATCCCATTGTAGCTCTCCTCTAACATCGCAGGGCTGGGTCACACACAGACGAAGGTGCAGATGCCTTAATAACTGAATGCTACTCCAGCAGCATCTCGTCCTCTTTTATTAATCAAAAGCCACACAGCTAGGGTGACTGCCTAATCCATGTCAAGGGGACACTATGAACTACTTCACGTTTTACAAACTACTTTATAATGGAAAGGCTCGTGTGCTTGGCTAATTAGCTCGGGTCTTCACATGCTTTTACTGTTTGTTTCCTTGATTGAAAGACTCATCCAGCTGTTTCACATTAACGTTAGTGACACATGCATGATTGTAGGAGACTGGCCAATCAGCACACAGCAAGAAGTCAGCACTAAAATGAAATCTAGGTCTTTTTAACTGAAGTGGTAGTTTACAAACCTGGTGCTAGTTCATAGTGTCCTGCCAACATGGATTAGGTGGCCACCATACACACAGCTGTGCTGGGATCCTCTGAGTTCGATCAGAAGCTGAGTTGATCAGTTTGAGTATCTGATACTAAGAGTAGGAGGTGCAAAACTGGCCTAAATTTACTGGGTGCCAACCAGAGCCCAGTAGTTCAATTAGCTAGGACTATAAATGACTATTTTACTTGTGTCTTAACAAGAATCCCTCATGATATCAGATAGGTGACGAAACAATGACAATCATAGACAAGGGAAACATCATAAGTGAATCGACACACCTTCCACAAGTGTCTGTGTGTCCATCTTGGACCTGGGCCATCCCCTGAGAGGAGAGACGAGGATGGAGTGTGGTCTGACGGCAAGGTGCTCTTCCTGTCCTATACTCATTCACCTGGAACCAGAACAAGTATGGTATTACACAAGGAACATTTGTAGATGTCACACATTTACAGGCACAGTGCAAAACACACAAGAATCCCTCTAAACAAGGCCTGGGCAATTATTTTCTGTGGAGGCTTAAAACAGTGCTTCACCATATTGGCAGGGAGCATTTATTATGGTTATGTTTGTGTCCCATGAAAGCTGCAATAGCAAACTTGTTAGATTTCTTTTCTTTTTTTTGGGGGGGGGAGACTCATTTTTGTGTGTCAGTATAGAAACAGCAATAGTATTTGCGATTATTCATGGGGCTTGAACATAAAACTTTACCCGTTTTGTAATTTTATATCAATGATTGTGTGGGCCAGTAAAAATAGCTTAGCAGGCCAAATATGGCCCATGGACTGGCTTTCTGATTTTTTTTAGCCCTGACTGAAATTTTTTGTTTATTTTAAGATAACAGGTACATTAAGAAAACAGCAAGGTATTACTATAACTGCGCCTTCATAATATATTCATAATGCATTGATAGAACATTCATAAGCCGCTTGTAAGTATACCGCAACATCATAAAATATCTTAACAGCTTTAATATACATTAATGGCAAACATTATATGATGATAACAAGCATTATAATCGTACAACACGAACATAGTGTGGTTAGCTGGCCTGATCCTGTTCCTTCAGTGAGGATGAATAGAAGCTACAGGAGGACTGCGGGTGGAAAGACATGGTTTCTTAGTGAGCAGGAACCCTGGGATTGTTAAAAATATATCTGTCAGAAAGCACATGAATCTACTGCTGACTCTAATGGCTGCTTTGATGAAGGACCGGGCGAACAGAACAATAACATACAGTGAGCTACGCAGCACTCTAATGCTGTGGCATGTTCTCATTTTCCTATCAGTGAGTGTGCCTGTCTGTGTGGGTGTAGGAGAGAGATGGAGCGAGGGGTTGGGGGTGAAAGGCTGAGGGAAGGAAAGACAGCGAAGGAGAGGAAATTTGCATAGTGCAAATATCTAACTGCGTTGGGTCATGTCTAAGTGCGCCGAGAAAGGATGTGACTGCACAAGCGTGTCTCCACACCAAAACTGTGCAGATATGGAATTCTGAGCAGAAGTGGTTGAAGCAGAGGTCTAACGCTTATATTATGTAATGCAGGGAAAAAAAACGTATCAGCGAGTCAGAACTCCCCTAATAAATGTCTGACTCAAAATAAATGATCCAAAATCATAAAAGCAAATATTAGCTACTTACTTTGGTTGTATAGCTATAGCAATGTATCTACTGAGAAATCATCTTTGGATGAAATCCAGCACAGTTTCCCCACAGAAGTTATCAGACGGTTTCTTGGTGCAAAATATGTTTCATGCTTTGCTGGTTTCTGTTGATCAGAATGAATGGTGGAGATACAGAAATGTTGAAGGAGCCATGAAACAGGGAGATGCAGACATTTTCAAAGAACTTCCAGGCTTTACTTGGCAGCCAAATAACCTTTAATGAGAGCTTGCATCACTGTCATTAAAAAAATCTTTACGGCTAGCTAAATATATATTTAAACAGATTTTTGGTAGGGGTATCTCAGTTTGGTCATTTAACTTGCTATATAAGTATGTTTTAAATATCATTTTAGTAAAAGTGCTGACGGATGAACTAGCTAGATAAAATTTGAACGTAGTAGCTACCTGCTAATTGCTAATAAATCCTTTAATTCAAAGTCATACATTGCAGCCCTTATATGACTGGTAGTGACATTCCTTTGACAGGGTCTTTGCTGCTTATTAGTGAACATATTGAACAGCATCACTGCTATCTTTGGAAGTACATTTAATTAAGATACGTTATACCTAATGTTTGTAGGAAGCATCGTACATTCTCAGAAACAGACACCAAAAGCGATCAAATTCATTATAGATAATGCTAATTTTGGATTGGTAACATGTAATATACATGTGGACAATGCAATGCTTTTGACACAAATTCCAGTATTCCCAGTCTTCTCATAGCATATTCACACACAGCTGTGCGATGGCCGTCAAATGAATACTGACACCCAGTGACTCCAGGAAAAGTTTCCCTGAAAAGGGCTTGACGTCCGTGAACTAGCATGTCAGTTTAAAAGACTGGGGCAGTGACGGGGAGGATGAATATTTCATACCGCCACTCCCCATTATGGGATGTCACTGAAGAGCTGGACAGCCGCAGATGTCTGCAGTCTGCACACCCACGGAAGTCCCACCGCCCCCACAAATTAATGGGCCCCCCCATCCATCACTTGCCTGTGATGCCCAAATGGCACTATGCCCAGATATATGTTCTAATGGAAAATACTGAATAAACGTCAGTGATAAGGAGATCCTCAGTCTGTCTATAGGTCACCTAAAGAAACAGCAAGTGCTGCTATCCTATGCATTTACGCTGTTGTCTTTCTTCACTCGGAGTTTGTCTATCATCACCAACTTCCAGTAGGAATACAAAGACCTTTATGTCACCAAACCACTATAATCCATACATCTATCTATTTTCCATGGCCACTAGTCCTTTGCAGGGTCACGGTGGTCCGTGGCCTATCAGAGAAGCTACAGGCACAAAGCAGGGAACAACTCAGGGTGAGGTGCCAACCTATCCCAGCTGTTTAAAATCACCAGATTAATTGAACATTAAAAATGTATTTGATATGTGTCTTCATCATGTAAACTATAACATAAACACAAAACAAACAACACGTAAATGACAGGATGAAAACAGAGGGTAAGACCAACAAATAAAAGCGGTAGGGCAGGATAGGGTGCCCATCCATATTTAATTGAACACATCCAGGATGGGCCAACCTTTACAGTAAGAAAAGCTGGGGAATCTTTTGAAAATGTGTCCCCTAGGCATTTGTGGGCCTGAGTGTTGCCATGGCTACAGCAGCACTGACCATGTATGGAAAGGTCTAATCTCACAGCATACAAAGATAGCCGTGGGACTATGTCCATTAATACTGTCCGCAGTTGGGCGCCTGTACACTCGTGCCCACACACACGGGGTGGTTGCGTCATTTTATTTGGGTCGTCAAAGGGGTTCATTCCCCTGAAGGTTTGTCAGAATCCTCTCATGGAAAAACAGTGAACAAACAGCATATGAATGCTTTACGTGTTCCAGAAGCTTCCGCTGAACATAATCATCACACATTTAGTTCACGTGGAATTAAGAAGCCAATTTACTTTCGGGCACAAGTAAAACTTCTAGTCTACAAATAGATTACAGAATTAAGGGGACGATTAAAACTGAATTATACTGAATAATGAACCTTCCAAATAAATAACTTGATATGATTCATAAGACAACTGATGAAATATAAGTGAACTCCACTATAAATTCTGTATAATATTCATGTTAAACATGATACAAATTCTGTAGAAAAAAGACATAGTTAAGCAGATGGATTTATTGATGTAAAAAGTAGAAAAGGAGTGTGGTTTGGTAACACAGAAATCTTCTTAATTAGCAACTTAATAAATAGCAGGACTGATTTAGAATAGTGGACTCCTTGATCATTACTGAAACAGATCAATGACTACTTATCAATGTGAAACTTCATGGATCATGGAACGGCAGGAAGACAGATGTCAATTGGTTAAAAGAGAAAGATAGAGAGATGGTTTCCTTACTCAACAACTCATGAAGGTTGGTAAAGAGACTTAAGTCACTGCCTACTTGAATACCAGTGGGCAGAGGAACAGAATTTCTGATTACCCTGTGTGTAATGTGATCTGCGTTCTCTGTGGAATTGTGTTTAGCACAGCCTCCCCCTGACTGATTGAATTTTTGCATTAATGCTGGCTTCAACGACAAGTCTGTTGATGAGCTACTTTAGCTAGGAAATGTGTTAAGTTTATGTCACTACCCATTTCGGGTTGCCCTTAAAACAGGTTGCCAGATCTCACTAAGGGGGGTTCCTGGATACCCACTAATTAGCTATGAAAATGGTGCTCTGCCAGCCAGTTTAGCTGGTGCCGTACCCCTGAAAGATGCTGCCATTTTATGAAACCGCAAAGGATGCGCTGTGCTATGTAACATTTATACGCTTGCTGGGCACGATGTGGAGAGTTAGTTAAAAGGGAACAGATTGCCCATCTGGAATAAGGATCAAGGCGGCATTCTATCTGGCCACGGTCCCAGCCGTGTCTCTAGTTCTTACTGAAGTATGAAGACCAGCCGCTCTTTGCTCAAACACCGTGCAAATGGCTCACCTGCCAACACCATATGCCCACTATTTAACAAGTATAGATCATGTTCATTTTTTTGCTTGCTTTTAAAAATTTGTTGCCATGAACTTTTTCTCTTGCTTTCTCTCTGGTTGACTGCTGGCATGCTGACTCATAGGGTCAAGGTATGGCGGGGGGGGGGGGCAGCTACACAGAGTCCGGGATTTGCATGGCACGATGTCAGTGGGCCAACCCAATACCTGGTAAGAAAAGGAAGACTCGCAAGTTTCAGGATGGCAGTAGCACGTGCTAACATCTGACAACAGGACAGAAGAAGAGTCGCAACACTGTCTTCGGATCATTTCTGGCACAGCATAGTGTGTTTATCAGTGTTCAGAACCAAGATGATGCCCATCGCTAAACTGTGACAGTCATCTTTGAGAATTTCCTATATTTTCTGCAGTCACACTGCAGAGACTTTTTGCCTTATTACTTGATGGATATGACTTTGACCAAAGCGTCCAATGAAACAAATAGATCAAACATAAACCCGTCTTTGTGGACCCATCCACTTCTGTTTTAATGCGATTAATGATTCTAAATGCTATACTAGCCAAAGTCAAAATCTGACAGGGGGTATTTGCAGACTGATAATCGTCTGGCTGCCTGCCGTCTCACAGGGAACCCATCCACAGACACATATGGAAGAGCATCTCTGTGTACATGGGGTTTCCCTGTGAGAGGGCAGACAGCCAGATGATTATCAGTCACGTGGCCAGCCACAGTTAGTGGCTGGTGGAGCTAGAGTCAGTTTGAGGTGATTTGAGGAAGTCTGAAAATGCACTACTCCAACTCCACCTGTTTGAGAGGTCCATCATCAAAACAGACCTCAGGCTGCAGTCATTGCCTGCAGGAGTCTGTTTAGTGAAGTAGAAGACACCCCTGACTTTGGTATAGGAGCTCTACCAGTTTTTTCTGACACCTGCTTGATAGTCCTACTGTCCCCTATGTTATTCTGTTCACATTCTAGAATAGCATTTCCTTCAGGGTGGAGTACTCTCAGTGATTTTTAGACTGCTGAAAGTCAAAGGCAACCTGTTACTGCATAACTGTGAGATCTGGGAGCACCATAATCAAAGGTGTACTGCCCTTAGTCTGGAAGGTTCTTGTTCCTCTGTTTTGGCTCCTCCAGTTAGTTATCCTGGGACAAGGCGTAAACCAAACTACATGACAAAGTAGGGAATTCTCTTTAAAGGCGTGACACAGGAACAGCATGGGAAAACATTACCCAGGCTGCACTGTGGAGTTAGACAAGTTCCCCCAGTACTTATACATCCACACTAAACAATCCGAAGAAAGGTACATACTGTCTTTGCTGGGTAATGCCTCCGAAGAAGAACGAGTGATTGGTGAATGCTTTTAGAAACCCTGCACTCCAGGCTTGAAAGAATATGTCTCCTTTTGTATGCGCAGGTGTGTTTAGTAGTAAATGGTTCAGCAAGCGAATAGCAGATGGTTTGAGATATAAAGTAAATATTAAGTTAACCTCAAACAAGAAGCTGGCATTCTCCCATATAAAAACAACACACACCAGTACAAGATAAACTCTATGAGCCAATTCTAATCTGATTTAAAACAACATTTTTGAACTGCAGTCCATAGTGTGGGTTTCATCTCTAGACTTTTTGTGTGTGTTGCTGGTAATATCCTAATAAAAAGGGATGATTGCGCTATTTTAATATACTAGAAAAACTGTTAGTATTTGGAGATCCTTTATGGAAAATATTATATATTCATGACCCAGGGGGATGAACATTATTCATTATAATTCATCATAAGCTAGATACTACAGTTGCCATTATAGAAGCCTTTGGATAGTTTTATGTTTAAGTCTTAAATTACATTTTATGTGATTATCGAGCAATCATTTTGATTAAATCATTACTTTTGTTAAACCATCCATCCATCTATCCATCCATTTTCTGTTGCCTATCTGGGGTTGGGTCATGGGCACAGAAGTGTAAGCAGGTAAACTAATGAAATATTTAAAATATACATGAGGTTAGAATGAATAATAAAAACATGGGCTCATAGAGTGAGTCCCCAGGACACAAAAGGAAATCTGGAATAGAGACCCCATTGATAATAGAGACCCCATTGATACATTCTATCCTGCTTCACTTGGCACATTTAGAACACATTTTGGAGAATTATTATCGTAAATGCCCTCACTGGCAATTCCAACAAAAATTCCAAAATAACCTAAATGGAAATGGAAACTGATAAAAAAAACCTTTGGTAGAAAGAATGCTGTAAAAAGATGCTCTGTTACATTGAACATACAGTACATTATAAAAAATAACAGTGAAATTTGAAAAGCTCCTTTTCTATCCATTCTGATCTTACCTTCAAGTGCAGTTTGAAGAAAGCGGATAAAGCAGTAACACAGTAGGTTAAATGGGCCTCTGAGATGGATAGATACCATAATCAATACTACAGGACATGAGCAGTGGTTAGCTAATGCAAAGATTCTGTGCTTCTGAATGTGTGACATAATGAAAACAAGTACACAGAATTAGTTGTGCTGCATCCCGAAACACAATACGCGAGTAGTGGTCAAAATGCAAATGCACAGCATGAGGGGATAATCCAAAGCGACAACAGAAAACGTGAATTTTAATTAACTCATAAAAGGAACACTGTGATTAGATAAAACACATTAACATTTTCAAAGAGCGGGCTGCCTGAATGGCCTTCAGCAACACTGAGACATTTGGTCTTTGTGTTTATGTCCATAAATCACAATTAAGGAATGATTGCTCCTTCCAGACACTGGCATATATGCTTGAGTTAGCATGATTATTATATGTATGGTAAAGTAATACAGACATCAGCTTTCAAAAACGCATAGAAATTTGGATAAAAATCTGTATTTCTAATAAAGCATTTTCGCAGTACAAATTCAATGTGCTAATTTGAAAGTGCATTCAAAAGCTTTCACATCAAAATGAAAAATGGTAATACTGTAGCATTGACAATACCTTTAGAGTTACCTCTCAGGTTTTTTGTATAAGAATAGGTGCACAAAACTGAACACAGCAAACTGTCTTACAGGCTGATGAATATCTCAACATTTTAATAAATGTGCAATGGACCCCTGGCCTGGCAGCTGCAAATGAGGGAAACAGCCCCGATTTTGTTGACAAGGACAGTGTTGTGGTGTTTGGCCACAGGGTTATTCAATCTGATCCAGCTCTATCTGGCCGTACATATTACAGATCATATATTTACACTCATATGCATAATGAGGCCAGATACCCAAATGATGAATCACATTCACATGTGTAAGTTGTTTATCTAGTTCAGTATTGGAGGAGAATCAGAAGGTGTAGAATATATTAAAGATATCGAAGGTGATTTTGGAATTATTTCCCTCGTGACATTTTAAACACCATTGAGAAAGTATTTTTCAACGCATAACCACATTCCTGTCAGCCATCTAAATGAAATGATTGACTTGGCTGTATTTCCCATAACACCTGAGATGGCTGCTCGCATAGGTAACAGACAGGAGACAGTAGGAGGAAGAGCATGCTGATGTAGTTAGCGAGTGCTGGGAGATGCCAGGGATGGATTCCGCAATTCACGTTTTGTCCAACAGATTGCTTGCAGGTGTTCTGCTAAGATGAGCAATCTCTGTTCAGCGGGGGCAGAGACCGAGAGATTTTTTAGCACAAAAATGTTCTTCTAATGCACATTGGGTCACACTGGCTGATGAGACTGCCAGTTTTAAGTGCAATCAAATACTGCCAATAACTTTATTGGGAGTTATAAATGAACATTGCTCCTTGTCACAGTGCCAGTACTGGAGTTAGCTAGTGCATTAAATCACCGATATTCCTCCACACAGTGACTGCAGCCCAGGTTGTTTTTCCCTTAGCCACCCAGCATGCTGCCACCCTTATGTCAATATGCTTTTTAATAAGCTGTTCTTTCTTCACAAATGAGTCATCAACAATGATCACAGATGCAAACAAATGAGTCTTTGATGAGTAAGGCTAACAAATGAAGTCCTTGTCATATCTGTGGTCAAAAGTCCCACGTGATGGATGATGTTGATGGCGTACATCACAGCAGGGGCTGGGCTGAATGTGTGATTTTCAGTTAGCACGGCCCCTAACACAGCCGCTAAGCTCTGAGAGGTGTCAGTGTTATTAGGTATAAGAAATGGTTTGGAAAAAAGACCGATCTTACTCTCTTCTACGTCAGTTCATCTTTGCATCGTAATATATGCAGCATTTCAGAGATGCATCACGTGATTTGCTGTTCTGAAAAAATCCCCATTGAACGAGTTCCTTGTGGCAATTCAGAGATGTCATTTGTCATCAAAACTGGAGGCTTGTGTGAACTCCATCGATCAGAAGCACTTTGAGGTCGCTACAGCTAGAATTCTGGTCTCACTTATTGCCCAGTGGAGCATTTAATTGGCCATATGCCCATTTCTCATCTTCCTGGAGAAACAGTCTTCTGTTTACACCGCACTAATATTTTAATTGCATCTGTTTAACACTTCATAGCACGTGATAAGACTTTAAAAATGAACTCCAGCTTTTATTCCTAAAAGCAGACTCTTCCATGCATCAGTAATCAATTATGCGGCTTCATATTTGAGGCAAATATTGCCGTCTTGTTTGGAAACATTCTACGGTAGAACATCAAACCACCCATCTTTAAATAGGGTGCCGTTAAATCAAGGAGTGAACTACACTTTTTAGTACGTTAGAAGCTATTAACAAAGACTGCGGTGTAATCAGCTAGGGTCTGCCATGGCTGGCAAATAGGAGTCAAAATCAGTACTATTTCTGCATAAAGAAGGAGGAGGAGCCATCAGCCCAGGGACACAATGTTATTTCAGTCTCATCACAAGCCACTTCTCGTAGCCGGAACAAGTGTGCCTCCACAGAGTGGCACTGGGAAATTGCATACATGTTGGTGCTAACTGTGGACTGATAATACTCAATTATCTATGCATGAGCAATAAAACACTTCTCATTAGTACTGAAATAAGAATCTCGAAGTGCAAAAAATTAATAAAAATACTGTTGCCACAGAATCGTGTTGAACTCGCCCGACAGCAAATTAAACGCACTATCAACACATATTAAGGCCTGATTGCTTGCAGATATATTCCCAAACAAAACAATGCATGCTTTTTCAGTGCTGAATGCATAACAAGTTTCTTTTCGATACGGTACAATGGAAGAGTGCACATAAACAGTTACATAGTTGTCATAATAAATTTAGAAGTCAGGGAGAGCCAGTAACAGTAGTTGACAGTGTAAAATCAGTAGCATTTCAGTGGTCACTGCCTGAGAATGCATTTATTCTAATGAAGCACCCTATTCTCTAATCCTCACACAGGGCACTGCATAATATATAGTGACATTATGGATATGGGGAATATTTCTGTGCTAAGGTTCAGTTCAGGAAAACAGAAATGAAGCTAATCAAGATGGTACTGGGGAGCCTCCAAGCTGGAAACATTAACATTAATTCAAAGGCTCCATGAACTGACTTATCTTTTTACCAGCAATGCTCCAAGTGTACATATAAATAAATATGAAATTAAATCGAATAACAAAAAGAAACGGCACAGCTAAGTCAAAACAAAAGACAGATTGTGGCAAAAACATGTCAGCCAGTATAAAAACAGTCAAACAAGGAGCAGCAAAACAAAACCAAGTTATTTTGGATGGTAGTTTTCCAGGTACTATTTGATTCAGACCTTTGAATTCCAAAAAAACACCACACTTCATCAGATTACAATGACAGTGTGCCTGATAAGATGGCATGCTCTCTATCCCAAATCATTGGCATGGCATTTGGAATGGACCTACCTGAAACCAGCAGGCCCATCCTGTCACTTCTCAGTCACCCTTCACTGCAGTTTATGGTTGCTATCCTGACACTCAAGTGGCTGTGAAAGGGTTCTGTGAAATCTAGTTTTCCAAGTTTGTAAGCCTGGCTGAAAAAGCAAACGCGACAGTCACCATTAATTCCATGTGTTTGCCTGCTGAGACATCCAGCTGTGTTTGCATGTTGTAAAATCACATATGCAAAGTAGCATTGCTAAAGTTTGGCATTCGGGTACCATTTATTATCAGCAATGTTCTACTCGTTCTACTGAACGAGTCAGACGAACCTTGTCATAGAAATAAAGAGAATTATATAACTACATGCCCTTCCACTCTGTTCTGGCACAGCTCCAAACCAAGGTTTGGTTGATTTTCTCACCAAATATTGCTTCTAGAAATCTTGTATTGTTGGGTGTCAAATGAAGGAGGAATCCATCCATTTAGCTGGGCATCACATGTTTCTTGGGTCCACATCACTCTCGTTTGTCTCACCAGAAATATCACAATGAACCAGCTACTGTGCTCAAATTACAAATAAACTTATGGTAAAATTTTGAATACCTTCAGGACCTCACGTCGAGCTTACGCTTCTCTGATTCTACTGGAGGCGCTTCAGGTGGAAGTGTGGAAATATTTATAGTGACTCTCTTCATCAGAGAAGTAGATAAGAATATCATCAAAGTAAACTACCGGCAATTTACCAAGCATATCCCACAGCTCATCACTAAGAAATGCCAGGAAGTAAATAGGAACGTTAGATAATCCAAAAGGCATAGTGAAATATTTATAGTGCCCAGATGTGGAAAGTTGCCTTCCATGTAAAACCTCCCCATATTTGGATAAGATAATCACTACTCTTTATATGAAGTTTATTGTAGATTCTTGTCTTCTTCTCTTACTCTAATGCAGTGCTCCTCAACCTTTTTGCACTGCGAGCCAGTTTTTAGCATGCCAGCTCAGTGCGACACTATATTAAGAATAGGTGTAAATTAACACTATGATCAAATGCACAGTTTACTCTGCAATTTATGCCAATCAATGCCTATCGCACACATCTGATTGGATGTTTTAGTAACTTTTAAATTAAGCATCTGTGGTTTGTCTTCTTGGATTGGCTGAGTGTTCACTGGTTTTGCATTAAGCATTTGCAAACCCAAGACCCGTTTATATAGGTTAATTATAGAATTGAGGTTAGGACATCTGATGGTGGATCAGCATATACTCTATGAGTTTACTGGTTTGAAAACTCTGCCTTTGGGATCTTTTCAGAACTTGCTGTGACCCAAATTTGGGTCACGACTCACGGGTTGAGAACTGCTGTTGTAATGTTTTGGGAAAAAACGGTGAGGGTACTAGTACTTCACTATTATAATGTTAAGCCTCCAATACTTAATGTCTGTAGTCCACCATCCCATTTGTCAATTAAGAATAAACTGGCTGCTGCAGTGGAAATGGAGGGATAACAGATCCCAGAGTGATGTTACATATTCCTCCTTGACTCTGGACTCTGGAAAATACAGATGGTAAATGAATCTTCATGGTAGTGTGGTTCCTGGTATTAGATCAATAGCAAAATCACAAGTGTTTTGGAAGAAGTTATAGGCTGGCCAGTGTTTACTAAAAACCTCCTTAAGATCACTGTATTATGGAAGGACAGCAGGTGAAATAGCATGAACATGTTCTTCCACATCACTTGCAGAGTGTACTGGCAGTTTCTCTAAAATCTTCCCTGTTGTCCATAATATGTCAGGTTCCTGAAACCGGAGGCAGGGAAGACCTGAAACTCAGTGGTTATGATGTGTCCGGGTTACCGTGAACCGAAGTTCCTAAAAGAGGGACTCTCCCAGCTTCATTCAGACAGGAGCAATGATGACAATGACCATTCATGGCCTTACAGGCTTCCTATCTAATTCCAAAATTGTGTTAGTGCCAGGCAGGTGTGTACAGGGAGTTTCCATTCCCGCACCAGTCTAGTATCAATTAGGTTCCCTTCATATACTAGAGTATGTGAAGGCTGTGGACTTATGTGACACCTGCTTCCAAGTTAATTCTACTGAAATGAAGTGGTATTACTAATGAAAGTGAGAACAGCACTACTCATAAGGGCCCACAATATTCCCATTGTGTGGGGTGACTCACCAGTTCGAGTTCCCTTTGTTCAGAATACAAATGATGACCATGTAATCCTGCATGAATGTTCCTGAGGCAAAAACTTGGTGGGACCTAAATGCATAAGTTGACTGACTCGGGGCTTTATGATGACAGTGTACCAGATTATGAGTCTCACATCTCCCAAGTGTGTGTTCCCTTAGTAAATTATCAATTGTGACTGATAAAGCAATGAATAATTCCATGTCATCTGGACAAGAGAGGCCCTTTTTTAAATTGTCCTTCAAACTCTGACAATATGTTATTGCTAACACTGGCTGACTCCAGTTGTGTTCAACCTAATCGTATGTGACATTCGAGACATTCCATAGACAGCAGCACATCGGTCTCTCTGTTAAAGAACCAACAACCTTCATCCAACTGTGGTGTGGCTAAGGACAGTTCAGAGACACTGGACAAGCTTATTCATGCTAGGATGTCTGGACCCTGCAGCACCCAGATGACACTTGACCCAGCAAGAGCATGTTCTGATGGTAAAGAAATTGAAGAATGAAGTTAATGTTTATTAAGAAGGTCTTGGCTACTACAGGGCTGACAAGAAAACATGAAGGATGAATCTGGGTTCCCATCAAAACTATACGAGTGGGAAACTATATGGAAAATAAACTCTATCTGCTAATGGATGTAGTGGCTCTGGATTCTGGGTTCCGAGCTGGCATGGCCTCTCTGAAAGTGTTTCCGCCGCTTCCATGCGAAGTCATATGTTTTTATTAACCATGGGTAGATTTTCCCACTCCAGTGAGTTCATAATATGATTCAGTATTCTGTCACAAGGGGTCCGGGTAAAGAGATAACAGTGTTTATTCTCTCAAGATTGTTGGTTTAATAGAAGACTCTGGTTAGTAAGACAATATCAATCCAACATTCTAAAAATACAAACCGATTCATGTGTGTGTTTGAGAGGGTGAAAGAAGACAAGACTAAGCAACAGGATAGCCAAATGAACCAAGATATGTGCCATTAAGTGCATTACTGTTAAGGAGGTTAAATGACTACTGATCACTCCTATTACTGCTGTAAGTTATCATATGGAGGGTAGTGGGACGACTGGTCTTCTCTAGCTTGTAGCTGAAGGTGATGAAGGAACTGCTGTATTGGGCATGACAGCAGGAAACTGAAATCCAGCATAGGACCAGTGTGTGGCAACATGCTGTGTGTCACTCCTTAAAAGCGTATTGTTACTGTGTTTATTGTCTTGTTCTTGTTGTTATACAATCGGTCAGTTTGCTCACTTATCATTCATGATTCTTTTGCTCATCAGCACAACAATTCAACACTTTTAATGTGATGGACCTGGTGTTTGTAGATTCATCTGCAAACAGTATGGTATCACCTCGGAACACCTGGAAACATCAAGTGAGGAAATGGCAGTGGGCAAGCGTCCAAGTATGGACAAAATTGTGTGTGCGTCAACCTCCACTGGCAGCAATTTCCTAGCCAATGTCTAGTCACTGGACAATAAACTGGATGATCTCGGGGGATGAAGGCGTTTCCGAAGGCATGTGAGGAATTGCTGTGTTTTCATTTTTCCCAAAACATGGCTGACCGCCAGCATGCCGAACTGCACAATCCAACTGGAGGGTGTTTCATCTGCCACACTGATCGGACTGAATCATATGTCAAGGAGGAAGTGTAAGCTTTCTCATAAATAACGTGGGCCGCTGATGTTGGGTCTCACTGTTCACCAAACCCGGAGTATCTGCTGATTCTTTGTTTTTATGACTGCGGTTTATATTATAAGGAATACTGACATTGCACTGAATGAATTTCATAGCATCACCACATACAAAAATGCATATACTAGGGGATTTCGCCTCACTTAACCTGTCTGACCTATTACTTTCTTTTTACAAGCGGGGGCTGAATCACGTGCAGCTGGTCATGAAAATGGTGTGGTGTCGGACCCGGGACGTGGGGGAAAATCTTCAGGTCTGTTTTGTTTCAGTAGACTTGACTATCTCCAGAAACTTATTCCCTGATATAGACGAATGTGACACTCAAACCTCAAAGGATACTCCTTAGTTTTAACATTGGTAGGGACCAAATCTGCCCCAGACCCTGTGCCCCCATAAACATACATGGTACTTCCACAATACTGGGACATGTCTCTACCATCCTTACCTAAGTTTACACCCTTGATGTTACCAGTCACCAACTTCATAATAGCTGTATATATGACTATGTACCAACCAAAATCTCCGGAGAACTTCCTAAAAGAATACAAACCAGCACAAGAATATTTCAGTCTCAAGACGGGTAGACGTAAAAGTTCAACCATGAACTTCATGAAGCAATCAAAAGCTGAAAATGACAGAACAGCAACAAATAGTAATTGCAGTTTGGCAGTACCCTTCACACATGCCAAATATAGAAGGGCATTCAGACATTTATAGATTGCAAACCGGTCACAAGTAGTCATGGACACCAGAAGCTCTCTTGCAGACAAACTGAAAGCTTTCTATGCCTGGTTTGAGCTTGCTAAAAAGGAATCTCCTGGGCGAGCTCCTGCTGCACTGCATGACCCTAGTTTTGCTATTTCTGTGGATGAGGTGAAGAGGACTTTCAAATTAGTCAACATCCACAAGGCAACTGGACCAAATGAAGATTCAGGTTGTGTTTTAAAAGTCTGCAGCAACCAATTAGCAGCTGCTTTTCACTGACAATTTTAAAGTCCCTCTGAGATATTTCAGAGTTCTCACCAGCTTCAAAAGCACCACCATTATCCCAGTCTTAATGACTGCTGCCCAATGCCACTTATTTCCATTGAGAAGAAGCGCTTTGAGAGGCTGGTGCTGGAACATTGGACCTCCTCCAATCTGCTTAGCAGGCCCACTGATGATGCCATATCCCTTGCACTCCACAACACTCCCGCCCACCTGCACAATAGAAACTGTTATTCCAGGCTATTATTTGTGGATTATAGATTGACATTTTACATTGTCATCCCTTTCAGATTGACTACCCAGCTCCTGGAACTAGGACTTAATGCCATCCTCTGCAACTAGATTTTAAACTTCCTCACTGGCAGACCCCAATCACGTGCGTGTCGGCAGTAATTGATCTTCCACCCCGGTTCTTTCCACAGAGCTGCTTTCTAAACCCCCTGCTGTACTGCCTTTACACCAACAAATGTGTGGCCCAACACAGCACCAGTTCCATTATAAAATTTGCTGACGACACCACCATCATAGGCCTTATCATAAACAATGGAGGAGGGGGAGGAGGCCAAGCCCCCGAGGTAGTGCTTTCTTCCAAGCGGTTCAAGACCATAAACACCATAAACATCAAGATTCAGGCAAACTTTTTGTCCAAAGGTCCTGTGACTACTCAACAAGTACTGATAAAATCTACACTTTAATACTAATATTGTTACACTGTCACGGTTACATAATATAACTTCTGCTGCAGTCACTCACACTTTATCTTACTTCATATTGTAATGTCGCACATACTACAGGATCATTCTTGGTGTCTGCTGTGTTGTTGTTATATATTGTTACTTATTTTCTGGACACATGTTAAGAGTGAACAAGCAAATTAGAATTTCAGAGTAATCAGTAGACATGAAAATAAAATTTTGCTTCCTCCAGTTCTTGAATCCTGAAGCAGCATCATCCCCATATTTTTGTCCGCGTAAAGCATGTGCACTCGAGGCTGCTAAAATATCTCCAAAATTAACATCCACGTACGTACAGTGTTATATAAGGATAACCTGAATTACAATGTATAAAAAGCATGTCTAGTCATGGAGATCTTTGGCGGGAGCCCTTTGTTAAGCCAAACCACGAAAAAAAGGACAAGGGAGCCTGGAAGAAACGTTTGAGGGATGCGAGATAAGGGCAGCAGACAGGGCTCTTGCTCCTCCAGAGTGGGAGGAAATGCACAAAGCAGGTGAAAGCTGTGGAGGTGGAAGCTGAAACATAGTTTACAGCTCCACTTAAGCTGTAACAGACCCCCACAAGTCAGCATGCGATGAAAAGAGCTCTCAGCTCCAGGTGACAGCAAGCCCAGGCCATTGGCTGGTGTAAATTATGACGCGTCCGTCAAGTTGGCGATTTTCTCCGCATGCGCCTGTTCGGCGCCGTGTGGCGTCGCACACACGCACATGACCGTTTCCATGCAGACACTGTATTGTCGCTTAGCGAGTGGGTGTACCTGCTGGACTGAGTGTCTGTGTAAATGAGCTGCTTGGCATTTTAAAGCTTTGTTTTTTTTTTTTGTAAAGAGCGAATACATTCTCATTAATGGAGGCTGACTAACAGCACGTTGGTTCATCAAGGTGGATAGAAAGGGGAGCCTGACGAGTGTGAATAATCAACCTGCGGCTGAATAATTTTTCGTTTTACCTATAAATTTTGCCTACCAGCTGCGATTTATGCTCAGAACTGTTCTTTACACAACTGATCAATCCATCCATCCGCGTCCTACTGTCGAGATTTTATTAGTGGGCTTAGGTTTGCATTTCACCTTCACCTTATTTCCAGCTCTATTTCCCTCCATCTGATGTTCAAATGTGAGAGGGGAGATCAATACTTTCTCCCTGAAGCTGAAGTGTGATTTTTTTTCCCCCTCTTCAGACTTCAATCCAAGGATCAAAACGTCTGCACCAGACAGGCCTCTCGCATCCAAACGTGTCTTAAAAGACAAAGAGAGGACATTAATACTGAGAGTGTGTCACTGCAACACTGCAAAAATACACGTGGGGACACACATTTGTACCCCCTTACAATCCCTCGGCTGAGAGTCTCCTGCGTAATTGCACGGATGCTGGAAATGCCTTATGACAAGGCGCGTCCAGCCTGATGCCAAACCCTCATTCTCGGTCTTGTCACGTTGTTTCCCAGCCTGGCATTGGAAGGCTTTCTGGTGTAGAGCTGCTGCACAGAGGGTGATAGATGGCCCGATTTAACTGTTTGCACACACGGAGGGAATACCAAGCGCATATCTCTCTGGTGTGTAGCGGTCTGGCTGGTCGGCCCATTTCCTCCTAGGTGCTAGTGTAGGAAAATACTGCAGAGTTACTGCTCGGTGGTGATAAACTAGTAGTCCACCACATCACACAGATCCATAAATAAAGCAAGATAAATACATGTCAGTATTACTACTGAGTCGAGATTAACCAATTACCTTATGGGGAACTTAATATCATGCACATAAACATCTATGAGGAAATCTATCAAGTAGTCAGATTCAATTTTCCTGTCCATTTTTGATAGCTACTTTTCTAATGCAGGAAGATTACCTAAAGCCTATCACAGAAATCGCAAGGTAGGGTACAAGCTTGGAGCAGATGCCAGCCCTTTCCAGGACACAGACACACACTTGAGCACAAGCCAATGGTAATTCAGATATATCGATGACCCACTGGGCAGTAACTGGCGCAGAAATGCATGTAAACACAGGAAGAACATGCAAACTCCTCACGCAGAGGCTGCTGATTTGGATTTTTATTAACGAGATAACATGCTTTTCCTTAGCGTCAGGATTAATTACCCGATGTACGAAAATGAGATTAGAATTCTGTGCAGCTCTGCAGTGTCCAAGAACCCCTGTTGGCCAGTCAGTCTTATATACTTTGTCTCACGAGAGACAAGTAGAACATGACAAACTGGCTCGTGGGTTCCCGGTTCCTCTAAAAAGCCAGGCGTCAGCCCCTTATAATGAGACTGCTCACTGCCGCAATAACAACAAAGGTGTCTCTCGGAGCAATTCTTAATGAGTTAAAAGGTGGAATCACATTAACATCTTTAAACATTGCTTTTCTTTTTTTATCGTTTAATTATTGGTTTTTGCTCATTCATTATAAAGCGTACCGTTCAAATTCTGCTCCTATAGGCTTGCAAAGGTACAATGTGTGCTAAACAGGCAAACTGTCCATAGCCAAAAAAGCCCAGTATATTTGTTCTGCGATTAGCATTTTTTAAATTTACTTTAGGAATGCTGAAGTTTGGCCAGGGATGTCGTCGTCCCAATGGTTGCACAAATGACATCCTCAAGGGTTACCATAAGCCAGTGTCAGTTTGCTGCATGTATTCTCCACGTCCTTCCTAACAATGCTTGTTAATCATTCCATTTTCTGCCAGTCCCCCCCCACCCCCCCCTTCAAAATCCCCTTTAATTGTCTGTGTAGTGTTATGAGCTCGGTATTGAGGCTTTGCTTTCAAGCCTCACCGCATCTCCGTCAGGATAAGCCATAGCTGCGAGACAGTGATGAAGCAAAAGGCTCGTTATCTCGAACAGAAATTCAGAATTTTCTGTTATTTATTTATTTTCAAACAAATGACTGTCTAGGTTGTCTTAAAAAGACCAATTCGTATTTCACATTTTCACAGAATTTTCAGCAATCATGCATGTGATTAACTCTGAAAATATAATAGGGTAAATTTAATTCTTTTTGTTTGGTCTTAGCCGAAGAAATACATATAATAATTAATGTATACAATATTTATATTATATAACATATAATTAATGTAATAAAAACCTGATACAATGTATTACATTAATAAGTGACAGACACAGATACAATGTTAAGTATTTCATGTTATATAATAAGCAATCTGTCAGGTTTAAAAGAATCTGACAATTGATTTAGAATTACAACATATACTGTATAGATTACAATTTTCCATGCATTTCCCTTATGGAAATCTAGACTTGACTGTTATGGATCCCATCCATCCATCCATCCATCCATCCATCCAGCCATCTTCTAACTGCTTATCCTGGCCAGGGTCACATGGAGCCAATCCCAACACTGGTTATGGTGGGGGTACCCAGTATACCTTGAACAGGATGCAATTCCATCACAGGACACATATACAACCATTCCCTCTGGGCAATTTGGAGACACCATTTAGTCTAACTGCTGCTTTTTGGACTGTGGGAGGAAACCTGTGCAACATGGCAGAGGTGGGACTCCCAACCTTGGAGGGGTGAGACCACAGTGCTACCCACTGAGACACTGTGCCAATCACGCATGCACAATACATGCAAAAATGAAAAAAAAAATACAGTGTGAAACATTGCAGATGCAGTGATTCTGTTCACAACAGTTTCTGTGAGTGGGGGAGGATGAGAAATACCATGACATTTCAACATAATAGAGGCAATTGATTAACGCTTAACTACTACTGCCAATTGCTCTGACGTGTATCGTATGAGACTACAGCTGCAGCAATATGCCAAATATTAACAGTGTTTCTCTTCATCACAGATCACTGAATAACCACTGAGTAAATAATTCAATAACCATCACTCTGATACAAGCATCAAGATGCAAAATTTTCTCATTTTAAAAATCAAATTATATTTATTTCATTACTTTGCTCATTTAGGCTCTATGTTTATTATGAGCTAATCTCACTGTTATGGTGTGACTAGGAACAGAGTGTTTCAAGTACAATGCACAAGTAACGTGTCTGGTTTATTCACTTTTGTCTAACTGGAAACATTGGTAGGGAGCATGCCCTGATTACAGTGTGTTGCTGCACCCACTGCACAACAAACCACCACAGGGATAAGAACCTGAGTGCAGCCTTGGCTATACCTCAGCACCACACTGTCTGGACCAGTGTGAGGTTTTTCCAGTGACTGGAAAGCCAATCCTGGAATGCCAACCCCCAAGTTATTTCCTGTAAGTTGAAGGACCCCTTTGAAGGGCTGGATTTAGATTGACATCATATACCCAGGCTGATGCAAATGCGGGTTAATGGCCCAATGGAGTAGGATCACTTGGGGCATTCATGGGATTTGAACCAACAACCTTCCAATAACTGGCACAGATCCCTAACCTCAGAGCCACGACTCCGTCCAGCAAAGTGAATGGAGTGGAGACATTAAATGGAGACATTACTTGTTTAAATTGATTTCTCAGTGATATTTACATGTATGAGCTTTCAATTATTCACCATTTAAAGAACACAGTCACACAGTCTACTTTGTGCAACAGTTGCACAAATGTGGTATGTGTGATAATTATATTCTTTACATCGCTGATGTTGCTAATGGTAATTTGAATTAAATTTAAAAGAGAAGTATTTTTACTTTGTGTAATGGATTGACATTTAATGTTGTATCAAACATGATATATTACAATACTGTAATAACTTTATATAATGTAGTCATTTTCGACATATTAGTTGTGAGCAGAATGATATTTTTATATACAGATACTCCTAATAAAGGGGTTCAATTCTAGCAACCGGCTCATAAGTTAATTTGGTCGTCAGTCGAGTATCATTAATTCCTGAAGTCCAATCGTATATTACCACCAGAACATCAATGTTTCTCTGACTTGCCATTTTCTAAGCAATGGTACAATGTCAAAAAAACACAGAAAAAAACATGGCAGACACTGTTATTTGCATATATACTCTGATACCAAAACACCGAAGAACAGAAACAAGGCTGCCTGACACTGTATTGTAAAATGCTGCCGTCCTTCGGACGAGATGTAAAACTGAGGTCCTGACTCTCCGACGTCATTGAAGACCCCTGGGCATCTTTTGAAAGAGTCTGTTTGTAGACCTCTGGGCATCATGAAATGAGCATGCAGTGAGTTTCTCATGAATGGCCAATGACCATGGCTAAGGTAAGACCAACCAGTATATTGTATTGTCTCCATGGAATACAAGATATTCTCATTCAGCAGAAGGTGAATGCCTTTTGGTGACCAGTTATGTTTGCTTTTAACACGCCACGCTGTCCATGCGTGAATCTGGCAGCAAGGACAATAATTATTATGATTGGTTCGAAGAGTGCATGCAGAGCTCATGTAAAAGGAACAGCAGTGAAGTTTTTCACATACAGTACACTCCATTATCTTGAAACGATCATTCTAATTCCAATGCTTGCTATGTTTTGTTCCCTATGACAGAGTAAAAATCTTTTAGTGTAATATATGGCCTTAACCCTGCTGACTCTTATGGCCCTTGTGATGTGAAAATTGCAAGTGTATAACATGCAATATCAATATTAATACTACAGATTGTGCACCTCTGTTAAGAATGATTGTGACTGGTGGTTCACTGTACATGCAGAGGCTGCATAATGAGAAGCGTGTAAGTTTTCCTTTTGTATCAAGCAACAAATGAAGTGGCAGTACGATGTGTTTGATTTAAAATGATTTTATTTGACACTGCACGTCCTCAGATGTTATCATTGCACCTGTGCACATGGCAGTGTCAATGCTGAAATGATTTATATCATGCAACCCTACTATAGCATGTATGGCCCACATGGAGAACTTAAACAATTTGTCCCCCCTTCCCATTTTTTGCTTTGATTCCAATTGTCATTGTTTTTGATTAAATAATTCCCACCGTAACCTATGATCCAAATACTTCACTTATGTTTAATAAGTAAATGTTTAATATGTCTATTATGACTATGACTAAGATAGCCCTGGGTCTCTTTGTGACTATATGATATATATATATATATATATATATATATATATATATATATATACATACACAAACACACACACATATATATATATATATATATATATATATATATATATATATATATATATATATATATATATATATATATATATATATATATATATATCAATCACACACTGCATCAACAAGAGCGTAACCACAATGGATTGTCAAATCAATTACAAACTTCACTTCTATGAGTCCAATATGCTGATTTTTGCAACTGCGTTTATAATTGTTTGTGAATGGGAATTTTAATTAAATCATGTCCAATCTAAATATCATGTTCTGGGCAACTTAAATGACACTGGAAACTAATGACACTGACACAAATCCATCCATTTCCCCTTCGATCTTCCAGTTTATATCAGAGCAAATGAATGATTGTATTCCCTTCATTGCTGCTAATTAATAGGTTGCAATGTTTTAAGTGCCAATAAATTAATGACACACCATGTATAGTAAAATAAACGAAATATGTCCAAGAATGCATGATTCTTCTCAACCAAATCCATTTCAGAAAATTATGAATTAACCATCAATGTGATACTATGTACATGTTAATGTAGCCCTCAATATGTTCTACTAGTGAATGCACTGATACAAATCGGCAGGTAAGAACTGAAAAATCACAGTGAGATGAACAGAAAAACAGGACAATTGTACTCTTTTCATCTTAGGACACACTTGATTCATCCAAATCAGTGTGTATTGTTCTGATTATGTTTGTGGACTTAGCCAAGACAGCGATTAATTTTCTTTCATATAAGAGCCTTTTTGAACGTCGAATATTTCATTGGAAAATGAAAAAATCAATTTCCCCGTATCACTGAGGGGTGGCTGGAGTTATCGCCGTGTATGAGAATCTTGCTCCACTTTGACACGGCAGCCTGTACCCTGTTATAGGTATATTCGTATAGAAAAATGTAGCAAAAAAAAATGATCAGGTCTGACTCTTCGGGATATAACACTGAAGATCTAAATACTGTAAGTGTTTATGGAACAATAGGTGCATCATTTGGAAAACAACATTTGGAAGTGTTTGGCCTGTAGAAATGCGGCTACGTGACATGCAAGCATATGAATAGGTGGAGTGGATGCTTTTCATTATTTTGTCCTTCATTTCAGTTTTGGGCCTCTTGATGGGTGCATGATGAATGTTGTTTTGTTGCTTGACTTCAGCCTAATAACCTGCTTAGACATTTATGAACAGCCTTACAGGCTATAATTCTTTTAGCTCAACAAAATTTATGAGCAAAACCGTAACGGTATAAAGGTTTTTTTAAAATGTAAACCCTATTTTTTACTCCTGTTAACAAAACATGTTCATTGTTTTAGATAACTAATTGATTGTTATTTGCTTACAATTCATTTACGTTAATCCATGTGATACTTTATCAGGACGAATGCACCTTTAGCATTGAACATATAGTCCCCACAATGTAATATAAACCTAATCCAAACATACACACACACACACACACACACACACACACACATGTGAATAAACATACGGAGATGCACAGTTAATTAATTCCATATGAAGAATCCATGTCCACATGTGTGCTATTAAACATATTACACATATTAACCATATTTTTTTCAAAGTATGCACATTTCCTCATGTAAATGATATTTGGTATAACAAGAAATGTCCACATTTATGGCGCTTACAGCTAATTGAGACTAATTAATTAAGAGCTAGGAGGGAACAAAACCCAGTACACCCTTTGGTCTGCAAGGCGTGAAATTAGCCACCTGTGCAATAATATGTAATTATGCCCTCATCTTCCATAACTGCTTATGCAGCCTAAGGTGGTGGTGAGTCTGCAGCCTGTTGCAAAAGCTGCAGGGAATGTGACAGCATACAGCCTGGAAGACAGTTCAGTCCCTCATAGGGCTAACACACACTAACTGTATGTCTTTGAACTGTGGTAGGAAACCACAGAGTTGTCTGTGTTGCCAGGGAAACGCAGAAAGAACGTGCAAACTACACACATCCATAACCCATCAGGTGCTGCAGCGTGGTGCTACCCACCACAGTGACTGTTTACTTCCTTTACAGTGGATCAACACATGAGCACCGTATTCCGTTTTGGTTTTCACCCATACCTGTAGGAAATGAAGATGGGCAGGGGGCTAAAATGCTAATTCACTGACAAGGCAGTAATCAGCTGAACGCATGGTAACTGAACCACACCCAAACCCTTTACAGTTCTCCCTATTTAGCCTGATTCTGATTAGCATATTGGTCCAGTGAGCTGCTCATTCCACTTCGCTTTCTCATTATTATTGTATTGCCCCTGCCCATTCACACAAACTGACATATGATTAACGTGGACATGACGCTCTGTCTGCCCAGGTATCCTGTTTCCTCATCATTACTGATTACACACCTGTACTAATTATGCCTGAATTCTAAAATTTACTATGAACTCATAATGGCAGATGCGGGAAAGATCCTTCAGAATGGAACAGTGAAGGTGTACTGATTAGGGGCAGCAAAAATACCCTCCATCCATCCATCCATCCATCCATCCCTATTTGTCCTATGCAAGGTCTTGGGGGTCCAGAGCCTTTCTCAGAAACCGTAGGTGCAAGACATGGAATAACCCAAGAAACCATCGCAGGATACACATGGCATTCAAACACACATGCACACCTATGGGCCCCCATGACATCACGGGGAGAACATGCCAACTCCACACACATGGAGCCAGAGCAGAACCTTAAACCCTGATCCTAGCAGCAGAGTCACCATGCTACCTCCAACGAACAGATCAGTAAAAAAATTAGGAACAAAATCTTCAAATTGTCACATTTTCTATCATAGGTTGCCAACAACACTTTGGAAGTAATGCTTATATATCCAATAATTCCGTAGATATTACCTTAGCTAAGATGAACTTAGTATGGGTTACACAGACATCCTTTGTCATTTTTACCGGACAGCTCGTGATTATAGAACTATATGGAAAGTTGTCGAGGTGAATTCAGATATGACACATCTACCTTTCATATATGAAAAGCTGTTTGTAGTTAATTAGGGAACAGAATGAGACATCAGCCACTGTTCTCTTCCTTAGTGTCCCAAAAGACTTATTTCACGCTCCACTGATTGCCACCCATAAGGCACAAAACGCAGACACACACACACACACACACACACACACACACACACACACACACACACACACACACACACACACACATACGTTTGTAATTATATCTTTGTAGGTACTCTCCAATCATTTCTATAGGGAAACCTCTAATCCTAACATGATGACCTTAACCCCTACCTGGCCCTAACCTTAACCATAAGTAACCAAACAAAATGCAACACTGTTGCCATTTTTTGGTTGCATTCTCAGATCTTTGTGGAGACCTGAAAAATGGTCCCCACAATGTCAAAATAACAGGTTTTTATTACATTGTGGGGGACAACAAATCCACACACACACACACATGCAAACAAACATACAGAGATGCACAGTTTATTAATTCCATATGAAGAATCCATGTCCACAGGCGTGCTAGTAATTATTTTAGCACAGAATTGTTTTTTTAAAAAAAAGAAATACAGAAATTCAGAAACTTTCCAGTAAATAAATTTATGAGGCAACGGACTTTGGGGAGAAACTGCGTACTTTGAATTACAACTAGCATGATGACCCCGTATTATGGTAATACACCGTATTACCCCAGAAACAGCCACTACTTTGCTATTACACCCAACCGGAGCAATTACACGCATTTCTTCATACTCACTGCAACCCAGGGTACAGATTGCAAATAGATAAATGGACTGGGCCATCATGGGATCAGGGGTTGTCAATATTTTAAGCTCCTTAGATGTATAATAACTCATTTGTTTACTCATCAATCTGGTATAGCCATTAATCAATTCATATTCATGACACTAGTATTGCTCTGTGATATTGAGCACCACCTTGAACATATATTCTGCAAATGAAAGTCTTCCAGTACCTGCAGATATTGACCGTCCCTAAGTATTACTGATGTGAAACACTATTCAAAGATTGATCAAAGCAGACATCAAAACACTTTGCTGCTTGATTTGTGTTTCTTCAAAATACATCATTTTCAAGCAAATATTTATACACTGCCGCACAGAAACTATGCTTGCAGGAACAGGCCTTTAAATTTGTGCTTCCTCAACTACAGAAATAACCACAAAAATACACTACAGTTTCTCCCTGTTCCAAATTGGTCATTCTGGAGGAAGTATCTAATATTAACTGATTTCTTTGGGTATAAAACACCTGTCGCCTAAGTAACTGGTTGTTGTTTTAAATATAAAATCACATCAGGGAAAAAAATAAACGGAAGATTTCAAAATCATTTCTGCCTATTTTATTTATTGTTGTCACAAGAGACAACTAATGTCTGATATTACAGAACACACACATAGACACACAGACGCACACACATATGTATGTATATGTATATATGTAAAACGCATTCTTAAGTCAGCATGTATTTAGAATCTCAAAACCAAGCTTCACTTCATGAAAAAGGCATGACTTGGCATTATTTAAAAAATGTGTAGCTTATATATTTACAGTACGATTTGGACCCCCCCCCCCCAAAAAAAACAAAAAAAAAAACCAAAAAAAAACAAAAACAAATCGAGCTGACAGTGATTTTTTTTTTACTGTTGCACATTTTAAGTCCCTCACAGACTACTGCTCATTATTTAAATTTGGTTAAGAAGGATTGTTGGACTCCAGGAGAAAGTTAATTGCACCTTGAAGTACAATTAGTATGATGATTTATTCATAACTTATTACTTTGGCATGAAATTTAGTACTACATTTATTGCTTCCTTCCATCAATTGTAATTTTTTGCCCTTCCTCATTCTCCTTATGAATAGCAGCCTGGACTCTGACGACAGAACCAATGTGGGACCAGTGGTTATAAGAATGATGTTTAAACATTCATAGCAATTTCTACCCAGAACAATAGTAGCCCACCTGTTCACTTATCCCATCACTCAACGAGGTTGATTAACAATGACACATTCCTAGCACGTTCATTTTGGAATCTCAGCCTGTAATGTTTCAAAGCAAAATTTTTAATTAACTCCAAATCTTGACCTGCATTTTAATGACCTGCTCAGTACCTGATCTCCCTAATGTCTACTGAAAAAAATGTGTAGTTTGTTTGTAGATTTCTGATTCAGTAGTATGCGAATGATATTAGCAGAAGAATCTGCATCCTTTGTGGCGTCCATCCATTCATAATCGCTTATCCAGTACAGGAACCACATGACACAGAGCCCTTAAAATTTGTAGGCATGTATGAAGTACAATTTGGTATATCAGAGCTCATAAATGTATGACGTCAATACCTGAAGTTAGACTGGGCAATAGATTACTAAGGACTCTAGTCTGATATTTGGTGTCACAATGGTTACAAGGGGACAGTCTTTCTACAAGCAAGAATCCAAACAAGCTTGTAGATTCTTGGGCGTGACTGAAATGTGGTGTGGTGCCTTTGCTGGATGAGGTATTTACAGTAATACATGGAGGAGGCTACTTCTCCATAGGATGGAGCTGTGGCCTGCTTAGCTGAAATTTGTAAGATCTACACAATAGATATTACCTTGTCTAACATATTTAAAGTTGTCTGTCAGATGCTTTGCTTGGTGATGGCCAAATGAAGCTTCATGAACATCAATTTAGCTCTTTTTTGAATAGAGAGCACCATCTGGTGGTGTCAGAAAATACAGCAATTGGTTCATGAAGCTTCATTTGGCTATCACTTGCTTTGCTGTCAATATGGTGTTTCTGGGAACTAAGGTGTGTCACAGACAATGCTTTCCTAAGATGTCACATGTAGAACCTCCAGTATTTTAAGAGTGAAGCCAACCGAACATTCTAGGTGGTGTCTCTGCAGCTTTCTGACTGTCGGCCATCTGCTGACCAAATAGCTCTACACCACACTAAGCTGGTGGAAAAGACCTATGTGCGTGGACATTTACCTGTGGGGCATGATCATAAACAGTATGACTGTTGGTGTATTGAGGTCTCTATGTGTGACACAGAGTGTGTGTAGAATTGTCTAATGAAACAGGAACCGTCTTGTAAGTGTAGCAGGGTTGTTACCAGTACTGCTTGACTTGCAGCGTGTAATAAACCACAAACCCTTTGAACTGAATTAATGCATTCAGCCGAAGTGTTTATCTTAAATTAAATAGACCAGAAACCAGAAATTGGTTTTCTTCAAAAAAAAAGAAAAGAAATGAGTTATTAAAAATAGTAACTAGCATGGAAATGAAACGATAAACATGCAACAGCAGCAAACAGTTTTTCACTGATGAAGTACCTATAACTCTATAAATTATTTTAACTCTCGTTAGTTTCAGGCATTCGAAAACCTCAGCCTTTGAGCATTTTGTTTGCCAGCTCTCGGACCCCCACCCACCTCCCCCATCCTGGCATTAAAGCACTAAATTACAAAGGAATTACAGTGTCTCACTGGGCACTGTTGTGCCATCCTGCCTCCAGGATGTGCATTGGCCTCTGTGTGTGTGTGTGTGTGTGTGTGTGTGTGTGTGTGTCTGTGTGTTTATATGTGCATGGGTGAAGCTTTTATGCCTGTAACATTAGGGACTGACTTGGTTAGGTGTGTTGCCATTTATCATTCTCCCTAAGATAAATGTCAAGTAACAGTGGTTCCGAAATGAATTAGAAAGTATGTATGTGTGTATATATATATCAGTTTACATGATATCACATTTTACATGATACCTTTATGATTATTCATTTCCGGCTTCGGGATGCACGGAGGAATGTCCACCTGGAACTTTGCAAAAGATGCCAAGGGAGAACAAAGCAAAGCATCCGGTCCTTTCACAAAGTTAGCTATTGAAATGTCAGCGCTTTCCAGAACTGCTTAGGTTTTCTGGCTTCTTCTTTCTTATCTTAATGTTGCCGATATCTCAAAAGCAAAAATGCTTGACCTGTCAAAATAATGTCACGATAGCTAAAGCATTTAGATAAAGTTTTCGTGTTGTATACATCCTAAGATAGGCTACCAGCTTAAAACTACCTTGTAGTACATAAGCAGTTTGCCCGGATCGGTCCCTGTCTTGTCTTATCGGCTGTTTCCCAGTTTGGCCAGCAGGTGTCACTAGTCATTCTGTTCAGTTCTGTGTTTAACTCCTGTCACAGTCTCTAACATGTGCCCCAGTTCCCTGGGCCTCTTGAATGGACTAAGCAGGTGGCTGAATCATTGTGCTTCCCTGCTGACCAGAATCCAGCTATAAGTAGGCTGGACTTGGTGCCCCCTTGTTGACTGTGTTTCTTTTCAATATTCGTTCTTGCTTTTGGTGTCATTTTTCCTGGCTTTCCCTGCTTGTGTCCAGTATTGTAGTTTTGTCCTTTATTCCTCGTTTTTCATATGTAACTCCTTGGCCATTGTGTGTTGGATGATTATTATTACTCTCACCTACAGATAGTTCAGGTTGCTCTAAGTTCCCAGTATTTGGTTGATTGGTTATGGCCTGCACATATTCCTTGTCTAACCGTCCTCTCTTGTATAAATATGAGCCTGCCTATGCTCTTTTCATCAGTTCATCATTGTATGTGCTGCTTGACTAATCTTCCTGTCTGTTAGTACATACTTTCGTTTAGATCCTTCATGGTTCTCTTGCTTCATGTCTTTTTGAGTTTTGTTTGAAAATAAAGTTCCCTGTACTAGTAGCTGCAAGTGGATAGTCATCATTCACCGTTCCATGTTGCAACACAGTTAGAAGTTTTAAAAATATGAATGTTTACATATTCTTTCACCAGTGTGAAAGCAGAATGATGAATGTCTTATAACGTCATTTAACTTTCAACACAATTCACTTCACGAAATTCTTGTTCATAATCTTATGCTTCCACGAGCATGTCCCACACTGTTGCTGGAATAAACAGAACATTCTAAGAAATATGCATAAATATATCGAACCATTTTCTCAGTCAGAAACCTTCAGCAACCTTCCTAAAACTGTGCAAAAAAATTGGGCCACTTTACAATAAGGCTCACTTTAGCCACTTGTAAATGGTAGTAACTCATTAATAAAAAAGAAAACGGTGTTATAACTTGTTTAAAATTGTCTATTAGTAATTTACAAAGTCTTACAACCTAATTAATAACCAGATTATAAACCATTCATGAACCCATTATATGGGTAGCTTTATTGTAAAATGGCACCAAAAATTGTCATGCACATTTCAAATTGTATACAGGGTAGTGATTTATAGTAGGTAAAACTATACTGCAAATGATATCAATGCTGTTTGCAATGCAGTGTACAACAGTAATTCATGATATTTTATTGGCCTGCCTCAATTTTCAAACATAAATTAATCTGTTTTTGAGTCATTACCAAGTATCCTTTTGCGTATATTCATCTCAAAGTTGTTTTAACTTTCATGTTTACAGTTTCAGGTTGCCTCAACTTGACTTGGCTTATGTAAGGGATGCACAGTGAAGAACATACACCTTCTGCTTATTATCACCAACCTTTACTGCTTGAATGTCACCACTAATAGAGCTTTTAAGCTAGATGTGTTTAATGCACTACATACATGGTACCTGACATTAACCTTCTGACAAATAGATTTTAAATCAGTCTTTTGGACCTGTGGGAGGGAGTATGTCAATCATTTTGTTATGTACAAATGTGTCTGGCAAATTATTATTGCATTTTTCTGTGTTGCTGTGAGTATACTGCGCTGTACTTTTGCAAAGATCTTCCTACATGGCAACCAAATTCTGTAATATACACCAAATTAACATATGACTGGACAGCAGGATGTTTTGGTGAGTTATCGTGTCCCAGTGTGTTGCTTCAGTATATTCCGTTGCTATCTGTCGCCTGTCAAAGCTTTCAATTTACATGTACAAACTGGTTTGATTCATTTGAAGGTTGCACACGGAAATCTCCTTCCATTTAATTCTGATCAGTATTATTTGCAAACCCCTCATTCATTCCACCTCACAATTTCCTTCCAGCTGCATCATTTTGCCCAGCAGGGGATCAGAAACTGCCATCCCTCTCACTGTTCGGTAGGTCCCGGCCTGTGGAGGTTGGGCAGGTTTGAAATACATCAGTTTGCTCTGCAAAAGAGCACCAAACCCCAAGATTAAATGTGTTTTCAGGCTCATGTTGTATTTTCTTCATAATACTTTCAAGACAAACAAGTGATACAAATCATAAAGTACTTAGATATAGTCTAACAGCCCCAATGTTAGCATGCACAATAAATCAAATCGGTGCTCAAGGAGAGTTTAAAGGACAACATGAAGAAAATGGATGACCTGAATCAGGTAAATCAGTGTCGTTTAATGAAAACATAGGTCCTTTATATTCAGGAGTTATTTTGCAGATAAGGGTGACAGTGATTTATGCAATCTAAACAAATTTCTTTAAACAATGATGAAAGAGAAAAGTAAACTATCTGTGTCATCACAGCCAGGAGCTAAAAACAACTCCGCAGCCTGCATATGAGCTATTAAAAAGTTTTCAAGAAATAGTTTTGATATTAAACAGAACATGTTAACATGTTATAAAAGCACCTTTCCCAAAGTAAAACTGACAAGCGTGAAAAAATAAATGATACACAACTGTTGAATAAACAGTTTGACATACCTAGACATATTATCAGCAGTATGTCACAACAACATGCTATTCATTTCATACAGTCAGTGGCGGAACAACTATATACTGGGTCCTGGGGCAAGAATGGACCACGCCCACCCTCCCCCTTTCCAAATTCAGATGAGTTGCAGATGATGAAATTAGTACCCTCCAAATCTTGTTCCCATCATACACTGCAGTATTCATCAAACTCCACAGACATGATTTTTTTGTTAAATGCACACCTCGACAACAGTTTGACTACAAAACATTACAAACTATTGCATTTCAAATTTGTTTTAAATATTGTACCAAATACTTTTTGCGTAATGACTATCCACCATAATAAGATTATCTAGATAAAAAGGAGAGATATATAAGTAGCCAGTCAGAAACTCATGTGTTATGCATGACATAAGCACCTTAATCCTCACAGATGTTTAATTTCATGATTTGGTGTCAGGAGGAGGATCATTGCTGTTGGTGTGGCTGGGGCCTACCAGTCTCTCCCCCCCCCCCCCTCCCATGCAGTCAGGTAACTTATATTTCTAAAGTCTGATGGTTAATGAAAAATCACACCACAATTTAAGAACTTTCAATAAATTAATAATTCACATTGTATTTTAGAAATATTTTTTGTATATTAGTATTAAGGTTGAAAAGCAATTTTTTGCCAGCATAGTGTGTTGGATTATTATTATTTTGCCCAGTTTCTTTCTGTAACAGGTACGAAAATGTCATTACGATTTTGTGTTGAACCACTGAGCTGGATGCACGATTCACTCCAAAATGCTTTACCCCATGTATGTAAATATGTTATGAAACACAAAGGCGTACACCCAAGCTTTATTTTCACCATGCGCACATGTTAAGAGACCCAGATCCGGCGAGTGGCCCAGACGGACAGAGACCACGCTGCGTGCTGCGACCGCTCATGTCAGCAGCCGGTCCCCATAGCGACAGCGAAACCCGAGAGAACAGCTCTCTCTCCACTCAGCCTCGCACTGCCCATGTGGGAGCCTCCTACTCAAACAACCTCCATTACAATTGCCTTTTTTAACCAATACTAGTGTTTTTGTTTACATGTAACAGCTCCGAAAGGTTCCCAAAAAATCCATCAACAATGTGTTAATGTCGCAGATCTTTCTTTCACTATCTTTCCTGTCTCCATTCATTTTTTTGCTCCCCTCCTTGATAGTCTTGGTTTCCCCGCTGTCTCTCGCTGAACCCACTTGATGACTGCTTGCCGCTTATTTATTTCCTCCTTAATGTCCCTACTAGGTCTTTACTCCATTATTTTATAGATGTCTCTCACATCCTCTCAACCACACCTTCTTTGCTCACCTCCCCAACTCCCCTGACAGGCATGTCTCATTCACAAGGCTATGGATTAAAAAAATTTATAAAAAATGCCCAGATAAAACAAGTGGACATCGTACACAGCGTATGAGTGAGAGGAAGAGAAAGGACAGAAGGAATGGTTGTCTTATAAAATGCGGGGCAATAGCTACAGGACCCTCCAGCAACACATCCTGTAAAAGCCCATTATTGTAATTCAGGCCCTATTCACTAGCTGCCCTGCAGTGACCTTTCGTGTTTCTAAGATGAGACCCACGGGAGCTCCTGGTGCTCATACTTGTTTTTTATCGAATTTGTCCATTCCGTGCCAAAAATGATAGCCCCTGTGACTAAGGAGACAAATGGATTCATTAACTCGTGTGAGGGAAAATACAATTCATTAATCTGAGTGGCAGGTCACACAATATGACAGATTACAGCATTAGATCCATTGTTATAACCTTTAAATTAGCTACTTTTGAAACAACTTTCTGATTCCGGTACTTTTCAGTTAGAAACAGCTGTGATTATATTGTACCATAAACCTAGCAGATTAAATATATGGCTCTCTGTTGAGGTCATCAAAAATAATTCAACTGAAAGTGAAAGTGTGTTATTGGACATTGTTTTGAATATACTACTTTACTCTTATCCTAATTCTAGTATAGCTGTATGACACAACTGCATAATAATTAGGCAGCTATGTGAATATATTACCCTGCTTATGGAAAGTGATATTTGATAGAAACTCGCAACAACAGCAACTGAAGAGTGACCTCTGTCGCAAGTGGATGCTGTTTAACACACTGTGTTGCATAAATGTTTCTTTTTAATCTGATCTCCCTTGACACCAATAAGTCTCTTTTATAAGTCCCATTAAAAACCACCAGTAAGTCCACAGAAACCAGTTTATACCGGAACCTTTTCTCTTCAGCGTCGTGGCTTCTATGTGATGCCTCAAATGACAGCATTGTTACTGTCATCC
Source organism: Brienomyrus brachyistius (assembly GCF_023856365.1). NCBI lineage: Eukaryota > Metazoa > Chordata > Actinopteri > Osteoglossiformes > Mormyridae > Brienomyrus > Brienomyrus brachyistius. The sequence goes on from NC_064542.1 coordinate 14,297,403, forward strand.
TGGCCCGTTTTCATGAGCACACAATACAAACAACATGCAAGGATCCTTCCAGAAAGAATTCTTGCTTGGTAATAAATGAGGCTAACAACCTAGAGCAACAGTGACTTACATTTAAAGTATTCCTGCTGTAAACCAGCAGCACAAGAGAAGTATTTTTTATTTTAATGTTTATCCTCAAGGCGATGAAGGATAGCTTTAATTATAAACGGGCACGAAATCGATCGCGTGCGCTATAGCTTGTCACATTTACCTGTGGCTGTATCTTTCAGGGTCACCATTGCAGAAAGTGATTGGAATCACATGTCTCTGGGTTCAATCTAAAACTGAGAGTACAGTACACATGCTAATGCTAATTAACCATGCATTTAGCTATGTTTTTTACGAGTCAATTAAGAAAATGCACCTTAAAGTTGCGTTTTTGTGTGACGGGCAACAGGCATTTGATTCAAACGACTGCACTGTCGGCTCAGAGAAGCGAGCGCCGCTTGGATGCTGAGATGCACTGAACCGCATCTTTGGTGAGAGAGCGTGCATTTGAAATTGGCAGTGGAGCACCGTTATCAGCCTGGTGCTACTTTGGAGTTGAGAAGATGGAGAGATAGCTGAGCTGACAGCATGTGATTAGTCATGTAAAGAAGAGGAAAGAGGGAGGCCTGGGAGGAGCAGATTTCAGGCACAGATCCTGGCCACACCACTATCACACCAAAAACATGCTTGGGCAGTTACAAAAGCAGTGGGCTCCGGAGTGTAAACAAACTGTCCCCCTGCGACAGGAGTCTGGCTTTGTTGGACGTGAAGCTTTGAAGGAACCCTACAGCTGAAGCCTAGGGAAATGCCAACGAATTTCCGTCACGTTACAATGTAGGTTTAGATACAAAAAAAAATCATCCAGTTTCTGCATGAACAATGGTGAAGATTGACAGTACTGGGGGGATGTCAGATGGAGAGAAGGACGCTGTCATTCAGGGGCTTCAGTCCCAGATGCAGATCTTCTTCTGACATTCAAAGCTCTTAATAACCAAGCCCCATCATATCTTTCTGAACTGCTTCTCCAGTACCAGCCTCCCTGTGCTCTTAGATCCTCCTCTTCTGGCTCTCTCCTCATCCCCCCCTCCAAATTCAAACTGCTGTTCGTCAATTGATCTCGGTCTCAGATTTGAAAATCAAGCTAAAATTTTTTCGTGTGCTCAAGCATATAGCCTTCCCTATTCATGATATGTTTTGCTGTTCTTTTATCTGTTTACTTACAATGTAAGCTTCTTTGAGATCTTGAAAAGCCCTATATAAATAAAATATATTATTATTATTATCAGCTGCGCTGCTTAGAAATGTGCTATATGTACAGCTTACCATACATTGAACCATTTTGAGCTATTTTGTAATACACTGAAATCTTAATTTTGATCAGGTTTTTTATTTTTGTGGTCAGTTTCAGTAATCAAGTTCTTCAACACAAATGATTGCCATATTGCTTTATATTAGTAAATCAAGAAATGTTACAGCAATGTTTGGCTTGTGCTAACAATCCCATGAGCAACAATGTGCCCAGGGTACAGTTCAGAGACCTTGTCAAGAGCTGTTAGACCTTCCATGAATGCATGAGGATGTGCAGTCTCTTCTCAGACAGCAGGTCATGTCTATTCTATATGCAGCTGTCACGCAATTCTGAGGGGGGATGACTAATGATGTCTGGCAACCAGTTCAATGATAGATGATGAGAGAGATCACAGAAATTATACACCTGTAACAGATAGATGTGCAAGTACGATGGCTCGGCCCTCACACCTAAACACATCATTATCATCAACGACATCATCAGAATTGGCTGAATTCAAAAACTGTGACACAAAACTGAGAAAAAAAGGCAGGGCAGAGTTAATCAATTATTGAGTGTATGTGCAATATGTGCATTTGTGTAATAATAATAACAAAAAACGTCTACTACTACTAATAATAATAAATAGTTATCATAATTTTCTTCTCATTATCTGGCTGTGCCGATATGATATTTCAAGCAAATATTGTTGTGACAGTTCTGTAAAATGTCCTAAAAGTTGTATAGCGGTATAAGTCGTATGTTTCTGCCTTTGGTTCATTAATTTGATTAGATGATAAATCTTAAGTAGTATAATCTGTCACTAAACAGAACAAGCTTCGGTATTCACCTCTGTAAAAAAAAAATGCTTTGAATCTACTGGAAATGTGGGGTCAGGAAATCATTTTATGAAACAATCACCCCAGTGAGTAAACCCAGATTCGACACACAGGTCTGTCAAAATGCAACAACTAATTCCGCCTTCATCAGATTTGCAGGAAATGCAATTCTGCATTATAGGATTAACCCAGATTACTTCCAAAAGGTAGCCAAGTGCGGCCAAGTACCAGCAGTAGAAACTGCAAAACATGTGCTTAAACAAATTCTGGGCATATACTGAGTTCTAAAAATATTCCAGGTATATCAAATGCAAATTTGAATTTAAATTACTTTATAAATAACTTTTTGTGGGGAACCACAATGGATGTGTCATTAAGAGAGGTTGCCAGATTTTGAAAAGTTACTGCTAAATAAACCACCATATGGCAACGATTGTTATTCCCAAGGAAAGTTACACAATATTCTTAACATTCTAGACTAGCACCTGCTTCTCTGAACTGGAGGACACAAACTGAATTCACAAAACTAGTGGCAGTAAAGCAGCCACAGAGATCAAGGTCAAACATCAGTCACTGCTATTCAAAACCTTTAATGACAGAATGCAGAAAAATATTACTGCCGCACAGCTAAAATGTAAGAATTTAAGACCACTCTGAATGAAGCATGATTGTTTACAGCAAAGCAATGCATTTCAAGTGACAATAAGTATGTGCAAATAAAAGACAATATATATAAGCCCCAAATAAGGATTTCAAATTCAATTAAATTTCATATGAATTAATTTAGCTCATTTCCTTCTGTGAAGGTTTACATAACATGTGAAATTCGCTCAGTTTCAGTTGTATTTATACCTTTTAGAAGACAGGTGTTTGCATAATCTCTAATTTTGGTTCCTCATCCGATTATCAGAGTCCGCCAGCTTCACATTCTCACGGGTCGATTTGTTACTCACACAGGCCCTGTCTAGGTTTCTGTGTAATAAGATTAAGATAATCGATGGCTTGCACTAGTGAAAGTAATACCTGCCCCCATGCTAACAAATTGGAGGCTAAAAAAACATACAGAAAATAATCCAGCTTGACTACAGTTTGCTTTCAGCGTGTTTTGCCCTAATGTTTTATTATGACGGCTGCTTAACCATATTTCCAGATCGTAGTCAAAGGAAATCATGCCAAGCTCCAGAAACTGATAAAAATGGATGAAATAGACAGAGGCAAAGCAAACTGTAATATAACATATACAAAATCAAAAATCCCCAATGGCTATGAATCCTTCACATGTAGTTTACTTCACAAATGCTGAAATTATAATAGGGAAAAAAATCCACCAGTGGTAAATGCTTATTTTGTGAGGTTTTGGAAGATCAAATCTAAATATGAAAGGCACAAAGAAATAAATAATTTTTCTCATCTTGCCAGATTTGACTAATCTCTTGCCAGTATTGAGTTGACTATCTTGCCAGGTCAATGCCTTCTCAGCGTTTTTTGTTTTGTCTAATCCTCACTCTGCTACAGAATAACTACTGATCACTTGGCCCTTTCTTTATAGTCTCCACCCATCCATCCATTCATCCATACATCCATCCACCCACCCACTTATTAATGTCAGGGTGCAACATAAGACCAGGACTAGGGCACACCCTGAATGGGATGGCAGTCAAATGTACTCTTGGTCCAAAAAAAGAGTTACATCTTGTCCTGTACTTTGCAGGAACCCCCAAAAGAAAACCAGGACATATATACGATACTCCTGATGTCTGTACTCCTGATATATATATATATATATATATATATACACACACACACACACACACACACACATACAGGAGCATCAGAAGCTTTTTGAATGTGGGGGGACACAGTGGGATAAAACTAATATTTTACGCCCGTGTGTGTGTGTGTGTGTGTGTGTGTGTGTGTGTATGGGGAGAGAGAGAGAGAGAGACAGAGAGAGGGAGAGAAAGAGATTGATTGTCCAGAGACATATATGCATAGATCTGTGAAGATACAAGACAAAATCTGCGATTTGTCATGTTCTGATGGACACAGGGCACAAAACTCCTTCCTCTGCTTTGGCAAGCCCTATCACATTTCAGGTTGCCCTAAACCACATCTTCAGCTATTCCTCCAGCTTGGTAGAGTCGTCACAAAAGGAAGATATGAGCTTGGCTATAAGCATACTGGGGAAATATACCCTACCATCTGCCATTGAAGGTATGCTGTGAATTGCTGAAATAGCAAAAGTGCTTTGGAGATGGTCTTAATTTACATTTTAATGAATCCCTTTATAGGTCTTCCTGGGCATCACCTTAGTACCCTTAGTCATAAGCTTCATTATTATAGTCAAATGAAATTTGGAAGTGGATGTTCCCTCTCTGACTGATTTGGTTGCTCTGTCCTGTTGAGTCAGTAAACCGTGCTTCACGTTCTGTGCTGTCGCTGGGCAGATGATTAGGTCACAGTCATGCGGCCAGTCATGGCATGGCAAACAATGGTGGGCTGGCTAGTTGCTGTGTCACAAAATGGTGGGAGAAGGGGACAGGGGCGTGTACTGGTGGAGGCATTCCAGATGCAAAGCACCAAGAGGTGCCTATACATCAGCCTGACTGATGAGGTGCTGTCTGAGGCTGATTGCCACCGACAGCTGGCCATACTCACAGCTTCGCTCACAAGCCCAGGCACCAGAAGGGCTGTATCTATGATATGTGGGGCTGCATCTATGATGCATGATGTCACAGCCGTTCAATAGCCCTGACAGCGCTTACTGCTTGCCTGGTCACAAGGTACTCTCGAGCACATCATTATTATTGCTCAAGACTGCTTGGTGTTTCCCAGCATGCAATTTGCCTTTTGTTTAATGAGCTCTACTCAATGAGATGCGTGACCTGAGAGCAGATCAAACACAGAACTTGCAAGGTTTTAACTCCTTGTTTGTCCCCGATGCACTTGTCTCAATTGAATTTTGTTATTCAGACTGAGATCGCATAGAAATTACTTTGTCAGTCTAGGCAGAGATTCATTGAGCTTGACATAGAAAACTAAAATACTGAGAGAAAACTACTTGTGCAGTTTGTTAATGACTTGGCAGTTGTCCATGAATCCTCGATGATCATACACACACACACATAGGCACATGCTTATGTATATTCACATACACACACCACACACACACACACACACACACACAGGCACATGCATATATATATTGACACACACACACACACACATATAGCCACATGCATATATATATTGACATACACACACACACACACACACACACACACATATATATATATATATATATGTGACACCCGCTCCGTCCGCTCCTCGTGTGTGCCACGCCCCCTAATTACCCACGTGTGATTTCCTGATCGTGCCCAGTCGTGTCTTGTTTCCTGCTGCCTTGTTCCATGTATTTAAGTTCCTGTTTTGTACTAACCCGTTGTCTGTCATTGATGTTAGTCACGTCAGATGTTCCCTGCTACCCGTTCCCCCGATTCCCTTATTAAAACCCCAGTTTGCCCCGTAATTCGCCTGTCTGCCTGCTTCCTGACTGCTCGCCTGCCTGTTCGCCTTACCGGCTTCCAGCGTCCCGTGACAGAATGACAGACCACAAAAAGAAGCGGACAGGGAGGAGGAGAGTCCCGCAGGAGACGATCCGTCTCGGCGCCTGCTCGCTCTCCAGGCTTTGGCTCCCGACAGGGGACGAAAGGGAAGTACCCGCCCTACCTCCAGCCCGGAGGCTGACCACACGCGACCCCGATCCCGTGTGGAAATACTGGTTCTCCAGTGAGGACGAGGACGAGGAGCCCTTCCTCTACCCTTACCCGGAGCCGGAGGCCTTTCTTCCGCCGTCCGTTTTTACGGACGTCGCGCCGCCTCCCGCCACCGCTAGGCGCCAGCGAGGGAGAAGGAGACCGGCGATCGCCGGTACAGAGGACCTCCCTCCGCTGCTCGCTGCAACGGCCGGACCCGAGGAGCTCCCTCCGCTCCTGCCGCCCGCGGACCCCGCTCCCGTGCAGCCGCCATTGCCGGCGGACCCCGCTCCCGTGCAGCCGCCATTGCCGGCGGACCCCGCTCCCGTGCAGCCGCCATTGCCGGCGGACCCCGCTCCCGTGCAGCCGCCATTGCCGCCTTCGCCGCCGCCGCCTGCGCAGCCGCCGCCTGCGCAGCCGCCGCCTTCGCTGCCTGCTGCAGCTCCCGGGCAGGCGCCCCCACTGCAGCTGCCTGCTGCAGCTCCCGGGCAGGCGCCCCCACTGCAGCTGCCTGCTGCAGCTCCCGGGCAGGCGCCCCCACTGCAGCTGCCTGCTGCAGCTCCCGGGCAGGCGCCCCCACTGCAGCCACCTCCTGTTCCTGACCTCGCTGCAGCTCCCGGGCAGGCGCCCCCACTGCAGCCGCCTGCTGCAGCTCCCGGGCAGGCGCCCCCACTGCAGCCAGCTCCTGTTCCTGACCGTGTTCCTGTTCCTGACCGTGCTCCTGTTCCTGCAGAGGCGCCCCCTCTGCAGCCGCCTGCTGCAGCTCCCGGGCAGGCGCCCCCACTGCAGCCACCTGCTGCAGCTCCCGGGCAGGCGCCCCCACTGCAGCCACCTGCTGCAGCTCCCGGGCAGGCGCCCCCACTGCAGCCAGCTCCTGTTCCTGACCGTGCTCCTGTTCCTGCAGAGGCGCCCCCTCTGCAGCCGCCTGCTGCAGCTCCCGGGCAGGCGCCCCCACTGCAGCCACCTGCTGCAGCTCCCGGGCAGGCGCCCCCACTGCAGCCAGCTCCTGTTCCTGACCGTGCTCCTGTTCCTGCAGAGGCGCCCCCTCTGCAGCCGCCTGCTGCAGCTCCCGGGCAGGCGCCCCCTCTGCAGCCGCCTGCTGCAGCTCCCGGGCAGGCGCCCCCACTGCAGCCGCCTGCTGCAGCTCCCGGGCAGGCGCCCCCACTGCAGCCGCCTGCTGCAGCTCCCGGGCAGGCGCCCCCACTGCAGCCAGCTCCTGTTCCTGACCGCGCTCCTGTTCCTGCAGAGGCGCCCCCTCTGCAGCCGCCTGCTGCAGCTCCCGGGCAGGCGCCCCCTCTGCAGCCGCCTGCTGCAGCTCCCGGGCAGGTGCCCCCACTGCAGCCATCTGCTGCAGCTCCCGGGCAGGCGCCCCCACTGCAGCCAGCTCCTGTTCCTGACCGCGCTGCAGCAGCTCCCGAGGCGCCCCCTGACCGCGCTGCAGCAGCTCCCGAGGCGCCCCCTGACCGCGCTGCAGCAGCTCCCGAGGCGCCCCCTGACCGCGCTGCAGCAGCTCCCGAGGCGCCCCCTCCGCCTGCTGACCCGGTTCCTGTCCCTGGCCCCGCTCCTGTCCCTGGCCCCGCTCCGGTGACTCCTTCACCCTCACCCCGGCGACATCGACCCCGACCGGGGGTCGGTATGTCTGTGTCCCGCAGAGGGAGGGGACACAGACGTCGGACTGGGGTCCCTCCCGCCCTGCCCCCTGGCTCGCCCTCCCTCGCCTGCGCTCTGGCTCGGTTGGCGCCTGCAGGTCCTGGCCCTCCGGGTCGGCTGTCGCCTACGGGTCCCCCTCCGATGCCTCGTCACCCTGCCTCGCTCCCCCCCTCCGGTGCCTGGTCGGTCGCCTGCGGGCTCCCCGACGGCGGCTCCTCGGTTGCCTGCGGGGCCCCTACCTCCGGCCCTCCACCGGACGTCGCCGCCTGCTGCGGCTCCCCCCTCCTCCGGGCCTTCGCCGTGGGCCCCTCCTGCTCCCTCGTCCCCTTCCCCGGTGCTCCCTCCTGCTTCCTCCCTGGCCCCTCCGCGGGTCCCTCGCCCTGCCTCCTCGGCCCCTCCGAGGTCCCCTCCGGCTCCGGCCTCCCGGCCGCCTGCGGCCCCTCCGGCTGCCTCCCGTCGCCCGCTGGGGCTCCCTCAGGCTCCCCTTCCTTCCTCCTCCTTCTCTCCCTTCTTTCCTGTCTCTGTCCCGCCTGTCCTTGTTCCTCCTCCTGCCTTTGTTCTGCCCCACTCTGTTCCTGGTTTCCCGTCGTTCCCTCCCGTCACTCCCGCTCCTTTTGTTCCGCCTGTTCCCTCTGTTCCTCCCTTCCTGGTCTGTCTGTCGGCTTTTCCTGTCTTGTGTAGTGTCCTGTCCTGGCTCCTGCCTCTGTGTCAGTTTTGCCTGTCTGTCTTGTTCCCTGTTCCCCATTGATTTTTGCTCTTGTCTTTCAGGTCCTGTTCTCCCTCGTCCCGTCCGTCGCCCCCTTCCTGGGCGCGCCCGGTGTAGCGCGCCTTTGGGGGGGGGTTCTGTGACACCCGCTCCGTCCGCTCCTCGTGTGTGCCACGCCCCCTAATTACCCACGTGTGATTTCCTGATCGTGCCCAGTCGTGTCTTGTTTCCTGCTGCCTTGTTCCATGTATTTAAGTTCCTGTTTTGTACTAACCCGTTGTCTGTCATTGATGTTAGTCACGTCAGATGTTCCCTGCTACCCGTTCCCCCGATTCCCTTATTAAAACCCCAGTTTGCCCCGTAATTCGCCTGTCTGCCTGCTTCCTGACTGCTCGCCTGCCTGTTCGCCTTACCGGCTTCCAGCGTCCCGTGACAATATATATATATATATATATATATATATATATATATATATATATATATATTCACTTCTATGGGAAAAATGCTAATGCTAACTATGGCAACCTTAACCCCTACCCAGCCCTAACCATAACCATAAGATACCAAACAAAATAGAACAGTTTTTTGCATTTTTTGTTTTTTTCATTGCAGTCACGGATTGTTTTATAGAATAGAGTTTTCTCATATGGGGACTAGGAAACTGATCCCCATAAGGTAAAAAAAAGGGTATTCGTCACGTCGTGGGGACATTTGGTACACATACATATTGACATACATCTATATATAAATATATATATATATATATAAATCCCCACTCGCCCTCCTGTGGGCGGTCTTTTGTCCTTCAAGCTCGGGTCCTCTACCAGAGGCCTGGGAGCTTGAGGGTCCTGCGCAGTATCTTAGCTGTTCCTAGGATTGCGCTCTTCTGGACAGAGATCTCAGATGTCATTCCTGGAATCTGTTGGAGCCACTCTCCCAGTTTGGGCGTTACTGCCCCGAGTGTTCCAATTACCACTGGGACCACTGTTACCTTCACCTTCCACATCTTTTCTAGCTCTTCTCTCAGCCCTTGGTATTTCTCGAGCTTCTCATGTTCCTTCTTCCTGATGTTACCATCGCTTGGGATTGCTACGTCTATCACTACGGCCTTCTTCCTCTGCTTGTCCACCACTACTATGTCCGGTTGGTTAGCCATTACCAGTTTGTCAGTCTGTATCTGGAAGTCCCACAGGATCTTAGCCTTATCATTCTCAGCCACCTTTGGAGGTGTCTCCCATCTTGACCCTGGGACTTCCAGCCCATACTCCCCGCAGATGTTCCTGTACACTATGCCAGCCACTTGGTTATGGCGTTCCATGTACGCCTTGCCTGCTAGCATCTTGCACCCTGCTGTTATGTGCTGGATCGTCTCAGGGGCATCTTTGCACAGCCTGCACCTGGGGTCCTGCCTGGTGTGGTAGACCCCAGCCTCTATTGATCTTGTACTTAGAGCTTGTTCCTGTGCTGCCATGATTAATGCCTCTGTGCTGTCTTTCAGTCCAGCTTTGTTCAGCCACTGGTAGGATTTTTCAATGTCAGCCACTTCCTCTATCTGCCGGTGGTACATGCCGTGCAGGGGTTTATCTTTCCATGATGGTTCCTGTTCTTGCTCCTCTTCCTTCTTGGGTTTCTGTTGCCTGAGGTATTCACTGAGCACGTCATCAGTCGGGGCCATCTTCCTGATGTAATCATGGATCTTCGATGTTTCATCCTGGATAGTGGCTTTGACGCTCACTAGTCCTCTGCCTCCTTCTTTCCGCTTAGTGTATAGTCTCAGTGTGCTGGATTTGGGGTGAAACCCACCATGCATTGTGAGGAGCTTCCTTGTCTTGATGTCAGTGGCTTCCATCTCCTCCTTTGGCCAGCTTATAACGCCAGCGGGGTATCTGATTACTGGTAGGGCGTAGGTATTGATTGCCCGGATCTTGTTCCTCCCATTCAGCTGACTTCTCAGGACTTGCCTTACTCGTTGCAGGTATTTGGTTGTTGCTGCTTTCCTTGTGGCCTCTTCATGGTTCCTGTTTGCCTGCGGGATTCCAAGGTACTTGTAGCTATCCTCAATGTCTGCTATGTTGCCCTCTGGCAGTACGATCCCCTCGGTTCTGACTACTTTCCCCCTCTTTGTTACCATTCGACTACACTTATCCAGCCCGAATGACATTCCGATGTCATTGCTGTAGATCCTGGTGGTATGGATCAGTGAATCGATGTCTCGTTCACTCTTGGCATACAGCTTGATGTCATCCATGTAGAGGAGGTGGCTGATGTTCGCCCCATTCCGTAGTCGGTATCCGTAGCCAGTCTTGTTGATGATCTGGCTGAGAGGGTTAAGGCCTATGCAGAACAGCAACGGGGACAGGGCATCTCCTTGGTAAATCCCGTACTTAATGGTAACCTGTGCTATTGGCTTGAAGTTGGCCTCTAGAGTTGTTTTCCACAGCCCCATTGAATTCCTGATGAAGGCTCTTAGAGTCCTGTTGATCTTGTACAGTTTCAAGCATTCTAGGATCCATGTGTGAGGCATTGAGTCATAGGCTTTCTTGTAATCAATCCAGGCGGTGCTCAGGTTGGTATGTCTGGTCTTACAGTCTTGAGTGACTGCTCTATCTACCAGTAGCTGGTGTTTTGCTCCTCTGGTATCTCTACCAATTCCTTTCTGGGTCCCGCTCATGTATTGATCCATGTGCCTATTCATCTTAGCCGCTATGATGCCTGATAGGAGCTTCCATGTTGTGCAGAGGCAGGTTATTGGTCGGTAGTTGGATGGGACCGGTCCCTTCTGGTGGTCCTTCGGTATCAGGACTGTCCTACCTTTGGTCAGCCATTCCGGGTGGGTCCCATCCATTAGCAGCTGGTTCATCTGTGCTGCCAGGCGCTCATGGAGTGCAGTTAACTTCTTTAGCCAGTAGGCGTGGATCATGTCAGGACCTGGTGCTGTCCAGTTCTTCATGTTTGAGACTCTTTCTTGGATGTCTGCCAATGTGATGGTTACTGGGGCTTGTTCAGGGAGGTTGCTGTGGTCTGCTCTTCCACAAGAGTTCCACAAGCCACTGTGCATTGTTGTTATGTGATGCCTCTTTCTCCCATATGCTCTTCCAGTATTGCTCAGTCTCCAGCCTTGGTGGGTCTATCTTCATGCTATTACCCTGCCACTGAGAGTACACCTTGGTACACCTTCAGTGGAGAAGGTCCGGTTTATTCTCCTGCCTTCTATATCTCTGGTGTACCTCTTCAGACGGGTAGCCAAGGCTGTGAGTCTTTGCTTGGCAGTTTCTAAGGCCTCAGCTATGGACAGCTTGTTATACTTCTTAGGTACCTCTTTTTTCATCACACCTTTCTGTAATTCTGATAGCTGGCTAACTTCCCTCCGTGCTGCCTTGATTTTAGCCTCTAACCTGCTCCTTGCGGCTGTTGTTCATCTTATAGCCAAGCACCTCAAGGATCACTGTTGCTGTGGCTATCTGGTGTAGCTGGTTAGTGTCAGTGATGGTTGTAGTAGGGATTGTCCGTAGTGCTGCATTCACATCTTCTAGTAGACCTTCTGAGGGTACTTCACGCATTCTTGGTAATCAGTGTCGGAGGGTCCAGGTTTCCAGCTTAGCTGGAAAATACAAGCTGCTCTTGTATTCAGCCTACTAGGGCTTGTAGTTCTTGGGGCTTGGTACCCAATCTCGGAATGTGGGGATGATGATGATATCTCCCCCCTGACCTGTCGTCCTGGCTCCCCCTTGTCGTAGCATTCGTGTTGTACCTCATCAATCTCTAGTTGTGATAGCAGTTGTTTCTTGCGGATGTTGGAACATTGAGTTGTTTTGGTGTTAGTCTTGATGTGGGGTGTCGAAGAATCCATAGGTCCCACATCCGCTTCATGTAACCTCTTTCACTGGGGTTACTTGTATAGTAGCATTCCAACAGTCCCTTGTTCTCATCTCTTGTCCATGCATGTCTTGTTCTTGTTCCAGTAGCCCACTTATCGTCAGATTGTCCTGGTTCCTCAACATCTGGCGCAGACCTTGTTAATCCTTGTTAGACCTAGGATCCATGTGTGAGGCGTCTGAGCCGGCGTGACTCTATTCGTATGTTTGTCTCTCATATTTGAGGAGGTCTTGCCTAAGGACCCCTACTGGAGGTAGGCCACAACCGGGATTTGAACCCCGGTCTCCCATGTGAAAGCCGGCGATCTTACCACTACACTATCCAGCCACTATATATGATATACACACATACACACACACACACTTGTGTGCATTGAAATAGCAAAAATAACAACAGCAGTATATACCTGACTGCACATAACACAGTTAGTGATCAAATGTTATTTGATGGTGTTATGCAAGAAAGCCTCATTAGTTATTTAAGGACATAAGGAAGCTCCGTTATGGTTACTTTGCCTTTGATATCATCCTTCATCTTGAGAACAAAGCACATATTATGTCAATACTAGTTCCCATTACTATAAATGTCCCTACTTGAAGGCCTGCTTGTCTGTGGGCCTTACTCGCTGACCTTGGCATTTTTAGAAGGACAAAATGTGAGTTAGTAAGAGACTCTTTCGGGGGCAAATCACAAGAAAATAAACGACAGCTGAAAACGTGATTTCTGATTCAATTTTATGTGCAGTCAGTAGTAAGAACAAGAGCCTGTCATTCAGTTTGAGATGAAGGGTTCTTTTCTTGACCATAGTGTCTGTTGAACACCAGGTAACCACAACTACCACTAAGCTCAGAGTGTTAGACCCTTTTGATCCCAGTTTTAGGAAGACAAGAGATTATCTGTATTGTCATCGTACATGCACAACAAGAGCCAAACAATGCTACATATATAAAATAAAAAAGTATGGTTCACCTTATCGTAATGTGCCTTTTGGTTACAGCATTTTTAGATTAGATTTAGAGTTAGAATTAATACATTTCTTGACACGGGTGAAACCTAAGTATAGATGTTTCTTCAAAAAACTAGCCAATGGAAAACTTGCTAATTGTGGCTTGGAGTTGGTTACAGCTAGTGCTCTGGAGCTCAAAGAATCTCCCACATCTCTTAAATCAGTAGTTTGGGAACATCTTGGCTTCCCAATAAATTATGTCAATACTGCACAGAGAGAGTAGTTTAGTAGATAAAACTAATACACTGAACTGGGATATTTTTCTGGAAACACATCCAACTAGCACACTCGTTTTAGACTACATCATCCGGGGGTGTGCTTTTGCAAGGAAATTCAGACTGGCCTAAAAAAAACTAATGCTAAGTACACACTACATGAAAGATCCACTTGCTGAAAGTTTTTGGCGAAACCCATCAAAAGCCCCAGATCGGAGGCAAACTGGTGTTCGATCGATGCTGGTAAATTGGTGCCGGATTGCTACTTGCTACTAGTTTAAAGATACGACTGGACAGAATCACCGATCCACCGCAGACACAGGTCAGATGTCTTGCAGGCTAAACCTGTCGGCAACTCCTGTAGTGTGAACAATGTTGCGACCGGCAATGAATGCGGCGAGGAGGTACAGCCAATGAGAATGCAAGACAGGGGGTCAGGTGAACCCTCAAGGAGGAGTAAATAGTTCAGTTTGTTAGCAATTGTTCTTAGTGTTCGGGGAAGAGGTGTAGAGATATTCCATGAAAGTTTGCATTTCACGCATTTGCGGTTAGCTGTGGCTTTACACTGAGATGGTGCAGGAAAAGTCTCGGCACATGCTTACTTATACTTGATTGCACCATGCCAAAGTCGAACATGTGAGTCCCTTAACAGAACCAGGCTGTGTGCAACAAGGCAAATATATTAGCAGTGTCAAATGCGAACAACATAATTTCAGTGACCCCCACCTGCTTAGAAATCAATTATTTTTTTTAAACTCTCACGGAGATTTTAAAATGGTCACCTTGAAGTATCGTGTTTTCCCCCCAACCCTAGCAATCATATATTTCATTTATCAGCATAACAGTGTTGTTTGTGATTACAAAATTAGCAGCATTGTAAACATATCTGCTTCCTTTTTAGTTGATGCAATGCATTGTGCAGTTATTCAGTGCATAACAATCCACTGGGTGCCTGTGTTGTGTTATAGCAGACAGTCCTCTTGGTCGAGATATGCAGGGGAAAGTCAGTTGTTTTTTTGGGGCAGGGGGGGGTGGGCAGTGTGACATTACGTGCACTGGAACTGAAACCAAATGTGCCATTATCCAACCATCCCAGACTTGTATTGATGCTGGACTATTCTAAAAGTTATAAAATAGTCCTTAAGAAGACTAATCTTGCCTTGATGAAAGGGTAAAACACCGATTATCAACACGAGCTGTGAGAACAACAGCTGAACATCAATGCTCTGTATCCCGAGTGTGGCGGGAGCCAACTCTACTGGCGCTGCGACATCCCAGGAGCACCTGTAGAATCCGGACAGGCCTTTGCTATGCTCTGCTGAACCCAGAGAATCAGCCTCGAGGTGAACTCCAGCCCATTATCCCTAATGACACCCCTCCCTCCATGCCCCCACCAGACATACTTACAGTAAATGGAGTTAAATTAAATTGAAACTCAGAAAAGGAACGTCTCGACCGTAACAGAACCTCAAGTTCGTGCTTAATTAACCAGAATTGCACTGAATCTGCTTTACGGAGGATGGCAACACAGGCAAGTATATATCACTGCAGCCGGGAACCAAGCGTCGAGTGGGAGGGGCAATGTCGAGTGGGAGGGGCAATGTCAAGTGGGAGGGGCTTATCATCAGAGGCTAGGAGGGCTTCATAGTGAGGGTTAGGGTTGGGGTTAGGGCCTCAGATGATAACAGTTATAAACCCCTCCCACATTTCCTCACCTATTTTATATTACCCCTCCCACTCGACATTTGGCTCCTGGTTGCAGTGATATGCCTCTCGGGTCAGGGACTGATCCTAAGCTGCCTGAGAGGCCAACTCCAGAGTGCTTACAATACTGATGCCTGCTTCTTCACTGTATGTACATATGAATTATCCTGTTCTGCTCTGTCTCTGATTAATGGACTTCAGTACGCCAAGCAGCAAGGGGCAGTGACGTTGAGTTTGGCGGGAGTCATTTATGCATGTGGAGGGAAAAAATGCACGGGGATCGACCTCAGAACATAAAACAAATAAAATGATGCTTTATTTTCCATTAGCATAAGTACAGGTACTTCGGAATGCCCTTTTTCCACATACCCCATCTTGCTCAGACTGTCTATGTCACAGGTGTCAAACTCCAGTCCTGGGGGCCGGAGCCCTGCACATTTTTTGGCTTACCCTCGTTTAACACACCTGATTCAACTCCTTCTGCTAATCACATCACAGCTCTTGAGTCTGAATCATTTGTGGTGGAACAGGGAAAGAACTAAGCTACACAGGGCTCTAGCCCGCCAGGACTGGAGTTTGACACCCCTGGTCTATATAGTGGAGGCATTTGAAGAAAGGAGATGATGAGCTTAGAAAGACCAACATAGCTCCAGAAATGGTTTATTCTGGAGCTAAGCATATAAACTGCACCTCATGGATGTTGATTTTTTAATTAAGGTGAATTTCAAATTAAAGCAAAGGCTGAATAATCAAGCAATAAAGATACTTTCCTGCTGACAAACACCATATGCTGCCTGGCTAATAAACACACAGCCCAGCACCATATGCGATGATCGCCAGTCTACATTAGGAAGACTGAACAAAGGCTAAAGGTGTCAATAAAGGAATGTAACATTCCAGAGATCAATTGCACATAAGATTGCTGTAAATTGCTAATAAGGTCTCATTCTGGATGTTAAGGACACAAAGAACATTTGAACTCCGAGGTGATCAACATTTGCCACAGAAAACGCAAATAGAATTTATACCGCTAAGCGCCCCAACAGAGAAGATGCAATGCAGGTGCAACTGCTGGCGACCAGCAACTCACACCCGCCTCATAAAGCATGAGATTTGCTTGTGCAGCAATGTCCCAAGATCAGCTGACCACTTCAAACTCCCTCACTTGGTGGAATGGTATAAATTAGTTTTAGTGGGACTGCTGATCACAGGTGAATAATGAGAGCTTTTGAGTTTAACTATAAGCTATGAAATAAAAAAAATAAAAAAACTTAGACACACAATAAACCTTTTCTTGTTGATAAAAAAAATTAATTGTAATACATGAACAAGCTAATAAAGCATATGATAAAAAAAAATCATGCCTGCCATCTGCTTAGATATTTCACTCATCAATGACCAGTAATTCCAGCTATCACATTTAATATGCAAGTTCTTATTTTGTTTGGCAACAGGAAAGGCTTCAGAAGGTACTCTACACAGGCACAGAGTACATCTGTAAGTGAATGAAAATCTGTGCTAATCCTGGTTGTTCTTCTGTAAAGCTCACAACCTCAGAGCCAGGCTATCACTCCAGGGCACGAGTATCATCTTCTGCCTTCTGATCTTAACAAATCGGTCACTGCGCTGAGAAAATCAATAATGTTAAAATCTTTCACCTAACTCTGAAAATGGCCCAGAGCCCTGTACATGGTCCATTATGGCTCAGTATACAGGCCAATCTGAAGTTGGAGATGGAGGGCGGAGCCTGGGGTGGGAAAGGGGATGGGAATGGGGGGGGGGGGCGGTGGATGTCTATCTCCCTCGGTGCCAAAGGGAGAGGAAAGGGACACGTTTATGAAGGTGGTGTGTTTATGTCGACACATGCTATTCATCACTCTTGATAAATGAGTTGCTGAAGATGGGAAGAGCGAGAGCAGTAAATAGCCCGGCTTAATGCATGCAGAAGCGGAAGGTTTTCAACGAGACTGCTGAATGTGGAATGTAATATTCCCTGTTGAGTTGCAGAATTTTCTATACACGTTTATAACTATACAAGCTACATACAAAAAAAAGAAATGACCACTAATTCCTAAGAAAAAAAGTCTCCCCTACATTTAAAACACATAGAACAGAATAATGGAAATGCGTGTTGTGATGACTGGTGACAGTTTTCCAGAATGCAGTACTTACAGTTTCACTGAAGTTCCTAAAAGTGCAACTGAACTCTTGGTATCAGGGAACAGACAAGCTTGTAGACAGTGGGGATCAGGCCGCTGTGGGGACAAACACGAAACACTGTTTTATATCTGATAAGAACCATGCGGTATTAAATGTCGTTTTTGTCAAAGGTCATGCAAGGAAATTGATTTACACCAGCCACTACGGCTGGGTTCCCGCTGAAGAGCTTTTGCCGGCTTTTGGACCAGAAGCCCTTTGGCAAATTGAAAATGTCACTAGTAGCAGATTTCTCGTCTGTCATTATTAGCCATTGCCATCCCTGGATTAGTTAATGGTTACTGATGCAGGGCTGAAAACTTTGTATCAATCAGCCAAATCGAATTACAAACCCAAAAAGCGTTGTATCACACAGCCAAGCAGTATTACAACGCCAAATCACAAAGTTCATCGAATATGGGTATCATCGCTGGACAAAAAAAGCCAATGTTTAATTCCAAGAGAAAAAGATGCAAAACAGAGCAGGGTACAAAAATAATGTTTGAAATAAAATTTCACAGTTGCTGCAATCAGTTTGCGTTCTGCACTGATACTGGTCATAATGTCGTAGAAAGTCCTAGAAAATAATGAATGGGATTGGAGAATGGGAGTATTTCGTAGCAAGACATTTCTGTCAGTCAAAGTCTGGTGGGTACGGTTTCATTTCACTGTAAGACTTTCCCTGTTCCCCTGCTTAATACACTTCCAAATACAGCAGACAAATTTTGCGCATTCTATTCTTGCGGCTTTGAGAGGACTTTCGCAAAACACACCCCCAGTCTTCACACTCGAATTCCTCTATATTGTGTTTTCCAAAATAATTGTACGAGTTTGTAACAGTTACCGACACTCATCCATCGACCCCCCCCCTACCCCAGTCTGACAATATCTCTCTCCATTCCCACAAATCCCTAAGGTTATGTTTGGATGGCAGGTGTGTTTAAAGTAAAATGGTAATTATAAATAGGAGTACAACATTAGCAGCATAACATGGGTAAAACAAGGGGTCAGACTGCACGTATATATATATATTTTTTTTATTTTATTTTTTATTTTTATTCCTCAGAGGAAAAAAAAAACTATAAATTGTTGCAATGAGAGAGACAGTGATAAATGCAGCCCTGGGAATCTCGAGTGAACCATCAGCATGTATCATCCTGCTACTTTCATAGGGAACCTAAGGCAGAGCCGACCTGGCCCAGGCGTATCGATTCTGCTTGTTAAAACAGCAGCTCCACAACAGTGGTTTTTATTTGCTCACAGTTTTATGTTAGACATACGCACATTTCTGTGTGCTTCACTGGACATGGACCGTCGTAATTATCGGGGGCAGGATTTTTGCCTGAAGACATATGAGGATCCATCAAGTCAACTTTGCAGACAGATTCACATGAAAGGGAATGAGGTGGACAGGGACTGGTAGGAGATAAAGTACACACCACACAAGAGACGAAGCACAAAAAATAATAATGGTAAGCTTAGCCATATACCATGTGACCCATGTGACCTTGACACAAAACTCAGGATCAGGGTTAGGGTTAGCACACAACAACACATGACTTATTTATCTTTAGACTTGAATATTTGGAAGTCCAGAAAGGCCATATATTTTAGATATAACTTTTTCACATGTTTTTCACTATCATTTTTTCACGAAAAGTTATTTCAATGCTGTTTTTTTCAATAACAGTAATTTTTCAACTTTTATCCCCATTGTTAGTTTTGCTACTATTTTATGACATGTAAAGATGGCCGACCTGGCTAGACATATTGGCAGCATGGATCAGCATAATTAGCAGACTAAACAGCACTGGCTATTCCATTAACGAAAATCTGTGTCATTAAGTTAGCTTACTTTTCAGAAAGTGATTTGTGCTGAAGGAACTCTAACTAATTAATCGACATAATGATGGCACACAGCTGGCGATCCACTGCCCCCCCACCAATAATAAGGCGCTTGATATTATTTGTTATCATGAGAAAACAACAAGAAAAAAATAGTAGTGATTCATTATAGTATCTGAGTCACCCATGGATGAATGTGTTGAAATTCAAATGCAAAAGCAAAAAAAAAACTAGCTTAAAATGACTAAGTGAAGCTAAATACTAACTAAAAGAAAGCCAAACACAATAGAATGTGGGCTATATGTCCAGTTACTGTGAGGGGCTTTGCCAGTGTTCATACAGACAGTTAAAACCATTTTATGAAAATTTATGCAAATACATGAGATGGGCCTTAGCTTACTATTATTGATAAGGGTGCAGTTTTGGCA
Source organism: Brienomyrus brachyistius (assembly GCF_023856365.1). Taxonomy (NCBI): domain Eukaryota; kingdom Metazoa; phylum Chordata; class Actinopteri; order Osteoglossiformes; family Mormyridae; genus Brienomyrus; species Brienomyrus brachyistius. The sequence goes on from NC_064542.1 coordinate 14,316,938, forward strand.
CATGGTCTGAAGTCCTTTATTACATGAATAATTTAGTACTTTAATACTTGGTTGACTCGGATTGGCAGTGCATGCTCAAATCCATGGTTGACTCAGATCAGTAGTGACAATGGAAAAAAAAGCAGTCATGAAAAACATCTTTTGGTGGAATAAAATAATGCATAGCCTTTCTAGACTTCTGTGCCAACCCAAGTCACCTGACTCTTCTTCCTGAAATGGTCACACCCTCTAATTCCTCTCAAAACCAATATATGAATGTATACATTCTGAAATTGTTTAAGGCAATTTTCGAGTCGAAAAAGACTTCTGCCAAATAGCAGTGTAGATGATTTCAGTGCTAAAATTAAGCAAACCAACTAAATTAATCAGGTAATCGGTCACTGAAAGAAATATCTTGTTCATTATCGTGTGCTTGGAGGTTAGGTCACCGGTAATGCCAGCAGAGCAAAAGAGCCAGGAAGTGACAGGCTGAGAATAAGTGCTGATGATATCTAAACGACTGACAATTGATGAAAGACAGTAGTGTGAGCAGTTTCATGTTTACATTTAGTCATTTAGCTGATGCTAAGGTCCCAAGTCATATTCAAGTCAGGATCAGAAAACAGGGGCAGTATCCCTGGAGCAATTGTGATTCAGGGCCTTGTTCAAAGATCCAGAAGTAAAATCACTCAATGCCAACTATGGGATTTGAATGAACAACCTTCCGTTTAAGGGCATGGAACCACACGTTACCCTATCATACTCAGTATATCCGGGTTCATATCTGGGCTTTCTAAGCGCTGTGTTTATTAATTTTACTGCGGAGGCAAGATATCGTGGGACGTGGCAGCATCATTAGTAAAGGTTAAGTCTTGTCATGCAGTGAGAGTGACTTTCACCTTGGAGACATTCTCCTCATATTCACAATAACTTGAGGACACCACCGAGACGTACATATAATGGAAGCCCATCCCTGTCACTGTGTCTGTGTCACAAAAAAAATTAAATACAGGTAAGACTCTCAGCAGTGCATTTCATCAGGGAGAAACGTCGAGTGATGGTTGATGGCTTGTTCACCAGTGCTGGGATGGATGATGAATACCACTCCCTGATTAAGTAGCATGGATATAAACATCTCTATGGCTCCATCTATAGGTTTGCTTTCTCCGTAATAATGCTGTATAAGGCAAAACACAGTAGCCTCAGCCTGCTGTGTGCTAATTACCCCTCTCTAGTGGCTTCTGAGGCAGCCACTGGAACAAAATATTCTTCTATATGCAGGTACATGATAAAAGAAGGCAAGTAAAAGGAAAAAAACGAATTAGTCAGCAAACAATAAACAGACTATCATGAAAATATGATAATAAAAATTGATGGCGGTGATGATACAAGCTACTTTCCAGATGGCATTAGCTGGGGACCAGCGTAAGGAGGGGCAGGAATGAATCTCCAGCAGCATGGCTTGTGGACGAGAAGGTGATGGCTCTTAATCTATACTTCTGCTTGTATGTGTGTGTGTGTGTGTGTGTGTGGCCCAAGCAGGGACATTAATGAGTGCTGTGAAGAGGGAGGGTTGGGGGGGGGTACAGTATATTATCAAATAAATGACATAAGTCCTCCAGAGTCATTCCCTGCGGTTGGTCATTCATTATAAAATCTCCAAGTCCAAGATTTATTGATCTGACTCATGAAGAATTCATTTTTTCCTCTTTTTCTTTTTTTTATCGGCTGATTATATGGCTGTCATATGATTCAAGCCTGCGCCACTTTCCGTGCTTATAATTTAAGAAACACTGTTGCTTAAATGAATTAAAACAATTCTGTATGTTAGAAAATGTATTTTTAATGAAATGTTTTTTTTGTTTTTTTTTTTACAACAAGGAAGGCGTAGCCTGTCTAATTTTGCCAGTCTGATGGAGCTCCAACATAAATCGAAATGAAATGAGGCGGAAGACTTCAAACACGATTATATAGTATCCAGTGAAACAAAACCGAATGCATTTTACCGTAAAATTTGATTTATTTCTATATATATACGTCCCATTATATTGCTGGTCAAAAGAATTGCGGTTATGAGAGTCCGCTTCCCTTTGTTTAGCTTGCTTTCATGCTCTGACTTTCATGACTTATTTTAATTGACTGAGGGAGCTTGCAGGTTCACAGTGGCTCATTGCAGGTGTTTGCTCAAAGACAGGATCACGTTGAAAGGAACGGGGGGACTAAATGAGATGACTGAGGCAGCCCGTTTATCAGGTTTCCAACTGCAGCCCCAATACGGCGTCAGCTCGGGCCGAAACGAGAAGCCACCGTCTATTAGTCTGCCTGCTCGCCTGTGCGATTTGCTGACGAGCAGGGACTCCGAGCACAGAAATCGATGCTGTTTAAATACCTCGACTGCTTGGACTTTCATATTCAGGGGAGGCCCAAGTGGCGTCCACATACACAACTCCCTGGAGTCCCGGTCCCCTAATAATTGCAGCATTGGCGATTATCAGGGAAGTCAGGAGCAGTGGGGATCAGTCACTGTTTATCCATTGCTGGCTGAGAGCTAAATGTCTTTGCGTGATGCTCCTGTTGGCCTTGGGGATTCGGTTTCCCTAGGCGTACCCCTACTGCGAGAACGGCCCTGCAGTGTCCTGATAGTCAGCGATGCCCGTGCCAGCATCTCAGCATGCACGAGGATGCGCACAGCATGGCTCCGTTTGGCTAAATGCTGCCTTCGGAGTATGGACACCTACGCAGCAGAAGCCACCAAAAGGCACAATGCAAAATATTTAGCTGGTAACACATGACACCCCCCACCCCCCATCATGTATAATGATCAAATGCAGATCTATAGTCAGTGCTGATCAACACATTAGGTGACATAGTCATCCGCATAGGGCACCATATTCTGAGGGGATTCCGACATAGCAAATCAATTTCACTTTGTCTTGGACGGGAGGGTGAATTCGGCTCGCTCATCATGTCCTGCTACCCTTATAATACACAGCTAACAACCCAGGCTTAAAAAAACACATTATTGTATATTTAAAACCAATCGCAAGGACTCAATATGATGGAGATAGATAGTGAATTATCATATATCAGTTCCCATACATTTGTTGAACCTCCTCCAGTTAATGACTACTTTTTAGTCTCTCTTCAGCTCATTTCATAACTGTCTTCTAAGGGAGCCCCATTTCCAGGTGATTCAATATTACAGCTATTATGTGCCTCCTTCATTTAATTGTAGGTCAACAGAATAATTAAGGGCACACACTTTGACTCTAAAGGGCCACGGAGAGCAGGGTCTGAAAATCACAATGCGTCAAGCGTAAGGGTGTGTTGTGGAATATATTACATCCAGACTTGCCCAGAGTTTGCCCAAATTTTCTGGAAATGGTAAACAGGACTAGGTAAAGTTATCTTGCGTTTAGGGTTTAGAGCTCCTATTGGGGAGACAATTCATTTTAAAAATCAATATCTCTTTAATAAAAGCAAATACACAACTGAGCATCTACTTTCAAAATAATATTGAACTCTGCAAGAATCTTCAAAACCCTGATGCTCAGGGTGTGCAGTTTGAAGATGAATTCCTAACATTCTAAAAATTCACTCAGTAATGAAAAACTATTATATCCTTCTGACCATGAAAACCTAAAAGACAGAACTTTCAAGCTAGCAAAGTATAGCCTTAGGTTTTATTTTTGACTACTAAAATGAATGTGATTAATTTAGACATTTTCATAACCAAAGTTGTGAGAGTCTTGGAAGCGCTCTAATGTAGAGAGGTTCTAAAATGTGCTCTTAATGTTCTTAAATAAGATTTATTATCAATAAAGGAGACAAACAAAAGGCAAGAAATATAGAAGAAAACACAGCAGCCTGGATGAAAATAGAAAATGCAATATGTTTCATACATTATAAATTCTGTAGATTTTTTTCATTTTATAATGAGAATGAAAACTAAGAAACATTCCACAGTTTGAAAACATTTCCAAGAATAAAATGATAGGATTTTTCTTGATATGAATGTTGTAGATGTGATTTGCAGTCTCCATGATGTGAAATGGCAGGTAAGCAGAGATGGCTTGGTTGATATGTAAACACAACTGATAACTATCATTCAAATCAATTGTATAGATAGATTCATTGATGCTGAATGAAATGTGACATTTTGATTAAATATCGGCCCATTGAAATTGATTCTTTTCATCTCAGGGTTTTTATCCAAGTGGCTGGTATTCCATATTTCTTCGGCATTGCTGCATTATAAACTGAGAACCAATCAAATAAATGCTTTTATTTTTCAAGTCCTAAAATTAACCAAGACTAGTAGACAGATAAGCCTATAGAAAATCTATCGACTAAACTGATTCTATAATTAGAATTTCACTAGATTATAATTATCATGAAAATATTCATGGAAAAATACTTTGATTTATTTAAATTGTTAAACTCTTTTAATCTAAAAAAACAGCTTTGAAAATTTTGTTGTGTTCTACCACTTATTTTCTAATTTAGAAATTTTACTAATTTAGGAAATGTTTTAAGTTGTTTTTTTCCCACTTGGTCTGCTATGACAGCAGATTTTATCAAACGTTCAGTGCAAGAATTAAATTCTAATGTTTGAAGTTCATTAAAGAATGCAATACTATGCCATGTTTTGTGGGTTTTTAACAATAAAACGATTGACATTAGTGATGCTTTTTTTGTACCAGTGTTAGGAAAAACATCAGCCGTCATTATCATGCTGCTTTACTAATAGCAATTGTAATATCGAAAGACTTCACACCTTTATTTCCAGAGTATTCCCAAAACTACCAGTGATGAGACACAATAGAAAACGAAAATATCCAAAGCTAGTCAATTCAGGACAGAACTGGGCTTCGCTTTAAATGGGGGGAAAAAGGCCAATGCCTTTTTCAAATATTATAGCTAATTAAATAAACCCACTATTAAATTCCCACTCTGTGAGAATTCCCTTGAACGTCTTTGGCATTACAGCATCCTAACCTCATCCTGTATCTTACTTGGCATTTATCCGAGTCAGTCACTAGGCAGTAGAAAGGAGAGCGGCTGGGCTGCAGTGTAAGGGATGAATGCCTGAAATTCGTAGATTGTCTGTGATACTGCTTCACACTGGAAAAAAAAGAAAAAAGGTGTCAAAAATGCTTGGAAAGTATTTTTCATTGCTTTCCTTTTTTTCTTGTTTAATTGCTTAGCTAGCATAATGAGAGCATTTGCTGTACTCTGTATTGATTTTGTCATGTCCCCAAATGACAACTGAATACACTACCCCAGGACACACAAAACCAGATCCGATAATAATAACGTTACCGACGCTAAAGGTATGTGATTTTTGACCTCGGAACAAAAAGGAAAAATAAAAACACGTTCCGTAAACCATACTATGGGAGCGAGCCAGGGAAGGCCCTCGATCACTTGTCCTCTGGGCTGCCGCACCTGAGTGTCAGCACCTTGCATCACCCACATTCAGGCGAAGAGATAGGCATGAAAATCCAGGAGCATGTAAATCTGGAAGGATTGGCTGCAGGAACCTATTGTATTTGTGGGGACATCTGTGCAACCAGCATATGGACACTGAGATAGAACATGCAGGAAGCAGATGGGAGTCGATATACAAAGAAAGACACCTAACAAAAGGCAGAACTCAGGACTGATATTAAACCTAATTTTTACAAGCTTGGCGAGGTACTTTATATGAATGACACTGTTATGGAACGCAGTACTAAGTCCATGTACTTTTTCTTGCGCAGATCTTATCTGGCTAATCTTCACATAGCAGGCCCAGATGCCCAGGCACAATCGATACTGAGGCTCCAAATGGATTCTCGTCATGATCAAAAAAATGGCAAAAAGTCACGATTGCTTTTTCTCCAGAAGTACATATTGGAGAAGGTTTATTTGAAGGAGTTATGGTAAAGCATTTAATTCTATACTCTAGTCTTGATATACATTGTATTTCGTCTTACAAAATCACACTCACTTGCTTCAAAAGCTAATAGATGTGCAGTATACAGCATATTAAAAACACCTGCTGTTCCAAACTTTTTCCATGCCTGGAACAATTTCTGGTTTAGGCTGGCTGATTTATACTGTTATTTCTTTTGGTGATCAATAAGTCCGATTAGGGCATCCTCAAAGTCCAGCCTGTTACTGAAAAAATAACAAGGCCTGGCCTTGCTTGTGATCCAGCTTAGAGTCATTGTTACCCCAGGGGTCGACACTGGATGCTTTGGTGATGTAACTGGAATAAACTGCAGCGTTTTAGGTCACAGTAATAATTCTACAAATTTTTTCATATTCCAGGAAAAATAATACCAGGAATGTATTCTGGGGTTAAGTATGTTGCCAGCAAACTTGTGTGGTCCCGTTATCAACACATAATATTTAAGCATATCTCTGAGTGGTTGAATGTTTGTTAATGTTTATTGACCAATACCAATAATTTTGTCTCAATTTAGAAAAATTATCCTACAGTGTTCCCTAGTCAGCAATAAGGCTGCTGGCATGGTGGATAAGGACTCAGGCTGTTAACCTGATTGCTGCCAATTCAGGAAGCATTCCCGTAATTTTTTAGCTGCAGGGGTAAAACTGTAAGTTGCCTTAGATAAACAACATAATGTATTTGAAGGCTGTTTACAAAACCAACTAGTTGATTAATATCCTATAGCTCATAAGAACAAGACTATGAGTGTATTATGTATGAAGCCAAATTACATAGCTTCAAACCTACTTAACATCTTCATATTCATTGAAATTAGCTCTGTATTTCAAACCATTCTGTTTAAAATGCAGCACAATCAACATTTCATTCATGCTGTTTTCGAATAACTGGGTGACTTAGATGTGAAGAGCGTTAGGGTAGTCTTCATCAAGTGCCTGAAGACAGATGTCTATCTTCACAGCAACTTGTTTTGAGTATTTATAAGTATATTTTCAGTTTGAATGAACCCAAACTGTTCCATTTTGCTAGGGTTTTTGAAGTAGTAGATGAGATCTTCTCATTGCATTACCAGGTCTGAAACATTTGCCTATGAAAATATTCATGTTTTTTTGCAGAAACCTATTGTTTCTAAGGAAGAATACTGACAATGGATCACATGCCTATCTGGTGCTGTCATTTCAGGCTATTTTATTACACACTGGTCTTTCATTTGGAAAATCCTTGTAAAACAGAAAAAATGGTAGCTTCAGCCACTGCAGACAGAGAGATTTAATGGCTGCACATCGATCTTCAGTTCAGGTCTGGAAAGCTGCAATATCTTTAGGCTTATGTTCCAACCAAGTGAACCACTGAATTCCAGTCATAGCTATCTGAGCCAAGTTAACACCATCCTGTGCTCAGCTTCGTCAGAGCTGTAGCCCTTCAACATCAGAGGTAAGTAGCCCTCTACTGGACCAAAGACAACGCTTTTGTTTCAGTAGACATTGACAATGCTTCCATCACACAACAAGCGCCAAGATTTCAGTCCCTCTAAAAGTTGCCAGCACATGTAGCCGTTCTTGATTGATTGTACGTCTCGGAATTGTGGAAGCATGGAATTTATTTCGTAATGAATTACATTGCTTTCAGTCCCTTTCATAAATATGAAACATGCCTGTTATATTGGATTTCGAGCATTACCCATTGTTTTCTGTATAGCACATGGGATGTCTACATACTTAAAATGGCGTCAAACTAACATTCTTAGTAAATGGCAGGGTGCAAAGATAAATACATGTGGTTAATTGTCTTACACGTGTAATATATCTTGTGTTGCTAATACATATTCTGAAGGCACACTAGGCTTGCAGTTGCATTGGTTCCTTGCAGGATATTTTTATTAATGAAACAATATTAACAAATCAGCGACCATTCTGGCACTTGTCCCTTTATTACATGTCCCTTCATGCAGTGTTCTTATGTTGCATGTGTCATCTGATCCCATTTATAACTGCTGCTGTAATGTCAACATTTCCCTTCATGGCATTAATAAAGTGCATCTTAGTCTCATTTATTATTATTCTTACTGCAGTCATTATCTTTCTTAAATCTTATTTTGTTTCTGTTCCCCCCCAGAAACATCAGTTTACTCAAGTATGTTTCCGCACTATGAGAGGAAATCAGATGGATTGGGAGTCAAATCTCAACTAACCCTGATGAACATCCAAAAAAATATGTATATTTTAAGGAATATCCATCCATCCATCCATCCATCCATCCATCCATCCATCCATCCATCCATCCATCCATCCATCCATCCATTCATTTTCCAAACCGCTTATCCTACTGGGTTGTGGGGGGTCCGGAGCCTATCCCGGAATCAATGGGCATGAGGCAGGGAACAACCCAGGATGGGGGGCCAGCCCATCGCAGGGCACACTCACACACCTTTCACTCACACATCATTCACTCACACACCATTCACTCACACACCATTCACTCACACACCATTCACACCTACGGGCAATTTAGCAAGTCCAATCAGCCTCAGCATGTCTTTGGACTGTGGGGAGAAATCGGAGTACCCGGAGGAAACCCCACGACGACATGGGGAGAACATGCAACTCCACACACATGTAACCCAGGCAGAGACTCGAACCCGGGTCCCAGAGGTGTGAGGCAGCAGTGCCACAGCTTATGTTTACAAATTTCATTAAAAAAAAAACACGGTTTAGTATTGATACTCAGGAAAAATTAGATGGCAACTTGTTTATTTCCTGTGCAGGATGAAGGCAGAATAACAGAGAATAAGAGGTGAGTTTGAGATCATATCATTGCTTCCAGCATGCTAGCACTGATAGCCGGCGGGAAACAATTGCTTTTGTTGAAGAAAACGGCTCGACACTCCCATCAATACGTGATAATGCAGCAGCCAATAGAACAACAATATAGTCAAATGATTCTGACAAGGCTAGATTTCAATTGTTTTTAAATTGTCTTTTAATTCCTCTTGTTGATCAGGTCATTTGCAATGTCAGGGATGTTTTCCCACAATACCAATGGCCTATTCTCAGGGATCTTGGCAACTAATTAACAGGTAATTTATTAATGTGCTCAAAATTACATCTAAGATATTAGATTGATATAGAGAGTGAGGGGTATATTAATTATCAATCCACCGTCTTTTTACTCAGTGGAGCAGTCATTCCCCTGGTAGCTTTAGGTGTAAGTCTATTAAAACAGCAAGCCTTTACCCCAGTCAACATTGTAGAGCAAGTGTATTTGCTTTTAATTTGCACATACTTTCACCATAATATCTTTAATCTTTTGTCATGTCTTACTGCTGAATGAATTGCATGATTTTAGAGGTTGCAGTCTGTGTGGAGCCAGTGCCTTCCTTACAGCCAGAAGACAGCAGAGCTGAAATAGTTCTCTCGTCACCGCAGATGCCTTTGGATGCTTTCCATCCCTGCACTACACATCTCAACTTATTCCGTTCTGTAAAGCGTTGGAGTTCCCTTCCTGCTCTGTCAGCCTCTTGCTGGGTGAGCTTTGTGTGGGCAAGTGGCAGTCTTTACCCTGCATGGCCTTGACAAGGTAACACCTCTCAGTGGCCGGTCTTAGTATTCCAAAATATCACTATAGCTTTAACCCCTAGAACCACATGCCAAGGTCTCCAGTGAGAGCCAGGAATGATGACAACAGCGTTAAAAAAAAGGTTAAAATGTGTGCATAGTGCATCAGTTAATATGCTCCGGTTCAACGGCACTGGCTACTCTAAAGCATATATTTTTTTCCTTGGTACAATATTTTGCTTGTACCTCACAAGTTGTCACATTTGACCAGGAAAGGTGTGCCTTTATATAAGCATTTATAACATGGGTGCATTTAAGTCATTTCTAAAAATAATTATTGATCTGAAGTAGGAAGATAAAGTTGGTTTGAATACCACGTAATATTTAATATTTTACAGGTAATTTTAATGCAGAAAAGTAATATCACTACAGGAGGTCATTCCTTTGCATGCTAAAGTTATCACGGTATGCGAGACGAAGGACTCAAAGGCAAGCATTTGGCCATCAAAGGGGGTTTTATTGCACAAAAACTGAACAGAACTAAACAGGGACTGGAAAACAAACAGGACCAGGAGGGGTCAAAGATGGGAGGACTGGTACAGGGAAGGGCACAGGCAACAGGATGGTAGACATCAATGACCAGACTGGGACTGACGAGAATAACAGATAGTTAAATACTAAGACTAACAAGAGGTAACAAGCAACATGTGTGGCTCATCAGGGTCAGGCAGACATGAGAGCCAGGGTGCTACAAAACGTATGTCTCAGTCATAAAGTTTTCCACAGATGTATTTTTAGTAAGTATGAAGGCCAAAGATAGGAAAACAGAATAGTTTTAAACACTACAGTTTGGATGAGTCAGCCATAGGAACTGGTTTGTCATATAAACGCTGGTGTCATTTTCCAAGTTTTTCCTGCAGTAAAAATTTACAAAAGGTTGTCAGTAGCCTGAAAGCTGTCAGTGAGCCGTACGCTTTTCTCAAGAGGTTGCACTATAGAAGTGTTACATTGCTCACTAAAAATACACCATGACCAAAAATCTAATCAGTTTTTCTTGTATATTTTGCCATCTAATAAATATTTTCACTTGTATTATTACCTTCTCATTCTCATTTCAGAAATACAGTAACAAAACTGAGTAGTGAAAGCTGCTAGGTAAGTTTTAACATTCATCTCTTTCAGAGTTCTTGTGTGTATTATTAATAAAGCCATTTACAAGCTGTAATACATTTATGGATGCAGCATTAATGATTGATACAAAGAAACTCCTGCATGTCTGTAAGGATGAAATGTTACGGCAGGTACTTGGTCACACCAAATCTCTGCGTTCTGTTAAAGTTCTTCTACAGAGAACTTCTCTCTTTCTTTCTCTCTGTAACCCTATACATACTACTGTTCTAACGGACATAGAAATTTTCAGCTTATGAATAACTTTCCGAATTACATCAAATCCTATAACAGCACATTTTGTCTGACTCTCACCTACCAACAAGCAACCATATCTGCTCCTGCTGTTCCGCGAAACAAAAATTCACGACATAAAATCCCGGTGCTGCCAGCAAGATTAATCTGACCTTTTGGAACTTCCGGGAGAGGTGGGATGTTTGAAAATAAAAGATGGCGTCCTTGGTGGGTGGCGTTTGGGGGCACACGGCGGCTCATTTGTGGGGCCATGGACCGTGAATGCTCCCCGCATGACACCGACCCTGTAAAACCGTGAGAGATGAGACACTGCAGGACCTTTGTGGCATCTGGGTTAAGAGGGATTATAAGGAACTTGAACAAGAAGTGTGAACATATTTATACCCATGTATAAGTATCATGGGAGCTCACTGGGCTCTTTTCCAGCCCTTCACATATATGCTAATACTCAGGCAATACCTAGGAACATAAATCCCCCAGCCCTTCCACCTCATATTTAAGTCTGTGTACACCTCTTATACTTGCACTCTGATCTGGATGAATGTCGTGCCTTCCTGTCAGATTTAAAACGCATTTGCAGTATTAGATGGCTGATCTTCATGTCTATACCACTGTGAACTGAAAATCGCCAACCGAGAGACCAAGGTGATATTATTAAGAGGGCGACGTCAAGCTAGACCTTCCGTGTGTAACGAGGGAACAAAATGTTCGATGGGAAAATGTGTTATTATGTGATTTTGAAAATACATTTTGCCTCTACTGAATGTTAAGCCCGTGTCTTGCTAATGTACTGCCATACCCTGAATGGGGCAGTACTGGATTTTGTATGAAAGCCCCACAGCTCTCACTCAGACAGAACGCAGTGCCACAGTGCCTTTATAATAATTCAGCGCAATCAAATATTAATCTTATCTACAACTTAATTACTGCATCGCTGAGTGATGTCTAATTTAATAGGAATTATTTTCTCACGAGACTAATGTGCTGTGGTATCAGAATAACTGAGAGGCACCTTAATTAAAGTTGAGTAGGTTAAAGGCTGTTTTCCTAAAAAGAAGCTAAGGGCATATAAAGAATAACCTTTAAAAATGACAGGAGTGCCCCTCCTTATTGGGCCATGACAGGTGTAAAAATTCATTTGGATTAAAGCAGTTTTTTCTATTGTGTATTGTCTGAAAGAATGTTTTATTACACACACAATAATTGATTTCAAGATCACAATAGTCAATGTTAAGCCTGTTATTGCAAAATTTAGCCAGTGGATTGTGGTAAAACATCTATCAAGGGACATCTGAAAGGTGATGAAGAATGTTTCATTATGGAACATGCTTTACTTCATGAGAGATTAATCACATTGTGCTTTAATCAAACATGAAATTCAGTAGAATTCCACAGCTCTAATGACTGATTTATTGATCACACGATACTATAGATGGCCTTCAGGGAAATGGGTTATGATATGATAACCCACTGGGAATCAGTCACGTGCCATCTGGTGTCGATCAGCACCACACGGGCGGACAGCGACAACAGGGAAGCATGTTGCTGATTCATTCCTTCCCTAGAGGCATAGCAGCCCAAAGGACAACTGCCCTGAGGGGACCATCGCTTCAGATGCCATTCAGCATCATTGAAAGGACACACCCCCCCATGTTTTGTGAAAAATCATGTTGCACCTGAATCGACAACTACAGGCCCTTCCAGTAACCTCCATTTCCCATTTCATTTTGAAAACCGTGTCTCCCTGCCCACAACAAAATGTACCAGAGAATTTCAATATCCTCTTGAAGAGTCTTATAATAAGCAGCAGTCAGTATTGAATATGGAACCAAAAAAAACTGGCTATTACAAATTGGAAAAACATTCATATTCAACTTGTTTGTAGAATATAAAGTGAGGGAACTCAAGATGTTGGAGAACTCAAGAAACATCAGCGACCTTTGATATGCTGATGACACCACACTTATAGCGGTAAATGATGAAGATCTTAAGATAATGAAGAACATACTAGAAAGAGGATTGACATTTTTGACCTTTTGGTTTTTAATAATAAGACCATTATGCATGTGATTAACTGCAAGGAGAAGAAAGTGCATTCTTGAGCAAATCAAGCCTGAACTTTCATTATTTTCTGCATGTTATTTGATAAAAATCCACTGCATTCTAAAATTTCCTTAAATTCTGCGAGAGTTAACAAGCAATAAGTTGGACGGACTCAATCCTCAAAACATTGAACTTGCCATTGTGAAACCTGAGAGAATATAGGACTTCATGGAGGAGAGTTGTCAGTATGGTAACCAGGAACTGACATCAGTCTGATGGAACCTAAAAGCAATAACAATTCAACAATCACTTACATGTATGTTGGCTAAAATATACACAATTTATTTATTGCTTTTTGTTTTTAGTTTTGCTGCCTAAAATTCACTTGGTGTTAGAATGTGCACATTAATTTGATATACTGGCAGGGCCTCATCCATCCATCCATCCATCCATCCATCCATACAGGCAGCCAGCTATGCACAAAGAAACACTCACATTGGAATGGTGGGTGACTCCTCTGACTCACAGCCTAATTGTTCTCACCCTAGATTGTCAGCACAGACTTTCAGTTCTCTGTTAGATGTTTAAGGTCTCCCACTCCCTTTCTCACACTTTCTCCAACCCCTCTCAAATTGTCTTTCAGCCATGCTGCTAACCTGTTGAAATTTTGGTAACTTGGCTGTGAGCAGAGCATTTTATTTTTCAGTAGCAAAGTCAAGATGGGTTGTTTTTTTCAGAGTTGTGTAGAAGATGTCTTTGACTGCTGTCTTTTAAATCTGATTCCCATATGAGGCTCCTGCACAAACCCTCCCGCTCCTTGACCTATCCCTGATCTGTATTTATGCCCCAGTGCGAGCTGGGTAATGTATATAAAACGGCTCCTTTCTTGACCGAGGCTGTCGTACATCTGACTAGAGAGGCTGGAGTAGGTTTTATCTGCTGCATTCTCAGAACACCCTGCTCCCCCCACCCAGCTCATTCAGATTCCAGAAGCACTGAATGAAAAATTACTTAGAACTTCAGAAAGTTGACCAATAATGTGGAAATATAGTGAGAATGCTTATTCAAAAATGAAATCCAATTCCCTTTGCCTCAAAGATTAAAGAGCACAGGACATAATTTAGGTGTTTTGTCAATATTAATAATTGGAAGAGTATAACACAGTCAGTTATGCTTGAAGCTGTGCATGGGGGATTCTATTACTAAATATCACCAAAACATCACCAAACATTTTCAAGAGTGTGACATGTATTATTAGCCTTACAGACACAGCAAAGTCACTTTGCGGGGAAATAAAAGCATAAGAGTGTAAATGTTGCATCTGTGACAGTAACCTCGGTGTGCCATATAAAACTAAAGCCCATAGCTTGCTGACTATTGGGAAGAAAGATGAGAGACGCAGTGCAAGAGGTCGTCTTTCCATGCCTAATTTATTGCATCGGCTCAATTTGCAAGCTAAGGGATAATCTCAGCATTTAGGCGGCACGGGGGGGATCTCCTCCCCATGCTGAGCCTCCACTGGCTGCACAGCAGAAGGCAAGGAGTGACATCTTTCAGTGCCGCGGGGAGCAAGTCCTCTGGGTCTCAAGTACTGGCTGTTCCTTGATAATCGTGCCCCTCATTAAAATACCCCTACATGCCTCTGTCTCTCAGGCACGAGCCCCAGCGGAGTCTACATTTAATTCCTGCCAGTGGCATCGGTTCTTAGGTCTCAGAAGGAGACACAGGGGTTGATTTTGTTTTCTGCTTCTAGTGTGGAGAGCAATTGGTCTGGACAGCAGCCCAGGGACCAAACATTTGAAAAAGTCAAGGGCAGGGTGGCTATTGTATTGTTTTGGGTCGTGCAAGAGTGTAGGAATGCTCTCCAGGAAATATTTAGTGAAAATGTTAATGTAATTTATTTTACTGACTTGTATTGCGACTAATTCATCGAATTATCTGGTAATCTGTCTATAATGTTACCGCTGAGATTTTTGGCTAGAACTAGACTCTGTGTGTGTGATACTAAATTTTTACTGAAGATATGTTTTCAAAGTCATTTTGAAAACGTACACATGCATACATATGATTTAAAGGCAAACTTCAAGTAAGTAAGTAAAAGACTGTAGCATGGTGGCTGGATATGTGGTTTAGGGACTGGATTTGATAAGCAAACCATATCATGACTCTCCGTTCAATTGCATTTTCTGGCTCAGTTAACACTGACCCTCAGGATAAAAGACCTTCAAATGAAGGAGGACATGACACACACAACAGGGTAATGTGTCCATGGGAACAGGTCAATGGGAATTTTCTTTGGTTTCTTGTGAAACACACCTGCGTTCCTTGTGTCCAGAAATGAGCTGAGTGTATTGAGCATATCCCTGATGTTGACAGATTCAGCAGTGGGATTTTACACTTGCCTGGATTTATTGTGCTTGTCGTGTCGGTCTGTCACATCTGGGGACTCTCCCTCCAGGCTACTTTTGGCTCCTGGCCTTCTCGTTCAAAGACTTACCATGACATTGGTTTTATTTCAAATGGCTCCAGTTTCTTCTCAAAAAAAAAATCAATGTGGATCTTATGTTAGCATTTCTTGATCTTTGCCAGCAAAGGTCTTTCTCTTTCTCTTTCTCTTTTGGACCACTATACCTACACATTGAAAGATCACTCCTAGATAAATCTTGGGGAATACAGCCCAATGTAGTAGTCTGAACTTCAATATATATGTCAATATATAAAAGAACCCCTGTAGAACAGCTCCTTATTATGTGTCTGTGGATTCTGCTGGCTCCTTTGCCGGGGTTGATCAGCAAGGTGTCAAAGATTAAATGAGTTCTTGCAGTTGGCCTGGCACAGTGACTTGACTCCTTCGGCCACCACTAAAATAGGATAAGGTGTTCTGCTCACCTTCGATAAATGTAATGCTGAAAGATGTAAGGAATATGTCATCAAGTAGATGCAGTAAGAGAGTTCGTTTATAAGTACTAAGCCAGAGGTACATAGGCAATCCAGATCCCGGAGTCCTCATCGGGTAGGATAGAAAACCTGCTGGATACTGGCACTCCGGGATCAGGGTTGTCTACCCCTGTACTAAGCTAATAGACTGATAACTCACATATAGTATGTAGCTAACCATAAGGCTATGTGATTTGCCAAATGTCATGACAGCAAGGCTGATTTTGCGTAAACAGTTAAGTCTTTCCATAATCTTCTAAGGAATTGTTTATGTCTGGGATGCAACAATTTGAATGTGCCCTCCGCTAAGCAATGGAAGTTTAGTGCAGCTGTTAGCAGACATTTTGGAGGCAATGTAAGGGCAAGCACAAGTTCAACAGGATAAAAAGGCACGACTTTCCATGTTAGATGTGCAGGTCTGTCTGAAGGACTCCCAGAATTACTTTCAGTTTGAGGAAATGACCTACAAACTGCCCAGTAGATTGTTGGTCTTCTTAAGTGCCAGAGGCACTTTAGTCAAGGAGCAGGTAACTGCAGTCTTTGCTCCTCTCTCCTTTTCTGTGCCATTCTTAATGCCTCAGAATGTAAAAACAGAGTCTGAGTGTGCCTGGGGCTAGACTCAGCTGACACATCCGCTCCGCCCGTGAGCCGTTTAACATTATTACCGAAGCATCACTGTCCACAGTTTAATCTCCTTCACTCATGACCATGTCCTGAGGGGTGCTTAAGGATTATTTAATTTGCAGAACATCATGTCCTCATAGACGACCATCTTCCCTGTGTCACCCATGACAGGTCTTCGGTCAGAATTTTTTATGAGTTTTCATGTTTATTTCTCTTGAAAAATCTGATAAATTGGCTTGCTATATATTGAATGAAAAAGTAGCATTTCAGCTACCTGCCACAGTCCCTGCAATCGCCTTCCTCCCACAACATAAGTTTCTCTACTGATAAATTATATTAACAGTTTTTCTCATGCTTATAAATGGATCCTTTTCCAGGTTACTTACTGACTACAGGACAGCGTTAATCTGCATTGGCAAAATGAATTAAAGGTTTTAAAAGGCCAATTTATGATATACTACTCACTCAGCTTCTTGGAGGGAAATGTATTCACAAAACATGCCTGCTGGTTTTTGGCAAACTGTTTGGAAGCTTGTCTCTTGGAGCTGCAATCGCTAAATTAATTCGTTATAACACTCATTCCAACCAGCATGCAAAGACTTGGAAGAGGTGCACTGCAGCATCACAGCATTGCTAAGCAGCTGAAAAAATCCTGAAGACTATAGGGCTTATGCTTGGGACCTACTACAAAAATCAATTAACACCTGTGATATTACTTTCTGTGTACTGGTGGCCAAGTGAAAAGATAATTAAAGATGGAGCCGAACTTGTTTACATCTGTCCAGTAATGACTGTAAAAAGAAAAAGTTTCTCTTTTCTGTTGCGATCGCTAGACTTTCTGTTATAACAGTTGGAGGTACCAGAAGATACAACTGACCCCTCCATTAAATAAGTGTTAGATTTTCATTCACATGGGATGGTAGGCAGTAATTTAGGCTACACTTTACTCCGTTTTTAGGATGCCCTATATGATGCTAACCTGCCACCGCAAAGTGTTTGCACGGTGAAATTCAGCAGTTACTCACCAAGTAGTTAAAAGATTGACGCCTACATAAATAGAGATGAACTGAGAGAGGAGTACCATGTTTTTATAGCACCCGTTCAAGAGAATGTTAATGAAACAGATTTATGAGGTACAGATTTAATCTCAATCCATTATTAAAATGACAATTATGAAGTTGTTGGCTTGTTTGGACCTGAGCAATGGCTAAAATATTTGATGTGTGAACACTTGTGCTGGAAAAGAGACATTGTTTCGCATGAGAATGGGGTCCTTCAGATTGTAGCAAACGCGTCACATTGATATAACCATCCGCACATACATTCGTACGAGTCTCCGTTTCATGCCCACATCATGTGGACGGCCATAAAAACAGGATCTGCAGCAATTTAAAGTAGGACTTAATTGCCTTTTAGAGCAATTAGATCCCAAGGCTTCTGTCATTGACCTGTAAGAGGATTTGCGGTTTCCTTTAATAGGTTGTGGAAGAGTCTTATTACCTCTCTATGCAAAAAAAAAAAGATATAGGGTGTGATATCGGAAAAAGTAAGGGACAGACAGCAAAGAAGGCTGCAAACCATCTTTACAGCTTGTAGTAAATTAATCATTATTCCTGTGATTTCACCAGCTACAGACAACCTTGGAAGGTCCTTCTATTATTTCCCCAAGCAGTGGGAACAGGAGGGTGTTGTTAACTGTTTCATACCCCAGAGTGTGTTGCGGAGACAGGGGTCCGCAGGGCCATGCAAGTGACCAAGACTAAAACCCTGATTATTTTTTCCCTATGCAATCTCACTTCCATCTCATTTGGGAGAAGACATACAACATGACTGTGAAAACATCAAGATGAAAAATGAAAGGAACTGCAAAAAGGAAAATGAGAATCAACTCTATTGAGTTGTTGCGGCATGCCAAAATAGTTTAGCAATCTGATCGTAGCCTAGCCCCAGTCTCTAATCTGTTCTACTTAGATAGCCTTAGCCTGTCAAGCAGTTAACACGGCAGGAAGCGCTATCTCTCCTTTTGGTTGGCGGTTTAGCTAACAGGGCACTGGAGTTTCTGTCTGCGTTTATCCTTGGGAATTTTTTTACGAGTTTCTTTGAGATGCATTAAACAGTCACCATACTTGAGACGCTTCTGCCATGGTGGCTTGTCAGCATATTTGTCAGCAGGACACGCACCATGAAATTTAATTTGCAAAGCCAGTGTTTGAGCAGTTCCCAGAGGAATGCCAATAATTAGCCAAGCTGTATTCCTTGATTCCATATTTATGCCACACCTGAGCTTGGGGCTTTTGAAAAAAAGAGGTGCGTGTCAATACCAACACGTTCCTTTAATTAATTTGTTTTGAAGGTTATTTGTGAATGGGGAAGGGGAGTATTGTCGATCAATGGGTAGCACATCTGCCTCACACATCCAGAGGTTTGAATCCGACCCCTACCTCTGTGTATGAGTTTGCATGTTCTCCCAGTGTTTACACTGGTTTCCTCCCACAGTCATGTGGTCAGATGACAGGCTCACCATAGTCCTGTCCTGGATCAGAAGTATGGAAGATGGATGAAGAGATGAAGATTTTGGAACAGCAATGGCTATGATGGACTGGTTCTGGGGGAAGACCATGTGAACCATACTTCGACAATGTCTCCCATCTTCATTGGATATCTACAAAAAAACGTTCAGAAAATATTCACAATCTATGTGTCCTCATGCAGGCCTTTAGCTTGTTTTGTCCTAGGTTTTAATTAGTTTTCAGTTTTTGGATCGAAAACGCATATTTACAGCAGCACCCGTGCTCGGGGTGACGTCCCCACTCCGTGTACAGGCACACTGCCAAGCGTATGGCTTCCTTTGCACACCACTGGTCATGCCAGTCCATGCAGGAGGAGCAGCAGTTTGCATGCTGCACGGCAAAGGGCTGAAAGGCTCATGGGTCAACCAAACACCTTCATACAGTAGGCAGTGTTTGCGATTTAACTTAAATCCACATTCCCACCCCCACTCCCCAACGTTACCATGTTGTCTACAACTGCAGGAGATTCACGCTACTGTGATCACAGCTCATGGAAGCGAGATACACAGTGCCGAATGAATCTTCGCCCTGCCGGACAGCACAGTCCTTTGGCTGTACTTTAGGGCACTGATCCTAGCAGAATGTGACGAGGCTAGCTAGTGCAGCCTAGATGTCGATGACTCAGAAGGGTGGGGAGAGGGGTACTAAGGAATAAAAGAAACGCATAAATGTTTATTGACAAGAATGGGAAGCTTGGCTGGCACTAAGAATCACACCAATAGTTATTGCATGAGGGCAGATATGAATAATAATAATAATAATAATAACAATGATGATGATGAAACCAGACATTGTATGGTAGTGTTATTTGAATTAACACTTTGAACACAGTCCCAAAACTAATAATTATTTCAACCTTAAAATGCTGCCATGCACCTTAATCCATCCATCCATTTTCCAAACCGCTTATCCTACTGGGTCGCGGGGGGTCCGGAGCCTATCCCGGAAGCAATGGGCATGAGGCAAGGAACAACCCAGGATGGGGGGCCAGCCTATCACAGGGCACACTCACACACCATTCACACCTACGGGCAATTTAGCAACTGGAGTACCCGGAGGAAACCCCACAACAACATGGGGAGAACATGCAAACTCCACACACACATGTGACCCAGGCGGAGACTAGAACCCGGGTCCCAGAGGTGTGAGGCAACAGTGCTAACCACTGCACCACCATGCTGCCCCACCTTAATCCTACCCTGCTATTTGTGCTTTTCATCTTTTAAAGTGTAGTTGTCTCTGGTATAGATTCAACACAAACATGTCTACAGCCATGAATTCAGAGCCACGTCTCAAAGAAGATGCGAACCTGAGTGCCAAACATGACTGTCTACCACCTTGTATAGCAGAGGGTCGGTATGCTGGTTCTTTAAGGGCTCCAGGAGCTCCATGGTAATGTTGACTATTCTTATTACTTCTTCATTAGATAAGTTGTTCAGAAATTTCTGAAAAAATGGCTCAACTATTCAAGAAAAAAAAAAACAATTTGGCCCTGAAGGAAAGCAAAAGGAATTGAGGTACATTGTGTCCTAACATGAAATATATTTTCAAAATGTATTTATTAAAATAAATCTATTGCCCTCAAGCTGTACAAATTAGTCCAAAAATAATTAATATTTAGCAATCTAGATGGTTAATGCTTCAAGGACCTGGAATAATCAAGTCACCATTTAGTTAAAATCAATTACTTATACATTTATGTCATAACAAATAGACCTAAAAATCAGTATGAACCATCAAAATGCGCCACATTTACTGAACCAGCTCCTAACCCAGTAGGGACTGTGGACCAAAATAAAGAAAATCTGCATTTATTTTACTCAAGTTGGACACATAGGAAGGTGAACAATTGATAGATTCTCCATCACGTTCCGCTGAATGTTCTGGTCCATCTTCTGTCCCACACTTGACAAATGCCTTATTGTCAACCTGTGGCTGCCCATCTGCTTTAACCTGTAGATTTGCAATGTATGTTAATGAGCAAAATTGTGATGCTAACGCCCTGCCGCTGTCCCTCAACTACACATTATTGGTCGTGCTACAAACGAGAATCATCAGCATCTAATTCTTCATCCATCCTTTCATTTTCCTTAATTGCTCATCCTGGAACAGAGTTGTCATTCATGGGAGGTAACCCCTACACACTCAAAAGCCTTTTTTTAGTGGCTTAAGAATCTCCCAAGATTCCTAGATCAGGAACAGATTGAAATTGACAGCGAGCATAGAATATACGTGTCATAGCCCGGTTTGGTGGTGGAGAAAAAAAAATCACTGAAAACGTCATTGTTAATGCATAATTCAGATAACCTGTGGCTGTGCATGTACTGAACACATACTGGAAGCAACATCATGTACAAAGTATCAAAGTGCCCGATTCATTTCCCCTGTTAAATCACAGCAAGAATGAAAGCGAAACGAGTCGGTTTTACTTATCTATGCAAAAAGCATTTTGTACACTATTCTCTGCATCCTATAGCTGGACTGCATGCAGCCATAAACCTTTCAATTTTCTCTCATCAATTAGAAACCATAAAATTTCCACATGCAATCAATGCTCTTGTTTTTTTTTTTTTTTAATCTCAATTGCAGAGGCATCCATCAATGGACTGACTCCAATAGCTGCTAATGTAATTAGGGAGTGGCTGTTTGGAAGGAGGCCCTGGGGCACTGCGTGGCACACTCGGAGCCAGCGAGGTGAACAGTGAGGACAGTTTGCATAACTGCATGGGATGCTGTTAAGTACAGGAGTCTCAGGTCTTCCATAGACACTCCCTCAAACTAAGAACAATGAATTCCATGCATGGAGCACTGTGCAGGAACCCTGCTGTAGTTCTCCACGTATGATTGTCAGAACAGAGAACCAGCATGAACTATAGTTTTCAGTATCGATACAGGGTCTCAAATTCGGTCAAATGTGGGGTAAAAAAAATCCTGCTTAAGCCAAATATAGTGTATTTTGTCAGTCCTTATCATCATCCACATGATGTTGTATCTACATCAACATGAAAATGTTCTCTTTTCCTCCCTCTAAGGTCGCCTGCAACCTCACAATTGCCCCATGTAGGAAAAATATATTTATAGGGAAAAATTATCCACTTGAATCTGCCTGGAGATAAACATCGACTTTCAGCTACCTGTCCATATCGAAATGGCGAGATTGCAGTTCACTTAACCAAAACATTGTGCCGCCCGTGTCTTCAAATTTTTAGTGGGCAGGGAACAGTGTCGCACAATCGCTAATGATGCAATTGATTTGCATCAATTTAAAAATGTAGGGTAATTTGGCTTGCTGTCTGTCTGTTTGGAGGGCTATTTGAGCCATCCGAGTTCACCTAATACTCTTCGGCTCAGTGACAGCTAATTAAGTGTGGGCCAAAGGGTCGATGCTCCCTCACCCTTCATTATGGTCACCGTCTTAGGGTGAGCACACACACAGAACCTGCTGTTTTGACTTCATTCTTTAAGAACACTCACATTTGCATTGTCTATATCAGTATTTCACAACCCAATATTCGGGGACCTCCAGAAAGTCGATGGTTTTGCTCTCATCCAGCTCTAGCAAAAATGTAGGGAGTTAGGAGGGAGCAAAAATGTGGACCGTCTGGCCTGGAGTCAGGAGGGAGCAAAAATGTGGACTGTCTGGCATGGAGTTAGGAGGGAGCAAAAATGTGGACTGTCTGGCAGGGAGTTAGGAGGGAGCAAAAATGTGGACCGTCTGGCCTGGAGTCAGGAGGGAGCAAAAATGTGGACTATCTGGCACGGAATTAGGAGGGAGCAAAAATGTGGACTGTCTGGCATGGAGTTAGGAGGGAGCAAAAATGTGGACTGTCTGGCATGGAGTTAGGAGGGAGCAAAAATGTGGACTGTCTGGCAGGGAGTTAGGAGGGAGCAAAAATGTGGACTGTCTGGGGATCCTCAAGAACTGGGTTGAGAAACACTGGTGAACATGTTTCTGTACTATGTTTCTCTCTCTCTCATAGACACACACTCACAGGTTTGTAAATGTATCTTTGTGGGGACTCTCCATTCATTTCTATGGGGAATACTCTAATCTCAACATGACGACCTTAACCCCTACCCAGCCCTAACCTTAACCATAAGTAACCAAACAAAATACAAGACATATGGCATTTTTAGTTTTTTGATTGCATTCACAGATGTTTGTCAGGACCTGAAAATGGTCCTCACAACATCAAAAGATCAGGTTTTTTATTACATTATGGGGAACCTTTGGTCCCCACAATGTAATATAAACACAATCCAAACACACACGCACGCACGTGCAGACACAGACACACCTTTATATTTGTGTTTATGGACAGATCATGGTTCGACGTCATGGACACGTCACCTTGACTCACACCTTGGTATATAATTCCCAAGTTAAAAGGAAAACTTGAAAAAGGCCTTGACATTAGATGAAATTTGATTGCTGAGTAAATGGTTTGGCGTTATTCTATAAGAATACTTGGATAAGCTATATTTTTCCAGGGTTTACTACCTTTCTGTTGACATATATGTATTGTTCATAAGAACAAACAAGGAACATAAACTCACTTAACTGACATCTATCATGAGGTAACACAGGCAGATACTGTAATGGAAAAATATGAAAAAAGTCTCTGAGATATAAATGCCCATCATTTTGTACATTTGTTCGTATGACAGCCAGACCATTTCAGAAAATGTCATTAGCTCATTTCTACTGACCCAGTACATGACTCATGCATCTTTAAAATACCAAAGGGTTTAAAAGGCTACAGATCAAATGCAGTGGTTCCCTTCTGCAAAGTTCCTACATTCTTCAGTACCAGTGTGTGTGATCAGAGGTGGGGCTAATGCATTTTTTTTCCCGTGAAGTCACTTCCTGAAAACAAAGAAATTAAAGATTCCTTTTACGTCACACCCAGACCATACTGCACTCAGACCATTTACTTTGACCATTTCCCTGGGCAAGAGTATAGACACAATTTATATTCATGTCTTATTTCTGACCATTCCAAGGTTTAATTCTGCACCTATTTTCTTAATCAAGAATGAAAGTCATTATTTATCTCAGGGCCTGCCTGAAACAACAGTTGCAAAACATGAACGTATCCATGCTCTTAGAGCTAAGGTTGATGCGTTGTCATGACAAAAATAATATTATTAGTATCATGGATTTTTTCCCAGAAATAGATTTTAAAAAGTAGCCAGAAGAACACTTATTTTGCATTTTTCATCACGTTTTTCACATAGCCTTATTCAATTTTATTTTTACTCGGTAATGTGATCGAGACTACTTTATTGTAATCACAGAAGCTGACTGGAAAATTACAGTTGTGACCCAGATTCAATAATTAGATGAAATTTTAACATTCTGTGTCTGCATGTCACCCTATCCAGGGTGTACCCCAGTCTTGCTCTGTCACCAGCAGAAATGTTTTTAGTGCATATGTAACAGCATCTATCTTGTGTTTCACATAGTCCCAGTAGATATACTAATTCATAAATAAATATTGGGCAGAAGTAGCTAAACAACAGCCTGAAGGCCAGAACCCAGAAGTCATGGGTTCCGGACACACTGTCACATGCACCTACGTGCTAGTTTTTGAGTTATCGCCAAATATTTATGCAATGTTAAATATAATAAAACCAGTATAGCCAATACAATTATAGCACAGATCTTTTAATGACTTTTAATGACCCTGGTAGTAATTATATTTTCATATTTGTTATTCTACTACATTACCACATAACTCTCATTTGTCATTCATCAAAGATATTGCCAAACATAGCATGGGGTATGAAGCCACACTCACCCTAATGCACTGTTAAGATTCTGGGCAGTCTGAACAAGAAACATAATGTCTATCTATCCTGTGTTCCTTTTTCATACTCATTCGATGGTGCGTTTAGCAACAATTAGTTAAGCAGTCATTTGGATTCAGTTAATTCAAACTGAATTAAATTAAAGCTTCAACCTTATGCTCCAAACCAAAGAACTATTCATAAATGTCAGAGCAACAGACCTTATAAATAATCCATTCAGAATGAGGATACACTCATTAACTGGTTTTACGCTGACCACCCAGGCATTCCTGCAGTAATTCCTTCATTTTGACCAATAATAGTTCATAATGTGCATCTCACTGTAGATGTGTTATTGCATCGCATTAAAAACTGTGTTATTCTTGTATTAGACCAAGAAATGTCATAGTATTTATCTCAGTCACCATTTTTTACCAGTTAATTCAATTACCATAATAGGATTAAATGTTTACACTTTCTACCAGAAAAATGGCATATCTTGTTGGACAGACCTCTTTTCAAATGTCTGTCTCATCCACAAGATGCAGATAAGTCGTATCAACAATATCATTAATAATTCTAATAATGAAAAAAAGACAGAAAAGGGTTCTAATTTCATGGAGTCTTTTTGACACAAACCCAAATTATATATATTCATTTCTTTAAACCTTGCCCACAGGTTTATTGTACATATACCTACTGTTCATTATGTACCGTGTAATATTATCAGCTCATTTAGTCCTGATGCAGTATTAATTTCTTGGAATTCTTCGGAGGGGACTAAATGTTACAAATAACAAGTCAGAACAGTACAAATCAGTAAAGGCACAGCAAATGAAGCCAAAATACATTTGCATAATGAAACATTTTAATTATAAAATAGCACAGTGGAAAGGCTATAAATAGGCTGATATTATTCAGAACACGTACTGCTTAAACAGAACAAAAAGGACAAAGCTATATAATGAGCAATTGCTTATGCAGTTGCCTACCCAAGCCAGTGATTAACCACAATGCATTTCTGTGTACATGTACCGTGTCTGTGCTTGTGCGTGTACTTGTGTCAATCTTGGACAGCTTCCTGTCATGCTGACATACACCGCAATCAGTTAATTTACTGTGCTCAGTCAAGGCCAGAGAAAGCATATGTGTATGGTGGAAAATTGTCTGTTGGCTCAAGACTTCTTTGTTTACTACTTAATGGCAAGATACAGATCAGGTTGTCATTGCTTGCACTCATTCTTCACACCCTCATAATTAGACAGTTGCAAATAGTGTTTGGCCAACAACAAAAATCTCTGTGCTGGGATCCAGTACAAAGACATAAGTCATGGTTTTCTCAAACATATTGTGGAATTTCGCTGCTGAAAGGCACACTGTGACACTGAGGGAAAAACAAAAAAAATGGCTGTCAGGCAATTTATTTGGGGCCAAGATAGCACCTGAATGTGAAGTACCAAAAGATGATATCCATTGTGTATTAGGAAATCATTGATTCTTTCTCAGATGACCCAGTTGTTAATACTAATAAACAGACCTATACTGTAGCATGATATTCCTGTTTTAGTGCTGCTGCTGTAAGGCAGCAATGTTCATTGCAGAGGTCTTATACATCAACAAACGGTGGTTATTTTAATCATAAAGTAAATATTCATGAATGATAAACCTAATAACCTGAAAAATGGTCACCACAATGTGAAAGTAACAGATTTTTAATAAGAACATAATTCACACACACACACACACACACACACACACACACACACACACACACACAAGCACATGTAGTGTATACCTATCCTTATGGAGTCCACTCATTCACTTCTATGGGAAAAATGCTAACGCTAACTATGACAACCTTAACCCCACCCAGCCCCAACCATAACCGTAAGTAACCAAGCAATATACAAGAGTTTTTGTATTTTTTGTTTTTGCATCGCGATTTTTATAAGATACGGATATTTATCAGGTTATGGGGACATTGTGTCCCCATAAGGATAGTTATACCCGCTCACACACACACACACACACACACACACACACACACACTCACATTTTCTTTCCTATGAAACATATATTGTATTGTGAAGAACATCCCGAGGTTAAACAAATCTTAAAGTCTAATATGTGATATGGATAAAATAGGGTTATGGAGAATGATGTTTCATTGCTATTTCGTCTTGGTATCCATTTCCCTTCAAAAGATACAGAGATGAAATCACAAATGCAAAAAGCTTACCTTTCAGTGATGAAATTTGCCATCACAGGCCTCAGAGGCAAGTCATTCGATTAGCATCACAAACAATGGAAATGGAAACTGCAACAAATTTTTGTGCTAACGGCATTTCTCACTGGAGAGGTAAGCTTTTTGCCTGTTTGGGATAAGGTCAGAGTGCGGAAACAATTTACATTTTGTGCAGTATTCAATGAACATGGCATTGTATAAAATGTAACATTTGGCTAAATTGTATTCAGTTTGTTTTGCTATTTGAGAACTATTCTAGCTTGGAATATGAGCAACTCCATTGTGTTTTCTGAATTTTATTCAATTCTTTGAAAGCAAATTGTCTTGTTACCTACAGTACATGTGTGTTACATACTGTAGCACCATTCACACAGGTTCTTTTGTCCATAAGAATTTGTTATGTTATTAACTAATTATTTCACTTCGTCTTTTTTTCCACCGGGTGTAAATACCTTCATTAATAGTCAAAGTAGCCTAATATTGCCTACAGGTATCCATCCATCATCCACAGCATGTATGGAGCTGGGTTGCCTATAGGATCAGTTCCTATGCCAAGGCATCATTAGGCACATGGCGTACTCTGGATGCCAGTCCATTGTAGGGCACACACACAATCAAACAATATGGAAAATTTAGCAAAAGCCTACTTGAATATGAAAACTCAATCCTATTATGGTTGATCCAGCTCAAGATTATTTTCAATACTAACTGCAGCCCATTTGGCACTGGTGGGTATAACTGTTAACTGTATAACTGGATAGTGTTCACTTTTCAAGGTCCACTTCCTTGCTCTGTAGGAGTCTGGGCCCTTAAGGTGATGTCTGACATCTACAATTTGCACATAGGCAGCGCTGACCTTTTCACGCATCGCAAACAGCACATGGCATAATATACACAAGCACATATGACTCAGTAGATGCAGTTCTCATTCCATGCTTTTTTTCAGAGATATGAGGGAAAATATCTAAAATATGCATCAGAACCAATCCTTATTTGCTTCCAATTTCCAAAGGTAAGGCACAAGATACCCACATGAAAGTCATTTTAATGAGAACTACCCAGGTAACCAAAGATGTCAGTAAAAGAGAAAGCATATTATTATAAGATGTGTTCCTTGATGTTACTAGGCACAAACATCTGCCCACATTATGATCTTCACCCAACAGCAACTGTAGGATATCCATAAAATCAATTTTGTCTCCTGCCACTAGTATTAATGTAACATTTTATATTCTATGAATAATTTTGGTCATGGAGTGCCTCAACTGCAAAAATGCACCCTCTGGAAAGTATTGTGTCTGCTGTTTGTGTATGTTACCCTCAATACTCAGCAGATAGCCACTCCCCACATGTGAAGCACAAGATGCAAACGTTGACACAGTCTTTGGTTTGAAGGCTGTGCTTCATGGGAAAGCTGCGGAATGGCAACAAAGCAGTGGGCAGGATCATTGACAATCGTTATTTAATCCCTACAACATCCAGTTAGGTCCTTTTTTTCACCATCATCTCAAGGCAGTTGGTCTGAAACTGCATAGAGCAGCATAGTATTGTAAGTCCGGTCTTGGTCTCCAAACCACTTTTTCACTTATTCAGTTTTGTCGTGGAACTGAAAGCATTTATGTTGATGCCTCATTGTTGAATCGGTCTCGGACTACAGCATATTGGTTTGGACTCACACTTTTAGTTATAGACACTAGACACATTTTACACATCTCACACCCTGAGCAGCTCAGGTTAACAGTGGTAAAGTGTTGGGTTATTGTGATTAAATACTAATATTTGAGATCAAAGGGTTGTCATGCTGAAATAATACAATTTTGCTTTTAAATATTAGCAGGGGTGATGATGATAAATAACTATAATTAAAATCATGGTTTCTTAAATAGACTTGATTTTTCTAGTTTTGATCTCAACCTCCTCAAAGTCTCGGTTTTGAATCGGTCTTGACCCCCCACAAAATCTCGGTCTCAATTTGGTCTTGACCCCCCCGAAGGCTTGTGGTGCTTTTCCACTGCCGCGAAGAACTGAGCCATACCTGAGCCGTACCACAAACTGGTGGTTTTCATTGTAAATTATGCAAGCCATACCTGTGCTGTACCCATTCTGACATGGTCCTGCTTACTAGCAGGACCAAAAGCATGACAAACTGAGCTAGTTGCATCATCACCATCTCATGGAGATACCAGTGTTCAGTGTCGATATGCATGGATTAAGGGCATATTCTATGTATTATTTATCATTAGTACATCCTGATGAACTGATGCATTCACAATAACTCAGAACTTGAAAATTTCCAGCTTCCTTCTTTAGAAAGTACTATAGAACAGCTGACAGAAGGGATTCGTAATGCAAATTTTCTCAAGTGAACGCTAGACTTTGATGCAAACATGACATGGCAATTCTCACAGATGTGCTAGAAAATTAGCACACAGTAAATCATGATGTATGCTATGTGAACAGTAAATAAGCACCTCTTCGGTTTTACATCACTGTTACTCTCCAAACCTGTCAAGGCCTTTATCGAGCCGACCCTTATGCAGTGGAAAACCAAAGCGAGCTGGAACTGCATTGTAACTAGTCTTTCTATGCGGTATGACTTGGCTATGGGTCAATTCCTGTATGGCAGTGAAAACGTGCCATTGGTCTTGACTCAGTCTCAGTGCTTCCAAAGTCTTGGTCTTGATTCAGTCTTGACCCCCACAAAGTCTTGGTCTGGACTCAGTCTTGACCTTGACAATGTCTTGGTCTTGACTCAGTCTCGATCGCCACAATGTCTTGGTCTTGACTCGGTCTTCACCCTGACAAAGTCTTGGTCTTTACTTGAAATTATTCTTCTTGAAAGTATTTGTCTCTTTACCATAACTACAACTACAGTACACTCTATACCTGCCATACAACCTCAGTATAACATAATTAAGTCTTGTGTGTGCTTTTTTACCCATAGATTGTCTTTCTCACTTACATTCTACTGTTACCCATCTGGTATGACTACCTCATAGGCATTCCTGCAAATGAATAGACTTTTAATGCTTCAATTCCTTATTTATAAGACAGAACTTCCACACAGAATTTCCATACCATACAAAGAAATATTGCAATTGCACGCTTTCTTGTCTGACAAGTGATGAATTATCTTCTTCACCCACATAAGATGAATAATTCAGATTTTGGTCTGACAGATAACTGTCTATTGTTGCTTACTGGTGACATTGTAAGAGATGGTACAAGAGAAAATTTAGCAAGGACTGAACAGCATGATGGCTTTATTGGTTGGTACTGTCACCCGATACCTCCTGTTCTGGGGGCTTGAGTCCCGTCCCGTGTAGAGTCTGCATGCTCTCCCAATGTTACTATGGGTCTCAAAACATGCTGGTACCTCTAAATTGCCCATTCTGAGTGTGTGCCCTATGATTGGTATCCTACCCAAGGTGCCCCCTGCCCTGTGCTTTGTGGGTGCCAGACTCGCTGCAGTCCAGCTCTGAATAAACAGTTAGGCAAGATGGATGAATTAACAAGAGGTGTGAAAAGCCAAAGTCTGTCACTGAGCAATCGTAAAAAAAAAAAAAGAATGAGGTTGATTGTGAAATTTAACAGTAAACACAGTTTCTGTGTTTCAAGTTGTTTTTTTTTTGGTTCCCATTTACTGGATAACTATATGTGCTTGCTTTCCGCTTTTATCCGAGGGTGTTCTGACCACTGGAAAGGGAGCAGAGCACTTCACTGTGTTTATTCACATTTCGATTGTAGTATTTGAAGTTCACCAATCAAGGACGTGGTCGTGTGGAAGCGGATGATTACGTCTGTTCTTAATAATGAAAGGTCAACATAATTAATGCGAACACAACAACTGTACAATAACTTCAACTCACAGTAATCAAATTATGGTCTGTGTTGATTTGCCCCTAAAAATTAACAACAGAAACGCCAAGAATTGTCTTGGTTTACTTCCTTCTCAGCCATTCCGCCCTCAGCACAGCAGATCAGGCTTATGCTAACTAATGTACCCCATTGCTTTAAACCACTCTGGTTTTCACTAAAACATTTGAATGGATGTTTCGAAAGAAAGGGGAATAACAAATATGCGGAACTGAAAAAAGAGATCTATTAAATTCTGTTGAAATATTAAACAAATATGAGTATGTATTCTGATTTTTCATTTACTTTTTATTTGGTCCCTTATGAAACATTTAGTGTGTGTGCCACGTTGAACGTGAGAGGTCTGTTGGAGTCATGTGACTCAAACTGCCTCTCTTGGATTTTTCTTTCTATCTTTGTCCTTCTTCATACCACCAAGTCCCAGTGTACAGCTCCAAGTATCCTATCTCACAAACACACAATAAAGAAAGATAAGAGAGATAAAATATTTATGGATGAAGAATCTCTTAAGTATAATATATAGATAATATAATGTGTATACAGTACTAAGCAAATGGAATATATATACTGTATATATATATGTATGTATATATATATATATATATATATATATATATATATATATATATATATATATATACACACACACACACACATAAATTATCATGATTTAAGGATTGTTTTGAATTATTACGGATAAACAAAATTATTCAGTAATGCAACGTAATTGCAGTACTTGATGTTGGAAAATATTGTGGAAAATGCACATTACTACAATGAAAAATTTTGTTGATACTCTACAGTCTATAATTGTGTTATCAAACAATGTAGTGAAGTTGCTTTGTTTTGTAAGCGTTGGGGGGAAATTGGGAAATGATGCAATATACAGCATTGTACTGGCTGCGGGAAAAGTGGCTCATTTGACTGTGTTAAAAGGGCAATACGAGAATATCGAGCAACTAAGGATGTAATTAACCACTACACCTTTGTAGCCGTGGGCTATGTTTTTCATCTCTATGAAAAGAGAAAGGCAATGCATTGCTAATAAGCGTCCATCTGGACTTGTCTTTGGAAATTGCTGATTGTTTATACAGTATAACGCAAATGAAACGAACGATCTTATTCAGTTTCCTGCTTAGGTTTGTGCTGGACTCATTAAGTGCACGCACTGAAACATATTAAAAACAATTTATTAGAAATTCTCATATTGCAATAGCAGCTTGTAGTTATTCTGAGCATTGGGAAAAAAAATCTCATTGACGTTAAAGCATAGTAATCTATGATACTGACATTTACATGCACCCGAATGACAACTTTTATTCACGCTGATATAAGCAAATGGGAATGCGCTATGACACGTATCACAACACACAATTATCCCGTCTAAGTACGGCTTTGGGAGGCGTCGATCTCTTCGCGACTCAGAGCGTTGGGACCGGAAATCCCGGATACTCCTCTTGCAAATAAACAAGTGAATGAATCGGGAAAATTTGGCATGTTAGAATCAGCCGTTCACTGTAGTTGCTGATTAAGGAGAAGGAACACGCGCCAAAGCTTTCAACTTTACTTTAAAGAGAGGTAGAAGTGAGGCAGTGTTTTTTTTTTTTTTGTTTTGTTTTTTGATGCATGCAATATGCATGAGTTGTCAACACGAAGTTTTATGTTAACTCACGTGCTGCTTGAACTTGTCACTCAGGCATGCATCAGAGGAGGGCGATCTGGAGAGAGTCCTGACAACATAATCGTTTGCCCGATCACCCGTAGATTGCATCAGGGGCGAGGCAGAACCAATTCGGCTTTCCAGGAGAGCCATGTTTAGTATATATGCCACCTCGAAATTTCATTTACAGTTTTCAATCTTGCCTGTGCTACTTCAGCAACATCACAAAATACCAATACTCTTATGACGCTGACAAATGGTTCAAATATCCTCGGAAATTTTTATTCGGTTGTGCCAACAATGTTATATTTGACTGTTGTGATATTTTCAGAAATTGTGTGTGTGTGTGAAATGGCAGTACAGCGGCACAATTCTAATACATGACTTGAAACCAAATGATGGATTTGATGTAGACTGCAAGTGATAACAACTGCAGAAGACCCATAGTTAGGATAATGTCGATGATTATTTAGAAATATTTACTTAAATGTAGCTGATGACAGCAAAACTGTTTGGGACAAAAAATATGGTATTACGTCATTATTAAAATCATAATCATCATTAAAGGTGATTAAGGATGTGTCATGCATGAAATAAACATATTAACTTGAGAAACGCTAGTAATTAATGTATGAGAAGATTATACATCATATTATTTTCACAGGAATGAATTTACTGAAGTATTTACAGAGTCCATTTGCTAGCGGCCCTCTTGCTTGTGGTCAGTGCTGTGAATAGGCAGGTTATAGCGATTTCTATGTGTTTGTCTTTTTTGGACTTGTAAGATGTTGCAGTGGTTTCCATGGGAACACAGAGAGTTCCTTCTCAGGAAGTTGTGATTCAGCCATTTTTCGATGGAAAAACGCGGGGTTTGAGCAGCAAAAGCAGCAAAAGGGCAAAGTCCCTTTTAGTGGATGATGTCAAGGGCAGGGGCCAGAGCAGAATTCTCTTTAGGGATGTGAAGGCTGGGTGGTCAGAGACCAGAGAAGTATGCAACAGTGGTGCAAAGGATGACTCATGAAACATGTGATGTCTCATTACTCATCGCAAAACGAGTCGCAGGATCTGCATTTCTCTATCCCAGCGCACAAGAAATGCCGCTGTCACGGCCCTCGTGCAGCTGTCAGCCCTGCATGACGTGTTAATTTTGTGATCTCACAGTTCAAATGGTATCTTTGTGCTTCTGGTCCTGCTTGTGACCGCTGCCTGTTGTCAGGGTAGATTGGCTGTGATTTTTTTGTAAAACAGGCCCATACATGGATAAACTACGCCGCACACGTGGCTGAATGCTCATTCCGTAAAGACCTGCTTCAGGTAAGGGCCACCTCTCTCAAAGCATCGCTCCTTTCAGATGCCACAGACTGTGGCAGGTGTTACAAACTGGGAGAGAGACAGAGTGAAAGAGCTGACCTACTGCAGCGAACTTTGATGAGCTAAAAGCTACAGCCTTGAGAGCTTCTATTCTCGCTTGCTCGTTGGAGTGACTTGTTACGGAGTCAGGTCTCAGTACCCCCTTATCCCCCCACCCCCCCGGCATCTACCCATCACACAGAGAACCTGTGAAAAGAGGGAGCTTTTGAGTCAAAGCAGTAGTTGCAGCGAATACTTTGCAACGCGGGTGAAGTGTTTTTGAAGAGATGGAAAACATTCACTCGTTTGCGTCATTTAAATGCCCTCCACTGTAATTGATGTAATGTGTGGTTTTATCAAGCTTAGATCTGTTTTTATAGTGTGCTTTTATCTGCCTCCATGGTGCTGTTTGTTTCTGCCAACTGCAACTTGCATTAAGTCCAATGGAAATAGATAATTTACACTATCAGCTATTATATAATGAATGCCTGTCAATTATACAGGCTTCACTATGGAATTGTAGAGGAGGGGCTTATGCAAATGATTTGTTTACTTGTGTGTATATGTAATTAATAGCTGCATGGCTTTGAGTTACATTAGCTTTTACATTTGGATGAATGCGCTGGATATACACTCAGAGGCCAGTTTATTGGGCACACCTGCTCACCAATTCAAACCACAAAGTAGATAATCTTGTAGCCGAAACTGAATAACAACATAGATACTGGGTCAAGAGCTTTGCTTACTGATTGGCTAAGCTTTTGAATAGCTAAAATGCCTGATTTAAGTGCTTTTGAGCATAATATGATCATTAATGCCAGACACGGTGATTCCAGCATCTCAGAGACATCCTTCTGGAATTTTCACACACTACAGTGTCTAGGGTTTCCAGGGAATGCTGTAATGAACAAGAAATATCCAGTTTATGACATTTCTGTTTCCAAAAATATCTTGTTAATGAGAGAGGTCAGAGGCGAATGACCGGCTCAGCTAACAAGCCACTAATGGAAAAATAAGAGCTCTGCGCAACATCGGTGCACAGAATGGCATCTCTATATGTACAACTTGCTTACTTTTTAAGTGGGTCTGGAGGCAAAAGTTGGTCCTACTTGCTACTAGTTAGATGTACCTTACAGAGTGTCCACTGTTTGTATACTGGTGAGTAATTTCTGATCATGTGACGCCAGGATAAGTTTCAGGACCTTAGTTTCACACACAAACAGTGGAAAAAAGAAGAAAACAGCGATGTTTCCCGCAGTCAGACATCAGGGAAATAGTCCTGGCTGTAAGTAAAGCTAAACGCCAAACTAAAATCCTTTTCGCTTAGCTCACAAACTTTGAGCTCTCGTAAGAGTCAATCATATCTCAGTCCATGTCTTTGTCAGTCATTCTGTATCAGAGAGGTACCACATGCTGCCAGATGAAATGAAGCTGCACGTCAGGGCAGTGAAATGTTGGTTTTCTGTCTGCGAAAGAGATTTGGTCCCACGATATTGACAAGAAATATACAAAAAAAATGCATACAGCAACAAAAAATTCTAAACTCAGCAGAGACATTCTTGAGTCTTTCATCAGAAACTGGGAGAGAGTTCAATCCTCTTACCAAACCAGCACTTGCATTAGAATGTCCCTATAAATTTCACTGTCTTCACGCACAGAGAATGTACGAACCCTTTGCTCCAGTTGATCTCCTGGGTTAATTGATCCCACTGCTCACTTGTGTTGGACTGGAATTGCTGGCTACAGCTCAATGTGGCGATGGATTTCATCCAGCAGACCATCCAGAGGAAGGAAAAAAAACACACACACACAACTGCGTGCTCTCCACATGCAGAAACCCTGGCTTTAGACTGCCTGATGTATGCTCTTCGCAATTGCAGCTGACAGGTAATCTCTTATAAGCTCTGATATTTCAGAATGAGCACTGCGTCCTCAGCTCCATCCCTGAGCTGCTGTTAGGTGTGTAGATCTCGCCACATGCGTCTATTCTAGAGACAATGTCATCACGTCTTGTGTGGAATGCAAGCATCCACCTAATGATCTGGCAGAAAGGCCACTCTGGGCTTAGTCTCCAATGCCCAGTTAAACCTTTTTACCCGAGTCACTCTTTCAAATGCCTGCCTGTGATCCAAACTCAAAGTCAGGGAAGTTCTTACAAAGTTATATTACTTGTTATTGTTGTGGTATGTATGTTTTTATTGTCAATTATTATTTTAGTAATTCATACTTCTGTAAAAAGTTTAATTGAAACATTAACGCAAAGCTATGCTCGTTAAATCATGGAGCAGGACATAAATGTGGAACAAATGACTCCAGTAATGGAGAAGTAAAGCTGATCATTCACATTTGGGGAACAAATAAGTCTTATAGTTGTAGGAGAAATGAACAGCTTCACCACGAAGCATTGGCATGTATGATAACAATGAGAAGACAGGGTGCAATCAGGCTGACAGCCACTGCAGAGAACTGAGGGGCTGGGGGACTTGGCTCAATGTTGGGCTTCTTCCTTGCACTGGCCCTTGACTCCTCTGGTATTCTACCTGTAGCTGATTGACTGTGTTTCTGTTAATTCCCCCCCCCAACACAATGACCCTTCCCATCCACCCGCCGCAGGATTCTAGAGAGCATCGTCCCCATCCCGACATTCTGCCCCTAAAGGGCTCCTCTGCAGACTGTGCGCTTTGATGTTGCCACAACGTGGGTCCCGGGGAAACGGGGAGAGCCACCAGCCAAGCTCAACATGAGACGGCATCGTCTCCCCAACACCAGACCACCGGCCCTGTCTATATTTACCATCTGACAGATGCATGTTATAGACAATCTACCAACATGCACTTGGAAGCTGGGATTGTAACTGACAGCCACTCGCTGTTCCCACTAGTTATAATGGATCCTGTTCCCCATTAATCTAGATTCATCCCCAGGCTAAGCATGTCTTTAAAACACATAAGTCAAATCGGATGGAAAAATACAGCGATCTGAACCATGCAGATTGCTTTAATATGAAACTCAGCATTCCGGGAATGTCTGTCAACAGTTAATGAGTTTTCCTCCAATTTGTTTCGACATGCGACATTTACACAAATGAGACGTTCGCCAGCCTATCAGTGTCCACGCAGAGGAGCTTCACTGGCCATTAAGCAGGGCGCAAACAACTCCTCAAGAGGAAACAAGTGAGGCACATCAACCGTGAAACACGTTTGTGTTCTCCAGGAAAAAAAAAAATATAAAGGAACAAATGCCACTAGTTGCCTGCTTGTAACTTACCTGTCTCAGTGCACCAGATCCGTATCCATCTGAGCCCCCGGAGCTGACCAGTGCCGGCTTACTGGAAAGGTGGTCACGCAGGAGTGGGAGTGGGAGAGTTCCTTAAACAACCAGCCTGCTGAGGCGTTCCAGAGCTCTGCCAGTAGACCAGGTCATCCCAGTTGGTCCCACGTTGTGCTCCGGTACCGAAGGCAGTAGGATAGGAGGGGGGGTGAATAGGGAAAGGGGGAGCGGCACTCGTGTGTGCACACCACACACACGCATGCACCCACAGCCGCGCAGCAGACCTCCTACATCCCTCGCACGAGCTCGCAGGTCTTCACTGCGCTCCCGTACCGCCTGCCTGCGCAAGCTCAGCTTCTCTTCTCCTGTCGGTTGTGTGTGTGTGCGCGCGTGTCTGTGCGTGCACGCCAGCGGACACACGCATCCCTCCCTGCCAAAGGTGCAGGGGCTTGTGGTAGAGTCGCGATCGGAGGAAGAGAAGGAGAACGAGGCGGAGAGTGATGGGTAAGAGAGGAAGCGAGCGAGGGAGAGGGAGCGAGCGGGAGACAGAGAGAGAGGAGAAGCTGTTGTCCCTCCTGCTACATCTATCTGCATCAATCAGTCAGGAAGTGGAGGGGTGGGTTGTGGAGAGCCATATGTCACTCTCAGACAGGTGAGGTGTATGGAGCGGCATGTGTCTGTGCCCCTGTGTGTCCATTAGTGTGTGTGCAAGAGCGCGCTTTTATGGGAATGCTTAAAGTGTCACTGTGGTTGACATATGGTATAGGATACCCAGGGACACTCCCCAGCTGTCAAGGGTCTCCCCTTAGTATATACACAGTAGTCATGGGTCCTGGAGCTGTAAATTGCCCCTGGTGCAGAATGGGGAGGGGCCTATTTTTATCAGCACTGCGTCTCTGTCTCTCATTTGGATTCCCATTAAGACTATCGATAGAAAAACACAGAAAATGGGGAAAAACACAGAAAAACACAGTACGCAGGAGTAGTAGCCTCCCTTGCAAGTCACCTGGCACGTGTTCCTCCTGAAAAGCAGAGTAAACTTGAAGAATCAAACAAAAACGAAAAAAAAGGACAAAAAAAATTTGGCAGACCAGCAGGTGCACGTTGTAGGGACTTGTTTCCTGAAACACATTTGCTCTCCAGTTACAAAGCGCTTAACGGTGAGCTGCTGCCTGCTTTTTGCTGAGACTGAGTGAGTGGATGTGAGAGAGAGGGAGACAGGGAGGGAGGGGGCCGAGAGCCAGGAAGAGAGAGAGAGAGAGAGAGACGTCCAGGCACACAGCATAGTCTGATAAAAGATCGGGGACATTTACAGAGGATAGGGGGTGCATACAAAGCAGCCGTCTCAACTTCCATGATGAATAAAACTGTTCTCCTGTCTTTCTAATGGCTAGGCCTCTTGGACAGAATGGAGTGTTGCCAAGGAAATCATTCTCAGAGAAGCTCGTTTACAGCCGGCCCCACTATGTAAACATACGTGCACTTGTGCCTCAAGCGTTAGTGCAGTCCATGGCGGCAGGCGCAGGGCTGGCAGACACGGCATGGCACGACAGCCTGAATTTAACAAGTCTAACCTGCGATTTTGAGTGTGTGAAGGATCCCCCCCGCACTGCAGGGGCACTGGTACAGGAAGGTGCCCCGTCAACTGGGCACACTGCTACCTGGCAGTCTGCAGGAATGCTTCACATGATGTACGTCCAACATTCAGGGCCCAGATTTAATTACCCAATTCATGATTGCCTGTAAAAATCTTCAGCAGATACATGAATGTTAACACTGCACAGTCACTATACTGTGACTTAGGCAGCGACAGAAGCCAAAAAATACCATCCATGAACATGGCTGGGCTTAAAAGAAGGTCTTTTGACAGGTTTGCGTGTTGCCGAGCTGAAGTGCTTATTTGTGCACAGCAGAAAGGTGTTTTCTGTTTCCGCTGACCTTGGGCTCAGGTCTCTATCAGATATTCAGTCTTTTTGTAGCTTTGGTTCAGCATCTGAATTCAGATTCCATAGCTGTTTTGTGCTGATCACAAAGTCAGTGACTATAAGAACCTATCTGAAAAGAAAACTACACCTGGGTATCTAACCATGAAGGAATCCTTAGTGACATACAAAAGCTAGAAAAGGCGTTTACTTGTTTTCACCTCAGGCTACCTATAAATCCGTGAATTCAGCCAGCCCCCTTTTCTTGATTCGGGGGGGGGGGGGCGGTGAATCGTGTGGTTACCATGCTGTGACCTTGATGGGAGAGAGCATCGGCCTCACCACTCAGGGAGTTATTTCAACCTGCCAGTTCAGTGTCTAGCCTGAATCAGCAGGTCTATACCCCATCCCCTATATTAGTGAACTAGCAACTGCCCCACGTGTAGCACCAATGCTGGCCTGGGCAATAAGTTATGTTTTAGCTTATAGGAAAGCTGTATGACTTAATGCAGCCAAATCCCAGAAGATTCAGGATTTTAATATGTAAAGCTTTTACACCTAACCAATGCCTAATTGTTATGATATTTGATCTCATTGTGTCTTGGTAACACTTTACTTAAAGCATCCACGTATAATGCAATTTAAATGCCTTCATAATGCATTATAATGACTTATACTGACTATTATAATGCATTATGATGGTAAATACATGAGAGCTTCATAGTGCATTCATAATGCATGGTAAACATGGTTAAATGTTATGCCTTTTTATGGTGTGGCCTTATAGTTATGGTGGTGTATATAATACTTTATGAATGCATTATAATGCATTGTGAAGGTATCGATAATGCAGTGCTCCTCAAACTCGGTCCTCAGGCCCCACTGCCCTGCTTGTTTTCCAGCTATCCCTGCCCTACACACTGCTGATTATCTGGATCAGATGTGTTCAGTCAATCAGAAGCTGAAAGACAGCTGGGACTTGTGTGTGGGGCCGGGATAGCAGGAAAACAAGCAGGGCAGTGGGGCCCAAGGACCGACTTTGAGAAACACTGCTATAATGCATTATGATGACTGCTATAAGTAAAGTGTTACTAATTTCTCTCAGTTTCTGCCTCAGGAACAAATAACAGGCATAATAAATTCATAAACTTTATTTAAAAAAATGCGTTATCATTATATTATTGATAGGGAATCTTGAATATGGCTTTTGACCTAAACTGTGATTAACTTTAGGCATTTTCTACAGCTAATATTCAAGTATTAGTCAGCCTGAGGTTAAAGATACAATTTCTCATCGTGCATTCGGTTCTACATGAAGCTGATGAGGAAGAAAACATATTACTCTCTGAAAATCAATCAAGGGCTTTCCCACTCAGTGTTCAGCTCCACCTCTTTATAATTCTGACAGGCTAAGCTTAACACCCAGTCATCTATCATGTGTTGTGCTCATTGTCGTCCACTGCTGATCGTTATACAGTCCATATACGTTCCTTTATGATTGTTGGTTACTTCAAGGTGACCCAAGTCTCCTTTATGTCAAGAAGGGTTAACAGTATTGGACTAGAATCACTCAATAAGACATCATGGACTTTTGGGCTCACATCTAATTAACTTTCATTATGTCTGCTACGAAAGATTTCCAGAATGTTACAGGAAGAGATTTATACCTTCTTTAATCAATAATCATCTCTGGTTCAACCCGTCTTAGAGAAAGAGTGTTTAAAATGAACCAAATTAATAATCTTTGACTGTACAATTGTTATAATGTTGGTGATATACGATTGTCATACTTTTGGGTTAATTTTAGGTGAATTAATGGTTTTAAGTAATTATACCAATTATTTCCCTGATTGGGATTCAGAATTACAGAGATGGCTGTGATAATGACCCTTACAACATGGTTAGCTTCTTCTGTTTCTTCTGAGTCGGGAACATCACATTTGGTAAGACTCTGTATGAGTTTCTTGCTGTAGCTCAGGGGTATGCAGTTATTTTTCCCCGAGGTTCAAATTTTATCAACCACAAAAAGCTAAGGTCCCTGTCGTCCAGTTTGCTTGTTAGGAGTGGGGGTTTTCTTTGTTTCATTTTGCTGGTTGGGGGTTTGGGGGCAGGGGCAGCATGGTGGTGCAGTGGTTAGCACTGTTGCCTCACACCTCTGGGACCCGGGTTCAAGTCTCTGCCTGGGTCAAATGTGTGTGAAGTTTGCATGTTCTCCCCATGTCATCGTGGGGTTTCCTCTGGGTACTCCGATTTCCCCCCACAGTCCAATAACATGCTCAGGCTGATTGGACTTGCTAAATTGCCCATAGGAGTGAATGGTGTGTGAGTGAATGGTGCGTGAGTGTCCCCTGCAATGGGCTGGCCCCCATTGCAGGTCCTGGGTTGTTCCCTGCCTTGTGCTCATTGCTTCCAGGATAGGCTCCAGACCCCCTGCGACCCAGTAGGATAAGCAGTTTGGAAAATGGATGGATGGATGGGTTTGGGGGCAGGGGGGCTTCCCCTAGTTATGCTGCATTCCATTTTAACTCATAAATTGGAAATTCCGAGTTCCTAGTCAGAAATTTCAACTGGAACGCCCCCTGAAGTTATGGGAATCTACACAACCCTGACCTCAGAATTCAATATAGCCGCACCCTTTATCAACAGAAGTTAAAGCTGTATTGTGCTGTTTATTAGCTCTTTTGTTTTATTTGTGGGTCATTAAATTGGTTGTATACACAGTACTATCTAACTGCTATCTGTGGATGTGTTGCAATGGAATTTTTATGTGTATAAAATACAGTGCAATGTGTTGTTATGGATTGATATGGCTAACAATGGCTGACAATTAACCAGGATAGAACGGGGGCTAGTTTCAGAAAGCAGGATTTCTTGCTTAGCTGGACTTAAGGCTAAATGTAAGTCAACAAAGATAAAGGCCATGTCAACCAGGGTAAATTAATTCTGAGAAGTTATCCAGCTAAGCAAGAAATCTTACTTTTTGAAACAGGTCCCTGGGACTACTATATGGCGTTCGGACCTGCTACTGTATACTGGAACTCATGTGTTATGTCATTCCCAGCTCCGACTTCCGACCTCCAAGGTAAATGGAGGGCAGCATTAGATTTTGCTGACCAGGAGTGGGGCCCCCAAATTGAGAAGAGGGGGATACATCATAAGGTTCGGATTGCATTGGGTTTCAGGCAGCCATTCTATTACCTCTGGTCTACGGTGTCTGTTACAGCGTTTTATTTTTCAATTAACACTTTAAGGGTGCTTTATTCTATAATATACTGTCAACATTCTGAGTGCAATAAATTCAAGCCTCTGTTGTCTGAAGTGTATAATTTTGATCACCATCAAGCAGATGATTAGCTATTTATTTATTAATTAATTTGTGAGGGAATTTAAGTAAATGGGTAGGTGTTCAGAAGACCATCTGTGTATACACAAACACGATGTCTTCATCGGCAAATAGTGTGAGTATAT
Organism: Brienomyrus brachyistius; assembly: GCF_023856365.1. Taxonomy (NCBI): domain Eukaryota; kingdom Metazoa; phylum Chordata; class Actinopteri; order Osteoglossiformes; family Mormyridae; genus Brienomyrus; species Brienomyrus brachyistius. The sequence continues at coordinate 14,359,601 of NC_064542.1, forward strand.
CAACCCCCAAACAGGCAGGTCAAGCTGTATTAATGTCTTTTCATTCAGGTCTTGAAAATATATTTCGGTATATAACAAATTGAAAGAACATTACCTTAACATTACATTTCATTAACAAAATTTGGTCAAGTGCTTCACCAATATTCCTCACAGTTTTCTATAAAAATTAGCTATGGGTTGGAAGACTAGATGGATATAGAGTGATATAGAGCAATGCGTCTAGTTTGAGGAAGTCAAATTTAAAGTTTGGATGGGGTACAATGTATGATGCTGTATACGACTGAAATGGTCCTCGGGAGATGGGGAGAGACGTTAAAGCCTCCTTCTACCGATGAGTATTGGCAGGTCATTATTTGGCTGCTGAAACAGGATCGCCAGCTATCCAGGTTATTTACCAATGTGACAGGCAGTCCACTGGGAGCTTCTCCAGTGGTCCATAGGTGCTCTGTGTCCTGCTTATAACAGTATGGAGAATACCTTGCATCAACCTAAGGCCATGCCATTATTAGCAAGACGTCATTGGCAAGTGATCAGTAGATGACTCTCTGAAGAGGTGAAGCCACAGTTGGACCAGATATTCATTGAAATAATAGAAGGATCAATGAGTCACTTACAAAAGGCAGAATGTGTATGTGTACGGCGATTCACAAAATATTTATTAAATGTGGAATTTTTTCTAAACTCTTTGTGTTTTAGACAATAAATTAAGCCCAAAGGCCTGACCAAAAGAACAGGATGGATGGATGGATGGATGGATGTATATATTGAAGTTTGACATTCAATTTGTTCTTTCGCTTTCTACACACACACAAATACAAAATGTGTGGTAAAATGTTACTTATCCAGTAAGAATATACAAATAAATTTGTTATTATGGTGAATAAATGTCTTTACATTTGTTTTCACCCATGGCAAATGTTTGGACTCACAAACCTTCTAAAACATATACAATTACAAAAAAAATAATTTCTCTTTATTTGGCTGCTACTTGAATATTCAGTGCATATTAAGACTGAAAGAAAAGGGGACTGATCTGCTGTTTCTCTGAAATAACCAGAACAAACTGGAAATCCTACTCTAATACTTGTGCATCTTTATGGTACTATTGGTCTGATTAGTAAATAAAACTTTTTTTCATCATAAACAGTTACACTTACAAAAAATTACAAAAATGAATAGAACTGCCCATACTTCTTAGCTGTTCAGATGTAATATAATGGTTATCTAGCGTAGGATCAAAGCAAGCCTGGGTGTACAGTGTACAGTGTACAATATGCAGTTCACCCTGGATGGAACGTCGGTCTTTGGCAGGTCACACACATGGAAAATATGGAGAAATCAATTAACCTAAACAACACATAGAAAACTACAAACATTGGAAAAAACACTAAGATACCAAATCTAGACATAAGTTGAAAAACCAGGAAGTGTAAAGTCACAGTGCCAGTCAATGCAGTGCATTTCAAAAAAACATTTTATACCCCCATATGTGAATTTTTATGTGTATTTTGTTGATTACAGATATTTGGAATTATATAAAAAAACATACACTTCAGTCCATCATCATGTGCCTTGTTTTGAATTGTAGCCTTATTTGACTTATATCGTGTAAGTCCTTCTTGATTTAAAATGTCATTTATGCAATATTTTATAATGGTTGTCATGACATAACCACAGAAGTGTCTGCTAGAGCAGGGCAATGGGCACAGCAGGAAAAGGCAGACAATGGTGTCAGAGATTTCTCATGAAAATGCTAGGTTTGAAGGCCAGCTTACATGGAGAAGTTCCATGTGGGTCAGACTACTCATGCTTCCCTGAGACACTGCATTTCACTCTCTTTGAACTTTGTAATACTTGAGCATTTGATGGGAGAGTCATGCTTTCTTGGTTGTCTTGCCATTAATAATGGATTCGTTGGTCTTAATGTTCATGCACTCAGGCTACCTTTATTTCTTCTTGAGTGGCTGAAAAAAAATGCAGTTTTTGAGGCAGTTCTTGAAAATGGCATTTAAATTCCAGTTTTCAGTATGTTTATCGTCTAGAGGACAGCAAAGAGCCCCGACTGTTAGAAATACTCCTTTAAATGGAGAATTCAATCAGTGCTGAAACATCCGAACAATGAAAGGTCTTTTGTTCTGGAGGAGATGTGTCACATGTTAGATTAAGAGCTACTGCAAAGTTATTGTGATGGAAACATAACAAATATAGACCCAATGCGTACTAGTTTAGGCCGTCGCAGTCATGGCCTCCCGCAGAAAAAAAGTACGAACACAAAGGAGGTTTTGCACACTTATCATTCACCTTCACTTATAGTTGCCTAACAGCCACAAAGTCACCTGCGGGAGAGAATGAGAGCTCTGGTAAGCTGATGACAAGGAAATGTGGCTGAGACAGACCATGTGATTGGCAGATCGTTTTATTTGGCGGGACCAGAAAATCCCATTGCATTTGAAATGTGTTTGTCAGTTTAGCCTGTGACAAAACTGGGGTTTGCCTGCTCTTCCGAAGCCTTCGTCGAAGGATACAGGAAGTAGATTTATGATTGAGAGCAAAGGTGAAATTCCTGGTCTCCCTGCAAACTTAACTAGTGAAATAAGCACCCAGACAATTCACACTGGGCAGACATGAGACCTGACCTTTGTCAGAATCCTGATTCACTTCTCCAGTAAATTTCTTCTCGTAAATTTCAAGAGATATAAAAAATAATATGGACACACACAGGTGGTAGGATTAGAGGATACGCATCCAAAGAATTCAAATATATGCTCCATTTCAGGCAGAATTTCCCAAGTCTGTTCCTCTTCATGTGTTTGCTGGTGCTAGAGCCCAGCCAAGCTCTCATAATGTGACAAAATATTTCCCATTAGAATTATTATTATTATATGTATCAGTAGTAAACTATTTTACTTTCACTTGATAAATTAGAGAAAACTGACAAAATAGAATATTTTACTAATTTATTATTTTATGAATTTACTGTTATTGTTCACAGCCTACACCATAATCTTGATTTACTGAAAGTGAATTAACAAAGAGCAATCTATTATTAATTAATACATTAATATATTTAGAAACTATCAGTCATTTAAAAAGCAAAATCAAGTATTCAGGTAATGTAATTGCATGAAAATAAATAAAATTTAAGTGATTCATTCAATCAAAGGTTGTCTCAGGCTCACTTAAAGGCTAAGTTGAAGCAAAAACTCACTGGCAAGGTGTGTCCTGAAAACACAACTGGGAAGCATTGGTCTAGGCAGCAAATCATCTAACTACTGTGGCAGCTCAGTCCACTAAAGTACGGCCTTCCTGGGGGAAAGGTTAGGCCTTCGATAGGTCAGTGCAGTATGGAATACGATCCAGGAGACCCAAATTTGTTGGACGGGGGGTTCGAGAGAAGGCAGCAAGACTGGGTAGCTATGAGGGAACTGTGCCATTAGCTGTCTGACTGAGCATCACCATGACTGCCCGTAACTGCCTAATAATGCAGTTACAGTGCAGCTATGTTCAGTGCAGACGTGGTTTTTACCATTAATCATAATATGCATTTGTGCAGGGGCCCTGAGGTTTGGGGGGCGCCTGTTGGTCACAAACAGTCACTACATGAGATCTGGTTCAGTGACAGTGGGGTGTATTCTATTTCGAGCTTCGCACACCAGAGTGCATTTAGGACGTAAATCGAAATATGGCATGCAGGCTGTCGCCATGCGCCTGCGTTATCTGCATGTACGCATGATTTTTTTTCCTTTTAGTCACAAAGTGGCCTTACCATGGGAAAAAAAGCCACCATTGTTATCGAAAATTGCATGATTGGCCTTCACTGCTGTTCATCCCCCTCTCAAATTGAACTCTTTTGTTAAAAGTCATTCCTCAAACAGATTGTAAATCATAAGTGGTGCAGTGTGCGTGTGATTAAAAAACAATGGTATAGAGCCTCTGCTCCCAGAACTTACACTCCAGCAGTGGAAAAATAAGCACTTACTGTAGCTGAATGGACCATCAATCTTATCAGACCCCATAGCTGAGGTATACAAAAAGTTCTTTCATTAAACATGCTGCATCAGGTTTTCCATGGTGTGTGACCCCCCCCCCCGCCTGAAAGCAGCTGTTTTCGTGTATGCCCACTTGTGTGTCTCTTCTTCTGCTAGCTTCTTAGTGGCCAGTGGTGCTGCAGTCATTCTGGGTGTTTAATTTAGGTGTGATTTCACTGGCAGCTGGCACCTAGAGTCACAGCTCTCTGGAATTTTCTCACTGCCCACTGGTATTTAAGGACAGCTGGCCGCATGTTACTCAGCTTGTGTGTGTCCTTCTCCGAGCATCAGGACTTTTAACTGGCTGCATCACAACCTTTCCCCTTATCCCAATGTCAAATGTACGGCGGGCCAGTCTGGTCCAGAAATTGAAGCCGTTTGTCTACGCTTCCCCGAAGCCTGCTCCACCTGTCAGCTGGCATCTGGGCCTAGACCACATAATATGACCTGTTAACATTTGGTGGCATGATACCCCAAAACTCCCTCTGGCCACGCGGCCGCGACTGGCCTAAGAAACTGGGTGACAGATGCTCAGTCTACAGTGCGCTGGGACAACACTTTAGCCCGGTAATGAGGATCGGCCTGGTTACAGCACGCTGCTAATTTTGTTCAGCTCTTCTTTCACCGCGAATAATGCTTTTTCATTACAAAGTATTTGTTTGGGCTTTTGCCCCGAGATTTCCAAATCCCATTTGAAGAGCTCTAATATGGAAATGGCTCAATTCGTTCAGGGGTACTGGGTTACAGGTTGAAATGTGGACTAATTCTATATCACAATGGCAGTAATTCAGGGTCTCTTGGCTTTTCCTGTTACTTGCTCACCAGACTGTTTTTTATTGTTTATTACTCGCCTACAAATGTGCACCCGAATGCAGCCTGAGACCTCTGTGTGCTTCAAGGCAAGCAGGCCAACCTGTTTTTGTCCATTATTAAGGGAATAATACTGCTGAAATGTTTTTTTTTTTCTCATCCTATTTGTGAATGCAGTTGGACGTTACGGAAAACAGGTTATCAAAGTGAATACGAACATTTATTCATCGTACCATAGCTTATCCAGTGAAGTTGTACTTCATCTTTATTAATGATTATATTATTTTCCGCACCTGACTATCAATTTTATACACTGCACGGGTAAGTGATAAACGTAAAGATGTTATTATGTGTGAGACTGTATGAGACTAAGTCGTTTGCTTACTGGTGGTTTATCGGTATAGGATATGGCCTTTTAAACATACAGATGAACAACAGGGACAGACTTTACTTTTCATTCTAAACTGTTTTCCACCAAAGGCTATTCACAGAACAGCAAATCTATGGTAAGACAAAGCCAGCTTCTGCACTGACAGATATATTCATTTGTTAGTATATGAATTCAACTCTAACTGCATCATGGTGCTTTCTACGATTACACAGGGAACTAAACTGGGGGGGGGGGGGGGGGGGTGCTTAAGCATCTCCTCTTAATTAAAAGCACTGTTTCAACATCACCCACTGGCCTTTTTCCATTTCTGCAGGAAATGGCTTTCAAGGGACAGGCGAACTGTAAAAGAACTTAAAGACACATTTAAACGATCCCAACCCCCCTCTGCAGTGATTTTTTTTTTCCATATGACATTATTCTTAAGTAATAGTGGGGTTTTGTTTCACTTTTTTTTATTTCTGACAGCTTTTCATATTTGTAAAGCAGTTGAATAGCTTTTGAGGATGTAATGCACTGTTGACACAGTGAAAGCACTCCATCAGTGTCAGGGAAATGGCACGGCAAAAGCCCAGGAGTGCAGGAGGCATAAACAAGTGCCAGGACAGGAACAGGGCGCACTGTGCTGCACTTCTGTGTGTGCGTGTGTGTGTATTAGGGTTACTTTACAAATGTCACCCACAATGTAATAAAAACCTGTTATTTTGAGATTATAAGATCTGTGAATGCAATCAAGAAACTAAAAATGCCAAAACTCTCGTATTTTGTTTGGTTACTAATGGTTAAGGTTAGGGCTGGGTAGGGGTTAAGGTCGTCATGTTGGGATTAGAGTTTTCCCCCATAGAAATGAATGGAGAGTCCCCACAAAGATATAATTACAAACCTGTATGTGTCTGTGCCTGTGGTTTATCTGTTATCTAACTAGCAGACAGCTGCTTTGTGTATGGGAAAAATCTACAACCGTTTTCACAAGTGTGGACAGTGTGGAGAACCCTCAACTGGAATCAGCACTACCAGCTTTTAAATTATATTTTTAAATGCTGGTACTGGTGACAATGAAGTGTGTGTTGGTGTGAAAACAATACATTCATCCATCTTCCACACACCAGAAATCACACCCTGAATGGCATACTGTACCAGTCCGTTGCAGGCAAGACAAGGCATGGATCCTGAATACTCCTATATCGGTTAAAAATAATCCTCATCTCATCAACGACTAGTGTGTCCTATCACTATTTGCAAATATCACACACCCACGCCCATGCCAACAAAATATAGGACCATCCCTTGTAATGCTGGGAACTGTATTTTGATATTTGAACACAAATATTTCAACTTATCAAGCTGAAGATGAGGCATTTGGGAGAGTTTAATTTGTTTTCAGAATGTGTTGTTCTATGTGCCATTTGAGATGGGGTAGGGTGGTGGGTTATACAAAGGGGTGATTTTTAAACCTCCAGCTATGCTCCCTACTGCCTTTCGTCTGTTTCTTCAAGGGGGGCAACACACAGGTATGTAGCTTTATCTGCTCTGACACCTGCACAGTTAATTCAGCTCCACAGACATGCAGGTCACAGGCATCGTGTATTTGACATCCCCGCCAGGGAGAGTGATTTGCAAAGCCTTTCTACTTCTATGCCCACTGTAAAAATGTTGCCTTTTTTTGTTTGTTTCATATATATATATATATTATATTTATTATTTTATTTTTTTCTGACAACCAAACTGGCAGCGGGTAGAAAATTATAAATAGGGTAATGAGCCTCTGGATTAAATTCTGTTGATTCCAGTAATTATTACCTGTACCAAAAGAAAATAAAAAATAGTTCTCCTTTTCTGTGGGTGTCTCTTGTTAAACAGTTATACCTTTTCTGTCCCAAACTAAATAATTAGAGGACTAAAACTGATTTCAAAGCTTCGCATCTTCTTGTTCGTATGCCAGAGGGACGGCCGGGCGGTGCCGTGGGGACACCATCGCCTTGCACCTTGGCACTGGACTTTCCAGGAGTCTCCATCCCAATTCTATGAGTGTAGAGTTTGCATGTTCTCTCTGTGTTGCCATAGGGTTTCCACCAGAGTTTTCCCCCCCCACACCCCAAAAACATGCTAAGGTGCCAATTGCCTGTAGGTAGGAATGGGTGCTTTGCACCTGTAGCTTCTGGGACAAGACCCTCATGACCCCGTGACCCTTCAGTGGACCAGTGGGTATATAAAATTGATGGATGTCTGCTAGAATATAAAGTGAGGGGCTGTTCTTTTACGGACATCTTTCATGTGACAAACCGTGACACAGAATGTTTTGTACAGCACCATTTATAGATTTTCCTCTTTGGAACACTGGTTTTCAGCAAATGCCATAAAATCAAAGTCTCGAGTGCATAACTCCAATGATTCATCTTTGTTTCTGGCAGAGATTTGTCCAGAGGAACAGAGTGTCCAAAATAAAATGTGTTCTGTGTTTTGGGGTCAATAGTGCTTGTAATATACAACTGTATTGCTTGCTTGCCCTGGAATGGACACCATCCCCTTCAGATTGTCCCCTATCCTGTACTTCCTGGGACAGGCTCCAAGATGACTCTGTGACCCTCTACTGGAAAGCGGCTTGTATATTTAGCCTGTATTATAGTAATTAAAAATATATTTATACGTGGGAATCAATTAGTTCAAGTTAACAATGAAGACACCTTGCTAGACTTTCTATGCTTTTATTAGGGCTATACCTGACTCACAATTTTGTTAGTCAAATCAGACTTGGCTGTTCAATACAAATATTCAACTATTCGTTTTTTCTTTTCCCCCACATAGACAATCTGGGTTAGAAAATCCATTGGCATGAGTTTCAGTGATATTTCTGCCGCTCTTACTGCAGCTTCTGCGCTACAGCGCCTTCTGCCTTCTTGCTTTGTTTACCTTATGGATTTGTCAGAATAATGAGACAGGCAGCACACGTGTATTTCTGTTTAAATAAAGCTGTTACAGCCTAATTTTTTGTTGAATCACGCACACCGCGTATCGCCACGCCAAGTGAGATTGTTCACACAACAGCACAGGGCAACACACAAGCACCAGTTAATTACTTAGAAGTTTCATTCGCTATTTTGACATGTTAAATTACTGTACTACCATTTTAGGTGTATCTCATTCTATACATACCGTGTACAGCACAGTATGCATATCTAACGGGGGTTAAACGCATACCTTCATTTAAATAAATCTACAGTGATATCCTACCTAATTCAATGGCTGTCAATATCCTGCCAGCCTAGTGTTGAATTCACAGGGTGAATAAGCGGGAGATGAGATCTAATAAATATATTTCTGTTCACAGAGACCCATTCTCTCCTGTAATTCTTGAACATTATGACCTAAATTAAGGATTAATTATTTTTTGTTTTTACAGACTCGTTTCAGCACTAAGCCATTTTCAGTGTGGTAGAACAATGCCAAAAAGCATCCGTCACTCAACAAGCTTCCAATAAATCAAAGAGACAGTATACGCTTCAGAATGCATTTTCCTTATTATTTAGAGCATTATTTCCCAGCCTCTCCTATTGCACGCAATTCAGAGAGCCTATAAGACAAAGCCGGCTGCATGCAATGTTGCAGAAAGTTATGCCGCATTCCTTTTGAACTCTGAAGTTGAAATCTCTCACTTCCTAGTCCGAAAATTCAACTTGAACGCCCCCGGAAGTCGGAAGTCCGACTCAGAAAGTCAGAGGAAACTCTGCACCCCTGACCTTAGATTTCAAGATGGCTGCCCGCTTTATCAAAAGAGATTAAAGCTATAGTTATATTATACTGTTTATTAGCACTTACGTCTTATTTGTGGCTTATTAAATTGTCGCACACACATGACTGCCCAACCGCTATCTGTGAGCATGTTACTACGGTGCTTTTATGCACAAAATACTATGTTATGCGTTGTTATCAACTGGTATTGCTGACAATAGCTAACAGTGAACCTAACTAGAACTGGGGCCTGTTTCTCAGAAAGCAGGATTTGTTGCTTAGCTGGATAACTTGTCGGGTTTAAAGTAGTCTCGGTTAAATGTAAGTGAACAAAGACAGAGGCCATTTAAACTGACGTACCTTAAATCTGACAAGTTATCCTGCAAAGCAAGAAAATCAGGTGTTTGAAACAGATCCCTGGTATTCCTCATGGCTTTCCAACTTGCTGTAGTGGAACGGGGTTAACTCGGGTGTGACGTCATTCCCAGCTCCAACTTCTGACCTCCGACGTAAACGTAACGTAGCATTATTTGTAACTTTTTAAATGCATTATTATGCATTATGAAGTTATCTATTATGCATTATGATGACTGCTATAAGTAGTATAGTATAGTGATACCAAAATATATTTAGGGTTCCCCCTATTTATAATTCCTCATTGAAATGACTGACAAAAAAATAATAATGACTCACCGACTTTGAGAAACACAGTTGACTTATGAGTCTTCAATTGAATATTAGAATCATCGACTTTTGGGGGCAGCACTAGTTTTTATTATTAAGAATGTTTGCTAGTTTTATTTCTGTTTGTATGCTGTCATTAATAATTTTCTCACCAACGACAGTAGGTGAAGGAAAAGGAAATATATAGTTTATTTTTTCTCATGGATCACAGCAAAGAATATATTTTATTTATGATACAGTTATGATGTTCTGTATTACACAATATTAATAACTGCAAGAAAGGCTCCAGTCAGGATGGCAAAGGGTACTGCATAAAATAGGGATTAGAGGAGGGATGTGGATATTATTCATAGCTGGGCTGAAATGAGTGAATGGAAACTGTACGGCAAATGATATCAAATATCAGGATTCCAATCGGTGGGATTACTGAGGGGTGAGAGAAACCATCTATTAATCAAACAGGGGAACAAGGAAATGTGTCACCCAACCTCCTCACGGAATGTCACATTCATCTCACAGTAAGAGACCAACTTAACCCAATCCATTCCCTCATCACCCATCCATCCATCTATCCATCCAACAACCCATCAATCCATCTTTCTATTCATTTTCAAAATGCATTTTCAAATACAAGACCCTGAGCCTTTTAATGTAGCACCTGTGAGGACACACTCTTCGAGTTCTGTACCTTTGACTTTCATTTTAACTCATCCAATTAATTTGGCAGCAGTTTGCATGCACTGATAACCGTTGATAGGATTTTCCCCATTATCTTGGAAGAAGAACGATTCTCTCTTAGTCGAAGGACTGGAGAAGCATTTGATCACACGTCTCTCTCCCAACTCTAAATCTCTTGCTCCTGAAGGAATTCCACATCTTCAGCTCCGCGTGGCTGATGAGGGAGATGCGACGTGCTGCGTTTGCTGAGCGGCGCTAAGTAGGTCCCATGTGAGAAGCGCAATTTGAGTGTCGTTGTTCCACTGGCCAATTCAACAAGCAGTCCGGAGGGGGTGATTGCTGAGCTGCCTGACACTGATGCCCCTCCCTCACGTGTATGGTCACTCGATTCAGTCTTCTCAATGCTTCTCAGATGTGTGCCACTCGTGCTAACCATCCCTCCTGCCATTGCTACGTGGGCCTGTTCCCCCGCAGTGCAGGGCTTTGCCATTTGATCAAGCTGCCAGTTCCTGGACAGAAACGTGCACCAGGGCATAAGTCTCCAAGGTTTGGAGTCCCTTTTCTGGACTGTGTTTCACATCTCTGAAGCTCAAGCGACGCTGTGCCTTTGGGAAAGTGCTACACTCTTCAAATTGCTCCAAAATTATTATATTTCGAAATAAAAGTCTTCACCTCTATTACTTTTTCCTTTATTTCTGGTCACTTATTTTTAGCTTGTGTATGTATAGACATGGACACATTTTTCTGCATTTAGACCTTTCCAGCTAGAAAGGTATGAAAAAAAAAAACAATTTTGGCGATGCAATATTTGCTCCTCATGTCATCTTGGGAATATCATCCTCCTGCTATCCGATGGTCTAAGAGAACAAGCTTTCCAAGCCTTTCTACTGAAAGTCTACGGAATAGATGTTAAAACATAAACAAACATTAACAATGTCATGATAACATTTTGCTAAAATGCAGTCTCCTGTCTGAATGTCGCATACAACTATCATCCAAAGCACATATATTTTTTCTGGATCAGCTAATCAGTATACGGATGTATGACATTATCTTTTTCTGCATTCGGGGGTAAGCAATACTGTGCTCTATTTGAGTGTAGAAGTGGAAGCACGTGCCGGGGCTTGTTTCATAGCTGCAGATTTCGCGGAGATGCAGACGGCTTTTCCGCCAACGTGCCAGAGGCTCCGTGGGTGGCGTGGATGTGCGACCCAAGCTAAGCGGATGTCTCTCCACCCACTGCTCGTTCAGCTCCAACTCCACCTTCACAGAGTACACGAACTGGCATCTTCATTCCGTCAAAAATCACCAATCCCCCCCCCCGCCGTACAGCTCTGTGACAAAGGTTCATTCTCCAGGGTCTGCAACCAGGATCCTCGTTTTCATTCAACGTACGAGAAGCACATTCAGGCCTTTTTTTAATTTATCACTGGGACTGAAGTGGCAAGGCACTATTTATGTCAGTCCGGGCTAACAGACCAGTGGAGTGTGGTGACACATCAAATGCTCTGGATAACTCTGTGTCGGTAATGAGCTGCATTCAGATTCATCTTTTCTCGGAGCAAATCCCTCTGTTCCCAAATTAACACAAATAACTGGACAAACATCGTTGTTCTCCTCTCCTCTGGACAAAGTCTCTGTACTGCTTTCCAGAAGAATTTCCCTTTTCGGCTGAGTTTCTGTATGTCAGAAGGAATTTAATGCATTTTCTTGCTCTCAGTTGCTTAAAGCTACCCACCTGAAGCAGAATCTTCTCAATTTGCTTCTAGAACTTTTAAACCATCTAGTTTGACAATCAGGACTCATTCTGTGTACCCAGCATGCCCCTGCAAACCATTGGCTGTATCGTATTTAATGAAAAATGTAGATTCGGCAGAAGAGAATTTTAAGCTAGCTTTTATGCTGTCACAAGGTATTTTTTGAGCTATAAAAATGTTCACAGCCATGCTTAATATTCCAGAACCATAATCTATGGCTGATTTAATATTTTGTTACATTACTTAGGATATCTCTTACAGCAAGGACATTGAATAGAAGGAGAATGCAAAATTTGCCTGTCGTTTTAGCAGTTCACTACAGTTCACCTCTATTAAATTGTTATTCTCAGTGTAAACATTCTGTTGGGGTGGGGGGGCAGACTAGCATATGACCCAGGAAAGGACACACTGTGAATATTGAAATAACCTGAAATATTTTTCTACTTCTTTTTTTCTACAGGAGGGCTAATTTATTATGTCTAAGAAAAGTTTAAATAATTTTGCTTTTATTATTAATGAAGATTTTCTCTGTTTTTACAGCACCATATTTATTACATATCCAGTATAGGGTCACAGTAAACTTGAAGCCTATACCAGGAAGCCCAGGGCATGGACACCCTGGATGGGATACCAGCACATCCTAGGGCATAAGGCAGGGCACACCCTGAATGGGATACCAGCACATTCTAGGGCATAAGGAAAGGGACACCCTGGATGGGATACCAGCACATGCTAGGGCATAAGGCAAGGAACACCCTAGATGGGATTCCAGCACATCCTAGGGCATAAGGCAGGGCACACCCTGAATGGGATACCAGCACATCCTAGGGCATAAGGAAAGGGACATCCTGAATGGGATACCAGCACATCCTAGGACATAAGGCAGGGGACACCCTAGATGGGATTCCAGCACATCCTAGGGCATAAGGCAGGGCACACCCTGGATGGGATACCAGCACATCCTAGGGCATAAGGCAGGGGACACCCTGGATGGGATACCAGCACATGCTAGGGCATAAGGCAAGGAACACCCTAGATGGGATTCCAGCACATCCTAGGGCATAAGGCAGGGCACACCCTGAATGGGATACCAGCACATCCTAGGGCATAAGGAAAGGGACACCCTGAATGGGATACCAGCACATCCTAGGGCATAAGGAAAGGGACACCCTGGATGGGATACCAGCACATCCTAGGGCATAAGGAAAGGGATACCCTGGATGGGATACCAGCACATGCTAGGGCATAAGGCAGGGGACATCCTGGATAGTATACCAGCACATCTCAGGGCATAAGGCAGGGGACACCCTGGATGGGATACCAGCACATCCTAGAGTATAAGGCAAGGGACACCCTGGATGGGATACCAGTACATGCTAGGGCATAAGGCAGGGGACATCCTGGATGGTATACCAGCACATCTCAGGGCATAAGGCAGGGGACACCCTGGATGGGATACCAGGTTTTCCTAGGGCATAAGGCAGGGGACACCCTGGATGGGATACCAGCACATGATAGGGCATTAGGCAGCGGATATCCTGGATGGGATACCAGCACATCCTAGGGCATAAGACAGGGGATATCCTGGATGGGATTCCAGCACATCCTAGGGCATAAGACAGGGGATATCCTGGATGGGATACCAGCACATCCTAGGGCATAAGGCAGGGGATATCCTGGATGGGATACCAGCACATCCTAGGGCATAAGGCAGGGGATATCCTGGATGGGATTCCAGCACATCCTAGGGCATAAGGCAGGGGACACCGTGGATGGGATACCAGGACATCCTAGGGCACACACTTTCACACACACTATGGCAAATTCCACACATACAAAACTAGGGGTGGAAACTCAACCCCAACTGTGGAGGTGTGAGAATATTGTGCTTCCCACTGAGGCACCATACAGCTCATCATATTTATTACTCATAGGAAAGTTTAATTAAGGGTGATAAACACTCATATTCAATACCCTAATGGATTTAAGTGTTTAATCAGTGGATGAGATTCTGTAATATAGTAGGGTTGAGGGACACACTGCATGCTTTTACATTAAAAGCAAACGTTGTCAGGGCTTTAAAAGTACAATTAGGCGGGCATGCTCTTCCTCCTGCGACAGAAGAGCCGCACATGCAGGGTCATCAGAATGCAGCAAGGTGCTGAGCTTTAAAACGATTCTGAAAATCCACCAGGAAGTAATTGGCTGACTGTTATCTGACAATGTTCGCAACAGTGTATTGCTGGATTTCTTAGGAGACGTAAAGAGCAGCTCCGCTTCCTTAATGCAGTATGTTTTACTGACATTTTGGGTCATCGGTTGTGGGGCTGGTTAAGATGTATGAGGTGGGAGGGAGTGTCTACTCGAGCAACGTGCTCCATCAAGAGTTTTTGTAATTAAGAAGGTTTCACCAGAGAGCTGCTGTGTGCCCCTGGAAATGAATGGAATTAAACTGGCATTAAGGCAAGACGGAGATGGACCAGTTGTTTACTGCAGCACAGTAAGTGTCTCTGAGACGAGCCCTTCTCCAATCAGCCGGTGCTTTCCTGTCATCAACACACTCAAATCCGCACACGTGTCTCTACTAGCCGAATCATCCTACCCACACACTCCTTCCTTAAGCCATAAAAAACACGTGAACACGCGCTATAAATATGCAGCAGAGTAAGCATATTTGGCACCTACAATATGCTAAAAAATTATTATTTTGACATACGAACCTCACATATGCAAACGGAAAAAATATCCATTCTAATCACAGAACACCGAGTTTCATCAGATAAGGGGGCACTGTGCTCTAAAATCATTAGTATTAAAGTTATTCAGTCCATTTGTCAAAGATGAAATGCATGCCTACAGACTGCTTAAGGTAACCACTCGAAGCTCCACTCTTTCTTTACCCTGTGAATTGCTGAGCTCACGGAAATCGCCCTGATTTGTAATGGTGGCTAAAAAACATTGTGACCAAAGAAATCATAGGAAACATTCCTAGATTTATTTATATCTTGGGAGTATCGAATCCCTCTGTTATATTCCGCTTTTTTCAGTATAACTTCCCTATAAGTTCAAAGTGTCCCTCGGGAGACTTGCAGACAGTGTGTCAGCTTCTCTGTCACGCTGTCAGCCAATGAATTGCTCCGTGACACATTCCTAGGCAGAACAGCTATTGCTGGGCAAAGGAATGATGTTTCTACCCTTGCTGGTAACCACCAACTAGCAGGCACCCCAAGAAGCTCTTACATAGTGTCCAGCTGAAATATTCATGACTTAAACCCTTTTGCTCAGGATAGACCAGTGCAGCTAAACGTTGGAAACTAATGTGGTATAGATTTTAAATAGCTGATTAGCAAAGATCACGAGACAAAGGGCACCTTGGACGGAATGCCAGTCCCTCACTGAGCCATACATGCGCACTCTATGACAAACTAAGTGACACCAATCCACTTGAACATATGGGCAGAATCCAGAGTGTTGAATTACTTAGTCTATTATGACATCTACCCATTCTAATGAGATTCTCTGCAGCAAACTGATCGTTATCTGCTGCCTGTTAGTGCTGCTGGAATGGTTCTGGAGCTAGTTATGTTACTTAGCCTTGCGATTAGCCTGCATTGCCTTCGTAGTTAAAAGCTTGCTGAGCATGACACATTCGTGCTACTGTGCTAATGATTGCATCATTACAAGAAACAATAATCATTGTCTGTTAATTAGGGTGGCTATTAGTTCAAGGGTCTGTCCAATCACTTTACTGCACAGTGACTTTTGTCTGTCCACCCCAAAGGAATAGGTGATGGGCATTGATTAAATGAGATGGCCTTGATGGGCAGCTGGAGGTATGGGACTAGTTACGCCACAAATAAATCTGAGATGCTTACAAGAAAAGGTCAAAGTCCTAAAAGGCCCCTTGTCTTATTAATGGGCCATTTTATTAAGGAAAAAAACCCCACTGATGCCACAGTCTTGGTGACTCAGCATTTATCTGCCTTTATTTAACAAGTACTTTGCCACCTTCGTGCAGCACTTTCCTTATAAAGGGCCACAAGCTGTCAGAAAGAAATCCATTTGCAGAGCCCATGTTATTGTCTTATTGGAATGCTTTCATTATCTTACCATGCATTTATGTTTATTTATTTAACAGATGCTTTTGTCCAAAGCGATCTACAAGCAAGACAGATAAAAGAGTACACATGCAGTACACAGTCTGTATTTGCTTTCAATTATACCAATGTTACAATTCATACTAGACAGTGAAAATAGCAGAAATGCCTGGAGCAAGCTTAAAATTATGCATTCATTCGTCATACATACTTGTCCTATGCAGGGCCCTGGGGGTCCAGAGCCTATGCCAGAAGCTATAGGCGCAAGGCAGGGAATAACCCAGGATAGGGTGCAGCATTCAGAATTTGGTAAGTCTAATTTACCTTAGTGTGTTTTTGAGCTGGGGGAGGGGGTGGAGCAAGGAGAACCCAAAAGAAACCCTGCAATGAAACAGGGAAACCGAACGCGAACATTTTGCCCAGGGGCCCACACAACCCATAATCCGTCCCTGCTTTTTACATTCCACCCATCAGGTCAGTCCGCACAGGTACAAACAGACTAAAAAAGAGTTTTTTCCGGCCATAAACCTGCTGAACTCTGAAGCCCCTCAATTTGAAATGATCTCTCACTGAATATGTACAATAAGTTATAGTATGCTGGTCATGTGCAATACACTTTTTAGTAATATATGCAATAATATACTGTTGCTGTACACTGGTGCAATAAAAATTCTTTCTGGTTTTTCAAAGACTTGACCTTGTATATGGCATATTTGTTGAGCATTTTTTGCAAGATAATTTTATTTATAGCTTTAATTTTGTTTTTATTTTGTATTTATTAATGCATTTTTGGGGCTGTCATGAAAGTAACTTTGTTGTGTTACAGAATGAGGATAAAGTGCTTGAAAGGAACTGTGTTTTTTTATTTCTAAATTATTTAACCAGCGGATAGGGCAGCAGCCAATTCAAAATATAAAGCTTTGCCCAGTGCTCAGCTGTCAGTGTTATTAGCAGAAAATCCTTTTGTCAGTGGCAGTTTAGAAAAGGATGAGTTGCAAGACAAAGTTATGATGCTTCTGCGGTCTGCACTCCACTTGTTGGGGTCGGCGTGAGCATGAGCGAACGGCCATGAGACCGGATACATTTAAAGCACCTACAATGTTCATTAAAAGATTATTTGTGGAGCAAAGAAAAGGGGCAAAGCTGAGCGGAGTCTCTCTTGTCAAAGACTTAGGTTTTGTATCTGCCTAATTGCCAGCTTTTTTTTTTTTGTCTCGAGAAGCGTTATCTTCAGTGGAAACACATTGAAAATGGCTGAGTATTTTATCAGCACCAGGAGTAACCCAGGATTCAAGTATGGTAGAGAATATAAACACAACGAAACAAGCAGCATCATTACCTCAGGGAATAAGTTCTCAGCAGAATGCCATTATGAGATACTGATACGAGCACCAAGACCAGCTTGCTCCCCCTTGTTACGGCATTAATCTTTTTTGTCGGGGTGTGCTTGTCTGTCGGTTGAATGATACGGACCTCTGCGCCGTGAACAGATCTTCTTTAATTCCTTCTGGCTCTCATGTCAATCCAACTTTCTGGCTCCAAGGTTCATCTCAATCGGAACAATCAGACAGAAAGCTTTTACTGCTGTTGGCAGTCCCTTCTCATGAAGCTATTTGCCGGTGATAGCAGGTGCTTGATTGTAGAGGAGTTCGCTGTTATTTCCTAGACCGTGTTGCGCTTCGTATTACAGAACCATGTCCTCTGTCCAACCCTTATTGTAAGATAGGGAAGCTGCCACAACCCAGTGCTTATTTAAGGTAACTCACGTTGAAAAGAGACATATGGTGGTTAGATGTTTTTTTTTTTAATATAATATTTATGAAAATGATAAACATTCTAAGGACAGATGAAAATGTAAGAGTTATATAATGGGAACTGTCATCTTGAGTGACTAGCCAAGGGACCATGTTCTAACTGGGCATTACCAGTGCCGGGAGCTATAATTCGGAGGTAGGAACCATTACTCATTGTTCAGTCTTCTTTTGACGTCTACTTGCCTGCTTGGAGTGCTGTCTTTCCCAGCTTTGTTTCCCACTTCATTCTTGCTTCTATCTTCCTTCTTTCATCTAAGCTTAATTTCCCTGGTTCCTCATCAAGGGTGGAATAATTCATAGGCTATTCTAGTCTATAGCCTAGAGCTATTGACAAACAACAGCGCCCCACCCCACCTCGGGAAAAATGGAATGGTGAGTTAAATTGGCAACACCTGAGTGTCCATGCTGATGTCAGCCTAGGGCTGTGAGATTAACGTAATCCCCACCCCTCCTGTGTTCATGTTTTATCAGAGTTTTTCTAGACTTCTTTCACCCAATGACAACCTTGCGTTCTGATTTGAAACTGATGTTTTTAATTCATCTACCCTAATTAACCCTAACTGTTAATTTTATAGCCATAATGCATTTAAAGTCATAGAACATGATTTCTTTGATCATATTAGCACTTGCAGTATTTTGATTCCAAAATGAGAGAACAGTATGAGCAAAGATTTTTAACAGACACCAATAATATTCCTTCCTAGTTGTAAACTATGTAAGAGCTCTGGTTGTGACATTGCATAAAATCCCAGAATGAATTGCTAAGATCAAAACATTCAGTTAATCTCATGGGGAAGCTGACGGAGGGGAAAGGTGAGAAAACATTTTGGTAAATTTTGCTTTAAAAAATTGCCAGACTGAGGCATAAATAGGAAAAAAATCATTATTTGCAATGTTTGGTTTATTTTACTGAAGGCCAATAATTTAAAGTAAGAATCTTTGCAGTTATTAAGTGCACTTCCAATGGTTTTCAAATTTCTGCTTTTGGACCCATTTCCCAAACAGGTTTAGACTATTAAAATTGTACATTCCAAAGTTCCACAAATTCCAATGCACAAAGCTATAGTCCACTGTCCTTGCTGAAATTTTCTGGGTGATTTCATAGTGTTTCAATCTGCCTGTTGAGTTCATGCAATTATGTGTACCTGCAGTATACGCAAGGCATGCAATTAAAATACTTAATAGTTTGACATCCCTACTTTTAATACATTGCCCTTTCTTTTCTTAATGTCATCCCTTCATGTAGCCTTTTCAAAAGCATTGATATTCAGCTTGTACTTGCTTGCAAGTAATATTTCTGTTGGAGATGAATAATCTGTGTCACGCCCCAAAAGCACCGGGAGATGCAATGAAACCCCAAGGCAGCCTGGGTGAAGGTTAAACCCTGAAGGAGACTTTATTGGAGTGATTACAGCTGTAGCAGGTCCCTACTAGGACCTACAGGGAGATTGGACAAGTGAGAGGGAAACAAGGACTCGACTGGGGACCACAAGGCCGGGGGCACATATATATATGCTGAGGACAGACAGGTGTCATCACAATAGACAAGAAATAACACAGGTGAGGTCCGTAATTACATCCGACGAGGGAGATGTGTCAATCTGTACATCACACTTTTAAACAAATATGTGACCCATCACCACAAAATGAGTCTTATGGGTGTATTTCTACCAGTGCGACTTAGGACTCATTTCGTGGTGATGGGTCACATGCTGTATGTGATATGTAATTTCACATACTTGAGAATACAGTATTTATTTATATCATATGCTACTCTCATTTAAGGATTTTTAGCTATTTTCCCCAAATAGTTTTAAGATCAAATAACACAAAACTAGACTAAATGTTCTTGAATCTCTCAGTTTCATTGTACCATCTCATTTGCCATACCCACATAACTCTAATTTCTTTATTTTCAATCAATCTTGGCTGATACCGACATGTTAACTAACAAATAATGCATCTCTAGCAATAACTGTCATCAGGCCTGGTACTTTATGTTTTTTATGGCAGTGTTTTCCAACCCAGTCCTTGAGGACCCACAGATGGTCCATGTTTTTGTTCCCTCCCAGTAGGGGGGAAAAATAAAAAACACGGACTGTCTGTAGGTCCCAGAGAATCAAATTAGGAAGCACTATTCTAGGGCACTGATCGAACAGTGGAGGTTAACCTTCTTCAGAATTATGAAACAGCTTCTGTAGATTGAGAGATTGGGAGCCTCTCAAGTCACCGTGAGCTCAAACTGATCTCTTTCATGGTCAACATGGAATGTATTGCACAGCAGTTGGAACTTGGTATTCGCCTGATTGGATAATATCGTCGGCCCTGGAACTAACTGAAATGTACACATATACTGTATATCCACCCATCCTAAAGAATTACTCATGTGCATATGTGCTTTGCGGTCCCATCCAGCTTCCTTACTTCCTACAGTACCTATGCAGTTTCTGTTCTGTCATATCCTTCATGAAGTGCAAAATGAAACAATTATCCTGATATAGGTAAAGCATCCTCAATTTAAAAATGGGCTATTTCCTCAAAGTCTGCAAAGTGAAGGAACTGACCACCAGCCGGACTACTCATATGTAGTATGAATACAATTAAATCTTCGTTTAACCCTTTTGCTAAAAAAATACACTACTTCTGCAGGTGACCATATTGCATGTGTTGTTTATTTCAAACATTCAATGAATATTCTGGTGCAGATTCCTGAGAGGTGGAGAGGGCACCTGCAGGTGAGAGATGGGTATTTCGAGATCTAGGTATAAACATCTTTCAGCATTTCAATGGGTAATGTTTGAATTTGTCATTGGGATTGTTATAGGGGTACTTGGGTATGGCTTAAGACCATGGAATTTAGGCTCTGGTCAGGAGAAATCTGAGTGACAGGGACAGATCCATTGATCAAATCTGTATTTTAAGTTCGGTGTTTGGGTTGCCTCAGTGTACATGTGTGCCGAACAAGGAGCTGCACTCAAAGATCCCACGTTCAAGAGCAAAATCAGGTCAGTGGGGCGGTAGATCTTGCTGTGGAGGGAAGCGATGGAACTTGTTCGAATTACAATGGAGCAACCATGACCGGACCCTCTCATGTAAAAGCATGGGAGGCAGAATTTGCTTAAATGAAGGTTGGTGGAAAAACCCTCATTCTTTGCTCATCACTCTAAGAGACTTTAACAATGCAAACTTGAGAAAAGAGCTACTAAAATATTGGCAGCATGTTTCTTGTGCTGTAAAGGAAGTAAAAGCACTCAGGCATTTTTACACCTTGATTAAGGATGCATATTCCTCTACTCCCTTGGGGTAAGACAACTGAGCCTATAGAGGAACTGAAGAGATGCTTTGATATAACAGACTGGAGTGAATACACAGACACAGTGACATCATATATCTTCTATCTATACTTCTGTGACAATGCCTATATCCTTACAAAGACGTAATATGCAGTAATGACAAGCCCCAGTTTAGTGTTAAACTCAAGCACCTGCACTATATACTGTAAAAGTACTGTGTTGCAGGAGTAGAGACAAGGACTTCTATAAGAAGGCTACATACAGGTTGGAAAAAGGAATAACGGCAGCCAAAAACAAATACCCAGGAAAGTTGGAAAAACAGTACCCATCTAATATTTCCTCAGTGTGGAGAGGTTTGCAAGCAATCACACAATCCAAAAAAAAATTGTCACCCTCCACTGATGATTGTCCACTAGCTAACGATCTGAACACCTTCTACGGCTGATTTGAAAGGACTGTTTCGGGACCATTACCTATCTAAAATTCACTCCTCCACTCCCACCATGCGGCTTTTGTCATCTGCTTTGTGCTGATCATCACCACTAATTAGCTGCGAAGAAGTTGAACATCCTATTCAAAAAGCCAAAAAAAAGCAAGGAAAGCACCAGGCCCTGATGGCGTAACTCCACCATAAGCTACAGTAGCAGCCCTATTCACAGACATCCTCCATCAATCCCTAAATCTCTGCATTGTCCAAGCCTGCTTCAAAAATTCAACAATCATACCAGTCCCCAAAAAGCCAAGAATTCAAGGCATGAATGATTACAGACTGGTCACCCTGACATCAGTAGTTATGAAGACTCTTGAGAGACTTGTGCTTCCTGTTGGACTCTCTGCAGTTTGCATATTGGACAAACAGGACCACAGAAAGACACAGTCAACATGGGACTCCACTTCAGTTTGAAGTCGCTTGGAACTTATGTCAGAATTTTGTTCATTGACTTCAGCTCAGTGTTCAATACTATAATTCCATCTCTGTTGCAGACTAAACTTAACCAGTTGTCTGTACCTGATGCCACATGCCATCGGATCACTGACTTCCTAGCTGACAGGAAGCAACCTGTGAGGTGCAGTTTTACACTGATATCATAGAGTCTGGCCTCACATCCTCACAGGCCGTTTGGTTTGGATCATGCACCACAAGTGAAAAAGCGCATCATCAGCTCAGCAGAAAACATCATGAGCTGCATTCTGCCTTTTTTGCAGGAGCTCTACTACAACAGATGTTATAAGAAAGAGGTCAAGATTCGACCCCATCTTTCAGCCGCTACCTTCAGGGGTGAGATATTGGACTATTAAAATGAGAACTTCAAGATTCAGAGACATCTTCTTCCAATGGAACGTGGTTCATCCAATTGCTCATCTTGTTACACATCGTTCACAATCATTCAGGAATCCTACTTTTTAATGATATATGTTGCCCTTTATTTAACATATTTTCTTCTTTGTTTGATCTCAGAGCCACCTTGCTTGACCAATAAAGACAGATTCTGATCCTGTTACAGTTTATGCATGCATGCGATTAATTTAAAAACAATAATGCCTTATTATTTTAAATAGTGTAAAGTATGAACATTCAGGATCACGGACAGCCCGGCAATGTGTTGTGTGTATATGGCAAGACGTTTTAGCTTTATTTAATTTTGTAGGGTCCATCGGGTAGTGGGGATTAAACAGTGTTTCGATCAGCCAGTATAGTACATGAGATTATATGTGGAAAAATGAAATGCTACAATGAAATAACTTTTTTGTGTACGTGTAGAGCAATTGACATTGCCTTGTAGGTATATTAAAATTTAATTTGTTGCGCTGACTTAATGATTTCTACTCATTTTCCCCTCAAACATATCATTAGCGTAACAGTTTTAAGAATAACACAAAACTAGGTGATTTTTTTTTTTAATGTGAACTTTATTGCATGTAACTCACAATAAACAATCAATTTATATGATACAATGTTTTTTGCTCTTTTTTTGGTTTTGTTTTGTTAGCTTTTTCTCATCCATTTCATTTCATTTTATTTCATTTTATGACTGATTAGATATGTTTATTACAGAAATAAATGGTAATATAGTACAACTGATTACTTGCACTAAACACAAAATCGACAGTTAGACAAGTAGTCTAATCAGACCCTTTGTTAAAAAAAAAAAAAAAAAAAATATATATATATATATATATATATATATATATATATTTAAGAAAAGGGATATATTACGGTAATGAGTTTGTGAGAATGACCCATGTGTACTTATTTTGTGTAATTCTACATTAATTTGGGGATCCAATCTGTAAACATTTATTATGATTATTATGACTTTTTGCTGTTAGATGTGAATAGCCATGATTAATCACAGAAAAGTCAATTTTTAAAATCGATTCAGAACCATATACTAAGTTCTGAAAGGACAATGTTGACAAGACAATCCTTGGTTACCCAAACAGAAAACTGGTGATCCTGATACCCCGTTTCCACTAATGCGGTGCGAGTGATGGGAATGTTCCCAATATGGAAAAGCTGGTCTCAAAGCTGACACCACATCACATCACATCATAAACCCATCTATTTTCTGTAACCACTTCTTCCATTCTGGGTTGTGGGGGATCTGGAGTCAACAGACATAAGGCAGGAAACAACCCAGAACGGAGCACCAACTCATCGCAAGGCACTCGCACATCTATGGGAAATTTCCTAACTCTGATTCTCAGCATTTTTGTGGTCTGTCTGGGGGAGAGCGGAGTACCTGGAGGATACCCCATGGCAGCATGGGGAGAACATGCGAACTCCACAAATACTGTATGGAGTCGTGGTGGAGACTCGAACCTGGGTCCCAAAGGTGTGAGGCAAAACAGTCCAAAATGTATTTTTTATAACATGACGCACAAGAGAGTTGGTTCCCATTTTGATTTAAATAAATAGGACCTACCTACCTTGAGTAATAGACTGTGAAATTATACTCTGATGTCTCACAAAATGCAATGCTATTTCTTCTAACAAAGTCGCGGTAGGAAAAAAAAGACCAATTTAATGTGTTAATGTTCCTTTTGTGATCAACCCTGTCTCCTGCAAGTTCCTGCTACAGTACTTGCGGGTGGCTCTAAAGGCTGTAGAGATTGTCAGCGGAAGCGGAGTCACCTCCAGATCTCCCGCATAGCCAGATTCCCCACCATTACCAACAGATCGACGAAAAGCAAGCTAGCAGTCTGTTGACAAAAGCGACGACTCATTGGCCGCGGCTTTAAATTCCACCACCAGTATGTTTGAGGAAATGTGCAACCCAGGCGTTGTTGTTACAAATTACTTGCCATTTAGAATGTGTTCTAATGTTTTTGTATTTTAGACCAACATATTAATAAGGCTTTGCAAGTTTGACTATAATTTATTAATTTTTAATTGCAATTAATTTTCTTTGGTAAGGTGTCGATAATTGTGATGACAACAACATCGCCGCAGCAAACCCGGCAACACCTTGTACAAGGCCCACTGATGTCAGAAGAGGTGAATAAAAATGGAGTGCACTTCATACTGCACAACTACAGCAACCTTTACACACAATAGGCCAACAAATTAGCCTAACCAGCCTTTCATATAAAACAACAATTCATGCTGGCTGGGAAATTAAATTGAGGATGTATTTTAAAAACAACGCTGTTGTTCCAGGGGGAAAGGAAGCTGAATCAACAGGACCTGCTGGAGTACAGTGAGAGGTCCAGTGAGAAATTTCTGGAACACTGGAGAGCAGTGACTGCCTTCCTTAATAAAATGGAGGCACCAGAACAGCTGTGCTGGGGCTCATGGAATGCATGGTGGCTGCTGAGAAGAAACAGTAGATTTCATTTGCTTAAATGTTGCACTCTGCACTTTGCAATAATGATTCATTTTATTTCATTCCATTATTTTCAGCATTCTAAATCATTCTCACATTAACTTTTGTGACACATCAGTTTCCCTGTATTTTAAAGTGCTCCATTAATGCAGTTAGATCTTCACTTCCTTCTTGCTGGCCATTCTACGGTAAAAGGTATTGGGGGCCGCATGTTGACATGGTTCTTCGTAAATGTTGTGCAACACGAACCAATGTCGTTGTCATACGCACTTTGCAGTCATTTCAGAGACACTTCCATCTTCCTTCAAGCCTCCCAAACGTCATCTCCACAACAGACCATGGACTGCTGATTTTGTAGTTGTATATCTGCTGCTCTGGAGTCAGTCAAAGGGCTTCATAAGCCACTTTTGTAGTTCAGTACCATGCCTACCCTAAAAAGGTGACTGACTGTTTAGTGTTAATAGATGGTAGCTAGCCTCCAGTGTACAGTGGCAACATGCTTTCTTACAGGTATACACAGATCGTAGTTGGTGTTTCTTTTCCAACATAAGTAATGAAAAGACGCAGGTGAAACTCGACAGTTTTGGACCCCAGGGTTGCGAGCTCACCATGCTCCTCTACATCCATGACTTTATTACAGTCCACTTCCAAACACCATTGTGACGTTCACATACTGTATGACCACAGCAAGTGAGTCTGCAGAGGCGAGATCCACAGACTGTCAACATGGTCTGGCACTATACATGGTCAAGACCAAAGAACTTATCTTTGACTTCAGGAGAAGACGCATTGAGCTCACTCCCATCCATATTAATGGTGCCTCAGTAGAAAGAGTCTCCAGCTTCAAACTCGTGGAGACCCATGTAATGAAAGACCTCTGACGGTCCAACAACCCTGAGTTATTCTTAATATAAGTATTTTGAAAGTATTATAGAAGTCTTCTCAGCAGGGATCTATGCACAACAGAGTGGCAGTAACCCTTCCATTACAGAAACGTGATTTATTATAAAAAATCAATCTGCAAACTTCATCCAAGAATTCATGCACTCCACCAGTTTGTCACCATTTCAGCTCCTTAGCCAATGACAGCAATACAATAGTACTGCAGCCTTATGGCCCTACTTTGCATTAGTCTGCTTCAGTACTATAGATTTAACATTTTACAAAATTGAATGCTGTTTCTTTAAATAATGCATTTAACACATTTCAAATTTAAATTAAATGCTAAATACCCATACACAAACCTACCATGACCTATTGCCAACTTCTCAGCCTCACCTAATCCATTCCAAATTTACAAATATCGATAGAAATACATTGCAAAAATTTAAATTCTGTGAGCCTTACATTTTCCCAGAAATGGCTGACCTGGACACCTGAAGATGTGCAAGAAATGAAGAGTAAAGATATTATCCTCAATACAGAGGAGAATGTCTTAATAATTGGAAGGATGGCGTAAAATGTCACAAAAAGAAAGATCTATAAAGCAGTAACTCAAGCCTAATTGCTTGAGGCAGATCGACCATCTTTACTGTAATTTTCAAGCAGTGACCATTAAACATGTCTAATCCACATCTGCATGACTGCACAGATGCCTGTATGGGAGGTCAACCACACACAAAAGCTGGAAGAAAGTCAATATGGGATGGAATAATAGTTTAAAAGTTTTTGAGACAAGGTGGCCACATTGTAGGCAAATAATAAACTGACCAGACCACAGGTAGTAAGACAAATTTCCATCTATCCGCACTGTATGTACTATGCAGTAGAGGATCCCAGTCTGGGAAGCAATGGATGCTAGTCCATCACAGGAGACACACACACTGGGGGGCGATTTAGATACACGAGTTCCACTAATTGTATATCTTTGTGGGAAATCCACAAGGAGAACACAGAAACGGACGGATTCAAAGGCGTGAAGGTGTGAAGTCATAGTGAGTAATAGTCTTCCCACTGTGCAACCAACACTGCCCCGAGGAAAGAGCACAGCCACAAGATCACCAGCATACACCCCACGGAACTATTTCTGCGCAACAACAGGCCTTCATAACTCTACTAGGCATTCAAGGTGAGGTCAGACGGTATTAACGATTTTATTAAAAGGAAAACCAACTGAGCCTCGGCAGCATGTCCCTCCGCTGCTACCCCTGCTGACTGTTATTGTCAGGATTGCCTCATTAGGGAAACAGGAGCCAGCTGTGCCTAATTGGG
Source organism: Brienomyrus brachyistius (assembly GCF_023856365.1). Classification (NCBI taxonomy): domain Eukaryota; kingdom Metazoa; phylum Chordata; class Actinopteri; order Osteoglossiformes; family Mormyridae; genus Brienomyrus; species Brienomyrus brachyistius. The sequence continues at coordinate 14,386,917 of NC_064542.1, forward strand.
AGAGTCTTTTACTCTGCAGGCCATAGGTCTGGATGTCCTCCATTCTGCCAGAGAATTTTACATCAGTATTAGCAACGTAGTTATAGTATCTGTAATACAATAAAATACTGCTCATTATATAATCCCAACTTTCACATCAGTTCCTTGAACACTGAATTCCAGTTAGCTGTAAACAAACATAAACAATTCAATACAGCCAGAATTAACTACATATTTATGTTGCATGTATGTTGCACTAATTTATGCATAACTCTAAATAATGATAATAATAACAACAACAATAATAATAGTAATAATAATAAAACGACATATTAACTATTTTGTTAAGGAATCGGAAAAGTCCTGTGTCTGAGCTAATAATATTTTCACTTTTACCGGAACGTAATTAAGCTCAAGATAGATGTCTAAAAGACACCAGAGGCAAACGAGCCCAGGACTGGAAATCCATGTGTAACCTTGGGCTGCAAGGTTACGTAACCCCGACTACGCCACCAGAGGCCCTGCCCCTCAGGACTTCAAATTAACCCCACGACTTCCCTTTGCATGAACACACAGAGACGCATATCCCAGAATTAAAACAATTTATTAACAATAATTTAAAACTGAACCCTCCCAGTCAGTAAACAATTACCAGCATATGACACCACTAAAACACACAAACGGGGTTGAGAGCAAAACTCAGGTGCTGGTGGTCCAATACTATAATCACGCCTTAACCCCTTAGCCAGCCAGGGAAGGTGCTTACCTGGAAGAAGAAAAAGAAGGAAGGGGAGACACCACACACATACCCCCCAAGGGCACACACATCCAAGTGGGAGTTAATATCAAAATCACAGCAAACCACATCCTGGAGTTAATACTTCTCACTCACCCCACATTCACTCCATGCAGTGCAAGAATACAACCTCCAACCCCCAAACTCCAGCACCACATTCACTGGCTCTCCGCTGTAAATGGGGAAGAGACTAAACTACCCTCCAGACCTCCTACTATACCAGCCAGCACCCAGTTAGCCCCGATAACCACGCCCCCCTTATTCACAACAATGCCGGTACAACGCACATAATCTTACAAAACGAAATCAAAAACAGGCAAAACAGCAGTGACCAGCTCCTGAGCATCAGCATGGACCCGGACACACTTGTCACCCCGAACCCAGCCTAGGAAGAAGATCAACAGCCCTTACATACCCGGAAGAGAACAGAAATGCACTCAGCCACCCTATCCAACCCCTATTACTCATTACCTTATGCCGCAGCCGGGACACGGAACCAACCGCTCACCACCATTTCCGTCGCTCGCAGAAGTATCGCGGCAGCAATCGAACCTCCCCCACTAGCAGCTTCCCACCGCTTTTATCCACGCTGATCCCAATTAAGACGCCATCATGAACCGCCCCCATTTACTTAATCAGCGTCTCATACATACCGGCGGATACGGGATCCGCGGATGACGTCATCCCTAGCGATCACCGGTTACATTCTACCCCCTCCATTTGAATCGACGTCCCGTCGTTCCCACTCCCGTAACCACCTCGGGAGACAGACAAGTCAATCCCTAGAAGCCCCAAGACTCCCCTCCGAGGGTTCCCCCGCCAAACCCAGTGCCCCCGAGGTTACAGCCCCAATGCTAGTGGTCACCACAGAAGCTGGAAGGCGATGTGGATTAGAATGTTGCCCCGCCGTTACCCGAGTGCTCCGGCGCAGGGCTCCAGCCTCAACCCTGGCAGATGGACTATCCAGGGGCCAACCACCTCCTCCTGCAACCGAGCTAGGGTCCTCAACCCCAAGGTCAACTTCCTGTACCCCAGTGGAACAGGGCCTAGGCAATGCCCTTGTCGACTCCCCCTCAGACACCCCTGGCACCGTCACGATCACCCCCGAAACTGACCCTTCATCATAATCGGCCATGTCTAGCCGGCAAGGATCCCCAAGCCCCGGTCCCCTGGGTTCCTCCCTGGGCCCCGGGGGCGGATGCCTGCTCTGCAGAACACACTTCATCATGATCCGGTGTACCTGCTGTACTTGTTCCAAATCCTGAAGGGGTGCCACAGTATACACTACTCCCCCAGGCGCAGGCGCTCGCAACACTTGGTACACCACTGGGGACCAAACATCCTGGATTTTATTCCGGCCCCGCACTGAATGGTTACGCAAATGCACCAATTGACCCACCTCCAAAGGTGCACACAGGGCCCTTGAATCATGCCTTGCTTTCCGATGGTCGGCTGCACGTTTCAACTTCCCCTGGACGCTACTAAATGCCACCTCCAGGCGCCTCTGATGTTCTTGCACCCACTCACACATCATACCCCTCCACGGGTCCGACCTCCGACCCAAGAGAAAATCCACAGGTAACCGAGGTTCCTGACCAAACATCAGGAAGTGTGGAGACTCACCAGTAGTCTGATGTAGGGTCGTGTTATAACTAAACACCAACTGTGGAAGATACTGTGGCCAGTGGCTCTGCTGTTCTGTCGACAGGGTGCGTAATAAGTTATGCATTGTGCGATTGAAGCGCTCGCACTGACCATTCCCTTGTGGATGATAAGGGGTAGTGCGAGTCTTCTGGATGTTATACAGATCACACAACTGATGAACAATCGCACTCTCAAAACACCGACCCTGATCAGAATGGAGCCTTGCTGGAACTCCAAAACGATAGAACCATTCCCTGAGGAGAACACCAGCCACCGTAGAAGCTCGCTGGTCCCGAGTGGGTATAACCTGCGTGAACTTGGAAAATACATCAGTTAATACCAACACTTGTTCCAACCCATCCCTAGAGGGCTCCAAAAATGAGAAGTCTATGGCTAACACTTCATTTGGCCTGTTTGCTAGCAAATGGCCCATCGGCGCTCGTCCCTGTGTCTGAGAAGACTTAGCGAGCATACAACGCTCACACTGCTCACACCATTCCCTAATGTCCTTGGCCATCCCTGGCCAAAAACACCTCTGGCGGACCAAAGCCGCTGTCCGCTCGTTGCCCTGATGTCCCTGGGCATCATGCAACTGGTACAACACCTCTCTCATTAAAGATGCCGGGAGTAGGAATTGCAACCACCCCTCTCCCCCATCCGGCCTAAAGACCCTACGGTGCAGGAGACCATCTGCCACTGTGAGGCGGTCCCACTCCCGCAACAACAGTCGTGCGGCAGGCAACAAACCCTCTCGTTCTGCTTGACTCGGCTTACGTCCTGCCTCCCAAAAAGGAAGAACAGCACTAATGGTAGGATCCATCTCCTGAAGCTTCCTCAACTCAACCGAGGAACGCTGCGGGAGCACTGTCATAGCTGATTGCGTCACCGGTGGCACCCTTCCCGAAATGGCCTCCTGTAGAGGGGATGGCAACACACCTTCCGGGAACAGGGATACCAAACTCTCAGAATTAAGCTCTAGTTGTTGCCGCGACAGCGCATCAGCATTTCTATTCGTCCTGCCAGGCCTATAGCGAACCGAAAAATTAAACGCTGCCAGCTCAGCCACCCACCTCTGTTCAGTGGCCCCCAACTTGGCAGTGCTCAGATGGCTTAAAGGATTATTATCGGTCCACACTACACACTGCTGGCCCCATAAATATTCCCGGAATTTGTCGGTCATTGCCCACTTCAACCCCAAAAATTCCAGCTTCATAGAACTGTACTTCCTCTCAGCTGGATTGAGGCTCCGGCTAGCATAGGCCACAGGACGCACCTTTCCCTCCTGCTCCTGTGAAAGCACAGCCCCTAGTCCATGATGACTAGCATCCACCTCCAAAATGAAAGGCAGAGAAAAGTTTGCAAAAGCCAGAGTCGGAGCATTAATCAGTCGTACCTTCAGCTGCTGGAAGCTCTCCTCGCATCCGTCTGGCCACACCTCCGCCAACCTCAATTTCTGGCCCCTACGACCCCTACCCCCCCCTTGTTCTGCTACCAGGCGATGTAGGGGGCCCGCCAGTCTGGCAAATCCCTCTACAAAACGGCGATAATAACTGGCGAAACCCAGGAAAGACCGCAATTCCTGGATGTTCCTCGGCCTAGGCCAATTTGCTACTGCAGACACCTTCTCCGGGTCGGTAGAGACGCCATCCCGGGAGATCCGATGGCCAAGGTAGCGCACCTCCTTCCCAAAAAAAGCAACACTTCTCCAGATTAGCCTTCACTCCCTCCCTCTGTAGTCGTCCCAACACCAACTCCAGACGCTTCAGATGTTCACCTGCATCAGAGGAAAAGATGATAATATCATCCAAGTACAACCATAAAGACTGCCCATTCTGATCCCCAAAAATCCGTTCCATCAATCGCTGGAATGTACTAGGCGCATTACACAACCCAAAGGGCATTCTATTAAACTCGAATAGCCCAAAGGGGGTACAAAAAGCTGTCTTCGGACGATCACTCTCGGTTACAGGGATTTGATGGTATCCACTCGACAAGTCAATAGTGGAAAACCACTGAGCCCCGGATAGAGAGTCTAATGTCTCCTCGATGCGAGGCAGGGGAAATGCATCCCTACGGGTTTTGCTGTTCAACTGCCGATAATCCACACACATCCTCAAGCGGCCATCCTTCTTTTTCACCAGCACAATGGGAGAGGCAAAGGGGCTGCAACTTTCCCGAATAACTTGACTATCTAACAATTGATGAATATGAGCCCTCACAGCCTCATAATCCGACGGGGGGATACGTCTAAACCTTTGTCTGACCGGCTTATCATCCATAAGGGGAATATCATGTGACAGGAGCGTAGTACATCCCAAGTCACCCTCCGATGACGAAAACACTCCAGCATATTGCCTCAACACACCCCTAACACGTTCCTGCTCTACTGAGGGCAATACTGACAGGTCAAGTCCCTGAATTTGCTCCAACACTGAATGGTAAGCACCCATCTGGGCATTCACAGAAAGGGTTACCCCACCCAAGGTACTCCCCTCCCCGAGGGGCTGATCTACCGGCCCCACCTTCTCTGTCACCCCGGGAGGCAGACTTACTACTTGGGCCTGTGTCACTATACCCACTGGACAGCGCGGATAAAGAGTGGCCATAGTTTTGTTGACATTCAAAATGGGAACATACACAGTCCCCTTGGTTACTCTGAGGAAAGCCGGAAGGGGCAACAAACTACTTGGAAGCTGCCGAGCGGCACTGGTGGGCTCAAATACAACTTCCCCTAAAGCCCCACCCAGCTTTTCAGCACAGGTGGCTGCCACAAATTTAACTGTTCCCCCAGGTATATAAATAGCCTTTCGTCCTCTTACTTTTACCAATCCCCTGGAGGGAGGATCATTAACAGGAGCTTGCTGGCAAAACTGGAACGCCTCCTTCCACCGTTGAGCCTCCAGGCCAATGGTGGAACCATCAAAGAGGGCTGAACCATGCTGGACAAATAATTCAGTATAACATTCCCTGATCACATTCATCCCCAGCACCCCTGGTGTACTAGAGCCACCTGACCCGGGAGGATCCCTAACCACCAACCAGCCCCTCTTTGGTAGATGTTTACCCAAAACCTCAACTGCCAACTCAACATAACCCACATAAGGTATTTCAAGACCATTTGCCGCCTGTAAATGCAACCAATTACACTCCTTCAATTGGCCCTGCATATGCTCCCGGAAGAGACTCTCCGGTAGTGTTGACACCATTGACCCTGTATCTAACAAACACTTCACCCCTACCCCCCCTACTTTAACAGTTACTGTAGGGCACTGGCCTACCAATGAGGAGATGGCCTGACTTACCGGGGTAGGCCGACAGGAGCCAATGTTGCCCCCTTCCAATGAGTGGCTCAGCACATTGGAGGGGCCTAGTTTTCCGGAGGCTGGGACGCAACACCGGCCTGGCCAGCAGAAACCCGGAAACCTGACAACTCAACCCGTTCATTATCACACTCCCGTGCATAGTGGCCCGGCTGCTGACACCTACGACAAATAACAGTACCGGAGCGACTCGGGCCCCTCAGCTGCTGCGAACCTGATAGGGCCGAAACACTTTTGGTCAGGAAATTCAATTGCTCCTGGTGTTTTAGCAACATTCTCTTTAGCTCTGCTAACTCTACACCAGTAGGTGCAGGAGGTAAAGACTCAACCTTAGGTGGGGGTCGAGTGTAATGCATAGCACACAGTGAGGGCACAGAATGACTCCTACCCCTCCCACATTCACTGGGCCTCCCCTCCCGCTCCCATCGGATGGCTTCGGCCCGAACATCAAGCATGGACAACTGGGGGGCCTGGCGGACAAAACGCTTCAACTCCCTACGCAGAGCTGGATCATACACATACTCCACAAACTGATCACGCAACAACATATCTGAATTAGGGACAGAATCAGGAGCACGTTGTAACACTTTATCCATCAATGAACAAAGAGCATGAGAATATTCCTGCAATGATTCCCCCTCATGTTGTTTACGTGAAAAGAAACCCTCCTGTAACTCAACATAGGACTTAACACAACCATACAAGTCCTTCAAGATGGCAGCGATCACAGCAGGGTCCTCCCTTTCAGCCCTACTCCGGTACCGAATTTCAGCCTTAGCCTCCCCATCTAGATGATCATACATAAAATAAGCTTCCTCCAATCCATTCAGATGTCGGGCCCTCACGCTAGCCTTTACCTCCTCCAACCATTCATCCACCCCAATCCCAAAAGTTCCCCGAAACACCGGGCACCTCCGCTCCCTGGGAATATACAACCGTTCCATCCCAGTGTTAACCAACTGCCCGTCAGTCCTCGCCGATGACCCGCTGGTGCTTGGCTGTACGGTGGTATGCTCCCGCCGAAGATGTTCATTCTCGGCCTGCAGCTGTTGCACCAAGTCCTTGAACCTCTTCAGACATGGCTCCTCCCCACACTGCAGGATGTAACACAATTCCAGCCCCAGCTGGTACAGGTAATGTCCCTCGATGGGCCACTGCTGTTTTGCCTCAAATCAATCCACTAATAACCCACCAAAACTGGAATACTTGTCTCTGGTAAGAAGATGCAGAATCCTGCCGACTACGCCAGATTGTAACCTTGGGCTGCAAGGTTACGTAACCCCGACTACGCCACCAGAGGCCCTGCCCCTCAGGACTTCAAATTAACCCCACGACTTCCCTTTGCATGAACACACAGAGACGCATATCCCAGAATTAAAACAATTTATTAACAATAATTTAAAACTGAACCCTCCCAGTCAGTAAACAATTACCAGCATATGACACCACTAAAACACACAAACGGGGTTGAGAGCAAAACTCAGGTGCTGGTGGTCCAATACTATAATCACGCCTTAACCCCTTAGCCAGCCAGGGAAGGTGCTTACCTGGAAGAAGAAAAAGAAGGAAGGGGAGACACCACACACATACCCCCCAAGGGCACACACATCCAAGTGGGAGTTAATATCAAAATCACAGCAAACCACATCCTGGAGTTAATACTTCTCACTCACCCCACATTCACTCCATGCAGTGCAAGAATACAACCTCCAACCCCCAAACTCCAGCACCACATTCACTGGCTCTCCGCTGTAAATGGGGAAGAGACTAAACTACCCTCCAGACCTCCTACTATACCAGCCAGCACCCAGTTAGCCCCGATAACCACGCCCCCCTTATTCACAACAATGCCGGTACAACGCACATAATCTTACAAAACGAAATCAAAAACAGGCAAAACAGCAGTGACCAGCTCCTGAGCATCAGCATGGACCCGGACACACTTGTCACCCCGAACCCAGCCTAGGAAGAAGATCAACAGCCCTTACATACCCGGAAGAGAACAGAAATGCACTCAGCCACCCTATCCAACCCCTATTACTCATTACCTTATGCCGCAGCCGGGACACGGAACCAACCGCTCACCACCATTTCCGTCGCTCGCAGAAGTATCGCGGCAGCAATCGAACCTCCCCCACTAGCAGCTTCCCACCGCTTTTATCCACGCTGATCCCAATTAAGACGCCATCATGAACCGCCCCCATTTACTTAATCAGCGTCTCATACATACCGGCGGATACGGGATCCGCGGATGACGTCATCCCTAGCGATCACCGGTTACACATGCTTTTCTCGTAAAGGCATTTCAAGAGCGATATTGCAAATTCCATGTTAATAATGTATGTTAGCATGTAACATGCACCAGACATTAGTCTTTATATATTGGTAAACAATGAAAGGGTCAGCTTTACAAACTGCCCTGTTGAGTATCTCTCTGTCCTGTTGAAATCCATTTCTACTAATTACTAAAGAACTAAATGGTAGCCTGTTCGGATGTATAGTAAAAGTCCATACAGACTGTCTGTATATGTGTTTCTGCGGAATTAAATGATGTAATTAAGAACTAATGTACCTGTCTATGCTCTTAATGCTTGTGGGAATTACAGTTTCAAATTGTAAACTGTAAAAAAGGAAAGATTCCGACAGGAAAATATCTAACAATGATAAGCTAGTGAATGGCACCGGGGTACCTGCTTGCAGGCAGTTGTCCTGTCAAGCCTGGCTCGTCAGCTCTGGGATGCTAGCTTGTAGCTTCTTAGCTCTTTTCTGGTATGAGGAAACTTGTAACCCCTATGGGAACTGGCTAATTTTCAAGAAACTATGCCATGATAAGTTGTGCTGTTATTTACTTTGTTCTGCTACCAGGGAAGGGTGAGCAGAGAAAAAGTCGTAGAGGGAAATCAGGCAGGGAGTGCTAGAAAAGCTTTGTTTTGTCTGGCCTCTGAAACAAGTAAACCCAAACAGCTATAAAGAAGCTGTATAGGCTATCAGGGCAGCACCGTCTGCGAGGGACCCTGCGGTTGCCCTGGGCTGTGGGGCTGGCAGCTTGGGCTCAGTCCATGATCCCAGAGGGGTGGGAAGGCGGTGACACAGCTTTGGGTTGCAGGCTAATAGCCACGCTAATGATGCCGCAGACAGTGGGCTTCTTCATTGACACATTCATTACAGTCCGCTGATTGATTTCCAGGCCTAATTCTGAGTCACGGCCACTGGGGTGTAGTAAGTCTTTTGGTGAGTTTTTAGACATTTTTGAAAAGAGACACCCCCCCCCTCCCCACCTCATGTTTTTAACTGTTCACATTTCATCTTGTTCAGAAGACCCACAGACTTCAGGTGTCCTAGCAGACTGGTCTCTCTGCCCATATCGTCCATCCTTTTCTTCAGCAACACTTGGGAAATACAGGGTATTGAGCTGCCTTCTCGTAGTCTTATTGCAAATTCTTTATTACAGCTTCTGTTTCCCATCAGAAATCCCTGTGCTTATACCCTGCTGTTCATGTTCTGAGCTTCCTCTGCGTGAGAGAATGCATTACGTTGCACGGTCGTTATCTGTACTGCTTGCTCATGTTCAATATAGTCGTGCTGAATGAATTTTTTTTAACAGACAGAAGAGACATTTCTGCCAAGCTATTGGGGATTATTTTTAAGCTTGGAGCCTTAGAAACAGCTCTCACTTGACTGGCAAGGATAGGGTTGTAGATGGAGATGCCTTTCCCTTTAAGAGGGTCCTCCCCTTTAAGGAGCTCCCTCTTTCTTGATTACTTGACTTGAATTTGCACCGATTCAATTACCTGCATTCACTGTTTGTGTGCTGATACTCTGATTAGTTGTGACTTTAATCTTCTCACTTCTGTAGTAATTGTTAGGATACCATTGTTATTGCAATACTACCCTCATGCATGGACTATTATAGACCACTGTGGGTGACATTCAATGTATAATGTCCCTGCTTCTATTAAACTCTTTTAATATAGTGCTCTCCCTTGCTTTGTTGATATGTAGTGGTATTTTCATCATTTGGTGATATTTCACTGAATAATCTAGCTTGATATAGTATATGCCGGTTAAAGCATATTGTGCAGTCTTATTTATTTATGTTATAACCCAGCAGAGAATGTATTTGTTCTTGATTATAGTCCTTCATATTGTATACTTTCTCATCTAAGCGTATTATACATATACATAAAAACAGCCTATTGGAGTGTGTATTCTCTGTGTATTGTGTAATGTTGTAGCGCCGGTGGGGATCAGCATATCCTGGCATGAACGGGGCAGACTGCAAATAGCCCCTTGTTATACTGTTGTTGTTAGCGGTTGTATTTCTCAATTGTGGAGAGTATGTTTGTCCGTGTCTTATGTGGACCCTCTGCAATCCTCGCGTGTTCTTAGCTTTGTATAAATCCCCTACCATGTGTGTACCTTATGGTCCAGCGTCTCACCTCCTTGTGTTTCTGCTGTTCTATATGCTTCAGGTGTTTGTTAAGTGCCTGTGCTAGTCCTTTTCAGGACTTAATAAAAGGGCATTGTTCTCCCCTAATAAGAGCCTCATTGTCATTCGCTGCTGCCACGATGCCTCGGTCTATAGGTTGTTACAATATATTTTTATTTCAGAAGCCACACAAATCCGGCTTCTTTGGTCATCAGTAAGATGTTACTGCTTTATAGAGACCATCTGCCATTATGATGTCATGGCTCCTTGCTGGTACTGGGCCTTAAAAACCAAATCTACCATTCCCACTGTAGTGCCTCAACTTCCCCATAAGCGTAATATGCATGGTAGTGTCACAGAAACAATGACAGAGAGCTGCTTGGCAGTTGCACTTGTCTGCTAAACAAGGTCCCAACTCTGCAGTGATTTCAGTGGAAGAAAATGAAATGTTACCGGACCTTTGTTTTTGGTCTTTCCTGCACACCTGTAGTCACTCTAATCTCCTAATTAGTCCTCTTCCTGTTTTTTTTTGTGATGGTAAGTATTTGCTGATTATAATCATTGGGGAACTCATTACACAAGGCCAGTGGCCTCATTCCTGATGTCAGCTGCACACCCTCCTATGTCTTCCTGCCCCGCAGGCTTCTTGGATTTGTCCCTCAGAGATGATGAATAGATCTAATTTAAAGCCGGTGCCATTATGCCCATAACTGATATGGGCCCGAATGAGCTGCCTTTGCTCTTTACCCCAAAAATCGGGAGGCTATCAGAGCCAAGAGGTCTCACTTCAGTTAACTGTCAGGGAAAAGGAGTTTGTGTGGTCACTCATGCTTAGAACCAAGCCAAGTAAAACCTAGAGTTGTACAGTGGGCCCCAAAGCCACCGCTGTCTTAGTGATAAGTTAGGCTTTTGTGATAGAACCACTCTCTGGAGACAACTGCATCACATAGTACAGGCGCTGAAAACCCACTGATCAGCTTGTGGTAGTTAGACTGCAGTCCATCTACCACCGAATCTGCTTGTCCCTCTTCACTAGTACTAACCTGAGGTCTCCGCACCACACTTAGAATCCCAAAGAATCTTATTTAGCTACAAGTGGATGTGCCTTTTTTTGTCCCTGTCTCCTTTATTGCACTTAAAAGGCATTGTGGATCATGGGGTGAATTTACAGCGAACATTGAAGAGCGATGCTGTGCCTTGTGCGATGGCATGCTGGCTAGGACAAAACTCAGGGGCAAAAGGAGTCAATAGTAAATGAAAAGAGATGCGCTTGTTCGTCTCATTAGCGCTGTCGCTCACTGCTGCTTCCTGGGTCGCGTGATTGATGGTGCGACGACGCCACACCCAATATCCCCTTCTCCAATTAGCTACCATGCTGACACTCACAATGTGGTGATCCGTCAAAGGCCGACCAGCTCATCTTTCGCACCGGTCTTTGAGAAGTCGAGCATTCTATGTGTCGCCTATGATGTCACTACTGTCACAACCGATCGGACTGGTGCTATTTCCCAGCAGCTGTAGCATAGCCTTCCACCAGGGCCGAACTTTTTGCGTTCGGACGCACAGCTGTCCTTTCTGTCTACTTGCCCTCTCTGGACCCAGACGAGTCTGCCTACACGGAAATTTAATCACAGAGCAGAAACGGAACATGATCACAAGCAGGAGCGGTGATACGAGCGGAGCAGAATCGCCTAATTTGGATAACGGGCACTCAGAAATGCTTGCGTCTGCTGCGGTTCCCTAAAGCCTCTTTTTCACGGTCACGCAAGGAGGAGTCACAGATGCCTCTTTTTATTCCATGTACAGGATTGGTGTTTTTTTCGACTGAGGATTCTCTGTATTCAGCCCACTGCAGATGCCTGTGCGTGTTGGGTGCGCGATGTCTAGCGCTATTTGCTGCTAGCTTCATAGCACTGTGGGACCAGGATGACTATAGCTGCCAGCTGGCCTGAAGCAGGACTGTGTATATCTGCGTGTGTGTGTCTGTGAGAGAGAGAGAGAGAGAGAGAGAAAGAAAGAGAAGTTGCACCACTGGGCTAAATGGAGTCAAGCGCCCTTTCGTTCTTGGCAGCGGATGCGTAACCGCTAGCACTGACCTTAACGGGGGCAGAGGTGGGACACCAGAGCAATCCCTACTCCTCATGGTCCAGGTGGAAGCAAAGCCACTCTAGACTGAAAAGTATAACAAAAATAACTGCACTTTCCAGGGGAAAACGCTTGAGTGCCTTTTGATCTTTTTGAAATCTACGTACAGTTTCTCTTAAGACTTTACCCAGGCAAAACCATCACTCCACGATGCTGGATTTAAGAAAAAAAAAAGAGGCAGACATGTGGGCTGGGTCTCAGGGGGACTCTGCTTTTTAATATCCTATGTTTTGGTTTGGCTTTGCAGAGCGGCATTAAACGCTGTGTATGTCATCTAGTTAATGACAGTACAGTATTAGTCAAAATCCACTAACTGACATCTAACATGAGGCTTCAGCAGTTGACGTTTCTTTTCCCCAATTCACTGTTCTCACATTTAGTCTCTTCTCTTCAATTTCAAAAAATGCAGTCATAAAAAATAAAAAGTAAAGGCTGTGTCTCAGATGTGGCACCTAAATAATATTTAGAATATCGTGTCCCCACGAGGGTGTTTGGGCGTGGTAATAAATGGGGATCCGCCCTGGCACTCTGAAGGCGTATTCATAGGATGAATGGGCACATTTTTATGCATGAAAAGTACCTCTGTGCAATGTATCAGAACCTCAGAAGTCCTTCCATAGACCAGCCATCCATCTTCTGTAACCACTTATTCAGTACAGAACACAGCAAGCCTGAAGCCTATGCCAGCATGAGTGGGATGCCAATCCATTGTCGGCACATGGAGTCGCACACTATGGGCAAGTCAGAAACAGCAATTCACTTATCTGCATGTTACTGGGCTGCAGAGGGAGACGAGTGCCTGAAGGAAATCAGCAAACACAAACAAACTTCAGAGACATGGGTGGGAGTCGAACCCACAACCCTGGAGGTGGGAGGCCACACAGCACTGGCTACTAAGCCACCGTGATCCACCATGATCCCCCAGATAAAACCTTTACTCATATTTTAGGATGATTCATATCTATCTATCTATCTATCTATCTATCTATCTATCTATCTATCTATCTATCTATCTATCTATCTATCTATCTATCTATCTATCTATCTATCTATCTATCTATCTATCTATCTATCTATCTATCTATCTATCTATCTATCTTCTAACCATGCTGTGGAATGGTTTGTCTGGAATATATTAACTACGATACTCCACTACTCTTCCTGGTATTTTGGCCCACAAAACGATAAAAGGCAGCTACTGAAAAGCAATTGAGATTGCAGAGCAAGAAATATGGTCGGCTGACACGGTGAGAATTAAAGCAGATCAGAACCCTGCTGAGATCTGCCATTTCGAGGTAAGAGTCCTTTCTACCAGATGTGAAGATGGGTAAAATCTGAGAAAGCTGACAAAATTGGCAACTCTAAACCCTTGGTTGCAGTCATCTTATTTTTCTTAAGGACGGTACAGAACTGTAAGAAACTGACACGAGGGCCCAAATGTGGATGCACATGGGTTGTTTTCACATTCAGATCGTAATCTACAATCAGAAGTCAAAAACACCGGCAAAATCCCAGAGGCCAGAAAAGGGCAACGCAGAGGGAAAAAAAAAACAAATTCAGGATACAAGATGAGGAGCAAAACCAATGAATCATGCAAGAGTTGAGACAAGGGCAGAACAGCAAAGTGACAATGGCTCCGTGCAGTGTGACAGGTAATATCTCAGGAGGTGCGTGAAATCAAAGCCCTAAAATATACCGAGCCAGGTAGACGAGTTCATAAGCTGCAAGTGAGAGAATATTCAGAATATTCCAGCAAGGTGGAGTGTGGCCAGGTTGGGCATGACTAAACCGAGACACAGCTATTTGCTGGTGTGACAAGAACACGAAATCTGTACATTTTTTCTTTTACTATTACTTAAAAAAAGCAAACATCTCAATCATATTGAAAAGTACTGAAAACTGTGCAGTCAGTCTTTCATTTGCCAGATAACTTTCACAACAGCTTTCCTTACCAGAAAACACAATAATGACTTTACCACATATGCAAAAAGATCACAGAATAGTTATAGCCCACCCTTAATGGTCAATACATATTTTTCAATGAATATGTAGTTTGGGTCGATTGGCCTTTGTTTAATCTATTCATCTTCATTCATTGGGGCTGAATTTTGTAATTAATTTGATCAAGGAGGCTTTACCTAGGCTGTCCAAAACCCTGTTTCATCACACGCAGTGATATGAGGACCATTGGTTGTAGAACAATAATCATCATCATCAGTGCTCTGCGATGGGTTGGCGCCCCATCCTGGGTTGTTCCTGGCCTTGCTGCCTTGTGTTGTCGCAGCTTTCCAGAGAAGCTGTGGATGACTCAGCGTGTGTGTAAGTGAGTAAGCCTATTTCCGTGAAGTTTCCGGGTAATCTTCCTGTAATCTTCTCACATGTGTGCACCAAAAAGCAGATTTTGCACCGTCTGGACTGCAAGCTGGTTCTTAAAGAGGGCTCAGCCATCTCAAAAAAAAAAGTCTGAACGCCTTAGATGTTAGAAAAACTTCCATATGGACTAACAGGCACAAAAAAAAGAGAAACTATTACGTTCTTGTCATTATGCATAATTCACATCATGGGCTTTCATCCGGTTCATCAGCATGACCATAGAAGAAGAAAGCTGAACCGGCGTGGACTTAATGTTCAAAACCTGTGACACATCATGTGATTGTTCCATGTCATGTGACCTAGAAGAACATAATTAAACATCAGGACTTGGCATCAGCTGCCTTGAGGAGAACTAAATGATTCTGGTATTTAAATAATGATTTTCTAATGAGGTGCTTTGCAAATACCCATTAGGGACACTTTTGTCACTCTTTCACACACTGAACCCTCATTGGCAGAAGAAAATCACATGCTAGGCTCTGAAGGCGCCGACGTTCACATGGTGAGCGTGAGATACACATGAAAGAACTTTATCATGCAAGCCATGCTAATTTCTCACACTCTCCTTCCATGCTGTGTAGCGAAATGGTCTTTAAGCAAATGCAGTGAAATAGCGTTTCCCCAGAAAATTCCTCACCTCCTTCTGCTGTATCACATATGTCTTAAACATAATCCATGCAAATACCCCCTTTCCCCAGGTCTTAAATCCTTTAGCGGTTTTGTTCTGGAGAATGGATACGTGACTACTGTCTCTGCTTTTGAGCTCACCATTTCTCTTCCAGGACTTCTTTGGCTTAGTGATCCTCCATACACCCTTTGGTCAGAGGGACTAACTTAATAGCTGATGTGGGATAAAGTTTGTTACAGTAAAATAGTTCAATCCCTTTTTCAGAGATTATGTGGCTATTTTCATTTTGCTGAAGAAAAGACTGACTTGTTATCTTTGAGAAAAAGGTCAGTGACTGTATTGCGTGTGGCAAAGAAGTCATGGAAAAAGAGCAAAAAAATGTTCTTTTAAACAAATAAATCTCTTTGCACATAGTGTCCCTCAGTACCACTCAAGAACTTTAATCACTTTTACATGCAAACAAAAAGAATAAAATTTAAATATATTCTTTGTGCAATTTACTGTAAAAGTAAATTTGTTTCAAATAAAATTTATTTTACAAATAATTTAAGGTTTTTAATAGAAATATTATATATTTTTCAATTACACATACTAGAATATCATACACTAATATATAATTTAAAATGCCTTTATATTCAATATGTTTACCACGGTATTTTATAGACCCTGCTAAGTCCAGTATCATTTCATTATTTTAGGTTATGCATCTAGTACATATTCCTCACACAGTTGTAAAGGGGGAGTGGTTAAACCTGAACAGAAATTCAAGCAGGCATAAGTGATTGCTCTACCTCCACCCTCACTGAGAATATAGAGATTTTAAAATGTTTTTGTACATTATTGGGTACTTTTCTGTAGATACCCAGGGCAAATTAATAATGCTCATATTGAATGTTGAGATGGACATCTAAGCACCTTTATCAATCTCCAGCCTTCAGTTCTTCAAACTGATTGCTATTAGACATGAAGAGATGCTGAGTGTTTTTTCCTTCTCTTCCTATTTTTTTCATGGAAACTTCCAGTCCGGGAGTGTCTCCGGACCTGCCTCGAAACTCGTGGCATAAAAAAAATGGAGAATGACCTGCAGATGCAATGCTGGATGCTGGTCTGTGTGGAAGAGCGGGGCTGGACTCAAAGATAACATTCGGCTGTAGCCAGGGGGGCAGATGGCTGTCAGGCATTGTAGAAATGGCAGCCAGTGGGAAGGTGCGTATTCTCAGGGCCGGGGACTGCTGCATCTTCAGCCGAGAATGTTATCAGGCACCTGACATGGGCTGTCTGACTGATTATATCCCGCCCCGCACCCATGTTCGACATTTGTCTTCTTTACATCGTTGACCTTTATCATGTGAGCATGAGGTTGTGCAAGGATGTCAGTCGCACGATTGATGTGCAGCGGTAAGCAGGCTTTGGGAGCGTTCTGTGGGACCTTAGATCCAAGATGCCTGGAAGTAGACAGCCATGTCATATTGCCATCTGTTTCCAAAGGACCAAAGACACAAGCTATTGTCATGGATCGGGTCTCTGTTAATGTCTTGGGCCTTCTAGAGCCACACACACACACACACTGCCCTCTTGTTCAACACTCCCATGTGTGAGTACTAATTGTTTTCATCAAGTTTGTTACATTTTGCTACATTTGCTGCTTTATTTCTGGGTGAGATTCTGAATTGGTAATATTTTACCGTTGCTTTTAAAGGTTACAGTCGTGTGCTGATTTGTATCATATCTTCTATCACAATAATTAAAACAATTTTTGCATGATATGCTCACCTCATCAGGTATAAAAGGTTCCATTACACTGTCAGAAAAAAGATCTCCAATTTGTACCTTTGCTTGTCATTGGGACTGTACACTCAAGGGTCTGCAAATTGTACCCTATACTGTAGCTGTAGGTACTTGCACCTTTTAAGGTACAGAAATGGGCTATGAGGAACATTTTTGTACCTTTGGAGGTACACTAATGTTGTTTGTACCTTGGAGATGGTGGCAAACCCTTGAGGGTACAGCCCCAGTGACAAGCAGAGGTACAAACTGGTACTCTTTTTTTCTGACAGTGTATAATCTATTAGCTAAAATGTATTATACAGTAATTATACAGTAGGACTGTATGAGGGACCCCACTGAGGGATTTGGTTCTTCTGTTTTGGAACCTTGAACAAATATCCTCCAGACATTAACCTCATATCACTGACCCAACCCTTCCTACCGTAAATGATGTAGCATCAGGTGCAAAATGTGCATTGCGCCTTCCTCATTTATCTGTTTCGAGTCTATTGGACTGAGTGCATTTATCGAAGAGAACTTTTCGTGACCCGTCGAACAGAACAAGACGGAACATAAACTACATTCAAGCTTTTAAGTCTCAAACCAGCTTTTCACAGAATCCCATCTTCCCCAGTATTTCCCTCTTAATGATGTCATAATGGGGGTCAACAACTTGTCCAGACAGTCAGATGCAATTCCTTCAGCAGACTCCAAGTTAAAGGCAACGTACCAACACTCAAACAAAGCTGTCGCCGGAAAATCTGCATCCAGTCCTTCTAATAGGGTCTAAAATCCTACAAAATGAATTTTGAGTAACTGGACATACATTCCTGTGCCGTTTTGGGAACCGGAGTGTGGTTTAGAGGGTTACTCTGCCACAACAGACAAAGGGAGCAGTACAATGTCTTGTCTAAACTCACTCGCTGGTCTCTTAATAAAATAATTTAATCCCACTAACTTTGGCTTGAGGAGCATGTACCGCAGAGCAATTTGAGTGAGACCATTCTGGAATGGACCAGTTATTGAAGGAATTTTCCTGTCCTGATTCACACTTTGAGAATCGTGTTCCGACCTGCAAGGTTTACAGCTGTGAAATGACTAGCTTACTTTTTTGGCATTTTTTTTATCTGAAAGTGCACCCCCCAAAAGAAAAAAACAACACCTTGACCCTGGTTTTAGGGATTTTTCATTTTTTCCTTCATGCATTGGTAGGTGGTGAGCAGATAGACAGACAGTTCTTGAACACAATTCATTCTTTCGGTCTGTGGTTTCCAGATTGGCTTATTAAATGTTAGACCTTGTTTTTAAATCTTATTTATTTAATGATATTAATTAACTATTAAAATGTACAAGATTAAGTCTAATTGTACCTGCATGCTCTGCATCCATGGATTCAACCAACCGCAGATCGAAAAAAATTAATCCAGGTAGTTTCAAAAAGTAAAACTTTAATTTGCCGTGGCAAATTAACTGATGCACAGACTTGGTATTTCCATTGTATTAGGTATTATAAGTAACCTAGAGGTAATTTAAAGTATAATGGAGGATGTGTGTAATTTATATACCAGACCATTTTATATAAGGGACTTGGTATCTGCAGATTTTGGCATCTGATCTGTAGGGAGACTTAAAATAAATAAGATGCGCATGCAAACTACAATGAAGAACAATTTAATATAGATTTTATTTATTTAGTAATTATTTCATTATTTGGCTTATTAGAAAATTAATTCTTCTGCAGGGTGTCATTTTTAATAATGAATGCGAAGGGTATTGCTTAGGTTAGGTGACTGGAGCTTAAAATACTGACTAGATTTATCAGTCCCTGGTTCCTTGCATGCGGAATAACGGAAACCATGACGAGAGCCAGGCCTGTGCACCTTCCTTTTGTTTGCCACCCCCCCCCCCCCCCCCCATTTACATGTGCTCTTCTATTCCACATCTGCCCCAAAGCCCCCTTTATTTTTATAGGTGCTGATCCTTGCCCCGCCTCAGCCTGCCCGTTCCCCGGTCACATGCCGCTGCTGGCTGTCATAACTTGATTGCATCTCTCTGAGACAAATCTGATATCCATCCATCCATCCAGTTTCCAAACCGCTTATCCTATTGGGTCGCGGGCAAATCTGATATCAAGTATTCTTATTTTGACCAAATCTGCCAAAACAATGAAAGTTCTCATTGTTGAATTAGATGGATTCATTGATTTATGATATTAAATCATAAATATATTAAAATTTCAAACAAATACAAAACATTACAGTATGCAGGACACATATTTAGTGGAAAAACATTATTTAATTATTCACTGTCAAAATTACTGCCTGTTATCCTCAACAAGTCAGGTTAATAGGACATTTCAGATTTTAGCATAATTCAGATTTATTCTTGTGACTTTGTGCAGGCAGGAGTTTCAGCTGACATTTCACTCAACAGATCAATCACTGACTTGTTAGAGACCCATTGGAGATGTGTGGGACTCCATTTCATGCACATTGGTCTTTTCGAAGCATCCCAGCCTAGTGCTTATGCAGGAAAATCAACCTCTCCATTTATACATCTTAAATTTTTTATTTTAACATTTTTTTGGAGGGGGGGAATTGCTCCCGTTTCTCTCTTTCAACAGAAAACCCTGTCTTTTTGCTATAGAGTTATAGAAGCCATTAAAAAAAAAAAACGTAAATTCCGCCTCTTCCACGCTCCTGCCTGAAGCACTCCCATACACATCTCCACACCTGGCTTTCCAGATCAATAATCTTTAATAGATCCAAAGCTTGATTGAGTGCCTGTGTCAGGTTTTCAGTGGCAGAAGGTATTATTCTATTATTCTAGGGAAATGTATTTTTTGCTTTTCTTTCTTCAATCCTCCAAATGCATGCCCCCCTCCCCCCCCAGGATTCATTTAGGAGCCAGTGTCAGATGGTGGCAAAGGTCCCAGGCCACAGATGAAGGCCCTTCATCAACACACCAGGTGGGAGGCTGATTTGCATAAACGACTCAGCTATGCAACATTAAAACCCCAAGCTGCTGACATGCTGAGCCAATGGACACAAACACAACCAGGCCAATCAGGGAGGTCGAACAAAACTAGGCTTAAAATCTCAAAGTTGAAATCATGCTTGGAATCTGGTTAAGGCTTTAGTTTGTTTGGGCCTGGCTGTTATATTTATAGAGGAAGACATATGAAATGTAAAAGCTGCATTCATCATGAAATAATGACCCACATTTTTTTACTGTGCAGGAGTGTATTGGAATTTTTAGTGCGAAGTTAATTATGTTCAGTTCAAAACCTTAATTTGGCTAAAACATGAGACATCAACAGCAAGATTACATCTTATTGATGGAATTTTTGCTTCTACTGTTGCAATACAAGTCGAATGAATGAGCCCATTTGCAAAAAGCCTTACTAATGCCTTACAGCATAGAGGTCTACATGCTTCCAAAGAAAACCCTCAAACATTCCTTCTTATGTCCTTGCCTTCAAACTTCAGGAGACAGCCAGTCAAGAACAGAGCTAAATATGAACTGCAAAGCAACAGGTTAAATAACATTTTCATGTTATGTAACCAGAAATCCAGAGTGCCTTCCACCCGAAGCTAGCTGTGTTGACAGGTGTCCCTACCAAGTGAATCTAGAATTCTCGGCTCCCTGCCATCCCCAAGACCATTCAGAACAGTGCATATTTCTCCCGGCATGTATTACAAATTAATATCCACACGACACAGGATGCAGCAGATATGCGTAGGATATGCATCTGCAGTAGACGCCTATGTCTTTAATGGGCTGCAATCGGGCAGGACATTGAGTAGCATATCCATGTTAGGTACCTGTTAGCAATTTCCATGACCTGACTTACACACAATTAGGGAAATATGAATGGCTAACGCTAATGTGTGTGTGCAGATACAGATGCAATCATAAGATGATTAAAGAACAAGTCTGGGAGACGGGTGTATTACACAAAGTGGACAATGCACACATCAATCATATTGTAAAATACTATGAGGGACTCTCATTAGAGTCTGAGCCAATTGATTCCCATAAGTATGCAGCTGCTTTAATTAATTTTGCTCTCATCAGTTTAAGACATTAGAAAGCCCCAAGTGTGTTCTTCCAGTTTCCTCCCACTGGCAAGAAATATGTATATTAAGTGTCTCCACGACACACCCATCTGGAATCTCCCTCCCTCCCTTTCTGGGATGGGATGCCTGGTGTAGCCTTGCACTTACGGAAAGCAGATGGATGGAATTATTAAACAGCTAGATGTTTCTTACTATCTGCACTCACAGCATATACATTTATCCATATAATACTTTTTTTTTTACATAGATCAGTTGCAGAGAGCTTCAAGATTATTTTGATAACCTAGATATTCTTCCTCGTAACCGTAATCCACTTTGTTTGTGAGGCATTCGTATCCCTGTCCCACTTCAGTTACGTCCCTATATGGGCTTCTACACTTTAATTTTCATTTTGCTCTCAGCCCGTTGCACTGTTATTGCACAATCAATCTGCGGAGTAATTTCTTTGTATGGCGCTGGTTTAAAAGCCCCCTGTGAGCAGGGGTGGCGTGTGAGCAATTTGGCTTGGTCTTCCGGAGCTTATAGGTGACAATTCATTGTGAGGGTGGGCTGCCGTTGAGAGTCTGTGCCGCTGTGGGGCCGAAGCACTGAAAAGCCATCACTGTCGGGCCTAAGGAAGCCCGGCTTCAGGTGTGGACTCTGCCGTCAGTTCTTACTTTGAAATCCCCTACAAGGAACATTCTGCTTTGTCTTAGGGTTAGTTTGGCAACCCATTATAACGGCATCTTTAGGTCTTAGAAACACTTCTGGATCTTAAAATGTTCAATCAATGAGCCTTAAAACCAGGTCAAATGGGTCAATGGATGACCGCAGATGAAGGCCCTATTCTTGGGCTACATTGGACGTATCGCATTTAAAGTGGCAAAAGTTGTATAGTCATGTTATATTTGTAAATCAGCTATGTGGTTACAGATTTCTCTAAAGCGCGAGTGAACAAAGTTATGGAAAATGGGTTGATGGATGCCGCAGAAGTGTTTAATTAAGTTTTATCTATAAATGTAATTCATATATATAACAAGCAGGGGGGGGGGGTGGCATGGTGGTGCAGTGCTTAGCACTGTTGCCTCACACCTCTAGAATCTGGGTTTGAGTCTTTGCCAGGGTTCCAAGTGTGTGAAGTTTACATGTTCTCCCTATGTTGTAGTGGGGTATCCTTTAGGTACTCTGCCCCCCGCCCCCCCCAAAGTCCAAAAACATGCTGAGGCTAATTGGGGTTGCCAAATTGCCCATAGGTGCTTTAAAGGAGAGTGAGTGTGCCCTGTGATGGGTTGGCGCCCCATCCTGGGTTGTTCCCTGCCTGGTGCACGTAGCCTCTGGGATGGACTCCAGACCACCACCCCCGACCCTAACCAGGGTAAGTAGTTTCATAAAATGGATGGATATATAATAAACATGAAACAAGTAGATGAATATGCAGAACAGCAATTACAGGCATTCATTCTTTGGGTTTTGTCCCAGAAGTGAGATCATAAGTCAATCTGGACGTATCTTGATCATTAAAGGGAGAAGTCAAATATACTGTATAACAGAAGATACAATATCATATGAATTTAACGAAACCTCTAAAACGGCTGCACAACCAGTTTGTTTTGGTAAAATATGTCCACTATCATGCAATATGTCTGCTTCAGATGTCTCGCAATAAATTTTTATTAAGGCCCTTATGGGGCGCAAGTACGCTTGGTCATTACTGGGTAGGGCGCAAGTCAACGGATGACTGTATTTATGAAAAATGTTGTTAACCCAAGGTTTCTGCACATCATGACTGCAAAGTAAGGAGGTACCAAAAAATTGCTATGCGCTGGGCCGTAACGGGACTGAGTTTCAGCCCTGGAATGTCACACCTGAGACCGGCCGCGGGGGGTGGGGACGGCGCCAGCAGTAAATTGTTTCAAGCGGGGGATGGGGGTGCAGCACACAGTTTAAGAACCGCTGAGTATGCTATAGCATTAACATAAAATTATTGCCTATTATTTTCCACGTCATCAGCCTACAACCAGAGCCATGCACCAGGAATGATCCTGATTAGCTACCCTGGCATTGTCTATACATGTCTATACAGAACTGCAGTAGGGTACAAGCTGGGACAGGAAGTCAACGTATTGGGTGGTAGCTACCAAAATCAATTTTTTACTGCTCAAAACAAGGTTAACAATGAAAGGTGTTTAACTACTGAAAGTATTAATGGTAACTGGAAACTGTGCTGCTGGGGTGGGCTGTCATGTGACACTGCTTTTCTGGTAATTGTAATGTATGTGCCCTGCACAGGGGACTTCCGTCTCTAGGTTTGTGTTGATCTATGTGTGGGTCGATGGATAAGAAGTCCGATGCATCTCATTCTACCTCTGCAGCCTCAAAGGAGATGCCTTCCGGGGCAAACTGTAAGTCTTCAAGGCCGCTGGTATGCGCAAACAGGATCCAGCACTGTCTTGACTAAATTTAAAATACTACTTTTATGACTGCAGCCCCCAAAAGGAATGAACTCTGGAGTCTTGGGTGCCCAGACCTTGCAGCAATTCTTAACCAGGTTGACGATGAAATAAGATCATCTTTCAGTTATACTGGGGGCAGCGAGTGATGGGGGGCATCAGGGTGAATACATTGTGTGCTCTGTCAAAGGTGACCCCAGGCAGTATGGGGGGCACCCCTCCCCCCATAAACACATCTGCTGTGATGGATGGCAGTGTCCAGAAACCCAGAATGAGGCAAAACTACATTAAGGGACGATGCTTCTAGTCTCATCCAGGGCTCCAGCTGGGGCCCCAACCAGGAAGGCAAGAAACTGCGTTATGGCCAAAATATATCTAATTTAAGGAGCAAAACAAGACAATGAATGCATCTTTGACTCTAACGCTTTACACTGATTGAATCTGTGGTCCACGTTCCACCTGACCACATAAAAGAATTCTGGGAGGACTTTCCAATGACTCATTTTAATTAAATAATCGGTTCCTAATGCCGCATTCCAATGAATCGTAAAACGGATCACGCCTGACCATACGTTGACAGTAGACGACATGGCGAGACACACGATGCACGTTTTCCAATACATATATGGCAGTGTTTTCTTTAAAATGAAAGACAGGAAACGCCGTACAGATATATACGCACGGGCATGCCCCTGTACAAATCCTCCCAAGGCCTTTATCCATAGCAGCAGGCTGCATGAGGTACCTGCATTAGGCTTCTATGCCGGAGCGTGATGCTGGAAATCTGTAGCCCATCAAATGCAAACGGAACCTGGCAACGGCTCCGGTTTTCACGTCATTACATCTGCCTGCACACCACGCCTGCCAAGACAGCTTTATCGACATGGCAGGGAAAACAAAGCTGTTCTTGCTGACACATGAGGCCTCCCTCGTCCTCGTCTCGCCACCAACTTTGGCTTGTCCTCTGGGTGGGGGGCGTGCTCGGGATGCGGAGGGCATTTGGGTATTCATGCAGCACTTTGCGTTGGTGTCTAACCAGCTTCATGGCGTCAGAAGCGATAGGACTAACGACAGAGGTGCGCTGGTTACTGACATGAACGTTCAGCGGAGATTTTTTCCGTTGATATCCAGAGGTCTACAGCGTTTTCTGCACTTAAGCCTCCCCCACAGTAAAGCTACACTCTGTGCACAGCTATTCCACTCAGTATGACAAGCTTTCATGTAGACCTTTGTGTACTTTTTTTGGGAATAAATGCTTATCTGTACTTTGGAAGATATTTTGGCTTGGGGGCCCCGGAAAGAAGTGTGTCAGCTGGCAATATGTTGATGGGGAACTACTTTTAGGGACCCTCATAAAAGAAGGTGATAGGGAGGTGGATGTTTGCTGTGTTCAGCTTTGGAACGCTTGGGGTACGTCAGTGTATCAAATCTCTCCAGCGCCTTAAGCTTTGGGTCACAGCCCTTCAACCTCAGGTGATTGTTCTTTGTACTGTGAATTATATCGCCTTTCTTCATGCCTTTTCTCAACATTCAGTTTCCTCTCTTGCAATTTGTCGCTTTAAGCTGAGCCATTTAATCCTATAAATAAATATTGGGTGGGTCTTCTAGCTATATATTATACATTAGATAGTAAAAGCTAGCAGAGACTCCAGAGACACTCTTGGCTCTTTGGTGTCATTTGAGGAAATACCCTAAAAAAATATGCTGGGCTTGCCATTGCTATTCTTACAAGTACAGCCATGCATTGCTTAACAACGGGGATACATTCAGAGAAATGCATCGTTAGGTGATATCATCATTGTGCAAACATCAGAGTGTAGTTAAACCTAGAAGTATAGCCTACTATACACCTAGCTTACTGTTCTAAAACGTACAGTACAGTAAATACACAAACCGGTAACATAGTTCTTTATTACCATTATCAAGCTTTTTTGCATTGTACAAGGGCTATACTTTTATACAACTAGCAGTAATTGGTTTGTTTTCACCAGCATCACAATAAACACGTGAGGAATGCATTGTGCTGCTGCATCGGCTATGATGTCACTAAGGGATAGGAATTTTTCAGCTCAATTATAATCTTATGGGACCATCCTCATGTGTGAGGTCCGTCGTTGACTGAAGCATCATTATGAAGCCCCTGCTTGTATTAAGGATTAATCAGGAAGTGTAGCATTTAATGCCTTTTCCCTTTTTCCAAAAAGAATAAAGAAAAAGCGTGTGTTTGCATGTGTGTCTGCAAATAAGTGCGTGGAAATTCATACACGCTGTGATTATTCGGCACACTGGATTTACATTTAATTCCACTGAACCTTCGAACTGCAGCAGGTTAACGGAGAGTTAGAGTGAAGCGAATGTGTGCAGAAATGCTGCTCTCTGTCTGGGTGGCTTTTATGGAGCAGACATTTCATTATGTGCCTCGGCTGATATCCTTGCCTTTCCGAGTCTATACATGTATAATGTCAAGGAAACAATTACAAAGGCATTTGAACTCTCCCATCCAGTGTGCATATAATGTATAAATGCACCCTTCATTGTACCTTTAAATTATTATTATTAATATTATAATTGTATAGCATCTTTTCCTTCTGGGACATAAACAAAGATTTAACACCAACATTACAAGTAGATTTTAAAGCAATTAAGCAGGACCGAAATTACAGACAGACATAAAAGCAATTAATCCAATTAAATTTTAATAGCGTTTTAAATTTAATTTTAGAAAAGGCCTAAGCATATTGCCAGGCATGTAAATTAATAGTCAAAGCATGAAAATTGTGTGCAGGTATTCTGCTTCACTATTTGTGCAGTGGGGAACAAATTTAGCGGATTCACATTAAGAGGATTATGAAGACAATATTTGAGCGCATATCTGTTGGAGTCTGTCGTGGGCTGGTTGACTCTGATTGGCAGCTGTGTGTGTTTCAGATATGTGGGAACTGAAACGCTATTTTTTGTGAATGGAAATTCCTTCCATCTTTTGAATGTTGCTGCATTTACTGTAGCATCACGGTTTGTTTGCACCTCATTGTGCTGTACTTTGCTTTCTTTTGTCATACGGTAAATTATCATCTAGCCACTGTTCTTTCGCCTTGTTGTTGTTTTGCAAAGGTATCGTCCAAAGCTTCTTGTTCTCTCTGTTATAAGCCCCGATAAATCCCTGATTCGTTTTGGCTTTGAATAAAGGTACAGCATGCAATGATGAGAAGGAGATCTATGTGCTGCAAAAAAATGACTGTTTTTTCACATAGTTGTTCCCTGGGGACAAAACAAAAGCAAGTATGGCACAACGAAGTGCAAACAAATGTGCCCTCGTATCCGGATGCCTGATTACCACAGCCAGCATCAGCCATTGCAGGCCACAGTCCCCCCCCCTCCTCATGGCCCCCTTTCCTAAGTGGTCTTCACGGTTGCTCCTGGAGCTCTTTCACTCCCCTTCAAAAACTCAGAGAGTGAGCAGGAAGTGAGTATTTGGCAGCACAGCTTTGATACATAGCACAACAGATTAGTCATACAGGATGTTACATTTGAATGAAATGTATGCCTGTGATACCCCATGGGGTACATGTGACATAAGGCAGGCTTGGGGAGGCTTTCTGTTCGAGTAACAAAGCTGAATGATTGACTAATGGGAGGGAAAAAAGAACAGCATTATGCAGATACGTTCACTAGGGGGTTGATTGACTCAGTTAAGAATCTGTATCCGTCCTCTGTGAAGAGAATTTTCCGTGACACTTTCCCATATATGTAAAACGTTTAGCTTAAATCCCTGGCTCTGATTCTCCTAAGAGTCCAGCTGTCTATCAACAGAGGTGCCGTTAAACTTTTCCTTGTCTCTGTCTTCAGGAAAATCTTGAAATTGACCAGTGTCTCGTACAGACCATTCCTCGTCTTAGAAAAAGTCGTTAATATAATCCATAATTCATTAACACATGTTTAAGTGTGTGTTACTCTGTGTGAGTGCTGTGAGTGTGACTGTTTGTGCATGTAAATTTTAGCTAAGACGTCCGGAACAGTGGCTGCAAAATCACTAGACAGAAGCCAATTACTCAAAGAGACAAATGGAACCTGTGATCACTAGAGACAAATGGTGTCAGCTACAAAAGACAGAGGATCATCATTATTTGTTTTTGTTCCATCATATTTTGCTGGCAACATTGTCCCTGCTGTGGTGCATCACCAGAAATGGGGCTGCTTAACACTGCTAGAGCCTTTCTATAACACTACCTAAACCCACACCTTTGGAATCATATGAAATGAACCATTTATACAAAAGACCATGATAATTACAATATATGTACAGACACAGAAAATAATAAGAGACCACAGCACAATTTTTTGTTTCACTCATTTCTCAATTGATGGGTGTGTGTCTGGGAATCATATATATATATATATATATATGCAATCTAAAGCCTACTTCTTCCCTGCTTCTCATTAATGAAGAGCTTCTTCCTTGTTTTATGGGAATTCAGTCCTGCTTCTAGGAGCCTGATACGAACTGTCCTAGCAGTGCACTACACACCTGCACTTAATGTTTCCCATTCCTTTTGAAGGTCACTTGATGTCATGAGAAACTGTCGGATACGTTAACGGTCGTCTCTGCCATTAGAATGTCTCTTCATCCCTTTACTTGGCTGGTTTCTGGTCGTCTTCAGTGTCTCCTGCTTCACCTGGAAGCAGCCTGCTGCTCAGAGTAGCCTTCTGCTAGCAGGTCCATTATTAAACAAGGATTTAAAAAGGCAGATTTCTTTAAAACTATAGAATGGTCTCAGTTTTTTTCTGTGGCTGTATATATACACACACTTACACACACACACACACACACACTCACACAGTCTTTCTACAACGTGTAATATCACACCATAAATCTGTTCTAACATGACTGATATATAACTACCCAAGTCTAATGCAAAGCAATGTGGTCTTAGAGAGAAACAGCTATCTGAGTGATGTCTGATCTGTGAAGGAATCGCTCTTTGGAACCTGTTCTTTTCAGTGAAATGGTCAAACCGTTTTTCAAATCTAAAAGAATCCAACTTTTTGTACGTCCATACATTGCACAGGTCTTAATTTCTAAAAATATAAAAATATTTGACAAATTATATAAAAACACACAGCAGCCGTCGTACAGTAAATTCGCTTACAGTAAATTTGCTTCTTGTAGACTGTCTGTATCCATGTTGACTTCAGTGCCCCTCTGCAAACCATAATCAGCTGTGATTCTGCTGTCTGCAGGCCTGGCCACATGGTAGCTGTGGCTCAGTAAGTGGTTCACTGTTCAGTTAACGGGTTTGGCATGTTTAGTTGAAGCGGTTACTACACTGTCAAGGGTACCAGTTTGTACCTTTGCTTGTTACTGAGACTGTACCTTACACTACTCTACCTTTTAAGGTAAAGAAATTGACTCCCCAAGTTACATGCAACATTAATGTACCCCAAATGGTACAAAAATGTTCCTCATAGTCCTTATTTGTACTTTAAAAGTACAATTACCTGCAGCTGAGGGTACAACTGGCAGACCCTAGAGGGTATAGCTGCAGAGGCAAGTAAAGGTACAATTTGGTACCCATTTTTCTGAGACTGTAGGCGATTCTTGTTAGATTTTATATCTATATATTTGTGTGGACTCTTCATTCATTTCGATGGGCATAACTGTAATCTCAACTAGGACAACCCTAACCCCTACCCAGCCCTAACTGTAACCATAAGTAACCAAAGAAAATACAAGAGATTTGACAGTTTTCTGCATTTTTTTTTGATTGCATTCACAGATTTTTATAAAACTGAGTTTCCCCTTGTGCAGACAAAAAACTGTCCTCACAAGGTCAAAATGACATATTTTTTATCACATTATGGGGACATTTGGTCCCCACAATGTAATATATACATGACCCACACACATAACACAAACAAACAGGCACAGGGTTATATATTATTCAAATATTATTTATTCAAAGATCGACATGTTGGCTAAAGGAACACATGGCCTCAATCCGGCCCTGTGCACATCAAGGGTCTATGAATGATGCAAGATCTTTGATCTGGCCCCATCATCACCCCCCATTATGGAAATCCCCCACAGCTCCCGCCATTATTTTGTCAGGAAGTTGCTGGAGGTGAAAGGAGAGCCATCAAGGTCTGTTTGCAGGCATGTCTGGCTGTTTCATGCTGAGGGGCAAAGCAACCAGAGAGACAAAATCATGGAGCTGCCTCCGGGGCTCCTACATCTTCCATTGAGATCATAGTATCTTGGCATCTAGGGACTGGCTGATCCTATTCCTGGGAAGATTTCCTGCTGCCCTGGCTGGTGGTCTGTCTTCCAAAAGCCCCTGATTGGCCCCCTGTTACCAGGACATCAGGAACAGCAAGCGCACCACTCACGCACACACAGGCAGCACAGTCAGAGACATTTTCATCCTTTCATCCAGGAGCGACCAGCTCTGGGAAGCTGGCCCAGAACTTTCTGGTTTGGCTTTAGAGGCT
This sequence comes from Brienomyrus brachyistius, assembly GCF_023856365.1. NCBI lineage: Eukaryota > Metazoa > Chordata > Actinopteri > Osteoglossiformes > Mormyridae > Brienomyrus > Brienomyrus brachyistius. The sequence goes on from NC_064542.1 coordinate 14,416,992, forward strand.
GGGGACTGAGTACCAGCAAGAGCAGCATTCTGCCAGATGTCATGTAATGAAACGGCTCGCAAACACGCACTGACATTTAAACCCTACCGCGGTCATTGACAGGCGAGGGGATAATTTTCAAAGATGTGCACCAACGGCACCTAAGCCAGTAACTGGCAACTAGTTATTTGTGCATTCTATGGAGAATATGAAATCTTATCAGAATCCTGCTGGAATACATTTTCAAATTAGGCTTTGGGGCAAATGAAATTGAAAAAGCAGCAATATGCCAAACGGTCTTGTTTTCCATTTGTTTATCACAATGTGATACTGTGTTCTGCCTCAGCAGCTGTAAAAACTGATGGTGTCCGTTCAAAATGCTGTATTTTATGTTGTATACTATGGCATGTTTGAAACGCAACAATATATTTGATACCAGCATAGATTTCAATCAATCAGTCTGTTTTTTGAAGGTTTGAGTGCAACTTCACCAAGGCGTGGCTTGTTTTACCTATATTTAAATATGCTTTTAAGTCGAGGTCATGCAGTTAAACATGTAGAGGAAAAACCCAGCATTTACATTTGTGGTATAGTTTTTCACTGAATCCATTCTGAAAATTTTGTTTCTATTATCTGCTCTGAGATGCAAAATTTTTACGCATTGCCATGTGTCCATGTGTTTCCAGACATGGTGACCTGCAGTTACTTGTCAATATGAACTTTTTAGTTATATTTTTTATTTTCTGTATTCTTGTAATGAGATGTTATGTTGTTTTGTGTTAAATTCAACTGGTATTACCTCTATCAGAGGAATATCGCCTTATGTAACACTGCTGGAAGGCATGTTAGGTAGCAAGCTGATGACGGTGTCTCAGTTGTGAGAGAACTTATGTAACGTTGTGAATAATCACGAGTTTTTTTGTTACTTCATAGTATATCTTTTCTTTTGTGTTTGTTGTTCCTAATATACATATTCCTGTATATTTAGAACTCATTATGGACAGGCTGTGCTGCACACCTCTGGGGAAGCAAAAATAGTCACTGTTTGTACCTTAGTTTTTCCTGTTTTGGAGCGGATGCCTACTGAGGTTGCCTGGTCCAGTGTTACAAACTTTTCGTTCTATAAGCCTTTTTATAAAAAAAAAAAAAAGGCATTATGTGATATTTGCTGACTGCATAGACATTACTGAAATTTCTGCAGAGCTGGTATGTGAGGAGTTGGTATTTTAAATACCTGGAATTATTTATAATCCAGGTATGGAGCATGACATGTAAACCTTCATGTCAGAACCTGAAATTGGAATTGCTAATTAACACAAACATTTGAGGATATTTGCAAACATGCACAGTTTGTTTCAATCATTTTACATGACAGTGTATAACTTCAAGGCAGGCAAATGGGACAGTATGTCTGGAGGAAGCGTAGTTGGCAAACATTATACCGTCGATGGTGAATCCAAGATCTTTGAAGTGTGCCTTTGAGACAGAGACTACGTGCATGCTTACTCATGCCTTCTCGAAGCGATACAACATCAATCACTTTCTCCTTCACTCTAAACTACTCCTCTATGCTGTTACCCTATAAGAGAGGAAATGCAAAGATACGCGCTGGAAAGAACAAGATGCAAACTGTCGAAGTAGATTTTTTTGGTATTATCTGTGTCCCAAAAAGTACTGTACTGTTTCCTAACATGGCCTCTGCTTGGTGGCTCAGTAAAATGGGTTCATTAAATTTCAGTTTAATGGAGAGTAATAGACAACACAACACACACTAATCTATTCACCTGCATCTATAAAACAGTCTGACTCTAATTGAAGTGAATCTATATATTTGAAGAAGAGCACGTTTGTTAATGAGGTATAGCAGGCTCTAATAAATCTATTTATTATAAACACAATGTACTCATTGTAATAAAACCTCACATCATAAGGCTCCTTCATGCAAAGATGTCTGTGTGCAGTCATTTGATCTTGCTTAAAATTATTTGTAATTTAAAAATGGACAGAATTACTAACCATTACATGTTATTCAAATAATGACTTATGAACTTTTTCATCCAATAAAATCATTACTAATGACATAAGAAAATAACGCAACACTCATGCGACCGAATAAAAAAAAGTAATCACCCTCTTACATTTAATGCCTAGTTTTAACATCAGTTACTGAGTCTCACAGCACCCTGGATACATTTTGGTCCACTTCTGCATGCAGAACCGCTTTAACTTGCTGACATTTGAAGACTTACTATGCAGGGCTGCAGTTAGGTCAGTCAAATCCCAAACTGATTTATCTGTTCTTGAACTATATTCTTATACTGAATCGCTGGTGTGTGTCATATTACTGCCAGACTCATACTTATGTAGAAAGCATCCCCATATATGTGAGCATGAGGTCCTTACTGTGGTAAGTCATCTGCCCATGTATACTATAGAGGACCATGCTGAATGGTGAGCTTTCTTCTCCTTCATCATCTTCTTCTTCAGGACATTTCGGTTTGTGTCTTTCTATTATTATTATTATTATTATTATTATTATTATTATTATTATTATTATCATTAATACTACCACTACTGCATAATAATGATGATAATAATAATGCAATAATTAATAAATGTAAATAACCAGTAAACTCTACATTTTTAAGCACCGTATACAATAGCAACATGTCGTTTAGTCCTGATAATCACCAGCCTGATTGGCAATGAATTGGCTATTATCATACAATGTAGCATTTCTTACATCCATCCATCCATTCATTTTCCAAACCACTTTTTTCCTACTGGGTCGCGGGGGGTCCGGAGCCTATCCCGGAAGAAATGGGCACGAGGTAGGGAAGAACCCAGGATGGGGGGCCAGCCCATCGCAGGGCACACTCACACACCATTCACTCACACATACACACCTATGGGCAATTTAGCAAGTCCAATTAGCCTCAGCATGTTTTTGGACTGTGGGGGGAAACCGGAGTACCCGGAGGAAACCCCACGACGACATGGAGAGAACATGCAAACTCCACACACATGTGACCCAGGAGGAGACTCAAACCTGGGTCTCAGAGGTGTGAGGCAACAGTGCTAACCACTGCACCACCATGCCGCCCATAGCATTTCTTACATTTAGCAATAAAATATGTTGAATGCTGCACACAATTAAAAGTACCATTTAAATGCAGGCTTGACTCTTAAAAATACCTCTGTAACTTTACTTCTTAAAAGCAGAGAAAAATTACCCTCAAGCAACACGACTGGCTCAAAAATAGCTGCACTTCTGATGCAATTCCACCAAGAATCAAAGTAGGATATCTACTGTGAACATACAACAGATTTATTCAAGCATATTTCATAAAAGGACGAATGTAGTATTATTATGATATTTCGCAAAACACACAGAATGTCACACAGCCCCACAAAACAAGCTTCTCAGTTAATCTGTCCCGTGGGGCTTTTGTGTCACCAATGCAAAAGTTGTCAATACTGTGGCCTCATAGCAATGGGTTGTGGGTTCGAATACCATTCACTCCAACCCTCCAGATGCTTTCAGTATTTTCTTTGTAATGCATGTTTCCTATAAGTGCAAACAGTTCGGTGAGCTGCTATCTCTAAAATTGCCTGTGTGTATGTGCCCTGTGATGGACTGGCATCCCACCCAGAGAATCCGCTGCCTTGTACTCTAAGTTTCTTGATATAGGCTCCAGGCACACCACGACCCTGTGTCTGGAGGAAGATGGATAGACTGGAGAAAAAAGAAGTCTGAGATGCAAGTCTTTTTGTTTTTGGTTTCAGGATAGTGTTGAAATTTCTATTCAGGCTAGTGAGGCAAACAAAAAAAAAATAGCCATCCATCAATCCATCCATCTTCAAATTCAAGCCTCACATTTTATTGTCACATGTTCAGAGGAGCACAGTGACATCGTGCCTGGTGTACTCTCTGCCTGTATTGTGTTTTAGTTTGTTTTTACTTTATTTATTTTATTTGTGGCTGACAAGTTTTGGGGCCATAATATTTGCACTTTATCCTACAGTTCTAATTCTTAAATTTTGCAGTTTTAATACTTTCCACACTGAGGATGAAGTGATTGACAATCCTGTCTGTGACTCTCTACACCCTGTATTTCTGTTTCAGAGTATGTTAAAGGCACAAGAATGTCCCTTAGGATTAATGAAGTTCTTTTATCTTATCTTATCTTATCTTATCTTATCTTATCTTATCTTATCTTATCTTATCTTATCTTATCTTATCTTATCCTATCTTGAAACAAGACGAACAGCAGTGCAGCAAGAGACAAAACATTACTAGTCAAAAGACAGTTGAATATATAACTCTGGAAGAATTTAAGAGACCACTTTAAATTTTGAAAGAAATCGGAATTTTTAAATCTAAATTCTTAATCCTGATTCTGCTGTCAGAAGGCTGCGCTGAGCAGCTGGATAATTCAAAATCTCTAAGACAGCAGGACACAAGACCACAGTGAAGCAGGAGACACTGGGAACGACCAGAAACCAACCAGGTAGAGGACGGAAGCAACTTTCTAATGCCAGAGATGACCGTTAACTTATCTGACAGTTTTTCATGAATCAGAGGATGACATCAAGTGACCTTCAAAAGGAATGGGAAACATTAAGCGGTATGAAGTGCACTGCTCGGAAAGTTTGTATCAGGCTCCAAGAAGCAGGATTGAAGTCCCATAAAGCAAAGAAGAAGCTCTTCATCAATGAGAAACAGAGAAGAACCAGGCTGCAGTTTGCAAAAATATATATACATTAACAGCCGAACAACCATAAATTCAGAAATGAGTGAAACAAATCATGTTGCAGTCTCGATTTTTTCCAGAGCTGTATGACCAAGTGAACAAGAAAGTAGTAATGAATAAGATGCAGCAGGGATATGGATGTGAGAAGACATACCGACTCTGACATGATCTTCCAAACGCATATCCTGAAGCATAATTATGTCAGATATATCTATGCCTGCAAATGTGAACTCGTGGACTGAATTATCACAGCTGCCCACAGCCACCTGACTTTCCCATCTGAAAGTGCAGATCACATCACTCTGTTAGAAGGAGGATTTCTGGCTTCCCCATCCTTTTTGCAATTTTCCAGAAACTAGAGGCAGCTACTTGCAAGCTCATGGATTCACTTATCAAAATATTCTGAGTAATTAGTTGGCTTGGTGGGGCATTCTGGCCAATTTTCACATATCTATGTGTAATAAGTTGGAAACTCGCATCCCAGGAGAACCACTGGACATACTGTAGTTTGTCACGGCTGCACGTGTGACCGGATACCCTGTGGGGTATGACAACCCCCCCCCCCCCCCCCCAGCGGCATTGCCTCCCTGCGGCTCCCTAGCTTCCGCTGGCACGTCACAGGGCCGTCCCCCTCCTCTGCAGTGCCCACGTGTGCAGTTCGTCTCTGAGCACGTCACCTAGACGCAGCTGTGCTATTTTTAACCAGCCGTTGGATGAGTCACTGGCGACTTTCTGACATGTAGATCCCACATCTGTTTCATAAGCTCCAGCAGATGGAAGCCTGTCACTGTACAGGTGAGGCCGGCGTCCGTCTCCGGCAACACAACTCTAAGTGAGGGGTGGGAAGAAATTTGGGTGAGAGAAAATCATGGTGATATAAAGGACATGCTTTTCAAATACGCTCTCAACACTTAACCTATTTTGGTGTATAACGTGTGCAAATTTACAAGGCAATTAAAAGGAAATTTACCCATAATTATTTGGAAAAAAATACCTTCGTATGAGACCGAAAAAGGGTTACAGTATCCCTGATTAGTTGAGTGCTGTGAGGAGACTGAATAGTCAAAAAATAGTTAAGCAGCAGCAATGAACAATCTACCCTGTCTATCTGCGAAGGAACCACTGTGAGAGACAGCATCTGCCCTCTAGCCTTCGGAGCCAGACAGGCCGCTTAGGGACCTTGAGACAGACGCACTCAACAGCGGGAACATTCCGAGCCGCCTCACCCTCTTGGAGAGGGAAGCGTTGCCTAGCAGCAGCTACCATGTGATGCTACCGTTGGTCCATTGAGGTAGTGGGAGGGGCCTGTACTGCCATTCGTATTCACCGTGATCCAAACATCTCCAGACACGCGGGCCGTGCCTTAAACCCTGCTCTCTGTTAGTTTCCTGTTCTTTTTTTAGCTTAACGGTTAGTGTTCTGCTGCCAACCGTTCATTTGTCTTTTTTTCTTTGCGAATGGCTGTGGACAGCGAGCAGAGAGAGTGGCGACTTTCCCCAGGGCCGCGGCACTGTCTCGCCGAAAAGGGCAAGGGCTTATTATCATTCCTGCTGCGGCAGAGTTCACGCTTAAATCCGCTTAAGCGGGTCCTGCTCCCATGTTGTATTGCCCCCCGTTCCTCTGTTTCAGTTCTGCTTCAGGAGACCTAACCCCCCCACATTCCCTTCAGTAAATATAGACATTTTTCTCATTTTTTTTTCCTGATCCCCGTACTGCAAACTACTCTCGCATTGCGGCACGTGAGCGTATGCGATAATGGATGGACATGCACACAGGTAGAAGATGTACGTTTTCATTGTGTGTAAAGAAAGCGGCGACACAGCTGTCGTGGGGTAGCCAGTGCTGCCGGCTCTTCCGCTTCCGCTGCTGCTCTTTTCACCCTTATTCACCTCCCTCCCTTTCATTCTCTCTCCTAGAGACAGACAAATGGCAGTCTAATTATTTAAAAATTTTGTCCCGAAGCACTAACTGTGGCAGAAAACACTACCCTTCCCTCTTTCTTTGGGGGTTTAATTCAATCCCCCCCAACATAGGTCAAGTAATTTTGAGAGAAAAAAAAAAAAACAAGCTTAGAAGGACGATAATAACGATACAAATTTGCACCAGCAGAGAGGGCTTGCTTTCATGCACAAAATCAAATGCTAAAATACACTGTAAAGGACTTTTGGGACTGAAACGCTTGCATCAAAGGAGGTTGTGGTGAGGGTAGATCTGGTAGTTCGGCATTTTGTTTGGGGCGAGGAGGCTGTACTTTTGTCAGTCCCACTGGAGAGACTTCCAGTCTTTTTTTATTTGGTGTCCGTCCAGCTGCCTGCTTCCTGTCGTGTGCCATGAATGCATCTCGTTTGCATCTCTTGCGTAGAGCACAGTGGGTTCGAGAAAAGAGGAGCAGATGGACAGCGGACACTAAGGACACAGTGACAGCTGGACAGCCTCTCCCGTGACGCTTGGTGGCCCCGGTGTGGGCGGGGGGTGTTTGGGTGCGAATAGAGCTCCACCTCTCTGCATCGCCTAGTCTCTATCACCGACGAAAATTCACAAACCAATATACAAGTGATTAGAGACACAGTTTTACACGCTGCCCCTTTTTAATGAGAAAGCTCTTTGTAGAAGAAAAAAATTTGGAACATAAATTTGCCCACAGAGGGGTGAAAATGGCTGTGTGTGCAGCCAATTTAGGGGGCTGAAATGAATATATGTAAAAAGTACAGGGAACATACAGGACAAACTGATAGCAAAAATATCTGTCTCTGTGTGTGTGTGTGTGTGTGTGTGTGTGATGTATGTATTACATTGTGGGGACCTAATGTCCCCATAATGTTATAAAAACCTGTTATTTTGACATTGTGGAGGCCACTTTATCAGTTCCCACAAGGGGAAATTCAATTATATAAAAGTCTATGACTGCAATCAAAAAACTAAAAATCCCAAAAGTCTCATATTTAGTTTTTTTTAGTTATGGTTAAGGTCATCATGTTGGGATTAGAGTTTTCCCCATAGAAATTTATGTAGACTCGCCACAAAGATATAATTACAAACCTCTGTGTGTGTGTGTGTGTGTGTGTGTGTGTGTGTGTGTGTGTGTGTGTGTGTGTGTGTCCTTCCCTGGGGTATAAAAAAGAGGCTACCGAAACCCTAAGATCCATCAGGGGGACTGTTTGCCCTCTGAGGAAACTCAAAGAGATTGACTTTAATGTTTGCTATTCAGCAAAGGAAGTGACTTTTAGCTGGGGACATGCTCATTCTCCATCTGTCAGGAAGCGAGCGTGAAGTATTCATCAAGAGAACCACACAACAGCCAAGGCCGCAACAGGGATAATTGCTACCAGAAACGGTATTTTTCAGGAGAATGGTCACCTTACATTTGTGTTTATGAGTGTAAGTGGGTTAAAAGTAGAATGTGAGTATTATTATGGAAATTGCAGTGAAATTGAAATGGCTGTGTGATGCACAATTATATATGTATTAAATGTGTCTGAAATCCAAAATTCTGGGTATGTCTTCTTTTCTCGACAATTTCCATCCATCTTCTGCTTACCCAATGCAGGGACACAATGAGCCTGGCTCCTATCCCAGCAGAAGTTACAAAGTAGGGATACCCAGTTCAGGACACTGGTCCGCTATAAGGTACACACATTCACACAGTCACCCACTACAGGCAATTTAGAGCTGTCAGAGTGCTTATTGTTATGGTTTTGGATAGTGGAGGACAATCGGAGAGCCTGGAGGAAACCAGGGCAGACACAGGAAGAACCTGAACAATCCATGCAGGCGATCGGCTGAGGCTGCCCTTTCAGCTCTGTGCTTCCCTTATGAACAGTGTCTGATGGTTTATTCTGAAATACAAAGCTATTGCTTTGTCATGGCAGTTAAGCAATCGTTGGACTATCCAAATGGTTACAGAACTGTATTTACCACTGTACACCTCATTTTGATACGCTGATGCAAATTTAGAGGTGGTTATTTAGTTTTATTTTTTTGTCAATGTTTGGTCTTGACTGTCACTCTTTGTAGCATGATTGAAACACAAAAAAGCAATGTTTTTTTTAAATCTTTCTTTTCCCACTGATTCAATTCTGTAGTCCAGCTGACTCATTATCAGTCATTCACAGTCAGTTGGATGTCATTATTAGACAGAAACAAATTGTTTGAACATTCAATGGACTGATAATTTGGTGCCATGGCAACAAAAGTCTTTGTTGAAAATTTTATCCTCTACATCACCACACCTGCTAACATGTCACAATAGGTTCATGTCCTACTCATATGAAACTTAGGTTGACTGAAGAAAGAGAATGTCATTCCTACTGGGGAGAGTCTTTAACCACATTGAACATAGCAAGCATTTAATTTCACTGAACAAAAACGAATTCTAGTCAAAGATTATAGTACCCTGTACCTAACTGTACCACAATGCAACATACATTATGTTATGTTCTTGGCAATCAGGAAAGTATTATGAGTAAGAGTTTGTCCCTTATGACAAATGTCTATCTCAGGAGGACCAGCTCACCGTGATTTTTGCGGTTATTAAAATCCACCTGACTGCTGTTTGTGCGGCATGAATTAATTAGTCTGTTTGGGTTTGTTTTGACCCCAGTAACCTCGCCGTTCCTGTGAATCATAGCAATGCTGTAGTTTTGTTTTAGTTCCTTTTCTCTTCCCCTGGAGAATTTCAAGTGTTGTTAACAATTCCCCTGGCAAACCAGAAACATTATTTTAATGCACCCCCTACATTGCACCTTAACCAGAAAAGGGGAAATTTCTTAAACCTCATTGTCATTTGCTCCTGTACACCCTCCAAAGCATCATAAATGGAACTGTGAACTATTAAAGTGTTCTATCACGAAATCAGGTGAAAAATATTTTTGGAAATCTGTGCTGAAAGTGACTCAGGCTTCCGCTTCACCCTACTTCCCTGGATCATGTGATATATATACATTTTTTCTGTTATACAGAGGTGTCGTTCCTGGCCTGCCATGACAACTTAGCTCCGGAGAACGTCTTCCTTCCCTTATCTGCATGCGGTTCGTCATTCTAAAGCTGAGCTATCGGGGAAAAGCCTGCGTGCAGACTGTGAATCCGCAGTGTCTAACCCTCCCCCCAGTCCCCCCCCCCCCCCAACTCCGCCCCCAGCAGGTGAGGCAACAGCACCCCCAGGGGTCCTGTGAAACCCTGGTGTTTTCACCCTGTGTGCTGCTCATTTAAACCTTTTTCAAAACCCACAGAAAATGGCGGCCATGTGCTTCGGCACGATGAATGTCAATCACAGGGTCCAGTCAGCCGACGGCTGGCTAAACTTCGGCACGGATCAACAGAGGGCCTTCAAATGCACTTCGAGGACCAAACACCCAATTTTTTATTTTCTTCTGACAGGGGCGTTATTTTATATTAACATTACATACTGTAGTTCAATGCACTGTGTATTACATATCACACACATCCTAATACCTTCTGCAGTATTAATAATTTGTAAAATTTATGAGGGAGGTTAATATGAACAAGGTAACTAGATATGAGAGGATAGACGAGAAAACCATTGATTTCTTGTTTTAGTATCCAACCATTACCATATGGATTTCTCCAGGATGGAATTGCTGCCTTTTTATGCACCCTCCCGTCAGAATTAAACTGTCTTGCCCACAGTCATAAATTTAAGTGGCTGTTCTAAGAAGACCTTCCGTTTCTGGCTAACAGACAAGCTGTTATCACGGGTTTGCTTATATTACTTAAAAATCTGCTCGGATCATTTCTTTATTTTTATATGGCCGTGAGGTCACCTAAGGGTCAGTCAGTATCCTGCTGCCACAGCAGCATTAGCAAGTAACTCGGCAGCAGATGAGCGCTGTGGATGGTAATGAGAAAAGCTCACTCTGCACGTGCAGGTTTCCACCCTGTGCTTGGGTCAGTCTTACAGGCACCCAAACCATGAACGGCTAGAAGTACAGAGTCTCCTCGACTTATGAAGGGGTCACATTCTGATTAAGTTGATAATATCATTGAAGTCGAATATGTATATTATATGACAAATAGGTAAACAAACAACTAATGCCACTGAATAAGTGAATAGTTAATGAACCAAACTAAATACTAGTATTTCAAATTAAATAAATGAACACAGGCAGTCCCCAGGTTATGAACGAGATCCGTTCCCTAATTTGGTCTTTAAGTGGTATTTGTAGGTAGGTAGGTTATCCGTCAGACGTTCCTAACCTGTGGACTGCCTATACAAGTTTCTTGTTATTAAATGTACAGTACTGTGCAAAAATGTTTTGCTTTTAACAACAATACATTTGTAAACATTGTGTCGTGACATTAAATGGACAGACTGGAGGGCATGCATTAGGAGAACCAAAGAGGGTTTTACTGGGGTCAAAAACAGGAGCAAGGGAAATAGGACTGAGAGGGTCAAACCTAGCATGGGGAGAGCACAGGCAACAAATGGATTGACTTCAATGACCAGACTGTGATGAGAGAAAAAGGTGCTTAAATACGAAGACTAAACTGGGGCAACAAGCTTGAGGTGTGGCTCATCTGGGCCACATCAGGGAGAAGACAGGAGAGTCAGGCGGACACGACTGGGAAGGATGTTACACATTGATGACGTGCATTGCTGTCACATCATCATAAGTCAAACCATTGCAAAAGTGAGGAGCTTCTATTCTGTCTGAAACACCACTGAGTATGTTAAACACATCATATGCGTGTTCATCAGGAATCATGGAAGCAATTAGCCTTTAGATGGAAACCCTTGTCAAACTAGCTGAAGGTTTCTATTGCTTGTGGATCTATGTAGATTTACGTATTACGGTTGGCAGTGTCTTGTTCTGATTATTTTAAGGAAGACACTAAGTGGGGGGGAGGGGGGAGTGCTATAAATGACCAAGAAGCAATGTGCTGGAGGAGAGATTGCGACTGGTCCAGGTTCAATGACAGGATGTGGGTTCTGCCATTTATGGGTATTATGAGAGGTTCAGGTCAGCCTCTGACTTTAGAGACATTTGAGTTGATCTGAAAGGGCCACTTCTGCCATCCAATGCAGGCACAGGAGCCACTTTTTAGTGGTAGCTTGTGGAAGGAACAGTATGATGTTCCTTTCCTCTGTAGCGTCAGAGTCAATCTTTGGGCAAAGATTGAGCAACCCTTTAGCCCCCCTCCCTAGGGTTCCAGCAAAGAGTTTTGTATGTATATGGGAAGCTTTCCTTCTTGTGAAAAAGACTCCCTTATGCCTTCCTGTGGGAACTCTCCTTTACATTAGATTCCTTGCACCTCCTTGTTGTTTGTAAGAGGCAACGAATGAAGCAATGAGAGGTGACTGTGTCACTGGAAGTCCTGGTCCCTGAGAAATGTGGGTCACTGCAGCCCCCACACTATTAACAAGGGTCTTCTTTCACCTAGAAGACAGATTGGAAGGGCCTGGTTCAATCAATCGGTTGATCAAGACATTCCCTGGGATTTTGTGAGATGAACATCCATTGCACTCTTTCTGGAGGCTGTTGGCCAAGGGTCAATGAACTTGAACAACACTTGTGTTTTTTGCCTCAAGTATGTTACACCTGTATCTATGATGCATAATCTGTTGGGCTCTGAGGTGGGTGAGGAGCAAACATTTTAAATGGAGCTTTGAATCAAAAACCCAAAAGACGTTGGTTAGAACAAGACAGCAACTTTGAGTTAAAAAGAAAATAATAATACAAGGGTGTGTATATCAAGTAATGGTGACTGAACCAAGCTCATTCTTATAGAATCTGTGTCTGTGGACTTGCCTGTTACTAAATTCTCTCATTTTGCTATACAGAAAGGCATTTCAGGAACAGCTGGGACAGACAAAGATGTGCAAAAGATTTTGGTGGAATGTAGTAAGAAGGTACATGCTGAAAATTTGTTGGGTTTTGGCTGGTAGGCATAAATGCATCACCTCACCCAAGCTAATAACAGACAAGATGTGATCCACACCAGGGAACTTGATGATGTGGATTAGCATGAAGCATAGCTTCAGAATTAATACAGCAAGGCATGGTGAATGTCAAACAAATAATAATGAAAAAAATTGTGAATTATCACAGCTGAAACCTACAGTAAATAATCATGGTTAACAAGCTGCATCCTCTAGAAAAGATCTTAATTGGTTATCTGAGTGTACCTGTTGGTCTATATATTCCTAACAAATCTAAAAACTGCAAAAATAAGCATGTCTGTTATAGCTGTGGTGATGTAAGTCATGGTAAAGAGTCCTGCAAGAATCAACAAAATGCAGCAATTGTGATGTGATCACATGACCTCTTCAAGGCGATTGAAAGGAAAGAATTAAATGTATGAAAACATGAGATACCCTCAAAAATTCAATGTTTCCATCTTTCAACCTAACCAATACTTTTGCTTCTGTGGCAAAAAAAACAATGTGAACAATTGACTACCAGGTAGACTTGACATGGGTTACCAAAGACAAACCTCATCAGTTGGTAGGAATTCCTCTCTTTCAAGAAACATGACTACAAGCTCTCGAACTCTGACTGTCACAACCCAGTTACAAACCAGTCAGGCTCAAAATCATTCAGCAGAACAAAATCTATCCAATACAAGAAACAAAGTGAAACATCACCCACAACAAAGGCAAGTCAGAATGATAGTTCAAAGACTCTAGAATTAAGGGAAATTGAAATGAGTGATGTTGTTTTGCATAGTCAGAGTCATTCCCCAAAAGGCAAGGCTCGGGGACAAGTGGAAATTTCAGCCACCTGTTGTCTGGGAACTGTATGATCCAATGGAACTTTTGAGGTTTTAGGGTCAATTTCGTTGAACTGCAGCAATGGGCTGAAGTTTTAAATTATTTCAGCCCCTGTCTCCAAGAAACACACATTGTACCAGATAATTCAGTATTTTTTTTAAATGATGCAATATTCAATAACTCTACAGAGAACTGCCTTCCAGAATTCCAGGCTTTTTGAGGTCAACAGGAAAAAAAGGAGAATTAATTTCTCCTCTTAAAATACAGAACCCTATAACCAACCTTTTACTATGGTAGATCGGAGCTTTTATGGTCTTTAAAGAATTGAAATGATACTACTGATGTTGTTCCAGACAAGATCCATTACCAGTTCCAAAATCATCTACCTTGTATTGCCGTATCAGTCCTCCTTACTCTGTTTAGATATCAGGAAATAGCTACCACAGAACAGTCTTGACTAGCTGCCTGTGTAAATGGAAAGGATGGTTAATGATCTTCTTATCTGGAATCTGGAGACTAACCATTATCTCAGAAATTTCTAGCGTGGTTTCAGGCAAGGTAGGAGTACTTTACATCATTTCAACTTGGAAACGTATGTGCATGGCACTTTTATTAAAAAAGGACATGTCGTGTCAGTGTTTTCTCTTTTGCTTGAAGAAGGCCTGTCATATGACTTGGAAGTGCAGCATACTAAAATACTTGGATCAGTTGGGTCTTGGAGGCATTTGCCCATTTTTATTTCAAACATTTTATCTAATAGGTATTCTAGAGGCAGGGTAGGAGATAGCCTGTCAGGTTACATAGACAAGAATTATGGGTACCTCAGGGAAGTCTTTTATCTGTTTCTCTTTTTAGTATAAAAATTAGTGTTGCAAGAGTGATTAGGAAAGATGTGCACTGCATCCTATATGTAGATGACGTTTGCATCTGCTACAGAGGCAAAAATATAAAAAACAGTTGAAAGAAAACTGCACTTAATAGTAAACAGAATCAAAAGCTGATCAGTAGTAAATGGTTTTAGATTTTTCCAATATGCCAATTATGACATAATGACCTTGACTTGTTTTTGGATGGAAATCCCATCAAAGTAGTGCAAGTGTCAAAATGTTTTAAATATTTAAAAGTCTTGGTAAAAACAAAATGAAGTGCAGAATGGTCTGTACTCTTATGCTTATGTAAAATACTTTGAATTATGAGAGTATTGTTATCAGCTAGGATAGGCTATCTAATAAATAGTAACTGGACACTGTTCCTCAACAAGGCAAACGTCTTGTTCTGGGGCCTTTCCACACATTTCCCGTTCAAAGCCTATATGTGGAAACCAACAAACACTCACTTAAGAACAGACGCCTGACACCATCTCTGCAATATACAACTAAGCTATGGACCAAGAGATGCAATCTGACCTACTCTGCAGTTTTCCACCCAAAATATTGAAATTTCCAAGAGCCCAGGCCCAAATTCAGTCGTCCTTTGGTACAGGATAAGGATAAGAACTAATATAAAAATCCAGGGCGTCCTGCACCAGAGACACATCTGAAGCATCCCTCCCTGGGACCTAAACATGTCTGCTCCATGTCCAATTACAAACAGACAGTTCAGGAACTGAGAACTTTGTTCCTACTGTAGTTGTGCATATTGGTATTTCTATACCAGGAGAAAAGCCTCTTTGATTTTCACTGATGCAAAATCCTGCTTATACAGTATATGAAAGTTTATCAAATGGATTCTACAGTTGATTTCCTTGCTTGGTAGACAAATGGAGTAAATGCTAACACTGCATTTGCTTTAACCAGGAATATTGTCAGGATAGTGTTTAAAATATAATGTAATTTTAGAAGACTTGCCTCTCTTTTTTCCAAAACAGGCCTATAGAAGAAAATGTTACAGTAAAATACCATTATAACAGACTTCAAAGGACTTGGCAAAACTGTCCGTTATATCCAAAGTCCGTTATATCCAGAGTTGCTGTGTGCCCAAAACACAACTACAGGACACAATTTACTCATGCCGCACACCCAGCAGACACACTTGTGGTATAGATTATTATATTGTACATGTAGTGGTAAATCCTGCTTTACCTGACCAGATGCATGACTATTAATAATCCCGACTATCTGCACTGGATATCACCGGCACGCTAAGTGAGTCCACTATAACGGGATTTTACTGTATTGGGTAATTAAACTGGAAGTTGACTAGTTTTACCACTCTATCTGTGTGTGTCATTGATCCAGCAGCATTTCCACATAGTCAGAGAAATCCTCCTTGTAAAATGTCCCTTGCTGTGAAAACTGTTTGTCAATTGTCATCACGTGTTTCTCAGGAGACAAACACTTTTTCGTCAATATGTTTGTGTCAATTTGCACCTGTGTGGCTATAAATGAGGCCTATTTTTCCAGTTCTAAAAATCCAAAAGAGCGACCCTCAAGACAAATGCACCAAAATTGCCCCATACTCCATAACCTCTTCTGGTCAGTAAAGCAAAGGGCACCAACTTCAAACTGCAAGTCCACAGGGGAACAAAAAAACCTGAAATAAAAGCTATCGCAGGTCCTTCCTACAAACAGGAAGGTGATAGCCCACGTCTGCGGTGTTAATTACAATTACTATTCATTGCAGGAAGACCTGTGGGGAGGGATCATTAGATGAGGGCCGGTGGGGCTTGCTGTGTGATGCACATTCAGGAATCATTAGCAGCAAAGATATGCAAACAGAAGCACCACGAAATGCACTTGTGAAAGACTGCCCAGAGCAAGCCACCCGTTTCCTCAGAGAGGGGAATGGCGGGAGCGCCGTGTCTGTTCCCATCAGCCTCCTTTGGTTCTGGTTGGGAAGCATCGAGCTGCGCAGGGCTGCTAGCACCCACGCATTTCCTAATGCGCACATCTGCCCCGCAGTCCCCATGTTCCGATGCGCCAGAATGCGACGCATTTTATAAAGCGGCGGGTGGGGGAGGGGGAGACCCTCGAGTTTTGTTATGGCTCTCTGATGTCATGGTGCCGCCGGGGATTGGTTTGAAGTTGCCAGTTCGATTACACACAGCGCTACGAGGTTTCATGAACCCCTGTTACCCACCCCCATCAGATAAAAACATTAAAAGGAGCCAGATAAATTGCAGAAATGTACTACAGTGTCTCATGAATGGCCAAAAGTCCCGTCAGGACTGTCACTGCTGATCTGTGCCTGTGGGTAACTCAAGGTGGTAGCTGGGATAATCTTTTAAATGAGGATTGACTTGTACATCTTTTTAAAGCAGGATCGCCCCTCACTTTAAGATCCACACCCTCCTCCTACGGCTCGTGGTTTCCGAAATGAAAAGATGAAGAGCTGGATGGTGTGTTTACATTAAAATTTACTTTGGAACTAAAAATGAATAAATATTGAGATACATTTCTTTTGCTGATTTAAAACATTTAAATGGTCCCAGAACAGAGCTTGATATAGCTTGACAGTCCAGGAATTGCTTTTACCGGCTGAAAGGTTTATCCTAAATCTTTCCAAATTGTGGCAGAGGGTGCAATTCTGTTTGAATTTTCGTTTGCTAAGCCAATTTCATTAGACTTTAAGATAAATTTAATATGACATCATTAAGACCAGTCAGTAAGTTCAGTACAGGTCAACCTGTCGATGCTATCCATCTGGAAATAGAGTGGAACAGCGGCATTGTTGGAGAGCATTAAAGTGGATCGTTGTTAACTGTTGGACACATACGTTCTTAGTCCTAGCGTAGAGAGTCCTTTTTGATGAGACGCATCTGATGGAACCTATTGAAGTGTCAAGTTCAATGTTGACAGACACAGACCAGCCCCCAATAACAGACTGTGTAGCTAAATCTCTGTCACATTTGCCAAAATAGCCCAGTTGATTTATCTGCACAGTAAAACACGTTTGCTATTCCCACATCGCTGGGGAGCAAGAAAAAATGTTGATGACAACAAGAAAAGCATTAAGTTGATGTCTTAAAATTGACTGGCATCTCACCCAGGGTGTACCCCTGCCTCGGACCCTCTTCTGCTGATGATCGTCTCCCAGAAGACCCTGCTCAGGATAAGCATTTAGAAGATGGAGGAACGTTAAAACTGACGTAGCCCAGTGACACAGTGTCGAGTATGACAGGGATTGTCCCGGCTGAGATGAATGAGCCACTGAACTTACACACAAGACAGTGACGGATACGTGAAGAATGTGACAAAAAGTGGACATCCCCCGCGGTAGAGTTTCACTTATCCAGCTCTCCCCAAAACAGGAACTGAAACCAGTACTGCCTTATACTTATACTGACTAAGATACTCTTACATTTTTGGTGGCTGACAATCAGCTGATGTCTGTAATAATTCATGACCTTCGTAATGTTTCGATGCAAGCAGTAATAATAATAACCTTGACTTGTTCACATTATTCATTATTCAGTATAAGCAGATATTGAGAAAGTTTTCTAAGAACGTAAATACAGTGGCAAAAAACTAAATGATTACTACACAAACAGTGAATTGACAACTTTCATCTTACACACCATTAGACTGTTCACTCTTAATGAAGGATTACATGAGGTCAAATGCGTGTTTGAAATTCTGAGCAATGTGAACTGTGTTATATGCTATGAAAATTACTGGTATTTGTATATTTGACAGTTTCCCTCTGTCAAATACTTTTTACAGATATTTGGAATTTACAGAAATGTTACAACGGGGCAAGGACAAAGGCAAGAGTCTGGGAACTAAAGAGGGGCTTTATTGAAAAGAATCAGAAACAGAGTGAACTCAAAAGGACCATGAGGGGTCAAACAGGGAAACAAGTAGTGGGCAAGATGAGACAGCACTGGACACAGGCAGGAGCACTAACAGGAACACTAGCAGGTAGCAACATCAATGACAAGACTGGGGAGCAAAGGACTGGGAGACACTCTTACACTAACGAGGGAGCCGGCAAGAGGCAGCTGGAGGGCTGAAATGAGAGGTAAAACAAATTAATAACAGAGAACAAGAGGGGCAGGAATGCAGGGCATAACAGAAAAGCTACCACGTTCTTTAATTACCTCATCAAGATGCAAAACATCTGATTTTACAAAAACTATTCTAGAGATTTCCCCTTTATTTATTTATTTATTTATTTATTTATGTGTTTCAAATAATATTGTTTCTTGTGGAAAGGAGTAGAGAGTTGTGCCGTTTGACATTGCAGTTTGGCAAAATGGTGGTCAATGCTGCGTTGACTTACTGACAGATATAGGAAGCAGGAAACTGTCTGATTTCAGGAGTTTGTCGGGTGAGGAGGGGGCTAGTTATGAGATCATTGTCACCATATATTACCATAACAAAATAACCATAAGAATGATACTAAATGCCCAATCAGATCATGAGTGCGTACAATCACCTTGATTTCTACCAAATGTATTTAAAACGCCTGTGAGGCTGACCAGAATAAGTGGTTTGAAGACTGACAAATGGATGAATGGATGTATGGATGGATGGATGGAATATGGGAGCATGATGCCACAGTCTTACGCCACACTCTCAGCCTGATTACAGAAGCTGAGCATGTATAGTCAGAAAGCATGCATTCCCAGGGACCCTGGGATGTAGACTCTGCGGAGCATTCTGACGACGCTGACGTTGAGCAAGGATTACAAATAGATTCATTAGTGCGTTTGTTTCTGCCCGCTTCCTTTTAATTGATCCCATCGATTCTCTTAGCCTGACTCACGGCACAAAGGTTGAGCCTCCATCATGCACTCGGCCCTTGGCATCGCCTCCTGCTGCTTCCTCGAATTGCTGAGGTCATCACTATGCCACAGACGGATTGCGCTCTTCATACAGCCGACGCTCCTGGGGCCCAGCCAGTTAATAACATGAATGCAAATTCCTCCTCAAAGGCGTCTTGCCTGGGACCGTCCTTCCTGCCTGCGCGGCTGCCCAGTCCGGAATAAAGGCTCACTCAATATAGCTACGTATCCTTTTTCCATTTCCATTAGCTATGAGGTCCTCTTTCCATTTCCATTTGAAACAGGCCAGTAATTGGACTGTCTAAATTGCCCTTAAGGCAAAACTAGGGCTCCGAGACCCTTATTGTGCTTCTGGTTTAGTTATAGCGTTACAGTTTCACAGGGGTATTTCTCAGAGGTGTGTGCAGCCTAATTGGGAAACAGGTTATGATTAATTCTCTGTATCCCGCTATCTTGCTTCCTGCAGCCTGGGGATGCAGAATCTTGCTCCCTTTGAGGGCATGTTTCTGGGGAACAGGGCCTATATGTGAGCTGCCACACTGCAGGGAGCAAGGCAGGTGCCCGCATGAGGCGAGTAATGCTTTGCAATGACGCAATCCGTGGGGCTGGTCTCCGGCATCTCCACACTATTGACTAACCTCTCTCAGTAATCCCACCTCCGCTCAAATTCAGATTCAAGTGAAACAGGTGAGGAATCCAGCCTTCCGTGACATGGCAAGGCCCCCCATGCCTCCTGAGGCCCCACAACTGCAGAAAAATTATTTCACCTAAGGGAGGGGGGGGGCAAGGTATCTAGAAAGCCTTTGGCTTCCTGCCACGCCCCCCAAACGCAACTTATAAGGGCTTCCGAACCGACATACCAACGCGTCTTTGCAATTAAGCTCCCCAAGAGAAATCTATTTCTTCTTCTTTTATGTAAAGGAATTCATGAAGAAAGCAATCCGAAGCCTGGAGCTCTGCCCCCCTTTTCCATTATAACATAGCATTGTGATTGCAAGTCATGTTGGCCTCTGTTCCTCCCCGGCACATTCCCCCCCCCCCCACTTTTCTTAACATAACACATTAAATTAAGCCTTCAAGCCCCCCCGCCCCCCCTCGCTCTTACCATCTCATTTCTCATATCACACGTTTTTCAGGTCTAGAGTTCCACACTGTAACCCTAGTGTGCCTGCCGTGGGCACTTGAAAGCACGGGAAAACAGACTTTCGACGCACTCAGAGTGAGCACAAGGACAGTGCATATCTCTACCCCCCCGCCCCCACCCCCAATTGCAACCATCCTGCAAGGAGATTTTGATAACAATCAAAAAGAAATCATCTCTCTGGTGACAGTGTCCATGAGATCAACCCCGGATATTCTACTCCTGGGACAGACAACTTTAGAATTACGAATTAGCAACAAAACACTCCAGGTCCATTTCAAGACATAGTGAGAAAGAGTGACATCTTTATTCTGCTCTTTTTCTGTGTTTTTGTGAATAACGTAGATGAAGGGCAATTTTACTTTGAAATACCTCCTTATAAGTCCATTATTCTCCGAATGTTAAAAAGTTACCGCGCACCATTGTGGGATATTCCCCACACTTTCTCACCATCGATGTACAACAACCAATTCGACAAGATAATGATTTTTATTATAAATAGTTGGAAATGCACCGTGACGAGAATACTTGCAGTTTCCACCTGGGTGTTATTGTCTGAAAGCGAACGTGACAGAAATCACCCCTGAAACAGCCTGTTCGTAGCTGCATCGCAGTCCAGGAACCCAGAACTTACCTACCTGCGCGTAATCTACAATAATATTGATTACAACAAAAGCAATAGTCATGACCATCATAAGCATCAAGCCTCTCACATTAAATCACCACATACAGTCGAATATTGGCTCACGGCCCACAGAAACCATATCAAATAGGGCTATAAATCAAGGGGATTGTACGCATTATTTAAGATATGTCAGTCACTGTCGATCCAACAAAAACAGAGGCTTTGCTGGAATTATATACAGTAACTGTGAGTCTGAATCAGTATTAATGCTTCATTTCTGATAGAACAGACTTCAGTTTTTTTTTCCCCTTCACCAACTTAACTTCAAAGTAACTTCTTTAAAGCGATGATTGGATGGCACTCAACTTGCGAGCCAATAATTGAGACAACCTGCCACTATATCTCTGTCTGTCTGTTTCCTTTACATAACTTCGTCTGAGCTATCTGGAGCACCTGGCTTCATAACCGCTACTTTCACTATTTTTCCAAGTAATTGGGCTTTCCGGATAAAACGTGCCGGAGGAGCTTTCAGACAAGCATTATACAACCAGCCAAACAATATATACAAGTTTTATTGAGATCATGTAAATCCAGCTTCTGGTCTGTATAAGTTTCTTAAAGTGCACTGCAAATAACCCTAATAATTCCCTGAAATCCAGGGATGTAGATGTGGGTGTGGACGGTAGGGACATGCCTCAATATTGTGGGAATATCATGTGTGTTTTGGGCGCAGGGGGGGTTTGGGGCTGATATAGTCCCTACCAATGTTGAAACCAAACCTACACGCTTGCTGAATTCCGGCGGTCTCCCAACACAGTATGCTAGAAGCACATTGTGCTAGAAGCACATTGCCTTATATTTTTCCACGGCCGACATCGTTTTTTCTTATTTGTAGCCATCTGTGACATCTCAGCTTTGTGCCAGTTTTATTGGGACTTTGTAGAATTACTTGACATATTGGTCTTGTGTCAGACTCCGACGTGTCAGCCATGACAATGAAATGTAAATATATCGGCTTTGTTCCGAAGCTGTCTCTGCTGTGAAAATGACTTAGTGCCACATGCTCGACGTCCCGTGCTATCCTTCACCGTTCCCTTTTCTCAGTATCTCAGCGTGTGGCAAGGCCTGAGATCGCTTGGTGATCAGGGTGTTTGCCGGAGATTTCTCTGGGATTTGCCTGTTTCGGGGTTAATGGGAGCAGGGAGGGGAAAAAAATTACAAGCATTGTACAAATATTCACATCTTATTACCATTGTTTGGGTCTAACAGCAGGAGTTGTAATTCCGGATTACCAAACCTGATTCTCATTGTCAGTGGTTGCCTTCCGGCAAGGCTATTACTTATATGCATCCTTCATCCGACAAACTTGCACAGACCTGGTAGAATACTTCAGCACAGCTCCCCGCTTTCTGTAACACCTTCTATTAGGTCAGGACAGCACAGATACAAAGGAGGTCTGACCTGTGGCCATAACCCTGGAGCTGTTGTACCTTGCTGTAGAGTATTCAGACAGCAAGAATGCTGTCCAATCTCTCTAAGGAAGGAACTAGGCTACTACCTGCTATTGGTATTTTTCTGCTGTCGGTGGCCTGGTCTCTGGAAGCTGCACGGTCAGTTGTGCTGCTTTTTATGTTCTGTGGTGCTATGGGTATGGAATAAATACCACAATTAATCTTATAGACAGAAGCATAACTTTTTTATGTCAAATCTGTTTTTTATTTTTATTTCTGAACATTAAGATGCCAAAGAGAACAAGAGTAAATAATTAGAAAGTCCATAAAAAGTTGAAATGATGCGGGATAACATTGAATAAATTCTGCATGTTCCACTCAGATGATCTTTAATATCCCTACTTTTAAAAAAAAATTTTTGTTCC
Source organism: Brienomyrus brachyistius (assembly GCF_023856365.1). Taxonomy (NCBI): domain Eukaryota; kingdom Metazoa; phylum Chordata; class Actinopteri; order Osteoglossiformes; family Mormyridae; genus Brienomyrus; species Brienomyrus brachyistius. Next base: position 14,439,820 of record NC_064542.1, read on the forward strand.
TCTCGGAACCTGAATTTCCATTTAAATGGTAATTCAATTTGGCCACATTCTGGTGTCGAATGGCTTCAGGTGCAGCCAGGTTTCTCTGCCCACTAATGGCTGTCATTTCTTTGCCCTACATGCTGATTCCCCTAAGTGCTCCACTATGGCAGTGCTAGATGGGCCCACCAGCCACTTACCGCTACGTTAAATGCTAAGCTGAGGTCCCACCTAGGAGCAGATTAATGCATAGGCTACAGCCTAAGGATCTCAGCAAAATCAAGGGCCCCAGGCAGCAAAAAAGCCCCCACCCCCCTCAGGAAAAATTGAACAGGTTAATAGATTAAATTTGGGTGATCGATCACTAGTGTGATCCGTTTGGCCAATTTTACTGACAGCGCAACGATCAGTATGTTCGGTCACTGGCACTGATTAGTGGATTATTGATACTGCGTCATTCTTAATTTTCTCTTGTTTCTCTTTTTGGTTCCAAAATAATAGTTCAAATGGCCCGTCATGTCAGTTTAGGGTTACAGAGAAGTTAATCCACCCTTTAATGGCACTTGCTCCATCTCACTGAGTGTGTCCCTCATCTCTCTGCAGGATGCAATCACTTGGGTCTCTGGTTTGCTATCTCAAGGCCTCTTCTTCTCCAAACATGGCAAGAACGCCTGAAAACCTCCTCAGGTACCCTTGGGCCCCACACTTTGAGCAGTCACCCTACGGGTGTTTGTTAGTGTGAATCTCTGTGTGTATCTCCATGTTGAAATGTCATATCATCTTTTGTGTCTAATGTAATTTCTCATGTCTGATCTTGGTGTTAAATTAATCATCACAGGCTTCAACAGAGATGAAAAGTTACCTGTAGCTGAACTGAAAGCACAAGTCACTGGAAAAAAATCAGAAAAAGAACCATCCTGTAACGCATTAGCTTATATTTCTGTAAATAGAAAAGATTTTTAACATCTTATAAATTCTGACACTTTTCAAAAATGTTTCTTCAGTTTTAGTGAAATAAAAGGTTTATTGTACATGTTCATTACTCCTGAAAAAGATAAAAATAAAGGCATCTCTGATGTGTACTATGAATAAGAACATAAAGCACCTTTTATGAAAGTTTATTAAAGCAAAGAGGAAAAGCAGGATTTTGACCAACCCAGTAGTCAGCTAGTGTCCATGGGAGCACTGGGCTGTTAAAACAATGACTGCCCTAGACACTCCATGAAGCTGTTACATTTGGCCTTGAATTTGGGTTTTTAATATATCAATAAATTTATAACCAGACTTGAGCATTTTACTTCCCAGAGACCTAACTTACAATATGGAACTCAAACAGCGGCTAATATTTCACTGTCATTCTCATCTCTGATATCAATACTGAGCATGGCAGCTGAGCACTGTATTCCCGAAGTGATTTAGGATTAGTGATTAGTGAAATTAGTTATTTTTTATTAGCATGTAATAAATAGTCTGTCTAATAACAGGCATGAAGAAGCAGCTGCAGGCAAAACAATCTTAACTTAAACTGTTATGCAATCTGTTGGTGAAAATATGTAAGTAGATATATTTTATTAAGAAAAAAATTGTTTTGCAAGCATGGATACAACTTGGGTGGAAGTACTAATCGCACATGACTCAAAAATTGATTTTTGCATCCCAAGCATGTTTATATTTCTTGACATAGAAAAATTGTCAGCAAACACCATTCATACTCATATGTAAACTTAAACATAGAGGACATCACCCACTCTATTTAGGCACACATAAGCTGAATAGCTTCACCATGATTCATTACAATAATGGCATGTCATGTTTATTAGTGAGTGTAGGTCATTGATATATGGAAAACATATTTTTTTGGGAAGATCAAGCTAATTGTTGTGTCAGGGCATGGAAGGAGGAAAGGAGGAGTGTAGGGAGGAACGAAAAGGGGCTTTACTAACAGAGAGCAAACACAAAAGACCATGAGGGGTCAAAACAGGGAGATGAGGCTCAGGTAGGACAAACTCTGGAGCATAACATCCACAGGTCATAACATCAATGACTAGATTGGGGAGCACATGACTGGGAGGCACTTTATAACACCACTGACAAGGGTGCAGATGAGAGGCAGCTGGAGTGAGCCACACGAGGGCTGTAATGAGAGGTAAGACAAAACAAGCAACAGGTGTGGCTCATTAGAGCCACACTAGGCAGAGAACGAGAGGGGCAGGCCATCAGGGCATGACACTAATTATTATTCCAAAAGTGATCTAAAAATAATTTTAGTGCAAGCAACCATTAACATTTAGTTAAGTAGGAGTTAACATATAAGATTGTATAAAACAAATTGTATTCCCCACAATGCAGACCTGGATGAATGTTTGGAAGATATATGGATGGAAAATTTGCTTGTTGGACAGAATTTTGCCCTCTCTTCTCCAGGGTTGTGGGTTTGAGTACTTAATGACTTCACTGGTGGTATGTGCTTGTTCTTCTGGAGTCTGTGTGACTGAGGTGGAGTGTAGTTGCTGAATTTTCCCTGAGTGAATAAGTGTCAGCCCCAAGCCTCCTGTCACTACCCACTACTGTTATGGAAGATGGACATCCACTATAGCTTGCATTAATTATAAAATTATAAAAATTTTATAAAAAAATGCTGCCAGTTAGCCAGATAAAGTCCAAACTTTTACTGAATCCGCTAACAGCCAGCTAGGCAGGAGTCCGTAGCAAAATAGGACTTGTAATGCAAATAAGATCCCAAGGAACCTCGTTTTTAAGATGCCAAAAACAGCGAGTAAAGACGCTCCTCTACTTACAAACTTTCAACTTACAAACTTTCACACAGATGAACGAAGAGGACTGTAAGTCCAAATTGTGTTCCTTGGGCTCCCGTTTCCTGTCTGCAACTTTTTTTTTCTTTCTGCACGCCAGTTCCGAGCAACTCCCAGGATCCTAGTTCTTTGTACTTGCATATACACTTATATGATGTCGAATAATGACTTACGAACATTTCAAGTTACGAACGGTCGTCCGGAGCGTATCTCATTCTTAAGTACAGGAGCGTCTGTAATTCAAATTTCACAGTGATTCTTATTTTGCTCTTAGCTCTAGTTTCCTGACAATGGCCATTGTTAGAAATCAGTACTGAAATAACATGAAAATCACTTAGTTTCTTTTTTGGCACAGAACATTTCAGCAATGTGACAGTTGCAAACGATGACCTGGTAACTGATTTATTGAAAATATGCATACTGTTCAGCTGAGGGCACCTTAGCCTTAGACCTAAGAAGTTTGAATCTGTTGAAGTTTTCTGTGTTTGGGGCAAGACAATTATGTTTGTATAATTAAGGTTAGACATGCGGTATTGCCTGATACATCAATAATTGGTCATTGACCAGTGGTTTAAAATGACCTGATATTTATTGCCGATAATTCCCTTTACAATGGTGACCCATATTGCTTTGCACATCCAAGTACTAAACAGTCAAATGTCTGTTGGGTGAAATTATTTTAATGTTGGGGAAAAGATCATTAGAAATGCATTTTGCAAATATTGCTCTGCTAAAGAATCATGAGGAGGATCTACTAATAAACATTTCAACACAACCAATTTGACTGCTCACCTTAAGGCGAGACAGTGAAGAGTACGAAGAGTTTCTGAAAAACAAATCTGTTCCAATAAAGAAGGCTGCAGTACTGCCAAATAACGTAGCCTTTCAGTGACATGTTTGATAGCAAAAGAAAATTCATTGCAAACTGTTCAAAATAAAAAGATATTACTCAGAAAATTACAGAGTTTATCACACTGGATGATATACCGTTATATAACACACTGCTCTGTGGCTGTTGTGGTATGCCAGAGTTGGTGTTTTCTGACCAAAAAATAAAAACTTTTTTCGTATTTTTGTCATGTAATTAATTTTTAAATGTATTTGGGTGGAGTGTCAGATTAAAATAAAGATCTGGAAAAAATTAAGAGACCACTCTATATTTTTTATAAATTTGCATTTTTAAATCCTGGTTTCAGTGGTTCAGCTGGCAGGAGGCTATGCTGGGCAGCAGGATGCTTCCACATTTAAAATTTGTAAGACAGTAGTACAGGGTGAAGCAGGGGACACTGAGAATGACTAGAAACCAGCCAGGCAAAGGGCAGAAGCTTCTTTCTAATGCCAGAGATGACCATTAACTTATCTGACAGTATCGTATGAATCGGAGGCTGACATCAAGTGACTCAAAAGGAATGGGAAACATTAAGTGCAGATGTGACGTACACTGCTAGGAGTGAAGTCCCACAAAGCAAGGAAGACACCCTTCATCAATGAGAAGCAGAGAACCAGGTTGCAGTTTACAAAAAAATACATATATATTATTCAGAGACACAAACTCATAAATTGAGAAATGAGTGAAACAAAAAATGTTGCCAGTCTCTTAATTTTTTCCGGAGCTGTATTTAAGGAGAACCTCCCAAACACTTGGTATTGGTGTCGGTTTTTTTTTTTTTTTAAAAATGGCCAGAAATTTTCTTATCTGTGCATCATTAGTTGAGGTTATTTGTACAGGCTTGCAATGTTTTTGGTATTAGATGATGAAAGAATCCAATTTGTTATCATGTAGTTGCAAGTTCACGTCCCAGTAGGGAAGTTATTGTTGCCCTCTGGAAGGTGTTTATCCTGACAAAAGGCAGTCAACGAAGGTAAATGTCCAAAACTATAAAGCTGCTTTCAGTGAAGTGATGATTTTCTCTCCATTAATCTGGAATGCCACGGAGTAATCCAGTCTCAGCCTCAAAGTTTTACCTTGTATGTTTTTAGCATGAGACGTTGCTGTGCTAACGAAATCAAATCAGCCCTCGCAAACCAATCAGCCAAAGTCGTCCACAATCCCCCTACTGCAAGCAATGGAAAAATCAATGCGACAGTGTAGCACCATGTCATTTGTCCTTGCCTTCGACAACAGGCACAGTCAATAAAGCCGTTGCTCTTGTACTCCTCAGTGAAGCCCTGCTAGGTGCAGCAATACCCTGACTGGCACTTTGCTGTGATGAATGACTGAGGCATGTCCACTTACTCACCACAACGCAAAGGTGCCGGAATGCACACGTAGCTTTCTTTCTATTATTTTATGAGATAGAGGGTCACTAGGAAGCTCAAAAATGCTCCTGGGTAGCATCTGCATGCTTATCTGCTATTCTTAGCTCACCCATATGGTACTGTCTTCTTATACGCCCTTAGGCCCCAAACAGGGCCTTTGCGAGTGTACAATCTTCTGCTTTCTGTTGTTCTGCAAATGCTATTGGGTAAATGACATATAGTGCAAATTTAGCAAGCTCAGTGCTGCGATGTTGGAATTCCCCCCTCTGTGGTTTTGCCCTCAATGGCGTGCTACCGAGTCGTAATTAAGCAACTGAAATAAACTAAGTGAAAGAGAACAGAGGTGACTTTCTGGCTTAAGGCTATGCAATATTGCTGCCAAGTTTAACAATGGCTGCTGTAATTTATGAGGCTAGATGCATGAATTACCTTCCACATTTCTGAAAATCCGTCACTGCTGTCAGATTCTTAGTCAATTGTCTCCAACTCTGGCCCATCTCTACCCTGCCAATAATGTAAATAGCACAAATAAATGCTATTTAACAGAAGAAGAGCTTTGCAGCAGTGGTGTGTGCTGTTGTGTATGTGAGAGTGTGTTTGTGTGTGTCCTTCAGAGAGAGAGCAAGAGAGAGAGAGAGAAAGCGTGACAGTTTGCATAGCTCTGTTTTGCTTTTTTTTTTTTAATACTTCCTCTTTGAAAGCAGAGCCCATAACATAAAGGGAGGGCTAAGAAGGTCTCCTACTCTTCCCACTGATGAAACTAAGGCTAAGGTACTACCAGAAGTTCCTCTAACTCATATAATATTTTAAAACAATTTGCTCGTTTACTTGGCTTGGAATTCAGTTTGAGTCTCACATGGACGGAAGTTCTTCGTCTTCGCAATCTTTGTCAGAATCTGATTCTCCTCCTCTGAAGAACTTTCAGACTCAGGGTCCAATCTCGCCAGTTCATGTTAAACCCCCAAGGAACACAGAGTAAGTAGAAACAGAATTATTACTATTAGCAGAAAGATCTCAGAAATCTTTACAGGAAACTACAAGCTATAGCTGTTTACTAATTACAATGAATGTAAATAATATTATATAATATATAATAATCTATTACATCTAGGATTATTGTGACCATTGCGTGTGTTTTTTTTTTTATGTTACTTTGGTTTATAGCTGCCTGGTATCTTTCAGTGATTTGACAGAGAGAGGATCAAATTGGATACAGACTTATGTTTGTACTGAATTATGTTCACTATGGAATATTTGTAAATTATTTATATAGGAGATCTTGTAGTCCTTTGAGAATGTTTGGTGGGTATAAATGTGAGCATGTACTGAAAGGCGTCTCTCACCCTCATCTCTAAAGTTGAGGAACCATAAAATTGAGACGCTCAAATTCTGGCCACCTATGATTTTTATTGGGTTTTGTGATGCCAGCAGTGAAAATGAAACCGCCACTCTTACACGCTACGATACATAATATCTCTAAATCTTCAAACAGGGTAGACGTGTTCGAAAACCCTGAAGATAGTGTGTTCTTGTGAAGGAAAAATCAAGTCTAAAGACATCGAGACAAAACGGCCGTGATGCCGTGTTTATTCAGTGTTGCCACGGTAATACTAGATATGTGGTTTGAGCTTTGACTCACACGCTGGCTGTCGCAGTTACGGAGCATACAGTATGTGCCGTCTGAGCTACCACGGCCTGACATTTAAAATCAGGGATCTCTCTTACCAGATACAGGGCGAAGTTGCGAAACACTGCCGTGTGGGGTTATCTGAGGATGTCGGCTACCAGAAATGTTTTTGGAAATTGGTTTTGGGTTATTAATTTATAAAATGTGGCTGGTTGCATTCCCTCCCACACTCTTTGCGGTTGTGCGGCTCTTGCCATTTGGCTGCCATTGAGGCTAATTAAAAACTAAGGATTTATACTTCTGATACTGAGCGAATGATAGAAAATATACTGCTCACAAGTTTTCCAGAAAGTCTAGAATTTAAAGTATTCTATAATAAAGATTAAAATATCCCCCATGCTTTATGAAACACCTGCCATGGGTTGAAAGTATTTGATCATAAATACCAGGCTGGAATGCCATTTTTTGCCAGTAGAACTTGGGTTATTGTATGAGCTTTTCAAGAAACAGCACAGATCTGGGGGGGAGAAAAAAATGCTGATAACCTTCAATTCACTTATAAATACAAATATAGTGGTTAAGGACGCCAGTAGAATTCATCAGCCTTTTTCTGTTTATTTGGCATGCAAGGAACAGTTGGAGTGTCAGATGAGGTACAATGTAGAAATTCCACGTGGCTTATGAATGGAGAAGTCGACTTGTACACTCAAGCTCATAGCTCACTTTTTGGTTTGAAGATGGTTACACTCCAGCAGGAATATCCAATGAATGGAACGATGAAATCCATACCATAAAATAGTAGGGCTTTTCCCCGCATTGACTGAAGTACTCTGTGCATTTCCACTTCCTTCTGTGGTATGTCAAGGGATTGCGATGAAAGAAATTAGGCCTAGAAACCCACTGTGGGTAGGAGTACCGTAAAACAGTCGCTAATCTGGCCGGTTGCAGTTTTCAGGAATCCCTCTTTACTCATAGCTAGCAAAGGGATGTCCAGGAACTGCATCCAGACAGTTACAGTAATACTGGGCCAGTACTGCAGAGACTTTGTCTGGCTAAGATTTCACTACACAAGACACAAAGCTAGAATGTTCCCACATTCTGTTCTTCCTGGCACCACAGAGGATGTTCAAAGTGCCAGCGGGAAGAGTGATACACAGTGCACCATCCCGAGTCCGTGCGGCTGCCAGACTGACTCGCGTCCTCAGTCTGCACTCGTGAACTGGGTCACTGCAAATAAGAAGCAGATTATGCTGATTTTTTGTTTTCTTGAAATGTACTTTTCAATTCAGTATTCTGAAGTCATCCTGACCCACTTGTGTTGGTAACTACATGAATTTACAGGAAAGCGTACTGCACATAAATCTATAATGGATTTTTGGCACTACAATGATATATATTGTACATGTATATATGATTTAAAACCTCCTGCATATATATACAGACGCTCCCCAGGTTATGATGGTGCGTGTTGGAATATTTTGACTTTTATGAAGGGTAAATGTTTTTCATTTTCAGTATGTTATTCAATAAATTACATGAGATATTCAACACTTTATTATGAAATAGGCTTTGTGTTATTGATTTTGTTCAACTGTAGGCTAAGGTAAGTGTTATAAGCATGTTTTAAGGTAGGCTGTAGGCTAGGCTATGATGTGTGCTAGGTTAGGCGTTCTGTATTAAAATGCATTTTTGCTTTATGACAGGTTTATCGCGGAGGTGGCCAACCTTATCCGCAAAGGGCCGGTCTGTATGTAGGTTTTTTGGATAACCTTTAAGTTAGCTGTTCAAACCCATGTGGGAGGACTATTCAGCCAATCAGGCGGCCCTTTCTGAAAAAGACTGACCACCCCTGGTTTATCAGAACATAATCCCATCATAACCAGGGTAGAAGCTGTTTGTGTGTGTGTGTGTGTGTGTGTGTTTTATAAAACTCTATTTTATAAAAATGAGTGACTGCTATGACAAAACTAAAAATGCAAAAACTCTTGCATTTTGCTTGGTTACTTATGGTTATGGTTAGGGAAGGGTGGGGGTTAAGGTTGTCATAGTTAGCGTTAACATTTTTCCCATAGAAATGAATGAACGGGCCCCATAAGGATAGGTATACCCTACATGCATGTGTGTGTATGTATGTATATATGTATATACATATAACTATTACATTACCATTCAGTACTGGGCTGTCATCCATTTGTCCCTTCACATAACACTTACAAAGAAATATAAATAAATTATTAATACATATAAAGCTTAAAAAGTCAGATTTGTGCTGGAATTCACTAATAACAGGCACAAACAGGAAATAAGCACATAGACTGTTCAGACTGCATTTTTATGAGTGATTGCAATTTTTGTGGAAAAAATTTTTAAAGAATTTTAAAATTTTCATACGTCATGAAAAGGACAATTATTCTGAAGGGAATGCAAGACATTTTTCGTTTTTTGGTTTCATGAGCCATATTTTATTCCTGTCTTAATTTGTAGATGAAACAAGCAGTGCTGTTTTAAGTCAAACAATTGTCTAAATTAGAACACAATTTGCTCATTATCCAGTCAATATTTTCACACAATTCACACACAGCTCTAAATTGTTCCAGGCAAATTTAATCCTGCTTCTTATAATTCTATATTATTCTTATGATTAGTGTCAGATTTTATCTAAATTTAAGACTAATCTGCATACGATTTTACTTGAATTGAAGCTTGATTTTTTTTTTCCTTGGAAAATGTATTAAATGTCTCAGTCAAGGACACAATCAAGGACCCTTGTGGGGACAGGAACAAACTTCAACCTGAAACCACAAAGCATATGGTAATAGTCCCGCATCCCTAGACGTGACACTGTACCCTGTAAATGCGTCTGGTTTCCATGAGGCAATGAAGGAAACAGCCATGTTTTACTGGCCTGTCGCTACAGCCGTCGTAATTGTGTTGCAGGTGGGTGTCATGGGTTAAATGTTAGACAGTCTATTGAACCACTGGGGACTGGTTGCAAGCCAAAAGTTGCGGTTACGCTGTACAGTCATATACTGTAAAACTGGGTCTTCGCTGGCTTTGAGCACAACAGGTGAAAAAAGAAGAAGTGCGAGATGGAACTGGGAATGGGAGGGAAAGTTGTTATGACCTCATCAAAAGTGGGGGTGGTGTGTGCCTTTGGTGGGAAATTCTGCATTGCTACGATACATCATAACAAACAAGTAAGGTAAACCCACAGCTTTAACCCAATAGGCCAGGGGTATTTCAACTAAAATTTAAGGAGGTCCAGTTAGAGAAAATTTCTTGAAGCAAAGGTCCGGAAGATCATAATGTCTAACTATGTAGTGTGATATACATTTAAGCAGCCTATTAGTTGTATAAACATTGCACTACGTCTTTAATGGTGGTCAAAGGCATTAGACGTTCATCGGTGTGTGAAATGCCGGTTCTAGTGCTAAAACACTACTGAAAAGACTACAAAAGCCGCACCGGTTAAAATAGAAGTGCCTCGTCAGGTTTTAAATAATAACTTTATGGTTTTGGTTATCGGTCCGGGTCCGTACGGGACAGCTTCTGAGTCTGGACCCGGACCACGGTCCGCCTGTTAGTGACCTCTGCAATAGGCCATTCAGGGTCAGCTGAAGTCTCCTGACATCATCGATTCACTTGTGACGAGAATTGCAGTCAATGCTGGCCACCCCTACGTGAAAGTTTCCGATTCTAAAGCATTTAAGTGTGTGTCGGTGGGGTAGCTGTCAGCCTGCCTTGTCTGTGTGCTGCAGGGAAGCAGAAAATGCACTGTCGGGGGGGGAGGACCAGGTGACGATGATCACCGAGAGCATGTCGGTGACCTCGGCGGACGAAGAGAAGCTGCTGCTACTGAACAGGAACACGGAGCTGCGGAGAATCAACAAGGAGGTGACGGGTCACGGTCACTAGCCCAGTGCATTGTGAGGGCGGGGGTGGCAGCCCAGTCTGATTGTCCTGCTGCTTCACATCTTGTAGCTGATGAAGCTGAATGAGGACTGGGACCACATGTACCGAGGTACCACTACGGCGCTGCAGCAACGCATCAGTGACCTGGAGCAGGAATGCGTGGCAATCAAGCACCTCAACAGCAGGCTGCTGCTGAAAGTGGAGCATGAGCAGGTACTGAACGTTCCAGGGGGCGTCTTATGATGGGCGAGGTTTGCTAATGGGGAAATGGAGCTGCAGGGGAGGGGGGATTTTGGTAGGGAAATGGTGGGGGGTTGGGGTGTACCGGAGATAGGCTGCTTACTTGTCCGCTGCCTGTTTTTTATGACCCGTGCAGAGCAAGAGGGAGTACTGTGAGCGGACGCTGCTGCAGGAGCTGAAGAAGAACCAGCATCTTCAGGAGTACATCCGGCTCCTGGAGAGTCGCCTGCATCACAGCGACGTGTGCAGGGACTGGACACGGGTGGCACTAGTGAGTACTAGTGCGTGACTGTGTGTATGAGTGTGGTTTATGTTTATCTTACATCGTCTGGACCAAATGTTCCCACAATGTGATAAAAACCTGTTACTTTGACATTGTGGGGACCACTTTTTCGGTCACCACAAGAGGAAATTCAATTTCATAAAAATCTGTAACTACAATCAAACAGCTAAAATGCTAGAAGTCTTGTATTTTGTTTGGTAACTTATGGTTAAGGTTAGGGCTGGGAAGGGGTTAAGGTCGTCATGTTGGGATTAGAGCTTTGCCCATAGAAATGACTAGATGGTCCCCATAAAGATATGAATACAAATGTGCATGCGTGTGTGAGAGAGAGAATGAAAGAGAACAATGGAAAAATAGAGAAGAGTAGAGAAATTGAGATGAAAATTAGTATGGCTGTGTTTTGCTTTTTTAATACTTGGCCTTTGAAAGTAGGGGCCCACACCATAAGGAATGCTGTGAATATGTCACTGGGAGCAAGTGTCCCTGCTGAAACAGCAAATCCTGAAAGCCGGCATCAAGGGGACATCCCCTCAAAACAAATGCCTTTCTTTCTAGCTTAATTTTGTCATAACCTGTTACTGTTTTATTATTATTATTATTATTGTACATGTTAATCTATTATCAATATCCGTGGGAGCAAAACTGCAGACATGGGTTGGTGTGAATGTGCGTGTGCGAATGTATGCATGCATGCGTGTTTCCATCGCTGAGAACTGAGTTCCTGTCACATGCTCAGTCTCTGTGCCCCCCCCGACAGAATGGCCTGGATGTGGCCCAGCCCCCAGACACAGAGTGCCCCCCCGAGCCCTCCCAAAGGCTGTACCAAGAGTCAGGCCGCAGTTCCCCATTCTTGCCAGGCACCTCCCCTGTCGCAAACACAAGGGCACCGGCGGGTAAGAGTGCCCTCTGGAGGGAGGCGGACAGGGAGACAGCCACTCAGAAGGAGATGCAGAACCTGAAAGAACAGCTGGAGGCCCTTCGCTGCCAGGTGGGTAGCGGAGGCCAACTTTATACTCTGCTGATAAAGCAGAACAGGAAGCCCAGCATTAAAGCCCGCCCACCCCCCGCAGCCGCTCACTGCAGGCTATATGCAAGCTACCCTTTGACACCATTTAATTTGTGTACTTTAACTACCTTGCCGCAGTCTGTAGTAAGAGCTCATTTTCCTCTCAAAGGCTCCATTACCTGCCTTATTATATACAAGATGGTGTACAGCGCCACCTGATGGCAAATCCCATTAATTACAGCATTTGCTACAATTAATTGTTTTTTTGTAGCATCTCCATTTGTGACATTGGCCATTTTACCATTATTGTGGGTTTATTTGTTTGTCTGTAGAATGTTTGAGTGCAGCCGCACTACAGATTTAATTAGGTGCATAGATTTCCGTCTGGATGACAATGTTGATACATATAGGTAGACAGAAACTGTGTTATTATCCAAGGGAAAATTAAAGTAAAAACAGGGGCAAAAGCAGACAACTACAAGAAGATACACAAACAGCAGAGTGTCAGGACAGGCGAATGAAGATTCAGTGCAAAAGCATTATCTGGCAGTCAGTCTTATGATCTTTAGCCATTTTGTGACGTTATTAGTTCTGAATAATTAACCAGCTAGACATGCAAGCATGGTGTCTTGTGAAGATCTTTTTTAAAAACTGCATATTAACTCCCAATAGCATTATAGCCATGAAAACACCTTGCTGTGCCTACATGCTGTGGGCTTAGGAGTCAGCCTCAGTGTTAGTGTCTCAGAGCTTGCTGTCTGTGGTATATTAGCATACTGATGTGTGTCTCGCCGTCTGCAGACGCAAATCTACGAGGCCGACTACAAGACGGAGCACAAGGACCGCAAGCGCATGCTGCTGGAGAACAAGAAGCTGCGCAGGAAGGAGGCGGAGATGCGCCAGCAGATGGCACTGCTGCACGAGCAGGTCATTGCTCCCCTCCTATCTAGACCTCAAAGGAGACGCTGGAATGTGGTCTTGTTTTTTAATGAATGACTGAATTGGTACTTTATTTTATATATAGATCATGGATCTCCTAGGAATACATAGGAATATGAAATTAACTAGACTGATATTTGTAAAATAAAAAAGATAAAATGAAAAATACAAGTATATACCCTGATGAGCTAAAACATTATGACTGCATGAAATAAATAATGTTGTCTGTCATAAAAATGTTGACTATCTCATAAAAAGAGTGTGTGTTGAGGTCGGGGGTACATTAGATTGTAACCTAACATTTGGTATTCGTAGTCGACATGCTGAACCAGCAGGGCTCAATGCACTACATTTCGTGACGAATCTCTCCTGTGGCCATCATCAAAATTATCTGCCATTTGTGCCACAGTAGCCCTTCTGTTCATTCGTACCAGACGGCATAGCCTTTGTTCACATTTCACATTGCCCTACACCCAGTCAGTAAGGATCCAAAACAGAGGACACTGGTGCAGATCTAATCTAAATGCTTCTTTATTGCGAAATACAAATCCTTAGTCGACAAGCTGAGACAAACCAGAGAGACAGACTAAAGGAATCCAAACCGATAGGTAGTGGCAAGGTCGGTGGGCAGGTTAGGATCAGGCAAGAAGCAAACAGCATCCATGATGGCAGGCAGAACAGAAGGTCAAAGATTGGGCAGAGGTCGAGCAATGTACATCTGGCGATCAGAAGGGCGAGGCAGAACACAAAGGCTAGGGAACAGAACCAAAATCAGGCAGACTGGAAGTAACTATCAGGGAACACTCTGGAAATGGAGAGGATCTTGCGTCTGTTGGGTGCCAAAGGTAAAGTAAAGTAAAGGGGAAAATTAAGAGGACACCGGCAACAACTGGGAAGGACCTTAGCAACTAATGAGATTCCCCAATGACTCTAGGAGGCAGGACAGACAGGAATCCCTCTGGGTGGGTGTTTGTCGTGAAGGGGAATCCCCCTGTGATGTAGACAGAGCTCCTTCAGACAGGTCTATGACACTATCGAGGTTCATGGTTTTTCCCTTCTTAGACCCCTCTCAGTAGGTACTCAGCACGGCTGACTGTGAGTGTCCTACAAGTCTTGCTTTTTCACCAATGCTCTGACGCAGTCATATGACCATAGTGATTTGGCCATTATAAAAGTCCCTCATATCTTTATCCCTGCCCATTTCTATTGCATTTGTCTTTGGCAAATATGAGTTGGCTTACTGTATAAAATATGTATACGTTTGTATATATGTTAATGTTCCATGTTGCTGCCAGGCCTCGTTCCCCTCCCCATGATCCTTCTGTCTCTCTTGATGCAGCTGAAGGTGTATGAAGATGACTTCCGGAAGGAGCGCTCTGACAAACAGGTGCTGCAGCGCCTCTTAATGAAGAGATCTGTGCCCCAAGACCCCATCCTCGTCCACCGCTGCAACAGTGATCACAAGCCACCAGCACCATTAGACAGGGAGCGGCCTAGAGAGAAGGACAGGAAGGGGCCAGGCCACTGCGGCAAACACTGCGAGCGTCATGGGCACAATGCCGAATGCCTGCGCAATGCAGGCCTCCAGCGCCATGTAGAAGTGCAAGGATCCCCCTTCTCTGAAGACTACAACTGACCTCAGTGCCTCATAAATCCAAACAAATGGATATAAAGAGAATGAATCAAGCTTAATCCTCCGTCTCTTCCATCTTTGAAGGGTAGCTACAGCACTTCCCTGTATCGGGATTTATAACTCTGCTATTTAAAAGTTACAGGCTATTGCCCAGTTTCAAAATAGGACTATCCATCCATCCATCCATCCATCCATATTCTTAAAGAATTCCCGTCACGAAAGCATATATTTTAGTCTTAACCACCACAGCATGAATATCAATAGATTGAACACCTATACAGCTTATTATCTGTCTGTGAGTCATTCCATCACAAAAGGTCACTGACCCAGTTGTTGAGGCCTCTTTCAGTCATGATTCTGGTGCTGTCAGAGAGCAGGGTGGAAAATTAGGGACTGAGTACCTTTGTCATCGAAAGCCTGGCAGGATGACTGTAGGCATCTCTCTCACAGTGTCAGATTCCACTGGAAAATTACCATAGTGAATATAAACCATTCTCGTAACATTTGGATAGTGCTGCATTTCTAATATTATTCATATAATAACTCAAGAAAAATACAAACAATTGCCTTGCTGTGAAGGAGCCTGACTGCACCCACTGTTAGTGTGGCTTCTGCACTGACATGAGTAAGATCTATTTTGTTTTTGTCTTCGATCAAATAACGTCTGACTATTTTAGTCTGTAAGTGCTGAGTAACTTCTCAGTTTCCTTTATGTTTGTAGCTTGTACAACAGAACATTGATTGGTATTTTGTGACTCATCACTTTTTAAAGGTTCTTGTGTATTATAATTCTTTGTATTTATGCTAATTCACTTACCGTTTTAAATTCCTATGAATATTGCCCAACCTCTTCCCAATAAATATTTATACTAATTTCCAGTTAGAGTTGGTGTTAAAATGAATCAAAATTACAAAATTAAGTCTCGATTATCCGGCTGTGTTTTACATCAGCCTTTAATGACCAAGAGCAGACAACAAGGAAACATTCCCCTAGTACAGGAGACCATGTGACACTGTGACTGCAAGGCAGACCATGTGACACTGTGACTGCAAGGCAGACCATGTGACACTGTGACTGCAAGGCCCCACAGGTGATGTAACAGAATTCTGTGAAATTTAAGAATCATGTATTTGTGTTTGTATATACGTGTGTGTCTCTGTGTGTGTTAAAGAGATACCTGTAATTTTTCTATTTACATAATAAATCATTCCATTGCACTTCAGTTTATCTGTTCCATCCAGCTGAACCACAGTCCATTGGAATATCCTGTTAAATCAGCATCAAATTATTTTAAATACCATTGAAAACCTTTTTTTCTTGTTTGAAAGTAGAAGAGGTCAAACAATTCTGTGGTCAAATTAACAAAATTTGCAATGTACTTTCCTACTTTTGTGTTTGTGTTTCCTACTGAGTTTAATTAATACAAATGGCTCTGCCAGTGCAATATTATACTATGTGATGAAGCATACACTTTGCTGAATGGCAAATAATAGAGTATAAGCATTTTATAATTTTCTGTTTTATGTTCAGTATAAGCTGAACCCAAGACTTGTTCTCTTTCAGGATTTCATGTGCTGGGATTTTAATTTTTAAAACATGAGACATCAAACTGGCCTTGCTTTCAATAGTGCTTTAGGATTGGCTTTTCTGTCATGGCTTAACAGAATGACAGGTGCCTGATCTTAAAATGTATTCCAGGAGACTCTAATTTAAAACACGGACACAGTCTCGAGTAGCCAGTAAGATGGTTATCTACAGTATTTTGATAAATGACAGTATTGGAAAAACCATTTTCAAAAACTATTCAGACGAAATGATGTTCTGACTGAGCTAAAGAAATATAAATATAGTGATTTTATTAATTTCAATTAAATGTACAGTACTTACTGAAAGTTGCATATTACGTTTAATAAATATATTTGTTTGCGGATATTTACATAGTCCGTTTTTTTTTCCTCACAGTATCCAGATCTTTTAAATCCTTGATTCGTTATAACAAATGTATCTGTTAAGCCAGAAATGGTAAGATAGTTATGTGTAAGCTAACTGTCAGTTTCATGTCACTAGCAGGCGAATTTTTAAAATGTCACATGGTTGTTTGGTATGGAGTCAGAAGACTGGCAGCAGATCATGTGAGTGTGAATTAGAGCATACCATCTGCCGTTTCCTGACAGATACCACGTGTCTGTCATTGTAATGAGCCAAGTAGAGAAGAATACAAATCAACTGAAAACAATAATAAAAAATAAATAAATCTTCTCAGGCTTTGGCCATTAGTGGTGATTGCACTAGAGCCAATGGGACACAAGCTGGTCCTTTAGGGGCAAGAAAGGTCGTTAAATGAGAGAAAGGGCCTATAATATTTTATATATATATATTCTTGGTCTGTTTATTTTTGACCAGGGATACTTGAGGGAGTTTTTGACTGAAATGGGGATTGTTTGGTTTTTCTGGGTTTTCATACACGATGATTGAAAAATGGAAGCAGCTGTCAATCAGTACTTTGGCATTTTTGGTCAAAATTTCCACTGTTCTGAAAACAGTTTGCTCTGTGTTTTCTCCATGCATCTATTGGTCTGTGTAGTAGACTGATGGGAAAATAAAATTTTGAAGTTTAAGCTTATGTATATTGATTGATTCATCAACCAAACTTAAATTTCTTATTTCTCGTGTCAAATATTGAAATGTAATTAAAATGTGATTAATTTCAATTAATTCATTACAAAGCTTCTAACGGGAGGTGGAACAGGAGCTGGAACGGGAGGTCGACAGGCGGATCAGTGCGGCGTCAGCAGTCATGCGGGCGCTGCATCGGTCTGTCATGGTGAAGAGCGAGCTAAGCCAAAAGGCAAAGCTCTCGATTTACCAGTCGATCTACGTTCCTACCCTCACCTATGGTCATGAGCTATGGGTAGTGACCGAAAGCACGAGATCGCGGGTGCAAGCGGCCGAAATGAGTTTCCTCCGCAGGGTGGCTTGGCTCTCCCTTAGAGATAGGGTGAGGAGCTCAGTCATTCGGGAGGGACTCAGAGTAGAGCCGCTGCTCCTCTGCATTGAGAGGAGCCAGATGTGGTGGCTCGGGCATCTGATTAGGAGGTGTTCTGGGCATGTCCCACTGGGAGGAGACCCCGGGGAAAACCCAGGACACGCTGGAGAGACTATGTCTCCCGGCTGGCCTGGGAACGCCTCGGGATCCCCCCAGAGGAGCTGGATGAAGTGGTCGGGGAGAGGGAAGTCTGGGCTTCCCTGCTGAGACTGCTGCCCCTGCGACCCGACCCCGGATTAAGCGGAAGATGATGGATGGACAAAGCCTCTAATTAATTTGATATTTTTTTATGAAGTCTCACCCCTAATATATATATATATATATATATATATATATATATATATATATTAAAGTACATTAAAAGTACATAAAAAAATTACAAGTAGATTAAACATAACAATTGTAGCAGGACTTATATGAATAAGGATGATATAATGTAATAATTCCTGAAACATTTGATTGGTTATAATATAAGTCACATTCAATCGTATATGCATCTCTCGATTTACATAAAACCAAGTCACGTAAATATAGAATTACACAAAAAAATAACCGAGCTATGTAATGTTTGTGTAAGCGCCACACGCACAAAGTATATTTAAACTCTTTCCTTTCTGTTCTTCCATTGATTTTTTAGTACACATTACTAGTATAGTTTGGTTTATGGCTTTTTGCCTAAGGTGTGTTGAAGTGTATTGGCCCCTCCCAATTCTGAACCTGGCGGTGTTCACGCCTGATGTCACCGCCGCCACTTCACCCGAGCGGGCACCCAAAGCCCACATCGCTGGCACTTTGCAGCAAACGCCTAGAGCTCATTTGTCCGCTGTTTTGCTGCCAGTGCCGGCAGCTCACCCCTTCCTGGGGATGCACCTGGCCTTGAAAGGGGATGTTGGGGATGCCATCCCATAGGTCCCCAAGTTCCTTAAATGGGTGAGGCTCACTGCCAAGGCACAAACCCCACTTCCAGCACCCGTGGTTCCTGCTCCGCCCCCGTGGTTCCTCTGCCAGCGGTTCCTGCTCCGCCCCCTGTGGTTCCTGTGCCGGCGGTTCCTGCTCCTCCCTCCATGGTTCCTGCTCCCAAGGTCCTGCTCCAGCCTCCCTGGTTTCTGACCCTCCAACTCCAGTTCCCATCCCCGAGGAGGTCCCTGATTCCATGAACCCTGCTCCCGTGTCTCTGGCTCCCATCTCCAAGAAGGTCCCAGATTATCAGACCACAGTTCTTTCCTCCTTAGTGGAGTTGGAAGAGGAGCTTGAGGGGGACCTCTTGGGGATTTTCTGGATCACCCCAGCCACCACCCCAGCGTGGCAGATCCCGGCCAGGCCTTCATTTCTCGGTGTCCCAAAGAGGAAGAGGAGACCTGCGTAGGGGTTGGGTCCCATACGCCCTACCCCCTGGTTTGCCTTCGGTCCCCCTGGCTTTGGCTTGCCGGTTGCCTGCGGGCACTCTGGTCCCTGCTCGTCGGTCGACTGCGGGGCCCTCAGCTCCAACTCGTCACTCGCCTGCGCCTTTGTCGGCTGTGGCTGTGCCTTTGCTTGCCATCGCTTCTGGTCCATCCTCCCCTCCGCCAGTGTCCTCTTTGGCTCCCTCCTCGTCTCCTCCTGCAGTCCCTCTGCCTTCCCCCTTCGATGTCCCCTCCAGCTCTACTCTCACAGTCACGGAAGGTCCCTTCCGCTCCGGCTTCGTAGTTGCCGGATGCCCCTGTGGCTCCCGCCTTCCACCGACCACGATTCCATCTGGCTGCTTGGTTCCCCCTGCCCTTTGCCTCCTGGTGCAGTGCCCCCTGGTTTTGTGCCTCCTGTGTTTGCTCCTCGTCCCTCTATGTCGCCTTTGTTCACTCCTGGAGCCTCATGTATAACGACATGCGTAGAATTCACACTAAAGCATGGCATACGGACAAAACTAGGAATGTGCGTAAGCAAGAAAAAATCCAGATGCATAAAACTGTGCGTAAGCAGAGATCGACGCACATTCCCTTTATAATTCCCAATTAGCGTGAATTTTTACGCACGTGAACAAGCCCACAGCCACCCCCCCCCCCCTTTTCTTTAAAGGAAAGAAAAATTTCAGCGAATGCGAAGTGGAGGTCTTGCTCACTGAAATTGAGGCAAGAGAAAAAATTCTGTTTGGTGGATTAAGTAGTGGCATCAGCAACAAAAGAAAACTGATGGAGTGGCACAGCGTTGCGGAGGCACTTAAAAATGTAAGTTCGGAAAGCCACACAGTGCCCGAAATTAATAAGAAATGGTCAGATATTAAAGTCGACGTAAAAAAGCGAGTAGCAGCTCACCGTAAGAGTCTCAACACCACTGGAGGAGGAAGCGGAATTCTGGGGCTCACACCTTTTGAGCAGCGCGTTGCTGGTATTATTGGGCACACAGTTTTAATGGGAGTCTTGCCACCGGGCGAGGGGGACTCCGACATCAGCGCAGGTGAGTTTTTATCGATCTATACTTGTTTAATTTATTTGCATGGTTAAGTTGAACAAAAAGTCAGCACATGCAGCAGTACTCATGTTTATTCTGTTTCAGACAATAGTATAATCCGGCCGTGTGCTCACGGAAGCTGTGCTGCAGGCACAAAATGCAACAGTAAATGCTACAATATAACAAATGTTGCAAATGAACTGAAAAATATACATGCTGTGCTATGTGACATTAACCACACGTTAAAAGAATTAGTGAAAAAATAAATTCTGCGTTGGATTACCTGTTTTTACATTCTTTCTATTACATTCAAACGAAGTTGTAACGCTGCCCCATTTGCCGGAACATTTGATCCCTTGGGTCGAGGTCAGGTTCATCATTCCTCAGCTCTTCGGGTACAGGCAAGCCACGATGTTGCGCCACATTATGCAGCACGCTACATGCATGCACAATGCAACACTCTTTCTGAGGACTATAGAGCAGCACCCCACCGGTCTTGTCCAGGCATCGCCAATGCCCTATAGTGCGCTCTACCACCGCCCGAGCCCGCCAATGGGCATCATTATAACGTCGCTCTTGTTCACTCTGTGGGTTTGCGAGCAGCGTGAGAAGCCACGTCTTCAGTGGGTACCCACTGTCCCCTAAGGAATTGTCAAATCGCTGCATCATTCACAAAACTTGCAATTTTGGCCCAAAAGTATAAAAACACAAATCTTCTTACCGAGAAGCCAGCCATCACGCACCACACCATTGTCAAGTTTGTTCCCAACACTACTATTTCTGAGAACAAACGAATCATGGGTTGAGCCAGGCCATCTCGCCACAACATTAATGAGACGCATTTTCGCGTCACATATTATTTGCACATTAATGGGAATTAAAGTGCTTTCTGTTTACATAAGCAAATTCATTCCCCGAAGGTGCCTTTATAGCAATGTGAGTGCAGTCGATGGCTCCGATTACATTTGGAAAACCAGACATCGCTGCGAGTTGCGCTTCAATGTTTGCCTGTTCAACCACAGTGTAAGGAAATTTTATATACCTGGCTGACAAGCCGATTATACCGTCCCATACAGCTGGCATGATGCGACTCAGTGATGACTGTGAAATACCTGATCGGTCCGCAAGTTCTCGCTGAAAAGCTCCTATGGCTAAAAACCCGAGAGTGGACAGAACTTGTAACGGGACAGGTATGGTGCAATTCCTCATCGTCTGCCTTTGTAATGCTGGCCTCAGTTCAGCACACAGCTCCAATAGTATCGCTCTGGGAAATTTAAAGCGACTTACAAGCCAGTCATCATCATGGGCCAGGAAATCACTATGATCCCTGAATACGCGCTCTCTTCTACAGTAATTCTTCCATTTGCGATATCTTCTAGTAACACAAGAGCTGCCATGGTAGTTGTAATAGTTCGGTCATTTCCTGCACCGTTTTATTGTTACAAATTGATTAAAAATCAGGTGCCGTGCATTTGTAAACAACATACAATTAATGTCGGTGTATTGGATAAAGTCATAAATTGGATAAAGTGTCATGATTGTGAGTTTAAAAAGGGAAACCACAGTAGCAATGACTTACCACTGGGAGCCGTCCATTTACAAAACCGAGCAGAAACTTGCGTATGCCATGTGTAGAGCTGCCGTGAGAATGTGCATAGCGGTACGCCAAGTTTCGCTTTTATACATCTCGACGTGAGCGTGGAAATGGACATACGCAACATTTTCGTACGTACGCACCGTTTATACATGAGGCCCCTGGTCCTTCATTCCTCCGGTTGGTGTTCCCCCTGTGTTTGTCGGCCTTCCCCGCAGTTTGTTAGTGGTTGTCCTGGTTGTTACCCTAGTGCCTGTTCTGTGTGTCGGTCTTGTTCCTTGTTCCCTGTGTTCCGTTGATGTTCTTGCTTTTGTTTTCCAAGTCTCGTGTCCCCGGTCTCGTCCCTTTGCTCCCTTCAGGCACGCCAAGTGTGCGCGTCTTTGGGGGGGGGGGATTCTGTCACATCCCGGTCATACCGTTTCTCCTGTGTTCCATGCCCACTCGTTAACCACGTGTGGAATCCCCATGTTACCAGCTGTTCCTAGTGGGTTTCTGTATCTACTGTAAGTGCTTCCCTGTTAGCCTTTCCCCAGTCCTGTCATTGAAGAGTTATGACATTCTGCCTCATATGCCTTTCCGTTTCCCTACTAAATCCCTCGTTGCCCGATCCTTCATGTCTTTTTCTTGCTTCCCTGGTCCATGCCCCGCGATTCATGACAGTTTGTATGACAGACCTTCTACATACCGGTGATGACACTTACTTTTCTCAGAGTCCCTGATGTGTAAAATACACAAAGGAGGTATTGTACAGTTTTTTTGTGTGTTTGTGTTTCACCTAAGAGTAAATTTACCCTGGAAGGCATAAGAAAGACATCCCCCTGATTCTTATGTAAACTGTTTAATCATCTTTTTTTGAGTTTCTTCCTCATTGCAAGGTTAATTTCAAAATTCCACTGTGAAACTATTTCCTCATGCCTTTATTGAAAATTACTGTTATGCAATGAAATTAGCTAGTTCTACAGCAAGGGATCAAGCATGTCACCCACATGTTTTTTTTACTTCTGTAAATGGTTCATGGTTCGACTCCCTGCCACAACTCTATGTGTGTTTCTCCTTGTGATAAGCAGTTTCCAAAAGGTTCTCCTTGGAATTGCTAAATTGTGAATGGTGTGTTCATCCCTTCATTTCACCTGACACACGAGTAGGAGTGTCTTCTTCTGGGTCAGCTTGGAAAATTTCACAGCCCAAAGCTTTAAAGCATATATCTCTGTGCTATTACTGTAGGTATTTTAGCTATAACTATCATACTTCTTTCTTGTTTTGAAGGTATCTGTATTTCAAAGTACAACCCCAAATCAGAAAAAGTTGGGACAGGGTGGAAAATGTGCATAAAAAAATAAAGCAGTAATTCACAAATGTCCCTTAACTTTTATTTCATTGCAGACAGTATGAACACAAGATAATTCATGTATTTTTTGGTCAACATCATCTGATTTGTAAATAAATATCCATTCTTGCCATTCAGGCTTGCAACACATTCCAAAAAAAGTTGGGACAGTACAGCATTTACCACTTTGTACAGTTCCCCTGTCTTTTAACAACACTTAAAAGATGTTTAGGCATTGAAGAAATCAAGTGACTAAGTGTTGCAGGTGTTAGTTTGTCCCATTCTTCCTGCAAACAATGTTTTAGGTGCGCAACAGTACGGGGTCTTCTTTGACGCAATTTTCATTTCAAAATGCGCCAAACATTCTCTATAGGAGACAAATCAGGGCTGCAGGCCGGCCAGTCAAGCATCCGCACCCTCTTCTTACGCAGCCATGCCTTTGTTATGCGCGCAGTATGTGGTTTGGCATTGTCTTGCTGAAATAAGCATGGGCGTCCCTGGAAAAGACGTCGTCTTGAAGGCAGCATTTGTTCCTCCAAAACTGAGATATATTTCTTAGCATTGATGGTGCCATCGCAGAAGTGCAAGTTACCTTTGCCGAAGGCACTGACACAACCCCATACCATGACAGACCCTGGCTTTTGGACTTGTATCTGGTAACAGTCTGGATGGTCCTTTTCCTCTTTGGTCCGCAGCACACGGCGTCCATTTCTTCCAAAAAAGATGTGAAAACCCGATTCGTCTGACCACAATACACGTTTCCACTGCACAATGGACCATCCCAGATGCCTTCGAACCCAGAGAAGTCGACGGCGCTTCTGGATGCTATTTATGTAGGGCTTCCTTTTGGCACAGTACAGTTTTAGCTGGCATTTCCTAATGTAGCTACATACTGTAGTGCTTGAGAGTGACTTCCTGAAGTAGTCCTGAGCCCACGCAGTTATATCATTTATTGATGAATGACGGTTTTTAATGCAGTGCCGTCTGAGGGCTCGGAGATCACGGCCATTCAGTTTAGGCTTGTGCCCTTGGCCTTTGCGCACGGTGATTTCTCCAGATTCCCTGATTCTTTTCATTATGTTATGCACTGTACAGGGAGGGATGCCCAAATCTCTTCCTATCTTTCTTTGAGAAATGTTTTTCTTCATCATTTCAAAGATTTTTGCCCGCACTTGATGGCAAACTGGCGATCCTCTGCCCATCTTTGCTCCTGAAGGAGTAGGCCTTTCCTCGATGCTGCTATTGTACCGAATCATGATTGCAATCACCTGTTAACATCACCAGTTTCAAATCACATCATTATTTAGTTATTATGCCTCATTACTACCCCTGAATTGCCCCCATCCCAACTTTTTTTGGAATGTGTTGCAAGCCTGAATGGCAAGAATGGATGTTTATTTACAAATCAGATGATGTTGACCAAAAAATACATGAATTATCTTGTGTTCATACTGTCTGCAATGAAATAAAAGTTAAGGGACATTTGTGAATTACTGCTTTATTTTTTTATTCACATTTTCCACCCTGTCCCAACTTTTTCTGATTTGGGGTTGTAACTTTATCGCTATTATATGGTCCTTCTCTCCAACAACTCATCCATGACAGATATACCCTGCTTTGATGTTTCTTAGAAGCTTGAATTGAGTTTCATATTGAGTAGAATAAATTTACGCTGTCAGTTCTCCTTTTTCTACTGTTTCACCACGCAAGATTACACCCACCCGGGAATACCCAGATTTTGTCATGTTACACGACTTGTGTTTTACTGTAATGTTTTTATTAAGAAAAGTACAAGGGGACTGTCACAGCGAGCAGGACACGGATCAGGGAAGCAGGCGAATGAGACAAGGGAAGACAGGACTTCATACACACAATGACGTTAATGACTAAACCAAGGATACACACTGACGTGGACTTAAATACACAGGACTTAATGAAACAAGAAACAGCTGATAACATCGGGGTTTCACATGAGGTTAACGAGGGGGGCGTGGCACACAGGAGGATCGTATGAGCCGGGCGTGACATGGACGCTTCAAGGAATTCATTTTATTACAACTTGTATTCTTACGTAATCTCCTTAAAAATCAGTTCCTAGGAAGGAAGAATTATAATATATACTGAAAAACCACTGTTAACCATTAATACTATTTAAGAACTTATAAAATGTTTCCTCATTAAAACAGTATTTTTCATTCAGTAACATATTTGCCACCACAAATGTCCATAATATTAGATTTTTATGTTGTTAATACATATTAGTAGTGAATTTTGGAAGTCCATTATAAATATCTTAAAAACATGATGCTTATTTGAAAATAAAGGAAAGGTGCTGTAGAAATGTAAGAATTTGCTTTTGAAAGAGTTTTCTTTTATTTAAAAGAGTTTTCTAGTATTTAAGATTGATTAAAAGTTTTTCAAATTGGATTTTAGTCCTTTGAACTGAAATGACTTTTATACAATAGAATATCCATCCATCAATTCATCCAGCTATTTATCAATCAAGTACTTTGTCACTACAACTTAAGTCCATAAAAGACACGTTATTATTAAAACCAAGATGAAGTCTGTTGAAAAGAATGAAAATTACCATCAAAATATTTTATTGCTAACTATTGAGACAATCAGAAAATAATTGTGATATTTAATATAAGCCAAAATAATGCCTTCAAACCTTTACCAGGAAGGTGAACGTAATGGAAGGATGAATGTATGCAGGAAAATTCCCGAACTTCCTGGTGGCTTATTTAAAACACAGTACCCAGCCTATGAACAGAAGCACAACTTCTCTTGCTCAACAGAGGCAGCATTACAAGACATCTCAGCATTCTGCGTACCAGCTAACATCTTGACATACTTTAACACAGGTAAGGCAAAGCTGCTGTGATACATTTTGGTTTATAATTTTATTAAGGGATGAAATAGTGGGGCGTATACGTACGATATCGAGAACTTTTAACTAGGTTTTCTGACTCCAATTCTAATAAAGTATGTCAGTTTGGACATAGCAGCAGCATTTATTCTTGTTTGACTGGTCCTGCTGCACTATTAACTAGCTGTGAATTCTGCATCTGTCTATTAGTGAGGTCAAGTCACTATATTGTCATCTCACACACATGAAAACGAAATTATGATTCTATGGAGCATCGACAGCTAGGACAAGAACAGATTAAAATTTCACCGAACAAGTGTGAAAAGGAAAGCTCCTTGATGGCCGGGTCCCGGGGGTGGATGAGATTCGCCCAGAGTTTCTCAAGGCTCTGGATGTTGTGGGACTGTCTTGGTTGACACGCACGGACTGGCAGACCGGGGTGGTGGTCCCCCTCTTTAAGAAAGGGGACCGGAGGTTATGATCCAACTATAGAGGGATCACACTCCTCAGCCTCCCTGGTAAGGTTTATTCAGGGGTTCTAGAGAGATTGTCTCCAGATTGTCGAACCTCGGATTCAGGAGGAGCAGTGTGGTTTTTGCCCTGGCCGTGGAACTGTGGACCAGCTGTATACTCTCTGCAGGATTTTGGAGGGTTTATGGGACCAGTCTACATGTGTTTTGTGGACTTGGAGAAGGCATTACATCGTGTCCCTTGGGGAGTCCTGTGGTGAGTGCTCCGGGAGTATGGGGTACCAGGCTCCCTTTTAAGGGCGGTTCGGTCCCTGTATGACCGATGCCAGAGCCTGGTCCGCTTGGGCGGCAATAAGTCGGACTCGTTTCTGCTGAGGGTTGGACTCCGTCAGGGTTGCCCGTTGTCACCGATTCTGTTCAGAGTGTTTATGGACAGAATTTCTAGGCGCAGCCAGGGCGTTGAGGGTGTCCGGTTTGGTGACCTGAGGATTAAGTCTCTGCTTTTTGCAGATGATGTGGTTCTGTTGGCTTCTGGTGCTGGAGAATGAGAAATAACACTTGTAGTGGCGGTGTGATTTATCTGTTGGTTGTTGCCTGGGAGACTGGAGTATCTGTAAACAAGCCCCAAATAAATCTGTGCCAAGTTTTACCTGTTTGTGTTTGCCCCATTGTGTCGTTGCCCCAGGAGATCCTAAGGGGTATGTTGGTAGCATTTTGCTATGTGAAGGAGTCAAGGGGAGTAACTAAAGACTCAGTACAAAAATAATTATTAGGCAGTGGGGGTCCTACACCCTGGGCAACCACATATGAATCAAAATAAGTCATCAAGCATGGAGGAACACTCCAGCTCCTGTCAAACCTCTCTTCCCAACATCTCATTAGATCTTTGGTTGGTGGAAACTGAGAATCGGGTAGCGGGAGGAAGTACAGCCACGTCCACAGATGACTGCGTCAGCGGCAGACATGCAGACTTTATACAAGCAGCAGGGCTACCTGACAGCGGTGCCCGTGCTGAGTGACACGGAGCTACAGGCAGCCAGGGCGGCCTTTGCTGAGCTCGAGAGGGAGTTCGGTGAGTATCTTCACTGCAGGATCTGGGGGTGTTTGGTGCTCATCTGAAACTCTGACCCCATCACAGCTTGCCTGTTAATCATGATTTACACATTTAAAAAAATATTTAAATTGTCAAATGACCTTAAAATTCTTATTTGACACTTTATACGCATTATGTTGATGAACTCTATATCCTTGCAATGGGTGCTTTAATACCCTGATGTAATGACATCTGTCTGTCTGCTTATACACGTAGGTCAGGAATATACCCAGTACAGCTTACACAATGTGCATCAGCAATACGACTGGGTGATGGCACTGGTCAAGCACCCCAGAGTCCTGGAGGTCGTGAAAACCATCTTGGGGCCCGACGTCTTGCTTCTTGATTCCCGTTTCATCTGTAAATACCCCACTGGGCACAACAGCACCTCCAGTGGACAGGGAGCGAATGACACCACAAGTGATTTCAAGGGTGGCAGCATCAATAAAGATATGCCTGGCTTGCCCTATGTAGCCTGGCATCAGGATATGAGGTCAGTTTTGTACAATGGACTTTTAAAGCAAATGAGCAATACTGTCAGCTGTGTGAGTTTCTTCCTCAAAGTGCCAATTTCTTTCAGGTACTGGGGTTTGGATGGAGGTCCGGTTCTGTCTGTGTGGCTGGCCCTTGACAATTCCCTGAAAGACAATGGAGCCCTGCAGGTCATCCCAGGTATTTATAAGTATTTCATTAATCATTTAATCATCTGATCTAAGGGGATTTTCATTTACAACAACTGCACAATAAGGCTCCCTTGTGCCAGTAATAAATGGCAGTAATTTATTAGAAATGTGTTATAACTTGTTCACAATTGTTTAATAATGCTTTATAAAGTGTCACATCCCATTATAACCCATTCATGAACCCTTTATAAGTGTAGTTTCATTGTAAAGTGATACCAACATTTCTTTCTCATCCAAAATAGGCACCCACTGCTCTGGTCTCCTCCCACACCGAACATCAGCTCAGCCTGGAAACATGCTCAGTGTCAACCAAGAGATTCCAGAGGAGCTGGTAGAAACTGACAAGGCCATTATTTGCCCCCTGCA
Source organism: Brienomyrus brachyistius (assembly GCF_023856365.1). NCBI lineage: Eukaryota > Metazoa > Chordata > Actinopteri > Osteoglossiformes > Mormyridae > Brienomyrus > Brienomyrus brachyistius. The sequence continues at coordinate 14,468,387 of NC_064542.1, forward strand.
GGCTGGGCAGATGTCTGTAAGTACTGTTTCATTAGACATATAATGTTACATGAAGAGGGACGATCCACAGAAGAGCTCGCAACAAACAGGGTTTGTTAAAATAGAACACTAATGGGGGGAACCAGAAGGGGTCAATCACAAAACAGGAAAAATAAGAACTAACTAAAAAAAGCCATAAAGAACACAACACCAGCAACACCTGCTGGCCAAATGGGGACAAGACACATGGGACAGGGCCAGATGGGCACCAATGCGAACTGGATAATGGGGTAAATCTACAAATAATTTCTATGTGCTGTTGGTATGTGATTATTATGTATTCACACTCAGCATCATATTGTGCAGTGTCAGCAGTTTATTTTCTCTCAAATGATGCATGTTTCAGTCATTTACACCTATTTTTTGCTTTAGTTGCATGACGGATTGCTGGTTCATGGAAGTGATCCCAACACTTCGGCATGCAGGCGCTGCGGTTTCGTGATCCGTTACGTGCCAACATGTGCATTTCCCATCCAGGTCCGTCCTCAACATCTTCATGAAGCTGAAAGCGCTGCAGGCTGTCTTCTTTTGTATAGTGCCCTAGAACTGAAAAATATTGTACAGTCAGTCTCCTTACACAGCAAAGCAGTGATTTGTCTTGTGGTTTCCCAATAGGACCCAGATCGTCCCAGGCGTTTCAATGCAACAGTCTTGGTGAGCGGAGAAGACAAGTTCAAGCATTTTTCCAAAACTGTGGCACCTTCTGTTTGACAGCATTGGGCAGCTGCTGGAAAGGTTCCTTTCTTTTGGCTGTGATATCACAGTCGTAGATAGCGATAGATTTTTAACACTATTTCAATGTGACCATACTGCTGCACAGCAAGGAGAGGAACTCTTGCAAAATTGTTGGCATTTTCTTAGCAGTTCTCTGCCAGCCTATATTTCTGTTAGTACATAATAATTTATAATCGCACCAAATTACTTGCATGATTCTTAACTGCTGTGACAGTTTGAAACAGAATTAAAAGATGAGTTGTGTCATACCCTGCTCGTCGGCTCCTCGTGTGTGCCACGCCCCCAGATTACCCACGTGTTTTCTCCTGATTGTACCCAGCTGTGTCTAGTTAATTTGCTCAGTCCTGTGTATTTCAGTCCGTGTCTTACCTGAGTCCATTGTCTGTCATTGATGCTACCCAGTGTTTGTCCGTGTCGGTTACAATTAAACTCTCGTTTGCCCCAATTCCTGCCTGCCTGCCTTTTCCTGATCGCTCTCGCTGCTGAGCGATCTCCCGTCTGACTCGCAGCGTGACAAGTTGAGCATTATATTTTTATAATCGCATGTATGTATAAGATTTATGTACTAAATCTGTTATAGTGCATTATTTCCATAAAATATTTTTCACTCATTAGCCTCTTGTTGGCCTTTGAACATAAGTACCTGCTTGTCTCATCATCCCCCATCTGGTCATTAATGTCAGTCCTCCTGTGGCCTGAGCCCTTCCCAGAATTCTCATTTTGACTCCTTGTGGTTCTGTTTGCTTCCCTGTTTTTGTTCTCAAAAAGCTCCTTTTTGTTCTCATGACTTCTGCCAAAGAAGAGTCCTTCATTTCTCATGCCATGACACAGAGTGCTTTGTATAACTACAACTAACTTCCACATCAGACAGAATCCAAGAGAGCACCTAAATTGCTAGGTTTCATTGCACCATTTTCATCGCCAGGTTTCTTTGGTGCTTAAGAACATTGCACAGTACACTGTGGGGGGAAAGCAGAGTAGCCAGAGTAAAGCTAGTCACAGGGAGAATGTGAAGCCTACACAGAAATTCAGGTTCTATTTTGATCATCTAACACAAAATGTAAAGTGCAAACCACAACTGTCATTTATTGCCGTGTCCAAATCCATTTCGGTAGGCATGTAGGCATGGGATGAGGTAGCAGTGAGTGTGTCCTTGTTTTCTGGCATCACCAGATCATCTGCTTAGTGCCGAAAGTGATATAATGATGTCAGAAGATGTGGAAAACAGAAGCTCGCTGTTGAACGAGACCAGTGGCTGGGAACAGGGACTTACCAGACTACAAACAATTCAGCTCTTCTGTCAGCTGGTCCCTCCTTGCCTACGTTACTGCTAACATAGAATCCTTTGTTCAACGTCACACCTTCTAAAGTCCTCATTTATCTTCATTTATGTCCAACAGACATCTATCATCTGTCATGGCGTCATGGCGCCGCTGGCTTTAACAATAATGCACCCCTGACTTTAGACACCATGTCTTTTCACTGCCTTAAAATAACATCATAATCAATAAAACAGCAAGTGCAAAAGCTATTTTACTGACATGAACATGGCATGAAAATGAGAAATGTTCTGGTTTGGTGGGAGGGCTACCCACTGCACAGCCTTGAAACCACCAAGACACCACCCCCAATGAGGAGCTGCATGATTCTGCAGCAAAGGCTTCTGTGCCTATAACTGGAAGGTTACTGGTTTAAATCCTATGCTTAAACGAGTGATTGCACTGTTGGGCCCTTGAACAAGGTCCGTAACCCCAAGTGCTACAGGCACACTATTTGAGCCTGCTCTCCAATTCTCACTTGTGTGTTGATTTGGACAAGGGTGTCTTTTTAAAAAAACGTAAATGACTGAGAATTTCAGACACTTCAAATTATTCAGTAAATGGGTAGAGAAAATGATGTTTTAATGCAGAACAAGTGATTGACGAGTTTTTACTGAAACGTTTGCATGCCTAAATGGTTTGTATTGTGTGATGCATTTAACCTGAACTTGCTCGTGATAGTTTGTAAGCACTGGAACGGACAGCCACTGATCTCAGATGTCCATTGTTGTTTTAAAGTAGAAAGCATTTACTGTAAGGTCATGATGTAGTAAGTATGGCAAAATATGGGCAGAAATTATGGTAAATTAATGTTCTCTTTTATTTTTGGTATTGATATACTACCAAATGAGTTTTGTAGAAAAAAATGGTCAGCTTGCAAACAGCAGTATCGAGCAGAAGGAAATATTCTTGTAATAACTGTAATATGATTGTAATAAATGTAATAACTAAAATCCATCTAAAAAAGCAAGTAAATTTCTTGGAACTGGCTGAAATATGCACAGTTAGGTGTTTTGGCTGTAACTATTATGCTGTAGCCAGATCAGTTCTTTATATAAAGGAACATATACCCCACAATTATTATCAGCACACTGCCAGGGATAGCCAAGCTCAGACGAGGAAGTCGACAATTAATGTCACACTTACACTTGGGGTAGACAATAATGGAAACATGTATCCTGTTGTAAATAGTTACTACACTTACTAATTACAATGTTAATACACGGACGTTAATACATGTCATGATGGAGCATAATGGATGATGATCCACTTTGCTAAAGTTCCAGGGAACTTTATTATAAACAGAACTCAAAATGACTTGAAACAAAAAGGGACCATGAGGGCGTGGAAGTTAAAAATTATTCAAAGTTTCCTTATTACCATTACTAATAAGCTGATCTTTGTCCCTTACTGAAAATGTAGTCAGAGTTCCCAAGATGACTCAGATCGACAGGTAAATTTTCCCCTGGGGAAACCCTGGAGAATACATCCATTACCTAAAATGACATGCACCCAGTAAACCTAAAAACAGCTGTTTTTTTAAATTTACCCTTTCCCAGACAATGTTATGAACAGACCCACTGGGCTATTCATGCTGTTCTAACTGGTTAATTTCACTTACGAAATAAAGATATAAATTCTTGTTCAGGAAGGAAAGACTAAATCTTTTACATTTAATGAGTTAAATTTTTCATCAACCCATAAAGAAACAGGTCAAATGAACAGACCTGCAAAAAGATATACTACACACAGTAACTGTCATGTTTTTTAGAGTTTTTCAGTTGGTGTGATATTGCCTATAACAATTTCTTCATTCACTGAAACAAAGAGGAACCTGACACTTGTCACAGTTGGTGTCTGTCTTCCATACCGAGCAGCAACGTCGTTTCTTCAACTTGACAGGTCAGTGGGCCACTTGATCATATTGAGCATCAGTGTTTGGATTCGTCCTCACCATTCTTGACGGCCTTGGAAGGGTAGTACTGTCATCAGTATCTGTGGAAGGCCGGCCCTTTTTTTTGGCTGTCCCAACTTCTATCAGGCCTTGGGCCACCAATGCTTGTAATCTCCTGAGCTTGTAGACAGCACTGCCATTAACTTATATTCTGCTATAAGTTCAAGCATATCATGGGTCACTAACAGGTGGAAGTATTTTAAAGGTGTCTCAGTGATGCCAGTTGGATCTGCTGGGAGGATGGGTGGGCCATGAAAGTTCACTTGTGGTAGGTAAGGTCTGGTGTGCCACCTGTATTCCCTCTGTACAGTTTTGGTCTGAGGCTGATGTTGAGCAAGCGGAACATCATCATCATCACTTGAGTATCACTTGACTAGGGAAGGTGTAGTCCTCATCATCTGAGTCATCGTCATCTGTCCCAATGTCACTGTCATCACAACATACCTCATCTAAGATTTGTTGTATGGTATAACGGTGTTATGGACTTGGTTTGAAAAACTCCCATAAACCCTCCGGTATCCTTGTGAGGGTGAATAGCTGGTCCAGTGTTCCACGACCAGGATGGAATCCGTATTGTTTCACCTGAATCCGAGGGTTTGTCCAACAGATGGACCCTCCTCTCCAGTACCTTTCCAAGAAGACTGAGGAGTGTGATGCCTCTAAAGATGGAACACATCCTTCAGTCCCACCACCCCGGTCTGTCAATCCAAAGGCACTGTCCCCAATGTTCACGCAATGTTGAAGTGGTGTGTCTGCCAAGACAGCCCAACAACATGAGGAGTCATCAAGAACTCAAGGCGAATCTCATCCACTGCCAGAGCCCCACAGTGGAAGAGTCTGAATACTTTAAGTGACCTCAGCCCTAAAGATGGGCAAGTCCCCTCCTGACTCTTCCAGCTCTACTTTCTTCATGGACGGCATATCAGTGGGATTCAGGAGATCCTCAAAGTATTCTTTCTATTACCCGACTGTATCCCCAGTTGAGGTTAACAGTTCTCCATCCCTGTTGTTAACAGCATGGCAAAGCCCTGTTTCCCCCCTCAATTCACTTGACTGCTTGCTAGAACCTGTTTTACTCCATCTGAAAGTCCTTCTCCATTGCCTCACCAAATTAGTCCCACACCTGAGTTTTTGCTTGAGCAACCACTAATGCTGCTTTCTGCTTGGTCTGCCAGTACCCGTCAGATTCTTCAAGAGTCCCACATGCTAACCAAGTTCGGAAGGCATCCTTATTCAGCCTGATAACTCTCTTTACTGACAGTGTGCACTAACAGGTTTGGTGATTGTCGCCGCGACAGGCACTAACAACTTTGCAGCCACAGCTCTGCAATTCTGCCTCAGCAATGAGTCCCTGAACGTGGCTCAACATCTTATGACTCCCTCAGGAGAAATTCCATGCACCAAGAGCCAGTTTTGGCTGCTGACCCTACCTTTGACTGCCACCCAATCTACACTGTACCTGACCCCCACGGCTCCCCCTGCAGATTGTAGGCCCACAGGGGGCCAAACCCATGTTACTCCTTTGGGCTTTGCATCACCAGGCCCCATGGGTGGAGGCACAGCCACCAGCCGCTCACCTTTGAGCTCCTGCCCCAGGCCTGGCTCCAGGGCATGGCCCCAATCAATTGACCCATAAGCGACCTTTCTAGTGACCTCATGACCTCTGATGCTCTTCCAATCCGTCTGTAGACTTCATAGGAAGAGTCACTAGAGACATGTATCTCACTCCCGAGGTAGGTAAATCTCTCAACAAGGTCGACATTCTCCCCGCAGACAGACACACTACTGATGGCTGTGACTAAGAAGTCATTAAATGGCTGGATCTTGGTCTTTATCCAGGACACCCGCAATCCCAGACACTCAGAGTCCTCACTCAGTCTCTCGAGAGCCCCGTTCAAAGCCTCCAATGACTCCACTAAGATTACAGCATCATTGGTAAAGTCAAGATCAGTAAATCTTTCTTCACCAACAGACACCCCACAGCTGTTGGACCACACGTCCCTGCCCAACACCCAGTCCATACAAGCATTGAACAGAGTAGGACCAGGAACACACCCCTGGCGAACCTCAGAATCAACTGCACAGCACTTATAGTACCAGTGTAAAGGCTGGCCATGACATCCAGTAACTTCGGCAGATCCTACGAAGTCTCAGGATGTCCCACAGGGCAACTTAATCAGAATTGAACGCTTTATGAAAATCAACAAAGACTGCAAAGTACCTCTGCCAATATTCACGCTTGGGCTTGATGAGAACCCGCAGTGCAAAGACACAGTCGATGGTAGACTTCTTTGGCGTAAAATCAGACTGCTCCGGTCACTGACAGGCAAGTAAGTGATTACGGATCCTGTTAAGGATGACCCAAGCAAGGACCTTACCCAGCACTGAAAGCAGTGTTATCCCCCTGTAGTTGTTGCAATCCAGGCGATCACCCTTCCCTTTCCTGATAAGAACTACAAGTTCTGTTTTCCAGTCAGTTGGGATGATGCCTGACTCCCAAATGGAAGCAAAGATTGCCTGCAATGCCAGGAGGACAGCCTGACCACCAGCCTGGAGAAGTTCACCCCACATACCACAGAATCCCTGCACCCAGTTGACTCACCACCCATGCAATCTCAGTGAGACTGGGTGGTTCATAGCTGATTGGAGGATTAGCTTCAAGAACTGTGGACCCATAGATGTCCAACATCCTAGCTGGAGGGTCAACTTTAAACAACTGCTCAAAGTATCCAACCCAGCGGGTCACAACTGCAGGGTCATCCGTAAGGACTGTTCTATCACCTGCCCTGACTACAAGACTCTGACTGACTGAATTTCTCTTAGTCAGACTTAAAACACCCAGATAATGTGATTGGGAGTCGATTTACTCCTACCTGCATACATTCAATCGAACTCAAATCAGCCCAGGCACTTTGCACATGCTCCACAGTCCCCCACACCCCCTTGCAGACTTTGACCTGGAAGTAACGGAAGTAGCCGGCACACAGAAGAAGTATGGAGCTTAGCAAAGGACGTACAGCACATACAAAATTTAGAGCAATGACCATGAAATCTACAGTATAAGTCCATAAAAATATATCCTGAAACAATGCTTATTGGTAATGTCATTTGCTGTTAAAATATCTGGTTGCTCACTGTCAAAGCAATCAGAAAATATGTGTGGAATTAATTTTTTAATTCTGAAATTCTAAAACAATAATAAACAAGCTATTTCATTGGGTAAAATATAATAACAAAAAAAAGCACACCCCTGACAAGGGGATTTAAATATCTGAATTTCATTCAAACAAGAACAGTATCATGTAGAATATAAGGCTGGTGAGAGAGAGGGTTTCACAGTTACAAAAAAGAAACCATAGGTAAGCGTGCCGTTAAAGCATTCAGTGGTCCTGAACAGGGAAACAACATTGACTTACTTAGTAATTCATGCTTGTTTACTTGTAATTAAGGTTCAAAGCCAAGCTACATACCAAGGTAAACAAAAGGGAATCTTCTTGTTCTTGCTGCTGTGTGGGTTACTCAGTCCAAACAGTGTCATTATGTAAGAACTGGGAAACTGTTTGAAACCTTCATGGGCCACACTCCTCACAGCTCAATTATTTTTTTTTCCATTCATTCACACTTTTCAAATCTGTAACTTCTAATGTAGAACTTTTAAGTACGCTTTCCAGAATGTGCCAAGCAAGGTGAAACAAAATCGAAAGCCACTTAACGAGGAGATACAGAGTGGGGTGCTAATCATGATCATTATTTTAGTGTTAAACCAGCTGACGCACCCAACAGTCTTAGGAACAGTATGACAAATGAATGCTGGGAAATTTCCCCATAATACAACATATTCTGAAACCATTGCGAGTTTTGATTTTCTAATTCAGTTTTTATATTCTTATTGTTTTCAATTTTCCTTTAAAATCCAGTTTATTTTTAGTAATTTTATTTAAAATTTTAAAATTACATTTTTTTTTTAATTTAAAAAAGCAAATGATGACTGTCATGAGCCGGCTCGTCGGCTCCTCGTGTGTGCCACGCCCCCCGATTACCCACGTGTGCTTCCCTGATAGTCTCCAGCTTTGTCCACTTACTTTGATTAGTCCTGTCTTATTTAAGTCCTGGTCTTACCTGTTTCCCTTGTCTGTCATTGATGTTAGTTGTCGTCAGATGTCTCCTACCCCGAATCCTGGAATTAAAACCCCTAGTTTTGCCCCGTACTCTGCCTGCCTGCGTGATCCTTGCCTACCTACCCGTCCGTACGATACCCGATTTCGGTGAATCGTGACAATGACATTCAGACTGTAAGTAATGTACCATGCAAACTGCTTTTGATATCAGAATCTAATTTCTCTTATTTATACTAATGTAGGTATATTGAGTTGGAAAGCGATAGGAACTCTTCCAAGTAAGACTGATTTGGAGTTGTTAGCTCTTCTCTTTGATCATAATGATTATTAGGGTCAGTGACCATGTTTCGACCATTTGGTTCTATGTAAAAGGCACTTTGTTATCAGCCCCCGTATCCGATGCCATTGTAAGCCGTTGTCATGGGAGGGGCGTGTGCTATTCATGAAATTAAGTTTAAGGAATTCTGGGTTTTCTCCCTGGTGAATCGGGCCTCGCATTTTCACTCTGGGCTGCCCCAAACGAATTTCTGTTAATACTTGAAATAAAATGCTTCATATTTGTCGAGCACAGTAAAGTCAGTCCCAACTCCATGAATGTTTGTGTTACTCCTTCAGTGGCTCACAGGAAAGTTGTAAGGTTTTACTTGTGTCCTTTTCTAGTTAAAACTGATATTTAACATTAAAATGAATAAAGAGAATATGACCCTGCAGTTTACCTCGATGTACCAAATCTCATTGGGACCAATCATTTCTCATTAAAATGTCAAGATTTTCAATCCACACAGCTAATCCATAAAACAATTTTAGACACATGTCGTTTTTTAGCTTTTGATATCTTTTCTTACCACCACTGCAAACCGTATGATGTAAAGCATGGAAATCTTCACAAAATTAATAATTTAGGAATTTATGCTGTGCTCAAGAAATCAGAAGCTTCTCTCTGTAGTTAACTTTCTCGTTGCAGTACAGACATGAGCTGAAGGATTCAAAGACTCAATAGTGTATCTATTCTTTTTAAGTAGTGGATATGACTATATAAGATGATAATTGGGAAAAGAAAGTATTCTGACTAGAAAACAAATGTCAACATGAAGCAAAGCGAAATCCCAGACATTCAGGCATTTTTAGGTCTCAAAAAAGAGGATAGATGGTCACCATAGTTAATAAATCACTCAACTGCCCCACATTAACTATTCAATGGCTTGACAGCTAGACCTTGGGATTGTTAGCACTGCAGATAAAACACATCCTGTCATTTTAGTGACATTACTTACATTTCTACTTTGCCCTAAATGAGCATAACTAGAGTGAAGTAAGGATTCAATTATCTTTAAATATGTGCCACAGTATGTATTCTATTGAAGTCACAGGTATGTTTGCCATAGCAGAATGAGAAATGCTAAGCAGAAGTGCTTTGTGTCAGAAATGATGAATCTTTTACAGTATAGAAATGCCATTAGGACTATGCTCAGTCCTATTCGTTCGCATTTCTGAAAGTTTGTAAGTTGAAAGTTCGTAAGTAGAGGAGCGTCTGTATTCTTAAAGATTTTTGTTCATGAATTTGTGCTGTCATGTGCAAGTCTTTGTCTCTCTGCAGTTAATTGTCTATTTGCAGTCATTGTGGGAGAGATGGTGTGTCGCTCAGTGTCTGTGGGCAGAAGGTCCACAGTTTAAATCCCCAAATCGGCTGGGTGCCAAATGTGATATAATGTAGTCCAGACATAAACTTCCAGATTTTATGAGTTGTGCATAACAATCTGTGTCATTAAAGTGTATCATTAAACTATTTTTAATTTTGTTTGAATTTTCTTCATTTATCTTTTTTGCATTGTTACTCGGAAGGAAAGTATGTTCCTCGCACAGCCTGAGAACCCGGAAGAAAAAAAGAATTAAAATCACTTGACTTCTCAGTTACTCATTGCACTTTAGTTACTGAATGACTTAAGAAAGCTTTAGCATTATCTGGCATGTGCAACATGAGCCTGCTTTTTGTGGCACTGTTAGCATTTCTGCTTTGTTCTAAATGAGCAGTATATGTTTACCAATATATCAGTTTCTCTCAACGGCAGACCAGTCTCGCTAGACGTGGTTCCACTAGAGGGCAGCAAGGATTCAGTTATGTTATCAAATAATTTTCATACAAGCGCTTCATATATAGGCACCCTTTTCAACGCTGTACCCCAACTACTTACCAGGTACTCCTGTAACCCTAAGCAAGATAAGAGGTTGTTGGATGGATGGATGGATGGATGGATGGATGGATAGATGGATGGATGGATAATCACATGGATGGAATTTCTTCATGCTCCATTAAAGTAGCATGTACATTATAGACATAGCGTTCCCAGGCTGGTTCACTGGTGCACCTGAAATTACCAGCTATGCATTCATGTGCTTTACCCGAGACTCATACTTAAAGGTCAAGCAAAACTGTATAGCATTATAAGACTCCACATAAACTTTGCTGATGGAGATTTTGACTTGTCGCTCGGTTTTTTCAGTCCTCTGATGTCAAGCATGTTTGACACATGACTGACATAGCGATGACGTAATATGCAATTGGCCTTTAGTTACCCATCAATGTTTACCATTCCTTGACATTATTACTGGATGTTGCCTTCTCTGGAGTTGATAGTTGAAACAAAATCTTGGTCTGGACTTTTTTTACTCTCTAGACCTGAATTACCACCTTTGGATACCAGCCTGTGGAAAAATAGACCCCTGGCCCCCCAAATGCCGAGAGTAAAAATATTTCCATATTTCTGAGCTATTGACAAAGAGTAGTATTCTAACGTGAATATTCATCCATCTTCAGTACCAAGAGTAAACCCCAGGGTGGACTCCTTTGACCCCCCTGATCCCTTTCTGGGGGCCATAAATAATTAGCCTGCTCCAGGTGTCACTTCAGCTGGTCAGCACAACAGACCTGTCCTAGTCCTTAGGCTGTCATTGCAAGTGTTTTCACAGTGTTCCCGAAGGGAGGAGCACCATTCCCAGTTTGCGCAAAGATCGTTTTTCCGATTTGGCTGGTCTCACTGGATTTCTCCCCGAGAATTCCACATCTCTGCATAAACATCCAAGGATAAATTTATCGTAAATAGTGAAGGATTCAAACAAGGTGGTCACAGATGGGGAAGGAAAGCACTTCAGTCTCACTGGCTTCTTTTCACAATCCTCCCTCTTCTCGACAGGTTATAAACACAGCCCTTGTTTAGTGGAAACCGGCGTATTCAGATCAGACCAGAGACCAGAGAGGTAGAAGCAACACAAGGGAAGAGGCATCACTCGCAGCCCAACAGCGGGAAGAAGAACAACCAGGGCTACAGATGACTGCATCAGCGGCAGACATGCAGACTTTATACAAGCAGCAGGGCTACCTGACAGCGGTGCCCGTGCTGAGTGACACGGAGCTACAGGCAGCCAGGGCGGCCTTTGCTGAGCTCGAGAGGGAGTTCGGTGAGTATCTTCACTGCAGGATCTGGGGGTGTTTGGTGCTCATCTGAAACTCTGACCCCATCACAGCTTGCCTATTAATCATGATTTACACATTTAAAAATTATTAAAATTGTCAAATTATCTTTAAATGAATATTTGAGGGTGTAAACACATCATATAGATTAATACTTTATCCTTGCAACATACGTTCAGGGCTGGCTTTAGGTTTTTACTCAATAGGAAGCTGCCTAGGGCCCATGAATGAGGCACATAGGCAGGTGATAAAATTACTGGTTTGTACCACCCCCCAGGTGGCTAGATCTAAAAAAAAATATGACTCGATCTCTGCCCCCACCTCACCAGCTGGCAAAATGGATTATTGAGGTGGACCTGTGTCGGACATTTATTTCTGGCTATGGGCTTGCTCTTCATTGTAGCGGAAGTGAAATGATCATCAATTTTCTTGGTAGGGGGGCTCCAAAGTAAAGCCCTCTGCAAAGGTACAACCAGCCCTGTGTGCTTTGATTCCCTGATGACCTATAGCAGGGGTGTCAAACTCCAGTCCTGGGGGGCCGGAGCCCTGTGTAGCTTAGTTCTTTCCCTGTTCCACCATAAATGATTCACCTCAAGAGCTGTGTAATAATTAGCACAAGGAGTTGAATCAGGTGTGTTAAATGAGGGGAAACCCAAAAATGTCCAGGACTGGAGTTTGACACCCCTGACAGAGGATATTTCTGAACATCTATATTCTGCCAATGCTGTGTAATATATTTGTTTAACTGTCTGTCTGCATATAGGTCAGGAATATACTCAGTACAGCTTACACAATGTCCATCAGCAATACGACTGGGTGATGGCACTGGTCAAGCACCCCAGAGTCCTGGAGGTCGTGAAAACCATCTTGGGGCCCGACGTCTTGCTTCTTGATTCCCGCTTCATCTGTAAATACCCCACTGAGCACGACAGCACAATGGCGAATGACACCACAAATAACATAACGGATGGCAGCATCAGTAAAAATACGCCTACCTTGCCCTATGTTGCCTGGCATCAGGATATGAGGTCAGTTTCATAAATTTGAATCTGACTCTAAAAGCATATCATGCCATCAACTGGGTGAGTCTTACATAAAAGAACTTCAGAATCACCAGTTTGTTTCAGGTACTGGGGTTTGGAAGGAGGTCCGGTTCTGTCTGTGTGGCTGGCCCTTGATGACTCACTAAAAGACAATGGAGCCCTGCAGGTCATCCCAGGTATCTGGTTTATAAACTATTCTTAGTTATTTGGTCTAAAGCAGTGTTTCCCAATCCAGTCTTTGGGAACCCATAGCCGGTCCACATTTTTGCTCCCTCTGACAGTCCAGATTTTTTCTCCAGTAGGGAGTTGGCAAGGAGCAAAAACGTGGACTGTCTGTGAGTCCCTGAGAATCGGATTGGGAAACACTGGTGTAAAGTGATTTTCATACACTAGAACCACCCATTTTGTAATGACATATCCGACAGAGATTCACAGATAGCATAGGGCTGTGGGCAGGGTAGAGCACACACACTCACTGCTGTGAACAACTGTGAGGTAACAGTTCACCAAAATACATGCAAACTGTAGTAACGAAACATTCAGACCAGAATGTTACATGCAAAGTAGAATGTGAACATCCTACGTCTTTTGTTGCATATAATATGAGAGTCCAACTCTGAGTAATATATTTTGTGTGCTCTCTGCATTGATATTATGCTGTTTTGTGAAAATATTTTTTATGTCATACCTTTTGCCGTCTTTATTGCTCTGAGTTTATTGTGATTAAAAGTTCCTTTCACAAGAAACCCCTAATTTTCACATTTTCTTTTTTTAAAATAGGCAGTCACTGCTCTGGTCTCCTCCTGCACCAAACAGCAATTCATGCTGGAAATATGCTGTCTGTCAATCAGGAGATCCCAGAGGACCTCGTGCAAACTGCCAGGGCCATAATTTGCCCCCTATCAGCAGGGCAAATATCAGTAAGTCATGTGGTGACAGCTTGTAAAATTGTCAAATACTATAATGTTTGTAATATTTGTTACCATTTTTTGCATGCTCTTTGTAGTGTGTTGCTTGTGGTCCCAGTGGCAAATGTTACAATGTTTTTTCACTGATGGCTGTTTCATGCCCTAGGTGCATGACGGATTACTGGTACATGGCAGTGAACCCAACATGTCAGATTGCAGGCGCTGCGGCTTTGTGATGCGCTTTGTCCCCACATGCGTGTATCCCGTCAAGGTGAGAATCCATGCAGGATGTGTTCAGAGAAGCTCGGTGGTCAGAGTAGCATCTTTACCTAGATGAATAAAGGTAAAGGAAATCCCAACAGAGTTGGGACTCATATCTCTTAGAAGATATCTAACCCTAACCCTATCTTAACAGTGCTCTTGTTTATTTTGTGGTTTATTTACAGGATCCAGATCGTCCCAGACGTTTCTTTGCAACAGTCTTGGTGTGCGGTGATGACAAGTTGAAGCACTTCTCCAACACTGAAGCTGAATCTATTTAATTTGACTGGGGCGGGGGGGGGGGGGGGGGGGGTGGATGCATTCTCTTGGCTACATACCAAGAACCATGTATCATACCATCATGATGCTTGATAACTACAGATTTGTAACAATGTTCAGGAAATGTAGAGAGTTCACCCAATTGCTATCCTTGGTCTATGAAAGGAAAGCAATGTATCCCGAGCAAAATCACAAATCACACAAACAGGATAGGCAGAATATTTGATGTCTCAACCCCAGGTGCATAAGGTGTCAATACCTTCTTACCACGGGGCACAGAATGACTGTAGACTCATGTACATTCATTTTATACATTGGTTGAAAAATTATACTTAAAGGTGCAATTATGTCGACAGAGGAATATAAGGAAAAGTACGGAGAGGGAGTGGAATTTTCTGGAACTCAAAACTTCTACAATTCAATATTTAGCTACACTGCAAAATACATCAAATCACGTCTCTGCTTGGCTCTTGTGCCCCTCTGCTCTAAGTGTTTTTTTTTGCTCTCCATGCAAGCTTGCTACAAAATACACTCACTCATAAATACACTCACTACCTATTTCCTTGGGCAACGTCCAATTGTACTTGCTGCTAAATGTTTACACGGGACATACAACAACTGTGATTTCCCAAGCCTGCTTGATCCACTGCATGTAGCAGTATTTGTTTTGACCTCTTTGATTATCTTACTTGCTGCAACGACAAGCTGATTTCAGACTTTCTTTCAAAAACCCTCCATCTGTTTTCTTTCTAACTATGCAGCCGTGTATAATCACCAGGTAAATGCTGCCTGAGTCCTGTGAATGACGTGAGCTGCAATACCATCAGTGCAGTGATGTGAATATAATGAACTCTAATCAGAAAGGTTTCAGTGGCCTGTGCTCTTTATTGCTTTGTCACTACACATGGAGCATTAATAGAGTATTGCGTAAGCTCCAAAGATATCGTGAAATAGCTACCCCTAGTGTGGGATTTGAGTATCTGAATTTCTGAATATTTTATTCTCGCTTACTGTTTTCATTGTCATTTTAATTATTAAACTTTTAACATTATTTAGTGCTTTTCATTCTATTTTCATTCATATCTTTCTATTATTTGCTAGTCCCAAGGCCTTGACATACTCAACATGGATTTTTTAAATTAATAATGGCATCTCAAGACTGGAACTGTTAATAAATGGAATTTTGTATCTGAATATTATAGTGACCTAATTTTTATGAAGCATATAATTGGGAAAATGGCAACATTAAAATGCATGGTTTTTCAAACAACTTTATTTATCAGCAATGCAATAAACACAAAGAAAATCACACAAACATCAGGAACCTATAAGAAATATTCCAGTTTTTTTTCCTCAGAAACTATTTTGTTTTATCTATCTTTGACCATTTACAACATTAATCAAACACAGGAGACAGTGCTTTTATTAAACACCTTTGACAAAAACAGACTCATTTGATTTTGAAAAAGAGTGTAACGTATATAGTTTTACTATCTTTTGTTCAAGTTTTTTCTTATCTCAGTAGTCTTGATTAATTTTGCTAATGGAAACATAAAAACATAAATAAATTGTGATGGACAGTTAATTGCATTCAAAGCATGAAACTATTTTGTTGCAGATGATTAAATCAGTTTGTTTCTATTTTGAAAATGAAACAACGCTTGCAAATTGACCTTCCTCATTTGAATTTAAATTAATTTAATCACAGCTGATACAAAAACACCCATTTCATCGAAGATCTCGTGAATGGGGGCGTTACACATGAAAGCACCGCACGTCACCAGCTTGTTCTTGGCATCGACGTGGATCTCGCCAACATTCTTATTCACGTGCCTGCATCCCATCTCCTTCACAGCATTGGCTGTCCCAGCATACGGCCACCTAAATGTCAGACAAGGAGGGACAGTCAATGAGCACATGATTCCTGTCACTTTCCAAATGTGTCCTACTACTGCATGTTTTCATGAACTAATTTGACTGTTTAAAAAACTGAAAAGCATGGTAATGCAATGGACAATAAAATTTACACATTTTATCAAAATAGGGCCAGGCAGTTGGTGAAGTAATAGGAATTTGGGGCTTACATGCTGCTCAATGGTGAAAATATTATGGCAGCCATAGCACATAAGTAAGTGACCTTGCAATTTTGGGCAGGAAGTGCCAAACCACAGGGCCACACATCACCACGTAGAGAGAGATTCAAGCGTCCCTTAACTACTTCCTATATTATAACCGATAAGATCCATGCATACTCACTTTTCACACTCTTTGTCACTACCCACAGTCACCTCGCAGCCTGGCAGGATCTTTGCCGCGAGGACCGGGGAGATGCAGCACAGTCCCAGGGGTTTCTTAGCGCTGTGGAAGCTCTTGATGGCAGTCTCTACCTCACTCTGCACCGTGCAGTCTTTGCCCTGGGTGGCCCAGCTACTGAGATTCTTAGCCACACCAAAACCCCCTGCAAAAATGAAAATAAATGGAAAAAAAAAACATCCTTCGGCATGATTTACGGGAACATTCGCACATCAATCAAGATGTTTGCAGGAGGTCAAGAGGCATGTCAGCAAGCTAGCTAATCTGACCGGGAATGATGACGGCATCGTGATCGGCCACATTCAGAGTCTTCAGGTCGCTGATGTCACCGCGGGCAATGCGCGCGCTCTCCTCCAGCACGTTACGCTTCTCCTCCGTGGGCTTGCCTTCTACATGGTTCACCACATGCATGTGGTCTATGTTGGGAGCAAACATCTGGACCTAGAACAGAAGCCACATGTGTGAGCTTGTCCCACATCTGTATTCTGTCGTTTTGACAACATTATTCATAATCAGCTGTTAATTGTGTAATATAACTTTACAACCAATGATGACCTAAAACTTATCCCAAAAAATGGTGTAACTATTTTACAAGAGTTTACCATAAATTCCCTTTGCGTGTTGTTTTTTCTATAAAAAGAGCTCAAATGACAGCCTGAGTGTTGACAAGCAGATAATGGTTGACCAATAATCAGACAGCTCATAAAATATGTATGGCTGCTGGGTATCACATGACCAAAAACGTCAAAAACCCAGTCATCTTTGAGTTCTAAAAGTCTGTCAGGTTGTTTTATTTTATAGCTATTTTATAGTTGAGGAAAGATGTATGATGACCAGTAGGTAGTTTGCCCCTAGAATGGTGTTTTAGGGTCCTCCCTTTGATTATGGCCTATTCATTGGTGAGCCCCCCCTCACCTTTGCTCCCGCTCGACTCAGATGCACCAGTATTGCAGAGGACTCGTGGATCTCCGAGCCGTCGTAGACCCCACAGCCAGAGAGTACCACTGCCACGCGCTTTGCCATGGTTTCTATGGAGATGCCAGACACGCATTCACAAACTCCTTTCATATTAACTGAACAAATCAGGCACCTTGCATGTACTGGTGCTAGACCAAGATGTGCAGAAAAGCTCAGCTGTCAGTCTTTAAAAAGATACAGTACATTCTGTTAAAGTCGCATCCACCTCACCTGTCACCTGTATGAATGTAATTTTATGCGCTGTTTGGTGAACCTCACTATAACATCAAATACTGTGGTGGGGCTGTTTACAGAAGGTCCCTAGCGGGCTGTATCGGGGCAACGTTAATTCAGCTGCACCTGTATCCATGGTAGCGAAATAAATAAATGTGAGTCTCCACCAGCAGTGCCCTCTGGGCATTTGTGCGGCAAATAGTTCCATTTCTGCAAGTCATTCAGCTGCATACAGGAAGATGTTGAAGAAAAAAAAACTCAAACACTGCAATGCACTTTAGCTTCTGCAACAGCTCTTATGCAAGATGGGGACTATCCAATTGCCCCATCTTTTAGAAAGTTTAAACAACCATTTTCTACATTCTTTATATTATCTGTACTGTCTTTGCATCTTCTCTTTTGCATTACACATATTTCCGTCGGTGCTAAAAGTTCTTGCTGCTGGATGAAAAAAGTACGTTTCCTCTAATTTCCTCTAAGTACGTTCATTCTAATTCTAACTTTAATTCTATGGACTGGAAAACAATATTTACATACATAGGAAATATGGAAGTGGAACATAACATATTTTAGTGTAAAATTTCAGTGGGAAATTTTCTCACCTGGTTCAAGAGCTAAGCGTATTCACCGTGAGAGAGCTTGGTCTTCCCCAAAGGCTTTTCCTGTCAGAGTGACCGGTCTTTCAGGGCTGACTGACTTTATAGGGTTGCTCCTGGCCACACCTGTGAAGGCGGAGTAGAGCTCGTCCTGAGACTCATGCAAAATGATCTCATATCATCCTGTTTGCAAAAAAGGGGACTTGTTAAAGGAGAAGGAAGTGGGTGACGGAACAATAACCCGCTGCTAGGAAAATGAAATGCTGAGTCATTCACAGAACCACTTCATACATAGAGTAGGTAACTTTAATATGACTCAATGGAGTCAATCATCAGTGTTAAAGGGGGCAAAAATATTATATGTTCTGTGCATCATTCGGCTGGTATTTTCAGGATCTTTGCTTTCTACTCAGGTCCTTCCTACCATAACACCTCTAACTTCTGTACCACAGGCAATATGATATAATTAATGTCTTGGCATTAGCTTA
Source organism: Brienomyrus brachyistius (assembly GCF_023856365.1). Classification (NCBI taxonomy): domain Eukaryota; kingdom Metazoa; phylum Chordata; class Actinopteri; order Osteoglossiformes; family Mormyridae; genus Brienomyrus; species Brienomyrus brachyistius. Next base: position 14,487,100 of record NC_064542.1, read on the forward strand.
AGCTTGTTTCTGAAATATTTATTGTGAAACACTATAACAACTTTCTTTAACAAGATTAAAGCTTTACTACATAAACGCATACGGAATAACAATGACATAGTGAACAAACAGGTGATCTGAAATATACAGGTAATATAATAATAGAAAAAAACAGAAACATAGAACCAAACTAATATCAATCCCATTTCATCCACCCCCCCCCCCCCCCCAACCCCTTTGCAGCTACCTAGTGTTTGCGTGAAATTTACCTGCTAGTCAATTCGCAAAAAACTTTCACAAGTAATATTTCTTTACTGTACATCACACCAGATGATAGTTGCTAATCAATGTCTGTTGTCTTTTGCATCTATTGTCTTTTGTTGTCCCAAGTAATCAGCCTGTTCCAGTTTATTTCATTTAGGAAAAAAAAACTCTTTATAAATGTATGTGTTTGCGTGTGTGTGTAAGAGAGAGAGGGCGAGTGTTGGCGTGAGACGTGGTTGTGGGCTGCTAGGTAGGGACATAGGCTTTTGAAAGATGGTTGGTTAGCCAAGGGTTTCAACATACACCGTACTGTGTTCCCACCGTACAGTTGTATACTTGAATGATGTGTTCTAGGATCTCCCCAAAAGGGCATTTTGGCATGGCAGAACACTTTTATTTGTGTAATTTTTATAGCATCAGCACTGAATGTAACCAAACAAATGTTATATTAATGCCAATATGCCCAACCCAAGGCCATAAGTTTGGCGCCAAAATTAATCTAAATCACCCCAGAACCCTCCTTGCCTGTGCTGTATAAAATACACAAAAATCCGGGACATTATTTAATACATTGATAAAAACACATTATATGGCGGTGGGTTTAGGGTAGTTCTGTACAAAGTTATCCATAATAATGGGCTACAAAGCACTGTTAATAGGAGCTCTGGAAAAGAGCGTCTGCTAAATGTTGTAAATGTAAATGCAAACTAAAATATTTCACTGAGATTAATTAAAATAAATAAATAATACGTGCAGTCTAGATGTGGAAGAAGTCTGCGATCTACTGTAACCTTCGGATTAAGGTCTGGTTAAAATTAGTTCTTCAAGGAAAAACCTGGCAATTCTCTTCCGGCCGCAATGTGTCGGTGCGGATCCGCGTCTGTCTGTTTGTGTGTGTTTGAAGGCGTGGTTACAAGCAAGGAGGGGTCAAAGCGAGGGGAAACAAGTGAGAGAGCGTATTAAAGAGCCGACGGGTCCCGGGACAAGAGCACCTTTATACGTCTCCATTCGCGATGGCTGCGTCGCAGGTGGAAATCGAGTCACTTTACGTTTCCATCGGTATTTTGGGAATATCTGGAGGTATGGATGGCAGTCTCTTTTTGCTAGAAAATTTAAACAACATGTATAGAGACGATACATAGTTCATTATTTATTATAATATATAGCAGTGAAAAGCACATCTAGTACAAATTATTAGGTAACGCTTTTTCGTTAACTGCACCTTCATAATGCCTTTATAATGCATTCGTAGAACATTCAGTGCGCCTTCATAATGCATTCATAAGCAGTGTGTAAGTGTATCTTGACATCCTAACATACCTCAACAGATTAAATATACATCAATAACAGACATCATATGATAATAACAAGCATTATTATCGGATAATCGTATAATGTTTGCTATTAATGTATATTAAAGCTGTTAAGGCATACATGCTGACTATTAATGTTCTATGAATGTATTATGATGGTGCAATTGATGTAAAGCATTGCCAATAATAATACCAATAATAATAATAATAATATTGTTATTAATGTTGATGTTGTTGTTGTTAGTAGTAGTAGTAGCAGTAGAATTCCACGTGCTACATCTTAATAAAACTTATTGGTTGAGCATGTTAATTTCTTTGTGTTTTGTCTTTATGCCGTACTGTGCTATTTGAAATAGAATCATATCATAAAAAGACATGGCTGTAATCGTTTCTCATATAGCGTATTTAATTAATCAAAATTCGCAGCGTATAAGAACTTTAAGAAAGTTGTATTAAATGACTGCTTTAAGTATTTCCCCGATCTCTTTGCGCTTACCTGCTGATTTACCTCCACTACAGACACACGCTCTCGTTTCGCTCTGCGTTTTTCCGTAATGCACAAATCGTGACTTGTTTTGCTTTTCCGCCGAGGTTCCTTGCTGCTTTTGGTGAATGACTATGCGGACGCCGCCCAAACGAACTCGGTTCCCAGCACCGCACTGGGAGTGCTTCTTCTCGTTATCGCCGCTTTGCTGGCATACACAGGTAAACACTCCGCATAGTGCCGAATCAGCTGTGGGCATTAAGTCCGATAGCAGTCGATTAAACTCTGTAAACATTATTCTATTATTATTTCACTGATAATTGTTATTTTTGTTGTCACCCTTTTATGGTTTAATTTTAACGTAGTTTTAGGCCGTGTTTATTAAATGTATGATACACTTTTTCTTTTGTCGACAGGAGTACTGCGCAGTCTCTCCCGGACGCCTCTGTATGTCTGTCTATCTCTGACAATATCTGCCTTCTGGTGGGGTTTAGGCATAGTAAACATCCTGGTTGGGGAGGGACTGACAGACAGCAGGACCTCCATGGTGCCAGGACTGGCTGCTTTCACACTGGCACTGCTGGTCATAGGTGTGGTGGGGGTTCTCCAGAAGGAGGTGGTCCTCTCTGTCTGCGCCTTCGCCATCAGCTTGGCCTCCGCTCACCAGATTGCCGGTCTGTGCAACATTGCTTTTGGCCAGGGCGCCACCGCGGCCAACTACCTGCTCGTCACCTTCTTGGGGGCCTATTTTGGGAGCGGTCGGCTGCTCTCCTACATCACAAGTGGTGAGGTGCAGCTACCTGGGACAGCAGTGGAGAAGAGGAAGAGGGAGGCGGGAGCAGCGCAGGCCCAGATGCTGAATGACGTGGCCCCCGTGGGACTGATCATGAACCTGTTGTCGGCCAGCGTGCTGGCTTGCCGCCTCCTGGGGGTGGTGCCGGATCTCTCAGCCGGCCTCGTGCCCTGGCTGTGGACAGCAGGCGTCTTCCAGCTGGGTGTTTGCATCCTATCCTACCGCGCCATGGACACTCTGGCTGCCACCTTCTACGGCTTTACATCCATACTAAGGTTCACCGAAGGGTACAACCTGCTGCTCAGACTCTACAACTATGAGCCGTATTCGCCGGTGCCCTTCCCTGCCGTCTTTGCCGTGCTCTTCTCGGTGCTGGCTGTGTTCAGCTTGCAGAAGAGCGTGGTGGACAGCCTGTACCAGCTCTTGTTCGCTGCCTACTGCATCGCCATTGCCGCCCAGCCACGTGGCTTCTCCCAGGGTGGCACGCAAGGGGTGCAGGCAGCCATCTTTGTGGCGTCTGCTGTGATGCTGCTGGTCACCTTGCACAACATGGTTTCTTCGCGAAAGGTACCGACGGGGGTTGGCATGCTGAAAGCCCTGCTGACACGCACCAGCTGGCTGGTTCTGCGATCCAGCGACGAGGACCTGCACGCCCCTTACCTGGGCTTCTCCAGGTATGCTGATGCGGACATTTTGGGCCATGCCTGCAGCACCTTGGCGACTTTCGCCGTCACGGCTGCCGTGGGCACTGGAAGTCCCCTGGCCGTGCTGATCCTGCCTTGGGCTGTGGTCCCGGGTGGTATTCTTCAGTTGCTATGTGGTGCAGTGGCTTTCGCCCGTGGGAAGACACTTGAAAGCACTGCCTTCATCCTGTATGGTATGATGTGGACAGTGTGGGGCCTGACGCGATACGGCGGGCTCTACGGTAACACCCGAAGCTTCAACGTAGCAGTGGGAATCATCTGCTTCATGATTTTCAACAGCTTTGTGACTGTTGGGGCTCTTTTCCTCAACAAGGCCTGGGTCGTGAGTTCTCTTGTGTTCCAGCTCATACTCATCAGCTTCCTGTTGGACGCGGTGGGCGTGCTGCCCTACGGCTACGACATCGGCGTCACCATCATCTTTGGGCTGGTGAGTTTTTACTGCTTCCTGGCTAGCCTCTTCAACAGCACCTTCCAGAAGCCACAGTTGCCACTTGGTGATCCCTTTATCAAGCTGCGTGGCTTTGGTGGGGGCAGAGATAGCTGTCCCCATGTACCTGCCCGGAAGGCCACATCCGTCCAGCAGATTGCAGGTGAGAATGGCTGTAGTCAGCATTGACTGTATAGCTCAGAAGGGAAGACGCCTGTTACGGAACTGAGATCATGCTGTGCCTCTGCTTTCAGATATCATGAAGAACGGTGGCATCTGCGGCATGCCTACCGATACTGTCTACGTGCTCGTGGCAGCTTGCAACCGGCCTGATGCAGTATTAAAAGCATATAAGTAGGTCTCTCACCCAGTCATGAATGGATTCCAATAAGCTGTGTTTGCTGGAGTAGTAAAGATTTTTGGATGAAGGCATCACGTTGTGTAATGTGCCTTGCAGGACCAAGGTGCAAGCCGAGGACAGGCCCATGTCTTTGTGGATCTCCAGTATAAAGCAGCTAACACCAGCCAAACATCTGATCAGGCCAGTGCTCTGGGACTTCATGGAGGCTGCCTGGCCTTCCTCTATTAGTATGGTCATCCCTAGAGGTGAGAGTCATCATGAAGTATGAGATGCGGGGGGGGATACAGTTTTATCTACTTGTGCCACCATGGTAGGGAATCAGGAACGTGTGCTGGGCAGTATTTTCAATTATTCAGAATTTCCGTCCCCCCCAGGTCCCTGGATGGATCATTTTGGTTTGGGAGATTCGGCAAAATACATTGGCACCCCACAAAGCATAGCTCTCCGAAACCCTGACTGCACTGTGGCCACACACCTCATGGACTTGGTATGTCACTTCCATGTTTAATGTTTCCTGTTTTTGTTCCTTGTGGGTTGCTACATGTAAACTTCAATGCATTGATTCTCACTTACTTGATTTTAGGTGGGACCCATTGCTGTAACATCAGCCAACCCTACAGGAGAAGCTGACACAACACATCACAACCAGGTTTACGCCAAGCTAGGGCACAAGGTGAAGGCTCGATCTGCCTGGAGTTTTAAATGCATTTTACGAGACCTTGTTCTACAGCTGTCATTTTATTGTCATCGTACCTCATTTTGGCCAAAACATTTCTAGGTTGATGGAGTGCTCTGTGATGGTCCTTCCCCAGAGAACATTGCTTCCACGGTTGTAGACTGCACCAAGATCGAGAGCGGACAAATAGGTTTCTTCAGAGTGGGCGTTATCCCCAAGTCAAAGGTATTAAGATACTACCTGTGTATTAAGATTAAGATTAATGTTATCGATTCCAGGGGAAAATTCTGGTGCATACAGCAGGAAGAACATAGACAAACATACATATAGTGCCAAACGGACAAGTCGCAAAGACAGCACACAGCAAGCAAAATAAACACAGTGCACAAATAAATGAAATATTCTGGAAATTCATTCAAAATTAATCTTTTGAGATAAGATAAAGTGAGATGTGATCTTGTTGCATACCCAGAACCTTCATCATCACTCTGTATTAATGCACAGGTGCTGCAGATCTTTGAGGAGGTTCAGAGGAAGCACAAACTGGGTCAGGTCAACCCCATCTTTGAAGCCGACGCCATCGAACCAAGAGAGGAGGAGAAGGATGCGGCAGAGATGGCTCAGGATAAAGAAGCAGCCACACTAACAAACCAATGAAGCCAACCGCCAGACTGAGCTGATCTCCATCAATGAGGAGGAAGAGTCCTTAATAGCTCTGGCGCATAACAGCCAAAGTTGTCAAAAGCACTTTGATTACAGGAAAGTTCATGCTCAGCTGCAGATATTGGATATTTGGAATTACTCTGTATATTCTAGTAGCCAGTTTCTTGTTTGTGCTGTAATCAGTTTTGGAATACATGATATACTTTAGATAGTTCACACCAAATGTATATATTATTGTATGATGCCTTACAGTATTTATAGGTGTAAAATATTTATTATACAATGAATTTGTAGTTATACTTTGCACCGAAGGTCGACATAGAATTTTCATTTTCTTACATTTTATGGAATACCGTAAGCCTGCAATACACTAGACCACAGACAGGTGTCACTGCTAGTGGAGCATTTAAATGTTGCATATTTATGGGTAAAAATAACCCTTTACAGAATAAGATGTTGTATGGTAGATGGATGGATGGATGGATGGATGGATGGATGGATGGAAGAAAAGATGTTTTGCTGCCTTCCATCTTCAGTATGTTATCTGTTTTTGCTGACATTTGCTGTAGTTGTGGGGGGCCATGCAGCATCGTACAGTACCATTGGCCTGACAAAATACTACTTATCAATGTACACATGGTAAACATTCCAAATGTGGAACAGCTCAGCATTAACCAGACCCAGTGGTGAACAGTGATTTTTAACACTTCCAGTAATTTACCACTTAGATGGTACTCATGTGAGAGCAATGCAGAGGTATGTGATACTATAGTACAGACAGTATAATGATTGTACAGAAGCCTTGATTAGAGGGTGAGGTCTATTGATGCAGGTACTGTACCTTAAGGGTTCAAGTCTCCAAATAAGTTGCCCTCAATGGAGAATCAAAATAATCATATTTTTTGTGGAATTTCAAGGAGACCAAAAAAGCTACAGTATGACTAGTAATGCTTTTTGGTAACCTCTTGTGGGGATGAATTTAACACACTCTAAGGTACTCCAATAATTAAAGTTCTGAATGGCTTTGGAAAACACTTGTTGTGGACTGTGTACCTTTAATATCTAATTATTATTATAACTTAGCAATCAATTGCCATTGTTGACAAACCACAACGTAACATGCCCTCTGTGTTTAACCCATATGGGTCAAACATTATATAGTAGGGGGCAGCTAATTCAGTGCCCAAGGGGCAGTACCTTGCTCAGAGTACCTCAGTGGTGCCTTGCTGGTCAGGGATTCAAACCTGCAATCTTTTAATTAGAAGGATGGGGAGATGGGGAGAACATGCAAACTCCGCACACATGTGACCCAGGTGGAGACTCGAACCCGGGTCCCAGAGATGTGAGACAAAACTGCACCACCATGCTGTCACGATCCAGGGTGTACCTGACGTGCGATCGTGCGGGTAAGGAGCAGGCAGGCAAGCGGGATACGGGAAAACGGGGGTTTATTCGTGGGAATCGGGGCAAGGGACATCAGACATCAGGAAACATCAATGACAGACAAAGCAAACTGGGGAGACCAGGACTTAAATACACAAGACTGAATGACAGCAAACGGAAACAGCTGGGTACAATTCGGGAAACACACGTGGGTAAGCAGGGGGCGTGGCACACAGGAGGAGCGGACGAGCCGGGCGTGACAGAACCCCCCCCCAAAGGCGCGCTGCACCGGGCGCGCCCGGGAGGAGGTGAAGGACGGGACGAGACCAGGGAACCAAAACCTGAAAAACAAGAACCAAAACCATCAACGAGGGACAGGGAACAAGACAGACAGGCAAAACTGACACAAAGGCAGAAGCCAAGACAGGACACTACACAGGACAGGAAAAGCGGACAAACAGACCAGAAAAGGGGACACAGAGGGAATAGGCGGGACAAAAGGACCGGGAGTGAACGGAGGGAACCCAGAGGGAGAAGGAGGAACACGAGGAGCAGAGACGGGAGGAACGGAGAAAGGAGGAAAGACGGCAGGAGGAACAAAGGAGGGACCAGGGCAGGAGAGAAGGGAGAGAAGGCGGGGGAACAAAGGGGAGCCCGTGGGAGCCCCAGCGGGCGACGGGAGGCAGCCGGAGGGGCCGCAGGCGGCCGGGAGGCCGGAGCCGGAGGGGCAGAGGAGACAGGGCGAGGGACCCGCGGAGGGGCCAGGGAGGGAGCTGGAAGGGGCCAGGGCGAAGGCAAGGCGAGGGGGGGAGCCGCTGCAGGCGGCGACGTCCTCCGACGAGCCGAAGGTGGGGGCCCCGCAGGCGACCGAGGAGCCGCCGTCGGGGAACCCCCAGGCGACCGACCAGGCACCGGAGGGGGGAGCGAGGCAGGGCGACGAGGCACCGGAGGGGGACCCGCAGGCGACAGCCGACCCGGAGGGCCAGGACCCGCGGGCGCCAACCGAGCCCCAGCGCAGGCGAGGCAGGGTGAGCCAGGGGGCAGGGCGGGCAGGACCCCAGCCCTGCGTCTGTGTCCCCTCCCTTTACGGGACACAGACATGACCCCAGGTCGGGGTCGAGTTCGCCGGGGTGAGGGAGAAACAGTCACAGGGGGAGAAGGGACAGGAGCGCGGTCAGGAGCTGCAGGTGGCTGCAGTGGGGGCGCCGGCCCGGGAGCTGCAGGTGGCTGCAGAGGGGGCGCCTGGACAGGAACATGGTTAGGCTGTGGGGGCGCCGGCCCGGGAGCTGCAGGTTGCTGCAGTGGGGGCGCCGGCCCGGGAGCTGCAGGTGGCTGCAGTGGGGGCGCCGGCCCGGGAGCTGCAGGTGGCTGCAGTGGGGGCGCCGGCCCGGGAGCTGCAGGTGGCTGCAGTGGGGGCGCCGGCCCGGGAGCTGCAGGTGGCTGCAGTGGGGGCAGCGAAGGCGGCTGCGCAGGCGGCGGCGGCTGCACGGGAGCGGGGTCCGCCGGCAATGGCGGCTGCGCAGGGTCCGCCGGCAATGGCGGCTGCGCAGGCGGCGGCGGCAGCGAAGGCGGCTGCGCAGGCGAAGGCGGCCGCACGGGAGCGGGGTCCGCCGGCAGTGGCGGCCGCACGGGAGCGGGGTCCGCCGGCAGCAACGGAGGGAGGTCCTCCGTACTGGCGATCGCCGGTCTCCTCCTTCTCCCCCGCTGGCGCCTGGCGATGGCGGGAGGCGGCGCGATGTCCGTGAAAACGGACGGCGGAAGAAAGGCCTCCGGCTCCGGGTAAGGGTAGAGGAAGGGCTCCTCGTCCTCGTCCTCACTGGAGAACCAGTACTTCCACACGGGATCGGGGTCGCGTGTGGTCAGCCTCCGGGCTGGAGGTAGGGCGGGTACTTCCCTCTCGTCCTCAATCGGGAGCCAAAGCCTGGAGAGCGAGCAGGCGCCGAGACGGATCGTCCCCTGCGGGACTCTCCGTCTCCTCCGTTTCTTTTTGGGGTCTGTCATTCTGTCACGATCCAGGGTGTAGCTGACGGGCGATCGTGCGGGTAAGGAGCAGGCAGGCAAGCGGGATACGGGAAAACGGGGGTTTATTCGTGGGAATCGGGGCAAGGGACATCAGACATCAAGAAACATCAATGACAGACAAAGCAAACTGGGGAGACCAGGACTTAAATACACAAGACTGAATGACAGCAAACGGAAACAGCTGGGTACAATTCGGGAAACACACGTGGGTAAGCAGGGGGCGTGGCACACAGGAGGAGCGGACGAGCCGGGCGTGACAGAACCCCCCCCCAAAGGCGCGCTGCACCGGGCGCGCCCGGGAGGAGGCGAAGGACGGGACGAGACCAGGGAACCAAAACCTGAAAAACAAGAACCAAAACCATCAACGAGGGACAGGGAACAAGACAGACAGGCAAAACTCCCTTTACGGGACACAGACATGACCCCAGGTCGGGGTCGAGTTCGCCGGGGCGAGGGAGAAACAGTCACAGGGGGAGAAGGGACAGGAGCGCGGTCAGGAGCTGCAGGTGGCTGCAGTGGGGGCGCCGGCCCGGGAGCTGCAGGTGGCTGCAGAGGGGGCGCCTGGACAGGAACATGGTCAGGCTGTGGGGGCGCCGGCCCGGGAGCTGCAGGTTGCTGCAGTGGGGGCGCCGGCCCGGGAGCTGCAGGTGGCTGCAGTGGGGGCGCCGGCCCGGGAGCTGCAGGTGGCTGCAGTGGGGGCGCCGGCCCGGGAGCTGCAGGTGGCTGCAGTGGGGGCAGCGAAGGCGGCTGCGCAGGCGGCGGCGGCTGCACGGGAGCGGGGTCCGCCGGCAATGGCGGCTGCGCGGGATCCGCCGGCAATGGCGGCTGCGCAGGCGGCGGCGGCAGCGAAGGCGGCTGCGCAGGCGAAGGCGGCCGCACGGGAGCGGGGTCCGCCGGCAGCGGCGGCCGCACGGGAGCGGGGTCCGCCGGCAGCGGCGGCCGCACGGGAGCGGGGTCCGCCGGCAGCGGCGGCCGCACGGGAGCGGGGTCCGCCGGCAGCAACGGAGGGAGGTCCTCCGTACTGGCGATCGCCGGTCTCCTCCTTCTCCCCCGCTGGCGCCTGGCGATGGCGGGAGGCGGCGCGATGTCCGTGAAAACGGACGGCGGAAGAAAGGCCTCCGGCTCCGGGTAAGGGTAGAGGAAGGGCTCCTCGTCCTCGTCCTCACTGGAGAACCAGTACTTCCACACGGGATCGGGGTCGCGTGTGGTCAGCCTCCGGGCTGGAGGTAGGGCGGGTACTTCCCTCTCGTCCTCAATCGGGAGCCAAAGCCTGGAGAGCGAGCAGGCGCCGAGACGGATCGTCCCCTGCGGGACTCTCCGTCTCCTCCGCTTCTTTTTGGGGTCTGTCATTCTGTCACGATCCAGGGTGTAGCTGACGGGCGATCGTGCGGGTAAGGAGCAGGCAGGCAAGCGGGATACGGGAAAACGGGGGTTTATTCGTCGGAATCGGGGCAAGGGACATCAGACATCAAGAAACATCAATGACAGACAAAGCAAACTGGGGAGACCAGGACTTAAATACACAAGACTGAATGACAGCAAACGGAAACAGCTGGGTACAATTCGGGAAACACACGTGGGTAAGTAGGGGGCGTGGCACACAGGAGGAGCGGACGAGCCGGGCGTGACACATGCCGCCCTATATATATATATATATATATATATATATATACAGTACATTCATATACAGCACTGTTTTTGTATGTGGTGTGTCTGTGGCCTAATCGCCCTTCTCCCTGAGGAGTCTCTCCTGCCTGCCCTGCTGCTGCACCACCTTTTCTTCTTGCCTTCAGAAGTAGCACCAGCACCTGCCTGCCATCCCCTGCCTGCCCCCCTACTTTGAAACTGAAATCTGACAAGTGTGAATTGGGACATCGTATTCATTTGACTTTGACTTCCTCTGCTGGCCCCTGGATGTCGTGCTCCCCCTTTGAGTCTGATTCCTCCTTCTATGGAGCTTCTCCTTGTCACTCTCGCCTCTGGCTTTCTCACTGGGGGCTTTGCACAGGCATAATGCAAATGCCTGTGACAATGTAATGTTGTGAAAATGGGCTACACGAATACAATCGAATTGAATTGAATTAAACCAGCAAAACAAATTCCAAAGCATTTATTTCCCAATTGTGTTTTCTGAAGACAACTCAACGGGCTACAAAACCAAGAAGTCATAAGTATTACTGCGGAGCTATGATATAATGCACGTAAGGGACCTTTCCAAGGAGTATTATGTCATCATACACTCTTAGAGGAGAACAATTACCATACAAAATATGTCAAAGACTTTTTGCAGGAATATTTTGTTTCCTTGCAGATTCTTGGACAGGATCCATGCCCATTGTATAACACTTAGGAGACCTTTCTTACAAGTATTATGTTTCATTATAATGAGAGAAGAACCTTTGTTACAAATACTAATGTCACTAACAGTAGCACTTTTATAAATAGCGGCACTAGTATAATTGCATGTGCATGATCCAAAGTGTCCATATTCAGGGTAAATGACAAAAAAATATCAAAAGTTGCAACAACATGAAATTACCCAATATATTAAGTGCAACATTGTATTTAATTTCCATGAAGTACAGGAGTATTTTTATCCATTGTGCATAAACAATGGCTCAATGGCATCACACCTGCGGGGTTGTTGGTTGAGTTCCTGACTGCTCATGTGGGTTTCCTCTGGATGCTCTGGTTTCCTTCCACAGATTGAAGGCATGTGGTGTATTTAAATTTCAGACTGGGCCCCGAGTGCTACAGCACATAATCTAATAATTAATACACATTGAGTAATAACTCGAAAAAAATGTAACAAATTTTGATCACATAATGTGATTGTCACGCCCAGCTCGTACGATCCTCGTGTGTGCCACGCCCCCTGATTACCCACGTGTGCTTCCCCAATCGTACCCAGCTGTGTCTTGTTATTTCGCCATGTCTTTGTTCTATTTCTTGCCCTGGTTTTTGTCCGTCATTGACGTTAGTCGATGTCAGATGTTTCCTGGTCTCCGTTTCCATAATAAATCCCCAGTTTTTCCTTATTTTGCCTGCCTGCCTGATCCTTCCTGCCCGCCTTCCCGTTCGTCGACACCCGCGACTCTGACAGTCATGTTTTTACAGAATACGTCGTCACGCAATTCATTCTATAATAACGCCACATTGTGTAGTAGCTCGACAAAATTTTCCAAACATATAGACTGTTCTAATTTTATATTGACAATTTGATATTATCCTATTATAATAATTATCATTAATATCATCATCATTATCATCGTTATTAGTCTGATTATTCAATTTGTTAAATTCTGTCATTACATAATGCAGTATTATTATAACGTAATGCATTGTTACACCTGTGTGTGTCTGTGTGTCCTGTGATGGCATGGAATCCCATCTAGGGTTTCCCCTAATACACTCTGCTTCCGGGAATAGGTTATAGTAAATAAGATAATAACTGAATAAACGCAAACAGACTAATTTAACAAGGCATTAAAGTTTTTTTTGCTATCTATCTATCTATCTATCTATCTATCTATCTATCTATCTATCTATCTATCTATCTATGTGTGTGTGTGTGTGTGTGTGTGTGTGTGTGTGTTTGTGTGTGTGTGTGTGTGTGTGTGTGTTTGTGTAGATTTGCATAGATCACATTTGGGGACCAAAATGTCCCCAAAGTGCGGTAAAACCTGGACTTCTATACGTTTGGGGACACTTCTTCAGGTCCCCATTTGGAAAAATTACTATCAAAAAAGTAAAAGTGCCAAAAGTCTTGTATTTTGGCTGGTTACTTATGGTTAAGGTTAGGGCTGGGTAGGGTTAAGGTGTCTGTTGGGTTCAGCCTAGGTGTTGAACCCCTGCTGGGTGACCAGTCTCTGGATACAAAGCAAGACGCCACACCGGTGATCTCTTTATCTCACAGCAGGGAAGCCTGGTCCGGTCACAGAGACTTGTCTCTTGACTCGACTCAGCCGACTTCGGAAGGGCACTTTCCTTTCAGCTTCTTTTACTTTGCACTTCTAGTTACAGAACAGCAGAAGGATCACATGATACAGTTTGATTTCCTTTAATACCATATATAGTTGATAACACATGAGTGTATCTATTAGTACCTACTGTTGCTAAGTGGAACAAGACAATTGGACGTATATAGGCACATATGATTTCACAACATCTATTTCACAAGAGTTTCTACTAAAACTCTGTGGTTAGCATGCAAGAAATATGTTCATGCACTTTAACCTGCACTCTTTCTTGAGCAGCCTAAGTTTCGCTCTGAAAGCTTACAGGCAATACATAAATAGCAACAAGCATAATTTCCAACAGTGTCGTGATTGGGATTAGGGTTTTTCCCATAGAAATGAATGGACGGCGCCCATTTAGATAGGAAGACCAACAGCTTTGACAACAATTCAGTGCCTTTATAATATAATTGTGTGGGAATGGGATATCATTAGAATACTGGCTATACCTACACTGGTCACATTACAGGAATGTACTGCAAATTACTGACAAGCCCATTGTCAGTGTTTTCGGAAAGCAAGATTACTCTCCCTTCTGATTTTAGTTCTGGATTTCCCCCTAATGATATAGGTTTAGATATTAAATTTCATAACATGGGTGCAGCCTAAGACTGAATGCTATTTCTGGATTCTTCCTTATGCCAGGTGGGAATGTGATGTCTTACTTGTTATAGCTAGAACTTCTCTACATGTGAAAAGGTACCAATTTATTATGGTTCCTTCCCTGTAAATAGGTTTACTGAATGTCCATTAAAATTATGTACAGCCCTAAACAGAATCACACAATAAGGCAAGTATGTGAGAACACATTCATTACTGATATTCTGTAACATTCTGTGTACTAATTCGGTACTGAATTCATGTTTTCTAATAATACTTTTCTATGGCTTATATTATATAATTAGCAAAATACAACAGCTGATAATCTCTCTCTCCTGTGTGTGGGTGAGGTACATGGCAAGAGAGCATCCTGGATTGGATTTGAATGCATTTCAGGGCACATGTAGGATACAAGAAACTTTATTGATCGCTGGGTGAAATTTTATCCATACGGAAGCAAAATATATAGAGTTAAAAGAAACAAACAAACATCTGGCACAAAACAAGACACTTAGTGCAAACAAATTAAAAAATATACACAGTTTGCAAATACACAAAACATCACGTACTATGGGCAATATAGAAACACTAAGTCACCCATATCCATGTCCATGCAGGAAAAAAAACTAAATAATGTGGACAAATGTGAAGCAGGGAGACCTTCAAACACAAAAAGAAGAGCAGATATTCAAACCTCCAGTCCCACGGAAATGAAGTGACTATGTTAGCCACTGAGCCAGTCATTATTAATCAATGTCTATGTGAGTCTTACTGTATGTATGCATTTCTTGTTTTATTATTTCATTCAAGTTGCAAGTGATGACTTGTTCCTTTAGAGGAATTATTGTAAAACATGTAAAATACACGAAAAACAAACATCCACAGTCATTAATCATTTGTTCTTTAACTTACTTTATGATGAGGACACTATACCCCTAAAGAACATGTAAGTTCTTGAATTTTTATTAAAAATGCAACTGTAATGTACTCAAGGACAAAAGTATTTAAGCAGTTGATTGAAACCAGCAGAACATAACTAGCAATCCCCAAGATTTACAATTTCCTCCAAGTTAATTCGACTTTATTTCGTCTGAGGATATTTCAGTGGGAGAGGAATCAAAAACCGTCACTGGAGGATGATACCCAACTTTTTTAGGTGCACAGAGTTTATTTATTCATCCAACAATTTCTATACCTGCTTGTCCTATTCAGAGAGTTTGCGCAGAGAACCCTAAGCACAATATCAGTCACTCCAGTTGTTTTCCATTAGTTTGTTTGTTAATACAAACAGATAGATAGATAGATAGATAGATAGATAGATAGATAGATAGATAGATAGATAGATAGATAGATAGATAGATAGATAGATAGATAGATAGATAGATAGATAGATAGATAGATAGATAGAAGTTTTTCAGAGAATTGATGTATTACTAAAGGAACTCAACTGTGCTCAGACCTCTGCGTCACTCTCACCTCTATATGAGTATTAATATCTTTATGAAGGAGAGCTAGATGAGACTTGCAACAACAAAAAAAAACACATTCCAATGTACCTGTTCGTGAATTTGTACAAGTGGCAGATAAAACTCACTTAATTTTCATTTTCCTACACATGCACACATCACATTACTGATATTCACTGGAAATGGTTTTTAGTCATTATACATTGTGCCAGTAATGTCAATATTTTTTTAATTCATAGTCACACTACATTTTACAAAATGTTGATACACACCAATCCCAAAAGGTAAACAGAACAGGTACAGATATTTTTGAGACATCTTTGCTGCATTTCTATTATAAAAAAGATGTGTGTATGTGGGGGGGGTAGATTTATATTACATTTATATTACATTGTGGGGACCAAAGAACAAATGTCCCCAACAATGTGGTTAAAATCCTGCTATTTTGATGTTTTGGGGACCGTTTTTCAAGTCCCCACAAAGATCTGTGAATGGCATCAAAAAAGTAAAAAATTGGTTTGGTTACCTATGGTTAAGGTTAGGGCTGGGTAGGGGTTAAGGTTGTCATATTGGGATTAGAGTTTTCCCCATAGAAATGAATGGAGAGTCCCCACAAATATGTAATTACAAACCTGTGTGTGTGCATGTGTGTTTCAGAATTTCAATGCCATCATAGTGTGAATCATGGTTTGTTAGCAGTAATCATTTTAATCATTTTAAATATAGTAATAATGGCTTTATAGTTACTTTCGTTTTCGTGGTTTTGGCAAGCTTTGTGTTATTGTACCGCATTTGTCTTTTAATTATATGATACAGTAAGCAGTGTATTTCCTAGAAGCGTTTTCTTTGTTGTCTTCCCGTTACAGGTAAGCATTGCCTCCACTTGAGTGGCCTTCTTGTCATCTTTTGGTCACGGCATCCAGTAAATTTGCACTGAAGGATGACATCCAACAATCATTTAACCACTTATCTTGATCGGGGTTGCCTAGAGCCTATGCCCAGAAACACAGGGCAGAATTACACCCTAGATCAGATACCAGTCCATCAAAGGGAATACACTTACAGTACATCTTGTAATAGGGTCATTTTAATCTACAGTATGCAAGAATATTCTTTCACAGCACATCCTGTAACTATCCATCCATCCATCCATCCATCCATCATCTTCCGCTTAATCCGGGGTCGGGTCGTGGGGGCAGCAGTCTCAGCAGGGAAGCCCAGACTTCCCTCTCCCCGGCCACTTCATCCAGCTCCTCTGGGGGAATCCCGAGGTGTTCCCTGGCCAGCCGGGAGACATAGTCTCTCCAGCGTGTCCTGGGTCTTCCCCGGGGTCTCCTCCCAGTGGGACATGCCTGGAACACCTCCCCAGGGAGGCGTCCCAGAGGCATCCTAATCAGATGCCCGAGCCACCTCATCTGGCTCCTCTCGATGCGGAGGAGCAGCGGCTCTACTCTGAGTCCCTCCCGAATGACTGAGCTCCTCACCCTATCTCTAAGGGAGAGTCCAGCCACCCTGCGGAGGAAACTCATTTCGGCCGCTTGCAACCGCGATCTCGTTCTTTCGGTCACTACCCATAGCTCATGACCATAGGTGAGGGTAGGAACGTAGATCGACTGGTAAATCGAGAGCTTTCCCTTTTGGCTCAGCTCTCTCTTCACCATGACAGACCGATGCAGCGCCCACATGACTGCTGACGCCGCACCGATCCGCCTGTCGACCTCCCGTTCCATTGTTCCCCCACTCGTGAACAAGATCCCGAGATACTTAAACTCCTCCACTTGGGGGAGGACCCCATCCCCAACCCGGAGAGAGCATTCTACCCTTTTACGGTTGAGAACCATGGTCTCGGATTTGGAGGTGCTGATTCTCATCCCAGCACACTAGGCTGCGAACTGCTCCAGTGAGAGCTGAAGGTCACGGTCCGATGAGGCCAACAGAACCACATCATCTGCAAAAAGCAGAGACCTAATCCTGAGGTCACCGAACCGGACACCCTCAATGCCCTGGATGCGCCTAGAAATTCTGTCCATTAAAGCTATGAACAGAATCGGTGACAAAGGGCAGCCCTGACAGAGCCCAACCCTCACCGGAAACAAGTCCGACTTATTGCCGCCCATGCGGACCAGGCTCTGGCACCGGTTATACATCCTGTAACTAAGAAAAATGTTATTGTCTAATTTATTTGTAGAATGATAATAAAACTAAAAAGATAATAAAACTAAAACTAATTTAAGGTAATTTCTGATCCTTGCAATCAATACAACCTTAACGGTTAACAAAATGTAATTGTGTTGCTATGATAACACCAAAAGGGAACTTGAACATTCCGCTGCTGGCATGGTGAGTGTCACGCCCAGCTCGTACGCTGCTGGCCTCGTGTGTGCCACGCCCCCCTGAATATGCACGTGTGCTTCCCTGATCGTACCCAGCTGTGTCTAGTTATTTTGCTCCGTCTTGTGTATTTCAGTCCACGTCTTGCCCTGGTTACTTGTCTGACATTGATGTTAGTCTGCGTATGTATATGTTTCCTGCTCCCCGTCTACCCAATAAATCCCTGTTTGCCCAACTTTGCTTGCCTCCAGCCTGCTTCCCTGCTTGTTCGCCTTCCCCGTCTTCAACAGATCGTGACAGTGAAGCAGCTGGGTTAGGGGTTTATGCAAGGGTGGGCATGTCCGGCACGTTGTCTGAACCCCACTGTCAGCAGGAATGATGCTCTGCTCAAATTCACACTGGAAGTAGCTAAAGCTATCTGATACTGAAGGAACAAGGATGATGTCACAGTTAATGAATCTACAGTGTGTCTAGGGCAGTGCTGCACCTAAATGAGCTGTGGCGGATGATCCAGCAGCTACGTGGCTGCATGCTGTCCCGCCACTGCGCCACGAGAGCCACATCTTCTCAACTGTGACTCACTTCAACCTAACCAAGAAAACCAGGAAATTCAGCATATCTACATAGTTCTTAACTAAGAATAAAGATATGCTCACATTGCTTATGCAAGGTGTAGATAGAAAGATAAAATATTAACCAGCTTTAAAGTCTGATAACCTATTCAGGAATCTTGAGGTTTTTTTATATATTTACTTCCCACATCCTTTCCCTTGGAAAAATTCATTAAATATTTTTAGTCCTTGTGTGTTAAAAGTTAATTGAGGAACTATCCATCCATCGATTTACTGTAACTGTTAGTCATAGGCTGGGTCACGGGGGTAAGAAGCCCATCCAGGAAGCCACAGGCACAAAGCCGTTAATAACCCAGGATGGGGCACCAATCCATCACCATAGTTGAGGAAATACTAAAATTAGAATATGACAAAACCACTGCAATATCTAATAAGGGGGTAATAAAAAGGTTATTGTCTACCAATATTTGTATCACATTTGGCAGAATTCCTCATGTATTGGTAACCAGAGCCTTGTTAGGCCTATTTTAGGGGGAGCTTCAGTCCTCCTGAAATATGTTTCAAATGTATACTAATTAGTTGACATAATGTGAACATTTCCATCTGACCCCCTAATAACCCCCCCCCCTTTATAAATCTCTAGTGACTCTTCTGTTGGTAACAAAATACACTTATTTTCTCAAATATTTTCAGTTTTGCTATGATGAATGGAGCAAGGACGTTTGACCATGGTTGAGTGGTTAGAAGATGCTTGGTCAACACAGCAATGGGTGTGACATCCTGACAAGTCATTTGAAATGTTCTTTGAATAATAATGTCTCTGTCTGGAGTTCAGACTCCGTCTTCAGAAGGAGTTCGGTACGATAAAATTAGCCAATAGTCAAAGCAGTTCTTTGATGTTGGCTAAGTAAAGGTCTTAAAAAGCATCAGAAATGCACCATTTATTTTTATTATGTTTGCACAGTAGACACATAGTGTTTCTCTATGGTGTGCCTCTCCCATCTGGAGCAGATCTGAATGCTACCTCCATTCTCTGTGTTGTGTGGATTTTCTCTTGCAGTGCAGAGATACGCAGTTAGGCTAGCTGCTGACCATAAATTTCCGATTGTGTGCTAATCTGAGAATGCCTGAACCATGTGTTCTGTGCCACCTGGGATCCCCTCGCCCCACCCCACCCCACCCCACTATCTGTGACTGAGTGGTAGGAAGGTTGATTAAAAAAAACTTCAAGACATCTGATTGGTTGAATTAACTTGGAGAATTTTTATTGTACAAAAGGGAATAAAATTTAAAAAGAAAGTTATCTTAATGGGAATGTTGTAAAGAAGTTACAAACAAAGTAAAGCCTCTTATAGATGTGGTTTGCATCAGGGTGCAGTGCAGTATAATTATGTTGTATCTTTATTATGGGCCATCTGTGCCGCTTTTAAGTATCAGTATTTATGTGAGAACTACTGAGAGTAAATTTATTTCTAATTTCCAGCAGTGGTACAGAAAAGCTGTGATTGCAAAAATATTCCAGCACTTTGCTATGGCAAACCATACATTTGTTTGGGTTAGGGACTGGCAACATGAGAGAGTGTGTGTGAAAATCATACACAGAATGCATAAAATAACGGCACCGTAAAATGGACAAAGCTGGTAGTTCAACAAGTATTGAGTTTGGGGACTGAATACATAATGATTTACATAATACAGCTTTTATCAGCCCCAGTTTGAGTCATTGGCTTCATATTGTTTAAAAAATTTTTTATGGCACAGTACAGATGTTTGCTCTGCCTGTTTGCTTTTTTGGTTCTGCTCTTACTGGTCTTACTAGGTGGCCATGGATGGGTGGACAGGGATGTTTTTGCTCTTGGGAGATAAGCTGTTAAATTACCTATTGCCATGTCTCATGGGATCCTTAACTGGGAACCAGCTTTAGGGAACTCTGGCCACCCCGATACACAAGGCAATACCACAACAAGATACAGTAATAAAGGTGCTTTTCCACTGCCACTAAGAACCGAACTATACCTGAGCCATAAGAAAGAAAGGCTGCTTTCCATTGTAAATTATGTAACCTGCACCCCAGCTGACAAGGCCCTGCTTACAGGCAGCCTGAAGTGTCAAATAAAACAAGTTGGTCGAAATGCACAAAGACAAGAAAACACTGGTGGTCTGTGTCAATATGCATAGATTAGTAGCATCGCACATCTCAGTGTGTTGATGCATTCCTGATAACTCAGAAACGGAATTTTTCCAACCTCCTACTTGAAAAAGTACTATAGTACCATGTAGTTATCAGGTCCAAAGAGATAGTTGTCTCTTTTTAGAATTAAACTATATCGCAACATTATTTGTAATTTATGAAAGATTCATTTCCTTTTGAACCAGTACCTATTCATTTAGCAGACTTACCTCTCCTAGACTTGATTTGGATGCCACAGCACTGGTGCTCATAACTTTGCTCCTCTGGGCCCTAAATTCTCAGACGATTCACTGGTGTTTCTCAGGAAACTGGCATAACAAACTCAGAGCGTCTGGCCCACAGTGACTGTTCATGCATGGAGCCAGACTCTGTCGCCTGAAGTTGTATAAAAATAGCCTTGTTTTATCTGAAAAATATCACATTTTTCCATCAACACTCTTATGTGCCGCTAGACAAGCTTGTCTTTCCATTATCTTGGTCCTAATGGCATGTTATTATGTAATATACCATTTAAATCCTATTTAATTTTGGAAACCATTTTTGATGCTTAATAGGCTGACACCATGTCTGCTTAAGAGACAGCCAGTTTTAGTGGGTTTTGTGCCTTCGATGAAATACACATATGAAGTTTATACTTTCATTTCCAAGGTTTTTCTCTGCAGAGGTTTTCTGAGAAGTGATACTGCTTGACTGGGCAGCGCTTGGAAATCCTGCAAAACACACAGCGGCTCTACAGTCACTGGGCAATGTTAGGTTTCCAATTACACGAAAATCCGGAAGGTACTTTTGGCATCCCTTCATGTGAAATAACACACTTCAGAACTCTATAAGAAACTCTGACAAGCTACAGGTATGCCTGTTATAACCCCCTCTGAATGACTTAGGACTGCATGGAAAGCTTAGAAAAATAAACAAGCATTTTAATACAAGCAATTATTTATCTTTTCAAAGTAAACTAGGAAAATGCTGTGTAGCACTGTTGCCTCATACCTCTGGGACCCGGGTTCGAGTCTCCACCTGGGTTACATGTGTGTGGAGTTTGCATGTTCTCCCCATGTCGTTGTGAGGTTTCCTCTGGGTACTCCGGTTTCCCCCCACAGTCCAAAAACATGCTGAGGCTAATTGGACTTGCTAAATTGCCTATAGGAGTGCATGTGTGAGTGAATGGTGTGTGTGAGTGTGCCCTGCGATGGGCTGGCCCCCCATCCTGGGTTGTTCCCTGCCTCGTGCCCATTGCTTCCGGGATAGGCTCCGGACCCCCCGCAACCCAGTAGGATAAGCGGTTTGGAAAATGGATGGATGGGTGGGTCTGTGAGAATGAGTTGTCGGTACTTGGTCAAGGTTGCCAGTGTTCCCTCAGTAGTTTGGCAGGTCTGCATGCCAATGTCTTGTTTCCTGGTTTCGCTGATACTAGCAGCTGGTATCTTACCTCCAGTTTCATGAACTTCATGAGCTGGACTTGTCAATGTTCACCGTATTCCTCCCCTGCTGTGATTTTTTTTGTTCTTATACTTCCCAGTGCAATTATGGATGGTTGATCTGCGGGTGACCTGATTTGAACTTCCTTGTGAAAGTGAATGTGTTTTGAGTGATTGAGAAATGACCCTTTAAGCTGCATTCATGATTGTCGCTTTTTAACATTTTAAAGTGTCTTGCCATCCTGAATTTGTCTTAAATTACTTTGTCAATCACCCACAGCCAACATGTCTGTCCTGATCAGGGACATAGAGGGGAGTCACCTAGCAAGGCAGCAGAAAATAAAGAATAATTAGTGAGCTCCCTCAAATTGTTCGTAACAAGGAGTCAATCGCTGTAAGCATTTATCTGCCATAAAAGTCTCATGGAGTGGACAGGAGGTGCACATGATGGCTGAGTGCTTGGTCAGAATTCCCGTCTGGTTTAATTGCTTTGGTGAAGCACAAGTAAGATAAGGGACGTTCAAGAAGAGAAGTCGGTGGACGGGCGAGAAGGTCAGTAGCCGGGTGGTCAGTCCTACACAGAAGCACGAGACGGGACCACACAGGGGAGTGGGGACGAAACGTGCCGGGCTCAGCGGGACAAGCGGGTCAGGATCAGGAATGGGCCTGGAACGGAAAAGGAAGGAGGTTAAGGAATGGACAAAAGGTAAACAGAGAGGGTTCGGTAGTAAGGGAAGACTTAGGACAAGAAAACGCTTAGTATGGCTTGTAAACATTGGCTCAATACTTCGCAAGGATGAGGGGTTGTTTGACCGTTTATATGTTCCTGGTCGTCACACTTAATGCCTTGCATCTGGTGGTGTGGGCGTGACAGGTTTAATTAGGGAACAGGGAACATGAAACGCCAAGAAACCATCACCTAACCACAATAACCTACAATGACGGACCGGGGAAACAGGTCAGACCAGGACTTAAGTAAGAAAAGACGAAGCATGGAAATTGGACAATGCTGGAGACAATCAGGGAAGCACACGTGGATAATCAGGGGACGTGGCACACACGAGGAGCCGACGAGCCGGGCATGACACTAAGGGGGACAGGGACGAATCATTTATTTCACGTTTGGCTACAGAGGTGTCCAACACCTTTCAGTCACAACATCACTAACTATCTGTAAAGATATAGGTGTGTGACACTTATCAGTCACAGTGTCATGCCCGGCTCGTCCGCTCCTCGTGTGTGCCACGCCCCCTTCTTACCCACGTGTACTTCCCTGATCGTCTCCTGCTGTGTCTGATTACTTTGATTGGTCTTGTTCTGTTTTAAGTCCTGGTCTTACCTGTGGTCCTCGTCCGTCATTGATGTTAGTCAGTGTCTGATGTCTCCTGCCCCGGTTCCCGTAAATAAATCCCTGTTTTCCCCGAGTTCTGCCTACCTTGCCTGCTTCCTGCCCGCTCGCTTGCTCGCTTGCCTTACCCCCGGTCAGCAAGCATGACAGAATGATGGACCAGAAGGAAAAGGCACCTTCCATAACCGAAGAAGAGTACATCGGTTACGTAGAGCAGGTGCTCTTCTGAATAGCCCAACCCGGCATCCAGAAGGACTCCCCAGCCTGGGGTCTCGTAAGCCGGAACAGAGACATCCTGGACCAGCTGTCTCTAGAGGAGGACGCGCACCTCACAGAGGAGGTGTGCGAGAACTTCCGGCAGCTGGCCAAACTCGGTGGGTCGCTCCAAGTGAGCCCGGGACTATCCTCCCACCGTCTGCTTTTGTGGACGGCGTGCAGCCTCCCCTTCCAACGAGGGGTCGGAGAAAGAGGAAGAAGCATGCGATCGTCCCGGCGATCGCTCTGGGGAAGTGCGCACTCGTCCCCGCCTCCCTCTACGCCGAGGTACAGGAGAATTCTCCGGCTGTACCCGAGGTCTTCTGCGCAGCTAAGCTGCCTCCCCAGGCAGCTTCACCCGCCCAAAGAACACGCCGGACCCCCGTGCAGCCCGAGGGGGCGCTTCCGCTGCCTGCAGGTCCACCTCCTGAGGCACGCCCTACGCCTCCACCTGCTGCAGTCACTGCATCCCAAAAGGCGGTCCCCGGCTACTCCCGCTACCCTCGCCTCTAAGTTCTTCACCCTCCAGGGGCTATATTGGAGGGTGATAACTGAACCCGCCAGTCGGGACTCCTCAGAGGAGGACCGGCTTGCCGCGCAGCTGCAGCGAGACTTCAACGCTTTCTCTCCCGCCTCTCCGGCGGAGGACTTGGAGAGGATAGCAGAGGGTCTCCGGGAACTGATCGAGCTCCGGAGAACTCCGGATCCAACGCCCGAGCAACCCCCTCGGCCTGCAGACCCGGCGCTCGAGCAGGCGCTCCCTCAGCCTGCGCTTCCCGAGCAGGCGCTCCCTCAGCCTGCGCTTCCCGAGCAGGCGCTCCCTCAGCCTGCGCTTCCCGAGCAGGCGCTCCCTCAGCCTGCAGTACCCGTCATGCCCTCACGGGACCTACCGGTCCTGCCGTCTGCACAACCCGAGCAGCCGCCTACGCTGACTCCAGGGCAGTTGGAGCAGCCGCATCCACTACCTGCAGTGCAGCCGGAGCAGCCTTCTCCGGTGCCGCCGGTGGCTCCAGGACCCGTGCGGTCGCCGCTGCCGCTGCCTGAGCAGCCACTTTCACTGCTACCTGCTACTCCCGGACAGGCGGCCCCGCTGCCTGCAGCCCCTGCTCAGCCCGAGCAGGCGCTCCCTCAGCCTGCCTCCCGGCCGCCTGTCTACTCACCTGTACCGTCGCCTTCCCTTTCTGACGTGCCCGGAGAGGCACGCCTTGGGGAGGGGGTCCCCGCGGGTGAACGGCCGCCTCGGCTTGCGCCTCCAGAGCCTACAGCTCCCGTGGTCGAGTCGTCATGTCCGCCAGCAGCTCCCACACCCGAGGCGCTCCCTGTGCCGGCAGCTCCCGCTCCTGTTCTGGCTTCCCCTAGGACTCTTATGCCCTCACCCCGGCGAACTCGACCCCGACCAGGGGACGGTATGTCTGTGTCCCGTAAGGGGAGGGGGCACCGACATAGAGCTGGGGTCCCTCTCGCCCAGCCTCCTGCTTCGCTCCCTCTGCCGGCTCCGCGGCGATCGCCTGCAGTTCCCCCCGCTCTAGCGCGGCGGAGGATGTCGCCGCCTGTTGCGGCTCCCTCCCCCTCCTGATCTGTCTTTCCGCCTTCCCTATCCTGTGTCAGATCTTGTCTTACGTCTTGTCTTTAGCCGTGTTTTGTGCCTCGGTCCTGTTCCCTGTCCTTCGTTGATTATTCCGTTCTTCTGTTCCAGGTCCCGTTTCCCTCGTCCCGTCCGTCGCCTCCTCCTGGGCGCCCCCGGTGAAGCGCGCCTTTAGGGGGGGGGGGCTCTGTCATGCCCGGCTCGTCCGCTCCTCGTGTGTGCCACGCCCCCTGCGTACCCACGTGTTCTTCCCTGATCGTCTCCTGCTGTGTCTGATTACTTTGATTGGTCTTGTTCTGTTTTAAGTCCTGGTCTTACCTGTGGTCCTCGTCCGTCATTGATGTTAGTCAGTGTCTGTTGTCTCCTGCCCCGGTTCCCGTAAATAAATCCCCGTTTTCCCTGAGTCCTGCCTACCTTGCCTGCTTCCTGCCCGCTCGCTTGCTCGCTCGCCTTACCCCCGGTCAGCAAGCGTGACACACAGCGTCAGTCATAACAAATAAAGGACCATTCATTATACAATTACTGCATGCAAAAGGAATCTTTGAAAGTTAGGTCCGCAAGGGCTTAGTCCTACTTGTTATGATTTATTGCTTACAGTTTAGTATTTATTTAATAATACTTTTATTAAATTCCCTAGGTTTGTTGCTTGTATTTGTAGTATTTCATGTTTGTATCATGTGTTGCTGTATATTGTCTCATCTTTCACTTGTACTATGTGTGGTCTTATGTTAAATCCTTATTACTTGCACATAAGTCTATGTGCATAACTCCTTTTTGCTTGTGTTTTGTCACTTACTACTATATTCCTCTATATAGATGACAATTAATGACAATTAAACCCTATTTGACTTTACTTGAGTTCACAGGCAGCCATTGGCATGAATGAGGTCATTATATTTTTATTCATGGTTATGCACAGCAAAGCACAAAACAAACATTACATTTACAAAATAAAGTATGCGTTTACATAGATTTTACATAGTTTTTACATAGGTTCACATAAGTGTGTTGGTAACACAACAGAGATTTAAATGGTTTTGATGCAAGCAATGGCATTAATAATACTATCATAAATCAGACATTTAAAATGATTAATAAAATGAACTTTACATGCAGCAGGACCTAATGTATTACAGTGTATATGTTCATCCTTCTTGTCATATTGACATTTTAGACTCAAAAATACATGTGTACAGAAATACAGGACAAATAAAAATCATTCCTTCAAAAAAATCATTAGATTTTTTCTTTAACGAATGACTGGAACTGTAAGAACAGGACAGTAGGCAGGGAGGATTAATGTGTTATGAGCTGGGTGATTAGGAGCAAGGATTCTCACACTACGCTGTTCTTAACTTTCTCAAAAACCTGCCTCACCCTGGCTGCTGGTGTGCATCCTTCTCGCACGATAGTAATGTCACCTGTAATCATTAAAAGCTCAGTTAATACCGGTCAATCACTGGGATTTTGGGATTTTCATTTTTGTGGAGACACCATTTGAGGTTAAGAGGGCAACATTGTAATAAGTTTTTACCTTCATCTATTTTCAAGCAGTTGACCACAGTGGATGCAACTACTTCGTTGGACTTTCCATCACAGAGGACCCCTTGAATCTTGTGCCCTAAGCGGCTATAAATTGGAGATATTATTAGACAATTCTTTCAGAACCGCAATAAAGCATGACTATTAGTATAACAGTAACACCACAGTCAGATTAACACCCCACATGCTGGGAACTTATTGAAACTTACTTGATAACCATATCATGGTGGGTGCTGTCAGGCTCACCACTGGGATTGGCTGATGTGATTGCCAGGGGTCCGGTAATGTTGCACAGGTGCCCTGTCACAGTGTGGTCAGGCACCCGGATCATGATGCTGTCATTGGTGCCAACGCGGTCATAAGCTGGCCCAAGACCTGCACAATCACAAGTTCCCTTAATGGTAGCACTAAAGCTGGCACTAGTATTATATATCCCTTAAAGACCAATAAACAGAGCTATGTGAAAATGAAACAAAATTGCTGGCAGTGGTAGATTAATCTTACCCAGCTTGAAGAGCCAGTCGCCTTTTGGAACAATACAACTGATTCCTCCCGGGTAAACATTTCTCATGAATTCCCAGAGCAGGGGGCTGAAGGGTGGCTTGGCCGCTACCAGCTGCTCCACATTGGAGATGCAGATACAGATGGGCTTTTCTGCTGGGCGGTCCTGATGGTAGAAGCACTCAAATTTCAATACACCTACGTATATGGGAATTGCCTTGTGCCCTTTGCTTTCTGGCCCCCACCATGCTCAAGATAACCAGCAGAAGATGTATGAATGGATATATAGCAGTGTTTCTCGGGAACTCAGAGGCGGTCCATGTTTTTGCTCCTTCCCAGCTCCCAGTAGGAGCAAAAACCTGGACTGTCTGCAGGTCCCCGAGGACTTGATTAGAAAACACTGATATATAGGAAACTTCAGTTTCAGTGTCTGTCATCTGATTTATGATACATCCATGCTGCTTTACCTGGGATTTCCCTGTAGTACAATCAATGGTTTGAGTGATACAAGAATTCCAACAGGGCATCTCTATAAGTGTCAGTTGTTCTGTTCTCCTGTTGACCATACCTTAATGTTGTAGATTTTTTCAATGGCATGAGGGTTTTTGCAGGAGGCCGCCAGAGCATACACAGTGTCAGTCGGGATGCCACACACACCACTCTGATCCAGAAGATCAGCTATTATGATCAGCCCACTCGTTAGTCGAGAGTCGGCCAGGGGGCACGGAGGATCCAGTGCTGCTTCCATTTTCTTCGCATTCTGGAACGATCAGTGGGGTTACCTGTCGGGGTTTCCCTGCCCCAGAAGTCAATCTAATTGGACAAGACTTCGGTAGACACTCACCTTGAAGACAGGGGGCCCAACGGGCAATAGGTTTCCAGAGAAGATGCAGTTGACGAGGGAGGACAGAGCTCCGTAAAAACATACGATGGAGAACACTGACAGCATGGCGACTGCAAAGAAAACCATCCGAGGTTGTTATTGAGCATCCCGTCATATACAAATGTGTGACATACCTGGGTAACATTTGCTGCTACCATGGTCATGCACCCACTGGGTAATCTCTGCACTCCTTACTTTCCAGTTGATAGGGCAGCCTGCCAAGTGTAGAAAGGAGGAAACACACCAGGATGACCTCCATCACAGTAGTCGTGGAAAGCAGAACGAGATTCCTGTAGGTACCTTTGTATAGAGAGGGCAGAGACCAGCTTAGCGGCAAATCAAACTGTCTATTTAAGCACTGTTCCCGTAAATCCCAACAATCACGCCACGTACCGTAAATCCTTAAAATGGGGCACATTGCTTAATTCCACTGCTTTGTCTGCAAACAAAAATGCTTACCTATAAGCATTAAGAATCCATTTGCTACAAGGAAGGCAATCGCCCCAGCAGTAAAGCCGTAGGCAGCATCAGAAGTGATACCCAGCAGAGGACCTACAACAGGCAGCAGGTTATATTAGTTGATGTATGTCATATTGATATTGACATTGATATTCTTGTAATATATGCTACTACCCAACACAGGACTCACCTGCAAAACGATACCATGTCCATGCAGCCCAGATAGCTGCATAGAAGGAGGGAATGACTGAGCCAAAGCGCCGGCCTCCATAGATTTGTAACCGGCTCACATAGACCTGGATGATTGCTCCTGCAATAAGCACCCAGGGCACAGTTAGGTGCAGGAATGATCGGTCCACTGAGATACTGTGGATGGCGGACATAGCTGCCAAGCCATTGGTAATGTAGAACAGAGCATCGGGTAGGTCTGCAACACTGTGATGGGATGGACTCTGATGTTCATCTGTGCCTTTGCTTCTCTTCAGAAAGTCCAGTGTATTTTGGAGGTGTTCAGTCAGCTGAGGTCCTACTGGAATCAGTGACTTCTCTGCAATGGTGTTGATCAGACGGGTGAAGGTGCCGTAGAGGGAAATCACGGTAAAGATGGAGCACGCCACCCCGAAGAAGATGTAGTACCCATCAAGAGGGATTTGGGATACAGTGGAGATGGTGAGTAGGAGGAAGCCTGCATTATGTACCAGCTCTAGTGTGTCCATATTTAGACATAGCATGCATAGAACAATGGCAGAGGCCACAAAGAACCAGTCACCCACCATTGCTGCTCGTGACTCAGTGCTCACTATCCTTCCCATCAGTGAAGATAGCACAAATTCCTCCCAGGCCTTCACCAGCCAGTAAGTGCAATGAAGACCAAATTTTGTCAGATGGTAGCAGTCTTGCCGAAGGTAGGCATAGTAGCTGGAGAGGAGCTGCGCTACAGAGATGATGGAGACCCAGGCAACTGCAACAGTGAAGAATTTTATGTAGCCGAAGCAGTAGAAGGCAAAGATGAAAGGCGAGATGGTGTCACAGAAGAATCCCAGGGCCATGGGCTCAGCATACTTGGTATTCTTTTTCTTCTCTTGACCCAGGCTCTTGGCAGTTTTGGCATTGGCTGTGCCAAGCAGGAGCACGTTGAAGAGTGGACTTCCAAACCCCTTGAGTACATATCGTTGAGCTAAGCCTTTAATTAGCAGGGAACCTGACCCATAAATGGCAAAGAGCAGGATGAGGAGCTCCAGAACCCCGGAGACCACTAAGGCCCATTTGCCCACCACCCCCACTGCCTCAAAGATCAGGGTGGCCGTGATAGCACCAAATACAAAAGGCATGATGTAGTTGACAGTGGCAGAGCAAAAAGCTAAGATAAAGGACATGATGATATAAGGAATCAGACCTGCAATGGCAGATTCCCTGACAGGGGGCGATAACAACCCCATATTCAAAGACAAACTAAAATTTTCAGCAGCTGAAGTGTTGCTTTGAGGTTCACTGGAACCAAGGAAAATCCGGGTAGCGCCATAGCTGGCCCAGAGTGCCGCATAGCCAACAAAGGCGGTCCCGCTTAAATGGTCATACTTTCGGAATGACAGCAGGCCTGCCACCATTTGACACACGCCGCCTATGAGGATCAGATGAACACCTGTGTACATACAACACACATATAGACACTGTTACACATTTACAGGAAACACAACCTTACCAATTATGAGGAAGCTACGAGGAAGCAATCTGCCTCATTTCTTAACCACTGTGTTCTTTATTGTCCAGTGAGGTATACCTGCTAGGATGTGTTCCACCCCCTGAGCTGGAACACCAGTCTGCGCCCCACTGAAGTTCTGCAGGAGCACCAGGAAGGCACTGATCCCATTAGCCATAAGGCCAAGCACTCCTGGTTCACCATAAAAACTTGCCGGAAAGCCCTCGGCGGCTGCCATGTGGCCTGTTCTAAACAGAAAATCTGCAAACAATAGAAGCCGATCATATTGGTTCAGAACGTTACATAAATTGACATATTCTTTGAAAAGTTATCTCATTCTATGAAGCTAGGTCATACTCAGTTTATCTAAGAAATACTGACTCAACCTATATATGTCTGCGTGTGTGTGTGTGTGTGTGTGTGTGTGTGTGTGTGTGTGTGTGTGTGTGTGGATTATGTTTATATTTCATTGTGGGTGACCCCACAATGTAATAAAAATCTGTTATGTTGACATTGTGGGGTCTGTGATCTTTGAAAGTGATCAAAAGTCTCATATTTTATTTGATAAATAGTGATTAAAGTTAGGGCTGGGTAGAGGTCCCCACAAAGATATAATTACAAACCCGTATGTGTGTGTGTGTGTGTATATATATATATATATATCTATTCTAGATATATTGTTTAATGGGACATTAAAACCTACTATTAAATTCAAAGGTTCATAATTTTTCCTAAAACTAAGGAGAGTTTCTCAAACTTTAAAATCTCCAAAGAAGAGTGGGGTGAAGATGTTTGTTAGCAACATCAAATACAATGCTAGGAGCGCCCTCTATGCAAATGTTAGGGTAATGACATGCTAGCAAGAAAACCATGTCTCAGTTTTCCAGTTTTGTGTCATGGATAAAGTCATTTGAAGCATACAGTCTTATATTTTCAAATAATCTGGTATTTTGGAAGCATAACTTGCAAACAATAAAAATAAAAAATGAACCTTATCACCAGTCAATGTGCAGGGGCACACATTTTATTCAAATGTTTTAATGAGTGTAGCAATTTTTCCCAAATTAATTTTCGAAAATAAATGTATTATATATAATAAAATATAATTAAATATATCTAAGTATTTTTGAAAGCACATTGTTATCCTCTTTTCAGTCATTTAATACACACACTATATGCTGTAAGCTGTCTCAAAGTTAAATATTGGCATGAAAAAGTTTTTTAAAGTGAAAGTTAAAGTAACTGTTTATTGTCTGGTGTCTTTTTCACTATAGTAACATAACACTGGTGATGCTAATTGTGGCCCAATAGAACCTGGGCAGAGCAGCAGTCATAAACCCTTTCTTATTATAAGACAGGAAAGCTCACTGGCCCTGGCTTCATTATCCAGCTCCTCATATCCCAGGCCAGAACATTACAGGACCGGGGAGCCAGTTCTTATGGCATGACCAAGTAGGAGGTACCACTCACCTGCTAGAGGCACACACATCTGGTAAAATGACCTATACCACAGCAATAAACACTATAGCACCTGGGAAGTCCAGAATAAGGGAAGATACACACATACAATATCTGCACTGGCCTTGCTTTGACTGACAGTAGTTAATCTAATTAATGTCACCAGTATGCTGAGACACACAGAGGTACCCTTACAAAAGTGCGTAACGGACAACCATTAACACAGAAAAAGTCTATTGAGAGACTACATCCTATGATTTACCTTTATATATGAAGTAGCAGAGTGTGTTTTATTAAAGATGAACGTACCTGGTGGAGATTGGAGCTCAGAGTATCACCATGAACTGGGGAGATGTCGCCGGTGTTTTCCTTATAGGACATGCCCATTGGGAGGAGGAGAAGTGCCGATGCCCTCCCCCCCCCGCCTCCTGCCACTCACAGACCCACCCAAGACTGGATCATCACCTTAACACACAATGAACTTCCTGCAAAAAAAAAACCCCATACTTATTAACATATCATTCTGTGAAAAAAAAGGGTTAAGGAAATTCCAGCTTGCTGTTTTTTTGTGCGTTCAGTTAGTGGCAATTGGAGGCCGGCGGCTATATAAAGGCAGAAGTGACCTCACCTGAGCACCAGCTGCATCCTCGTTCAAGACCTCTCTAAGAAACGAGACAGGAGGCTGAAAAGGGACCGGAGACGACTGACGAGACACAAGCCAGCGAGAACGCTCTGACCAACTTACGTCATGCTTTTGATAATCCAGGCAAGCACCCAAAATGGAGCCTTTTAAGTGAAATTCTTGATTTAGCTATGTGAATTTATATACATATATATATATAAAATACATATATATATATATATATATATATATATATATTAATTAATTATATACATTCATATACTATTTGTATTCATTGGGAATTAGAGCTGGCAATGCATGTAGACACCGTCAAATGTCTAGGGAGGCACAGTCTGCGCGGGAAATATTTTGGTCACTGTTAGGCTAGAGAATGTGTGACTCTGAGGCTGGACTAGAGACTGGAAGACTTCTCAAAATAAGAGGTTGTGTCTAACAATTATTGTATTATCATGCCATTCAAAAAAGTTTGCAAATTGCTACATAATTGGACTGGAGCAGAACAATTTCGATTTGAAGAAATAGCATTGGCAGCGTCATAAGAGTTTCATCCCCAGTCAACACGTCGGTTCAAGGACTCAGATAATACTTATTGCCTCTGTAGATAATAGCTGCCAGATAATGGCTCTCAGCCATCCGGCTGCTAAGTTCAGCCGGTTGCCAGATAGGTCTCAAAAATTAGTTTCTCGGCTGGCAAGAATAGTGCAGGTGTAGTATTGCCAGTGCTGAGTTGACTGCTGTCTCTTTCAGAGATCTTGCCGGTGCGTGCCTACCATCCGGAGGCTGCATGTATCTGCCCTGGAAGGTTAGTTCGCCTTGTCGTTAATCCTGCCATCCTGCCCAGGCCTTTAGTCTCCCCTTTGTAATTCTTAGCCGACCCGTATCCGTACCACTCACATAAGGAGCTATACTGCTTTGTCAACAAGCGGGTCTAGCCATACACATCTGCCTGCAATGAATGTTCTTTTTGTTCCGGAAAAGAAACACCCCCCGCAATCTTGCCAGTGGACTTTCCCATGCAGTGAGCCACCTTTTCACCCCACCCCCTGTTTTTTTTTTTTTTTTTGCAGTGGCTGAACGCCCAGGCCCAGAGGAAACGGTGACTGCCAGCTTTGCCGCATTCATCCACGGCCTGCAGCCGGAGCAGCTGACGCAAAAAGTGTTGCAGCGGAGCAAGAGGATGGCGCTGGACAGCATTGGCGTGGGCATCGTCGGCAGCACCACCTATGTGTTTCAGCTGGTCCTGCAGCACTGCCAGGTAAGGTGCCGAGGAGTGTGGGAGAGCAAAGAAAAGCCAGTAATAATAGACTGTTTAGGATCACTTCTGCAGTTTAAAGAAGGTTAGGGGGAAAAGTGTCAGGAAACAGTCTGGCTGCATAGTTGCTTAACTATAATATTTTAAGATGTATGGCGTACTAACATCAGAGAGATAACATGTATCACCCACTATGCAAATGAAATTAATGGTGTAGCATTTTAGGAATATTTGAGGGACACGAGTGTAGACATGGCAACAGTCGGCGTCTGACGCTTGTAAGCACAGGTCACCTAAATCCTGTGTTGTCACCCTCACAGCAAATGTACGCCCCCGATCACAGCAGCTCAGTCTACGGCCGCCCAGGCACTAAGCTTTCTCCAACGCTGGCTGCCTTAGTCAACGGAGTGGCAGTAAGTGTCGACAGTGACATGAATAATATTACATTTTGGGCTTACTAAATAAGCTTAAAAATCACGTTTAATCACGTATTCACACGGGTGCCTTCCTCACACCCTGCTGAGATTTAAACGGCAATGCCTTCAAGAGTAGCATGGTGGCGCAATGCTTACAGTACCTCACACTTCTTGGACCAGGGTTCGAGTCAGGGAACCATATATGGGGAGTTTGCATGTTCTCCCTGTGTTCTTGTAGGGTTTCCTTTGGGTTTCTTCCATAGTACAAAAACATAATGAAGTTAATTGGAGTTGCTAAAATGACCCATATTGTGTGTGAGTGAGCCCTGTCATGGGTTGGTGCCCCATTCTGGGTTGTTCCCTGCCTTGTGCCCATAGACTCCAGGCGCCCCTGCAACCATGAATAGGACAAATGGCTTCAAAAAATGGATGGATGCCTTAAAGAACATAAACTATTTAAAATAGGATGTAGATATGGTGCTAAAAAGTTGTGAGAATCCAGGTTTAGCATAACTCATACTAAAGGATTCTAATGAAGAGCTTCTCCAGTTAGCCTAATAGCATGTTTCCAGGATTCATTCCGAGTGCATGACTGCATCATGAAATGTGTCCTGACTGCTTGTCTTCCTGGGCACAGAGTGGTCCTGCTGCAGCTCTTCATGTCTTCTGAGAAAAGCTTTTGGCTGTTAGTGTGGGATCAGTCTGGGGTGGGAGTGGGAGAGCAGGACTGTTTGTGAGCCTGGATCACAGTTTGACAGCCAGACCTTCTAACCATGCCTTAAAATACAAGCGACTTAACTGGGAATGTGGACTGGGGAAATTATATTATCCGCAGTGCTAGAGCATGTCTGCTTTGTCCTAAATGTTGCTCGTGCCCTGCAGTCTCACTCCATGGACTTTGACGACACCTGGCACCCAGCCACCCATCCCTCGGGCGCCGTGCTACCCGCCCTCCTGGCCATCAGTGACATGCTACCCAGAAACAGCAAGCCTAGCGGGATGGACCTGCTGATAGCATTCAACGTGGGCATTGAGATCCAGGGCAGGCTGCTACGGTTCTCCAACGAGGCCCAGAACATCCCCAAGAGGTCAGTTTCCTGTTCAGGCTTAGTTGGGCAGCCAACCAATGAGTCAGTCAATTACAAGACAAAGTTGAGGCCACTACTTAAGCTGGGAGAAAATGATTCACCCACATCAGACTTCTCAATGCTCTGACGGACTGGGGTCAATTTGTCCCCAAAACAACTGTAACTGGAGTCTGAAAGAAGGCCTATGCATAGCCGTATGTGCCTGAAAATTGGTCCTAATGCCTTTTCTTAATTCAGCTCTCTTTCTTAAATGTGCATATGGCTCGGCTGATTTCACAAAAACTGCATTCACACACAGACATATGGAAGGACATCATTTCTGAGTTGTGTTTTTGTTTGTTTTGTGCTGACGTGACTAAATGAACGCTAATGTGTTATTTCCTGTAAAAGTACCTTAAATATTGAAGCTGGTGCAGAAAAAAAGAGAAATGACTCCACCAGAGCCCAATGCTCACAGAGTGGCTGTTTGCACAGCTACGTGCCGGTACCCAGGTCTCCAGTGGGTCTTTAGCTGTTTCCATCTCCCAGCAGGTTCCACCCCCCCACTGTGGTGGGCCCCATGGGAAGTGCTGCAGCCTGCGCTCGCCTCCTGTCCCTGGACCGCATTCAGTGCAGCCACGCCTTGGCTATAGCTGCATCCCTGGCGGGGGCACCCATGGCAAATGCGGCCACGCAGTCCAAGCCTCTTCACATCGGCAATGCATCGCGACAGGGCCTAGAGGCTGCGTTCCTGGCATCGCGTGGCTTGCAGGCTAGTTCCCTGATGCTGGACTCCGTTCCTGGAGTGTCTGGCTTCAGTGCCTTCTATGAGGACTATGCTCCTCAACCGTTGCCTTCCCCCGAGGAGGTGGAACCCTCGTTCCTGCTGGAAGAGCAGGACATGGGCTTCAAGCGCTTCCCTGCCCACCTGGGCATGCACTGGGTGGCCGACGCGGCTGCCTCCATCCACAAGCAGCTGGTCGGCTCCCACAACGGTAACTTCAACCCAGCATTCATCCAAGACATCCTGCTGAGGATCCCTCCCTCCAAGTACATCAATAGGCCATTCCCTGAGTCCGAGCATGAGGCCCGCCATTCATTCCAGTTCAACGCCTGCACAGCTCTGCTGGACGGGGAAGTGACCGTGCAATCCTTCCACCCCGTCAGTCTCCGGCGACCCGAGCTGCACACTCTGCTGTCCCGGGTGCGTGTTGAGCACCCCAATGACAACTCCGCCAACTTCGACCTCATGTATGCAGAGGTGTTAGTGACGCTGGTCAATGGGGACGTTCTCAAAGGCCGTTGTAACACGTTCTATGGGCACTGGCGCAACCCCCTCACCGACAACAGCCTGCAAAGAAAGTTCCGATCCAATGCTGGTGCCGTGCTGTCTTCAGATAAGGTCGAGGGACTGATAGAAATTGTAGACAGGCTAGAGCAACTCGAAGACTGCAGCCCTCTCCTCGCTCAGCTTCAGTAGTATGACTGTCCAGGAGGTGGAGGCGGAGAACCAAACTGAATGTAGTACATCAGCTTTATGTAGTAAGCATTTTCTACTAATACAACAGGCATAGCTGTAATTGAGGACAAAGCCTCCTGCACATCAACTTTAAATGAGACTGTGTGTCACTTAAAGTAATTTTACTGAAGGATTTTTTCGCAATATTGTATATACTTATAATAAGTTGTATCAGCACATAAAAATTCTGTGATCCAAGTTTGAAGGGCTCCCCTTCCCAATGGATGAATGGCATGAAGAATAATGAAATTATTTAAAGATGATTGATCATGCTGTTTGCATTCTGCATAATGTTAAATGTTTGTCATAATGTTACAATATATTCTTGGGCTTTGTACAAGATGTCAATCAGCCATTCATAGCATTAACGAACACCATTCAATGTGTTTACTATCAACTCCAGATTCAAGTGTAATTATGTAATTATTAATTATTAAGTACCAAGTATTCATAATTTATATAATTTGTAATCTATTTATGTAAATACCAAACTATAATCATATTGCTTGTTGCAGTGTTGAGTGAATATTGGTGAATTTTTGAATTGGGGACTACGTAAAATTCACAGTCTGAATCATATTTGGTAAAAATGGATTTGAAATGGGGGGTGGCATGGTGGTGCAGTGGTTAGCACTGTTGCCTCACACCTCTGGGACCCGGGTTCAAGTCTCCGCCTGGGTCACATGTGTGTGGAGTTTGCATGTTCTCCCCATGTCGTCGTGGGGTTTCCTCCAGGTACTCCGATTTCCCCCCCCACAGTCCAAAAACATGCTGAGGCTAATTGAAGTTGCTAAATTGCCCATAGGTGTGCATGTGAGAGTGAATGGTGTGTGAGTATGCCCTGCGATGGGCTGGCCCCCCATCCTGGGTTGTTCCCTGCCTTGTGCCCATTGCTTCCGGGATAGGCTCCGAACCCCCCGCGACCCAGTAGGATAAGCAGCTTGGAAAATGGATGGATGGATGGATTTGAAATGAGTATCTAGACAGTAACCATGAGACACAGACCCAGTCAGGCTAGGGCTAAGATTCAGGTTGCTTTATTCATACCCGTAGGTAAATTTAGCTTACAGGAATAGTCGGCATGCATATAACCAGCAAACAACCCCAAGCCTGCTCTTTGCATCGCTCGCCCGTGCAATCGCCCTCTTAACCAGCTGCGATCGTGACACGACATAAGTATAATTATCTAATCACATGCATAAAATAATATTTGATAAAATACATAAGATCACATGTATAAAATACTATTAGAAAATATATGAGGAAGTATGCACTGCCTCTTTTCCTTGCCCAACTATAGTCGCATTGTTCAGCTGAATAACGTACACGGGAACAAAGCTATTCTCTATCATGTGCCTCTTAGTTCTGCCCTTCGGAATTGGATAATGTTTGTTATTAAAGTATATTAAAGCTGTTATGTTAGGATGCTAAGATATACTTACATGCTACTTATGAATGTTCTATAAATGCATTATAAAGGTATTATAAAGGTGCTGTTAATATAAAGCACTAGCATAACTTTTTTTATACAGGGGCAATAGATTGGGTAACTTTATGAAATTAAATATTACTGTATTTACTCATTCAGGTATTATTTTACAGACGATTTCATTTGAAAATCTGTAAAAACATTAATTGTTAAAAATATGCAACAATAAAGAGGAAATTAGGATGAGAGGAAATACATCAAAGCACCATAAGGATAATCAATTTCATTCATAATCAGTATAATTCAAAATCCTAGTTAAGAGTTTGCCAGATGATGGTGCTGTTATGGGACATCAGCCTCATCCCTTACTGATAAAAGCTTCTTTCTCTGGTCACACAGTCATGGCTTCGGTCCATACCTAGGTCTTGGATCAAAGCAATCTTCTACAACACTGCAGATCGGGTAACCTGTCAGCCATCCAGAAATTCCCGCGCTTCGAGCAGAGCTGCACACTTAAAATAGAGTCCAAGAGACATCTTGCAAAATGCATCACACTCTTACAAACTACATGAGGATACTCAGTATAAGTATATAATAGTGTGGACCAAGGTCAGTAACAGAACCTGTCTGTACTATGAACAACGGCAGTCTGCTGTCTTGACATGGAGATGCAGTTCACAGATTTCTACAAAGGCTGGACTATTGCCATTCAACATGTAAGACTCCAGTGGAGGGCAACACCAATTTTTGTGATACTGTAAACCTCTATCTGTAAGCTCCACGTTAAATGCAGTACTAAGTAAAAACGGGGTTTGAAGCGGGGGGAAAGGGGGGCTGGTATCCCCTTGTCATTCAGTACCAGTTGCCGGTACTCCCCCTGTCATTCAGTTCCAGGTGCCAGTACTCCCCCTGTCATTCAGTACCAGGTGCTAGTACTCCCTTTGTCATTCAGTACCAGGTGTTGGTAGTCCCCCTGTCATTCAGTTCCAGGTGCCGGTACTCCCCTTGTCATTCAGTACCAGGTGCCGGTACTCCCCCTGTCGTTCAGTACCAGGTGCCGGTACTCCCCGTTTCATTCAGTACCAGGTGCCGGTACTCCCCTTGTCATTCAGTACCAGGTGCCGGTACTCCCCTTGTCATTCAGTACAAGGTGCCGGTACTCCCCCTGTCGTTCAGTACCAGGTGCCGGTACTCCCCCTGTCGTTCAGTACCAGGTGCCGGTACTCCCCCTTTCATTCAGTACCAGGTGCCGGTACTCCCCGTTTCATTCAGTACCAGGTGCCGGTACTCCCCTTGTCATTCAGTACCAGGTGCCGGTACTCCCCTTGTCATTCAGTACAAGGTGCCGGTACTCCCCCTGTCGTTCAGTACCAGGTGCCGGTACTCCCCCTGTCGTTCAGTACCAGGTGCCGGTACTCCCCCTTTCATTCAGTACCAGGTGCCGGTACTCCCCTTGTCATTCAGTACCAGGTGTCAGTACTCCACTTGTCATTCAGTACCAGGTGCCGGTACTCCCCCTTTCATTCAGTACCAGGTGCCGGTACTCCCCCTTTCATTCAGTGCCAGGTGCCGGTACTCCCCTTGTCATTCAGTACCAGGTGCCGGTACTCCCCTTGTCATTCAGTACCAAGTGCCGGTACTCCCTTTGTCATTCAGTACCAGGTGCTAGTACTCCCTTTGTCATTCAGTACCAGGTGCCCGTACTTTTTACTGAGAGGTACTAGTATTCTGAAGACGAACACAAAGAGTTGCTGGTACCGTGTGTAACTGATTACTGGTCCACTTCAAGCACCTGGATAAAAAGGAACAGTATAACATCTTTCCCATTGCGTGATATTCTGGCCATCCTTGTAAACATCCTGGAGAGACAGAAAGTGTCAGGGCATTTAAAAAGTCTTTCATTAATCCTAATGTCAGAGGTCTATTTGTATGAGCAGAAAGCATATCTTGAGTCAGTTTACACCAATGATTAAAGGTCTGGGAGGAATGAAAGGCCTTTCTGTAACTGGGCAGTGGCTCTGTCTTTTGAGTCTGGCAGACTGGGTGAAAGGAGCGGAACTCTGACCAATAAGGGGGTGGGGTGGTTAACAGACATCCCATGCCGTCGAGGGTCATTCAGTACCAGGTGCCGGTACTCCACTTGTCATTCAGTACCAGGTGCCGGTACTCCCCCTGTCGTTCAGTACCAGGTGCCGGTACTCCCCCTGTCGTTCAGTACCAGGTGCCGGTACTCCCCTTGTCATTCAGTACCAGGTGCCGGTACTCCCCTTGTCATTCAGTACAAGGTGCCGGTACTCCCCCTGTCGTTCAGTACCAGGTGCCGGTACTCCCCCTGTCGTTCAGTACCAGGTGCCGGTACTCCCCCTTTCATTCAGTACCAGGTGCCGGTACTCCCCTTGTCATTCAGTACCAGGTGCCGGTACTCCCCTTGTCATTCAGTACCAGGTGTCAGTACTCCACTTGTCATTCAGTACCAGGTGCCGGTACTCCCCCTTTCATTCAGTACCAGGTGCCGGTACTCCCCCTTTCATTCAGTGCCAGGTGCCGGTACTCCCCTTGTCATTCAGTACCAGGTGCCGGTACTCCCCTTGTCATTCAGTACCAAGTGCCGGTACTCCCTTTGTCATTCAGTACCAGGTGCTAGTACTCCCTTTGTCATTCAGTACCAGGTGCCAGTACTTTTTACTGAGAGGTACTAGTATTCTGAAGACGAACACAAAGAGTTGCTGGTACTGTGTGTAACTGATTACTGGTCTACTTCAAGCACCTGGATAAAAAGGAACAGTATAACATCTTTCCCATTGCGTGATATTCTGGCCATCCTTGTAAACATCCTGGAGAGACAGAAAGTGTCAGGGCATTTAAAAAGTCTTTCATTAATCCTAATGTCAGAGGTCTATTTGTATGAGCAGAAAGCATATCTTGAGTCAGTTTACACCAATGATTAAAGGTCTGGGAGGAATGAAAGGCCTTTCTGTAACTGGGCAGTGGCTCTGTCTTTTGAGTCTGACAGACTGGGTGAAAGGAGCGGAACTCTGACCAATAAGGGGGTGGGGTGGTTAACAGACATCCCATGCCGTCGAGGGTCATTCAGTACCAGGTGCCGGTACTCCACTTGTCATTCAGTACCAGGTGCCGGTACTCCCCCTGTCATTCAGTTCCAGGTGCCGGTACTCCCCCTGTCATTCAGTACCAGGTGCCGGTACTCCCCCTGTCGTTCAGTACCTGGTGCCGGTACTCCCCCTTTCGTTCAGTACCAGGTGCCGGTACTCCCCCTGTCGTTCAGTACCAGGTGCCGGTACTCCCCCTGTCGTTCAGTACCAGGTGCCGGTACTCCCCCTGTCGTTCAGTACCAGGTGCCGGTACTCCCCCTGTCATTTAGTACCAGGTGCCAGTACTCCCCCTTTCATTCAGTACCAGGTGCCGGTACTCCACTTGTCATTCAGTACCAGGTGCCGGTACTCCCCCTTTCATTCAGTACCAGGTGCCGGTACTCCCCTTGTCATTCAGTACCAGGTGCCGGTACTCCCCTTGTCATTCAGTACCAAGTGCCGGTACTCCATTTGTCATTCAGTACCAAGTGCCGGTACTCCCTTTGTCATTCAGTACCAGGTGCTAGTACTCCCTTTGTCATTCAGTACCAGGTGCCAGTACTTTTTACTGAGAGGTACTAGTATTCTGAAGACGAACACAAAGAGTTGCTGGTACCGTGTGTAACTGATTACTGGTCCACTTCAAGCACCTGGATAAAAAGGAACAGTATAACATCTTTCCCATTGCGTGATATTCTGGCCATCCTTGTAAACATCCTGGAGAGACAGAAAGTGTCAGGGCATTTAAAAAGTCTTTCATTAATCCTAATGTCAGAGGTCTATTTGTATGAGCAGAAAGCATATCTTGAGTCAGTTTACAAAAATGATTAAAGGTCTGGGAGGAATGAAAGGCCTTTCTGTAACTGGGCAGTGGCTCTGTCTTTTGAGTCTGGCAGACTGGGTGAAAGGAGCAGAACTCTGACCAATAAGGGGGTGGGGTGGTTAACAGACATCCCATGCCGTCGAGGGTGCCTCCGTATCAGAACAGTTGAACCAGCAGCAGAGTAGTGCATCCTATCTAAGGAGGTATGACTTTTCCACAGCCATTCCCCTGGATTTCACTGCCTTGTGTGCACAGTGGGGGGAGGGGGGATTTGGGCTGGGTCGATGGGGCTTTACGGGCTGGGATGATTGAGAAATAGTACACTGGGGGCCTCCGTGGGCACATCCCAGAGCATGACAAATACAGTAATAATGACAATACAGTGGCCAGTTCAGATTTAACATCTGTGTTCCTCAGGTTTCAAATGGAACTGTTGCGGGCACTTATTGTGTTTCCCTAACATAACGTTGCCTGGAAGTAACTATGCAGTAAATTAAAAAGTATTCAGAATAATGGACAAGTGTGTTATAAAGGGCACTGCTGACCCTTCCTAGTAGCCTGCTTCTCCTGTTACAGTAATCTGAGAGGCCTCTGTTGAAAGGTGAAGGCAGTTTATTATCTTTTTGTGGTTCATCTGGTGGTGTTGCAGGCAAATCACCCATGCCACCTGCTCTCAGACACACACCGCACGTATACACTAGCTAAGCATTCCTGAGGTCATCATGGCCCCATCCATGATGAGGATCACAGATGAGGTCACAGCTGTCATCACCCACAGGAGTGACGGTTTCCATGTCCCCTGTGGGGAAAATAAGGACCAGTGGGTAAAAATGTTTGAGTCCTGCCTTGGGATTCCCCCCTCTTATGTCATAGGATGATGATCAGCTCAGACATTAGCATGTCTGAGTGACACAATGTTGGTTTTCTCCTCATTTGTTTATGATACCGCATACACAAAAACATTAAATAAATGCTTTCTCTGTACTGACTTGTCTGGATGACAATGGTATAATGTTACTAATATTTAAACATATATTTTTATATAATTATGAATGAAACAATAGAGTCAATAGGAAAAAGGTAATGTTTCGATAAGTGTGTAATCTAGAGGTACATAATAACTTTCTTTACAATTCAAATTCTCTGGGAAAACTGGAAGAAGCAACGTCTCTCACCAATGCAAGGAGTCACTCAATACAGTCAGAGAAAATCTGTTTGACGTGGACTTGCTTCAGGAGCCATGAGAAACAAATGATGACACCTACTGTAAAGCTGGCTTTGTACTTCAGAAATCAAGACTCATTCTGTTTACTTTAGAAATTAAATTTATATTTGGGGCTGTCTCTTCACTGGGAGGAGTGCATCTGGTGTACAACAAATTCACCAAGATTCACCAGGACATAGAGGCCAGATGTGATAATTACATCCTAAATTTGTTTACTTTCATGGGACAGGAAGGGATATATTTCCTGGAAGAGTTGCATTGTGGAGAAAAGTAATCACATTTCAGTTGACCCACACAGGCAGAAAACAGCACACAGGATAACAACATCCACTATACTACTAAAAAGATCTTTTCACTACACCGGATCAGGTGATTTTCCGGATGATATTGACTCGCATTTCTCTCACAGTTCCTTGTGCTTTGTTCAACATCCCAACTTCAGGAAACAATTTTGTACACTTTCTGTGTTTCCAAATCCTTTTACCCCTTAGTCATTACACAGAAGAAATATTGTTTTGACACAGTTTTGCCATTATTTATATTTTATACTGTACACGACAGCACGGCAAATAAATTACATTAATATGTGTGTAAGTTTCAATCCATCTTTTCTGAATGGAAAATAACTGGGATTTTTCCAGATTGTCAGAGAGGAGCCCTTTCTTTCATTGGATCATGAATGTGGATGATTTTAGTTACTCACAGAAGACAGGAAAAGGAAGATGACTGGGCTGGGAGACTGGAAAACATCCCAAAG
The DNA here is from genome assembly GCF_023856365.1 of Brienomyrus brachyistius. Classification (NCBI taxonomy): domain Eukaryota; kingdom Metazoa; phylum Chordata; class Actinopteri; order Osteoglossiformes; family Mormyridae; genus Brienomyrus; species Brienomyrus brachyistius. Next base: position 14,530,716 of record NC_064542.1, read on the forward strand.
AAAGAAGGCATAACATTTACGTAGCTTAGAGCAAACTGTTCTGGGATTCAGCAGCACCAACATAGCACAGGCTGAGTTTGTACTGGCACACAGCTCCTCCATGCAAACACAGCAAAGCCTCAACAACAATCGTGTAAATTTACAGAAACAGGTTATTTGGGGCAAAATTTCGGAGTCTCACGACACAACAGATTGTTCACTTGATTACAGGGGTCTTGCATGTGTTTGCACGCAGAATGAGTTATGGCATGAAATTACAGTACATGGCGAAAAACACAAACACAATACAGAGATTCATTTTACAAACCATTCTAGGGACACCCAGGGCTAACCATAACGCTTTCTTATATTACTGATGAATATATATAAGATTACCATTCTGTCACACTATCAAAACATCCATCCATTTTCTGTAACCGCTTGGCCTATTCAGGGTCTTGGGGGGGGGGGGGGGGGTCCAGAGCCTATCCTGGTGGCTACGTATTGTACTCCTATCTACATGAACCTGTGTCAGACATTTTTTTAATGTGGTTTTAGGGCTAGTCTAGGTAGGAGGTGAGCTATCTTGACCTATCATTTGTTACTGGCATTTCCAGTACAGGGAAAAAGAATTTTATATCAACTATATCACTGTTGAAGTGTAGTATTCAGGCATCATAAAACAGCTTTCAATAACTGAATGAGTAACTGGTGCTGCTTTTTACAGTTTGACACAACTGTGTTACTGTTTTTAAATAAATGTAGCCATGAATTTTGAGTCATTTCTTTGAAATGTTAGAGTATAAGGAAGTGATTTCATGGAATATCCAACTGACGTGTACATTTAAGTGCACACCACAAACATGGCATCTTGCGTCACACCAATAACACTCTTCATTCTTCTTGTTACAGCTTTGAATCTACAACTATGGCTCCTTTTTCAGTGAACGTGTCGTAATGGGGTAGCAGGACCATGGTAAATCATTCAACAGCTAAGCGTTTGTTACACTAGTCACAAAATATCACACCAAAGGAAAACACCTGGAAACTATAAACCTCTTTCAGAAGGAGCACCTTAACCACACAGCATCTGAGACCAAAAAACCAAACTACCTGAAATGGTCTACGTCAGAAAGACCGACAAGGAGCAGTGCAAGTCTTATTTTGGTTTTCCCTTTGAATAGCATCATAAAAGAAAATATTTTCTCTCAGATTATTTTATTTCCTACAACTAACATTATTGCAGGCTGCAGCATTTTGAAAATGAAAAATGACCAAAAACATCTCCTATACGACTGAGAAAAATGGGTAGGGTACCACTTCTGGGTAGGATTCACAGCCTCAACCCACCTCTTGTTGAAATTATGTACACACTTGAGTTTTGGATTACAAAAGATTTTCTTTAAATATTTTGAAGATTCCCAGCTTTATCTGTTCAAAGTTGTTCCAGCACCTTTGCATTGCAGGGGGCATGCCGTTTGTCGGATTCCCTGTGATGTGTTGTGGTGTGTTCCTGTGTCCCCCCCCTCCCCCCCACTACGTTTTTCATAAACCAAACAAACCATTAATTCTTTGTCACAGGTCAAAATACTTGTGGTTTGCTGATGAGTGAGGAGGCATCTGTCGGCCTTTCCAAACTTGCAGTCGGACTGCGGCAGCCCATTCCTCCTGACAGCATGCCACCAACTAGAAGGTCTCTTGGGTGCTACCTATCTCAAGCCTGTCCATCTTCACCACATTTCCCAAAACACACAGTCAAGCCATGACTGAATTAGACTGTTTCCATGTGCTTTTGTTAATTCCGGCCCGCAGCATCTCCATAATAAACTCCCACATCGTTGTTATTCATAGCCGTTTCTATGATTTTAAGGACATACTGAATTTAATGAGGGGTGGCATGGTGGTGCAGTGGTTAGCACTGTTGCCTCACACCTCTGGGACCCAGGTTCGAGTCTCCGCCTGGGTTACATGTGTGCGGAGTTTGCATGTTCTCCCCATGTTGTTGTGGGGTACTCCGGTTTCCCTCCACGGTCCAAAAAACATGCTGAGGCTAATTGGAGTTGCTAAATTGCCCGTAGGTGTGCATGTGTGAGGGACTGGTGTGTGAGTGTGCCCTGCGATGGGCTGGCCCCCCATCCTGGGTTGTTCCCTGCCTCGCATCCATTGTTGCGGGATAGGCTCCGGACCCCCCGCAACCCAGTAGAATAAGTGGTTTGGAAGATGGATGGATGGATGGATGGATGGATGGATGGATGGACGAATTTAAGCGTTTACCAAGCAAACCTCTCTCTTTTCTGGTAACCATGTTTACTAATTTCTGGTAACTACAAGACTAGTTGCTTTTTCAGATAACAACACAGGTCTACAATTTTTTTGCTAAGGTTTTTTGTATTGATTTAGGGTATTTTGAGGGTGCTGAATTCAAAATTCCTATTACTTTTGCTGAATTGGTTCTAGTTTTTGTGATAATGGACATCCATGAAAGTAATGCATTCCCCCAATGCGACTTGTGTGTGATAACAAATGCAGTAGCTTTTGGTCTGTCTTTTGACTCTTTAACAGTGTCTTAGGTAATGAAATATCCCATATAATTCTTTTGTATTTCAGTTTGTAGGCCTACAATGCTGTAAAAGCGACTTTTTAAGCCAGAATTCAACTGTGAATTTGCAGAGGAAAGAAGTCGGTTACAGTATAAGTTTGTCAGCCCAGTCTTGGTATATACCCAAAAAGTTCTGTCTTAAGTAAATAAATACATGTAAAAATGACGACTTCATCGAGAAGAGCCTGAATCACCAATCCTGATGTATTCGGCTACGGCCTGGAAGAGTTTTGTCTCTGTTGTGAAGAGCTACTTGGGTAATCACAGAGCAGACAAGTATGAAGAATCGGTGCAAGATATGCTTGCTATCTTCAGAAATTTGGGAGTTAATATGAGCATAAATATCTCCACAGCCATTTAAACAGATTTCCAGATAACCTTGGAGACTTCAGCAAAGAACAAGGCGAGAGGTTCCACCAGGATATGAAGGTGATGGAGGAGAGATATCAAGGCAGATGGGACATACACATGATGGCAGACTACTGTTGGAGTCTCCAACGTGATTGTGCTGATCATACACTTAAAAGGGAAAAGTTTTTTGAAGCATTGACATTAATAACAATTAATAACTAATTAATATTGTATTAATTAATCAAATCATACATAACTTTCCTACCACTGTTAGATATTTAAAATTTCTTTTTGTATGATATTAGACTGTTTACATACTCATTGTAACTAAAATAAAAATATTCTTGCAATTCTGAATGCTTTTCAAACATGTTGTGTTAATTAATTTATTGATTGATTGATTAACTATTAAATATCTCAGAAATTAGAGCCAATCTGGCAAAACCAAAGTCATATTCTTGATCAGCAGCATAAACTTAATATAAAACTATTCAGACGTCGTTGGCACCAAAATCACTGTATACCAGTGTAATCACTTTTGTAAACAGTCATTCCATGTAACAGGTTTAGGTGATTGGTGGCAAAACCAGTGAATATAGTAGGTACATGATAATAAAACACTCAAGGGCATTTATTACAGCATTTCAATTCAAAGTCACAGCACTGTTCGACAAGAGCATGGATAAGAGAAAACTCTAGCGTGTACGTAGCAGGTATGCGAAGGCTTAAAAAAAACCCATCCATTTATTTTCTTAGTTGAAAAAGCTTGTTTTCAAGATCTATTTCAGTGTTTTGTTTTTTACATAGACACTAAACAAAATTAAAAGTTTGTTTTGCATGAGAACCAGGGCCGGGTGTCATACAGGGTACTTTGGAATAAAGCTGAGCTTTCCGTAAACCCTAGAAATAGCAACCACAGCAAGTGACGGAGGTGGCAATAATCAGGTCTCAGCTTTGACTCTAGATCTTATCAACCCGTTTCTAAAGCACGACCTGTTCTGGGGCCAATGGCGGCTGTTCTGACGTGAGTGGACCGCTCACACCCACATAGGTCCAACACTGCCGAGCCTATTCAGCACTTCTTCACACTCGGACTGCATCAAATCTTCCATCGCTCTTAATAGTTTCATAATAAACTCCATATTTTCAACCACGCAGAGTATAATTTCACCCTAGAACTGAACAATTAGAGTTTTTTTTTTTTTTGCAAATGAGAAACACCTGCACAGAAAGAGCCTCAAAAAAATAAAAAAATAAATTAGAGAAATGAATCGGCAATGAACAGGATTGTGACCTAAGCCTCCTTCCCTTTGTGAGGTTCGTTGTAGTTTGAGACTTCGATGAGGTTGTTATCGGGGTCGCGGAAATAGAGGGAGGTGATCGTGCCCATTGCCCCGCTTCTCACTACTGGGCCTTCTTCCACTGGTACACCACAAACCTGCAGACATACAAGGGTGGACGCACACACGTTACGGGCACAGACACTACGTCCCGAAGACAAGGCAAAGGCCCTTTCTCACTGACAAACACATGCAGGAGAGCACCACCATTACCAATACTGAAATTATCATCATGTTTGATTCACCGGGAACAGACACCATAGAGTGATGTCAGAGATTTAGCAGGATGCTACATTTTTCATTCTGTTACTAAGTCTGTTATTATCATGGTATTAATACAGCCTGTAACAATTCCTAGTAAGGTACTGATAAAATAACCACGTCACACAGCGGAATGTTGCATGGGTCGGAAAATGTGTAGTTTAATAAGACGCCCTGACCCACTTTTATGAATCAAAAACAGCCTCTATGTCTAGATGACTCCAAGTCTGGAAAACTTTACTGGAGTCTTTTTTTTCTTCTGTCCGGGACAAGGATGTAACATAAAGAGCGGATGTTCCAGGTTATAGGTCCTGTCTGGAGGTTTTAACTTGATATCAAAATACTCCAAAAAAACACTCATACTCACTAAATGGAATAAGGCCCAACTCAGGTGATCTACTATAATGGTAAGAAAAGAGAGAAAGAAAAACTGAAAAAGTGGCCTTCCAGGACCTTAATGAAAGGAAGCCTTAGCTAGAGGTTTATAGCAATGAGGTGCTGGGGGTGGGGGGCTGCTCACCTGAAGATGGGCAGCCACTGTGGCTAAGGCGGTTGTGGTGATGAGACACAGATCCACAGAGCCTGGAGTGGGGTGACGCGCTTTTGGCTCAAACTCCTTCCCAGCTTCATGGAGGTTGAATTTCTGCTGCCCGAAGCCCAAGGCTTTGCGGTTTCCCTGAGTCCAATAAAAAGGAATAAATATCAGGAATGCCTCAATAATATCATAATAATAAATGCACTATAACACCATTGAAGTATTACAAACGTACAGTGACACAAACAATGAAGGGATTTTTTTTTCCTCGTTGAGTGCTACAGAAATCAGTGTAATTGCTATACAATGCTGACATCTGGTGGACACGGGTATTATTATTATAAAAAAAAATATATGGTCACACCAAATGAGAACACGCAGCCTAAATAAATAAATAACTATACTGAGAGATTACATTTATTTAACATTCATACATAGCAATTGTTAATTAAAATAAAATACCCTGTTTGTGTTGTATGCAGGCCTAAAACTATGTATGTAGTTTTTCGCTTAAATGAAAAGTATTGTACTTTAGAAAAGGAAATAAGTTTTGATATACTAGAGTTCACAACTCCTCTACCTTGAAAGTAATGACCTCCATGCCAAGGACAGACGAGTAGAAAGCTATGGTGTCAGGTACACTCTTTACTGTGAGAACTAGGTGGTCCAGCTTGGTGATCCGAATTGGGCAGGACCCGTAAAGCCGGGCCACTGGCGAACTTCCATGTACAAGGGGCTAGAAGAGTGACAAGGATCCAACTATGTAACTCGCAATAACGGAAGAATTAGGCACTGTAACGTAGATTGCTTCAGCTTAAGTTCTAACCCATTGTCTTTTGTATTTTTTATTTGGGATGGGTCCATTCACAATTCCAATCAGGGACGATACACAAAAACACATCGACTGTAAATGTCAATCTCGACACATGCTTGAGCATATTCCAGCAATAATGTCGTTATTTTAAGTTTTCATTCTATTCTGTTACTGCATTGCGCTGAGTTGTAATTACAATGTATCGTTCAGGTATGACAGATGTATACTTTTTTATAGGTTACACTACAAAAATATACTATAATTGTCAGTAAATGAGTATATCAAGACTATATCTAACCGTACATACTAAATACAATTGTAATTATGTATTATATTGCAATGAATATATTTCCCAAACCGTTTACTTCCGCACGCCGCGCCAGTGACATGGGGTGTAGGTAATACTGTAGGCACTTAAGGTATAAGATGTGCTTTTCCAAACCCAGGGAGGAAGCAAACAAAAAGCAAGACAGTCTTCGTGGTATTACCTTATAAGAAGTTCTTGCACATAGCGCCACAAAACTTCCCAGATTCCTCAACGCCGCAGACATTTCAAAGTGAGGCGGAAAGCAGCTCTACCCGAATAGACAGTTTCTGGATTCTCACAAACGGAGTTCCTGGAGTACCGTAATACCGCTATTATCTGAACCTCGCAGGCCAGACTTTCGCTTACCGTACACTGTGTCCAATATCCCACTGGATAGTACAACTTATTTTATGAGTAAAGTACGCTGAGTTTGTTAATTTCTTAATGTTTTCCGCGAAAAGATGGAGATCAAACAATACAGTATTTAATAGGACATGGGTTCAACTCTAAACACGAGTGAGAAGAATTTAAATTAGCATACAGAAAATGTGCAGGAATTATACTAGATAATACGTATAGTACACTCTGTGAAGTTGCACAGCTTTGCAATTTTCTGGAGCAACTAAATTTTATCAGATGGGAAGTTTCTGAGACGTATTCAGCAAAAATCAATATTTTTTTTTCCACAAATGTGAAATAGTTTTAATCAAACCCCAGTATTTATCTGGCTTTAAATACCAGTTTCTTGGTTATCTTTATGCCTATCAGCCCAAAAGGTCATATCTTGCCAGGTTGGTTTTCTGATTAAAGCTGCAGGTAAAAATAGAACCCAAAACCAGAGGAGCTCTGTAACATTCCACGCAACATGAATTGTACTTTTCAAAAGACTTTCTATGGTTGTCCTCAGTAATGTAGAAGTCTAATCCACGCAACAAAAAAAATGTGCAACATATAATCTGCACTTTATACAGCAATGGAGACACTGGACAGAGCATTGGTAGGCAACCCAGATCCTGGAGTGCCGGTATCCAGCAGGATTTTCATCCTACCTGTTCTCTGATGAACCACACCTGATCTCAGGCAAATAGTAACTCATCAGGTAGGGTAGAAAACCTGCTGGATACCAGTGTTACAATTTAAGTGGTTCGAGCACCTATGTTTACGTACCCTTGCAGATGTGTGGTGGCGGGAGATTTGTCAATTTGGGAAACATGAAATAAAATTGTAAATATTCAGCATTGTCCATATTTAAGGTAACAAACATATGTAGTCCTACTTGAACCGCAATCTTTTCTTGAAGGATTCGATTTTAAATTCACCTTTACAACTGCATGCCTGCTTGTCATACTTTACAAAATGTGCAGGACGATTCATTTTCTTCAGCAGTGCACATTTTTTATCTCTCCGAATTTGATGAGTCTGCTTCCATCTACTACAAAAATAATGCATGTCCCGTGAACTCACTTGTCACCAGTTAACAGGATCAGCATTTAAATCATAACACTGGCACTCAAGGATCAGGGTTACCTACCTGTGAGATAGAGCATTACTTCCTTCAAGCAGCAGGACCTGCAGGGAGGTCTGGAAAAGGGTTTTCCTTGGCAGAGGAACAGCAGCAGTGCAGACTTTCCTCAAACACATCAGCATTTCGGCTGAAAGTTGAAGGGCCTGGATTTTGTCTTACAGAGCCGGCTGGGTAAGGATGCTGTCATATTGCTGCACTACGGTAACACTTCAGGTATCTAGAATCTCCTTTGTGGCGTCTAAATAGCTCTGGCCTAAGGAAGTCACTAAAGCGTCTTAAAGTGTAATTCTGCTGGTTGTTACTTCAGAAAAGGTCAAAAGGTCTTGGGTGTATGGTTTTCGAAAATTCAACAGTGGCTATAAAGGTTGCATAGTGGCCTGCTGGTGTCCATCTTTGAGGAGTAAATGCTGCAGTTTCAATGTTGAGCATTGTCCAGTTCAGGGGTCTCCAACTCCGGTCCTGGAGAGCTACTGTCCAATAGGTTTTCTGTCCCACTTGGCTTCTGATGAGCCACACCTGTTCCTGGTATTTACCTGAGAGCAAGTGTGGCTCATCAGAAGCCAGGTAGGATATAGAAAACCTACTGGACAGTAGCTTTCCGGGACTGAAGTTGGAGACCCCTGGTCCAGTTACTACTACTACTACTATTAATAATAAGAAAAATAATAATAATCTTACTCTCCACGGCACACACACAGATATGTAGGCGAGAGCATACTTGGCAATGAAGGGCAACCTCTTGTAGCAGTGCCCATGGAGCTGGGGGTTAAGGGCCTTGTTCAAGGGCCCACAGATGGAACTATTCTGCCGAAGCCGCACTCGAACCTACGGCTTTCCGACCACAGGCACAGAGACTCAGCCCACATTATAACAGCAGCATAACAGCAAAACACTTACAGCACAATATTTGCCCTTGTCTGTAACTCATTGGCCGTTACAGCACTGCCATGGGAACCAATGGCATGTGGCTAAACCAGCCGACAGCCACAGCATTATGGCACAACACAAACACCCATTAACTATGCCTATGAAGTACAAAGTCATCACTGAAACAAGGTATCAAATTGACCAAATAGGAGAATAAATCAACGAAGCCCCTCATATCAAAGAAAGCTGTCCATTCTTTATTTCTGACTGTAATATACAATGAATTACACATTCCAGCACTGCCGTGCCAGGGCAGACCTACATGGCTGCTGCGGTCGTCCTCTCCAGGTTGACCCAGTCCAGATAACACATCTCATCTCTTAGAGGCATGTGCAAAGCGGCAAACAGCAATGCCCACGGTCAGCGAGGAAGGAAACTGAGCACGAGTTCATCCAGCAAGCAGCGCAAAAAAAAAAAAGAAAAAAAAAAATCCCCCAATTAACGGTGCTCAAATCCACACTTAAACACACCCATTGTCGACTTAAAAAAAAATCAAAATAAAAGCACTTGAAATACTGCTTCAAGTTAATATGCTGTCTTCTCCAAGTATCCTGTACAAAACGATCCAGGGCTGAAAAACAGGCATTTCTGACACCCGACTTGCAATCAATTTTGAAAGTTTCCAGAAAAGACGCATCCGACAGTGAAAACACCGCAGAGTTTGGAGAACGGCTGAAGGGGCAGCTTTTGTTACTGCAGTGTGAATGTGATAAGGTTCCTTTAACCACACTCAGTTCATACACAAGGGACAATTTCACCGGTCCTAAAATGACTTTTCCCAAAAAACCTAGACCGTGCATTTCAATTTAAAATGAGTTATGAATTGTATTTAAGGAAACAGTTAAATATGAGAAAACACTATGTATACATAGGAAAGGGACACAATTTGAAGGACAACACACAAATTAAAAATACATTTCAAAAATATTGAGGGGATTCATCATTTCACAAAAGTGCTTTCAGAGAAACAAAATATACCCATCAATGTGGTGTTACATATAAAAACATTCTTAAACAACTGCTTGAAGACCTTCTATACAACCATTGAAGTAAAAGAAAGTTAGATAATTCTGGGTACTGTGAGTATATAATGAAATCCACAATGAAAAACAAAGTTGAAACATATTTGACCACCTGGAAAAGAATGTGAACAAGGCAACTGGCAGACTTATGACTCTGTGGCGAAGTGAAAGATCATGTATGCAAAAAGAAATTGAACCATGCAAACATGAATACGACCCCCCCCCCACCCCACCCAGTGCAACGTGGTATAGTCTAACCTACAAAAGTCAAATTACAGCCTGCTGTTCCCTCACAAAGTGTAGCTCAACTTTTATTTTATTTTTTTAACAGGTGATAAATTGCAAGTATTTTACTTCAACCAGCAGTTTTGCATTGAACTATATCGGTGTGACCAAATCATCTGGACCATGGAATTCACCTGTCAGACTGCCGTGCCACTAAAATGTAACGTAAAATCTAATACAACTAGTAGGCGAGTAACCATCACGTTAAAAAAAAAAAAAACTATGGGCCTTCAAAGCAAAAAGAACAAGAAACCGCGGGGGGTTGGGCAGAACCAGCAAGCCGGGTCTGAGCACACATTGATAAAGCTTGGAGGGCAGCATTTCTAAAGGGCAAGGGGAAATAGAGCTACATTAAAACGTCTATGTTGCCATGAATGCCAAAGGTAAATATTAACATCTCCCCCCCCCACTGAAATATGCTAAGCCAAATGAAAAAATACAAGACAGACAATAGAAGAAGCAAGCTTTAATGTTATGGGAATATTTGATGGGGCTGAACTGTGACAAGGTCACCATTAGAATTATGGAGAAACAGGTTAAAAAATGTATACATACATACATACACATGGTGCTTGCAATCTTTTGCGCATACTTTAATATCCTAAAGAGAATTTCTATTAAAATTCTTAAATATGCAAATGCTTATGATTAACCATAAGTTCAATCAACTTAAGTGGTCCTACCAATTCCCAGAATTTTTTCCCCCACAACAGGTTTTTGACCCGTTACACTGGCGTTCAGGTTAACAGGCTGCTTCTTCTCCAATTCATCCAAAGCTAATTCTAAATCAAGTCATATTTATACCATTGTAATTAACAGTACCTGTGTCCCTTAGTTTTCAATATCTTCATTTAATACACGGCTTACAGAACAAAACTTGAGTGTTTCTCTTGCAGAGAAGAATTTGACCACTGCACTCCAAGAGGAAAAAAACAATTAGCGCAAAGGACAGGAACAAAGGCTGCAGATAATTGTTTTACAACTCATTGCTCCCCAAGGGTACACAGAAGAGCTCCTGGAACATTCAGAACCTATAGAGAAAGACAAAACTAAGGCTTGATTGTATGCTTATATTCACAGTTAACATTTATAGAGAGAGAGTTTATCATCGTTGACGTTTCCTGGGTGACTGGTGTTCCCATGCGCAGGAGAGGGCGGCAGAAGCTGCTTTTCAGTATCACACACTGAAACTAAAGCCCCTTCAACAGTGTGATCGATATCTGGACATCCAGGCCTGGAAGGATACACTGACCATCAAATAATACATATGGACTATCCTTGTGTTTTATTTACTAAAAAAAAAAAAAAAAAAAAAAAAAAAAACCTGTACAAAAACACTTGGGAAGTGACAGGGCTACCGCATTTTTTTTTGGGGGGGGGGGGGGGGGGGGGGCAGCGCCATGGGTGTTCAGAGACCTTCCCCTACAAGGGAAGAACCAACTAGCTTGTTATATAAAGGTCGCCCTTAACTAAACTACCTGCAGTGCCTACTCATCTCACACACATGCCCTCACCACACTACAACACATCAGAAGCGGAACGAAGCATCAGACTGCGCCATGCAGGTAGTGGATAGAGGGGTAGAGGGACAGATAAGGGCAGAGGGCCAACGAAAAACACTGCAGAGGAACGGCACGGTGTTCCTCCCCAACGTCACTGAAGGGATCCCATCAAACCAACCTCCATGGACACATTCCGGGTCGGAGGAGCATGTTTTCCAGAATCCCTCTGTGATCTCCCGCAAAAATGCTTTTAATTGGTTTACCAAGCAGTGAAAAATCTTAACCGTAGAATTTACAGGTTAGCAGCTAGGGCACGACCCCAGTCTGCACACCATGACACTACAGGTCAAGACGTCAGCTTCCGTTACGTGCACGAGACACACCCTTGCCTTCCTGGCATCTGCATCATTCCACTCAGGAACGTATCACTCAGCAGACCACATTCAGGCTAATGATGCTGTGTTGAGTATTACCACAGATTATTAATTTATGAAAAGACAGGAGAGGAGTGATTTGATTGCAAGCTTCGGGGAGCATCAGGGATATGCCCTGCTGCCGTTGTCTGAATGGCTGCAGCGCCAACCTTGTTGTACCTCCGCTTAAATCCAAAAGAGAGCTACAGCAGGCCTCAAAACCAACTGCGGTGAAAAGATGAAAAGGTTGTTAAGTGTAAGCTAAAACCTTGTGATGTGACACACGGTTTGACGTAGTAATACATAAAAAGGCTTAAAGGTACTGCGAGGGGGGTGGGGGGGGGGGCCCCCCGTTAAACCACGCTCTCCCGGCCAGACACCAGGACGGCCCTGCGGCATATGGGGCAGGTGGAGTTCTCGGAGAGCCAGCGGTCGATGCAGTGCACATGGTACTCATGTGAGCAGGGCAGCTTGCGCAACTTGTGGCCCTGTGCATACTCCGTGATGCACACGCTGCATGTCTTGAGGGCGTCACTCTCGCCGAAGTTGCGCGTGGCCAAGTTGTCGATCTGCTCCTTGGTGAGACCCCGTGGCTGCTCGTCGTCATCGTCGTTCAGCAGGAAGAAGTGGGCCAGCCGCAGGAAGGGGAGGGAGCCCGACTCCTCCAGGCTGATGGGCGCACGAGGTGCCGGACGGGATGCCCTGCTGGATGCGGGAGCGGAGGCGGCACCCTCCCCGGACCTTTCCTCCGTCCGTGGGCCGGCACTTTCCTGGTGACCGGCAGAGGGTGCCTCAGGGGCGGCCGGAGCCTCAGGGTTTCCAGGAGATGGAGCGTGCTCCGGGTTGTGGGCTGAGCCCCGGCCAGAGTCCAGGGACTCTGTGTCGGAGTCCATGAAGTAGCTGAGTTCGCCGAAGCCCGTCATGATCTGGCGGATCATGGACTGCAGGGCCATGGAGGTGGCCTCACTTAGGCCAGCATCCGAGATGCGGCGGATGGGGATGCGGATGGTGCTGACGTAGGTGCGCACGCCAGCACGCTCTGAGCGTGAGAAGGTCCGCCGGAAGCCGCCCCGCTCACTCTCATACAGGTAGGTGTTGTTGGCTGTCTGGGACCGTGAGCGGGTGCGATTCGCAATGCTGTCCCCAGCGCGGTACTCGCCGGGCCGTACACGCCGTACCTGCAGGTCCAGCATGATGGTCGGGGGCCGGCGGCCAGCGGGTCCCCCCTCAGCACTGGCGCCGCCCTCCACCTCTGGGGCTGGTGGGGCCAGTTCGGCCCCACCGCGCCCCGGCTGGGGGTCATGTTCGGTGGCACCCTGCCTGGATGTAACATGCTGTCGGGTCCTGGAGCTGCCCTCCACCTCAACCTCGGGCACTACGCTGGGGTAGCGAGGGGATGGCTGGCGAAGACCCGAGGTCAGTCCATCTAGTCGGTCCAGATGGAGAAGAGGAGAGCGACTCCTATCGGGGCGCGCCCTGGTCTGCCGTCGTTCAGGGCTGCGGCTCCTGGGCCTCCTCTGGCCCCTGCGGGAAGAATCCTCTGCCAGGGGACTTGGAGGAGCTGGCACCCGTGCATGAGGGCTGGCAGGCTCTGGGGCAGCCTCAACTCTGGGAGGAACCGGACTGGGCTCGGGCTCGGGCTCAGGTTCGGGCTCGGGTTCGGGCTCAGGCTCAGGTTCGGGTTCAGGCTCAGGTTCGGGTTCAGGCTCAGGTTCGGGTTCAGGCTCAGGCTCCATGATAACAGCCAGCTCCTCCACCACTGGCTCCTCCACCACATCTGAAGTTTCCATGGCAGCCTCCGGCACCACCCTGGGGCCAGCAGGTTCTGCCCCATCACCATCCGCTGGCGCAGTATCATGGGTCCACACCTGATGCTCGGCAACATTACGATTGACATTTATCTCAAGGCTGAAGCGGAAGTCGCCGCTGTTGGGGTTGGTCCTGCTCACTGCCCTCCAAGACTGGTTTCCACGGTGACCGCTCCGCGTCGTATTGCCTGCCCGCCTGACGGTGTTCAGCCAATCCAGGAGTGAGTCTCCGCTTGAGTCTTCCTCAGAAACCTCAGATCCTACAAGATTAAAATAGCATTTAAATCCTGAATCCCACAAAAAGCTTTAAGAAAAAAAAAATCTAGAAATTAGGATAAAACTCTGAAACAGAACTCCAAAAAACTGCACATCCAGGGTAGGGATTCAGAATCTGGAGCCTACACCAGAAACAGAACAGACCACAGGGAGAACACCCTGGACAATGCACACACCACACACAAAGCCAAGATCTGTGAGGCTACAGCACCACAGACTGACCTGGCATCAAACTGCAGGCCAAGATTAAATTAGAGGCTCGATTTCTAATGAAAAATGCTAATTTATCAGTGACATACCACTAGTCTCATCAGCTCTGCCTTCACTGTTGCTCGAAGGATCGGGTCCATCTTTGATTTGCTGAAGTCGACTCAAAAGTTCCTCCTCCGTTGTCTCACCTTACAGAAAATGAAAATTGCAATTTTGAGCTTCATTATTAAATACAGTAACAAATACATATATTCAAGCAGCTTCCAGAAACCTAGTCTGCTGCAAGGTTACCAACTTAAGTTATTAAATTTTGCTTCTTTAGAGGCTAATTTAAATTCTTAATTAAAAATGCAAAAAGAAGAATACTGCAAAACTGGAGGGGGGAAAAAAACAGCACAAAACATAAAAACAAAAAATCTGCACCTAGTACTCTGTAGCAGATGTCCAGACAGCTGTATCCATCCGTGTAAAACCAGCAACAGGACAAAACTGGAGACCAGCAGACTTACCAGGACGGGCACTGCCTGTTCAATGCCGTCAACTGGCACCATACTTGGTGAAAGGATGCTCCAAAATTACCTTCCCTCTCACTGTCCTGGGACAGAAATGGATTGGCCATCTTCAGTGCTTCTTCATGTTCACTTTGCCTCTTCTTTCTTCTTCTCACAACCACAAACACACATGCGCGCACACGGACACAAGCCCCATTCAGAATTTAAAACCAGCAAATTGGTGATTACTTCAAAAATTCCAGAGAGCTTAACATCTAAGCCAGGCTGGTCAAATTATGAGTGAGGGGGTTCAATAAGAAATAAAAACACAAATTAAATTATTCCAAAATTGCACAACAAGGGAATGTCACTTACAAATGGCCAGAATTTGCCAAAGGGATCATAACATTAAACATTTAAAAGATCAGCCCATTATCCTCGGTATCCATTCAGCTAATTTAAGAAAAAATGCAGCATCAACCAGACCAGAAGGTTCAGCTTAAGTCACAGAGTGTAATGCCAAGGAACGCAAAAAAGATTATGTAAATCTCTCGTGAGATTTAGAAGTTACAGGGGAAAAAAAGGCCGTGACAAAATGACCCGTACACTTTGTTCCTAGAATAAATCACAATGCCAAAGAATTCATTTGAGACATAAAACGGTATTTGCCCAAAAAATGACGCGCATAATTTTACAAAAAATATTGCAAAACCATTGACACTGTTTGCATGCATGCTAATGTAAAACCACAGGAATACCAAATGAGACATATGAACCCATAAACCCATCAGATTTCAGAAAACAAAACCTTTAAAAGACAATTAAATGCAGTACATGATACTACTACGTATATGATAGGGATTCACATGTCGCTCAATAGTATGTGTCTGGCAGCACACAGCAAATAAAATGTTTCAAACTGGTAAACAGAGAGGAAACATGATTTGACAAATTGGTACAAGGGTAACATTTCATTAAAAAAAAGTTTTACAATCAATTTGAAACCATTAAAATGACAAACGACTACACCCAACATTAGAAAAACCTATTTTAAATGACAAATTACCCATTCTTTTTGATGAAAACCACCAATAAATTTTCAGAGCTTGCAAATCAGCTCTGAAAATGAATTGGGTTCCATTAAATGTTGGAGGCAGAATTGAATCAAGTGAAACACACCTCTGGGTTATTTCCCAGAAAACTGCTTGGAAAACAAACCCACGTTTTAAGAGAACTAATGGAAACCTTGGTTATTCATGACCCCACTTGAAATATTTAAGGTTCTACTAGTTTTAGGCTTGACAACACAGTTAAACTTGAGTCGTGTCTTTTTCGACCCCATATTCATGGCCTGAAATCCCACTTATTATTCCCAATTCAGTCGGCGCCAGACACCCAACCAAGGCAATTCAGCTACGATTCCCTAGCTTGATTTACCAAGGTTAGGTGAAAATTAGCCTGGGTGCCATTTTAGGTGATAAAATAGAGTGGTAGAGAGCCAAGCATAAAGGCAAAGTCAGTTGGGAAGGGGTTTAAATAAATGAGTTTCTTACCAGGGGTGCCCAGGAGATTATTATCTCGCATCAGCCGATAGTCCTCCTCGCTCAGGCCATTGACAAACTGGTAGAAGGCCTCTTCTCGATCCAGACGGTCCAGCTGCTGCCGACGCTGAGAATCCGACTGCTCGCCAGTCCCCTGCTCTAAACTGTCAGAATTCTCCATCGCCTGCCAGGGAGGGGGTGGGGGGAGTGCGGGCCCAGTGCAACTGAGAACAGGGAGGAGATTATGGATCACTCTCAAGTTTCACTCATTTTACAAAACTCATAAACCATCAATGAAAAGCATCCAGATCATTTAATCAAGCAGCATACAACTGAAACTGGCGCAACAGCATCAGTCAATGACCAGTCCCTGTGCTTGAATTGTAACCATTGTACGACCTGATACAAAAGGGATGGGTTTTACGTGCAAAACAAGACACTGACAGACACAGCTTAAAACCTCGGACTCCATGAAAGCCATACGGTAACTACTATGAAGTGTTCAACCACACGTGATTATACATGCTAGCTTAGAGATGGCGATTTAATATTTAAAAGAGACAGAGATCACAAGGTCACTGAAAATCCTTCAAGTGTGTTTGCGAATTACTTTTAATTTCCACGGCACCCCGGCTGTCGCCGGTTAAAATGGGCCCGGTGGTGGCCGTGCGTCATCTGCTCTTCATTAGCACGGCTAGTCGGGCGGCTAACTACACCTTCTCTCAGGCGACCACTTTTCAACTTGACAAGCCATCAAGAAACGAGTAATGGGACGAGTTAGCTACACGGATCCCACCGGAGGCCGACCACAACTCTTGCAAGCGAACAAAAGGTCGACGTGAAACGGGCTGACTAACGTTAGAATACAAGAGAGAAAAAACAAAATGGCACCAGACCGTTGGCCAACTCGCTGGCTGGACAGTAAACTACACGGTATGATATTAACCAGAAATTAAAACTGTACGTACTGCGAACGTATTTCGGTTAGGCTATGAATCAGTCGACGCGGTTCTTGTTTAGGATGTACTTTCTATCGTTGCGTTAGTCATAACTGGTTAACTAACTAGTTACTATACAAGCTACAATACTAGCGTTACAGGCCTACCTAGGAATACAACGAAAGCACGTATATTCTGCCAAAAAATACTACGGCGTAGCTTTTATGATATTTAATGGATGGATTCCACCCAAGCCAGTTATGCTCCTGTGTTGTGTAACTCTCTACGGGAAGCTGAGTGAAGGGCTTCCTCTATCCCATACAGTCGTTAGCTGACCATTAACAAGCTTTTTATCCTATAGAATTAAAGTAATTGCGCTGACTCTCCACAAGTAAAACCAGCTCGGCCGATAATACCTCTTTCGGTCCGTTTTTGTAATTGTCTGTTTCTTTCGTTTTTTCCCCTCCGATACGTCTTAAGAAGGTACAATCTCAAGACGCCATTTTCTCTCTATTATGGCAAAATATTGCGGAAACTGGAAAATGCGATCCGGAAATACGCCACAGGCGGATATGGGGATGGCTTCCGGTGCTGACGGGAGTCGGCTGGCGCCCTCGGGTGGTCGGCGAGAAATACCGCAGATGCTGAAGACAGCTGTTAATTAAGCAAATAAACATTAAAAGGTGTGGATATTACACGAAGTAATTTTATTTCAACATAAATGGCAATGATTATGACCCTGAGATCTATTAACCCATCCATGATGAGGTTTTGGTTCCGAATTGCACAGTTTAAACCGCTATCCATGTTATCTGTATTCGATGCCCGTCCGTAAACGATCAACAAGGCATTAGAATATACATTGAGCGACATCTAATGTTGGCATCGGGTATTGCGGAGGCGGGCACCAGATCATGGCTCGCACATCCACAGCTCGAAATGCATTCTGAAATTAAATGAATTTGGATGTCGTTTCTGTTTATGTCCAGTATTGTGCTGTATCCTTCTTAGTGTTAGTCAGGAAGTGAGCTCCTCTTAATGCCCGTTTGTGAGATAAAACCTTGCTGTGCATATGATATTACTGAATGAACAACGACAGTTGACGAGCTGAGGGCAGCACGGTGCTTGGTGGGTAGCACCATCACCTTACATTTTCAGTATGGCGGGGGGTTTAAAATTCGCCTCTGGTGTGTATGTCTGAATTTTCACTCCATTTTACTTCCACAGCCTAAAAATGTGCAGATAGGCTAATTCACTACCTGGGTACATACTAAACAGAAAATGTTATTTAACTGTGTTTTCCAATACAGGGTCACTGCGACCCAGGAAGATACATTGACACTAGGGCTGAATCAAGGGGGTTGGGGGCCGCAGGACTAAAGTTATTGTTGGGGCTATACCTATATCATACACTGCTGCTGTAACAACCAGACAGAACAGCTTTTGTTAGCCCTGGCATAAGTCTGGTCTAGCATGCTACTTTGAACAGGATACCAGTTTAACACAGGGACACAACCACACACTATGAAACGATGCTTCCTTTGCACAAATGCATGTACGTTGGAATGCTTCTTTTCACATATCTCATATTCTCATTGGAGCAGGGTGAGTAAGTTACATGCACCATTTAGTGCACAAGTCCTGCAAGTATGCCCCCAACCCTTTATGTGTGTGGCAGGCGTGCTACCCAGTATGCCGTACCACTTGAGCAAGATTTTAATTCTAGAATATATTGGCATAAGTAAATACTATAAAATATATGGGTGTTTTGTGATTTTGTGGGAGCAGTAATTATCAAGCTTAATAAAACATTAAATGTATACAGTATATGCCTTCGCTATAACATTATGTGATTTATCAGAACTCCTACTTTTCTATTATGAAAATCTGCTGTTTTTTATTTCTGAAATCTTCCTTGCCACTACAGGCAGTCCTGTTTTTCCCCCAGATCTGAGTGTTTGCTCAGTGGCAAATGAATAACCTGAGTTAAATACAGAGTTCAAATGCAGTTTGAAGTTTCAGCTAATGTCATCCTGTTCCGTAGCATGTGGCCCACCAGCACTATCTGCATATTTACTTGGGGGGATAAGGACAACTAATTACCGTGTAGTCATTAGTATTAATTAGGTGTGAGAAAAAACACATATTAGAGGATGAAAGATATATGTTAGGGTTTGAATGTCTTTTATTTTTAATGTTTTTTTAAACATTTTTGTTGCAGTCACAGTGAAGTTTATCCACTCAGCTTCAAAAAATCACCAGTTAGTCTATATTATTTAAAAGCATTTTTAACCGTGCTTTCTTTGTGTTAAATAAAAATTAAATAAAATAATGTGGGATGTTTCAGCCAAACCTCGCTACGCGTCTCTCTGTTATTGTCATGTGTTGACATCAATTTGAAAAAATAGTTAGAAATAGAAAAAAATGATTAACA
Organism: Brienomyrus brachyistius; assembly: GCF_023856365.1. Lineage (NCBI taxonomy): Eukaryota > Metazoa > Chordata > Actinopteri > Osteoglossiformes > Mormyridae > Brienomyrus > Brienomyrus brachyistius. The sequence goes on from NC_064542.1 coordinate 14,550,274, forward strand.
AAGGTCATTTCCCTGCGACAAGAAGGAAAAAATATATGCATGTTTTCATTAAACGTGTATGATGCCACATAAACGTTTAACACAGCAGCAGGTGGTGAAAAAAATCAATATGGTGCCAATAATAAAATAATAATAAAAAAGAAAAGAAATAAATGAACTGTAAACCAAGAAAATAAACTGTCAAATCATCTGCATAACAAAATGCTTTGCAGTTATTTGGTAATTAGCAGCTGTGGTTTGGCAAGGGCTAACCCTATTTTTTCCCTCTCTTACCCTTGCGAGTTAGTGAAGGATAGCTGCTAATTTTTACCGAGGCATATCAGCAGATTTTAGTACACCTAGCCCCAAATTGTGACAGCCTTCCTGTTTTTATAGCAGCAATCATCAGTGAACCGTGAGAGAAACAGCATAATACAATTACATTAAAATGTGACAGTGTGGTGCCACAAGCTGTGGAACATCTGGACCTGCCCCCGGCACCTACCGCGGATCGTTGCCAAGGAAGTCACCAGGAACAGGACACATTCAGTACACATTGGTAAAAGCAGATCTGTCTAGCTGATTTTTGCTTCAGTGCAGAACATAACCTTTGCTCTACACAGGTCAGTGCTGCTTGCCAGCTTGACTCTTCCTCATGAGCGCCCCCCCCACCCCCCCTTATGTGACCAGAAAATGCCCAGGGGCGCTGTGAGTACCGCCGTTTCTGAGATGGGAGCCGTCTGAATGGGCAGGAGTTAGGGTATTGATTGAGTCAGTGGTCAGGAGGAAGCGCAAAAGGAGAGATATGAGCGTGAGAAACGCAGTCATATGTGACCTCCTGGGTGAGAACAATAGCTACAAAACACAGCCGTCTAGACGGTCACTGGCTAAATAACAAACCTTTCTCTTGTAATTTAATGTGAAAATATAAACATAAGAATACCCTGAATTCAGTAATGAAGTATGAAGGAACAGCTTGAGGAAGACTGACAATTAGCCCTAAAAGCAGGAACTAGTTGCAAATAGTTTCACTTTTATTATTTTTTTGGCGATTAATGTTTTCCACCATATTTCGCTTCATTTATTTTCCATTCCACTTACCCGCAAAGGGTCACAGTTCTTCGTATTTTGTGTTTTAAAGTAATAGCGCCTGTTTATTTCTGGGAAGTGGGTAAACTAGATTTTCTTGGCTCTGTCACTCCGCATAACAATGAAAGTAAGAACTGTCAGGATGTGGCCCTTTAATCCATTTCACTCATGTCACAAATATGTTAGACACTAGCTTAGATTCATGTCAGCATCATTATCCTCAATGCCTCGCATCCATATATTGTCCTTGCTCTTAAGACTGAGTTAGCCTCATTAGTCTGGCCAGTTTATCTGTGGATATTGTTGGTAAATTAACAGAGTCCCTGTCCATATCGCCGCAGAACAGATGGCTGATTATTGAATTGCGGAAACACTTATATTTAGCTCTCTGCATTATCGTGATAATGCTGTTTGCTTGGCACATGTCTTGTCGTTATAGCTGACAAATGTTTCTGGCTGTGGTTTTATTATAATCTCAGCTCGGGAATCCACCAGCAGCACTAAGTCAAGACGTTTCCCTGACAATGAGAGTGACGCACTGACAACTGTGAGGCGTCAAGAATCACAGCATCATCTTCAAGTCCTGTCAGCAAAAAAGGGACATGCTCCTTAATATGTGGCTGGCTAGGTAGCTAGATTACTACGCAGCAAAATTAATATCTCAAGGACAAATGCAGCTGGTTTAGCATTTTGATGGTGCACTTGCAGTGGAATATTTTAGGTTTGATAAAGGAAGAGTAGGTGGTATGGCATCTCATGGCCTCAAAGCCACAGGGCTGGGGGCTCAAACTCTGGCTCTGTGTATGCGTGAAGCTTTCATATTCTCATTGTGTTTGCGATTATCTCCAGAGGGTACTCTAGTTTCCTCTAACAGTCCAAAATGTTGTGGTTAAGCAAAGTAGTGCCGGTAACACTTTACTTAAGGCCATGCTTTTAGTAATTTATAAACACATTCATAACAAATAATTATGCATTAATAAAGCTTTATAAACATGGATATAAACATTTATCAAAAGACAAAATATAGCCATGTGTATGACTGTCTTATGAAGCTGTCATCTATAATGCACTATAGATACCTTTATAATACATTATAATGATCAGTGTAAGCATTAAGGATGCTTTGTACGGCATTTTTTATGTATCTATAGTGCATTATAAATGAGAGCAGTTATAATTCATAATAATCTTGGCTATATTGTGCTATGCCTTTTTATAAATATGTATAGACATGTTTATAATGCTTTATGAATGCATCATATCATGAATATGTTTATAAACTACTACAAACAAAGCCTTACCGTGGTGTCAGTAAATTATCCCATGGGGTATTTGCCCTGCAATGGACTGGCATCCCTTATATTAGTTCAGTAACAGGAAGATAGATGTACCCTAGTTCATAATACTACACAAACAGAAGGTCCTGTAAGGGAAAATATGAACCCTATTAAAGCAAATAAATATCTTTTATGTTATGATACGCAGAATTAAAAAGCAGAATGGGAGGCAGTGTGTGGCTCTGTCAGGACCCTGTGCCTGTGGTCGGCAGACTGATTTTGCCATTGGGCCCCTGAGCAAGGCCCTTAACCCCAATTGCTCCTGGGATTCTCTGACCCTGCTCTCTTAATTGTATGTCATTTGGGATAAAAAAAACATCTGCTAAATATGTAAATGTTCATATATGTAAATGAGAGTTATCAGAATCTCACTTATGGTTGCGTGTACAGTCTTTGGAGTGCAAATTCAAACAGTAGGCTATGTGTGATGGGATTGTGTCATAAAAGCATACAAACAGGAGCTCTATAATTTCTTATTCCTGGAGTCTTTGCTTGGTTCCCTGTACAGTAAGTACTCCTAATATTTGTATTGTATATCATGCCCAGATTCTACATTACACTTTGCTTATGTACATATTGTGATGTAGCTTTTGAAGGCAGCTAAATGGCCAGTTTTACTGTAGCATGGCCTAGCTCCAAAGGTCGACAGACCACGGCATGCTGTCATTCCCTATCAGGCAACCTAAGGGTCTCGGTAATGGGCTTGTTGTACCTCTGAAGGAGATGAACAGAAAAAGCAATCCATCTTTGTCTGTCTCCATCCCCTCTGGTGTTTGGTCTTGCATGGGCAGAGCTGGTATCAATTCAGTCCTTCCGCAGCTCTATTGAGCTTATGGCTAGTTGAGGCTCATTGCCCGTGGGCTCCCAGGCAAAGGGCTGGGTGGCATTTACCAGAGAGAGTGGCTTTCCTCATGGATTGATACATTTGTCCCTCTTTGCTGAAAGAGGCCTTGATGGTAGCTGGGTGACCAGGCTGACATTTCTCTCCTGCAGACGTTTGCCAGTTTTGCGATTCGTCACCATTTCCGACCATTATTTCCTCTGACAACCTCTCCTTCATTCGCTTATCCAGTGTCTCAGCAGTTTTCCTTGGCCATATTTCCTATGAATCTGGCTTTCGGACAAAATACACAACAACTGTTATTCTATATCTCTAAAAATACCTAACAACAGTTGTTCTATATTTCTGATCTATTTTAGGACTACAGTAGAGGCAGGAAATCTTTCCAGAGACACTAAAAACAAATAGTGGATGGGGATCTTATAAAGTAAGACATTTAAATCCCCACAGATAAATAGCAACAGTGGCCCCCAGACCAATCAATTGTACCAAAGCACTTATAATACCACTGTGAGCTCATCTTACCTAAGCCACTCATAGCATAATGCAGCTACTTGCATTGATGCCAAAAAGTTTAAATCACCAAGGCTTATTCTTGGGGTCTGATATCTTGATATGTCTTATTTTTGCTCACATTTCAACACCACCACTTAAGTTTCGAGCCATAGAACATTAGTCACAAATTCCCGTGCAAACGTTCCTTGGCTTGAGTTTGCAATTTTTGTCAATGGACTTCAGTCCTGTTAGCTGGCGCTCACGTACTTAATACTGACAGATGCCGTTCTCTCCAATCAGGGGAGAGTATCTTGGGATTATTAAGTGTCTTGCAGTCGTAACCAAGAGAACAATATCAATAATGTCCTTCTGCCTGTCATCTCTGTATCTCAGCTACAAATGCAAATACTTGGCACTTATTTCCAATACTTTTGGCTGACACAGCTGATATCATATAATCCAACTGTACTGTTCTCTCTGGTAAGAAATTGTGAAATAAACATAAAATACACCGATCAGCCACAACATTAAAACCACCTACTTGATATTGTGTAGGTCCCCCTCATGCTACCAAAACAGCTCTGTCCCATTGAGGCATGGACTCCACAAGACCTCTGAAGGTGTCCTGTGGTATCTGGCACCAAGATGTTAGCAGAAGATCCTTTAAGTCCTGTAACTTGTGAAATGGACCACTATAGGTGAGGCTTGTTTGTCCAGCACATCCCACAGATACTTGATCAGACTGAGATCTGGAACATTTGAAGGCCAAGTAAATACCTTGAACTCTTTGTCATGTTCCTCAAACCATTCCTGCATTTTTTGCAGTGTGGCATGGTACATTATCCTGCTGAAAGAGGCCAGTTGCCATTGGGGAATACCATTGCTAAGTTGGGGTGTACTTGGTCTGCAACAATATTTAGGTAGGTGGTTCTTGTCTAAGTAACATCCACATGCCAGGTTACCCAAGTTTCCTGGCAGAACATTACCCAGAGCGTCACACCGTCTTCCTCGCCTTGCCTTCTTCCTATAGTGCATCCTGGTGCCATCTCTTCCCCAGGTAAATGACGTACATGCCCAGCCATCCATATGATGTAACACAAAATGTGACTCATCAGCCCTGGCTACCATTTTCCATTGCTCCATGGTCCAGTTCTGATGATCAACTTCAGCCATAATTTTAGGTGCTTTTGGGTGGTAGACAGGGGACAGCCACTATGCAGTCCCATATGCAGCATATTGCAATCCACTGTGTGTTCTGACATAGCCAGCAGGAACCTATTCAGCAAATTGTGCTACAGTGGCTCTCCTGTGGGATCACATTCAGACAGGCTAGCCTTCGCTCGCCACACGCATCAGTGAGCCTCAGGCACTCATTACCCCATCGGCAGTTCACCGTTTTGCCATCCTTGGCCCACTTTTGGTAGGTACCAACCACTGCATACCTGGAACACCCCACAAGACCTACCGATGCTGTGACCCAGTCATGTAGCCATTACAATTTGGCTTTTATCAAAGGCACTCAAATCCTTACACTTGCCCATTTTTCCTTCTTCCAATACATCAGCTTCAAGAACTGACTTTCCCCTTGCCTAATACATAATGGCACTTTGGTCAGGTGCATTGTAATTCACCTGCTAGTGGTTTTAATGATATGGCTGATTGGTGTACATCAGTAGTTCACTCACAGAGCTCTAAAAATTGTAACGCATAGACAATAATGTGGGAAGAGCATAGGCTTTCAACAAAAGAAAAAAAAATCAAGATATATTCTCCAACAATACAATCTTGCAATTCTCTTCTAAATGGGTAAATTGAACTAGATACATCTTAAGCCTCTATGCTTCTTTGAAAATTTCTGCTAATGTATTTTTTACAGTATTGTTCTGTCCACAGTCAAGGCCAGTAAATATTATGTTAATGTACACACTACATACATACTTGTTCATGTTCATTTGCATATGTATAGTGATGAAAACAAAAAAAATCACTCTCTTCTGAAAGCAGCATTCAAAAGCTTATTTTAATTTGTATATTTATTCCATAAACATTATTACAAAACTCAGCAAGTTACCAATATAACATTATCACCATACAGGCTTGATCACAAATATTTAAAACCTTTGCAACAGTTACAACAAAAACAAAATAATACTAGAATAATTTACATGAAAATCTATAAAACAGCAAAGAGATCACAAACTTTGTATAACTTTTTCGTCTGGTTTTCTTTTTTGTTTGCTTATGTTTTTTATTTTTTTTAAATTTTTTTTTACACGATAGCACTACACTCTCACAACAAGATCGGTCTTATTACAAAACTCCCAACAAAAAGTTATAGATTTTTTACGTTTTCTTTTTTGTTGTTTGTATTTTGGTTTTTAAAACCAGAAACCTGTCATTATACATCCTTTTCACTGCCCACAGAGGCGCAAAAAAGGTTACCCACACACACAAATACTTCACAGCACTTTCTAAGAAAAATATACACTTACAAAATATGTTACAAATTGGCACACTGAAAAATATACAAGATTTCATAATGTCAAGAGTTTGTTAGGAATCCTTCTGGTAACAACTCTAGACAATATTTATAAAGCTGAATATTCTTTTCAACGGAAAAGGCAAAAAGTAATTCCAATTAATGTCAAAACCATGGTGTAAGTACATCAAACATAACATAACAGTATATTATACATTCGTAAAGAGGGCACAGAGAGAGCTTGATTCTTCTTCACTTTTTTTGTCATGTTTTGGAAAAAGTTTTTCTTTTTTTTCCTGTTTCTGTGTTTGCTTTGTTAGCACCATTAAGAAACAGCAGCTCAACAGTGGTACCTTGTACAAAATTTTACATCGGAAAGTACATTCAACTGGCAATAGGCAGAAATGAAAGGAGGAGGGCAGTGGGGAGGTGGGCCGCCCCCGCGTTCCGTCACACTGTCGGCTCATCCTGGTCCCAGACCTGGCCGGGAGACATGATACGGGGTCAGCTAGTGAGTCTGATCGGACGCTGGTTCGCCCGAGTGGTTTTTACTCTTCCCTGCGCCGCGCTAACCGCGCCAGGCTGGGAAGTGACCTTTTGCCAGATCAGCTGGAACAATCGAGAGTGACGCAAATGATTTCTTCCTTTTTAGCAGCTAAGGAGCAGAACGAAACAATAAAGGACAACAAAACAAAAATGACAGCATGTGAACTGCAAGCATTGGTGGAGGGAAATAATTTTCTCTATTGTAGATATGCTTGTGAAACCTTCTGCTTTAGTTTAGGAGGGTTATGTTACTTTTGGTTACGCAACTCCTGCTTCAGTTGGGGAGGGTTATATAATTTCCACTTTAGTTGGGGAGGGTTATAATAAATATAATAAGACCATATGAGCAGGTGCAGTCTCCACTTTAGAGGTGATTATGGCTGAAGTTGGGTAAAAAGTGTATTTTTTTTTGTAGTATCTACACAGTGTATTTCTGTGCTTAACCACATGCTTTGAGTTGCAATTGTCAGAAAGCAGTTAATTGGGTGAAAACATCAGCAAGTTCACCATGTCAGCAACGGGCCAACACAGGTTATCGATAAAAATAAAAAACAGTCTACAACTGTGCAAAACAATTAAGTGAAAGAGTGCATTACAATGCCTTAAGCACAGCCGTCTCAAAGCAAACACAAAATATAGCGTATCACAGGACAAAAGCACGGAAGTAATTGCAATAATAAGAAACAGTTACCCTGTTCCATAACAAGTCATGCTACAGTTAGCTCAAAACAACTCAGCTTCTACAGTAGCATAACTACACAACTGGAGTACCTATCATTCACCAGTGAATGCAAATTAAATCCTAAAATCAAAGGTGTGCATCTGTATGTATGTATGTGTGTATATGTATGTCTGTCTGTGTCTGCTGTCAGCAGACCCTGCACCAGTGTCCTTTGCTGTGCAGCGAGGCGTGCAAAGGGCGCATATTACACAAAACACCATAATTAACACAAACAGCTGAAGACAATATGTGAACAGAGACTGCTGATGCACATGCACCCTTCTCCCCCTAATAATTTTTGTCTAGATTTAATGCTGACAGCATGTATAATTAACATATCAGAGAGTTTAATTTTCAGCTTTTTTATGGGCTGCTCCTTTTCCATTTATCTATTTTTTTTAACAAATAAATGGTAATTTCCCTACTTGTTATAAAATTTCCACATATATATGTAAATAGATTTGCCTTGGGCCGTACCACTGCAAAACACAAAAGTTACGTTTCATGATTGTTTTTCAATGCCATTTGAGAAAGAAGCACTGAACTCCTACAAATCAGACATTTTTCTGCTATTGGTGCATCTTTTATTAAGGACTGAAAAACAGAGAGCTGACTATATCCTTAAACTTGTCAGTTTTTTTTTTCTCAAAAAGGTTTCACAAGCCTCAGGTTGTCAAAGAAGTTAAAGAAGGCCTGTCTGTTTAAGAAAAACAAGCTGTAACTGTTGAGTCACACGGAATATTTTTGCATTGTGAAGTCAATTCAGAGTTTATGAATAGTGAACATGTTCTCCCTCTATCCAGGTCCTTGAAGCTCAGGCAAGTCAGAGTCAATCTCACAAGGATGAGCTCCATTTGCACGACCTTGTTTTTCAAACCTGTATCACGGCTGGGGAGATTAAGCATTAGGAAAAACACACCGCTGGCATCATACTTACTCAAAAGATGCGGCTGATGCCTCTCAAACCTCTTCTCCTGCGCCCATTCTCTCATTGTCCTTTGAGTCTTCGACGAGGTCCCTCTTCGCTTCTCGTTTAGCTTCAAAATGCCGGGTGATGTTGAGGTAAATTGAATTTAGTGAACAAAAAAGAGAAAAGATCAGAGTCTTTCTGTTTTGGTAAGGTGAGCGTGCGGTAGCATACCACTGTTAGCTGCAGGTGCTCGCCAGCGGAGAGGGTCCCAAAATATAACTTCTTTCGAAAGTCAGCTCTCCATCAAGTGTTACAAAATAGAACAGCCAATATTCATATAGATAGAAAATTGTCTGTACAGATATTTGTTCATAGTTTGGCACATTAATTTCAGTATTATGATAATCCTTTTTTTGCCGATAGTGCATATGTTTCTGTACAATGGCATTAACAAAAATCGTACTCTGAAAGATGAGTAAGAGCCTTTTTGCAAGTAATATTCGACATATTTTCGGTTTAGAACTGAACGTCTCGGGCTCTGTTTCCACTCGGGCCCTCGGGGGGTAAAAAAAAAACAAATGACAAGTTCATTCCACGTATAAGAATAAAAATAAGACAATATGGTAATCTCACACACAAACACATACAAACACACATAGATAGATAGATGGTGGATGATTGATAGAGATATAATCCACATAAAAATGTTCCCTTTTTGCATCAGAAAAAAAAAATCTTCCTTAAGACATTTTTCCGCACTCTTGAGTGATCTATGGTCTGTAATGGTGGATAATTATGGATCTTCACAGGATGGAGTAGTTCTCCCTCATGACACAAGTCAGAGTGTAGACTGACTTTGACATGGAGGACACCCATATTCTGTGTAAAACAAAAATGGGGACTCTTTTTACTTAAAGCATTCGTATAAAGCTACATGTTATTAAATCATATTATGAAGGGCAGCAAGTTTCACATGGGGAAGAAAAAACATTTCACAAAAAAGGCTTTTAAACATTTTCAAGGCTTTTTTTCTGACAAAAATAACCCAAACAAAATAACGAAAAAAGAAAATTAAAACCAGCGAAAAGCAGCAACAGAGCAAGAAACAATTGCAGCCATGGTACTTTAAAATCCCAGTCAAGCTGGACACAATCACTCAATAGGTAGTTTGCAAGTACAAGGAGTTTCTCATGCAAGTTTTTCATTTTGTCTTCAGGGAAATAAGGTTGTGGGGGGTAGTCAGGAGAAATGTCTTTGCCATGCAACGCTTGCATTGAGTCAGTGAGGGGGGGGGGGAGTAAAGGGACGAGGGGGCAGAGCAGGCTGTGGGAGCAAAGTGAGGAAGGGTGCGACTGTAGCCAGCTACAAAATATTACCTCAGTTTTTCATAAGAGGCCATCAATGCTAAGTCCTTACTTGGGTCTCGCTCTGCTCGCTTTCCTTTACTGTTTTCCACCCGGGGGAATTTTGCACTGGTTTTGTGACGGTACATTTTTTTGTGTGCAGGACCATTGGTGCTTGGGGTGCCTAGGGCAGGTTTATCGAACATGTTGCAGCCTAGTGCGAGCTGGGGGAAAAAGGGATGTGAGGCATTAAACTTGGACTGGTTTTTACCAGCCTTGCCTGTGGACTTCCTGCCCTTGGTCACTCCCGGCGAGGTGGCTCCTTTCCTCTTGGAGTCTGGTGTTGTCCCTGCCAGGATTTTGAGTGTCTTTAACTTAAGGCTGTTAGCCTCAGGGGGCTGGCAGGCCCCAGATGCAGGACTCCATAGTGGCTCGATGGAGGCCATCATAAACCGCTGAACTTCGGCCATGCCGGAAGCGATGTTGGATAAGATGTTGGAAGGCTCCTCAAATTCTCGCTGGTCATCATCTAGAAGGTTGTTCCTATCAGACCAGCCCGTGCTGGGGTCCTTTACCAAAGGCCAATCCCCTGACACCCCCATGAGGTTCCCACCAGAAGCTCCCATGTTGTCTATCAGGTTACGAGCTCTTGGGGGCAGTCTGGACCCCCCTGCCTGACCTTTACCGGTTTTCCCATCAGGTGGGTTCTTTAACTTTTTAGGTGACCGAGAATTCTGCCGGGGGGTCTTGCTTTTCTCTGCCTTAGCTGTTTTCGGAGCCTTCGTCTTCTTTGTACCTTTCTGTTCTGGGAAGGAGCCCTGTCCTGCAGTTTGTTTGCTGGTGATTTTCTTTTTTGACCTTGGACCTTTGGCACAGTTCACAATTTGATTACCCTGCTCATCAAAGTTCCCCACGCTAGCATCCTTCTCAATCAGTCCCATGCCATCATCATCATTGAAGGTGTGGAACTGGAACTGGTGACTGTTGGCTGTGAGTGTGGCAGCCTGGTGTTCCTGCTGTGGTATGAGGTTGCAGTCCCACTTCATCTCTGATGTACCACCCAGAGTCATTTCACGGGCTTCTTGGTATGTCTTAGCCACTCCCCCTCCTTTCATCTCTGGGCCCATCACCTGGGGCGACAAATTGGGGGTATCCGGAGGGGACATCTCTGACAGCGATGAGTGCCGAAATTTATCGGGAGTAAAGTTGGAGATATCCAGCAGATCCGTCGACTCCCTCAGGGGTGTGATTGCGTCAACACTTTGCTGGATCACCAGCTTTGGGCTGCAGTGGGCCAAGAAGTTATCGTTCATGTCATCTTCGCCATCTTTCTCGCAGGACTTTAGACTCAGAGAGCTGTAATTGCTAGAAGTAGCTGACAACGAACCCACTGAGTCAAAACTGATGAGCCTGCCGTTGTCTGTATTCAGCGTTCCTCTTTGCAACTGTAAGTGTCCCTCCCCACACGGCGCCTGACACGCCTGATAATCGGCATCGGACGGCAGGGGCTGCTCCGGCAAATAATTCTTCTCATACAGCAGTCTGTTGCTGTCCAAGTTCAGCTGGCTGTATCCAGAGACAGACAAGTTGTCTGCCATTGGCACAGGCAAGGGGCCAGAAAAGCTGTTAGGCATAATGGGGGTTTCTGGAATGTCAGGTGCAAATGGAGCCTGGCTGGGGCCGAGCTGCGAATGCCACATATGGGTGAAATTTGGTTCAATCTGGCAGTTTTGAGGCGACTGCTGGAGTTCGGATTCAGAGGGTGGAGAGAGGACACAGCTCTGGGCAAGCTGCAGAGAAGTGAACTGCTTCTCTTCCTGGGAAAGACCAACCGGGTACTGCCTGGGGGGCTGCTGGGGGAAGAAAGAAATTCCGGTGCTACTCGATGTATCTGATGCATCTAACAGTGTCTGCAGATAGCCTCCGGGGACAACTGGTACACTTGTAGCCACATTCACAGATGGCGTGGTTTTGTCAGGAGAGCAGGTGGCTGATACAAAAGTGGATTTTTTAGAGGCATTGGCAGTGTGATTTTCACACAAATGGGGGCTGCTTGCAGCCGAGTCCATTGCTTCATCCTTCACACTCCTGACAGAGTCCTGATTTTGTAATACAGCACAAATCTCCGCTCGGTCCGTCATGCTTCTGTCCTCTTCCATGTCTTTCATTTTTTTGCTCCTCAGCCGTGCCTCACTTTTGAATTTCCGTATACGCACTACTTTATTTCCAATTCTCTTGTCATCCCTTTCTTGCGATCTGCTGTTCGGTGTGCTAGTGTGTGTGATGTCATTTGCGGCTATCGTACTTGCACGGCTGGAGGTTGCTATAGTTAATGGCACGCCTGTAACAGTTGCATCGTCTTCGGTGCTGCCTCCCTGCTTGCTTGGTGATTGTTCCACAGCTTGGATTCTCTGAATCCTGAGCCTGTTTGCTATCTTGTATTTCCGTTTAGGGGGACTCAAACTGAAGGGACGATTGCGACCATTCAGTCGAAAATGATGTTTATCACGCACGACCAGCCTACGTCTTTCCTCCATGTCCTGTTGTCTCTTTTGCCAGAAACTCTTCAGAGGGGCCAGTTTCTCATACTGGTTCATTGCATCCTCAGTTAAGTTCACTGTCAGAACTGCTGGGTCAATTTTACCCAACTTCACCAGCATGTGCTTCTCTCCTTTGAACCGGTTGATGATGATGTATTTGATAATGACTGGGGGTTCCTTTCGGGAGGATTTTCGTCTCTTTTTTGGGCACCAGTCATCATCCTCCTCCTCCTTTGGACCAACGGGCAGCTTCTCACGTTTCTCAACATTTTTCTCATTCTCGATTGAGTCCACATCGTACAGGTAATCCTCGCTGTATCTGACTTTCCTTTTAGCTCGCAGTCTATAATTTAGCTGACTGGAGGAGCATGACTTCTCCCTGGAGAAAAAGCAGCTTCTTCCCTTAGCCTCTCGAAGAGTGTCAGAGGAGGAGCCAGTGCAAGAGCTGTCATCACTGTACTCCCCTGAGTCTTCAGTGGAGTTGTTGAAGTCAAATATATAGCTTCTCTTTGGACTCCCATCAGGTGTCCCATTGGTAGGGCAGACATTCTTGTCCCCTTTCCTGTCAGGTCCCACAGGATGCATTTCATCTCCTTTGAGCTGTAGTCCTTCCACATTTTTCTTGATGACCCCACCATCTTTCTTAGTGCAGTTGACAAGAACACTTGGAAAGAAACTGAACTGGGTCTCCTCCTGGAGAACATTTGTCTTTTCTCGCATGTTGTCCTGGAAGGACTCATAACGGATCTTCAGGGAGCACACATCACTGCTCAGTGTGGAGTCGTCATCATCATCGTCGAACATGTAATTGTCCACGTCTTCTTCAGAAAAGAGATTCACTGAAAGCTCATTTTTGGAGCAGAGATCGAGAAGCTCCATTTTGCTCTCACTAATGAAGGATTCAAAGTAGCCCCAGTCTTGCCCAGTGTTGGATAGTAAGGCCTCTTCTCCATTGCATTTGTCCAGAAGTAGGCCCTCATAAAGATTCTTGGAGGCAGGATCCTCAGAGTCACTCTCAGACTTCTCAACATCCCTCCTTTCTGTTGCCTGGGCTTTATGGACTGGAAAGCCAAGGAGTTGGTCAGAGAGAAGTTGGTCTCCATACTGGCAGGCTTCACTGGGCATGATGCCATGCATTCCCATGTCAGACATGGAGCAGCCATCATACTCTCTGTTCACGTCACCCATTTTCAGGCTGATTCCAGGTTCTGCATCAGCACCATCTTTGCTCTCCATAAAACACCCTAAGCAGGTGCGGCTGGGTTGCATGAGGCAATCCTCTGTCAAGGTGGAGATGCCTCCAGGCTCCATCATGGTAAAGGGAGTCTTGTCGCAGTCTTCTGGCAGGGACCAGGGACTCACCCCCTTGGTGACGCAGGATGTGAGGGAAATGGCGTGGGTGGAGGACTCATCAGCAGCAGGCTCTGGAACCTCTGTCAGGCTCAGGGGGGATGATGGATTCAGCGTGCAGGGATCCTTTGTGGACAGCGTGGCTCTCTGGCAGTCTGCACTGCCTTTCTGTGTGCTCGATACGCCAGCTGAGAAGGGGAAATGAATGGCAGCATGTGCAGCAGCATACGGCTTTAGAAGCCCTCCCTGGTCATGTGATCCTGAGAAGGAACAAAACATAAACATCGCTTTAGAGCAGTGCAACACGTTACTGGTCTCTCAATCTCTTATTCAACAATTTAGAGCAAAATTTAGGTGGACTTCTATTAATTATTGACTGTACATGATTAATGAGGTAAGAATTAAGAACAATAGTAATAAATTGATTTATTTCCTGCAGGTTATTTGTAGTACTGGGAGTAATATGGTCCTCTCCTTGATTGCATCATTTTAATTTTGTCAGCTGAAGAAATGTATAATTAAGCAAGGACAGCAGCTGGTTTGCAAGAAGCATTAGCTTTGTTTGCCTTGCATAATTAGTCAACAGCATCAGAGACAGGTATATACACATGGGAAAAGACATTTACCTGCGCTGAAAATAACGCAACTAATAAGCACAGCCTATGTATCACACCCCCAAGCATTTGGCTTACAAGCAGACATAAACAACAATTCCTGGTTTTAGTGGTGATTTTTTTAACAAAATCCTGAAACTACACCATTCTCAGATGGAAATTCCTTACAAATTATCCTCACACACCTCCACAAACACAGTATCTGTCAGTCCGCTATCTGTGCCACCCCCATTAGAGCGCCATGAAGTTTGCAGTGATGCTGATAAGATACTACTGCATTATGGGAAGCCTTAAAACACCAAATAACGTTTGAATGAGCACTGCTCGTTAGCATATTGAGAAGTGATAATGAATAAAGGCATAGAGATTACTAAGAATAGACACATAAATTACTATTTCCATGGTATTCTCATATTTTCCTTTATAGCTACAGCAGTCACAGTAAATCCTGACGCAAAATAGTTGACTGTGTAAATTAAATAAAAGATGTGTCCATAATTTGATATATACATTGTACACCAGTCATGAAGATCAAGAATATTTACAACCAAACTGACTTGTCGCGAAGTCCTTTGTCGTGAATGTGACACGTTGTCAGCAATAACCTTGTTAACGTATGACATTCTTGAAGTTGTCATTGAATTACGTCCCGGTGATGCCTTCATGTGTGTCCTCATCCTTACCCTCCATGTCACATACACGGTAAGGCAGAGCGAGCTCCTCTCGCAGCTGTGAGAAGGATGGACATATCAAACGTCCTGCCCAACAGTCCAGCAAGTGAGCATCACAGCACCATGGGACCAGCAGCTTTTGTGAAGTGTGTTGAAAAACTCTATCCCCCCCCCCCCCCCCCCCCATTGAAATTACAGACCCGTCATGGCTCTTACTTGTTATAACCACCTACAGAAGTACTCAGAGGAATTAACCGCCATGCACTTACATAAATAAATATCTGTGGAAATGAACTCTGACGCACTGCAGCACTATTCGCTCCCGGATTTTATTTATAAAGTGCTACCTGTCCTGTTCTGCAGTTTAAATAATATTGATGTTTGTGTTGCTTAGGTAGACTGTACGTCTAGGGTAATAAAATAACATGTTTCCAGTAAATGGATGAGCAGTTGATATACCCAAAAAACAATTCCCGAATTGTTCTAATCTAAATATATATGACAGCGTACACATACAGTACAGGCCAAAAGTTTGGACACACCTTCTCATTCAATGTGTTGTCTTTATTTTCATGACCATTTACATTGGTAAATTCTCACTGAAGGCATCAAAACTATGAATGAACACGTGGAGTTATGTACTTAACAAAAAAGGGTGACATAACTGAAAACACGTTTTATATTCTAGTTTCTGCAAAATAGCCACCCTTTGCTCTGATTACTGCTTTGCACACTCTTGGCATTCTCTCGATGAGCTTCAAGAGGTAGACACCTGAAATGGTTTTCCAACAGTCTTGAAGGAGTTCCCAGAGGTGTTTAGCAAGTGTGCAAAGCAGTAATCAGAGCAAAGGGTGGCTATTTTGAAGAAATTAGAATATAAAACATGTTTTCAGTTATGTCACCTTTTTTTGTTAAGTACATAACTCCACATGTGTTCATTCATAGTTTTGATGCCTTCAGTGAGAATCTACCAATGTAAATGGTCATGAAAATAGACACCACATTGAATGAGAAGGTGTGTCCAAACTTTTGGCCTGTACTGTATCTGAACAGGGCAGGACAAGTACTGATTTCAGAACCCACATATTAAAACACCATATACAAACATTAACCAAATCAATTTACAGATTTCCTTTAAGTACTTGCCAGTGTATCACACTTTAAGTATTGATATAGGCACCAGTTACCAAATTGCCTTGAAAAAAAAGACATCTTCTAAAAAGGAAATGAAAAAATAAGTAAGGAAAATGTCACCGGTTCTCATTCTGAAAAATGAGATTATTTCAAAAGCAAATAAGAACATAAAAATACTTTTTAAGTTTATGTGTTTCATGTAAGGGATGCTATTCGTGGTTTTAATGAATGATAAGAAGCTTAAGCCTGGACTGATCAATCAGCATAAAAAGCAAGTACTTTTTTTATTCTAAAATTGAACAGGTACACTGCTGAATAGCTTATACCACGTTTTGAGCCCCTAAATATACCGGCCACATTTACCAGTTTAAGTACTGCTGGATTGATTCAGTTAGATACTGAGCGACACATTGTTCTGAGCTTTGTTCACTCATGAAAGCCAGTCTCTGTTGTGCAAAGATATAGTTTCCCCAGTTGTACAAGTGAATTAATCTAGCTTTATAATAATAATACTGTCAGTCAAATGTATTTAAGGATTTATTATTGAACCTGGGGGAAAAAAGAACACCGTTCCATCTTTCATTTACAGCAATGCTGCTGCTGTTTTTTCTTTTCTTCGGTCTAAGCTACTTGGGGCCCCGTCTGTCTCTTAAATTTCCATAGCGGACAGACGAAAGGATGGGAGGCGGTTAACGGGACAGGAGAACAGGAGAACGGGAGGGTGCGACTTGGCATTCGTCTTGCAGCTCCTAACCTGAAATCCTCTGGCGTTGGGCTGGCGTCGGATTTCAGTGCGATATGGAACATTTCTCGGGCCTTGCATAATCTCCTCCCGACTCTGGGCTCCAAAGAGCTACAGGGTACCACAATGAAAGCACGACAGGCAAAAGGAAAGGCTGTGAGAGATAACTGGGGAGAACACTGAGCAATCCTGGCATCTGGCAGGGGGGATCATCACTGTGCACCTAACCTCTCTCATGTCAAACGCTGACCAGGGCAAATAGCTTTATTTACAACTGGTGCGAATTACCGGTCAGCATGAAGGAACTCCATGAAAAAGAAAATCCAGATAAGAAGAGTCCATGTATACTGGAACACATTTTTCATATTTCTGTATGTAGGTCAAAGGGGAGAAGTTTTTATGGAGCTAGCATGCAGGCTATACTTCTATGCTTTCATAAATTTAATGGCAAAGGATGCTAGATAATGTCAGGTCAAAGATTAAATTTGCACAAACTGTTCCCATGTGAAAAAGCCCATGTTGTTTCTGCCGATACAAGAGGATCTTTAGGATTGTAGCTGATGCTACAAAAGCTTACAAGAACCTCACAAATAAACCCTTTAATATGCCTCTAACCACCACGTTTGAGGCAGTCCTTCTCTGAAAAAGCACACTGCTGGATTTCTAATAGCAAATGGATATGTTCACTTTGACAGCACTTTCAAAAACGGCCTTCAGCCCTTCAGCACAAGACACTGGATTTCGATTTCAATATGATAACATGCCTCAAAACACAAGAGGACACCCCCTGTTATTGCCAGTTGGAGGGAAGGGGGGTGTGGACTCTCTAAAGTGAAGACCCCTTTGAAATCTGGGGTGTGGACACTGATCGAATTCTACGAGAGTTCTGCTCAGGGGCTGCAACATTCGTTTAGCAGGTTTGCCACAGAAAATGACAATGCTAGCTGCAAATGTTCAAATGGCAGCTCATCTGTACAGATCTGAGTGGGCGTGTGCTGAGGCCAAATTATAATACCTGCATATTCATATGTTCCAATTTCTGGCTGTTATGTTGTGGGTCATATTGTCCATAGGTATATCAAAACAATCCGACGGAGGAGGGAACTTGTTCAGAAATGCTGAAATATAAAACCGCCGCTGCCAGTATTTTAATTAACTTCGAAAAGATGAAGAAAGTTCTGGATCGCTATGTGTTTAGGTAAGAGTTGACACTCTACAACCACATGTGGGATTTGAGGTATCCTTATAAACCAGAACACCCCCCCCCCCCCCCCAAATACCAGGGGTAGAGATGTCCGTCAAGCCAGTCTACTTCACTAGTGGGTAATACAAAGCTAGGATGGACAGAGAAAGTCTGGAAATGTGGCCATCATGCTGGGGTTAACCAGTACACTCTGCAGTACAGTGTCTTCAGTGGCCAGCATGACTCAGAACCTCGGTTCTTCAAAAAGGTGCAACCTACACAGGCTTCAAATGATGCCGCTCACCGCAGGTGCATACATCAAGCCACTAAAAGTTTGGGGAATTTCTACGTCTTCTGCCTTTTGGCCATTAACACATCCTGCACATGCAGTATACCGAACGCCACCCTCAAGACAGGACTTATGCTTTTCGATAATATAGTTTTTGTACCTCCAGTGGTAAAAAAAAAGCATTTTCCCCTCTCTGCACACAACTTGGCTACATCTAGGCATTGGATGCAGCCCAGCTTTTAATGGTCTATGGCATTTCTGAATGGCAGAGAACGATCAATTATTTCTCATCTGCACCGGATGTTCTATAATGAAAGCTGAGGGATGGCAGGATGACTCACTGCTCCGCTGCTACCCCGGCGATGCAGCCTCGGCTTCTGTGGAGCTCGACAAGCGTCGGTCACCCTGCACGTTCTCCTACAGCTCCGACACGGAGTCAGTGCATAGCTTTCAGACTGAGCTCAAGGGCTGAGCTTAAACTGACCCCCACGGAACCTTAAACCCGAAAGGCCAAAAACGACTGCAGTTCTTTGAAGAAGGGAGGCCTCATTTTACAGCCATTGTGGCTTGTCTATGCATTGTGGACACAACAAACCTCAGCTGTTTAAGATACACAAATAACAGGAAGTCACTTTATTTTATTTTTTTTTACAGATGCTTCTATTCAAAATGGTGCACATTTCTTGAGGAAGCAGAGTCTGATAATCCCTGGAGAAGTGAGTTACGGGCTGAGCTCAAGGGCCCAATGGTGAAATCACACTACCAACCATGGGATTTGAATCAGCAGCCTCTCGATTACAGGCACGGTGTCCCCACCAACTGAGCTTCACACCAACCCCAATTACTGAGCAAAGTCATAAGCATCCAAGGAGTGCAGTCATGTACTTTTAGTTGAGAATCGTTTTCCTAATTACAATTAGGTATTCATAATTTTTGCAATCTAATACCTAATATTCAACAATGATAAACAAAAAGAAAAACAAATTCACTCGCTGATGTTAACGTTGCTGTTCTTATTATGCGCATCTACCTCATGCATTTTTGTGTCAATAAATGTGTTTTTCTTGTCAAGAAAACAACAGTTATATAAAGTCATATTTACATTTAAAGTGAAGCCCCCCCCACCCCCCCCCCCCAACTGTCTGCTAAGTTTCAGCTCTCAATGAAACCTAGCGCTAGACACAGGTAAAAAGTAGCTTGGCCGATGACTGAATGCGCACTGGGAATTCTGGGAGATTGCACATGACAGAAAAACAACTTTAAATAGGCTGTGTTTATTTTTGTACTTGCAAAAATGAAATAGCATTGTCTGCTGCAGAAGTGGGCGGCACAGCAGCGCAATGGCTAGCACTGCAACCTGAAACACACAGGGTTGTGGGTTCAATTCCCACCTTGAGTGTGTGTGGTTGTGTGTGTGTGTGTATAGATTACATGTTCTCCCTGGGATCATGCTTGTTTCCTTGTCTGGTTTTCTCCAACAAGCCAACAGGTGAACTGGAATCTACAAATTGTCCTTGATGTTTACGTGTGAGCCTTGCAATGGACTCAGCCCATCTAATTTGCCCCAGTGCTCCAAGGTTACCGTGACCCTGTACTGGATAAGTGGTTATCGATGGACATATAAAAGCTGAACACTGCACTCATAAGGAACGTATCAACAGTTCAAATTATGGTTGGTTTTAAATTATGTACTTTTACCCTCTTTTGAATACACTGTTGCAGAATAGAAAGGCACTCAAAAAAATTAACAAGGACAACTCCAGGGGTCATATCAAAGCTGAAGTAAAAAAAAAAAAGTAGAGTAACCCATTATTACCTACATCCCTTCCAGAATATATCTTCAAGAACAATTACATGGTTTTACATAGAAGCCTATTGCCACATCCAGGCTGGACAACAATGCTCCATCTACAGCTATAGCTAGCACTGTGATTTGTAAGCAAAAATATTTTTGTTTTTGAAATGGATGGGAATGTCTTTGCATGTATGTCTTTGCATTTAATAAATAATTCTGCAAAATATCCTTGTAGATTCAAGGGTGTTGCACCTTTCACAGATGTACTTAACCAATGTCTGCAAAAACAAACAACAAAAAGAAGGCAATATGATTTTACATCACCATTGTTACAGGTGAAAAGAACTATATTTGCATACACTGCAATTTATTGAACGTTACCACTATTAAAGATATAGCTTTATGTCTTGATAAAAGATATGACTATATACAACAAACTTTCAATTGTTTGAGGATGGATTTCTCAAATAAGCAGACCACATAAATTCCTGAAAAGGTTTACTGTATTAAACAGATAAAATACCAGTTGAAAGCCAGATATAGGTTTAAATAATTTATAGCCCCTTTCACTGAAATGTTTTATCACTATAAAGATCAGACACAGGTAAAACCATGAAATATTAACAAAAAAAAAAAATTCTGCCTCTTTGTGAGACCCTCCACCCAATCAGCTTGGAGTTATAGGTGAAGGTAGAGTTATTCTCAGGACAAATGGTTGCCCAGATTTCCCACCAGCCTGTACTTAGCCTCAAGGTGGTGCACTCATCAGGTATGGAGCGATGTAGGAGGCGGAGCTCTGCCGGATCTGGAGAAAAAGCCAGGGGTCTGACTGGCTCAAAGCCCCGGAGCTAACCTATAGTGGGAGTTCTCAGCTGTGCCGCCAGCTTAGTGGTGGATGGTCCTACCCAGTTAGCTGGAGCTAGCCTGCAGCTGGAGGCTCGCGTAGCTTAGCAGCGACACCAGAGGCAGAGCAATACTCTCTTCTGGGGCTACCACAGAGGCGGCGCCCCAGTCAGCTCCAGAGCTGCCTTGGAGAAGGAACTCGGCTACCAGCGCCACTGCTGAGTGGGAGTCAGAAGAACTGGCGTGTTGCCACATCTATTCTACGCTCACGGTTTGTCAGAACAAAGAGAAGAATCACATTTGTAATTTATGTAGCAGCAGGAGGGGAGTAATAATAGTTGGTAATTCCACATTCAATATTTGAGATAAACATTCACGTATCAAACAGACCGCTTGCCAATATTTGTGATAAACATTCGCGTTTCAAATAGATCGCATGCTTTTTTAAACACTTGGCAATACTACTCTTCCTCCATCACTTCCGAACAGGTTAAATAGATTTTTCAGCATACCAATCCCATTGTATTGGCGAGACTGAAATAATTCTATCAAAAAAAAAAAAAAAAGCTGACAGATGATGTCTAACGCCACGAAAAGTCATTAAATATTTAAAGTGCCTTTCAGTTGTGATTTGAGTGTATGAAAAGCTCGTGCTAATGAATTGTCACTGGAGAACCCCATTGAGGTAGCCTACTTACAGGCACAGAACAATAAAGACAAGAAAGGGAACTGTGGGCCCAGGTGGGGCAGCCACGCCGTGAAACGGGCTCTGGGCGCCTTACCATTTTCGTCCACTCCATTGATCTGTGTCGGGTTGAGGGCCAGCACAGCTAGGTTGGTTTCTTGTAGAACATCCATCAATATGGCCAGATTCTGTTCCTCCCATGCATCACCACCATGGTCCGACCTGCAGAGATGGAGCAAAAGACAGACATACTGAGCTGCTGGGGGTGGGGGCGTGGACTGATGTGAAGCCCCAAATGTAGGGTAAACCACTCACTGGAACGGTCCGGGACTTAAACAGGGGCCTCCAGCACCTTAAGTAACCGAGAGTGACATCATCGGGTCAATGGCGGCCCGAATGTGAGTAATTCTTGACATTTCAGCACTGGTTCACCAATGATTCGGGGGCTGCCGCGTGTGACGCACCTTGCTCTCCCGCTAATTCGAACACTCCGGAATGTAAAACAGACACGAGCCGGGTCTCCGGGGCAGCATCGCACCCCCTGCTCAAAGTTAATTGTGTTACAGATCCACGCTGAAGAAGAACATTAGAACTACCCAGCGAGAAGTAAATAGGAAGCATTCTGCTCGCCAGCAACGATTACCATGGCAACACGATGCAACACTATGCTATTTTAAACTCATTTCACCACTTATATTAAAGTTATTAACCCCTTGAGACCGCTCCTGTACTCAGCTCGAAAGAATACGTCCATCATAATTATCTGAAGGCATGTCTTCCAATCTGCCTATTTAAATTTCTACCACTATAATATAGTTTTTTATTTAAATGGTGTCTAGGTAAATAACGCTTCCATCTATTATTGCTTCCTTTCGTCATTTTTAAAGAGCTTCACGGAACACAGAGGTGAAAGAGTAAGTGGACAATTTTCTGTGTCACGCAAACAGGATTGTGTGGAACCAAACAGCGGCACCTGCAGGGACTCTGGGTTCGCCATGGAACGCGTGTGGAGAGGGACCCAAAGGGCAGCTCCGTTAGGTTTGGGGAGCCTGAGACGCCCGCAAAAAGACTCCGACTAAGTTGGGTCGCAGGCCTAATCATCAGGTGGGTGGGGCATCAGCTTTCGGTTTAGGAGTGGAGAAGCAAAATACAGCCACTGAATCATATACATCCGCAGCACACATTTGGCTCATGTGTTACACACATAGGAAAAAAAAACAAACCAAAGCACTGAACAGTATTAATAATCCAAAAAAATAGAAGAAAACTTCTATTAAATACCCTCTATTTTCAAGTAAAAGACCCACTGTGTTTTTAAGTGGAGAAGGCTTGCCAGCTGTGAGGGCTTCCTCGGGGTAAGCATTGACACGAATCGCGTGGATTTGCTCCCCACCAGAGCACGGGGGCCCTCCCGTTTGTCAAAAGTCACAGCGATCTTTAATCCAAGGCGCACCAGGGCTTGCCGTAACATTAGCATACCTTGCTTTTAAATCGTAGGGGAATAACAGGGAGATAAGGCAGGTCCTCTTGCTTCCCCTCCCCTTCATCCATGAGAATCCCCCCCCCCCCCCCCCCCAGCCAGCGGGTGCTTGCTAGCTGCGGTGCAGCTGGCGGCTGTTCGGCAGGGACACGGTGCTGCCGCAGGGCACTTGAGCCGCAGCCAATGTCACGCTGGTCCTCCCAGCAGCCTCTGCAGTACTCTGCATCACCTGCGCCACAGGCACCACAACAAAGGCTGCCGGCAGCTGGATGCGGATGCAACACTGCACGTCAGGGCGATGGGGAGGGGAGGTGGGCTGGAGGAGACCGGGCTGGGGGGGGGGGGGGCTGACAGGCTGTAGCACAAGCCTTCGCGGGCGGAGGTGCGCGGCGACGAAGCGAGAGCTCGAAACAGGCACAAAGGCAACATTTCTCTCCGCCGAGCTCTGACACGCGACACACGAGGCATTTATTTTTCACATTATTCATGATTCCGCAGCCCGCTCCCTTCCTTCGCAATGCCGCTGAGAAGGGAAGACAAGCGATTAGAATAATGAAGACGGACGGCCTGTAATAAGAGGTTGCATAAATTGCCGCCTCGGCCAACAAGCATGTCCAATTTAACACGTTATTAGGTCCCGCTGTTTTGTCTGCTTGCCGTGGCCAAATGAAGGTCCATGGTCCTGCACGGTGGGACCCGTGGAGCACACCGGCACCGGTCGCCACTCTGGGCTGACAGAGAGAGCCCTGCCAGAACAGCTGTGGCCTGGAGAGATACCAGCCACACCATTGGCAGCTCTTTAGCTACCACGGCCTCTAGAGGATGTAAGAATCCCATCCAGAGCCGGATAACAAAGGTTATTTCAAATCCCATAAATTGTAACCATTCCCTCTACTATGGATAAAAGCCTCAGATAAATGAGTAAATATAAATGAACCAGATAGTTCCTGGTACCTGAAAAGTGCCACCTCTCGTGCCACTGTCTCCAGCCTCACTTCTCCATAATGAAGAAAGGATTAGGGAAAGTACAGGTTACGAGGACTCACTATTAAATTGTACTCCAAGCGGCGCCTGCCAGGAGTGGCACTTGTACTAATTGCGCGATGTTCCCCGGCATCCATCGCGATGGCACGTAGCTAAAGTTGGCGGTGCCACAGGCATCTCTCATGTGATACTACCCTGCCGGGTCCTGCCAGTTCCACACCTATCGGCCACGCACCCACCTGGATCCCGAGCGAGGAAAACGCGGGAAAGTTTTGTTCTTGTTTGTTATTTATTGTCGGAACACCTGGATCGTCAAGTAGAAAGGAAATGTATCCCAAGCCCTCCCCACCGAAACTTCTCTCCCCAGATCACGGATGAATAAATGATGAGGCGTTTGTACCAGACGACGTTAAGTCCTGGTGTTCCCAGAGATCCGATGATTGGATATTTGAAGTTATGGCGGATTTTAATAGCTTCTGTACTTCAGATGGCTCAAATGTAGCCGCCCCATTTCCCTACTGGGAACAAACACATTCCCACCTCATTTTCAGCAGATCAGGCCTGCTTTTCGCTGCTCCTCTTACCCTGTTCCAGGGCCCCGAGAATAATGAATTGTTTCGCCTTTCTTCTTTCATATGATCCTTGAGCTTTCACAAAAAAAGGGAAAGTTTTGCAGTGGCACATTTCTGACAAAGAGGGGAGCAGACAGAGGTTCTGACCCAGCAAGAGCCTAAATGCTATCTAAGCTACATACTCATTAAACGGTGACCGAGATGGCTATACGCCATGCACAGAAACAAATGAACATCTGAAGAAGAAGGGGTCAAAATTATAGAGAGCCTCAAGAGTTAAACCCAAAAATAAAAAAAATTTAAAAAAAACTCTGACGAGAAATAAATATCACCTCCAAAGTGTGATATCTTCTGGAGGCAAATAGCCTATTTTTGTCTTCTCTGGGTACTAGGTGGAGGGGATGTCATGGAGGAGAGTTTTATCACATAATAGTTATTCAAAAAGCCTAGGTGAGATCAAACAGCGGTTTCCAGCTGTCTACGAACCCACCTGTGGAAGACCCGTGCCCCCGCCCAGTTTCTCTACGAATATCTAAAGACAACTAGCAGTAAGGGGAGCTTTGTGGTAAGTATTTCATTTTCTAAAATGGCTGCTGTTGTCGTATCTATGTACGTATCTACTGTATACAGCTAATACCAAAATAAACATCTGCACTAGGCCATGCGGCAGGAATAACAGGAAATGAATAATGCGCACCTGCCTGTTAAGATAAGCCTTTGATTTTGAGTGATCAGTAACATTTTAACTTTTGTTATGTAGCTAGATTATTATTAGAGGGATACCGAAACATCGGTATTTTAATATGTTGCGATCATTTTGTTTCAGATGGTCTGATGTAGCAGTTTACTATCCATTAGCCAGCCACAGAACATTTATTTACCATTCAACGCGTTGTTTTATGAAGTCACCAAAAAGGTATTAAACTTCCTAAAATGCCCCATAAACACCACCAACACTCCAGTTTTGATTGATACCAATGAATGACTCCTTTAACTAACTACTTAGAATACCTATTCAATATGTTCAGCAATTTGTAACTATAAAAATGTTTTCATTAATGGAGGAAGTTTTGGTGACTTGTTCAGCATCCAAATTGGTTCTGATTACTGAATTTATGTTTTTTTTTCCAACAGTGTACACTGAAGCACAGTTCACTCTGGATTCTTGAATTATTTCTGTAAAACTGCAGGCGATAAGTTCTTGTTCCAAGCAATGAACAAAGAACAGGTCGCACCGAGGTAACATTCACAGTGGGAAAAGTCCGTACTCCCCTGTCGTTATGAGTTGTTTGTGTTTTAAGGTTCAAGCATGTCTAATGTGTTTTGTAGCACGAAAAAAAAAAGTTTCAAATCAGATCAAATCAAAGGCATTTCGAACTGGGTGAGGTCTGCTCTTTGTGGAATGACTCACATTACTGCAGGATTCCTTGCCCATTATGATCAATTTAGTTTTCTACAAAGCACACTGCTTTTACGGGCTTAGAGTTTCATTGATTGCTTTAATACATACTTTCCTGCCTGTTATTCTGTACTCTAAAAGTTACTGAAGAGTCTGCATCTTGAGTTGGATGTACAACAATTAGAAAAAGAAGTAGTCTGATTACACTACCATTTGAGAACTTGACCCTAGATTTAGGTGTCCACAGCACTTCAACCGCATCCTGTGAAGACATGGCTCCTCCTGGTCACCTCAAGGACTGCGGACTGCAGGAAGTTGTATGGTTGCAGTATTAGATTGAATTAGCAGAGAATACTCCTGGTGAAGGAAATGTGACGCTGGACACATCTGATGTCCATCACAGTAATCTCTGCTGACTCGGGTTAACCCAGCATGGCATGGCGTTCTTTGGGAAGGGGCAACTAAATACCTCAGACTAGGGTCACAGACTGGGTGGGGGTGGGGGGGGATTCCACTTTGCTATATTGCCATATTGTCGGGGGTGGTGGGGGGTGGGGTTGGTCTGGGGGGCTTTGGTGCATTTTGCTACTGATTGGGGGCGGGTGTGTCTCTGCAATGTTTTGTTGAAAGCATTCAACCAGTTGACCACCAATGAAATTGCATTACCCATTAATCATCTCCTGCAATCGACCGGGAAGCATGCTGGGATCAATGGTTGGGTTGGGCAACCCAGGGATATAGGCTCTATAATGCTGGGGTGGGGGAAAGACTGGCCCACCGGGAAAATTCCCAAACTTCCCGATGGCCAGTACACGCATGTCACTGTCCGATGAAAAACGCAGATCTAAATCCATTATTTCAAGAGTGTGAAAAAATGCTTTCTCAGAAACTAATTTACAAAATAAACCTAAAACAATGTCATGAGACACCCTTAGCGTCACAAATAGAAACCTATCTTTACACAGCCGTCAATGAATGGTTTAATTAGATGGATTTATGTGGACTGTTGTCACCAAAGTAAATATAATAGTGTTAACAAGTACAGACTAATCTTGCTTTATATTCACAATTAACAATGATGTTAATTAGCTAGCTAACTAATGATTAACATTAAGTTAAAATTAAGTAAAATTAATGATACAAAGTAATTAATATGAATGACAATCATGAATACAAATGTTAACTAGTACAAATATAAATACTAGTTAAATAGATGGCTTTATCTTTTCATTGGTCAATTCTATGTTAAGCACTATCAGTAGACAGAGGGGAACAGGTGCATTCCATCGATAGTAAAAAGTCACAATTGTCAAAAAGTGGACATACGCAGTTTTCATCGGACAGTGACCATATGCAAACCCAGCACATGGCTTCCGCTTCCCTGCCCCAGGCAAACAGTGGAAGCCATTCATCTTCAGACAGAGCATTCAGGAACATTAAGGTATTTACAAAAAAGAATAAATAAATAATCTCCAGGGAGCAGTCTTTACAGTAAACATGTCAGGTCTCGTGACACAGCTGTGGAGCCTCAGAGCACTCTCTTATCCCTCCAGGGCGCTGGACAGCTCAGATGAGTGCAACATCGCTGCACGGGACAGCACAGGGCGTCACAAAACAGGCGGCCCGCAGGCCCAGGCGGGGGCTGAATCATCAGAGGGGGCTGAGAGTGGCATCATCAGCATGCCGCACAGTCTGTGCTCCAGGCCCCCTGCCGAATACACCTCCTTTAGCTTCGCACGTCGCAGGCCGCAAATTACTCACACTGCCTGTTTATACAGCACGCACTCTCTGTCCACTCACAACCGCCCAGTCAATGCCTGCGATTCCTTACCTGCCTTCCTTTAACGGCACGTGAGCACATGCTACAGCCAACCTGCCGCATGTCTAGTGCCAGGTAAACATTTACATAGACGTACTATGATTCTCCTCACCCTTTTTCATCCAGTGATGGGGAAACATCAGTCCTTTAGCCCCACAGGCTACGTGGGCCCCGATTCACCCTCAGCCGCCTGTGGTTTAATTAAAGCAATTATGTAGATAAAGTAACGGCCCATTTTTAATGCGTCGTTACCTAAAGATGAAGCGGTAACACGAAGCAGGAGTCCCAACTGCATGACAGAAGAGAAGCAAAAACACGCATCTGAAGACAGATAAATCTGGAACAAAAAGTCACGCAGTTTATGAAACAATTATGTCTAGTCATGTATGAAAATTAATGGCATGCCAGGAACAGTTTTGGGCCGGTCATGTCCACTACACCAGGACCAAGTAACAACAGAACAAATGACGGCTATGATTTGGACCCA
The DNA here is from genome assembly GCF_023856365.1 of Brienomyrus brachyistius. Classification (NCBI taxonomy): domain Eukaryota; kingdom Metazoa; phylum Chordata; class Actinopteri; order Osteoglossiformes; family Mormyridae; genus Brienomyrus; species Brienomyrus brachyistius. The sequence continues at coordinate 14,578,601 of NC_064542.1, forward strand.
CCCTTACATGTAAAAGGACCAAAGGGATAAATTAACAGGGTAATGAAAGGTATCTCCAAACCTCACAAAGGCGCTGGTCTCCAGGTGGAGGAGTTGCTAGCACCTTATTTGTTATTGAGGCTGTGGAACACCATGTACAGTCATTTACCGGGTTTCAGTCCATGCAGAATGCCTGGCCTGGCAATATACTCAGAGATCTTCTGCACCTCAGTGCTCAAAGAGCAGATAATACATGCCCACGAGGCAAATAATTCACACCTCATCAGTGGTCGACATTTTCTTCCATCTTGCAGAACAGTGATAAAACTAATCAGTAAATAAAATTAGTATTGAAATTCACAGCCAGATCAACAGTATAACCTGATATAAAGTGATAAAAAGTTTTTTTTTTTAAATCCATTGTGGTAGCCAGAATACACGTTGATTAAAATATTAGCTAGCTACAAGGTAGACAGAAAAGACATCTATAAGATCTGCACAAATTTGCAGGCAACAAATTCACGCCTTTTTCCAGACAAAGAGACAGTAACACAAAATTTGGATTTATTAGCAATAAACAGGCTATGCATTAAACATAAATATATATTCTATATATGATCAAATGGCCAATTATCTCTTACTCCTGGTCTCCTAGCTTATTTGTTTATTCCCTGGCGCTGTCAATTACGAGCTCCTTCTGGAGGGCCGTGCTGTGTCTATGCGTCCGCAGGCGAGCCGAGAGCTAGGGGAAAAGAAATCTCCACTGCATGGGCAAAGGTGCCGCTTAGATCGCGAGATAGAATTTTGTTTACGTGAGTCATTTATTTGCCAACACTAATTGAGAGATGCTCCGGATCCATCTGAAGAGCATGCACGACGGTGGCGGGGGGATGGGGTTGAATGGGGGAGTGCTCTGCTCTCCCAGGTCCTCATGTCAGTTTTAGACACTAACAACACTGCTGATTAAACCAGAAATGGCCGGGGGAGGACTGGGACGCCGCAAAAGGACATATATATGATCCGGTATGGCCAAGTCATCGCCGCTCTGTGGACTGATCCCTGTCGGAACACTGTGAAGTTACACTGTTGACCTTTCACATCCAATGAGGTCATGGCAGTAAACAATTCCCACAATCCCACTCATCCACAAAGCTACCTTTAATTCTTGTTTTATTCCCCCCGTTCTCAATCAGAGGGTAATGCCATATAACAAAACGCCGCATTTGTATTTTCATTAAATAACCTTCCAAAATGCAGCCGTCCCTGAGCTTTTGCACCAGACATCACTAACCCAGGAGACCCTCTGATACTAATTAGATCGAGCTACAGAAACTTGTTCAGTTGTTCAAAAGTTTTCTAAAATATCCAGTCAATCATTTATCCAGCCTCAAATGCCCCCCCCAGAATGTCTGCACAAATATGTAATTCAGCCAAGCATATGCTACATGCCTACTTCACTGAGACGGATGGTAAAAGTAATTCCTTTTATCCAAAGAAAATAAGTCTTTATATTTCTTAATGTGCAAGTAGAAAGGATGTGAATTCCATGTAAAGGCCAGCTAATTAATTCAGAAAGTAAAACGAATTTACCTGAAATTAGCTAAAAATCTTTTGCATATTTGCAAGCCTGCAGTTATTTTTCTCAAGGTTTGTTTGCATGAGCTAATGTTAGGGGGGGAAATGTAGGATTTAATTTTTTTTTTTTTGTTTGGCTTCCAGATGACTGTTTAAAAAAGATTTCTCTGCCCGCTAACATCACTTCCAACTCCGACTGGCTGAGAAGAGTGTTTGCTTTGCAGCCATGGAAACGTGTAGCCACCAAGGAAATGTGGTTTCAGGCAACTGATACAGAAATCATATTGTATGGTACATAACAAAGTGCTCAGCAATCTACAGTGACATGCAAAAGGCCAAACAGATACAGGAGTCTTTGTACAGCTAAAGAATATTCACAAATTAATGTCTTGATATTTACAGAACCTGCACTGTCTCTTTTAGCTTAAGGAAGAGTGACAGAATTATTATATATAGAGCATAGTAGACCATACAAAAATAATCTCTGTGTTTTCTGATGTACAATTCATTAAGCTGAAAAATTAATTTAGTTTTGCAATAACTTGATCCCAGAAGGCTAAGGAAACAGCTTAGAGAAACTTACACACACGTGATCCACTTGCCATGAAGACCAAACTCTTCAGCTAAAAATTGGCAAACAGCCACTGATATCAAACCAGTGGAATCACTTCTACTAAGCCGAGGTCAGCAGCAAGTGTTCTCGATGTAAAATCATTTACCATCAAATTATTCTGAGAATTTTTTAAAAACGTATCTCTAAATCGACTCCCAGCTGTGACTAAAACAGTCACACGAAGGTATTATTGAGATCTATCGCTTCAGGCTCTAACGATGATGTGTTTTTACGGCCTGGGATCTCAGCGGTGTAGAGCCCATCGAAAAAAAAATCCCTACGGCTGATTAATCTGGCGCATTGTTGCTGATCAGTTTCTGAAACGTGAAACCCGTTATAATTGATGTAAATTGCCGGGAATGGGCTACCAGAAACGAAACACAAAAGGGCCATTTAAAAACACAGTCAGCCATCATGTTCCATATATAGCTTCTGTGAAAGCACCTCCGAAGAAAACAAAAATGGGCCAGACATGCTTCAAGTTTTTGTTTTCCAGCAGTGAGACAAGTCGCTCCTCTAGCTCCGTGATCTGCAGAGCGTAAAGAGAGCATCACACCGGCAGAATGTGTGTTGGAGGAGAGTACGCCGCACACAAAGCATCCTGGGAAGAAAACCAACCACCTAAATAAATAAATAAACAGCAGGAACAACACGCTCCAACTATAACCCGCGCACATCAAAAAATTCTGGTGATCCTTTACCGACGGCGCTTCCCGCGCCTCCTGATCGGCTGGGCAACCACGCCAAAGGAGGTCGAACTCAAAGGCCACAGTTGTGAACGGGGGGAACATCTGTTCGATGAAATGGAAGACCCATTTTACACATGCCACAGTCGCTTTTCACAACACAGAAAGGTATGAGGCCCAAAAAAGGAATGAGTTAGGCTTTGATGGTGTCGTTCCAATTCAAGAATCAGCTGGAGCATAAACATACGTTTATGCGGCCTGTGAATATGATTTATCCGATTCAGGAATCAGCTGGAGCAGATATCTGCTGATGTAACATACGTTTATGCAGCCCAAGATTTATCGTGTATATAATTGTACAGGGCCTTTCATTGCTGGTGCTCCTCTTACCAGTCTTACGCCACACCTTATCTAACTGATAGAGATGATCTAATTAGAATCTGGATAATCAACAGAACTGTTAACAGATGGAGAACGGAATGAAATGAAGCTTTAATGGCCAAGTTCAATACAGGAAACATTTATTCACATAGCGGTCGGCTGTTAAGGTTTTAATATGCAGACTAACAGCATTCAAGAGAGGTTTGTTTCTAAGGTACCAGCAAAAATATGTTTTTCTTTTAAATACATTGTCCATGTAGATATTAAGCCTGGCATTAATTAATTAAGGCAAATTAACAAAAACAGTGGCTAAAAATAATGCATGTCGAGCTCATCTCCCAGTGGATAAAAATACCTGTGATAGGTAACAATTATCTGTTTTTAAATAGCAAGCAAAATGAATGTACCACATGAACGCAGATTATACTGTAGAACCAGTAATGTGCTTCCTAAAACTCTTTTTAACATCTTTCTATGTCATAACTAGGCACCTCTTTAAACAATCAGAGATAGATAGATAGATAGATAGATAGATAGATAGATAGATAGATAGATAGATAGATAGATATTGGTTTACTTACCTATTAAATAATAATAATTATAATAATTATAGATATACACATTTAAGTTCAGTTTGAATTAACAACATATAACAACATATAAAGTATATATAACGACATCAGACAAAACGATTTTCAAATTGCTTATATTTCAATAAGGACTTTCAATATGATTTTTTTTTTAAATATACTACTTAAAACACACACACACACACACACACACACACACACACACACACACACACACACACACACACACACACACACTAGATACACATGCTCAGGGCTGATACATCTGGGCCTGGTTAAAGTGTATCATTTTGAGCCCTCAACCCAGACCAATCCAATTATGTCTGAAAATTTGCCAGTCAGGGACCCTTGGAATCCTCGTAACTTTTCTCCCCTTTACGGCGCCCCTGTATAATCAGTTTGAAAAGGACCTTGTGTGTGTTTTTCTTAATTAATTTAGCATTTTTACATCACAGGGACAATTATTTTATACGTTTCATCTACATTCAGGAACTATGAACAATATTATTGCTTAATTCGTCTTAATAGGCACTTATCTTTCAAACGTACATTTATTTTCAACAAACGATCCCAGCCCAGTATGCCAACCAGGCAGGACATGGAGATCCACAGAATATGAGTAATACCGATAATAATAACATAATGGGAAAATAATCAAATACAATAACATGGTGTGAAGTGGCTTCTAGGTAACAGCCCTGAGAGGCGGATGGGTGGTGCACCTGCAACATGCGTTTGATGCATCATTCAAGCTCCCGAATCTGACAACAGGTTAGAGCTGTTTGCAAACTTCACGAACCGCGCATAATGACCCATGACCCCTGTCAGCCAGGCTTTTTCATAGGATATCCACTATTTTTTGTATTTTCGGGTTTGTAATACAGCTTTGGAAAGTCAATAAAAACAATCAAGCATAATGTCTTGGCAGACTCTGGACACACGCATGGACGAACGTGCACACACGCGTGCGCGCACACACCCACTTGGCGTTGTCAACAGTGGCACAAACCCGTGCCCGGAATGATTTACGACCATCAGAAGTAGGGAATATGAAGAGCCCACCCCCCCTTTTTATGTAGAAAACACAATAAAGAGCTTTGAAAAGAAAGATGACATCTTTTACAGAAAATATAGATGCATTCAACACTCAATATGCCCTCACTTAATCTTCCAATCCCTCACTGATGTCACCAGCCGTACATCATGTACCCGGCGTGAAATAAACCACTAAAACTTCAACCAATCACAGTCCCTGGTTTTGTCTGGGCCTCAATTGCGGATGTCAGCTACACACAACAGACATTAAATGCAAAAAAAAAAAACCCTATCTGTACATAAAACGAGATTTTCTTTTTTTCTTCCCTCACAAGCCACCCCAAAAACTTCTACAGCTGCTTGTTTTTGCGGTTCTCCGAAAGCCCAGCAGGCAGGAGAGAGAGAGCAGGCGCCTTCTACGGAGGCCGCATCTGAGGGTGCAGATCCAGCTCCCCGTGCGTGTGCGGCGCCCCTGGGGAGGAGGGTAATGACGCCGATTGCCGTAATTTGTCTCTTCAGCTCGTCCCCCAGCAGCTCTCAGAGTCACCACCCCAGAGTCTCAAGCAAATGCCGCTATCCCGATTTATGGCTAAGGGAGACATTTGTTTGCCCAGCCCTGTTGGCTCACTTTGGCCATTCTCCGCATTCCTGCATGTCTCCTCCAGCCAGAATTATAGTGCGCATAATGTTAATGTTGTCAGGGAGGAACAAGATGTGTAAACCGGGAAAAAAAAAAGCCGTCGTGCAATTTCACCGGCACGTCTGACATTTCACCGCAAGGCAACGTGACGGACTTAGAAGCGCGGGGCCATTATTAAAACATTTTGCCAATTATTCGGCTGAAAGCAAAATATAGGCATTAGAGTAAAAGACGATTTTAAATAAGACGGGAATGAAGCAAACATTAACGGCTCTTAACGATCTCCAGTCAGTGAAGAAAAAAAGGCTAAAAGAAACAAAATAAGACATGAAAGAAAGCACTTTTTCCAGGGGCAGCTGCAGCGAGAGTCGTAAGCTTGAATATTTCATGGGGCTGTAGGATATTCTGTTACCCCCCCCCCCCCCCCCCCCACCCACCACCCTTGCACCTTGAATATGTCAGATGCATCCCAGTGCTGGCCACTCGCTTAATTACAGTCACGCAACCAAGACAACAGTGACCCTCGCCCTGGACACCACCCCCCCAGCCAGCCCCACTTCCCTCACCGTGCACATCGCAGATTTCCCATGTTAGCGGCCGCTTCATTACCCGTCTCCCACAGTAGCTCCAGCTGCTTATCAGACCAAATAAGAACAAATTTTTGTGAATCTAAAGTATTTTAAAAATCAGAGGCCCTGTGCCTTGGCTCAGATCCACGTCTATCTTGCCACAAGAATTGATGTGTACATGCCACTTGATGAACGAAGACTATTTAACATATTTCTAAGCCACCTTAGACAGGTGGAGTTTCGTTCGATATAATTATCCATGCCGGACAATACCTCTGGAGTGTTCCAGCACTACCAGGCTCAACATCTTGTTACAATTATGAGATCCCTCCTAGACTGTGTAAAAATTAAAAGCGGCAATTCGGAATTAAAAACGTTGCTGATCGACATCAGACGGGGTCACGCTACACTACCGGGGCACGTTCTCGTCTGCATGCCGCAGCGCCAAGAGAGAAGGTTTAACGCTGACTGGGGAAGGGGTTAACTTTTACCATCTGTTATTATCTGCCTTTAATTATCCCACTGTTGACATTCATGTGTTAATTGATAGGCAGTTTGGAGAGCTCTTCTCATTGCTTCTTATTGCATTTTTCCAAACAACTCCACGCAGTCAGGAAGCAGACCTCGCCATGCAGCTTGAGAGTTGAAATTGCTCTATTGTTGTCTTGGTGGGGGGGAGGTTTGTCAAGAAAAAAAAAAAACAGAAGTGGAAATAATATCATTCCCTTTCTTTGTGCAGGAAAAAGGCCTCGGCTTGCGTTTTCAAAATTGTTCGTTACGAGGCAACCTGTACCATTCTTCCCTTGAATTCTCACTTTCCTGGCTCGCTCTGAGCACGGAAAAACCCGCAGTCGGACAGCTCGCTTCCGGGAGATGAACGCTACACCACAGTATACCACACGGTGAAGCCTAGTGCTGATCTGTGCACCCGGTACAGCTTTCCTGCTCCATATGCCTGCGTCCTCACTCAGGAACATAGTGTGAACAAAGAATGCTCACCCCCCCTGCCCACTCCCAAGCCTGACTGACAGGCTACACCGACACTGCAGAGAAGAGCATCACCGAAGACGTGAGCCTGGTCAGTTTTGTTTTTTACGAGGGCCGTGAACAGCAGGGGATGACACAAGGCTACTGGGAGTGGGACAACCGCTCGAACAAATGTCCAAGAGCGAAGAGAGTTACAGACAAAAGACACTCCAGTCTAAATGTTTGTTTGAACAACAAAAAGATCAAACAGAACAACTCAACAGAGCATACTAAAGGCTACAAGGAATGCCATTCCCTATGAATAATGAGTTCATATTTAAAATTCTTATTACAAAATACACCAGAATCCCATATTGAATAATTACTAATGGAAGATGTATGAATGTATATACTGGAAAAACATCTGGAAAAATAGAATATACAATGGCGCCTGCACAAGCTTTTTCACACTTAATTAGTGTTTTATGCCACTGTGCATTTACTGAACATACAGATATACATATGGATTTATACAGACACACGAAGATTAATGCAGGTGGGTGTGTTGTATTGACTAAGTAAAATGTCGCAATGCTTGTCCAGGTACTGGAGCCACACAGACACTTAAAAAAGGTTTTCATCACATTCGGTCACATCAGTTGACCTGCTGGAGTGAAATTCTGTCACAGTTCATTATGAGAGGAGGCAGATATACAGCACCGAGGACACCGGCTAGAAAATCCCTATTAGAAAAAGATGCGCACATGCTACACTAACTAGATCGCTTAGTTTTTTTCTCCTCTTCCTAGCAGACCCCTGTATGTCTTTGTAAATACCAGCATCCGCTAACATTTTTTTTTGTTTTTCTTCTTTGTCTCAGAAAAGTCACCTCAAAAAAAGCCACCTGAAATCCCAATGAAAAATGAGCTAAATGATAATGGGACTGGCTAACCATAGCCGACTATCTTATTTGTTTGTGCCACTGTTATAATTCAGTCTACCAAATGCACTGATGAAACTTAAGGAAACGGGACTGAGCCCTCATTGCCATCCACCTGAAAAATTCCAGATTCCTTCTCATCCTTAAAATGTGATGCCTGCACGACACCATATGGAATTCAGATGTGAGATCAGGCTAATGTTTGATGCAGTACGGTTTCTGGGAGGTTACACAAGAGATCAAGGGAGAAATCTGGAGGTGGGTGGGGGGGCAGTAAAGTCATATGCTTAAGTAAGAATTTGCAGTGAAAGTAAATTGAATTTAACAGAACACAGTGTGCTTTGGGTGTTTATACCATTAGCTCAACCCAACTTGTCGCATTCAATTCACTGAAGAAATGATGTGCATTAGTGAATTTGACAATGCAATAAGGTGGTCAGCTTATTTTATTCATATGTTAAATCTGTTGTTTCAGGATGATTGTTCAATGTCACTAAGGTTGAGGTTCGAAAGGAAGGTGAAGACTGACAGCAGATTTCTGAACATTTCTGTTCTATTAAAGTATCACCCATTCAAAGTCAGGTTTTTACAGCACTGCAAGACACAGTGATGCTTGGAAATGCATTCTAAATATCAAAAAAGGGTATTTACAGCAATGTGAATTGCATTAAAGATCTTCTGCTCGACAACTAATGTCTGGTTACTGGCTTTTCAACCCCGCACACATTTTCTGATTTAACCATATACATGGATGACCCAAACAGGCTGCCTGCAGAGACCTTTCATTTTAGAGTGAATAGAAACTTCTGGGCTCGGCCGTCATTGCAGTCCAGGAAGATTCCGGATTACTCTCATCATTTGCTTCTCCCCCTGCCCTCAGTGCAGAATAGCAGGGAAGATCCAGTGAGGTGTTAAAAGTTGATTAGGCAGTTAAAGGTCACATATCTCTGGCCCTGTCAGCATCCCAAAGGACCATGGCCCCAGAGTTAATGAGTTGGAGACAGCCGTGTTCAACAAATGGAAAGTAGGTGTTTGTATCTACTCTCTGGGGGGATGTGGAAAGACAATGCCTCTGACAACTGGCATAGCATCTTTGGGGGGAAAACAGGCACTGATGGGCCATAGAGGGGCGGCGCCTTCCTACAGCATTAAACCAACGAAGCAAACGTGAATTACCACTCCAGAACATCTGCCAAAAAATGTGTTGCATCATGCCTGACATGATACAACCTTTGGAATAGAAAAAGGGTTACGCAGGCAAACGACAAAGCTGTATTATTCGTACTGTAAGTTCATCTCATCAGCCAGAGGCCCAAAGACACGGTTAACCCGCAGTTATCGCTGTTAACGCGCGAGCTGTTACAATTCAATATAAACATATATTGCCCAGCTATATTGGCCCAATGCATTTTGGCTGACGGGGATCAATATTTTTTATTACCACTTTAACCAGCCTCCGTCGCTCAGTGGTAGTAGATGCAGTTTAGGAGCCAAAGTCATTTATTTGCACATTTGTTTGAATGTTCCTGTAAAATCCTCAGCCGGTGAGGAAAAACAGACTCGGTTTTTAACCAGTTCTGATGGTGCACACACTCTGTCTAACTGCAACGTCCACGATTCCGATCCCTTTGTTCCACCGAGGCTTAAGTTCAGCTTAAGTCCTGTCAGCCTGCTGCGGTGTCTTGTCTTCCCACTTCATTCCTATGTTAGCTTCACCCCAGTTAGCCAATAGAGACAGCGGCACCCCGGCAGTCATGTGAATCCTTTACAGAATCGCACCTCGGCATGGCAACGGACCAAAGGGGCCTTTGCGAGACCTGGGAGGGGTCTCCTCTCATCTTTGATCATCCGGGAATCAAGTGAGGAGAGAACAGACCAGCCTGCAGCAGCTGTTAGGACATGTGACCTGTCTGACATTTGACACGTGCAACACATAGAACAAAACACGTAACACCTATAACAGAGCACAGAATTCATATTTTGAACCATTTTATGGCGTTATACATTAGAACAGAATAACGAGAACATCAGCAAGACCGTGTAGGAGAACTCAGAGAAAAAGCAACCTAATTTAAATTTTAATTACGGCTAACTGTATCTAAATCAAACGTAAACGTTACATGGAATGCGTTGAGCGTGTCTGCAGATCTAGTTTTTAGATGAAGGATAACCGATGAGTGGTTAGACCTTGTGTTTTATACACGAGAGATAAAAAAACAAGGAAAGTAATGACCAATAAGCAGGTTTTGTGGAGGTGGGAGGGAGACGCGTATGGCGAGTGAATGGTCAGCAGCGGGGGCCTACAGATCAGCTTGCCCCCCGAGGGCTTGGAGACATGATGGAACCCCACCTCCCAAATAACCATCTTCTTATGCAATTCATATCTCATCCTTGTAACGCCATCCTGACATACAGGAAAGGTAACTATGACAAATGAAGACAGGAGAATTTTGCCAACAAGGCAGAAAGTGGAGCAGAAGTAAAAACCCGAGTCAAAACTTTCTAAAGGAACACATTTTAAGGGACACATTTGCAAGATATTTTTATATATCGCACAGTACCCATCTGTTCAGGAATGTGTGCATAGTGGGGAACCAGACAGTGATAAGTGAATTGAAATTACATAAATAATTAACGTGTAATAATAATCCATTCATCTTCCAATAGCACTTAGAGAACAGGGTCACGCGGTATAACAATATCATATTTAGCATAATGTATAATATTTTGCAATAATAAATAACAATAATAATAAATAATAATAATGTTTATACACCAAGCTTGTTCATACCAAAATCATAAATATTTCATTCCCTAGCCTACTGTGTATCACTAAATAAGTCCAGGCCACATGATTCTTACAGCTACCAATAGCAGATACCATATGCGAAAAGACTGTCCCCCTATGTGCTGTGGGAGAACCAGAGTTTCTCTGAGTTTCTCTGACAGAAACCTGACGCGTGAATTACGGCGGGGGAAAAAGACCCACCGCGTATGTGACGGATGCTCCTTCTCCGCTGACCGAGCCCGTCTAATTTGCAGCAGCTGATGGAAGATAATGGGCGCGAACACACGCGCGCCGCCCACGCGCCGTCCGGAGCGGCTCGGCCACCGGACAGGAGCATGAGGTGACGTCGTTGCACGGGTCCCTCGCGTTCGATTGGCGCCAACACCTGGATTTTTCTGCAGAGTATGTCACGCACCCCTCAACCCCGCCTTCTGCAAAGACGGGGAGTGTGAAAAGAGAGGAAGAAAGAAACATCTCCGTTCGCTTCTCCGTGTACCTGTTCCCCTTGAATAACAACCCGTGCTGCTTTGCTCTCTTCCACGAGCTCCCTCTCACACGTATTCAGCCGTGATGCCGCCCGCGTGCAAATGGACCGCCAGTTCGCGGTGGAGGATGGTGGTTAAACCGGCTCGCGAGCGCTCTGTCTATTGTTACCTATTAGCGTTACACCTTGATGGCGCACTTCTCAGGCGAGGCAAAAATGTGTTTTCGAAAGAAGCGTCGGTACCTTTGCACGACTTTGTGTTTTAAATTTGTGTTCTCACTTCTTTATGCTTTCCCAGAGCCCGAGATGCCTTTCAGTCCTTCCTGCCCGACGCTATAGCCATGGACTTTCTTAATGCGGTGATCTCCTTCTTCTCTTCGCTACATCATCAGTTAATACATTTTGCATAACATATACTGCAGAAAATTAAATGAATACATGCAAAAATGTCTGAGGAACACAGAATCTACTCATAGGTGGTACTTCCTGCCTTGAGGCTTGTAAAGTTACTGGTTTGTTAAGCACAAATTAAGAAAAAGGTTTAATTTGAAACACAGATAATGATGTCATCTTAAATATCATATTTGTATGTCAAAGCTCAGATGCAAAGGTGACAGCGCTGCCACATTAGCAATGTGCCTTAAGAACCTTCTGTCCCAGGGCCTAAAGACCCCTTCAGCCGAACCACCAACCCTGGAGCTCTGAAGCTGTAGTGCTACCCACTGAACCACAATGCCACCTGACTAAAGCTACCACTGTCAAGATATATTGTTCAGTTGTTTCTTTGTACATTCCTGCTGATAAAAGTAAACAAAATGCAATATGACTAAAATGTAAATGCACATTTGTTTGAAAAGCATTATTTTTAAAATGGTGCTTTCATGAATTAATCCAGAACAAATCCATTAACCATTCCACACCTAGGACTGTGCACGTGGTGTTTGCATGTTCACCTCCTGTTTCACTGGGTGCTTCAGTGTCCCTCTGCATACAGTTAAACTGGCATCTCTAAATTGCCCATAGCGTGTCACTTCATGTGCCCTGTGCTGGACTGGCATCCTGCCCAGGGTATTTCTCTGCCTTGTGCCCTGTGCTGCCTGGGATCGGCTCCAGGCCCCCCTGTGGCCTTGTACTGAATAAGCGACTGGAAGATGTATATATATTTTGTATATACCTATAATTCATGAATAATATATGACTTGAGCATGACACAAAATACAAACCTTGATAGAATGCTTGCCACTAAAATGTTCCTGTTCAGTTATTTGCTGGGACAATATTTTCCATATGTTTTGTCCCTTTCTTGAATAACAAAGAGTTGTAGCTCCCTTGGAAGGCAGGCTGCTAGGGAAAAACAGCTCTCATTTGAAATGGAGAAGATGTTAGCTGCCCATTTCTCATTATAAATGATCTCGCAGTCACACCGAAAGGGCTCTGAAAAATCGTTATATTGGGCTGGTGTCATCCTTTCACCTCCGCCTTTCTTAGAATCTTCCGAATAAGCCGATCGCATGCAGCAGTTAGTGGATGCTAAGAGGCACATGCTAACTTCCCGCATCCGACACTGTGGTCCTGGACATGCATCTGTAACAGTAAGTAAGAACACTGCAGTGGGCGTCTTGGTGGATGAGGACACTCGCTTGCAATCGTAATGTTTCGGGTTTAAGACCCACAAGGGGCCAATCTCTGTACCCTCGGCAAAAATTCTTTGCTCGGGTAAAAATACAGGACGTTTGTAGTATAAGCGACAGCTGAGCGGCAAAATAACATGAGGCCCGTCCAGCTGAAGCTTTTAATTACTCGAATGGCACAATGATTTCACCCTGCTGCACGCTTCCTGACTCCACGTCAGATCGGCCCCCTCGCTCTAGGAGACTGGCAGTTGCTTTTGAATTCACTGGACCCTACAGCAGGCGGCGTGTGATTGGAATAACAACAGTTCTGTGAACGGTGGACGCCTTTTTCTTCTCCCTGCCGTGCGGGGCGCCGTACAGAATTCGATCTCACCTTTCCGGCACAAGGAAGCACCCCAGCAACGGGTGTACGGCCGGGAACAGAGAAACCCATCGCCGCTGAGTGACACTCGCTCTCATATCGGCTCTCTTGGGAAATAATTCCTTAATCCGGCTTGCACTATTACTCTGAAGGGAGACAGGGACAACTTGGAGGGGGATATGAAAGGCTTGCCGTGCAATTTAAATAACGGGGGATAAAATAGGAGAGGGGGTAAAAAGCAGGGTGCCTTGTGAATACACAGGGGGCTCAAGCATCAGACGAACCAAGGGAGAACGGCCCCGAAGTCACCCCCCCTCCAGCCCTAGCCCCTCTGAGCGAGGCACACAGGAAGACCCTAAATCAGCAATAATTTTGAGGACACCCATTGCTATTTCTTGTTAGCTGATTTCTTACCACCCCCACTGCAAGTTAATTAATAAAATTTTTGTGACCCTCCCCACCCCCCACTCAAACACACCAAAGGTAGAAATCTTACAGGCAGGATCACATGACCCCTCCTCCATCCAAATTCCTGCAGATTCTATGACCTGGTTGTGGTTGACTGCATCCTGTCAAAAACAGACCTCATCCTCCTTCCTACAAGCACTGGTGTAAGTCCGAGTCTAAACTGTAAGTGAAATGAATTTCCACATTTACCAAAGGGCCGCAAGCAAAGGGGAAGAAAAAAAAAATAGGCGACGGTCTTCAAATTTATAATTACACAGTGCATATGTAATGTTCCTTTTTTCCCCTTGTCAACATTTTTGCATTAACTAATTACAGCTGTGGCTTTAGTCATACAATGACTAGGTAAATAAAAACTACAGGTATTCAGGATTCATTTACAGATTGGAATCACTCAGTGTTCCCCTAACTTTAATATCTGAATGATTTTTGGGAATAAATTACATTTAATGGTAACACCTATGAGTTTCAATTTTTGTCTATTTTTGTCTGTTTTAACCGTAGTATTTTGTGGTACACTGGGTAGTTTGGCCATGCAGGACATCAGAGGGAAGCTGGGAAAATGTGAACGACTTCCTTGGATCGCCCCGCGGGTCTTTCTCATTGTCCTCTTTAGCGCTGCGTCTCAGTGGAGCCCATATGATAGGGCTGTCTTTCACGCCACAATCATATAAGCACTCAGTACAAACAAAAGGGATTCTTGCGCAAACCCTCGACGCCGCATTAATTATGGAGCGGCTTCGGGAGAGTGGAGCTGCAATGCAGGCACACGGAGATAACTCGGAGGATGGCTAATCGGCACGTTATCGCTGACGTGGCTGCCCCCCCCGTAGGCGGGGCCTTGCTTTCGCTCTCCTCATAACGTCTCAGCACGTCTGCCGCACACTGGTGCCTGAAGCATGTTTCCCCGAGTTCCCTTTATAGCCTGTTTATAACATCGTTATAATATCCACATCGGAATGTCATTTAAGTGCTCCTGGAAGAACGTCTCCTTCCAACAGGAGGAAACGCGTCATTGCTCTCCGTCGTAAAAAAACAGCGGATGTCAAAGCCAGGCGGCATAAGCATCTTACCGATAATCCCTGACATGACAAAAAGGAACTAAACTTATTTGACAATTCCTCCTTTGCTGGCCCCTCGGAATCTATCACCAGCTCTATATAAATCATCTCCAACACAGCCCCCCCCCCCTTCACCGCCCCCCCTCCCCCATTCCCAATGCTGAAGTCTTGCTACCTGTCCATCCAATAGCTCCACCTGTCTTGGGGCTAAGACAGATGCCCGACTGCGCCAGGATGGTGTGCCCGCCAGAGGGACGGCCTGCAAGCCTGCGACAGTGCCGCAGTAAGACACCCCACCCCCCCCCACACCACCTACACAATTTCTGAGCCACTCATGCAAATGCAGAATACACAGCTGCCAGGTGCCAAATGGTCACAATCATTAAACACCACCCCCTTCCAAATCTAATTCACTTCTACCTCAGTACAATATGCAAAAGACTTTATTAAGGACTATACCTCTTGGGTATAGAAGTCTAAGCTTACCATGTGTATAGCAGCGTTACAAAAGAGAATTCAGGGCTACATGAATTCACACACGCATAATGAACACTCCATTTTATCATAAACCTAGCGCCTCTCGATATACAGTAATTGTGGGTATTTTTGGTCTTTGATGCGAAAATACACAATTATGACGTTCCCGCTGCACAAGTGAATATAGGGAAATAAAGATCTCCAACATCATCTTTTTACAATTCATGGTCAAGGCTGTTCTTTTTAATTCATGTGTAATGTTTTTCCATTTTTTGCGCTTCCTGTTAATTCTATACGAAAAGTGATCAAAGTGAAACAGTAAGGGACCGTCTCTAATTTGTCTGAGTTGGGACTCCATGCCCCCTGCAACCCTGTACTGTATAAGCAGTTGGTATACGCAAGTACAAAGAACTAGGATGCTGGGAGTACGCACGCTACGCTGCTGCGCGGCCGGAGTAGCGGCCAGGAGTCGTACTGGGCGGAATTGGTGCGCAGAAAAAAAAAATTGATGTTACGGACAGGAAACGGGAGCCCAATGAACACGATTTCAACTTACAGTCTTCTTCGTTCGTATGTCTGAAAATTTGTAAGTTGAAGGTTCGTGAGTAGAGGAGCGTCTGTATATATATCCATCCATCCATCCATCCATCCATCCACATTTGTCCTATTCAGAGTCACGGGGGATCCAGAGCCTATCCTAGCAGCTATGGGCAAAAGGCAGGGAACAACCCAGGATGGGGCATCAACCCAACACAGGGCACATTCACACACCAGTCACTCACACACCAGTCACTCACACACCATTCACTCACACACCATTCACTCATACACCATTCACTCATACACCATTCACTCACAATTTGGTAAAGCCAATGAGCCTCAACATGTTTTTGGACTGTGGGGGGAAACCAGAGTACCCAGAGGAAACCCCATGACGACACGGGGAGAACATCCCCGCATACATGGAGCCCTGGAGGAGACCTCAACCCAGGTCCCATAGGCAACAGTGCTATATGTATATAAAACAAGGCAGATCACACACAATGTGGTGACCTGCAATCAAACCTTTGTTTCAACTTAATCTCATGGTCTCTCCATCGACCTTTGTCTTGCGCTGTCTTTTCCCTTTTTGCAATGCTGATTGTCCTATTTTCCTGGATGCAACCTGCCCCCTCCTCTGCAACTCTGGCATAAGAATTACACTGTATTCCTCGGAACAATTGACAACAGAACTTGCAACTTGGATCTGTTAAATGAAGTCATGTGACTGCACCTACCAGCAAACAAAGATAATACCTACAGCAAGACTACTGGTCAGTGGCGCTGCTCTGAAGACATGGGGCACCGTCCCTATCTGCGGGCCTCGGCAATTACTTTTTTTTCTTGAGCTAGTGATGAATGCACAACGCCATAGTAATGAATGGAAAAAAACGAAAATCCATTATTTCCCATTACTTTGTCATGGTAAATTAAACTGCTTTTTTTTTTTTCAATGAACGAACGCGATTCGGCACACTGCACTGCCCGGGTTCTGCAGCGCTGCCAGGTGTAACATTTTTCTAACATACGTGCAGCGTGTCTGTTTATTTTTCAGTGGCACCAGCTTTATTTACATCATATGTGCAGTTAACATGTTTATGGCCCCGTGAATCCTACATGCAAGGGTGGCACAGTGGCTCAGCGGGTTCTACAGAACTGGTAGACCAAGATAAAGCTGTTATTGCAAGAACAAATGAATGCTTATCTTAGTGCAAGACCTAAGTATGCTATATGATTCTTACAATGTCAGCTGGCTGGAGTGAGATTTTCAATTCGAGACAAGTCTGCACACACGTTTACATGTATGTAACAGTTTTACCGAATAAATAGTAGGGTTTCCAAAGTACCCCTACGTTTTTGATGTAGCTAATTTTAGGTTTATAATGGAATAATATGAGATTTCTTGCGCG
Organism: Brienomyrus brachyistius; assembly: GCF_023856365.1. Classification (NCBI taxonomy): domain Eukaryota; kingdom Metazoa; phylum Chordata; class Actinopteri; order Osteoglossiformes; family Mormyridae; genus Brienomyrus; species Brienomyrus brachyistius. The sequence goes on from NC_064542.1 coordinate 14,595,794, forward strand.
AGCGTGAGGATCACGCCGGACGCGTGACAGTTGGCAACCCGGTAATGTGTAGCCTTCGTTTACCGCTGAACACATAAATAATTTTATTTTACTTTCATTTACAACAGATACATAGTAATGATAGCTCCATGGGCAGCAGAGTGGCCTCACACCTCCAGGGTTCTTGGTTCCATTTCTTCCCCTGCTCTATGTGTGTCGATTATACAATTACAATTACCTCTTCATATAGCCTTCATCTGGCTATTCCAGTTTCCCCCCCACAGTCCAAAAATTCCAAAAAATTCCAGAGTGTATGATTGTGCGTGTGAGTGTGTGACCAGCATCCCATCCAGGGGGTCCCCCGCGTTGTGCCCTTGATAACCCCGTACCGAGTGAGCGGATGGCATGCATACACATAATGTCTAATTTGACCAGAGAGGCACCTCTCTTAACACGCAGAACGTGTGCTTGGCCTTAATTTCTAAGTACATGGTACTGATCACAGCCTTGGTTATGTCTAAATACTTACAATACTAGTTCAAGGACCCACTGTTAACTATATCTTAACGACGATGGCTAATTCAGTTTGTATGCCTAGCTATAAAGAAAACATTTTAACAATACACAACAAATACTTTTTGGTGAAATAAATACAAAAGCCAGACATTTTTTTCCATGTACTCTTTAGTAAGCAATTTTCAATTTTATATATTTTAATTACTCATCTGTTTACGCCTGACAAATGAGAAACACTAACGCATTTGTCGCCCCGGAAACGTACCGCTAGCTTGCCACAGCAAACTTTCAAGTCAGCTCATCAGATAAACAACAAACATTTCTAATAAAGTAAATATTCCTGTCATACCTCAGATTTAACTTGCTAAAAACCAAAAAAAGAGAAAGTTCCATACAAATAAGCCACAGAGAAAGAGAAAGTAAGAGAGAGAAAACAGAATTTAACAAGCAGTTAAAGACCTAAGCAATATGACATCTTATGGAGAATATGAATGTGAAAACACTTTGAAGATTGTATCATTCCAACCAAATCTTTCCCAACCTAAGCAGAGCTACGATTTTAAAAAACCCAACCTTACTGGCATAAACCATGAACAATGCATTAGGTTTAATTTAAATACTGGTTACATTTATTCACAACAGGTGTCTGGAATATCATTTAGAATAAAAATTTAAAAACGTTGTTCATTCATTCCTATAACAACAGCCTTCCGAAGTGGATTTGCTTAAACAACCAAAAATAAATTTGATGGAATACTTGATGAAGCAAATCGATTATCCCCATTTTTTTCCGTTACAGAAATGGACACATGCTGTACAACAACCATCCAACCATCCATCCATCCATCCTTTACCGGCTTATCCTGGTCAGGGTCATCTAAACTACCTTAGATAGGTGCTTAAAAATAGCACTTTCGAAAATGAATAATTTGACGTTCTTTTTTCTTATCATACAACACAAATGAGCAGCTCATGAATAATTAATGAACAGTAGCCCCCTATTACGTCAGACAGGATGCGACCGACGTGCCCCTCTCTGAAAGGTGGGTGAGAAGCGGCCTTATCTTGGAAACCCTTCAACACCACTTAAGAGCGTTGTTTCACAATGAATGTGCTTTAGCGAGCCGGCTAATCAAATCAGCGTGACGGTAAAACAACGAGCTATATGTCTTCTTCCATTAAGCCAAGTAGCTAAACAGCCGAATTGTTGCTTAAAGGAATATAGAGGAAGAGTTTAGTGCCGTGCACAATAACCTTAAACAAAAAGGTTGCTATAATTCATATACATTTTAACAGTTAATTCCATCTTTTCATTTAGGATGGTTAGCTACAGTAGTTGAGTTGTATCAAAATACATATCTAGTACCTATCCAAATACATTATAATGCAAAAACATTACATGCCCGCTAGGACAAACTAAGAACCACCATGAACGTCCAAGAAGATAACACTGATTGTTGGATTCAATGTATGAAAATGTATATTTTGCACAACAAAATTTACATGACAATATAAGTCAATGTAGAATACAAAAGGTCCAAAAGGCCTTGTGGTTAAGCTCTAAAAGTTTGGAAAGGCCTGCACCTGGTGAGAGGGCTGAGCGACAAGTAATAAATGACTCTATTATGTCGTCGATTATTACACATGCTAGTAGGGGCACAAATCCTCAGCTGCACATACAGCCTGTGGCTGTTCTACATCTGGGCAGCCATACCCACGTACAGTAGCACCAGTTTTCGTTCAGCCCAAACAACTGCACAGATGATGTTCTTTCATGTCAAATTATGACTGAGGTTCAGTCTTCATGAACCCTTCATGTATCCTTTTAAATGCATGGTTAAGATCCTTCAGCGCAGATTTGCTCATTACAGTGCTGTGGAGAAGGAGAACCATAGTGCTGGAGGAGGGCCAAGCATATTACCCGAGTTCAAATGAAAACCAAGGTTGACCTCAATTACTCAAGGTATGAAGGGTTAGGGTCAACGATCATATTTCTGCATCACAAAAGATGGAGGGGTGTGGCTTTGACGTGGCGTCAAGCGCCCAGGCAAACGGCGGACTAAAGCTGACCTATTAAACCACCATTTAGGAACAAAATGTGGAGACCACAGAATTGTGAATGTAATATTATGTGTGTTTTCATGGGGGGGGGGGGGGGGGCGCTAGCTGCCAAACAAGCTAGCGCCTGTACATTTTCATGCAGTTCGGAGGAGTGGCCATTTCGTCTGATTATAGGAAATGTTCACAAGACATGTTTGACCCTTCTGGAACCCTCTTCCTCATTCCAAACTCCTTGCCCTCTGGCCCTCATTGTACAACACCATATGATGCCATCGTTTCTCCAAGTCCTGTTGATACCTGCCTTGGGTTTGATGCCAGTCACCTTACTTGGCAGACAAGAAAATGGCACAAAGTAGCAGTTTGAGGAAACCCGGCACTCATAAATCACGGTGCTGTGGAGCAGGCAGCCGTCAGCATCCTCCACGGACTTCAGAATGCCAAAATCCGATTTGTGCCTCCCCAGTTGCCTAAGCTTCTGAATCGACCTGCTTATCTACTCGCGCCTTCAAACTCTCACTCCTAGATGTTCTAACTTGGTGGGATCACATCCCTGGAATAGATAAGCCTGGTTTAATAACTTTGCCATACCCACGGGACACTAATCACAGGTCCGCTAAGATTCAACTGACCAATGAACGTTAATGTTCTGCTAAGCTAATGTGCCACAGGCCCAACCAGACAGTGTTGCTGACTGCTCACACGGACAGTCGTATGTTGGATTGGGGGGGGGGGGGGGGACTCAAAATATGATATGCATCTTTTCTGGAACTTCATAGTCACTTGAGCAGACCTGAGCTCACCTTTTCTTAGGATAAGAATAGGAAATCGAAAAACAGCAGGGCGAATCACCAGTCATGGCCGATACTTTGAAGGAACTCAAGAGGAGAAACTGTCCATGGCTGCTCATTTTCTCAACAAAAGCCTACATGAAGTACAAAGAGACCAAGGTTCCAAAAAGACCTTTTGGTGTTAAGCTCAAAGAGTGGGAAATGTCTGCACCTGGTCAGAGGGCTGTGAAACGAGCAAATAATGACTCCATTACTGCGTCAATCACCATACACACTAGTAGGGGCCCAGATCTCCAGCTGCACATACAACCTGTGGCCTTTATGATCTCTCTACTTCCATCCTCCTTTGGTACCTACTAACTGCCATTTCAGCCCACAATAGCATAGTACAACATCTGGAGATCTGGCTTAACAGATAAAATGTGTGCGATCTCTTTGTATTACCAGACTGCTATCCTACAGGTCATGTGTTTTGATCAATAGTATTCCAAACAAACAGCTACTTTGGTAGTCTGGTGACGCTTCCGGTCACTCTCGCCATTTAATCAAACCCTTAATTTCTTACATGCGATCATTAATAACTGGAAAGGCAGCTAGCCAGCATATCGATCAGGACAGCAAAATAGATCCTCATCATCCTCGCTAGTCCAGCTACTGTCTGACCTTCTGCAGAAAGCCGAAAAGGCACAGAATCTGGGATCAATCGTTAGGACCACAGCGATGAAGGATGTGGCAGGACAGACAGAGATTCAATAAAGCAGAATTTTTTTTAGTGGGTGAAAATTACTGGCTTGGCTGAATGATCCTATGAGCATAAAATAACAGATTTTGACAAACAGTTTGAATTGTAAGCAATCGACTGTTGCCCAAAGTGTTGTTACAAAGTGGTCCTCACGTAGCGTAGGATATGCAGTAAACAGAGCACAGCAGAACGGGGAGAATGTCTCCGGGAAGAACACCCAGGAGAACTGGCAAAACACCGTTCATTTATATCAGGACAAGGCCCCCTCTCGTAACTGCGGAAATGCACATGCAAGGGGACTCTGGGATTTTAAAGGGCTTTGCTTGTATTTTTCATTTCTCTGCAGTTACATTTCCCACCACGATGGCAAATGAAACGACGTTACAATGAGATAGGAGGGAAGGGAAGGTTGATTGGGTGATTCCATTTTGGCGTTAAAAGGGACCGGGCAATATAAGGGTCAAGACAAAGCCAGACAAACATCTGACCAATCATGGAGGAACCACAGGGCCCCCTAGACACGACACAAACCTGATGGATAACTACAATAACCTGCATGAAATTACAAAATGTCTGAAATGTTATGCTCGTTATAAAGAAACTGCAGGTTAGGTATGCCCATTTTTGTAGCTATTCACTGATTAATTGGACAAACGACTGTGTCCAAATGGACCCTCTGGATTCTCAGGGTAACAGCCATGCTGAAACACGTCAGCTCACTAACGATTATTAAAGAGAAACCACCTGCGCCATTTTTAGCAAAATGACAAGCTGGACCAAGTATAGAGAAAGCGAGAGCCATTAGAGCCAAAATGCAGATGCAGGAGGACTGCAGCTAAGGAGGCAAGATCCAAAGCCAGTATGCTACTGCTCTAGGGTGCCAAAAGTGCATCCCCATCCGTGAGCCCGTCCACGGAGAACACCCGTGCACGAGGGCCGACAAAGTGCATGGAATCACAGTACGATTTCTGTTCCAGTGACGTGTCTTTCATGTGCGGCCCCCCTCCCCCACGCAGCCTAGCCCAACTCGGGCCCGGCTGCTGCAACAAGGATGCGCCGCAACTTCCAACACCAACGCAGCTCCTTATTCTCCAGGACAGACGAGCGGCACCGAATGGCTGCCGCCTGGCGCGCAGCACCCAAAAAAAAACACACACAGCCCCGGTACCAGGTGTGGCGATTCGGGTTGTTAAAGCCGATCCCCTCAGGCTGACGGGCGGCCCGCTTTGATGTCAGGCGCGACTTCATAACGCCCTGTGGCACTTCAGCACGGCTGCGGAATTACGAAATGAGAGACGGGGGAGAAGTAGAGAGAGAGGGAGCAGGAGCAAGAGCAAGATGGCAGAGGCGGGGAGAGAGAAAGAGAGGGAGAGAGAGAGAAAGAGAGAGAGATTTGTGGCTTTGTTTCCCGCCGGTCTCAAACAAAGCAGCCGCGATCACACATTTTCCCATGCTGCACTGGGGGTCTGGGCCCAGTCCCAGTGACAGAGGAGCGGCAGGGCCTTTGCCTCCTCCTCCTCCTTGTCCTCCTCCCTGCCTGTGTCCCCTGCCTAGGCCTGGCAAACAAGTCGTTCTTCTTCCTTCCAGCTAATATTAACCTCACAGCGATGGTCCAATTACCTATGTTGTTGTTTTTTTTTTCTTCGCCTCCTAAAATCAATTACACTGGAAACCTTCCTGCTCGTCGTCTTGATATTCACATGGCGGCCCGTACCCGTTTCCACATGCCCCGGCTGTCTGCCGCAGAGTGTCGAGAAGAGAGCATGACTGTTGCCGGAATATGCGCCACGGCTGACAATTCTCCGGTAATACGGACATGCTTCCCCACTCACTCCCAGGGTGGTGATGGCTTCCCCCTAGGACGGGCACAAATACATGTAACAAACACGAGTCTCTTTTTAATGATGGTGATCTCATGTCTCATTACACCAATGTGACTGTGAGGCAAGCCCGTGCCGTGCTCCGTTAGATACATATGGGACATCAACACACCATCGCCTCGTGAATTACGTCCAGCCGTGCTGTATACCACTAGACGCTGATGGGCTGCTCCCCAGAAATATGGGTGAACACATATGTCGATGGCGTTCCCATCCCTGGACTCGAAGGATGGAAGAAATCCCACCTTAGGAAGTTGCACCGAGGATTTCAGGAAAGCCGTGCCTGAACCCGGTATCAAACGCAGCTTAGCACCCCAGCGCCATCCGCCAGGGCCATCCCTACGCGTGCGGGAGCCGCGTCGCGACTGACAGCTGATAACAGCCCTGCATGGCCTTGCCATCGCTGTCGCTCTGCGATTCCTCTGCCGGAAAACTCAGCTCCGACAGATCAGGCCAACCGTATGCCCCCCCTCCCACAAAAAAAAAAATTATAATAATCATGTCTTCCTAATTGTGTTATTTTTGCTTAAACTAACCATGTAGTCCTTGATGGGGCAGATTCTACCTAAAAGGATGGGTTAAAATTTTACAACAAAAGAGAGAACGCTTGTCCAAATATCAATCAATACATGCAAATGAGGAGAAGCAAATCGGATTGAGGAAGGAAAAAAAAAAAAGAAACACAGAAAAAAAAAAATATGGAGATCCCCGCTAAATTGCACAGGACCAGGGCAGGTGAATGACTGTGCTTTTCATGAGCACCGGTGTTCCCGGTAAGTGGTTCAGCCAATGCACCTTAATGTCCGGCCCACTTATCGGCCTCCGCGGAGCCCAAGCCGGAGGAGGGGCCAGCGCTACTGCATTCAGAGAGGAGCACCATGGCTAATTGTGAATCTCTCTTCTCTCTCTCCACATTCAGGCAGCTGCCTCCACTTACACAGGGCACATTTCAAATGGCAGGAGAAGGGCGGATTGGGGGGGGAGTGGGGGGGTGGGGTGGGATATGGGACTGGGGGAGGGGGGGAGAGAAGTGTTGGGGGAAGCATGCTGGAGCTGGAGGAGGAGGAGGAGGAGGAGGAGGAAAGGGTGGAAGAAAACAAAAAGGGTTGCACAGTGATTGCACAACCCTTTGGAAGAGCCAGGACCCGCCTGCCAGGGAAGGAGAGCGTCCGCAGATCTCGGGGCAGAGCTCTGATGCAGCCTGGGCTGGTGGGGAAAGGCGCCCCCTGCAGGTGTGCACAGAATCGTGACTCCCCTCCCCCCCCACTGCTGAAAACCTGCCATACACATACACATGTGCCCACCCTCCTCGTACATACGTACAGTCGCTTGCCTCTCTCTGCCAGCCATTTGGCAGGGCACGGTGGAGCGGGCAGACAATGAGAGACCAACGTGGAGCAGGTTCTCCCCAGAAAAGCCCAGAGTGAGGCTGGTGCGTCGTGCCGTTGATGAAATGGAGGGGCTGCACTCACTCCTTCTTCCTCTCACGCTCCCCCCCCCCCCCCTTCTGAGCCCAGCCCAGCCCAGGATGTGCAGACTAAAGAATCCCAAGTGATCCAGCATTAGTAGGGGAAGAATAAAAAACACCCTCGTCAGCGGTCTTCAAACCAATTACAGATGAGCTCCAGAGCTATGGCGAACCGCGCGGCCCTGTGTGTGGAGCCATGGCACTCAGCGGCGCAGCGCTCAACTGTGGCACTGGGGGCAGTGTTTGGAGATGAGACGGTGCCTGCCTTTGCCAACCTATGAAACGCTAAGCATATTTCTGAAGAATTTACTAATATCATCCTTAATTCCAAGTCCTACAGATTTAATTATGTGACACGAGGGCCTTTCTCTCTGTTCACACATCACAAAAACATTAAATAGCATTTATAGTGTACTATAAAAACAGAATTTCACTATACATATTTATTACATCACTTCACTAAAACATCCCATAATATCACCCAAAACCATAATCTTATTTCACCACAACAGCTCCATATAACCCGACTGCGTTTTGCTATAATTAAAATTCATCGACACATTTAAAATGCAGGGAATATTAAACACCAGCATTGGTCTGCAGCAGCAAATTAACAAAGTCTCCCCAGATAAAGGAGAACACTGAACTATCCATATGACTGCAATCTGCTCTGTGCTCTGCTGCTTCCTGCTGTGAGACGCTCCTGCAATGAGATCAATCGGCGTACGCTGTGACACCGCGCATTGGAATGATACACCTCGTGCCACAGAGGGAGCTAACACTCTAGGCCCTGTGATGTAATGTGTCTTCCAATAAGCCAGGTGGCGCTCATACATTTATTGTATACCAAGTGAGGTTATATGCCTTGAGGTTAAATGTTTAAGGGCAGTGTTGTAGCCAGAATTACATTGATCTGGTATCTTTTTGTAATGTCCCCCCTGAGTTTCTTAGTTTTTACTTGATTACCATGATTTATATGGTATTGCTTGCCCCTTCCACTGTCACTGGACCCCCAACGAACAGTCAGCTATCTATCATTGACTGTGTGGATCCGCCATTACAATGTCCATTGGCTCTGAGAGACGTGCTGGAAACAGAGTCGTACAGGCATAATGTTGCATGACTGTATACGATTCTGTGTTTCTCCATGTTGTACTATACACTACCCTATTTTTGGTGTTTGTATTGCCCTTTGCACCTATATGCAATATATTTACCGTTCACCAGAAGTACCTTGCATTAGTGTCATGTTTGATAATCACATTTGCAATTACATAGCCCACGCCCGTTAACACTTAAAGGTGTTGAACGTGCTGTTGTGAAATACCATCTGAATGTTTTGAATAAGCCAGTGTGTGTTTATTTATATATATATATATATATATATCTATATATATATATATATATCATCTAAAAATTAATTCATTGCTGACAGTCACAATATTAAGAAGTTCTCGATGGCACGGCAGGGCTGAGGATGTGAGCTTGTACCTTATGCCACACATACTCGTTACAATCTGGGTCACTCTCAGCCACCTTGCATGTAAATGTCTGGCAAGCACATGGACGTTAATGATCTGTACTAGGCCTTGAGGCCAGGGACTTCGTCAGCTGCAGGAAAGGAAATAAATAAAAGCTGAATCTGAATTGAAAATCATTCCCAACTCCAAGATCATTGTTATCTTTTCATCTCTCAGCATGGCTTCCATCAGGCAGATTCAAATACATCCTTATTTGTAATTTTTTCCTGTAAGGGTCAAAAGTAAACCGAAATTTCCCATTAAATCTCCACAGTCTGTCTTGCTAATTAAAAATCAGCTGTGATCAGCGAGAGACATTTTTCAAGAGCGTGACACTGGCCTTGAGGGCTTTTGTTGGTGCGTGATCTCGCGTTGGCCTGAGGGGAAAGAGGGTCCCTGCCATCCCCCCCCCACGACCACCACCTAATCAGCCCCACCTTCCTCCAGCTGAAGTGCCAGACTCCATCAGAACACGCGACAGGTGCCGCGTGGCTGAAAACGCGGCCCGACGGCAGGCTGTCCTGCCAAAATCCACCGCCCTCTGTTTGGAGATGCTCCTCCTGCAATTCCCTCGCTTTCTGGAAACAGTAGAGGGTTCCGGGCTTTTCAGTGTCTATTGTTCTGAACCTCAAAACCTTCTGAATCCTGGCAGAACATTAAAAAATGTGTCTGGGCAGAACCTCGCAGGTCCAGTAATAATGTCGGAATATTCAGAATCCTAACAGAAGCTTAAGAACCTCAAGACATTCTTAATCTTGGTAGAAATTCAAAAAAATTCATAACATTCTGATGAAATGGGAAACAGCCACACAAACACGCATTTCCCATAAGCACCCATCTGGCACGGGGTACAGGAGCCATAAAACTCTCCCAGGAAGCACCATGGATGGGATTCCAGTCCATTACAGAGCACAATCACACACACAATAAGCAATATAGAGACACCAACTCAACTGACTGCATGGTTTTGGAATGTGGCAGGAATCTGGAATACTTGAAGAAAACCCACACATAACAGGGAAAATGTGCAGAACTGAGACACGCACAGAGGCAGGAATCGAGCTGACACCCAGGTGGTGTGTGGCCAGCACTACCCACTGAGTCACCGTAACGACTCCAAAATAAATTGCATTCAAATCCACAAATCACACACCTTCGCGTTACGCTATGCACCCATTCATGCATCTGTAGCTGTAATATATAGGTATTTGTAGTGTTGTACATATTGTGTGGAATCCGGCATGAGGGGTTTAAAGTCCGGTGATTCATTTCATTTTGCCTGAGTCATCGCTGTTTAAAGACAGATAAAGTGAATGAAACACCCACTACGGCGATCTTTCAGGGAGAAGTTTACGTCGCGCCGGTCCACAGTCGCGTATTTTACCCTAAATGGCTTAAGATTAAATACATAAATCAAACCCCTGCTAAAAAGCCGGCTTGACCGCAAATGCAAAGTCACCCATCTTAAGTAACCTTTCCGCAGCAGGGAAATTAGGTCTACGCTCGCACTCGGCCAGCGCTAATTGTCAACACCTTCCGTTAAAACGGAGCTCAGTGTTGATGTAAGGAGAATGCACCGTTCCCCTCTGGTATGTTTTCCATGACGGGTACGATCCCATTCGTTATGGGTGCTTTTAATTGCTAAACTCCCTCATATTAAAAAATGCAGCTAGGGTGGTGGTAGGGGGACACTGATCAGAATGCAGAATTCTGGCCCATATCACCTTGGAATCTTCTAAGCCAGAGGAAAAAAAAACCAGACATGCGACCGGGCAAATTCCACCGCTCCGAGAAATCGATTTCCCTCCCAACACGGCGGCGACTTTAATTTCCTCTGCATGCGGTGGTGAACGTGGCTGTCAATTAATCAATCAAAGCTGGAGCGCCTGTGTGGCAAAGAGCAAACAATTTACTGGTGGGGCCATCCAAGGGGCCAGCTCCTCCGCCACGTCCCGACTTTCTCCCAGGGGGGGGTGCATACCAGCATTCCCTGTGCACCATGTCATCCTCCGCATTCTGATAACTCACAATCTGAAACCACAACGCATGTACCCAATGGGGGGGGGGGATCTGCTGCACAGATCCTGGGGAGTGGGGGGGGGTAATGAATGTGAGAGGATGGACAGGAGCGTACCTAGGAATTCTGGGACAAAATGTCATCTCGGGCGCCTCTGTCCAATTTGACATATTGAAAGGCCCCTGTTACATTTCAGGCCCCCTGACTCTACAAAGGTACCCAAGCCCCTCTGACGTCGCTGAACTTGGATAATGGGAGCTTTGGTTTGCAGGGGTGGGACATTTGGCAGATTTTTTCTGGGGCCCAACCATTTCTTTGTGCCACCACGCTTAAACCATCATGTACATGGGACACCGGCACACATCGGGGGGGTGGGGGTAATCTCTAAACATGGACGCACATTTAAATAAATGGCTCCCAATTGAAAAATTTCTTCTTTTCTCCCCCCACGGATTTGCGACATGACCTTCACGCATGTGGGCTTCGGCGGAGCGGAAACATGTGGCGGCAAACCCAAACCCAAACCCAAACCCAAACCCAAACCCAAACCCAAATTCAAATTCAAAAAAACTCGAGGGAGACTCTACAACGAGGAGGACCGGACACAGGAACCTCGGGGCCAAGGCTGAGGGTGCTGGAGACGAGGCTTTCCCACTCAGCAGGCCACTCGCTCCATTTGGGGTTAATCCGATGAGCAGGTGCTGTTTAAACTCTGCATCTAAATCGACAGGTTAAAAGGTAACTCTGAAGCATGTCTCACCTCTTTTATTTCCTCTCTTTCTTGCATTTTTCTTGCTATTATGTTTACTGACTACTTGAGCGAGGAAGCTTAGTTGGTAACCACTATTAATGGAACCATATTATCTAATTTAACTTATAATGCATTATATAACCTATTATCAACGTACATGACCTTGCTTTAATGATGCTACACTAGATGAGCAGTTGAAAGAAGGATGGATGCGTGGAAGTATGCGATGAATGCATTGATGTGATACTAGGGGTCATATATGACAGTCTATATGAGGGGTTCAAAACACAGCTAATAAATGCTTTATTCGTGTAGTAAAATTATATAAACATTATTTATTTATGAACGCCATACTTGCTGCTTAACTCAACTGGGAGTGGTTCTTGCACAAATGGGCTGATAGCAAGACAGTCATGCAGTGCTGCTTTCGTCCCTCATTTCCTTTTCTCTACAAAAAGAACTTAATTAAAAATTACAATAATAAAAAAAAAACTTTTTGTTTTAAACTTTTAAACCAAAATACATTTTCCGAGGTTCTGAAACACATTTCTGAAAGAGACAAAGCCATCATTAGACTTCAAACCAGAGGATTAAAGGAGGAGGAAAAAAATAATTTTAAATAACTCCGGAAGAACAGCCTCACGACCTGCTTCCTTTACGGAGTATGGCCTAAACGTCTTTCATATGCAAAGACTCTCCAACCATGCCTTTCATATTTGTTTTGCCTTTAACGAGTTGCTGTTGTGATTGCTCTTCTGCCATCAAGGACAGAGGCAAAGGACGAGAGGTTTACTGTTGGCTTGCGAGGAGAAAAACATCTGAATGCACAAACATCCTTATAGCTGAGAAGTAAGACCCATAAACACGTCCTTGGTTACCTCCTCCCTCTTAGCATTTCTATAATTACAACCCCTATCCGCCATATTCTATTCCATTTCCACCCTGGCGTATTTATATTAAGTAGCTTTTTCTTCAATAGTCAATTGACAGCCGGTCCCTCCGTATTTTTCAAAAGGTGTGAAAACGGTTCAATACTGACAACAGGATTATATCTGACTAGGGGCAGGAGGAACAGAAATGCTGTCGTACTTATACGGCTCTGCCAGAAACAGCATAAAATATCCTTATTCGTGCAATTCAAGGACGAAAATACCTCTAACAAAGACGTTGCCAACAGTTTGTATCACGTCAGGCAAGTTTATTGGACGTGCTCTCTAACCAACAGGTGGAGGAAATCGCAATTTCGAAGACGTGAATATTTTAAGCGCACGTTAAATTGAAATACCACTCGCAGCAGCTGAAGGGGAAGTTTTTAAACTCCACCCATATCAACACCCATAAATAACACACAATGCCTCAAGGTTCCCATGACGTGTGAACACAGCCCACCTCCAACATTCAACCGATTTTATATCCTATAGCGGGGGCTTGCATCGGCCACCAGGCACCGCCCCACTTCCCGCAAAATATGTACTAAAAATACACAAGCTTTCATTTGCAGAGAAAAACATAAACACATCAACTTTGGGCTCTATGCTCTCAACTAGCCCGGTTTGATACACATCCCGCGACCAGACGGATTTTCAAAAGTGTGTCGAGTTCGTCCGTTACTCTGCTGCTCCTCTGAACATAGTCAAACCCTCTCTACAGCATCCGCAGGCAGTGGCACGCACCTCTCGGTATCCATGTTTTCCATGACTCGAAGACGATCTTCCCAAGAAAAATCATTCCTGGGCCTCCTTCCAACGAGAAGCAAAGAGGAAAGAAAGGAAGACGGGCACCACCTGGCCTATAAACCATACTAAGGGAACGACTGTAAACCCATATTGCTTTGCAGCTTCTGTCAGATGAATGGAATTACCTTCCTCTGTACTCAACAGGGACACTGATGTGTGAATGCCAGCAAAACCAACGCTACCTGTCAGGAACAAATAAACCCAATTGCTGTCTTCAAAGAATTTAGGGAAGATCCCCCTGAATTGAGCACAAGGAAGTTCCTGCAATTTTGTTTTCATCTCATTTGAGATTTAGCAACATGATGCCACTGTCCTGGAAAGACAAAACGAACATTTTGGTTCAGGGTAAATCTGTTCCCTCTTGAATAACCATTCCTACCAGGTCTCAGTTCAGCTTCGCTTGAAAAAATTACGTGGACATTTAATGATTTTTCTTCGGGCGAGTGCTTAGTGTTGAATCTGTGTCCAGGTCTTTCCATCGTCAACTAAAATTTAGTTAATTGACTCAATCGAGTTTTGTTGTTTTAGCTAAACGAGACAATCAGCTGCAACAAGTTGTCATGGTGATATGGTTCGGGCAACTAAATGGTTGAATGACGAGAGAGAGAGGGAAACACACACACACACACATACAATCACCCTTTAAAGACATACAAGGTAAATAACTGAGAAAACTAGACCCCCCCTTTTTCCCTACTAATGGTCAAAATCCACATCTAGTAGGCAAAGCCCACAGAGAATCTGCCGTTTTGGTTACAAATGAGTTCAGTCTGCTCGTTTCCCCACTAGTAATCAAGCTTATTGATCTGCACGGCCCATCGAACCGTTTCACGGAGGACCCCACCGAATCAGGGCGCGGGGGGGGTGAAGCATTCGCTTGGGGGTATTACACGGGCTTATTTCCAGGTGCTGCTGGGACATTGTCTTTTCTCAGACGGATCCCGTCCCACAACGTGCCTCTGAAACCCAAACAGCCGGCAATACGAAGCTTAACACCATGCAAATTATAGGCGGTGCCCCTAAGCTGCCCCCTCCCTCCACCCCTCGGTGACCTGGCTCCACCTGCTTTTAAAGGGGCCTCCGCCATTTTAGGCTGCCACGGTGGCGGCCAATTAAACAAAGCAAAAGAGGATTTAAAAAAAAAAAAATTTAAAAAGCCGTGCGCTTCATTAAGTGGATAAGGTTAATGAGTTATTTATATGATTGGCATACTCCAGTGGTTCGAAAGGTTAGCCGCTTCTTCCCGGCTGCCCTTTGGAGTTTGGGGGGGCTCCCCCATCCGCGTGCCCTCCCGGGTGACTATAATGAGGGTCACGACCCCGGTGCATTGCTCCACCTCGCCTCGGACGGGTAGCGTGGGCCCAGGGGGGTGTAGCAGGCAGGCAGGCCGATGAGGGCAGAACACCACGTGCCCCCTGTTCCCACTCTTCTCTCTCCACCACCCACTCCCAGCCGCGGAGCCAGGCTTTCCAGGGACGAGCTCTGCTCATCCCGTCCATCTGAGAGAGGGTCTGGAGAGTGGGCCGGGCTGAGGGGCTCTAAGAGATGACGTGTGGCGGGGCCTGATTGCACTCTTGGGCTCACCGTGGCCCAGGTTTTGTTTACCAGTGCAGACTTCATAAAAGGGATTCTGAAAGGATTCAGCCACATTATGCTTCCTTACTATCAAAAGGTATACACTGTAACGAGAGCTTCAGAATGGACCTCAAAAGCCACTTTCCCGCTTGCAATAACCACCCCCCCCCACCTCATTTATCTGTCCTTCTTTAACATTTTTTTTGCTTCGGCTGCTCGCTCCCGGCCCTGGGCCCCCGAGCCCTGCTGCCTCAGCGACCATCGCCACTGAAATTAAAACCACCATGCTTCTCATTTAATGACTGGATTAATGTACGGCAAAAAAACAAAACAAAACAAAGCATTGTCACAGAGCGCACAGCCCTGAAATGCGGCTAAGTGATTGGGGGGGGGGGGGTGTACAGTGTCAAAATGGAAGAGAAATGAATCAAGAGTACAACAGACGTGAGGAGGATGAGGAGGAGGAGAACCTGCAGCAAGTCGTCCAACCTGCAGCTTTCCATCTGTCTGGCTGAAGGTCCATCCCGTGTTTGACTCTTTTGCATGTCTCCTGCACCGCAAAGGTCAGACAACTTGAGTAGGGGGGAGGGGAGGGGGAGTGAAGGGGCAGGGGAGTAATCGGAAATGCATGCCATTGGACGAGGCCCAACAAAGCCGGCTCCAGCCCTCATCGGCGTGCCGAAAATGCGACCAATGCAACCGGTGGGAGAAATGCGACCGCAGCGACGGTGACCATGACCAGACCGTATTTCTTCCCCAAACGTGTAACGGGTACCTCCTATGAGTGAGTATTGGACAAATACAAACAAATGAGGCAGCGAACAGTGACTCAGTGCTCTAATGAACCAGTGTATTGACTCACTGAATTTCCTCTCTGTCTGCAATGTGTGGATCCCAGCTGCCACTCTGAATACCAATTACGGCACTGCCGCGGATGGGGGAGGGAAGCGAGCGAGCCAGCCAAACAGCCGGGCCGGCGTGCGGAGATGCGTGCTCTCGTCAGAGCCGGAGAGGGGGCTGCTGGGTAAGAGCCCACGGAGGGAAGGAAGTGAATGCAAAGCAGAGGGATGAGGGGCGGTGGGAGGGGAACGTGGGGGGGAGGGGAGACTGCTGGGTGTGGAGAGGACGGCAGGGTGGGGGGACAGTGTTTTTTTTTTTCTCCTGAGCCAGTCACTGCTTCGCCTAAGATTGGGACAACATAGTGATTTATCTGATCGCGGTCAGGATGCAGTGCCTTTCGGGAGCTCTGCATGGCGCGGTGTCATCAAACGCAGGTAGGGGTCGCTCAGCAGCACCAGCCCCCCACGACATCCCCCACCTCAGTCCATTGCGTCCCTCATTTGTATCCATTCAGCCTCCGCGCGATTCTCATGACAACCTTAATGAGCATCCTCGCGTTCCACACGATACCACTAATTTGAGAAATTTCCTGCACAAAGACATAATTAGACATCGTAATTAGACGCAAACTTCGCCGCGCTGAGAACCTGCCGAGGCGGCCTGTGTCCGCTCAGGGCACACCTCTGCGCTAATACCAGCGTAGCGACTCCTACCGCCATGGGATGGCGCGGGACTGCCAGCGCCGAGCCTTGCCCGTTTGTCATGCTCCTTGTCAGAGGCTATCGATCATTAGCCCCCGCCCACGTTCGCTACATAGTAACCCGGCCTCCCACTGGGCTTTCACGCACAGACACACGCATGCGCCAACCGGCAGGCCTTCCCAGTCACATTCGAATCAAAAACATCAAGGCCAATCACTGCAAGAATCGCAGCAACTACTCGAATATGTCTCGCTGTACCATATGCGTGACTGACCTCAGGGATGAGGCGTGATGCGATATCTCTATGCATAAACAGTGGTACCTGGGCATTCTGCCCTGCGATAGGCTGGCCCCATCCTGGGTTATTCCCTGCCTTGTTGTGCATAGTTTCTGGGATAGCTTCCATATCTCAGCGACCCTGCATAGGAAAAGCAGGTATGGAAAATGGTTGGTTGGTTGGATGGATGGATGGATGGATGGATGGATGGAGTGTACCTGGGCATGCACCCAATTAATAATGGAAGCGACCTAAAAGCTGGTATTTCAGGCTCATATTTAAGGTTATTTTTAATGCCGTTCTGCTCTGCTTGACGGCCAGACACACAGTGTAAACACTGGCGTTCACCTACATGCCCTCGCATTTGGCCGGCCTTCTCACACCTCTAGCTAGACGCTAACTATGTGAATCTTGAACAAAGGACCACAAAAGAATGACTTCAATTGTGGCTGTTCAATTCCATTTCCTGGGCCATCCATCCTAAAAGGCTCATGTTTAACCCCCTACCTCACCAGGATGGTCACACCTCTACTGTTTTCTCAAAGCGCCCGTCTGAAAGCTAATGAACGTTTCATACCAGATCAAATGCAGAATGGAGCAGGAAAACTCACACAGAAACTGAAGCAGACTAGCTTGCTCCATAGGTACAGCACACAAAAAAACGGAGCTAAAACAAGTCATTTTTGGTCACGAAGCAGAACCCTGCTTTTGTGGTAGCTTTTGCCCACCTGAACGGAGCTGAAGGAGGATAGTGTCCCTGGGGGGCTGATGGGAAATGCAGTCCAATCGAAAGCAGCCTCCCCCACCCCCCCTCCTCCCAGTCCACTTGCATGTAACTTGCGAGGTTCACCATGTTCTTCACGCCTTTTCGCAATGTTATTGTTTCTAACTGGGAATGATATTAAACTGCCAGCGAGTGGTTGTGCTGTCAGTAGGTCAGTAAATGCCTGAAAAAAATATTAATATTTTATTGCACATAAAAAGAAACATCTAGGGCTGAATACGAATGCAGTAAACAAAAAAATGAAGACCAGTGGTCTCAAGATGGTGAGTCACGTCATCCCACTGGGTCACCATTATACTGGTTATGATTTTCCTTCTAGCACCAGTAAACTTGGCCCAGGGTGTCCCTAAAGGTAGATCCAGTCACCCAAGTAGGAGTCGCTCCTTCCATCCCGGCCGGAAGGAGCAATTTTTTTCCACCAACCAATCCTTGAAGACACCAGTGGCTTTTCATTTTGTCTTGTTCTGCCATCTCTTCCCTGCTCCCTTCTCCTGTTCATGCTGATCCCATTCACCTTGAGCATGGGTCCTTTCCACAGTCACGTGGTTCCATCTTTGTCCGTCCCGTCCGTTTCCTTTCTGTGGTTCGAGGACAAAGCGTCCTGGAGTGGCAGCACAAACCATTCTCACCAATAACATTCCTGCTAGCTTAGCAGGCCAACATTGGCCTCCATCTCGATAGCGGCTTTTACTTAACGAAGCGTTCAGCCAGCGACGTACCAGCGGTTAAAAATTAGCTGGCTCCATACCACACTCCAATCCATCCAGCCCGGTGATTTACTTCTAAATTTAAAAACAGCAGAAAAGAAGTAACAAAACAGGAGAAATTTATCTGGCTGGCCAGTGCATTTTCCAAAACTATTGTATGGGTCCCTGTCTCTCTTCCTCATTAAGCTCCGGTAAATAAACTCCCCGCCAAACCGTATAATCTCTGAATCAGCCGACAGCATTATTAAACTATAATGACATTAGTTAACTAATGGTTAACTTGGAACTTGAAACAGAACAATGTTTTTTTCTCCTTTCTATTTTATTTTTTTTTTACATTTTCAGATTAAAGTGTACAGTCACACATCTATTAGCGAGCACCATGCACTTTTCACAGGAAAGGTTTTATGCATTCTAGGTGCCATGATAATTAATTCAAATTGGCTATTGCAGAACACAATGGAAATTTATCCATGGTCTTGGTGGGACCGCCGATCCCCCACCGTGAGCTGTCCTGTTCTTAACCCTCAAGGGGGGTGAGGGGATGCTTGCTTCCCCCGTTCTAAAATTCACCTTTTTGCATGCTCCCTTTTGTTGGATCGAGTCAACAGTTTCCAGGGTATAAAACAACCTTTTCAAGGTATATATTTTTAGGATGTCCGGATTTGTGATGATATCCGCGTTTTCCGCTAGACACTGGAGAACAGGAAGGCAGTTTGCTCATGCTCCAGCACGACGGCCCGGTAGCTGAAGATAAATCAATGGCTTCTTCCCGCAGCTCGAACCCGTGACACTGGGTCTCTCTCCTTTTCTAATCCCACCAGCACCCCTGATCTTGTGGGACAGCAGGGGATTTTTGCAAAAAGTGTCTACTCCGAGTCGGCGTGACACACGCACACACACACTCACTCGCACAAGCACGCACAAACACAGACACACGCACGGACGCACAGTCATGCCAACAGGCAGCTGTGCTGGCAGGACGAGCCGGGCTGTGCCTCTGAGAGCTGTGAGGTGAGGGACAGGCCAGTTGGCCACCATCTGTCACGGCTCCTTTGGGCCAGGGTCTGGTTCCCGCGGCCCGCAACGTGTCGCAAAATTCGGGGGCGTCGCCCTTCGCCCATGGTGACTGCTAGGCCTCCAGCGGGCAATAAGCGTGTCCTTCTCTCAGACGGGGACGGCAAAGTTTCCCTGGGTCAGAGGTTGTCTGGCTCCGGCATTTTCTACGGAGGTGGCACGCCTGCAAGTCCCTGGGTTGCCCGTGGCAACGAACGCAGCCCTCTCCTCCAGTTCTGCCTCATGGCACCACGTGGCAACGCCAGACGTCAGCTGGCAGGAATGCAAACTGGACGAGAAAACGCTCACTACCTTAAACGCCTCCCGTCAGCCGTGAAGGTTTTTAAGGTTGGCCAGACACTGGACACCCGAGACTTGGAAGGAAATGAGGGAAAGGGAAAGCCAGTCTGTGGCTTCCTTAAAGCTTAACGTTTACTGATCTGATTATAATCAAATAAATTATTGGCCAATGACACAAAGTGATTTGAGTTTAAAGGTACCTCTGCAATGGACAGGTTGCTTTTCCAGGGCGTACGCTGACTCATACCCTGCTCTTCCTGAGACGGGCTCCAAGCCCACTGCGACCCTGTACTAGATAAACAGACCCTATACCTGCTACTAACTGCTCCTAAGCATGTGGATTTGGAGGTGAAAAATCTGTGGCGTGTAGAAAAGGTGGAGAGGGATGGATGTAGAGATGGATGCTTCCCAAGTGACAGAATATTTTGAGGTTGTCACTGGACCCACAAAGTTAAGCCAGGATTCAGAATATTTTATGGTTGTTCCTGGACAAGATTCCAGCAAAGTTCAGGATATAATGTTCTACCAGAAATCATAATCTTTTATATTCTTGATGGTTATTATAAAAAACAGAATGGATGGATGGATGGACGGACGGAACATATCTTTAAGTATAACCTTAAAATTCAGGAATAACGTGAATTTCTGAACAGCACTGAGAAATGCAGATATTCACCTTTAATGCAAAATATATTTCATGTTAATTTCAATAATCCCTTAGTTAACAGCACTGATAAAATATCAGTAATTTCATTATAAAAACCATGCAAAGAGCCTCTGAATTCATACAAAAAAGAAAACAATCTTACACATCAAACGTGTCCACAAAAACAAGGACCAGACCAGAGCAACTGGTACCACAGAACATCATGTGATGATGATTAAATTCTGCTGTTACCAGAAAACGTGCACGGTGACCAGCGGCGAGGGCAGCGGGGTAACACGGTTGTTAACGAGAAGGACTTGCAAACAGGAGGGTTGCCAGCTGAAGTCCTGCAGAGGGCCGGTTCTAGTACCCTTGAGCTTAGGTACTTCACCTGAACCGCTCCAGTGAAATACCCCCATGTAAAATGCGCAAAAAGGTAATCTGCGTAGCATGAAACATGTCAGCTGAGGCAGCTAAAGAGGAAAGGGCACATGCTCGACCGAAATGCAATGTGATAAAACTGCAATTAAATAAAATGCACCTCCTCGGCACAAGGTTAGCTGATTGGGGAGGCTGTTGCCTTTTTCCACATCAGCTGCCCATCCCCCTTCCCACCAAGATGAGTGTCGTGGTTAGGGATGGGCGGAGCCCCACCAGGAAGAGCCAATCGCTGCCTCCAGTCGGCACGACCAGTGTATCCTGGAAACACCACGCTGCCCCTCGCCGAACAGCACACTCTGTACGAGAGGAAAAGCTGAAGGAACAACCGAGGTAGATGACCAGAATTTAAAAATTAGCAACGTTAGAATTAAATTAGTGATGATAGAAGACTAATAAAATGTCCTCCAAAGACAAGTATGGTTAATTAAAGCCTGTGTCTCTTAACTGGCAGATGATGAGTAACAGTGGGTTAGGTATTAACCAAATATAATGCAGCTCATTATAACCCAGCCCAAATGAAGCCCGTTTTGATGCTTTTAAAAACAAAAATAATAGCAGCAATATTAATAAAACCATTTTAATTTAAAAGGTGGCACAGTAGGTCGCAAGACTGCCATACAACGCCAGTGCTAGGGGTTTGAATCCCCAATCCTTCTGCAGTCCAGATAACAGAGGATGACTGCGAGGATGTCCATGTCCTGCGATGGACTAGCAATCCAACCCAGGCAAATCACAGCCTTGGAGCCTATGCTGCCTTGGATAGCTCACCCACCCATGACTCTGACCATGAAAAGAGGTTAGAAGATTGATAGATGGATTTTTGATTCAAAGAGAAAAAACCAGCCAGGAATAACAGCACTAATGGTTGATGCCTGACCAGTGGGTCAGTAATTGTCCCATCCTCCTCAAGATGCTCATGAGAGCATTACTTACACAAAAATGTTGAGGGCAGAACAAAAAATGATTGGTTCAGAGAGATAACCAATCAGATTGCAAAGAAGGTGGATCCAAGCGACTAGAAGAGATGAGACCAACCAATCAAATGTCTTGGTCTAGCGCCCTCTAGGTGCTTGGACCCACCTCCTTTGCAATCTGATTGGTTCTCTCTCAACCAGTCACTTATTAGTTCTTACCTCAGAACACTGAGCCTTCCAGACAGGAAGTCCATTCTTAAGATATCAACATCACCAACCAGAAACTCACTGACTCTATTTGCCTAGATGTGCAGAACAAGATGTACTAGAAGTTCATCACTGCTCTGATACGACTATAACTGTGTGTTGTATCTCTCACTACAGTGCAAGCAGGTTGTTATCAATAAAAGCTATCGCTGTTCTGGCTCACTTGCATATACTGAAGCGCTAATTATTATCATTTTTTGTGATATTTGGCTTGAGGCCCGTTGTCCCACCACAGCTGGAGATCTAGAGGGCACATCCAAACTCATCCAACAGATCGAATAACATCTGGGCAGCTGCAAGTCTTGGTTTTTTTTGTCTGCCATCACTAATCTTTGACGAGCAACATCCCAATATTGTAACATCCTGATATCATGACATCCCGCGGTCCCTCCATAGACGACACCATTGATGCTTGACTGGAGTAGTGCTTCCTGTCTCCGATTAGCAACTCCCTGTGAAATGAGGAGGCTCGATCTTGCAGGAGTCAAAATTCTTTAGTCCCCGACGGTCCCCCCATTTTTGATCACCCAGAGGATGTTAATTGATACAGAATGAAGCCTGTCACCAAGCCAGCTCAGCCCACCGCCATCACGACTTCAGGACGGTAAGCGGGGTACAAAGACAGCGCTTTCATAAAAGCATAATAAAATTTATCTGGCAACACTGGCAGGCTTCTGCGTCACACCCCAAACACAACAAATAAACTCTAACATTCAGGTTAAAATTCCCAAATTCACTCCCAAAATGGAAGAAAATCTGTCGCTACTTTTTATGTTCCCTAGACCCTGGCAACTCAAATTTTGGGCTCTTTCCCGTAAGATGCAGCAACTTTTCACACTAATCTAAATTTACAAATAGACCTTTTCTGGTCTGACGTGTCCTTTCATTTCATTCATAGTCCCCTTCCTTTGTGATTAAGCTGACGTACCACAGCTAAAATTTACCTGCGCATATATTCAAGACAGAAAAAAGGCTCAAAAAGTATTTCTTATCCACCCTCACGACCATGAACCAACCTTTTTATCCCTATTCTTCTGTATAAAACAAAACAGCCTTCTATAAACGTTAGCCAGAATTAACCCTAATCTTGACCTTATCTTCTGAAATGGGTTTCAGAACAGCACAAACTCAGTATTCCACGTTCTGGTCTTTTCCCACCATTAAAGGACCTTTTCGAAAATCTATTTTCTCTCTTTTTTTTTGATATACCCGATGGGTCAATTTTCACAAATAAAAATCCACTTGAAAATAACAGCTCCGCCTTCTCCCCCTTATTGTCTGTCAGCATAACATGTTATTCAACTTATATTGCCTGTATATGCAATCTTCCAGAGAAATGCACTTTTACTGATGAAGCCTCGGCTTGGAGCCTGTCTGTTGAGTACACCGTTTTGCTGTTAACTAACGAGCACAGAGTACTACACCTTGGTGTCTCTGACAGAGGATGGCGCAATAATTGGCTGTTTTCGGAAAGGGCATTGGGAGAAAACCGGCATTTCTAATGAAACAAAGCACCACTGGTAACCCAACGCAAGCCAGGTACCATTAGCTCGGACTCGTAAAAAGACTCCAAAGTCAGTTCGCTAAAATGCTTCCCCTAAAATTCACAGTGTTATACTTACCCTAGGATTTGGGGTCCAGATTTCTGCAAAGTTCCGGGAAGGTTGGCTAATGCCTCATATGACAATACGCTACAATCACTGCTATATTAAAGCATTCCGTGTTCGACATTAAAACGAGCCACTCAAAAAGGTGTGAAACGGATTAAACTGGAATCCTATGAGACAAACAGTAAGTTCGCTTTATGTGTTTTAAGAAAACCATCCTTTACGCCAAAAAGCACAAGAGTTTATGAATGGGTTTCCGTTCATGTTCGGTTAGACCGTGATGCAGCAGGTAATCGTTTTCAGGTTTTTAAAACCATGAAGAGGAACACACACACACACACACACACACATACACACACACACGCAGTCATATGCGTTGTTGGCAAAATCCAGTATACAACATTAGGATTAAGATGTGCAGAAGAGCCTTCAGAAAGAAGTGATTGATTAGGCCCTTCCAGTGTAAATCACTGTTGTTCTAATAGAAAAACCCGCTTTTGTTAGTCTTTGCGGTAAAACGAGAAGCCGGGGACACATGCAGAGAGATCTTTTGTTCCGCTCCCATAAATCCCCCCGGCTTCTACGGCCGTCTCTCCGCGCCGGCGCGGTCGAAACCGGAGACTCCGGCATCAAGGGCGAAGCAGCACAATGGCCTCTTGTCATTCCCTAGGCCGGCTCTCACGGGGGGGACCCGCCCCCTTTCCAAATTCCACCGAGGGCACATCCCGGCAGGGTGGCTCCCACCCCTTCAGTTGAGAGGGCCAAGCATACCTGGGGGGGGGGGGACCGTAGTGCTAATGGTGCTGTAGGCATTCACGTGGCCCTTATATAAACATGGCTTTGACCCCCCCCCTCCCCAGAGAGAGGCTTGGGAAGCAGTGAGAGGCACGGAGCAGGGTGCCAGTTGATCTCATCTGTTTATCTCAGTGTTTGTTTAACCAGGAGCGGCAGGTGCACCTGTATCCACTGCAGGCCCCCAGTTTTAACCAAATCGGCCACATCGGTAAACACCTCCATCCAGTCCCTCCGTCCCCTCCCCTCCACCCCCAGCCCTGCCAAGCTTTTTAGGGTGTCCTCGAGATTCCGGCATGTGGAGAGCAGGAACAATGGAGGGGGGGGGTCACATCCAGGCCTCTTAATTGCCCAACGAAACTCAAAAAGTCTTGCTCATTCCAGCATTCCCAAAATCTCACCGTGGGGAGAAGATAGATACAAATAAGGAATCAAGGCTCGGTTCAGGAAGCAGCAGCCGCCGCCATCGCAGTTAGCCCCCTGGGTCCCCGGTACAGATGCATGCGCTGACGCGGGTGCCCTGAGGGGGGGGGGGGCTGACTGCAAACAGTGCAGGTAACATGATGCAACAGGCAGCGCACTCAGGTGCATGCCGGACAGTCGTGCCACAAAGGAGCTGCTGCTCGCCTTATCCAGGGGGCCACGAGGGGATGTGGCCGGGAGCTAGATGAAACCGCTGGCCCGCCCCCAAGGCCCTCCGAGAAGCCCCGGTGCACCCACTCAGCCCTTTCTCGCTGAACCACCAGCAGAGGCCGTGGGCGTTAGCATTAGCCACGCCGCGGCTCTCAACGTCACGTTTCGTCGTTGCCCACGTGTGCGCTTACACCA
This sequence comes from Brienomyrus brachyistius, assembly GCF_023856365.1. Taxonomy (NCBI): domain Eukaryota; kingdom Metazoa; phylum Chordata; class Actinopteri; order Osteoglossiformes; family Mormyridae; genus Brienomyrus; species Brienomyrus brachyistius. The sequence continues at coordinate 14,620,987 of NC_064542.1, forward strand.
TCTTGCCTGTAATCCTCCCGACGGGAGGCGGTCTCACAGCACAGGGCCACCGCGCTCAGATTACGACTCCTGAGGAGGACGGCAGGGAGGCGCACCTCCGCCTTTTAGAGAAGGCTGGGCCGTGATTCTCCACCACGGACCCAGCCTGCTCGTTACGTCCCAGAAGACAAGCGCTTGATTCCTTCCCTCTGGCCACAAAAGGCCGATCAAAGGGCCCGGCCGTCTCGTTCGGACCTCACCTCTGCGTCTAATTACAGCACGGAGCTGCCGCAGCTGTGCGGTTTGCCAGGGCCAGTCGCTCCGCAGTGGGCGGGACCAGCTGTGGCGGGTTAGCACTCAATGAGGCGGCTATCTCAGACCCCCTACCGCTGTCGGGCACATCCCAATGCGCTGCATCCTGCCCGCAATCCCACTCAGCCAGAATATCTGAAGCCACTGTTTGCCGTTTTTATTTACTTGTAGTTTTTTTTTTTTTTTACTTTTCCCCATTGCATCTTTTACCGGGCACGTGACAGACAGCCGCCTCGTTTCTCATCGCCTGACGCCAGTTATATTTCGCTGACCGGTTGGTCTTTGGTGCCACGACAGCACAGCGGCCGAGTCACCACTAAACGACAAGCTCGACACGTCCTCCCTGTCTCTGTTTCTGGACAAAAGGAGAGGGCATCCGATTTTAATTTTTTAATGAGCGTCTGCTGCTGTGCGCCGAGGAGCACGAGAAATGAGTCGTTTTTACAGATCAATAATCTCCAAATAATAAACACAAACAGGGTGTCCGCCCTCCCTTACACAAACACGCACGACACGCAAGCATAAGAGGTCCACTTTTTCAGAAGCTCAAGGCTGAAGGCATAGAGTGAGCACTGAAAGAACAGAACAGATCTCTGGTCAACCTGTCGATCCTTTTACAGTCTATTTGCTCACATTTCCTTGTGTTCGTCAAATGTGATTCATACATACATATACACACAAACATCTCCCGAGTATTACGACTAGCCCATGATAAAATAAACAATACGGTTTTACAGTTTAACAAATAAAAGCAGCGTGAGATGAAGAACATGAATCCTGTCATATAGGTCTAAATGAAGACACAGTAACAAATAGCTATTAACACAATTATTTGCTAGAATTGTCTGAAACTGAAACATTGTGGATGTAGCTAATCGGCAGGCGTCCAGTGAGTCGGCGCTGTGTGTACGGCACGTCGGCGCGGCCTTGTCGGTTGCCCCCTTACATTATAGTCGCCCGCAGCCAACATGAGCCCCACGATGCCCTCGACTCCAGTGCAGAATCCTTTCGAAATCTTGATCCCCCCCCGCCCCCCCCAGGTAGGCTGCGCGCGTCCCCGCTTCCATCACGCACGGGATGTCGCGTTGCTCAAAATGGCCGTCCCGTCACCTTTTTGAAGGGCTCCGCCACTTGTGCCGATGACCTGCGTCAAACCAGGAGCGCCGAACCCGGCCCCAGCCCCAGCAGAAAGAGCCCTTCCGAAGTCCTGACAATGCCGGCCTGCAGGACATCGCTCCCAAGGGCCAAACCCCACTTGAGACACAGAATATAACTAGAAGCACTGTTGGGTTTTCAGCCCATGTTATTTGAGTTCTGAATGAGGTGAACTCTACAACAAATCACCCCATACTTACATAACTGGGTATGCAGTTGGTACTTTTAAGTATCACTTGGAATCTTTAATAAAAACACCTGTTCCAAGGAAAAAAAAAAGTTCAACAAGAAAACACCTGGTGAAAGGAACCCTCTTGAGGATCGTTTTTCGCTCACACATGCTAAGTTTGCCCGTGGTCGGGGGCGCTGGTTGTACTTGGTGCCCTTCCGACCACATCCAAACATTCAGAAACTAAAGTAAACCTGGCGCAAGGATAGCCAGTTCTGGCAGGGACAAGATCCACGGCTCTGTGCCGAAACACACCGAGAGCTCGGCGTGCCAAGAAAACTCACCAACTGGCCCATGTTTGCTTTCTAAGCAAAAAGTTTCTCTCTGTATCACACCTACAGTCTCTTAAGCTGTCATTTGCCAACAATATTACTGACAGTAACAATACCATAAATGCAGTATTAATGTCAATATTGTTTTAGTCCTTATTATAATTGGTGTCGTCATTGATTAAACCACTCACAGCAAATAAAAAAACAACATATATGATTCAACACCAAGACTTAAGCAAACTTTCAAAATAATAATCTCTAAATGTAATGCCTACTAACTGAGCATCATTTTGCACGCCTAATAATAACAATAATCGAAAGACAGCAGGCAGCAGGGCTGCGTTCAAACGGCCGTGCTGGAGAAACAGCGCTTCACGGCGACGATGCATAACCCCGGGACATCCTCTGACCATCTTGCGACGCTTACTTTGTTGCACACCGAAACAGGTTTCCGTGATGTGCACGGTGAAACCTTCCCAGTTTCCTCATTCCTGAAGCAAGGATGGGGAGGGGGTGTCTAACACAAGGACCACTATATTTAAAAAAATCAGGCTTTAGAATAATGGAAACATCATTGTAACTCATCTGTTCAGACGCACATGCAAAAAAACCCACACAAAAGCCACATTTTTTTTGCTAAAGGTAACAATACTGATCCGGGCAGGGCAATCGAGATATTGCGGTTCTCGAAAAAGCGTCTCGCACGTCCCTTAAGCACGGCGAAGGCGGCGTGTGTGGCAGCTTTCAAAGCCGCACGATACGCTGCTCCTTGCATTTTTCACTATTATGGAAACGCATGTTACCAAAAAAAAAAAGTAATACAAGGAAGGTCGTGAGACATGCATCCCATGCAAACTGCACAGCTGGCTCCCGGAGATACAGCCGCGGCTGTGCATGTGTAATGGACGTTACCCTGCAAATAAAAATAAAGAGGCCCCCTTTTCTCAGATACACTTCAAAACGGGCATGAGCACCAGCGCCGTCCGCATTCCCCCGATCGGCAACTGATATCCAACTTACCTCCCGATGCACCCAAACTGCGCCTTTTCCTCGCCACCGGGACCCCCCCTTCCCCCTTTCCCGTTCAGACAAAATCAGAAATCGGTCTTTTCCCTTCAACACAGGCACTTCTCCATGTTTTCCCCAAGCCCGGACTTCCAGTATGAGCAGGTGGACGCGCCTCTCAATGATGGAGACAGCGCGCTTCTCTCCCCCTACCACTCCATTTTAAATTACGGCAGTCTTCGTTTTCCAGGAAACAAATTGAGACCTTAACTATTCCATTCGCCATACGATGGCCCGGGATTTTAAAGCGGAGTCATGTCGACCGAGCTGGTATTCCCGATTCACGGTGCCTTCAGTTGTTTTCCACCATCTACGAGGTGCTTGATGCTGCCATTGTTATGTCGTTTTTTTCTCTCTTTTTTTTTGCAGCTGGACCCCCCCTCCTTCACGAGCGCAGGCTCGTACGCTCGCTCGCCGCTCGCTACTCTCCCTTTCCCCGTCTCCGACCTGTCATAAAGAGCGCGCCCACCGAGTCCACGCAGGGCCGCGCGCCATGTCGAGGACGCGCCGGGCAGAACAGGTGCTTTTTTCAGAGGGTTGGCGAACTTGAGACAGAGCTGAGTGACTTGTTAGCGATAAGGAGGGACAATGTGCAGCTTCTTAAGCTTTACTGGCAATGACATATGCACTGTGTATATATATATATATATATATATATATATATATATATATATATATATATATATATAGAATTCAATATTTCGTTCCATGTTTGTTTGTTGTCATATTGTATATAAATACATATTTATAAGTTATATGTCGATGAATCAAATTTATATATTGTAGGCCTATATAACGAACCGTGTTGGTCCTTTCTCAATAAGGTTTTTGTGCACGCACATAATCTACTTAAATTAAATTCAAGGGCAGAAAAGGGTATGCATCGAATTTAATGAAACCGGTAGCAGTCCAGCACTCCAGATTTATGAGCAAATAAATTCTGTTGGCGTTAACACATCGCATCTTATCAGGGTTACTGAAGTCTGCATCGCAAAACAATGATAGAACGCAACATAAGAAGTGTATAGGTTACACTGTTGATTAAAATTAAGTAAACTGAACTATACAACTACTTATTGCTTATTCATCAGCGGTTGGTCTCGTGGTTTTTAGGTCTAAGCAGGTTTTCTTTTACCTTGAGCATATTTATTTAGGTTGTTTTGCTGTCCCACGCTGAAACTTGCCGAGCTGTACTCTAATTAAATGAACCATAATTCATTAAAAAAAATGTATGAAGGCCAAATACAGACCTTCCAGTGGTTGACCAATTGCAACCTGACATATGAAGATGTTACAGTGTTGCCATTTTTATTAATTATTACTAGATTATTAGTATTCATTTTAGTGCAAAACAATGCTTTCAAATTAGCAAAATAAGTTAGCAGGTCACTGCTCTTCATCATATTTATCGTCTCATAACACATTTCCTCTGAGTGATCCATGTCTAGCCAAGTCTCAGGCTGTCCTAAGGAAGCATTTTTCCTAATCACGATTTTCATAAGCATTTCATTTAGTAAACACAAGAGAGTGCTTATGGACAAGAATGAGGAGTTGAAACCGTACCACATCTGTCCTTTTCAGTTTTAACAAGTATCCAGACAGATGACGGCCAGAACCTTTGTGGGAAATGCGACCTAGACATTTCACAAATACATAGTACATATAAATCCCATTTAAGAGTCGTGGCAATACCCCAGAGCAGATGTCAATCTATTAGAAGGTATACACTTACATATACTTTCCTACTATATTTCACAGTTGCTTTTATCCATCGTGACTGGAGTGAAGCATTACCACTCATGTGTGCGAGCTCGCGTTTGAATCCACAACCTTTCATTGTTAGCACAGTGGTTATCACATTGCATTACTGGAAACTTCATCCTATACAATTGAGAAATGCCGGTTGAGATGTGTACATGTCTGTGGATTGTGGGAAGACAGAAAATGACCAGGAGGAATTCCCACACAACATGGGGAGAACTTGTGTATAAATGATATGGGAATGTATCACAACAGACCCATGTAAAACACCTTGGGGTGACACTGTTGTGAAAGGTGCTATATAAAAACTAATTGAATTGAACTGATGATCTTGCAGACTCAACATACACAACACTGTGGAAGTTTGAGGTAACATTACAGTGTGATACAGGTAGATAAATTAACTGTGGTTTTTCTTTACCAGGTGAAAAACACATTGCTAAACTCTTACAAGCTCCTACAATAATTCTGTTACTACGAGACGTCGCCTGATATACAGTATGCCTTTTGGGGGTCAATTTGACCCCAACATACCTTATTCGCTCTCCCAAATACACCCATATCTCCATATTTACATACACATATCTATACTTCTATATATTGTCTAAATTTTATGCTGTGTCCTGTAACTGTTTGTCCTGTCTTGTTGCCCTGTGTCTATTTAAAGGATGTACATGAGGAAATATCTCATTGTAGTCAGTTTTTCTATTAGTACAAATGACAAAAAACCTTTTGATCATTGTACGCGTACCCGTTGAATATTTTCTGATGTAAAAATATTAATGCATAACCACAGGGCCAGGTGTTACAATTCAAGCATAAAATCAATATAGTCTTACCTAAAATAATTCAAAATCATTTATATATCTCGATTTAGAAATATGTTACAATGAGACTGGGAATTTTGTCTCAATTAGGTAGAATTTAGCCATCTTCCAAAATTACTTTTCCAGTGCTGGGTCATAAGACTGTGCCAGTAAGCTTATGAGGCTCACAGTCACACAATATGGGAAATTTGGAGACACCAGTTTGGATCAGCTGCATGTTTTTTGTAATGTGGGATGAAACCAGAATACCAACAGGAAGTCCACATGGACATTGGAAGAACATGCAAGCTCCTCACACAAAGAGTGGAAAATCGGACCCCAAATCCTGAAGGTGTGCGATCTCAGTGCTACCTACTGAGCCACCACACCACCCTTTAGGGAATATGCATGGCATAGAGCTGATGTGTGGCTCAGTCAGAAAGGCTGTTGGGCCTATGATCGGAAGGTCATCAGTTTAAATCCCAGGGTCAGCAGAGCATTTTCACCATCAGACCCTAGAGCAAAGCCTTTGAGCAAGACCTTCTACATCCAAGTGCTCCAAGGACTGGCAGACCCTCCTTGGCTTCTGAAAGATGCACAGCGCTTGCTTCGCAAAAAAAGTCAAAGAAAGGTGTCTAAGTAATAAAAGTACAACAGGGGGTTATATCCCAAGGATATGGAGGACTGTTTATATTTAAGATCACTCGGACACCCCCGGTCTGTGCTGTCCCAGTGATGGGAGCTTAATGACTGTAACATTATTTGAAGAACTGGTGTAAGTGGTGAGTCATGGGAGAAGAAGAGATTGGGGGCTCTTTTTGTCTAAGGAACTCCTCGCTGCCTTCCAAAAACAGACCGATGGGGAGCACGCTCTGAGGAGGTGATACTGTCAACAAGACGAAGAAGCACAAAGAGGGAGCACGAAGCACCCCGACTCGCCCAGGAGTGGTAACATTCAAAAATCACATCCACTGAGGAACGTTACTCCGAGACGGAGGTGGGCTCTGACGGCCACTGTTTCAGCGATGGAGGGCGGAAGCGAAAACCTCGCGATGAGGAGACCATGAGGCTCACTGTGATACCAACTCTGCGGGGTAATCTGGACCTATCCGGATTATCACACTGCTCATGTTTGGAGGTGGGGGGGGTGATGTCGGGGGCACATTACATGGTCTCAGGGAGGGAAGGCAGGTGTCCCCTTCAGAAAAACAGCCTGAGAGAAAAGGGAATTACATTCTGAGTGAGTCACAAATGCTCTGAAAATAATACGGGATGTGGAGACCTTTTGATAAGAGAAAGCCATCGCAGTGTGTGTGTGTGTGTGTGTGTGTGTGTGTGTGTGTGTGTGCCAAGACCCTGGTTAACGGAGAATTTGCTTCTTTTGTGATGTTCTTGGTGTTCGGTACCAGAGAAAACAGAGCAGAAGAACGAGGAGCCCCAGGAGCTCTGCACACATGGGCCAAACGGGGGGGGGGGGGGCGGGGGGGAGTGTGTGGTGCTAAACCCCTGGGCCATGGCTAACAGCATCTATTAAGCAAATCTATAAAGTAATATATGTTTTTTTTTTTCTTAAGTTCTATTTTTTCCTTCTCCTCCTCCTCATTGTCAGCTTAAAAGGACAGCCAATTAATAATCCAATTAAAAAAAATCTTTTTGTTGTTAGGTGCTAACTAGCTATGCAGCAAGATACTGAGCTGCCGTGATAACAGATAAGCGAGAAGTGTAATAAATAACTTACACTACAATAAACTTCATTGCAATTTCCATCAATTTAACATAGTAACTGACTTAGTAGAATTGACATAAATTGCGGTAAATGTGGATATTTATTATAATGATGAATGCTTTTACTCACTGTATAACAAAGCATTAGTTAACATATAGGTATTTGTATTTTTTCTGGTGTTTATCTTATGTTAAAAACAGCTTGCTATGGGAAATAGCTGTTACTTCAGTCTTAAAAAAAATATTGTGAGACATGCTATAATTATGCTCCTCACACGACTGTGATGGGGTCTGCCAGTCCTGTATCATACACGACGCTCTCCCCACGCTCAGAACTAGTTACAGTATGTGAAAGATTCATTAAAGATTAATTAATCAGAAAGGTATCTGGAGAGCGATATTTTTCACTCTATGTGCTAATACGTTTTCCATGGAGACCGCGGGGTGCGTCCCTACTGAGCTACCAAGAAACACGCTGCTCTCAGCTCAGCTCTTGTCTATTTGGAGAAAGTCTGGTAAGGTGAGGATGCAGGAATGGCTTCACAGGACCACGAACGGTACAGATGGCTCACATACAGAGCAACTACTCAGGAGATATTGTTTTCATGCTTGTAACCTCCAGCGGACTCACCCTGAATCTATAAAACAGCAACATCAACAATTCACTTGAAGTAATCAAGAGGTATAACCTAAACCAAACATCAGCAACAAAGGGAAGGTTAGGAGATCAGCAGTGTATGTACCTTGCCTTGTGTATAAATGATAACCAGTAATTTCACGAGTCCCATTTCACACTTGGTTGAGAGCCACAGAGTATAAGTGATCGCCATAGTAACACAAATTGCAACCAAACAGGTTTTAAAAATACCTTTTCAATGTGATGAAAGGGTTATGAGGTCAGTAGCAATGTGAAGAGAAAAAACAGTAATTGACGCGGGTGCTTAGAACCCTTCAGACCTGAATGCAGTGTTAATCAAATACTCATTTAGACAATTTACTTTTTTTTTCTTCTTCTGCTTCTTCTTCCAGCAGATCACCACATATGCTCAGTTAAGTTTAACGAAGAATCCACCACTTCTTCCACTGCTGCACAAATCACACTCCTGCCTCACCACTCCCAACTACCACGACATACCTTGTCTGCAAAAAAAGCCATATTTTTTCACATTTGCGGCAAAAAAGATTTGAATCGCCCAGAGTGTAAACTACTACCATCAGTAAACAAAACAGATAAACTCAAAAAGTAAAAGACCTATTGTAAAAGGGAACATATACTAGATGTACTTTACTCATTCAAGTAGGCTCCTTTTACTGTCAAGATGACACTACAAACAATTTTCCATATTTTTATACCATTTTAACTGTCACACAGCATCGACTGTGTCCACATGAACCCTTGCAATACATATTCTTGCCATACAATTGAGCAACGCCATACTTATCTGGGTGCTGAGAGAGGACGGGCAATTTACAGTCCTGGAAACATAGCCCTAGAAGACCCTCACAAAGTGGCCGGAGCAGAATGCTCACCCCTTAATGATGTGTCCGCCTAAACAGTATTATGCCAAGCCGTAATTGGAGGAAGGTGGCTCGGTGGCTCAGTGGCTATCATCGTGGTCTCACACCTCCCAGGGCTGTGGGCTTGGTTCCCAGCTTTGCGTGTGTGTGGAACTTGCATGTTCTCCCCATGTTTGTGAGAGGTAGGTGAATCGTTGTGTCCCTGTGAATGAGGCCTGTAATGGCTTGCCAACTCACCCATGGTATACCCTGCCTCTCCATTCCTTACGGGTTTGACTCCAAAAAAAAAACTTAAATTATACAAACAATTATAGAAAATGGATGGAGAACTAGCAGATACCACAGCCTTCCAAAACCTTGGGAATCCGGCCAATCGTACTCTGTAGTGGCAAAAAAGCAGGTGAAGGCCTCACATATTCTCATTTTCAGTCGCATTTTAAGTTGGATATTTGGTGCTGTGCATGATAACACGGCTCCCACTCTCCAAAGCATGTCTAACAAGCTCAGAGACTGTCTCATCAGACACACACAGGCAAGTCTCCCAGATGTCCGGAACCTCTGCTCCGAACATGCTAGAATTCACAGCAGCATTAGCACAAAGCTGGAAGCGGTCACATGACCTTTACTAGGTGTTTAATGCCACACCTGGATGTTTACAAGATATAAAGATAGAACAAAGATGGTACTGAGAAGGAACATGAGAGAGGAGTAACATGCCTTTAGCTTCCTGTATTTAGCTAATTTGAATATTTTATATATATGGCGGATATCAAATCAAGTCCAGAATATCATTTATCATATGTAAACATCGTGTGTGTGTGTGTATACACAACTGGCAGATACACATATAATATCATTACCTACCGCACGATTTTCTATTTGCTTTCTTTTTTTCAGCACAAACTAAGAAGGTTATTGTGTAGGCACCACGCATACGATAATTAATTGCCTGAATCTTGAATCTGTAGTTTGTTGTTCGAAGTCATTACAACAGTTTATTTTACAGTTATCCGAGTTTTAAGATCACATATTAACAGAGTGCATTTACACACCTCACACGGTTTTTGGGTTTGAGCGACTCGCTTCATCCATCACCAAAATGCAACTCACAGCTGGGTGATGCATCCCCCCCCCCCCCCCCCCATCCTCACACCCCCATTTATAGCCTACAGTGAGTTTAGAGCTGAAGAGATTTTTCTTTTTGCATAGACTTTACCACCTCTTCTCATCTCATGCCATGGGATCTGCAAAGGCCATGTTAACCCACAACCATAGATTTACATCGCAACAAACTGGATAGACAGCAACTCGGTCTTTCCAAAAGTCTCCCATCCAAGTATTAACAAAACACAGCACTGCTTACTTTCAGGTGTTTGGCAGCCAAACATGACAGCGTGGCAAGGCAGATGACAAGAATACTAATGCTGCAGTATATAAACTTGAGCAACAACATTCTGGATGTAGCTTTTTCATGTTACCATTACTGACTGATACCTATAAAAATTGTAAGAGCTCCACCTGAATTTCTGAGAAATCGTGACCTTCTCAGCAGTTTGGGACAGGCAGCCTGAATACTCAAATATCTTCATAAACCATACAGTGATGTTTGACAGCGGTGATGATAATTCATATGCCTAGGAGCACCTTGGGCAAGACGCTTCATGCTGCAGGATCTCTTCAGGTACACTTTCATGGTCATCTATTTCCAAGAAAAGAACTTTTACCTGACCTGTAATGGGAAGATGCGAGAAGGATGGAGATCCCACCCTCAATGTATCTCCAGCATGGCATAACCAGTGTTCAATATGTACAAGCACAGTACTGGCAGCATCATGGATCAGTAACTCCAACTGCAAACTGTTGAGGGGGACTAAAACTCACATTCGCTATATCATCGTCTCCTTTCTGCAAAGCAATGATAATAAGCTTTTCTTCTGTCTGGGTCCAGGATATTAAAAAAAACCTTGGTCTTCTCTCTCAGATGTGATTATGACAAAGAAAATCAAACCTTCATCAGTCCTTCATTGTGCATCCATGGATGTACAGCCTTGAGGATTATCGCACTGATATAATCCGCAAGTTTTCGTGACCTGACGTCTTTTTCTTCTTCGGGATTTAGCAGGAAATGGATTATATGCAACAGCACACTTGTCTTATAAAAATGCCATTTCCTCTTTTGATGATCAGCATCTGAAAACGTTGGTTTAGGTCCAAGCTTCCTCCCCTACCGTCGACCAGCGTTGCCGATCTTATTACCGGGTTTTTGTGCGATTCTCTGTGCGCTTGAGGGATTTATTCTAGTAAACAGAGGGAGGTCACCTCATTACCGACTGAACTCCCGCAGCAAACCCAGAGAGACGGCGGACCAGAAGCTGGAGCTGTGGACATCTGTGGCTGGTGCACTTCATTTAACTCTCCACGCTTGCATTCCAGTGGACGTGGAGATGGATGCAACTACAGGCAAACGCCGGTTTCGAAAGCCTTCGGGTTCCATTGGCAGATCATGACGTATAGGGGGAGGACAGAACACCACACCGCCACTGAACCACAAGGGACAGTAGTTAGCCTGTTACATTTCGGCCTCCGATGAGTGGGTTCATGCCGGACTGACGTCACACAGGTTTTATGACACGAAATAAAGATTATCATCATGCAAAGAAGCTGATCGATGACTATTAAATCTGTATCTTTTTTGGTGAAAAGCTCCCTGAGAAATTAAGGGGAAAACGACTGGACTTTTGTGACTAAAGTCGACTGAAAGAGGCCTCATCGCGGAAATTTATGAGACAAACACTATCTATACAATCTCCCACCCCTAGATATAACAATGGAAACAGCTGTAGTAAATTATTTTAGAAATTGCTGATAAGCTGATAATCATAGCATATATTTACAGAGCTAGTTTTGTGTGACTTTCAGTATGCCTGGCCAATTCTATACCCAGTACAAAAACATGACCTCTAAGGTCATTAGTCAGACTTCAGCAGAAAAAAATGGCCTTGTTAGTCATTTCTGTGTATCATGGTGAACAAGTTCAGGGCTTGAATCTACCCACAGACCACAATTAATACCACCAGTAAAACAACAGATCAGGTGAAGCATATTCACTTTTACATTTAGGACCTTCACAAACAAGAACATATATGAACATACAGAGCTGAATTGGTGGACAATTAGAAAGTCCTTTAATAGGAAAATAATTTAACAAAATTACACATAGGCACTGATGATCATTAATTTTTGCTAGGCTTAGCTCTGGACTGTTTAAAATGTGCTTGGGCTAATTCCACTGGATTCATTAAGTATGGTTCCATGACCTATAAAAGCCCTCACGTGTGGGCTGTCCTGATCCATCTGATTGGCTGTTTGAATTTGAACTGGGTAACAGTGGCAATGGACTAAAATTCTGCATGTATCAAGATGCTTAATACATTGCAAACCACATCAGTAAATAAGGACATGGAAACAGGCCAGGAGGGGACCGTAATGTTTGGGGTATTATATGCAATCGAGGTTACAAGCTTATTACCTGCCTACAACACCAGCTACTGGCCCAAACCTCTGCATGGAAGACACATGCAATAAAGGTACGACCAGAACATCCTCCCTAAACGGAGTCAACAAGTTTAATGTCATTCTGCCACTACTCCAGACTGCAATAGGCCGTCACAATAGGATTCATATCTTGGTCCTCCTGGGACAATCTGTCGAGAAAAACGGTTTAAAATCACAATTCCTGATGGCACATCACTCACATAGCCAGCAGAGCCTGCAGGTCCCACACAAAGTGACTCTACTTTGACTGACTTATTTATATATTTGCTGCAGAACCTGTCTTTTTTTTTTATTATTGGCAGAATCTCCTTCCTACTCTCTTCAGATTATTCACATACGTGTTCAACCCAAAAAAAGCAACCCTACGTGGCACGGAACGGTACTTCAGACTTTCCAGCAGGTACACGCTTCACTCTTCACTGCAACGTTTGAACAGAATTGGGGTGGTTGTGTGTGTGTGTGTGTGTGTGTGTGTGAGATACCTGAAGATATTTACAAACACGTTATCACAAAGCAAGAGCAAAAATACACTTCTGGCAGCAGCTGATAGTATAATTAACACATTGTTAATGTCTGAGGAACAATGAGCACACTCCACAGCGATGGCTCCGACATTCTTGAGGGTTCAGGTTGGACCAGAGGACCAGCACGTGTCCTCCAGGGTTCCAAAATTTTGGTTATCGTTATTTTTACAAAGCAGCTAGGATCACTCCTATGCTGCTCTGCTAAATCCATTTCACTGCAAGTATAAATAGCTGGCTGATCCCGCACATGTGACGTACATTCAAGAGCTGAATGTCAAGGCAACCAAGTTCCCGGAACCTGCAGTCTCTCTAAGTCCAGCTTCTTGATGCCGACGTCCTCAAAGACAAGGTGAGTCTCCCCCTGCAAGTATGTCCCCCCCCCCCCCCCCCCCAACGAAACCTAGAGTACAGTCCAGGCAGGAGAGCAGTTCGCATCGAAATATAGAAATTTGCTGCAGGAGTGTCCATCCTCACTGCCTACCACGCAAAACTTAACAGCAGGAGATAGTTATTTACCGCAGAAACATTGACGGGCGCTGGATTTGCCTCACTCCATCCAGATTTACATGAAACAGAAATACAGACAGTAAGAACACCTCTTTATGTCTTTTTATGTCAGAATCCTATGGGTTCAATCTTATGATATGTACACAAACTTAATAAAAACAGCTTTCAAAAGAGTTCCCGAATACAAAGGAGAAAGACAATCATTTGAAAAGAACAGTATGAGTGCTGTCCATTGAAGGTGATTTGGGACCGTAGAGTGGTGATTAAACACGGCCACCCTTTGCGGTTAAAAATACCTTCAAGCTAAATTTGCATCTTTTTTGACCTGAAGTGAGTCTCTCACATGTCAACACCGGAGGTTAAAGGCTCGATTTCGGTCGGTGAGAGAACCAGCAAACAGTTTTTGTGTGTGTGTGTGTTTTTTTTTTTTATATATAAACAGAAAGCTGTCAAAAAGTGGCATTCTCTTGAGTTTCCCACTTTAATGAGCTGCATCTCCAGAACCGCGTGCGGGTGGATACTGGTATTAGAGTGAGTACGAGGAGTCGGGGAGGGCGGTGAGGAGGAGGAGGAGATGGAATGAGTTCCCCTGTGCCAGCAAAGCCCCAGAAGAGTATCTAACTGGATGGCCATCTGCAGTCAGAGGTCAGAGGTCAGGGGTCACACGTCAGTAGGCCCCTCAGCAGGAGCAGTTCCCACAGCCCTTGACACTGTTGAGAATCTCCTCCTGTAGCTTCTTCCTCTCCTCCTCTTTCCTGGACAGGCGCTCCTCCTTTAGCTCCGCCTCCCCCTTGCTGTTTAGGATCCGGCTGTTCTGCGTGTTCCACAGGTCCGAATACAGGCTGCCCGGCCTGTTCAGCAGCTCCTGGTGGGTGCCCTGCTCTGCTATCTTACCCTGAAATGCAAAGCCGTATGGGTAAGGACGGCCAAAAACTGCCCCGTCACCGTCACACGCTTGTCTTAGGGTCCCAGGTGACATTCATTCATTGACAATACAAATAAATGCATGGTGGCATAGCAAGAAATGTCATCCCTCAAGGGCAGCGGGTTCAAATTTGCATTCGGTAGGTAAATCTGTGAATTCCCCAGAGGACTCAGCAGTATATTTATATGATTTTGTTCATGCACACACAAGCCCACAATGCAAGACTAAAAATCCATTGAAAATAACTCATAAATAATAAATAACGTCAATTACATGTAAATTCATATACCAGATAAGGATGTGTTTAGTTGTCTATGCGTGACAGATAACCGGTGAGTGGGATCCAAATTCGCACTGTTCTATCGAGAGCAACAGGCCTGTTCCATAGGCAATAACAAAAACGACATTTTGACCTTGTCCCATCTGGTCTGCATGCAGAATTATTCAGATTCTGCCGGAGGGAAGAACGTTTGCTGTTCAGGCCACACAGGTGAACAAAGAGCCCTCCGCCAAGACTCACCGTCGCCGCCCCATTAATCCTCGGATAGGAATCTCCCCTAAGGAAATAACAGTGTTTCCATATAAAATTACTGAATTCTTCAGCCCCCCACAACACTTATGTAAAGCACACTGCTAACGCTAAAAGCTAACTGGGATGAGGAAAAAGCCCAGACCGCCACAAATTTAAGAACGCCTGTCCGTCGGGGCGTACGCTCGCGCCCCGCCACTTCGGGCTGATTAATTAGAGCAAAACCCATTTCCCCAGAAATGCTGGCAAAGGGAAGGCAAGGCCTGTCGCTCAGAAGAGCACAGCGCTTTGCCACACTGCCTGGAAAAGGCCTCGGGATATCGATGTTAAGCATTCTCCCACCGCGGAGCATCGCTAACTCCTGCTACAAGGCTACTGCTGCTGCAGCCCATCGGGGGGGAGGGGGGCGGGGGGGGAGTGCTCTGTCAGCACCAGATTAACTAGCCACTATTTACATAAGTCAGATTTATGCTTCCCATTACCCCATTAGCGGCCAACCCGTGGTCATGTGCCTGCTATACATGTCACATGACCGGACATGATAGCGTGCCAAGTATGAACTCCACTAATTTTTCGGTCATATGTTTTCCCACAGAGATGGTAGGAGTCCGTGCCTATTTAGGTACTGAAAGCTCTTTATGGGAATGGCACATGGAGTCCTGGGAGGACTGGACCTGAATACCTGGACTGAGAAAGACCCAGGAGAGCGGAGATGCTGGAGTCCGGGGTGAGGGGGGGGTGTGGGGAGGCTCTGGGCAGAGCGAGCGTGACTGCATAAAAGCACCCACCAAGGCAAAAGCATCCCAGCTCCTCTTCCCTGCACCCCCCACTCTCTCCTTCTCACCCCGTGAGTCTATGGCTGGTGCTTGTGCCCCCCCCCCACCACGTGATGCGTGCAGACCTCCTCTGCGCCCGCCCACGCAGCCAGGCGGGAGTGAAAAGGGTGTACAAGCAGAGGGAAGTAAACAAAGGTGTCACAGTCGGCGGTGCGCATGCACGACAGGATTGGGAGGGGGTTTACTTTCACTCATTATTTTAATGAGCCCCCCCGGAGTGCTGGCCGGCCCACCCATCTGCGCCTCCGCCACACAAATGCCTCCTGTCAGGGAACTTTTGATCTGGGAACCATCTGACGCAAGAGGCGGCTTCAGCCCGGAGTGTGTAACGCTCCCCCCCCCCCCCCCCCGGGTGGCTGAGCAGCCGCCTGCCTGCCTGCTTCTGCCTCCCTGACTGCCCAACACGGTTACTGAATTCTGAAATGGGGGGGCTGGTTTGCTCTAGTCTACCAAAAACGCAGCTAACGTTAGTGGTGCTAATGCGTGTCAAACGGATGGTGTGTTTTCTTTTTTGGGGGTGGGGTGAGGGGGGGTGGGCCTCAAACATCTTCTGTATCCTGCTGGGCTGCTGTAGGGCCGTATCTCACATGCCCGATAAAAAAAAAAAACGGGAGTCTCAATCTCCCAACAGCAATCTGAGGCACACTTCCAGGGTGGAAGGCGCTAATGCTAACAGGGTGTTCAATTCGCTATACATAGACCACGCAGGATCTCGTTGTCAAACACAGGGGGGGCGGGGGGGGGGGTTATGGGTTCTTCTGGGGAAAGGAGGGCAGGTTATTGTACCTCCAGACCTTACGGCCGGGGGAGGGATTGACGTGGCTGGCCCAGTCTACATGCTAGCCACTCGGACATTCCCGCACCCCCCTCTCTTCGTAATGAATTCCGACGAATTAATTCGGTGGCAGAACTTCAGATGGGGTGGGCGAGGTGAGTCAGACGGAGGGGCCACACTGCGCACAGTACGCGCTCATTTTCATTTTAGCCAATTCCACAGTTGCCTAATTGGTCTAATAAATTTACTGCATACAATTATGTCAAACCAATATTATATAATTACCAATCAACATATTTATAGACTTAGGGGCATCTTCTTGAGGTTTTCTGAGCTTTATTACAGATGTGGAAGAGAAAAAAAGTACAAAATAACAAGGACTACATTAATTAGTGATTAACCCCTGATGTGAGGAACAGAAGAGACCGTGTGTGGTGATACCTAAGCGTGGAATTAGCAGCATCTGATCATTAAAGGCTGTGTCTGTGAACAATGTAAAAAACACATGATGAAAGACGTTTCGGGGAAGAAAAAAAAACACAGGCTTCCGCAACAGCACAAAACATCTAGGCGCAGACAGACATGGCACTCGTACCTGATTCAGGACAATAATCTCGTCGGCGTCCACAATGGTGGACAATCTGTGAGCAATGAAGATGGAGGTCCTGTCCTTCACCATCTCCTTCATGGCGCTCAGAATGTTCTGGAGGAGTTACAATGAAATCCGTCACAGGATTGCAGAGTAGAGTCACTGTCCTGGCCTCCCCGATTACAGCCTTACCCCCAAACTAGCATAAAAACTAAGCTCCTTTTCAAACCTGTACCTATTAACCAGTTAATCTGCAGTCTCACGAAACAAAGCCATACTGTATGGAAGCTACCTTAAATATGCTGTTCTTTTTAAAAATAACATATCTACTTTATATACTTATCCCACACATCAAACCTACCCACCTAACCTTTCCTTTTTTTTTTAAAATCGAAGACACCTGCTTATCACCGCGTTCAGAGCCAGGAACCTGCCTGAGATGTACGCAGGTAAACCCCACCGCTCTCAATTTACCTCACGGCCAACAGTGCTAGATTTAATTACATTGTAAATCCACAAACAAATTCTGCGCTATTGGATTTCAAGGTCTAACAGGCGACTGGTGACAAGGCATGATTGATTTAGAGCTCGGGAGCTGGGTGCTGATCTATTTCTGAATCTAAATTAAAGGCAAATGATCAGTGACTACTTATTAAATACAAGCCCCGCCCCAAAATTACAAAAAAAAATAAAATAAAATCAGTAATTCAACAGCTTTTGAATATTCAGAGAAAGCCCCACTCCTTATCTCAGCTTCCCACATTAAAGCAAAAAGCAACAATAAAATAATTCCGGCAGAATCACACTGCTAGTCTGAAATCCCATTTAGCGCAATCCTTATACTGAACACAGGGGTCATGAAAAAATGACGTGAAATTCATAAGCACTAACCCAATGTATACCTGTGCAAACACAATGACCCTAGATCGTACAGCCTCTACTCTCCTCTCTCTCCAGTTTAAATTTTATTTGGAGAATCTGCTTCAGCCATCGGAAAAACGATCCACCATCACTCACAAACTCAGAAGGTTCAGGTAGAGGGAGCCGAATAATATGACTGTACGACAACGCCGGATTGTTCCTTGACCGGGTTTGGCTGCCCCTGGTGGTATTGTTGCGCAATATCTAATAAGCGGCATCCTGGTTTCAGACACCCCAAAGTACCTTTAATGTTCCAAGGCAAGAGCAAATACAGCCGTGAGTGACAGGAGAGATATGAAAAATGCCTTCTGAGAATAAAGGGGGGGGGATTAAGTTAACTAAGTAAATAAAGTTTTGTTTTGGCAATAACTTTAATAAAATTGTACCCAGGGTTTGCGTTTGTGTAATTTTTCATCTTTCGAGATGATCAGAAGGGCTTAAAATTTTCCATCATCAAATTTCCTGCATTTTCTCCCCATTACAGTGCTGAGGTGAAGCAAGGTCATGTTTTTAAACAGTCCTTTGGCAATAATTCTTGGAGAAAATTTATTTAGATGTTTTAAAGAAAAAATAGCTTAAAATATAGTTGCATGTTAGGACTAAGTGTATCCATGTGTACAAGATGCCAAAACTGGGGGCTTGCCATTTGCTGGTCAGGATACGATTTAATTAGCACCCAATTCACACCCATGACACCTAACGAACGGCCAAACGACTCCCTCGCTGAGAAATCCGAGAGAGAGTGAATCCCAGCTCCCGCTGTGACTCCCAAGGTCTGGGAACGCCGGTGGGCGGGATGGACAGTACCCCCCACCCGAGAGGAAGGGCGGCCCCCACTCACCTCCTCGGTGATGGAGTCCAGCGAGGACGTTGCCTCGTCGTACAGTAGGATAGGCGGGTTCTTCAGGATGGCCCGTGCGATGGCCACGCGCTGCTTCTCTCCGCCTGCAGGGGGCGAGACGCATCGTCAGCTTTCCAGAATCCACGACCGTTCCAGAAACCTCCATGGTTTCAGAATCTCCTAAAGTTAGCACCGTTCTGCGATTCAGAGGGGCATCCTTTGCAGATGAACCCTGTTGCCTCTCTGTTCACTAGAGCATAGCGTGTCTGATAGGGGGGTGAATCGCAATCGGTGGTGCCTCCACTTCTGCCGTTAACGAGCGACAGGTGCTCCACTGGGCAGCAGGTGAGCCGCGGGCCACGGCGGCGTCTGCTGACAGAGTGCGCCTGCCGCCAGTGGATATAAATAGCCCCTGCGGAGGACGGGGGTCACGACCCGCTTGGCCTCCTCCTGAACCGTACAGTGAGCTCCAGCCGGGCGGCCATCACAGCCAGTGCGCACGGAACAGACTCCTAATGGGAGATGAAACTTTTAATTTATTCTAGCTACAGTTTCCTCCAAGGGAAGAACACGTTCATTTCATTTTTTTACCCCACACTACATAATAAGCTATAGCTGAGAAATTGAGTCTAATTTATGTTTTACTTTATGTTACAAATCACATCTGAGAGCCGAATACGGGAGACGATCGAGTCTAACGCCGTCCATTACATTTACATTTTAATTATTTAGCAAAAGCTTTTATCCAATGCGATGTACATTTGTGAGAGAGAGCAGGGTTGGACAATCGAAGCAGTGGTAGAGCGTATAGGGCCTTGCTCTAGGGCCCAATGGTAAAATCACTCTGCTGACTCTGGGACAGGAACCGGCGACCTTCTGATCACTGGCATCCTAACCTGCTGAGTCACACACCGACCTCCTTTGGAGAAGATGCCTTTGACAGATAAGCCCCCACGTACCTGACAGTTTGAGACCTCTCTCCCCCACCTGGGTGTTGTACCCGTGGGGCATTTTTAAGATGGCCTCGTGAATGCCTGCCAACTTGGCCACTTTGTAGACGTCGTTGTCAGAGGCGTGAATATTGCCGTACTGCAGGTTGTAGAAGATAGTGTTGTGGAACAGGACGGCATCCTGCAAGAAACGAGAGCCGGAGAGATGGGTTAGAAGAAGAAGACTACCTGTTCCCATCCATCCATCCATCCATCCATATCAGATCCTGAAGCCCAACATGGCAAAGCCAGCCTTGAATAAAACAGAGCCCTGAAGCATCACTGATTTTCTTCATGGAAGCTCTGAGGAAGACATGAAACCTCCCCCCCGTGGGTCACCGACCTGTGGTACGACCCCCACGGCCTTCCTCAGGCTTTCCAGGCCCACGTCACGGATGTTCTGACCTGCCACGTAGATGTTGCCCCGCTGGGGCTCGTAGAAGCGAAAGAGCATCCTCACGATGGTGCTCTTTCTAGAAAAGACGGGGCAGGTAAGGACATTAAAAGGGCCACAGGTTAGGAAAACGCACAAAAGAAACAACAAACAGAAAAAATACATTTAACACACAGCGGAGGTGTCATACAGACCAGTGAATGGCAATACAGACTGGGCTGAACCAAGTCTCTCTGAACACAAGGGATAATGACACTGCACCAAGGGCTTATCGATCCCCAAGGCCCGTGAGGGGTAACAAGCAGGGCTCACCACAGGGGGGGGCTTAAAGGTAAAGTGTCTTTAAAGGAAAAGAGTTTTTAAAATGTGTGACAAACTGGTCTGGCGGGGGCGGGGGGGCAGTTATATGAAGGTAATACGATTTTTTTTATGTATTTTTTTGATGCGGAGATGAAAGCCTTTAATGGCGACGTCACTCCCGCACTCACCCTGAGCCGCTGCCTCCAACGATGGCCACCTTCTTTCCCGCGGGCACTTCAAAAGACACCCCGTCGAGCACCTTCTGGCCTTCCAGGTACTCGAAGTGCACGTCCTCGAAGCGGATGGTGGCCTCCCGGGGTGTCACCAACAACGGGGGGGCCAGCTCCTTGTCCTGCCACACAGAGAGGCGACAGACGGGGGCCCGGTCAGACAGCCAGGTAACCGGTGGCAGGAGGCAGCAATCCCCGGAAGCGGTTAAATAAGCAGTACCATGGGATACTGGGAACTTAAGCTCGTCTTACGTCAGCATTAATTCAAAATCATATCAGAGGGTCAGCGAGACCCTGACGAGACGAAACGGTCACGCTGGGAACCACAATGGACACCATTACCGCTCGCTGGAAACAATCGGACAGATTTTAATAACAGTGATTAGTGGTCGCACCTAAAGCAGCCGTGTGAAAAGTTAGCCTCATCAAGCAGAAAGAGAGCTTTCTAAAAACCTTTCATGACAATAGGCCACTAGATTAGGAGCCTCCCAAACCCCGAACCAGCACAGCTCCTTGCCCATTGATCCAGTTGCGAACCATCCCATATATTATGGGATCTCATTCTGAAAAAGAAACAGCTGTGATCCAGGAGTTTCCAACATATTCCGTATGTTAAAACTTTGATACTTCCGACAATTGACGTTTTGAAAAGAAGACAGATTATGGATTTAATCAGCGGTTTTTTTTTTTTTATGATTCTACATGAAGATTTCAGCGGGATATAAACTGAAATAGACGCGAAAAGTGCGCTGCATCGCCCACGACAGGCTTAACCCTCTGGGGTCGAATGTAAGAAATCTAGGCATCCTACTTATGAGGACCTTAGTTTCTACATCCATATTAGGGCCATAACTAAGCCCTCCTCCTATCAGCTGAGGAACATCTCTAAAACCGGCAGACTAATGTAGAAGCATGACCTTGAAAAACATATTCATGCCTTCATCACCAGTTGATTGGACGACTGCAACACAGTCCTGTATGGCATCTCCAAAAGCATCCATAAGACATCTCCAACTTATCCACAATGCCGCCACGATTATGTTAATTATGACCAGGAAGAGCAAACACATTACTCTAGTCCTTCACTCCTAACAGCGGCTTCCAGTCGCCTTAAGAATCCAGTGCAGGGTACTGCTGTTTGCTTATAAGTCACTCAATGGTCTCAGCCCAGTTTACGTTACAGGGCTTCTGACTGAATATGAACCCAACAGGCCGCTATGATCATTAGGGGCTGGTCATCTAACAGTTCCAGAAGTGAAAAGTTGGCAAGACCAAATGGCATTCAGCTCCTCCGCCAGTCATAAGTGGCACCACCTCCCTGAAGAGCCAAATCCGGCTACTTTTAAAACAGGCTCAATACAATGAAATAGCAGAGCCAACCGACGTTGATGCCTTTTCTGTATTTATGTATTTTAGAAAACTTTGACACTTACATTTTAATTGCCTTTTACTTTTTGTTTTAATATTCCATTTAATTATTCCCGTTACTTGTTTTTCTTTTATGTAAAGCAATTTGAATGACCTCTGTGTTTGAAAACGTGCTGTATAAATAAACATACCTTTATTTGGCATTTGCATAAGTTCAGGTACATTGGAATGATTTTTTTCCTTTTGTATATCCCATCTTGCTCTCCTTTGAGACACTGACACCTACAGGTGAGAGCACAGCTTGGGCTCCAAGCACAGGGTCAGAAATTTATCTGGTGCTCATGAAGGAATCAGGTGTTAAGGGCCTTGCTGAAGGGCCCAACAGAGATGTGACTATTCTGCCAAGGATGGGATTTGAACTGGCAACCTTCCAATTACAGACACAGAGGCCTAACCCACTGAGCCTCACACCAACCTTTGGGGTGACCATAACCTGCAAAGTCACACACCTCTTTCCCCGGTCGCAGATGCACTGGTCGCTATGCATTCCCAGTTTCACTCGTCAATGGGCCACTAATCAACTATCATGACGTGGCTCGGATTAAGCGAGCCCACTTGCGATTACCCATTTTTGACATGAGAAGAGCAAAGAACATCGGAAGCAGTCGGGATGAGGAGGAACATTGGCGGACTCTGGTGTCATGATTGCAGGGGTGTCCGGGAACGTCACAGAAACGTTTTAGTACTTTCAGACATCTCGGGAGATGCGGCTGACGTCTTGAACGAAACCAAAGCGCCAAGACCCTTACTCCACTTGACACGAGATGCTGTTTCCAAACAAAGGCTGCCTTAATTACATCCTGTACACCCCTAGACACATTACAGATAATGGGAAGCCTATAGAGATAAAGGACCAGAGGCACGTCGATCAGGAGCTACAGGAGGCCCAGGTAGCTTTTACCTTGATCTTGGTGTCGACGCTGAGCAAGGTGAAGAGTGTGTTCATGTCGATGAGGGCCTGCCGGGTCTCCCGGTACACCGTGCCCAGGAAGTTCAAAGGCATGGAGAGCTGGAAGAGCAGCCCGTTGACCATCACCAGGTCGCCCACGGTCATGGTCCCTGAAAGAAGCACAGATGGCCCAAACCTTTACATGATTGGTGTTGATTTGCCTTTAAGGTCAGAAGGAACAGGGTGTGGGATGCTGCAAGTTCATTCGACGGTGATCGTTTACGAGCAGCCAATCACAATGCAGTCTGTAACTATATACCCAAGCCTGGACCACTGTCCATGAAATCGCTAATACTACACAAACCGTACTGAGGCTACATGTCTAGAGCAATGCTGTGAGGGAGCACTCACCCGCCAAGATGCCTTCGCTGGCCAGCACCATGATGGAGGTCAGGCCCACGCTGAAGATGACGTTCTGCCCAAAGTTGAGCATGGCCAGTGTGGAGGTGGTCTTCAGGGAGGCGGACTCGTACGTCTTCAGGAAGCCATCGTAGCGCTCGGCTTCATACTTCTCATTGTTGAAATACTGGATGGCGCCAGTAGGGGGCGTTCGGGTTTGCGGTGGTGGGGGGGGAGACAGTCAAAAAGCACACGCGTTGTCAAAAATCAGCGAAAAATAAAATATAAAAAAATGGTTCAACCTGCAGCGAGAGATACCGTGGCTTAAATCCTAATTCCCTCCGGGTCCCTCCAGCGCAAGGAGTGTTCGGCGATTGAGTTGTTCAATTCGCAGGCTTTTAAGATGCCCTAGAGAGATGTACATGCTCGGAACGGGACAGAAGCCCCCCACGTGACACCGCTGGTTGAGGCTTTCCTGGACACGCGCCCACCCCGCCCCCCACCCCCGGCCATCCTCCGTGCAGGAGAAATTATCGAAGAAAGTAATCTGCCAAGCCTTCTTCGGTGGGAAGTGTTTTTAGAAAAAAAGCCAGAGCCTCTGTTTCTATATCTGCCCATATTTCTGTTTTGAGCAGAAGGCGTGTGCAGATTTCCAATAATGTTGAATGCCGAGGGAACATTACAAGTAATCACCTACTGATATTAATTTACACAAACATATACTCGAGATTTTCCCCCACGCATAATGAAAATGTTATAATATAAAAAAAAACCTCTTTCTAGGTGGCAGCTTCCAGACTATATAGATTAATTTACCTGCCTGTATTGTTTTTCAGGAGCTTTCGGGTAGTTATTGTCTTTTTTTGTTCTCCCCCCTGCCCCCCCCATGGTTAACGATGAAACACAGTTGGCGGGAGACCAGAGACCGTAGCTACTTCAGCAGGGGCACGGCTCTGACGTGAGGAATGGGTGCCTCCATCACCACAGGGGGTGAGGCATGCAGCGGTGCCCGCATAAAACGGGGGGGTGTCTTCGTCAAAGAGCGCCCTCTCCAGGACAGACAGAATGGTCCAGGCAGGAGGCTCGGCGTCCGCAGAGTACGAGCGGGGGAGGGAGAGAGGCGCCGAGAAGAAACAACACGTGTCACAATTGGCATAGTCGTGGTTACAGATGGGTGCAACGGCACCATTAGATCTTACCCCAGGACAGGACAGCCTGACAAATAATAATAATAAAAAAAAACTGAAATAAACCAGCCTTTTTATACTGGGATTAGTCACGCTGCACCCCTAACTAACTTTTATGATGGTTTTTTTATTTTTGGCTGCGTGGATCATGGTTGGAGGCTGGGAGCCATAAATTTCAGCACCTTTTGTCCTTAATGTTAACCTGTTCACAGCATCATGGGAAACAGCCCAGCGAGGTCGGGGGGGGTCAATCAGAAACTGAAAAAGGTCAGCTTCATGGTATTTAATGTACAGTGGACCTGTACAGAAACATCATCCGGAACACAAACGGAGAGTCTGAGGAAAGCGCAAAGTCACTGCCCAAGGATGCTAGCAGAATAAATCTGAGCCAGACCTGAGGCAGCAAGGGCCTCGTAATGGTCAGGGATACGTAGGTCAAAGGTCAAGTACATGCAACACGTAACCTTAAAAAAGTATGTAAAGTAAGCAGCAAAATATGGATACTATCCTTTTTGGGGAAAATGTCTCTAAGTTGAGGACACTTAAATGAGACATTTATTTTTGAGGTCTGAAATTTGTGTGGACGTCAAGGTCATTTCCGCATGAGAAACATTTACCAAAAAAAAAAAAACAAAAAAAAAAGATTTGGGCTTTCAGTCCCGCAGATATTCGAACGTGGCGCATTTCCGCAAAAACGCGGAAATTCATCAAACGGCCGTGGAGGCAGAGCGGCGGAGGCGGTGCTCAGACGAGGGCGCTGTGCCGGTGCATCTGGCAGAGGGGCGCGGGGGAGGCCTTTGTGCGGCCGAGGCGGATCTCAAGGGGGAGGGGGATCCAATTAAATATGCACGCCGGCTTACTGTGATGCTAAAATAAGCCGCGCAAGGAACCACATCTACGGCTAGGAATGAAAGGAGCCCCAAGAAAACAAGATGGTCGCTGCAAGGGTGGGGGGTGGCGCATCTCGAAAGCGGGCGTGCCGAGGAAACGTACCGCGTTATTTCAAAATGTCAGCAGCCAGCACTGAAACGCATATTAAGTAGCTTTCAGTTCTTTAATTTCCTGGGAAGGGGGGGGGGGGGGGCAATTACAAGTCAAACTGCAGGATGGCTGTGTCTTCAAAAGCTTCCTGTGTTAGTCCAATGAAGGGGTGAGGCTAATCACCTCAGTCAACCCACCCAAAAATGTTTTTAAAATATACCACCATGCTAATGCTAAGAGACCTCATGGGGGGGAACAGGGAGAGGCCAGAAGAGATGCCGGGAGGGGGGAGGGGGGGGCTCACCTTCACAGTCTCATAATTCAGGAGGGAGTCGATGGCTGCGTTTCCGGCCTCGTTGTCCGCTTTGTTCATTTCTATCCTGAAGCGGGTTCTGTGGAACAGGAATAAGGACTATCAGAATGACGCAAGTCCGTCACGACCCCCCTCCCCACACACACACACACACAGAATGACAGGCAGGGGACACATACACAGCGAGGGAGACACACAGAGAATGGCAGGCAGCGTACCTCCACTGTGTGAACGCGATGGTGAAGGCCGTGTACGCAGACAGCGTCCCCAACGTCACCAATGCAAACTGGCCTCCACACTTGTAATACTGACAAGAGCATTAAAAACAGGGCTTCTTTAGGAATGGAAAATACTCACAAAGCCAACCAGTGATCAGCAGTTCCTGAAAATGTCACCATTGGCACTCAATTTCTATAACAGCAATTTTAAGTAACACTGTCTTATGTAACTATATTTCTATGATAATTGAAATCTCCTAATTAAAACTAGGGTGGAGAGGGGGGGGGTGTCTAAGACGTATTGGGAGAATCATCAGGCTTTATCAAGAATCAGTGCAAAACGTGAACTATTTTCCCGTTCTCTCTGGGCAAGGAACGCGATGTATTTAAAGAACTAAAGCATCTAGCGAGAGATCAAACGTTCCCATCTCCCTGACGGCTGAGCCCCGTTCGGAGAATTTTCCCCCAGCATTCTGAAGGTGCCGCAGGTATGAAACTTAAGCCGGCGTGAAAAAGCCGCTGATAAACATCTCTGCCTGCACTCGCTGCGTAACCAGATTTCCGCTAAATTCGGACAGATGCGGTGTTTTATAAAGCGCCCTTCACAACGCAGCTGCCTAACAGTGATTTAGCTGCAACATTAAATGTCAGCTTTAGACAAGCTAGAAAAGGCATCAGGGGCAGACAGATCAGTGTACACTGTAATTCTGCGTTAGGGAAACACATGGAGAAGAGCCAGAAGATACCAGATAACAGTAAAGTAATATGCCGGCAGACGGGGGCATGCTAACTGTCTACAAGCCAGAGTAAGTTCGCCAAGTGCCATTAGAAGATAAATTAACGGTATAGTGGTCACGTGACCGTTCATCTGTTGGGTCGGCCAGTGATGTTTTGAATGTTCAACCCAGAGCGAAAACATCTACGGTGCCCAGGTGGGCTCCCATCTGAAGAACAACAAGCTGACAGCTTTCGGGCCACGTCAGAAGTGTCTAGATTGCATGGTGCCAAAATGAACGTGGTGTTCGGGGCAGGATCCTGGCGAGCGTTCTCCAGCCAAGTTACGTTAACGTTAAAACGGAGCCCAGACGAATCGAATGAACAAACGCCGCAGGCCAAACCATTTCCAGCAGGCCCCTTGTCCTCTTTTTGTAGCGTAGGGTTTTGACGTTTTCAAAAATGCGTCACTGTTGAAGTGTTATGGTAACTGCTACTCGTAAAGTGGAGAGTGGAGAAAAAAAATACCAAAAGCTAGTGGAGAAAAGTCAGCGTTTAATGAAATCCTGACTGGCATCAGCCGAGTTGTTTCCAGGTAATATCTACTTCAGGAGGCTTCTGAAAACTTAGCTGACTGGACAGGACTCTACCAGTTCTGCCCTTCCTTGATACATGCTTTATATTCTTCTCGAAATATCTGCTCCCCTGAAGGGCATAGAAATACGATAGGAAAAACAAAGCCATAACAAAAGATCCTAAACTGAGACTTTTCTTTCCCCCAGTGTTGCAACGAAATTGTAATACGAAAAGCAGACCCACTTCTTGGACAGTTTTTCAGCAAACTGTGAGGATATCAGACCTCAGTGTAGTATGAAGCTAAGCGTCTCGGGAAAACGAGAGCTGAAAATACCGAAATTTGGCGGAAAGGATGGAATTTTCTGAAACAGCCTCCTTTACACAGTTATTAACGTATAACAGATAATGTAAAATTACAACCACAATCAAGCTGACAATTAAAAGACTGACTTGTTTTTAGATAGGAACAAATTTATGAAGTTGAAAATTTAACATGTTGAGCTAAACATTTTTTCAACACTTTCTTTTGGAGCAGAACTATTTTTTGAGTGCAACTTGTTATAACGAGTCGACAAACTGAAGCTTTCACGTTAATTAGTAACCCAATAATGCTACTAATAACGTCAGAAAATTGCCGTCTTACCAATATACCACTGACGAGGGCCATTTCAAAGACCGTGGGCCCCAGGTTGAAGACCAAGGCACTCAACACGAAGCTGATGCCCCGTGTCCCCCTGTCAATGGCCTTGGACAGCGCCCCCGTCTGGCGGCTCAGGTGAAAGTTTAAGTCCAGGTTGTGGAGGTGCAGGAAGACATTCTTGGCAATCCTCCGGATGGAGCTCTGGGCTACCTTCCCGAAGACGGCGTTCCTGAGCTCGTTGAAGAAGGCGGCACCAGCTCTTGACGCACCGTCTTATGGGCAGACAAGAGGAACGCCATCAGCCACAGAGTTATTCCCAAAAAACACCCCTTTCAAACCCCACTCACCTTCCTTCTATTATACCACTCCATGACAACTCGCATATACCTTTAATTCCCAAATAATTTCAAAATATATCATTTCCACGATACGATTTGTTTTCTTACAAAGTACCCTATAAAGGCAATGATTAGGTCAATATCTCAGATATTCAAATTAAATTCAGAAAATTTCCCCAATTGCTATCAAACAAGACTTTACATTTTTGCACATGAGCAGAAGATAAGGTGCAAAAACATAAATAAAAGTGAGACAAAGAGAAAGACTGAAGGTGATGTGTGAAAGCTGGAGCCCATCCAATAACCAGACAGTCATCTCACTTCCTTGAGCCTCCCCCACCACCTCAATCCCCACCCCCCCTCCCCCATGAGGTTCATGGTGGCAATCAGTTAGAGGAGAGGGCCATTGTGGGTGCAGGTTTTTGGGTTGGCTTCTGAATCAGCCTATAATAAAGAACTGGTTCTCAGCTGCAGTCTTGGGGACCCACTGTTACTGGCTGACTGAGAGGTCACCCCAAAAACCCGCACCCACAGCAACCCTCCATGGATCAGGTTCCCCACCCCTGAGTTACAGGATCCTCTACATAAGGAACATCAGTCCCCAGGGTCTCTGAGGTGGCTATGGTCAGGTGACTAGGGAAGCCTGGCAACGATACAAAGCCCGCTTAGCTGGACAACGGCATCTCGTTCTGTTTCCCGCTTGCTTCCTTGCCACTGGGAAGACCTCACCGAAGAGTGTTTACAGTAGCCTTCCGCGATATCACGGTAATATTTTGCGTATACTGTGGCCTTTAGGGCAAAGCGCAATATTTTGAAATCTTGTCGACAAAATTAGCAGTCACAAAATTCATGCCTCTGAGAATTTTTACTGAAATTGCTTTGAAAATACCATCAAAATACCATATACCGCAGTATAATGCCAGACGATACGAAAACTTAGATACCGCCCAAGTCTACATTACGGTTGCCTGGCTGGCACTAAAGGGCAACCTCCGAATTACACAGTTCATTTCGAAACAACAAAACGGGCAAAAAAGGGAGGGTGATCTACATAAAAACATATCTGACACGGGCGTTACGAAGCTCACCGCGACGACGCATGCAAAGCGCACGTCTGCGTGTCTCCTCCAACGTCAGCGGCGGGAACATCTGTCACGCCAGCATAATCCAGCGAAAATTGTTTTAATTGACCCTGATGAGCCGCCCGGGTAGGCAAATGCACTTAAAGCCCCTTCTGGACACTGATTGCTCCGGAAAGCATCGCCGGAAAGCAGCGCGTGCTAATTTTATTCAGAGGAGCCTCGCTTTTAACGCTTGACAATAAATAAAATAAATAAATAATCTCACTAGGCTTTTGTTTTTTCTCCGGGGGAACCGAACCTCATTGTCACGGCTCCAATTAATCTTGATGCGGTGTCTTGCGCACGGACCTTAAATGGGCCTCATTAAAATATGTGGCTGGGGGGGGGGGGGGCGGAGGGGGGCAGCCAAGGCGCCGATGGGTTTTGCCCGGCAGAGAGGCCGAATCACCCGGCTAAAACGAACCACAGTGAACAGTGAGTATTTATTTGATTTCCTCTCCCTTTCATCCAGGCGAGCCCTGCAATCAGGGCCTGCTTTTATATTCATGCACAGAACCGCATGCAGCCCCCACTAACACAGCTCATGGGGTGCCGGGGAGGGGGGCAATAGCCCCGTAAAAGCTGGATAGCCACCTAGCACAGAAAGAAAGGCAAGTCAGGCCAGTGCAGTGAAGTCCCCACTGCTGTGAGAGAGCAAGTCCAATCAATCAAAGGCAGGACAAGTACAAAGAAAATACATATATAAATAAAAATATAAACTCCTAGTTTCCATTTTACATTTTCCTTGGCCATTTAATCTCAATTTCCCATTCCTTCTAAAATGGCAGGTGACAAGAAACCTAAAAGTCTCTGACATGCACACTCAAGCACACACACACACACACACACACACACACACACACACACACACTCCACAGTGGGAGGCTTGTGCTACGGGAGCACAAATAAAAGCTTGATCAAATCACCCTCCACCGCTGCTCAAAAAAGAGAAAGGGGGAGAGAGAGAGAGAGACAGAGAGAGAGAGAGAGAGAGGGAGGGTGTGAGCACGGCAACGACACACTTTGCGTGGAGCCGGCCGGGATTTTCCGCGCAGACAGGCAGTCGGATAACAAAGCCGCTGATCTCGTCTCCATAGTTGGCCCATTACTGGCAAATCTTTGGCTTTGTGCCTGTCAACAGGATGCCAGCGACGGGCCAAAATTATGAAAAGAATAATGCAAACAGGGAGCAGGACTACATTTTCAGCGGCTGAGGTGGGGGGGGGGGGGGGGGGGGGGGAGAGAGAGATGGGGGCGGAGCAAGGAAGGGGTGAAGGAGAGGCGGCACAGGAGAAATTCAGGAGGTAGAGAATGATTCGGCAAAGAAAAAAAGAAGGGGGGGGGGGTCAGCTTCTAAATAACAAGCCGTCACCTTGGCGAGAGGAAGTCGACACCTGCCAGAAGATAACGGCGCCGCACTTACAGCCAATGAGCACGGCCGTTGCCATGGTTGCCACTGTGTTTGGTGCCTCGCTCAGGTTCAGCACGTTTCCTGACATCTGGTTGAGGCCGTCCACCGCATATTTAAACATGAAGGGCACCATGACGTTGGTCACCTGACATGGGGGGGAGGAGAAAGGCACTCTGTTTATTTAGCATACAGCGGCCTGAACTCACCCTTTCTGTAAGGAGACCCCCCCTCCCCCGGAATGGGGCGGGGCAGCACCCGGTTTGTTGTTGTTAGTTCTGCATTATGGCACCAGTGATGACTTTGCTAATGGATCTTGCAGGTGCCCAACCCATCGGACCATCCCCCGTCACCGTTAGCAGCCCCTACACTGCCAGAGCTCAGCCAGAACCACAACACGGCCCCTCCTCTGTTCGGTGTGTCCTCCTCGCTACATCCTGCGTTACCCTCGGACATCCGTGGCCATCTCTCCAGACCTCTCCGCAAACAGTAAAACACCTACCCATGTCCACACACATGACCCACACCCAAAAAGCACGGGACCCCACTGCAGCCGTCTTAAACACCATACCCAGCGTCAGAAGCAGGCACAGGCTGAAAAAAATGAGTCATGTGATCGGAATAGAGAGAGCGGGCAGGTGCGTTTCTGCAGCATGAGCTACAGGAATACGGGTGTGAACAGTGGAGTTGATCCGGGGGCGGAGCAAGGTGACCTTATGGAGGCGGCGAGCATGCCGGAAATTTCTATTCGACCGCTGCCGCTGATTCTCTTAATAGCCAATTACTGATGACAGGGAGTCAGGCTGGCATTCGAGGCTCGACCTGTCAGCACCGTGCCCGGCAGCACCGGTGCATTCTCACGTCCAGACTTGCTCTCTCACTCACTCACGGAAGCAGCCTGCACCTCCCCACGCCAGACGTCGGGCCCATCTCAGGCACGTCCATGCATCCGAAAGTGGGCGGTCAAACCTCAAAGGCCTGGTCTAAACTCAGCTCAGACTTAATTTACAGCTCAGTATATTAATAAATATTTTTCAAAAGGGCGTGGCAAAAAAAATGATGACAAGATTTTTTCGTTTTATGATTGAAAAACATTCAATGGGAGTCTGGTGGCTTAGTCTATGAATGCCAGACAGAGGGCAATTTAGATGTCAACCTGACGTTGGCAACACGCTAATGAGTGAAAAGTTCACGTTTTGCCCTTTTCACCAAATGGAAATTATTAAACGGTGGTGGTGGCGGTGGGGGGGGGGGTGTCACGCCCTAAATAATACAATATAATGATGTGGAAACATCAGAAGTTGAGCTTTGCAGGCAGCTTTGTACTACAGAGTTTTTGATCATTGTTTTCTCCAAAACAAGAAAAAAAAAAGATAATAAAACAGCAGATCATTTGATGAATGCATGCAGGAGCCTAGTTTGTGGTAAAAGACCACCTCTCCTTTTGTTCTCTCAGATGCATTATCCCCCTCCCCCCAAAAGAAACACACTTAGCTAGCTAACTAACACCGTCCTAGCGCTCCTACTGCCTTTGTTTCGAGTTCTGCGCCGTTTGTCCTTACCACATGTTGTTTTTTTCGTTCGAGCGACAGAACACGTCGCATGTGTCTCGGGTTGCCACGAGCAACCGCTGATGCCGCTGTGCGTGGAACGCGCCAGCCTGCTACGCGGCGTGCGATTGGCTGCGTAATTATCCAAGGCAAAATAAATAAGTAAGTAAATAAACGAGATGCGTGTTCTCTCTCAGCGACGCCATGTCACATTCCTGGGGAGAAACGGGCCAAAACAACAGGCCATGTAGTAAACGCAGAATCCTTACACAGCAAGTACTGAGTATCAAGTACTCAGTACTAAATCTTTTTTTTTTTTTGATGCATGACTGCTGAACTATTTCCGCACAATGGGCCCTGACACCCTTCGCCCATGTCGATGACTGCAGTGCACTGACAAGGATGTTAACCGTGACCGGCTTCGCAAATCTCAGACAGAACACGGCGGACACCTGGACATATTTATGTTAGGAGAAGGAAGAGGTGAAACACCACAGCCTCGTCGCCAGGAGGTTCCCTCTTCATGTCCCACCGAGGGGCTACCTGTCAGAGACTTTATCCAGCCACTTTTCCCAGAATCGCTGGAGTCAAATATCCGTTATGCAACAAATTAATGGAACAGAGAACCCAGGCTTAACAGGTGGTCTGGGTGTATTTTTTTCTTTTTTACGACGGCAGCAATGTTCTGCTATGGAGGGACGAGGCATAGCGACAGCTCAGCAAGACGAAGCCACTCTGATTAAATGATAACCGTGGTTTATCTATCCCTTCGCAGAGTCGACACGCCAATCTTTATCTTAATCCTGCACATATGGGATCTCATAAAACGCAGAGGGCCGAACCCCAGACTGCTGCAAATCCCCGTGGTCTGAAAAGAATGTGGAAAAATAGATAGAAATCTGGCCCCATGTGGAAACCAGGCCTGAAAGCTAATTAATACTCGGAGTTACGTCTCCAGTTGACGACAACGCTTGTCGTCGGTTCCTACATCCCATGTACAGTGCAATCTTTTTATTTTTAAAATTTAACTAAATCTGATCATCTAAAAATATGGGAGAGAGAAGCTGGGTGTTAAGTGTAGAACTCCTGTGGTGAGAGGAAGCAATTAATACTCAGTATATTTTACATGACATGTTAAACTATAATTAAACGTCAAAAGGAATGAATGTAACATTTGTTATTTTAAGGAATTCTTACTTGAGCTGAATAAAGGTAAAAGTAAGAGGGGAATATTTTGGTGATGTTGCTGATGTATTCAGCTGGAAACCAGCACCGTATTTCGTACCTATTGTGAATTATGATCGGCGTTACGCATGGATGCAGTTTGACCTCACAAAAAGCTCAAATGCCTGGTCTTTCGAAGAGCGAGAGTATACCCGTCCCAGGTAGCTGCAGAGTTGAGATTCTGCAGCTACGAGGGATCTGTTATCCATTATACACCTCACATATTAAAACAGATAGGATAGTCTCAACTATAAGGCGGAATCCGGAAATGCTAACATCAGCAGAAGCATAAAAGTTGTTTTTTTTTTTTTTTTTAAATTAAAAATCAGTCAAGGTGAGGGGCAGAATATTATGGCCCTAACTGAACGAGGAAGTGCACCAAGGAAAATTTCTGTCATCATACAGCGGTGGGGCTCTGGCGCATTAGCCAACAGCAAATCGGCTAAAGCTAAATTAGCATTGCCATTAGCGAATCAAGTGACGGGAAACGGCTAGTGGTTACCAGTTGGTGAGAAGAGGTGACAACTCTACAAGGCACCTTCAGGTATATCAAACAGAAAGGACTCCAGAAACAAGTTATGTGGCACTGAAGACACAAAACAAGCACGTGGAGTGTTGGGCGCTCGTGGGAGTTTTACTTACACAAAAATGGTCTGAAGGCAGAATGAAAAATGATTGGTTGAGAGATAACCAATCAGATTGTAAAGGAGGTGGGTCCAGGCAACTACAGAGGGTGGGATCATTCAGATGCCTTGATCTGCCTACCTTCGCTCCAGCCAGCAGGCCCAGGGAGACGGCTACACGAGCCCGCAGGTCTGGTCTGTCCTTGGGCCAGACGTATGACAGCATGGCTGCTAGGATCTGCCTGGAATTCACCTCCTTCAGCTGTCCGAGAGGAGAAACACAGATACACATTAGGATGACATGACCCTTCTGTCACCATTCTCCTATACATTCTTCCCCCCAGGGGTATGACCCAGGAACAGGGACCAGAGCTACTCAACAAGAGGAGCACCCAGAACATAAAGTCGTTCTGTACCCACAGAGTACCACAATGGGAAACAGTCACCACTGTGGGAACCTCCCCCACCATGCTACTAGAGAGGGGGTTTAAACAGGTCACTGTCATTAGGGCCGGTGGTGTGTGTGTTTTGGCAAATTAAGGCTCTATACCCATGATCAGAAAGTCACTGGTTTGAATCCCAGAGCCAGCAAACTGATGGCTCCATTAGGCAGCTAAGCAAGGCGCTTAACCCAAAACTGCTCCAGGGATTCTGCACACTGGCCGTTCACTCCGCACACTTTGCCTCACCTTCATTCCCGAATCCTACAGGTCGTCACAAAATGCTAACCTTGCAGCCAGATTAACTCACATAATCTAGAAAGGGGAACGCGCCCGGCAACCTGTGGATGAGGAGCGGAATGATCTGGCATTAAGCTCTACCCCTAGATCCCTCTGGCCAAGGACATTAAGGCCTCCTCTTGCGGATAACGCAGTCTAACTAGGAGGTTCCAGTACCACAGTCTGAACGAGGGTGGACAAGGAATTTTGTTATTTCGTACTTATTAAAAATAGCAAACAAACATGCAGTAGCCAACGGAAACATGAATCGTCCTTCTGCTATGTTGGAGGAGACACTCAGAAGTTCCATAATTCTGCTGCCCGTCTCCATCAGTCACATAGGCACCTTTGAGGTTTATTATTATTAGTATTATTATTATTATTTTTATTATTCTGACTATTGTGACTCACTCTGTCCCTATTTATTTGCTCTATGAGAGCGCTGCATGTAAATGTGCATTTTTAGGGAGCTAGACGCAGCAGGAGCTGGACCCTTGCTGTTAGTTATTTCATTATATTCTCCTCCCTCTTGTTTCCACCTCCCCACCCGCCCCCCGTCTCCTTCTACCCGAGCTGGCTTTCCGCGGCACATTTTCGATGCCGCTCCGTGCCGTCGAACTGAAACTTTGAAGGGATCCGTAGAGCTATTCTGAAGCCGGGCAGACTGAGCGTGGCTGTCACATTGGATTTCAGGGCTTTACGTGTGATTCCTTTGACTTTATTTGGAAATAAAAAAAAAAAACAAGCCCAGTAGCTTGGCCTGGACATGACACCCGGACGGCCTTCTTCACAAGCCGGAGCAGAGCGTTTTGCTGGGCTCAGCTTCGGCATTTATGCAAAGATGTAAGGACGACGGGGGGGGGGGGACGCAGTGGGTAGCACTGACGCCTCACGCCTCCAGAAGCAGGGGACTGAATCCCGCCTCTGCTCCATGTGTATCTGTATGTTTTTGTAATCATTACACCACATTTTTCAGTTCCCACAATGACCTCAATTTAAATTAAATAAAATCTATGAATGCAATCAAAAAACTAAAAATAGAATTGTATTTTGTTTGGTTACTTATGGTTAAGGTTGGGTAGGGTTACGATTGTAGGGTTATGCCCAGAGAAATGAATGGATGGTCCCCATAAAGATATTATTACAGGTCTGTGTGTGTGTGTGTGTATGTGTGCGGAGTTTGTTTGTTCTCCCTGTAGGTACTCAAGCTTCCACAGACAGTGAAAGAATAACTGTGTGTGCATATACAGCATTCTGTAAAATCTTTTTTTTTTGTCACAGAAAATATTTAAATGATCTTCATGTTGGTGTATAAAACTATGATATTATGTCTGTTAAAGTGTGTCAGCTCAGCCATTTCAAAACCTCCCCTAAAGTCACCCCAGTATTTACAGCAACCATCCAATAGACCAATGGATTTTTCTGACTCAACCACTACTCACCTTGTCTGGCTAATCTATACATCAGTCAATTATTAACTATTCAAGTTAATAAACTGAGCTGGTAAAGTTTAACAAACACATGGAATGGCTGAGGTGCCCCTGAGGAGAGATTTGGAAAGCAGTGTTCATCTAACCGTCCAACAAGATATCAGTGACTTGGAGAACAGAAGAAATTAGCATTTATTTTTAGTGTTACTCTTAAATTGCATATAAATTTAATGTTAAATTGCATTTTTTTTCCCCAGAGCAAATATACACTTACTACCCAGATAAATAGCCTCATACATTATCTTTGGCTTCCTCAGACTTATGCACAGTCCTAAATGAGTTCTGAGATGGTCTAACATCCTGCCCAGGGTGAATCTCAGTATTGTGCCCTGTGTTCCTGACCAACACATAAAAAGATATAAGTTGAAGATCATAAGTTGATGGTTCATAAGTAGAGGAGCGTCTGTACATTCATAATGCATTTGTAGAACGTTCAGTGCACCTTCATAATGCATTTATAGAACATTCATAAGCAGCATGTACGCAAGTATACCTTAACATCCTAACATACCTTAACCACTTTAATATACAATAATAAGAAACATTATATGGTTATATGATTGTAATGTTTGTTACTAATGCATATTATAGCAGTCACATCATGAAAGATGCTTTAAGACACTAAGGTATACTTACATACTGCTTATGAATGTTGCACGAATGCATTACAAATTATCACGGTGCACTGAATGTTCTATGAATGTATAATGAAGTTAGGATTCAGCTGGATTCAAACTTTTATCGTCATATGTACAAAGTACAGTGTACAGAGTACAATGAAATTCTTACGTGAATGCTTCTTCAGAGACTAGACAATTAACAGAACAACTAACATTAAACAAACAGACAATAAACAACTAACAAATAACGTATACTACTGACAAGGTTCCCATAAGTGACCACAATAGGGCAGGTGTGAAGGCTTTTTAGACAGCCCCGTAGCATGTGTATTGTATGTTAGCAATATTGCACATGTTTGTTGAACGCACTATTATTATTATTATTATTATTATTATTAATCATTATTACTGAGGCGGCAAGGTGGTGCAGTGGTTAGCACTGTTGCCTCACACCTCTGGGACCCGGGTTTGAGTCTCCGCCTGGGTCACATGTGTGTGGAGTTTGCATGATCTCCCCATGTTATTGTGGGGTTTCCTCCGGGTACTCCGGTTTCCCCCCACAGTCCAAAAACATGCTGAGGCTAATTGGAGTTGCTAAATTGCCCGTAGGTGTGTATGTGTGAGTGAATGGTGTGTGAGTGTGCCCTGCGATGGGCTGGCCCCCCATCCTGGGTTGTTCCCTGCCTTGTGCCCATTGCTTCCGGGATAGGCTCCGGATCCCCCGCGACCCAGTAGGATAAGCGGTTTGGAAAATGGATGGATGGATGGAAACATCCTTTATATGTCACAGCAGAGTCTGTTGAACAGTGTGACAACACTGGGGTCAATATAATAAAAAAGTACATTTCAATACCTGCCTTTCAGTTCGCCCTAGAGTATTATCTACATTACCGAGTTGCTCTCATTGACTGTTTCAGCTGGTGTCTAAATAAGGCCCGCTGAGTAACTCAGAGCCCTGCCTGGGGATCTTACCACGTTCTTGGGATCCGCGCTGAGGCCTCCACCTGCATGACCATGCCAGCATGTCCGCTTGTCCACTGCCTGCCATAGAGTCAGGTCCTGAAATTCACACGCGCACAGACACACAGACACAAACACACAAACCATGAATTTTCTGTTCACAGTAGAACTGCAGAAAATGTCGAGTACATATTCTAAAGTTCTAAAGTTATATGTCACACACACAATTATGCTGAGTACAATGCACGGCTGCCTTGCCCCAGACTGTCTGTGTGTGTCTTTGTAAAGGATGATGTTAATTATAGAGTTTTAAACAGGAAATAAAGACACGCCGACTATGAGCCAGCAAGCCTGAGCAGAGACGACCCCTTACGGCTGACCAGCACACAAACGTTACGAATGACTCTTTGCCCTCTCCCCCAGTTTAAGTGCCAATTTTTACATCATACTCCACTGCACTCCCAGTATAAGTGGAAAGGTATTTTCTTAGCTTGGGTCTTATCAGCCTTAAAGTTTGACTTCTATCTTGTCCGGCTCCTAAAATGTTTCCCTAAAGCTTCTCAAGGGAAGCAGCTGCAACAATTTAACTAAAATCAAAAAGCTTACATATTAGTCTTTACTCGCTTCCCTGCACTAACAAGCCATCACATTTAGAGCAGAAGTTTAGTTTTTCATGAATTAACAACTTTAAACCATATATGAAATAAGTAATCAAGGTACATTAAGGATGGGCTGATTTGGTGGGTAGTGCTGTTGACTCACGCATCCAGCGCTGGGAGATTGAACCTCGACTTTGCTTCTTGTGTATAATATGCCTGTTCTCCCTACATCCTGTGGATCTCATCCCACGGTCCAAAAACATGTCATTAGGCTAAACAGTATTTATAAATTGCCCATAGTGTATGATTATAAGTATGTGCAACTGTAATGAGCTAACATGCCGTCGGCAGTGTACACCAGCCTTCTGTTGCCTGGCCGAGGCTCCAGGCTCCCTCCTCCCCCCATGACCC
The DNA here is from genome assembly GCF_023856365.1 of Brienomyrus brachyistius. Lineage (NCBI taxonomy): Eukaryota > Metazoa > Chordata > Actinopteri > Osteoglossiformes > Mormyridae > Brienomyrus > Brienomyrus brachyistius. The sequence goes on from NC_064542.1 coordinate 14,660,132, forward strand.
TGACGAGGATTAGTAAGGCCTCAGATTTTCTGGAACAATCTATTTTCTCATGTCCAGCATCCATACTGTCAAATGTTGACTAGAACAAAAAAAAAATACTGCCTATTTTTTGCCTGTAGCTAAAGTGCTGTTGCCAAACAGGACGAAGTCAGGCTGCAGTGCCGTCTGTGAGCTAAGCAGTATGCACTCTCACCCTAAGGTTACATGTGCTTTCCTCATATTAGCGGGAACATTTCCTGTTTGGGAGTTGGCTCTCTCCTTATTTCTACTTCTTGCATTGACCCCCAAACAAACTGATCATCAGCTGCGCCCAAACAGCTGGCCTGCAACAGTGTCTAGAGAACGGATTAGCATGCTAGCATGATCCATTTATCTGCATCCGTCATCCTCAGTTCTCCGCCTATAACAGCTGGATCACTGGAGCATAAATCAGTCGCCCCCAAGTACCGTCGCCCATAATCAAGTAATTTATATACAGTTTACAATTGCATTTGTCACCTGCACTTTTTAAGGACATTATTCTTCAGGATTACTGCCCGATCATCCACAATGAAGTCAGGGAATCATATCTATTTTCCCCCCAATACTGTTGTTACGTTTCTTGTTTTTCCACATCTTTCATTTCCCTTAGAAAAAAAAAATTACGTCAACTTTATAATGTGCCTTGTAGCAAACCTCTTCGGAAAAATGCAACACTCTAAATATGCTTTATTTATTGACGAATTGAAACCAGTGTGTGGTTGCCTGTTAATAACATGCTATGGAAGCACAACAACTATACAACAAATTATGTGATTTAATGGAAAACCTGACCTCCTTGTAATCGGTGCAGCATTTAAGGTTCGGGCCCTAACTGGCTCGAATTGATGGTACAGAACCAGACGTACCTTCACGGGTTCTAGGATGCGTCTGTGTCCGGTCCGTCCGTTTGCCCACACCGCTGTCCTCAATCCGGGGCTGAACTGCAAAAAACCGTTCACAGGGATAATGTGGATGTCAAGAGCTGCAGCAGTCTCTCTGGACGAACACTGATAAGGCTCCACTTCAAACTCACAAACGGGGCTTCCCTACCCACGCTGAATGTGGGGGGGGGGGGGGGACACCTCACGTGTATGAGGAGAATTCTTACTGTGCACTCGAATTGTTTTAACATTATTATGTGTCCGCTGGCTTGGGCACAGCCCTTAAATTCATGCAATTCCATCTAATGCCGTGCATTATTATAAAATCACTTTCAGGCTGAATGTCGAGTTTTACCTAAACCAAAAACAACTGGTTCCTGGAAACTGCTTGAGTAGCACAAATTCAAATATCTGGCAGCTATTATGATCGTTTCCTATGGGGAAAATGAAAATTTCAGGTCCATTCAGGAGACCCACATTATTCTGCCCGAAAGGTCTGTTTGGCCGGAGACCCCCCACTGATGAACATGTTTGTTTCAACAGTAAAAACTGTCAGCATACATAAATCTCAGAAATGCTTACAATGTCACTGGGCAGAAAGTGCAGGCAGGGCTCTGTCAACAACACATGACCCGAAAGATTTAACATTTCAGTAATACAGACATGTGGACCAGCTTCATGAACAGCAGGACGTTTTAGCCAGTGACAAACAGAAATGTCCCATACGTATGCCCTAAATATATACAAATATAAAATTGTATGATTTCCATTTTAAACTAAGACATTGTCAAACTGTTTGTCTGCTCATGTCAAATAAACCATATTCATACGTTTGTAAAATGACAAGAAAATGACAAAAATGCTTATGATGTTCACAAAATTTAGCATAGGCCCGTTTAAAATATGACCCCATAATATCCAGTCGATACATCCAAATAAATCACTTTCGATGCTTCTCCTGTCTTGGATGTGCTTCAACACAACACTGTACAATTAATTCAAAAGAGAAATATGTCTTCTGGATGGAGTTAGGGCACTACATTCATCCAATACGGCAATAAAAACTGGGACCACTAAATACGGCTGGCTAACCAGAATAAGAAATTCCATTATTTTATTGGTGAAGCATTTTGCTTTTGGGTAACCACAATTTCATTCATGTACAGCATCTACTCGCAGATCAATAGGCTTCATGGACATATCGATATCTGATAAATTTAAGCGCATTTTCTGCAGGTTCCCTGATTTCTTTCCATCTAGTTTTTAAAATGTTTCATGCTCCGTCTAGAGACCCAGCCCTGAGATGATGCGTCATATTTGTGTCACTTTTCTTTCTCCATGAGAAATGTGCATTTAACAAATCACATTGAACACAGACTATTAGCACACTTGACATTTTCTTCAGTCGGACGCAGATCAATAGGACAAACAATGGAAGAGAAGAAGGGATCTTATCGTCACAGTCGGACTTCAACAATACACTCCGTTTATAACCGAACCATGTATACAGCAACTGTAGGTCCAAACCAATTGAAGTCTAAATCGATCGGTGCAACTGTGAAATGCCGTCATGTGGCCGGCAATGTATTTAGGTTCAGGGAATTGCTATACAGATCCCATCTATACCACTGTAACTGCAATGGTACGTGGTAACAATATGAGAAAACACTGGGAGATACAGTCACTCACGACTGTGGTTACAGTTCCAAAGTTCTTTGGGTATCTTATTAGTTAATCAGATTAGTTGCATATTATGACAAAAACCAGCTGCCAACTGCAATTCCTCTGACAGTATAGGGGTCGGGGTGGTAATCGATTTAGTGTAAGTTACACAGTCTGCTCGACTTTGATTAAAATTTTGCAATTCCTCGTCCCCTTACATTCCCATAAAAGGCCAAACAGATTATATACGAATAGTTGAAAATTCATTTTCATAATATGAGAAAAGTACAATTCTAAATAAATTATAAGAGTGAAGCTATAACATAACACCAAGGTACAAGCTACTATTTAATCTGTCAGCACAAGGCAGCAAGAAAAATAGCATCATTTCAAAAACGCTAAATATAAAAAGCCATTTCAACAAAGTATTAGAAAAAAATTCAATATTACAATTTTATTTGTCAGAAACATGACTAAGAACAATGCTGGCCAGCTATGTAGTAGAATATTTATTTAATGTGTATTTTAAATGTGGGTGGCACAGTTGGTATTAGCATTGCCTCTAGGGATGTTCTGATCCGATCTGCAGGATCTGTATCAAAGCCAAAATATATTTTATTTCTTCGGTATCTGCTATGTTAAATCTAATCCATTTTTATTTTATTTTTGCTTTAAGTTCATTTATCCAGTTCCTCCTCATTTACAATGTCATATAACATGGTGCATACTGGACATAATCAAAGCTTGTGCCAGCAAGGCTTAAATCTATGTGGGAAGTCATGTTTTGAAAAAGTTAGCGCTACGAGAAACGTCCGCACTGCGTAAAATGAAAACGGCCCAAAGGCCACCTTTAGTATTTGCAACATTGGTGTCTGTCAACGTGGGAGTGGCAGGGCTGCAAGAGTAGCTTAATAAGGAAAGGAAAGGACAGGATTCCATGGGGTACAGCTGTTCATAAAGATCAGCCAAACTCTTGAGTTTCTGCTTGCTGGAGTAGTGACATTATATTAAATGAGAAATGTTAAAATAATTGAATTGCAACACTTTTATTATCAGGGAAAGCTAGTTTTCAAAGCTGCTTTCAAAAAGAAAACACTGCAGGATTTTTTATAAAGACAAAAAAAAAATCTGAGAGGATTTACTGAATTAATTTCACATAAGACGGCCAGCTCAAATCAATGTTAGTAAAATGCACACTTACGCAAACTTACAGAACTTTTGGTAGATCATACCTCCTCTTTACTGTATTTCAGACACGCTCACACCAGACCTTTCCAAAAAGATTAATGACCACATGCAAAATTGTCCAGCGGGCGTTACCGCAATTAATTCTATGACGGATATTTGGAATTCAGATGCTTGCCCAGTGTCATCACTTAGCCTTAATTCACAACGGACTCTAGTTTTTAATTAATTGTTTGGTATCGCATGCTGGTCAGTTCTGTTGGTCTGATACTGTTGAACATGTGACACAGGGTATTGAGAAGGTGCTGAACACCAGGAGAAATAGTTAAGCAATGGGTCCATGTGCTTTTGACGGACAAGGCAAGGCCAAGCCTGAGGAGCTGACATTTCAGCCGGTTGTAGACAAGGGTCCGCTAAAGCAACTAAAACAGGAGGCCATTTGAAGCAGTCGCCAGAGCCCGATACACACCGGGAGACTAGCCAGCTTGCCATGAACATGCCAACAAAATGCCTGCAGCGAGATGCGCAAGTTAGGTGGAACGGCACATGATTGAGAGCTTCATGGAGCAGAAGCACCTTCTCAGCATCTATGCAGCCAAGCACAGCCTCCCTGCAACACTGACAGTGACCTAGTGGACAATAACAGAGGAGATAACCGAGGTTTCAACTCCCTTTGAAGAGCTGACCAGGGCGTGGGGCACTGAGGCTGAAGCTGATATGATACCTGCCAGAACGGTCCTTAAACTACTTCTTACTAGAGAGCAGTACTGACCAGGGTATTAAGCCTGATGAAAACACTCAGACAATATACAGGTGCTTTCTCCTGATTGAACCCGAGTAGCTGTATCAGCTCAAACATATCTTTTGAAAATTATGATAATGCAAAACATTTTTATGTGAACATTAACCATAATTTAAACCACCTTCTTCCATAATTAAAAGATTTAATTTTGCTGTAACAGAAATAACGGAGCCCTTTAAAATTCATACACAGCCATCTATTTCCAGATACAAGTAAATCCAGACAAACTGGACCAGGTTGAGAAGAAGCCTGGGAGATATCAGAAGGAAAACCTGCTGTAAAGGTGCCATGTCAAAACACAGCAACCTGCAGGGTTGGTGAGATCTTAGTAGAGCGCGATATGGAGACAGTGTCTGACTGCCTCATCAGCACTTGTACAAGTGCAGACTCATCCTTGCAGAGCAAAACATGCCAAGATCAGACAATCCACAACAGCACTGAAAGAGAATTGCATCACAATTTCCCCTGACTGGCTGCTACTGCAACCAAGCTCCTCTGCTCCTTCCTGCACGAGCGTAATAGACTCTTCATTCCAGCGCCTAACATCACTGATTAGAAGAAGAGATGCTGATGTTCCTCAATAAGAGATCTCACCTTCTTTGAAGCGCAAGTATTGATACACAAAATGCGTGAGTGAGTGAGAACAGGAGGAAGACCCCTGCTGCAGCTCCAATTAAAACAGCTTTGAAAACGAGCTTTCCCTGATAATAAACGTGTTGCAATTCAATTATTTTGACATTCCTCATTTAAAATAATGTCACTACTCCACCAAGCAGAAACTCAAGAGTTTGGTCCTATGATTCATTTTAAGTGTTAATCCAAAGCTGGTATACCACAGAGTGGAACTGTGATTTTTTTTTTTAATTTGTTGTGAAAGTTGCTGTTTACACCACTTCAGAGTGGAGCTATGATTTAACTGATGTTCTCTGGAGTGTTACATCTAGTCGGTCAGTGTTTTTATTTGCAAGAGCTTTGTATAAAAAAAAATCACTAATGGACAGCAAACAAAATTAACAGACAGCTGTGGCGCGAAACTGTAACGTTTTCATGCACATGATAAATAAGTTGGATTGGTAGGACTAACACTAACATACTTAAAGTCTGTATGAGAAGTTTTACAAAAATATACAATATTGGCACTCTGTATCCTCAGATACCCAAATGAGAGCAGAGGTCTTTATTACAATGCCACAAGATTCCTCAGACCTCCAGTATTAGGGTAGGGCTGCATGATGTCACATTGCAATACGTGACATTTCTGCAAGTAACATTGCGATATTTATAAAACAAATAAGACGACAAAAGTAAGAAATGAACTGAAATTAACTACTGTCTAGCTAAACAGAACGTATTATGCAAAATAAGCTGGTGGTGATGCCAGTTGTGTCAACAGACCCAAAGCAGTGCAAATGTGATGTGAATTTGGGTTACGATAATCTCTGTTTCCCAGTTAATTCCCGTATATTCCCGCTAATTCCCATGGAAAGTTTCCAGCTTTGAATATTTCCAAAACTCCCCAGCTTAACTTCCCAAGGAATGGAAAGTTTCTGGGAAGTTCATGGAAATTTTCCAGTCCTCTGCAACCCTAGATGTGATTATCGTGCATGCACATAATATATTATGCACCCCTGCACTGGGGGTTCGAATCTAACCTCTGGTCTGTGTATGTGGAGTTTGCATGATCTTCCTCTGTGATAGAGATTTCTAACCGCAGTCCATACATGCAGTTAGGCTAGAAGGCATCAGAAAATTGTCTATTTTGTGTGTGTGTGTGTGTGTGTGTGTTTCCTTTGATGGACTGGCATCTCATCTAGGGCATATTCTTGTCTTGTGCTCCCTCCCATCGGGAACAGTGACCCTGAGAGATGAATATTTTAAATGCTATATTTAACAAAACAGACTGTGTATTATTTTAGTTCAAAATAAAAATTTGAACACTTGGTAGAAACAGTAAGCAACCTCATATTCTCAGCTGCAGTAAACTTTGCAATTGGTGTGAAAACACAGCTGTTCCACCCACTCTTGTACTGCACAGACCAGAGGTTCATTTTCAGCACCTAGTGTTTTGCAAGCAGAGATACATATTGTGCAGCCCCCCCATCTCAGTCAAAGCTTTCGCATAAGCATTAGCACAACTACAGAGGATGGCTGGAAGCTCAACAAGTGGCCGAGAGCCAAACGCAGCAGATGGAGCACACTGCAGTGACTTTTCCCCCCCCTTGTTAACCGTTATCTCCACCGTCCAACTGGGTGACCTTCACTCTCCTATTACACATCACATCACTTAGATCCACACCGCTGGAATCCATCACACGTGCTTCACCTTGAGGCACACACACCACAACAAACGGGATGTGGTGAGGGGGGGGGGGTTGTCATGTGAGGACTGCTTGGCGGGTAATATTGATGCAGGGCGTCCATAGAACAAGATATACAGGGTGGGAACTTACGATGCCTTATCTTTCAGCCCAAGTTGCAAACCATAACACGAGCAGTTAGTCTCCCAAGATCACGTGACCTGCGTGACATATTTAGGACATTTACTGAATAAGCTGAACTCTGATGGCTCGTTCAAAGGTCACATTATTAAACCCCGAGTAAAGAAAATGACACCGATCGTATAAGATGACCGAACACCGACACCTAGGATACTATAACTCTTCCGGGTTTAGGAGCCCGTGACTTTAACATCAGGATTTGCTATCGTTTAACACTGACTAAACTTACTTGACATGCAGTTCAAATTACTTTCTCTGATCAGCTACTCGGACGTAGCATTTTCTGACAGGCTAATTCAGTGGCTAAAAACTCATGACGATCACTATAGGCGTGGTTCCGTGTTTATATGTTGATTAGTTAACCCATAATACAGAAAGTGTCCGATGCAGTCATTGCAGTGAAGAATGCTCGCCGATTACTCAATGCACACGGCAATGCCGTTTCTTAAAAAGTTACGGCGGCGTTTACAAAATTATTATACAATGTAAACTGTAGGTTAAACGTTAACCAAGACACACTTTTTTTACCCATCAGTTTAGCATCGACTTGTGATCACCGGTAACATGTGGATCGGTTAGCGCCGAGTGTCCTTGTGACAGCTACCGGGCCAGGCGCACTCAAATTAGGCTCGAGCTGTGTTCCGTGAGCCGCTCACCTGGAAGGCCTTCTGGTTTTTATGCGGGGTCTGGCCTCTCTTCTCGTCGGCGTGTCTCACGGCGTGATACGAGCTCGTCTGTCGCAGCAAGAGACCCAGTTTCCGTCTTTGGAAGTAAAATCCACACCGCAGGAAGACCGACGGAGGCGCCATGATGAACGCGGGGAGAGCGACGAAGGGAGGAGACTGGCGGATGTCCTCGGGTTCAGAGGTCTCCCCGGAGCCCGCCCACTCCGGCACGCCACGCCACGCCGCTTCGCCCGATTCCAGCCGTCTGCTCGGATTCGGAAGCTGCCGTGGACCGGCGTCGGGCGGGGGGATTTACGAATAGCCGTCCTGGACTACGGTGTCTGCGATCGCCCGTGCTTCAGCCCAGCCGAGTCCGGGAGCATCAATACCGCAGCACTGTGGTCTGACACCGGCTGCTGTGGCTCGTGTAACCGAACAGCGGTTACAGCAACAGCTTGAAATATGAAATCTGTAATCACTCAAGTAAAATAAGCATTAATAATAATAATAATCAGGGTCCATTATGATGTTCATTATATTGTTAAAGTTTTAAGTACCTATGCTTGGAATTCATATAACTTGGTAACATTTAAGCCTTAAAACGTTACAACATTTGCATCAGATCATGTGTAGGTACATTAAATAGGGGTTGAGTTACAGAGTTTTTAATGTTAACAGACATCCCACCTCTCCCGTAATTCCTGGGAACCTCTCGCAAATTGACACCGGCAAATGATGCACAATGTCCCGGAAATCTGTCATTCTGTTATTCAACGGTGATAAAATAAGCTGGCAAGAAGTTTTCCCACCGCTCTTTAGCCCCGCTCAGTAAATTTTGCCCACCTACCTGCCCTCACCCTATTCGACAATACATACGGTATTACCGTAATACCAGCCAAGCATTGGCCAGAACCCCGCCCCTCCTGGATGCCCCTCATCTGCCTCCCTGAAATCAATATCCCCAAGGAGGGATATCTGTGTTACATCTTCATTGTGTCGAATATAATTTTAAATATAAATGAATTGTTTTCAAATCATCACTACTGCCTTTCTAACTAGACTGCCTGCGCAGCAGGGCTTCCCCATCCCCGTCCAGATATGGCCTGTACGTGCGTCGTGCGGACGTCAGCGCGGCGCGGTATCTGCGCAGTCGGATGCGCGCAGTTACGGCGCAGCAGTCATGTGCAGAACTCCGTCAGGCCGTGTTCGGGCGCGTTCACCTTAGCGGGCCAAGTAAATGGCGCCTTTCATGTGGGAGGGCACGTATGTTTGACTTTTTATTTCTTTCTCTTCAGTTTGTTACACCTTTAGAAAGAGGAGGCGGCGTGGACAGTTTTTAAGAGGACACCGTATCCGATTTAATGGAATTAGCTTTGGACATTAAAACGTCGACAGGGAATAAGATGCCTTGCCACAATCAGCAGTTGAGCAGCCCCACGCAGGAGGAGCACGCTGTCAAGCAGGTCCGGTTCGTCAACAGCGGCTCCGGCGGCGGCACCATCTCCAGCGCAGAGGTCAAGGAGACCCAAGAAAGTGGGCTTGTCGGAGCGCCGTGCCCGTGGCAGCTCGGGCCGCGAGTTAAGCTGCTCCCGCTGAATGACCAAATCCGAGAGCTGCAGACTATCATCCGTGACAAGTAAGGACACTTCCCCCTAATTCGGTGCCGCGGTCACCCCCAATTTTTCGGGACTGCGGACGTGATCGACGAAGCATCACACTAAACGTGGTTTATATGTATGGACCCACGTGTATCCGTATACGTGTAGCTTGGATAGATGCCGTATTTCGTTTCGTGTCGGACTCGTATCCGGTCATGCCTACGGGAAGCGCCAGCTGCCCACGACCAGAAGGTGGAATGGGATCACACGTGTTTGGAGAGGGGGAGGGTTCAGCACTGTTATACTTTGACTCATAAAATTAAAATGGCACTCAGTTGAACATAAGTGCAGCGCTTAAATGAATACCACAGAAGCTTTTGATCTTATAACAGGGGTTTTAAAAAGTACTCTTTCGATAATCTGTTTTGTAACGGATACTGTTGTGGATATTTATTGATAAGGGTGTTGACAAATATGAGCATTCCTACAAATATGTCTGTCATTGCTATTGGTGGTAAATTGTGTCTTTTTTGCTTTAAACAGGGCAACCAGCAGAGGGGATTTTGTGTTTTGTGCAGATCGATTGGTAAGTTTGGCTTGAAGTCAAAATACTGTAATCGGACAGATTTCACATGTTGGTGTTGTTGATCTTTTAATTTAATCTTGAAGCACATATGGTATATGGAGAAAAGTATTGGGACACTTGGCCATAACACCTACAGGAACTTTCATGACATCCCATTCTTAAACCTTAGGCATCGATGTGGAGTTGCCCCCCCCCCTTTGCAGCTATAACAGCTGCCACTCTTCTGGGAATACTTTCAGCTTTTTCATCCGATTTTGGTATCTGTTGGAATTTTTGCCCAGAGAGTTCAACTCCATATTGATGCCTAAGGTTTAAGAATGGGATGTCATAAAAGTAACTGTAGGTGTAATGGCCAGGTGTCCCAATACTTTTGTCCTTGCAGTGTACTTTAGACATGGTGATTGGCCCCATGATAATCATTAGCTATAAAATGAAAGCTGTTTAATACAGAAAGGACTGGGGAAATATCATTATGACCAAATGATTTTAGTGGGCAGTTGGTGAATGGCATTCCAGTTTGTGTAGTCTTTACATTTTTCTTTCTTCCAGATTAGACTTGTAGTTGAGGAAGGACTCAACCAGTTGCCATTCACCGAGTGCACCGTCACAACTCCCACTGGTGAGTCCCTCGTGTTAGGGGAAGCTTTTCCGAAAAGGGAAACATTTTACGGTTCTGGTGTTTCTGTCACCTACCTTCCTTCTTGTGTCTTCCTGCAGGGCACAAGTATGATGGCGTTAAATTCGAGAAGGGCAACTGTGGTGTCAGTATCATGAGGAGTGGTGAGTGCGACGCTCAGCGGAGCCGTACATGCAGGTGTCCCCTATGCACGCACTGCCGATAAGCACACTGTGCCGATAAGCGCACTGCGATCCCACTGTCCAGCTAATAGGCCGTATCAAGTACCTTTCAAATGATGTAAACCGCCACATAGCAATACAAAAAGTTACTCAAAGTGATTCTCTAGGTTGTTGAGTCTGGTCTGGATATAGAAGTGTTTCTGGCCTTTGTACTTAAAAAAAGCTGTGTATATGTTTACAGTTCCGTTTATATCAGGGAATGGGTTTGCTATCTATTTGTTCATATTTCTATAAAAGTTAATGAGTTTTTTTCCTGTATCTCTGGGGAGAGTTACTGTAGTGCAACTTTAATAATGCACCTTGGAGAAAAGGCAAACAGTGGCACTCTGCTCCTGAGCGCACACATTCCATCAACTTGCAGGAGAAGCCATGGAGCAGGGCTTGCGGGATTGCTGCCGATCCATCCGCATTGGTAAGATCCTCATCCAGAGCGACGAGGAGACCCAGAAAGCCAAAGTCTACTATGCCAAATTCCCCCCTGATATCTACAGGAGAAAAGTCCTGCTCATGTACCCCATCCTGAGTGAGTACACTTGTGTCTGGGGTTGGGTATCTGAGGTGAGACAGTAGGTGTGTGAGGAGTGTTTACTTAAATCAGTAGTTTGGGGGGTTAGGGTTGGTCAAAGTTGACCTGTGGAGCAGTGGTTGCACACGCTGTAGCTATACTTTATATGTATCGGCAGTGACAACCCGCAAATATGACGGTGATCTAACGATGAAACGAAATGATGCTTTATTTCCCATTTACACAAGTACAGATGCATTGGAATGCTTTTGCCCACCATATCCCATCTTGCGCTCCTTTTCCAGACATCCACACCCATTCAGGTGAGAGTGAAATGGCAGGGTTAAACTTTCATCCAGTGCTTCTGGAGCAACCAGAGGTCAAGGGCCCAATAGCAGCATCAGTCTGCTGACCCCAGGGTTCGAACCAGCGACCTTGCAATCGGAGTCCTAGCCTGACACCCCCCCCCCCTGCTTGGTTCATCTGTATTTACGGGTGGATTTTAGCTGGATGAAGCCAAATGGGGAATAAGACCCAGAAGTGTCCTCTCAGCAACTCTGGACACTAACCCCTTAGCCTGAAAACCAAGCACTTCACTGTGACATGACACTGAGTACGGTATCATGTAAACCTCTTATTAAATGAGTGTACTTTCCTAGCAGATAACAATTTCTTACCTTCTTTTCCACATTTCCTTTGAAACTGAAGAATAGAGAGCATGCCAGACTTTCTGGTTTCTTTCACAATGACCTTTGCAGCGTTTAAATTTTTTTTTTGTATATAATTCAGCATCATTAAACCATGGTAGATAATTACAGCTTTCTGAAGGAAATTGTACAGTGCCGCTAGACGGCCATGGAGGTGATGAATAGCGGAATGAAGCCCACCAGAAATAGTGCACTAATGGCCATCGCTCTGCTTCTCTCCCTGTCTCCGTATGCCCACTTTACTGTTCCAGTCCCAGAGGAAATTGCACAGAGCTGACTCCAATGTCTTTTAGCATCTTTCAAAAGTAACATTTGCATCATAACCGGTGCACTAAGCAGAATATATAGATATGCTGGATTTATTTATTTTTCACTTTTACTGCGACAAAACAGTCTTTGTTTCATATGTATTTAAATACATACCACCCTCGCAGATTAGTTACCCGATAAGGAACTGTTTTTTTTTTTTTGCATTTCCTTTAGGCTGACATTAATTTCAGTCGGGTAAACCGCCCAACCTGATATTTTCACCATTAAGAGGTGGCTAGCATTATACTGAACCTTTTTACTTTTGTTTCTGCAGGTACAGGTAATACCGTGATAGAGGCTGTCAGGGTGCTTATTGAACATGGCCTGCAGCCCAAACACATCATCCTTCTCAGCCTCTTCTCCACGCCCCACGGTAGGTCACTCCTGAAATGCCCCACCATCCCATGAGTATCACTTGCCAAGGTTATTATTTGTTTTTTGCAAGCTCAACTATGATTGGGCTGTTAACCTCCAACCTAGATTTAGAATTCCACTGTAAGAAAGAGTTGGTCAATGACATTCCCCAAGAGACTGGGCTTTCGGGCAGGTGGGATGCCTCCAGTGAAGCACAGAATGGTTTCTTGAAGTGACTGAAACACTTTGAATGCGTTTTCCCGACCAGGTGCACAGTCAATCGTGCAGGAGTTCCCAGACATCACGATTCTCACTACAGAGGTGCATCCTGTAGCCCCCACGCACTTTGGACAGAAGTACTTTGGGACAGACTAGCTGCAAGTCTGGGGAGCCCATGCGATGATGCTCTGCAGGTGCCACCAACAGTGTGCTTTTCTTCTGCTAAGCGCGACCTGGTAAACGCCTATTGCACCACTCAGCCAGTCCCTGATGGCCACCCTATCATGTGACTAGAAAAGTGTTACGAAACCAGACACGCCCACCATGAAGAGGAGGGGGAAGCACATTCCATTCAGGTCCGTGAGGAAAATGAGGTGGGCACTGCCTCATTTTCCTTGCATTCACTTGCTTTTTCCATATTACTTATGTCATATTACTTATGTATCATGTCTTCAGTTTTAGGGGAGGAACAAAAAATAAACATTACTCATAGTTTTTCTCCAGGTCTCATTGAATGAATTGCTAACATCACCGTGGGTGATTATGTATGTATTGCCTCACCCTCCTATGTTGTACAAAAAGGAGGAAAAAAATCTACGGGCCACTGCTAAAAAGATACAGAATTACGTTATGGTCACAGCCAAATTTCTCAAAGATTGTCCAAACTCGTAATGATACACTAAGATTTATTTACTTAAGATTTATAGAAATTTGTAATACCTTCTGAGAAACCAAAGAGCTGGTGATGAATCATCAAGCATGGTCTTGGCTAAAGGTTAGGCGTTACCTTGTAAGCACTTTGAAGGTTATAAACAAACACAGAAGAATCATCCAGTCAGAAAGCATGGGTAAAAGCCTCTAGCACTCATCTGAGCTCTCTTATTGTGCCACTCTATATCTGCCTTTCCACGTGGATTACCCTTTTGTCCACGTCAGTTTAATTGGAGGGTTCATTTCCCTGCGACAATGTCAACCAAAACTCCATTTTCAGAAGGCACGGCTTGTCTCGTCACTGCGAGGGCAAGGCAGACTTTAGTAACAGTCGCTTCCAGCGCGATATTTTTCAAAAGGAATTTAATCAAGTATTCCTCCGTCTCGCTCCCGGCTCGGCGGGAAGAACTCACGACAATGCTTGGGGCTATATGGACAAACGAGGGCCTTTTGTCTAGCGCGCATTCCAATTACGCGGCACGTTTGCGTGTGGGCCACGCCGTTTGTTTCGTAAGTACAAAGATGATGTAACAGAATCTTCACACGTTCCTAAACCTTCACACGGTACAGCGTCAGCACAGGGAACCATTTATTCTTCACCCCTTTAGTATCTGTTCATGAGTGTTTCCTCCATGGAACATCAGAGATTGCTGTAATCGCACACGCTGGGATGATCCCCAGCTTTTATATGCAAAGATAAAAACTCAACCAAATGCATAAACAAATAATTGTTGGAGGTGGTGTTTTAAAAACGACTTTTACAAACGCTATTCAAAGTCCAGAGTACAAAGAAAACAACAGGGCCTATCAGTGACGGTTCTCACGCTCAGTCACACCCACGGCTTTAACGCCAAGTATAATGGGCTGGCAATTGTGCTTTCCTGCTACAATAAAGGGAACTGACAGCAGTCAATTGACTGTCCAAACAAATGGAGTAGAATATCACTCATTGTTTTGAATGGCAACCAAAGTATTATGTTATTATTACTATTTGATAATGTTTTAAAAACACTGTTTTGACCATTTGGCCTAAATTATCATGGAGAAAAAGTCATTTATTAAAAAAAAGAATATTTAGATCACACCGTTGGTGTACAGGAAATGCCTAACACCCATGATCAGGACAAACCAGAATCCCTTTAAAAGGACAAACAAGAATGGAACCCACACCAAAGTGCATCATTAACCGCTAACCAGTGTCTGCTTTTGGCAGGATGACAGTACTTTTTGTACGCCATTGTTCCACTGCCTTTGTATTGCATGGCCCAGGTAAGAAAACCAGTTAAAAACACCATCAGTATAAATTAAAACTATTTCAGGCTTTAAATTTACCTCTAATTCCTTCAAGCTAAAATAGTCTTAGCAGCAACAGCGAGCCGCTCTTACATACTATTCATGGACACACATCTGCTAAATACCTCTTTAGAATCATCTTACGGGCAGAGAAAAATAACACGTCATTAACCGCTTTCACCTCAATGATGGAAAACAAACCAGACAGATGAAGTACCAAAAAAAAAACACATTATCAAAATAATACATCCTCCCCAGAAAGTCTTTAAAAACTGATTGTGAATAAATAACTCCCCACTTTCATCCTTTTCTTGGCCTCACCATTTCTTCCTGTTCCTCTGAAGCACCGGCATCTTACCGCCGTGCTCCCTACCACCACCAAGCTTGCATTTCATACATACGCCATTGATGAGTTAAGTGGAAATACTACGTTTTCCTTGGTCATGGACACGCCTATGCTGCAACACGGGTGATGAACCGAAATGTAAACCTGCATGATTAGGCAAAGTGCATTTCCCATAGTGAAGCGGAGACTGTGAATGATAATGCCGCACAACCAACTTCAGGGCAAAGCAGAAGCTGGTTTCACCACATAGTCCGTAAACGGTAATTTCATATAGAATACATTTCATAATAAATCCCTCTGATGAATGTCCTATGTCCTCTTCATCATTGGTTCAAGTTTAAAAGGCCACCCCCCAAGGCTGAGGAAAAATGGGCACGACCCTGGTCTCCACTCCAGGAAAAAGCAGCATTCTTGGGTCCTCTTCTCTGTTAAGGTTGACAGGGAGAGGGCCAGCTTGTCACACACAACACCCATGTTTAAATTCTGACCACAAAGAGGGAGCGGCCTTCACAGCTGTAGATGGTGAAGTAGTCTGTGCATGGATTAGGGTTTGCGGTCAGGATGGGGAAAAAAAGAAAAACAATTCTATGGTATGTTAAATGGGGGGGGGGTGCACAGGCTGAACACCTGCTGATGGTATGAGCCTGAATATGAAGATCACTTCAGATGATATGAGACGGTGAGATTCCAGCTGATGCTCATTTCCATGGTAACGGCAATCGCGATGATGGGCTTAAGCAGAGTAAAGATCAATAATCAATTTTGTTACCAGCTGCCAACGCCTTTCCCCCCCCAATCACCACACACATCTGTATGGTGACATACAGGACAAGGGGGGGGGGGGAGATATGGGTGAAAACCACCTCAAAGGAATTCTCAGCGAATGTTCGTTTGACGCTTGCTTCCTTCTCGGATCTCAGCTGGTCTGAAATTCTTCACAACCTCGTACGCATCACCATAGACACAGCAGCAGCAGCAGCGTCTCCACACACACACGCACCCTCCACCATGTCGCACCGCTTCATCGTTATTAAAAATCACCTTGAATGATTTCTGCTGAAGAAGAGAGAGACAGAGAAAAAAAATAGGATTATCCTGGTTTTAGGAGGAAGACCCGAGCAGCACGAGAAACACGGCCGTCGTGGGCCAATCGACCGTCTCGCAAGGAGGGTGTATTCTTGTGGGTGACAGATCTACCGCTAACCGCTGAACAAAGTGGGTAGCTTGGACCGAGGGAACCGAAACGTCTCTCGCTTTGTACCAAAGATGAAAAACAAAAAAAACTCACCTGCTTTGCTCTCCAGCCAATTACGACTCCATCTGTATGGTGACTGAAGGGTCTCTTTGAATGGCTGAAAGAGAGGCAAACAGGCATAAACAACTTGTCTAAATGCTTTTTTAACTAACATGCTCGACAAACATAAAGCAGCTGCATTTTAACCCTTATCTTTTCCAACACGTGCAGCGCTGATATAACTGTCCACTAGAGGGCAGCATTAAGATACTGATTGCGACCGATCTTTTGTTTTTCTTTCTAATAAATATGCACATCCTGTCATATGTCATTTTCTGATGGAAAATAAACCAACTGAGACTAAATAATGTTCCAGATGCAGAGGTGTGTGACAGTTAGGATTCTGTGCAGTGGGTCCAACCAGGATGCCTAAAGAGGCCATAGTTTTAAATGAAATGCCACACGGTGGCGCTGTGTCTGTCCGCTATGAACATTTCCCTCAAGGCTCATTCAGCATGGAAGGCATCACGGTGATCTACTTAGTAATCAGAGCTCGCCCGCACCCCCCCCCCCCCCCCCCCCCCCCCCCCCCGATACAAGGCAAGGAAGGAGACACCTCATCAGTTTGTAGTAGATAGATTACACAAGACAGATGAAACCAAGCTTCACTGCCACATAAAACAACAGCACCACACCAACCGCAGTGTCTGTGTTAAATGACCAGCCACACAATAAGTGGGGACAATACGTCAACTGTACGGTATACACAAAAAGAAAAATCATTTAGCTTTCTGATAGCATGTGATCTACTCATGTCCATTAGTGATGATGTCACTAATGCCCCTTATGGTCCTGTAGGTTTTCCATATGAATGAAAGCACATTAGGAAGCAGCAGTTACTTTCAAACTAATTTAATTCCTTAATGAGTAGATTATGAATACTATAAAATATCAGTCATAGAGGCGCTTTCTTTCAGCGGGCAGATTTTCCACAGAAATTCCCCTTATAATGACACACACAAATTCGACAATGTGTGCATCAAAAGCTTTTATATTTTGGGGAGCTGAAAGATGCTTGCCCAGCAGATCTCCGGAGAGCCTTCTCAACATTAGCTTGTGTTAATATGAGAGTTCTGACTCATGCCTACAGTCAGGCCTGACTGAGCACTCACCACCGAACCCGAGTAGGTGTCAAGTACCTCCATGGTTTTCACACAGCAGAAGCCTGAATATAAATGCGACGAAGCCCAAATTGGAGAAGGGCCCTCACCAAATTTCCTGTTGTACTTAAGTAGATGAAGTCCACTTGTTGAGAGGAGGCATAACTATAATCTCTCCCACCTCCTCCCCCCCCCCACCCGCCCCACGCACTCACACATCCAGATGCTTACGCCTCTCAGATCACAAGCTTCCTATCGCCTCCCCGCCACATGATCCCGCAAGGTGCAGTATTCCAAGGTGCGCATCTCACCTGATTGTTTTCGGATGGCCGGATGTAACTGAACTGGACTTTACACTCTATTAGACCCGGTAGTACTCTGGCCAACGGACTCGACTTACCTGGACTTTCTTCATCTGATACATCGTCTTCCTCCCATTGCTCCTCGTTACCTAATAAAGGATTCCGGGATTCACTCTCGGTCCGCATGGGGAAGAAATGACCATCGCCAAGGCTGCAAGAAAGGCGTGAGAACCTACTGTAAAATCTCCTTAACCTGCAGAAGATCTTCAGTGTTCATTCTCAGAAAGGCCTCTGCTAAAAACAAAAAAATAGGATTTCTTCTTGTACCAATACCTAAGCTCACTAATGAATGTAAGTTTGCGTGCCGTGACTTAGCTGAATGTACCTTTGTACATGAAAAGATAGTGCTGCATCTTCTTCTGACAGACCTTCAAGTCACTGTCACAGGGTACCAATTTACCAGCAGAAGACAGAAACTCAGAGTGACACGTAGAGTTTGCTTTACTATCACCAGGATGCACAAGTGGGTTTGTGTGTATCCTGAGCTAAACATCACAAACTGTATCGGCCTTCATCTCCTGTGTGGTAGCATTTGTGATTTAGAAATGGCTTACAGTAAATGAGAACGATCCTCACACACTTTCAATAATGTGAGAAAGTGATGCTCCTACAGGAAATGGACCCCCATGAAGTGCACTGATTTGTTATTTCTGGGTCTGATGTAGCTGTAACTTGAATTAAACTAGGCAATCATAAAAGCGACAGGACTCAAGATCATTTGGATTCCCAATAGACCCCAACAGCTGCCCTCACCTTGTAAAGACAGGGAGGAACCAGAGTTTCTGCTCATCTCCGAAAACTTGGGTTAGATTCCTCCGGAAGCCGAGGTTGAAGCCATTCTTGTCAGGTCCGGTCTGGAATATGGGGGCTGAGAAAGCCTCTGGGGAGGGGGGTTGGGGGGACACAAGGCAGGACCTTGTTAAGTGTTTACTCCACATTACAATAGAAGGGAAACCTGTTAAGTCCTGAGGGTACATCCTGGGACATGGTGGGAGTTTCAGGTAGCATCTACATCATCAAATACGGATCTACTGGAAGCTTCATGTATATCAATGACTTTAAACCATTCTTCTTCTTACTTAGGATCTATTTCTGATTTCCTTTCCAAATGCGTTCTTTGCCAAAGCAAAGAACAAAGAACGCCTCCCATCCCCCCACACCCCAGCTTACCCAATGTGGACCTGTTCTTGGTCACCAACCAGCAGTGGTACCCAAAGAGGAACATGAGGCTGACGAAAAACATGAGGGCCACGAACAGGAGGAAGAGTACATGGAACTTGGCCGGAGCATTGGGCAGCTCTCCCTGAGGAGATGGTTGGGGGAGGGGGGGGTAACAAAGAGAGAACCGAGGCATGTGGGTCAGCTTTGGACTTAAAGTGTGCTGGTTAATGAGACCCATTTAGCTTTTCAAAAGAAAAGGAGAGTCGCTCAACTAGTTTGTCTCCTGGATGACAAACCAGAACATCATACTAATTTTGTACAGCTATTTCAGTGGTTCCTCTCACGTATATAAATACATGGCAGAGACAGATTGCGAGAGGCACCAGCCCCCAGGCCCTAGTTGCCGAAACACGTGAAATAACGCGAAACCTTCAAGACACAAGCCAAAAGACTACGTGACTCACCGACCAAAACTTGAGGAAATATCGAAATACTGTTGCAGCAATGAAGACGCAGTAGAGCATCGAGTATGTGAGGAACAACAGGAAGAACTTGTAGTTGGAGAAGCCCACACAATTATTTACCCTGAAACAAACAAAAAAAGATTTTTTTATCATTAACCCCAAACAATAGTTGTGGGCCTATAATTGATCATAAATGCAAGAGACCTACCATGGACAATGATGATCCATTTTGAGGACACATCTGAAAAGAAACAGACAAGGATTATGGCCATATAATGCCGGCACACATGGCAGGCCTCTTTTACAAGGGTGTGGACTCCTCACGATTTCAGGTCAGGCCCTCCTAGCCTCTTTGAAGAAATCTTGTTGTGAAACAACAAGTTTCCTGTGTAACAGAAACCATTTTTCTCTTGAGAGGGTTCGGTCATCAGCACCAACAAAAAGGACTTCTGTCCCACCCTGCTTTCCACAACCATAACACATGCCTTTCATCACCACCCCACACACACACCAACCACTATAGGTGATGCCTACTGTGCACTGGAAATAGGCCTAACAACAAGCCTCACCAGGAAGGAGACCGAATCAGACTCGGGGGAACAAAGGGCTTATTATTAACTGCACTATCATATGACGACTGTCTGCTTGCTCTTTTGTGAGCGACTTTATGGCTTTTTGTTCCAGTCATGAAATGCCCCAGTGTCAGCAGCACAAAGGCCGCATTGCTGATGCCAAAGTCTGAGACTCAAGAGAACAAACCAGATTTGATATATATGTATGTATTCTATGGATTTGTGTATTCATTCTTCTACGGAAGGCTTCCCTCACAAGAAGAGTGGCTGCTCCCGGGCAGAACGTCCCCCACCCAACGGTGGTGGAAATGTACCTTCAGCCGAACAAGCTGCAGGGGGTTCTGCGCAGGCAAGGTGACACTTACGTCTCACAGACAGAGCAGTGATGGCACCGGTCAGGCTTCAGCAGCTGGCAGCGGTCACAGAACCTGATCGCTGGAAAAAGAAAATTAAAATAAGGGAGTGAGGTGCAGACTGAAGCACCTGAGGTGTACTTACGGTAGACCAGCCCATTGCCATCAACACAAACTGAGCATTAAAGACCCGACTACATTTCCCCAAGCACTTCTGGCTGGAAATGGTTACAACTAAACCAAGTAATGTTCTAGTACAATAAGTGCTGATTGAACACAATGCACTTCTGGTTCCAAAAGGAATTGGGAAAACTGTCATCTGGCACAAGGTGAATACAGATCTTGACAAGTCTAAATATGTCATCATCCCCAGTCTCTCAGGAGTGATCACTGTGGTCACACAGGTGTCACACACTCCTCAGTACAAAGGACTAACCAACATGGCAACTAACCTCGGATATTAACAAGAGGTCCCAAGACAACCCCGATGTTTCAAAGATACATAAATATTCCTTTTTATCTGTTACGGCACAAATGTGTCTTTTATAACCGAAAGACACTTCCCTGGCGCCCAATCTACTGGGGACAGCCAATGAGAGATGAGACCCCCGAACTGTCATCTCCATCTGACTGGCTGTCAGCTGGGTCCGTGCTTTGTGTGAGGCTAACATTTGTGCATAGAGTAGCTCAGAGCTGCACCGCGCTTCCCTGCTACGACGCGCAGAAGCAAAGCCGTGACTGAACTCTCAAAGTGGTCTCTTTCAGCTTCTTCAAGGGCTTTCCTCAAAGTGACAGCAGCAAGGAGGCCTCGGTGGCAACCTCCACAGAAACACAGAGGAAGCCTGTTCACCGAGAGGGAAAAATGCAAATCACTTGCCCCCAGATGTTGTTCTTGTGAAAATGGGAAGCTTCTTCGCCACCTCCATGAGAATATGCTTCTGCACATCTGGTCTATCTTCCTTATCGTACCGCTCCTTGTCCGAGTACGAAAGGTGGAACTAGGGAAGTAACAAATAGAAACGGTATATTTTAACTGGAATGAAACTGACGTAGGCTCCTCTCTACTGGGGTTCATTTGATTCTCGAGCTGGTTTCTTCTTAGGTAGGACTCTACCTGATGATGTGTGCTCAAGGCTGAATTTTCTCCAAAGTTAAATAGGTCCTTATGACATTGACATTAACATATTCTCTTAAGCACCGAGAACTTTCCACAGCTCACTTACCTTCTTGATAGGTGTGGAGGGAGGTGTAAAAATGGACTTCCAGTAAGTCCACAGAAACATCACAAAACAAGCATGGAACACCAGAAGGTAGGCCGCTGCAAAGAGACAAAGCAATGAATTTGCTGCATTATTAAGCTCTGGTTCTCTCAGTTTTATTTATTTATTTTTTTGCACTGTTGGGCCAAAACCCCCAAAAAAGCTAAGCGAATCAGTGCCAACTATTATACCAACTATTCCCCATTCAGCCTATCAGAGTGCGGCTTCAGTCTTCAGAAGTATAATGAATTACAGGGTCCCTAATAAAGATATTTACAAGTTATATGTCAAATGATGTTTCTATTACCTTTTTCCAGGGTGTTGCTGAGAGTGACTAAAACATAAACAATTATTTCCATTAAAAATCGTTTATGTTAACAAGCATCCACAATTGCAAACAAATTTAAATACTCACAAAACTTACGCACAGCTGTGTACAGGATTTGTATTAAATTCTCATAAACCATATATATTACATATATATTATACATTACTTCTAATATCACTGACTGTCAAATGTATATAATCTATCGCTAAGTTACATGCATGATTATTTGGATAGCTTTACTCGACGATTTAAATGTACTGACACATAACATCTGCACGCATTATTATTAATGGTATTTTAAAGCAATAAATAAGTCACGTATACATTTTATTTCCAAGATAAGTAGTTCGTCAACTAGCTACTATCATATTCAATCTGACCAAACACTTCCCGACTGTCTTAGCAATTTAGCTAGCGAGACTGGAAGAAAAGAAAAAAAACCAAAAATGCAGAGATTTCTTTTACTTACACAGACACAGCTCAAAGACATACGCGTAATAGGACCACAGAACTACAGACGCGATAATAATAACGGGGATCCAAGAGAATATTCTTTGACAGCATCTAAACCCTCTCGACAAAGCCATATTCAAACAACTAGCACAGAAATCATCTTCTCTGTGGTCGACTGAAGAGCCTAGGGGGGCTGGCGCGATCTGCGTTTGATTTGTTGAACTGAAAGACAAAAGACCGCAGTCAGAGCGGCACTAAAACGCCCCCTGCTGGTGACTGAAAGAGTACGTTGACCCCGGGTTCTTGTATGGATTCATTTTATGTTGTATAACGTACCGGTATAAATGTCTCACTAATTCAATTGGTTCAAATACATCGAGTAATAATAGCAGGACAAATTGTTTCGGTGTTCTAAATATTTGCGGACAAATCCAGCCTCGTTAAAACCTATAACAGATACTCTTGCATAGTGGTTTAGTGGTGTTGTCGTAAAATAGCTAATAAAAATCATTCTTTCGTGCAGATATCAAGATTCAAGCAATCACACAATAGATAATACAGAAAATGCAATATCACGACCAGCTGTTAGGAGCTTTTAAAAGTGCCAATTACCGCTACATTTCTCGCCAATGTGCCAATACTGTCTGTATAAAGACGCGGTCTTTTGAAGATACCGCTCCTACAATAGGTATGAACTTGACGAGGTCCATAAAAGAAAATGTGTATTCGTGGCAAGACTTTACTTTTTAAAATACTGTTCCTGCTTGACTGGTTGGACGGAACTACAAAGACTTGTTCTGTTTATATCTTTAATGAAAACCCTTATCCTGGACATCACTTCGGGAGATGATTCGGAATACGTGATCAGGCGTTTTTACCGACAATGGCCAGTTGGTGCCGCTGAGAGATCAGGCACGAGAAGCGCCGTTGCTTCGAGAAGCGGACAGCTGTGATTTATGAAAAAATTTGTGCGGAGGAGCCAGCGAGTCGTCCTGGCATTTACACGTTATTACCGTGAACTTAAAGCACACGGTATTATTTTATTGTACTTGTGATGTTCCATGAAGGGGGAAAAAAACAGAACTTTTAAATTAGTTTAAATTTTAAATATTTCTGGAGAAAGTGTACAATGGCTGCAAATCTATGCAAATTAGATCCCGTGTGTACTCAGATCTTAAGACTGATTTATTGAGTGAACTGTGACATTGGTTTGGTCATATTCTCCATAATTACTGTGTCACCCCCTTCCCTGACAGTCGAAGCGAGGTGCAACTAGTAAAATATTTCCACAACACACCAAGTGCCAAGTGAAGCTTCTGACCCTCAGGTGCATGTCTCCCCCAAAAGATGCATAGATTTGGGTGGGGTCCCAAATTACAACCATGATTAAAACAGACCCATTGCTTAAATTTGAGTCTTCCTTCATGAAGTATTGGCACAAAACATCCTGCCCTGAGACAACTTTAGCGTTGAGCCAGGAGACCCAGTGTTGTGGGGATTAGGTTCTTTATTCAGAATGAGATTGCATGACCTGGGGTAGGTCATTAATAACAACTGTCATCACATCTGCACTTACCAATGCAAAGGCGATGGGAGAAAGACTCAGGATTAATGGCCAGTTTAGCATAACTCCACCCTGTCTAGCTAACAACTAAGCCAACTTTTATTCTTTTTCTTTATTTATATCATCAGCAGCACAAATGTGATCATGAAAAAGCCATTTAATTGAAATCCTTTCGAAAATATACGGCTTACTTTTCTAGCGGTCACTGCAAGCACTTGTCACACTCATATAACGCATATATTGTTGCGCAATATATTTCCAGGTATTCAAACACATTTTTGTTTTAAAGAATTCACACAATGAATCACATAGAAATTAACGGGGATCAAACACCGCCCATCGTAGCGAAATGGTACATTATCTTCGAAGGCGAAAAAGATAATTACGAAATGCAAACGCAAACATGTTCAGAGGCCGCATATGTTTGGACTGTAGATAATTTCATTTGAGGTCATGTTTTTATTTAGGCTGTGATCACAGAAAACGTGTCTGAGCAGTCAGAATGACGCAACCCATGAATGCGAGGGTAACCTCGGCTGTGTTGTCTTGTGAGGACGATGCTTTTTCAAGGTCAGTCTCAGGCATGTACCCAGGTGTGCCTCGTGCTACTTAGCCCGTTCCATTGGCAGGGAGCCTCAGGTGAGCTGAAACCCAGGCTACCTTCTCCCCCCCCCCTTGCTGGGTCTCACACGTGTTCCCTCTTGCCGTGTCACTCAGGTGTTGGGTGGCGTGATGACAGCGATGTTCTGTAGACAGCCGTTCATCGGGGGGCGGGGGGGTGCGGCATAGACTGTCTGTCAGCTTGCCAGCGGCTACTAATTGATCCTGAGTGGGAAAACAGACTGTTAGTCAAAACACTGGCCCAGTCCGCAAGACTCAATCACCTCGGATCAAACGGTCTGAACTCAGCTCGAGCTACTTCCATGCTAGCAGAGGTTTTGTACCGAGGCTGCGCGTTGATAATGCGCTGGCATGCCCGCGTGCAATGGCAGTCCTAGGATCCCATAAACGTTGTTCTACTGAGGAGTGATTTAGAGACGGACCATTGTTCGAGCAGAACTGAATAGACATGGAAAGATGGAAAGTCACTGCTTTGCTAAATTCAGGGATATGATCAAGTTATGCTGTCTGGGGTATTTGTCACTGATCCCTGAATCAAGGAGGTTTCTCAAGGCTTAAAATTTCCATGAAATAGTTAAGAACAGTGTGCATGTGCTCAAGTGTTTATACATCTGAATGCGATGATATTTCCAGGCTTTTCTATTTCTGTCTCCTTGAACTCATCTTGGAGTCTTGGAGCAGAGTTTAGGTCGTTGTTTTCTGCATCACCTTGACGCTGGCTATGGCTGGATACCGCTCCAATCTTGTCCCAGGAATGCTTAAGTAACCTGGAAGGGCGTCCATCTCACACGCAACCACTTGATGAGGTCAAGGTGGAAGGCAAGTTATGGAGGCCTTACTTTTCATATACGGTCATTTGCATCCATAGCTGATTACAAGATGTGCTGCTTCTCTGCCTTACTTCAAGCTCATTTGAACCAGGAACCCTTGAAATAGAGGGGAGTGAGGCTTATTACAGGACTGTTTGAGGTGACGAATCCAGACAAATTAAAGACAAAACTCCCCCAGGCGTATTAGAAATATCTACTTAAGGACAGTCGTTCTTGCCGCCAAAAGACACAAAATTTTTCGTGGCAGAGTAATGCTATTGGATTTGGATGATGGCACAGTCGTTACTTATCATTTAACGAGAAACAGGTTTGTTGCTCAAGGCTAAATCAGAAAGGCCGACCTTCCAGTCCACATCCTGATGACTAAAAGACTTTTCATGTATGATGTCGTCTTCCAATGACCATCTTGATGAGTTATGTCGTGATGACATGACGCCCCTGAAGCTGTCGTTTGGGCTAGTAATCAATCTGTTAACAGAGGCCGATTGCAGTCTGCGGAAAAATCGTGGAGCGCCCCCATCTGCATTGTCGGCATTTTGTCGGCTCTTGGATGTATAGCTACAGACCGGGCCTCAGCTCAGGCACTGAGAAAGACACCCCTCTTACCAAGTGACAACCGGTTGTGGGTGGACACAGGGCAGCAAAACCAAACGAATCCAAGCAAACATCAGGCCCTGGAAACCCGGGATCTATACAAAAATAAACAAGCATAAGATATGGGAGTGGGGTTGCAGCCACTTCATCCGGCATGTGCGAACATAAGTGAGCCCTGGGGGCAGAGTGCGTTCCGGAACACTCCCGAAAACTTCAAGGGCCTCGTCACACAGAAAACCGCTCCACAATTTGCTCCTTGGATGCTCGTTCCAACCAGCATTCCCAAAATCCTAATCAGCTCACAGCTCTGTCCCAGTCTGCCTACATGTTAATGTTTCCACAAAATTGCATGGGAAAGCAGATGGATTAATGGATGCTTGGGTCATTATGGCCGCTCCACTGTCTGTGTTGAAACTGCACTTTCAGCCACATCTAGAAGGCCCCTTTCTCTCCCGGAACTCGCCAGCGATCATCTCTGTCGAGAAAGCTCCTTTCGTCTTTCCTTTCGACATTAAATTCCATGACAACCGCTTAACGGACACAAGGGCCAAATCCAAAATAAAGGGCGGACACCCTATCCGCCCCATCCCTCAATGCCGTGTCGTAAACAGCTTGCCCCCAGACGAATGTTAATGAAAGCCGTTTTGGAAACGGCAAGAAGTGACAGGCAACGTGGGGATCAAAGCCGATGCGCTGATGATAAGCCTGGTGTGCCCGGAGATCGCTCCGTAGACGGAAAGTTTAATTACACTGCAGTCTAAACTTAACCTTCTCTTTATGAACCAGGACAACAACAGGAAAATACAGTCTATAAATAATCTCTCATCTGCCATGGAGGGGCAGGCGGGGGGGGGGGGGAATAAATCCCAATGCTTTAGTTGCGGTTACATCGCCCACATTGGACTTTCCGTAAATACTCCGCACAACCACCGATCCACATTATTTATGTTGACTGACACAGTACCGCCCACATTAACGTCCAAGGTACGAGCTGGGACGCGTTGCCGAAATAATCGCAAGTCCCTGTTGCCAGGTCGAGCGTCGCTGTAAGTGGAAGCTCTCATCCGGGAGGTTCATGCAACTGCTAGCTCTCCACCGAGATGTCCCGCGCCTCCTCCGAGACACATCTAGCTGCGCGTCTGCGCTTCTCCTCCAGCCCTGACGAAATTATGAAGTTGCTTGCCAATTGTCAGCAAAGTGCACGGCGTCATGGAATGCGAAAACACAACGCAATGCTAAAAATGCTGCGCCGACGATTGTTAGGCTATTTTTTTATTTTTTTTCGGCCGATTGTCGTGTCAACAGAACATTGAACACATCATCAGACCTTGGCATTAATCTGCAGCTGGAACAGGCCCTTGACACCCCCGGTCTTGGTTCCGGCCCCCAGGCGTCACCACGCTACTGACACGATGCTAGCTGGACCTCATGCTCGTCGCTGTATCTCTAAGGAGCAGGTGGACTCCTGTGGAGCGGGAAGCTGTTTCCATTACAGCTGCGTCCCTTTGGTTCTGACGAGCGCGGCAGTCCTGGACTGCCAGGGAATGCTCCGTGTTTGGCTTTTGTTTACAGCGTTGCGGTCAGTTCCATGTGTTCCACGGTTGTTTTAGCAAAATCCGTAAATGCTGAAGAATGACTGTTACCCATTTCGAGTCAAACATAATAATACAAAGTGTTCTCTTTCTTCTCTTACCCCTGTTCCAGTTCTGAATGATCTGGATGTGCAACACTGGTCTTCAGCAAAATGACAAGCCAGGTGGTAAACAGTTACTGGGTAGATAATAAAATGTATAAGATAAATGGGCAAGGCTGCACTTTAAGGGTTATTTGAAATTGATACTTTGGGCCAAAATGACCATGACAATAATATCTGATGCTTCAAAGAGGAACTCTGGACTCTATTGGAAAAAAATTGTGTTAATATATATACATAATACACACACATTCGCAAAAATGAAGAGACCACAGCAACATTTTTAACTTCACTTACTTCTGAGTTCATGCGACTGTGTCTGTGTAAAATATACATGTTTTGCAAACTGCAGCTTGGGTCTTCTCTGTTTCTCATTCCTTGTTTTAAGGGACTTCAGTCCTGCTTCTAGAAGCCTGATACGAACTATCCTAGCAGTGCACTTCATACCAATTAATGTTTCCTATTCCTTTTGAAAGTTACTTGAGGTCATCATCCAATTTTTGAGGCACTGCCAGATAAGTTAGCATTAGAAAGTTGCTTCTGCCCTCTACCTGACTGGTTTTGGTCATTGTCAGTGCTTCACTGCTTCACCTTGTTCTTGTGCTGCTGTCTTAGAAACTCTGAACCTGGAAGCAGCCTGCCTCACAGTGTAACCTCCTCCCAGTAGAATCAGGATTAAATAAGGACTGAAGAATGCAGATTCTTAAAAAATATGCAGTGGTATCTTAATTTTTTCCGAGCTGTATTTGTCAAGAAATAAAAATCAGCAATATTCCCATAAACACACAAGTGCTTTGAATGTTTGACACAACAATTTGTAATATTATCTTCAATATAAGCAATACTGGCGACATCTGCCAGTCGCAGCTCAAGCCACAGTCTTCCAGGATGCAACAAACATGTAGAGGAAATAAAATCTGATGAATTACTGCATACAGGTGTTAATTGCTTATCCAGTACAGACTCAAAGGTGGTCTAGGGCACAATGCAGGGGACACCCTAGATGGGATGCCAGTCCGTCACAGGGTACAAGGCAGGGGACACCCTGGATGGGATGCCAGTCTATCACAGGGCACAAGGCAGGGGACACCCTAAGGGTATGCCAGTCCATCACAGGGCACAATGCAGAGGACACCCTTGATGGGATGCCAGTCCATCACAGGGCACAAGGCAGGGGACACCCTAAGGGTATGCCAGTCCATCACAGGGCACAAGGCAGGGGACACCCTAATGGGATGCCAGTCCATCACAGGGCACAATGCAGAGGGCACCCTAGATGGGATGCCAGTCCATCACAGGGTACAAGGCAGGGGACACCCTAGATGGGATGTCAGTCCATCACAGGGCGCAATGCAGGGGACACTCTAGATGGGATGCCAGTCCATCACAGGGTACAATGCAGAAGATACCCTAGATGGGATGTCAGTCCATCATAGGGTACAATGCAGGAGACACCCTACATGGGATGCCTGTCCATCACAGGGTACAAGGCAGGGGACACCCTAATGGGATGCCAGTCCATCATAGGGCGCAATGCAGGGGACACCCTAGATGGGATGTCAGTCCATCATAGGGTACAATGCAGGAGACACCCTAGATGGGATGCCAGTCCATCACAGGGTACAAGGCAGGGGACACCCTAATGGGATGCCAGTCCATCATAGGGCACACAGTCAGGCAGCCACAATCACATGCTGCCCCCAGAAAAACAAGAAGAAAGTTCTTGAAATACATGGAGAATATGCAAATTCAGGACTACAGTTGTCTGTAAACAGCCTAAACTGAATTGGATCAAATTGGACTATTTAATAGTCTTTGTCTTAAGCACTATTAACATTGTAATCTGTTTGGTCATTTTTATCCATAAACTATTAGGTCAAAATGAGACAAAACTAGACCACCTTGTGGTCTCACATATGCTTCAGTATATTTTTACACATCTACCACTCCAACCCTAATAAGCAGATAGAAGGTGACATCCATCCGCTGGTTCTCAAAAGCGTTCATCCAACACACGGTCCCAGGAAAGCTGGAGCCCATGCTAGGAAGCACTGAGCATTAGGCAGGGAACACCCTGGATGGGATGCCAGTCCATTGCACAGCACACAATCAATCACATTTTGGCTGGGTCACACAAAAATGAGATAACAGGCACCCTGAGCCAGGTAACCAACTGCTGAGAATGCTAGGTTCTCTGCCTATGAGTCTTCATGGTAGAAGACAAGGGCACTCAGTGTCGACAGGCCTTGGACTGCTGACTAGGAAGGGTTTCTAAGACGAACTGCAGAAGGATCAGGTGTCTAGGGAAGGGAAGGACATAACACAGGAACATAGTAACTCATCAATTTAGCCAAAGCAAACTAACCAAATGAGTTAAGTAAATTCAAGCAACTAAAAAAGCCACATCAGATAAGGTTAGTATAAGCAGGGATCACAGCCTGATCCTAAAACCAAAACAGGACTGAACGGCAAGCTCCACTGGATGACTGTTTATATAGCTACTAGAGCTTGTTAACTGCTGGTGCTTCCTGTTGTCATAGTGTTTTGTTCCCTCCTGGAACGTCCAAACCTGGAAGTGGGTTCCTCCTGGCTTGGAACATAATGTAACACGTGTGTCATGGCTAATTTAGGGACGTAAATTCACCCAAGCCGCATGTCTTTGGACCTTAGGAGGAAACTGACGTACCTGCAAGCATGGGTATGGCATGCAATCTCCACACACTCAGAACGGAAAGCCCAGCTACCACCCGCTGAGTCACGCCTCTCTGATGTCATTGCTAGGAATTCCGCCGGTCAGAGTGTAACAAGGCTCATTTGGTCCTGATGAGGCAGTTACAGTGATGCAATGAGGGAAAGGGGGTGGATTCCGGCTCGCAGGGGACATGGGGGCCGGGGACAGTACTGTGGCTGCTAGCTGCTTCGGCACCATGTGTTCGCTGTATTAAAGCTTATGTTTGTTCACTTTCATCCCCTTAACAGCAAGGTCACGCCTTTGAAGAAATAATCATAAAAACGATTCTTCAGAGAAGGGGTTAGTTATGATTATAACAGATATATTTCCATCAAGATTTAAGATTGCGTTTTTCATAAGCTGGAATAAATGTTGGCGCACTTAATGTCGCAGAGATCATAAAAAAGTAATTGAAGACACCGTAAGTTATGATGAGCTCTGAAACGTTGGAGTTGGAGAACATGCTTAGAGAACAGCGTTCTTCTCCCAGATGGCAGGAGGTGGTTTTCCAAGGGTTCCAGCACTGGCCAGTGCATACAAGGTGCTGGACAAGCACTGGCCCCCCAGGAGGACTCGCTGGTCTTCAGAGCCACCAGACAGCCTGAATGCTGCCTGAGCACGTTACCCAAGCAGACAGGGGATACTGTTGTCAACAGATTACTCAGCTGCCTCACGGAGCACCTGGTCACATGGGACACCATTTATTTTAGGCAAAAGGCCATAATTACAAACCAAAATATTGTCCTTCAGTTTGCGAGATATTCAGCTGAAATTCACAGAGCTCCAGTTGCTCAACCATCACCCCTAGTGAAGTCTGAACCATGATTAAGATAATACCCATAGCTATGATTCCCAGGGCTTCATGATGATAAATGGTTATTTTCAGCATTGATTAAAGGTTTTCAAGCACCCAAAGGATCCACATAGCCCTGCTGATTTAGCCCCTCTGTTGGCTAAGTTGGCTAATCTTAAAACGTGAGTTTAATTGCATCACAAAGAGGCTCAGTGATCTGGATTTGAACATCCCTGGGTCCAGATGAGGACCAGAGTATGCCAGTTGGTGGCCAATGTGCTGGATGATAAGTCGACCAGGGTTACCCCTGGTCAGTCTGTCACACAGCATATCCATCCAGTGTATGTAACTTGAAGGTGGCTGAAGAAACACCCTCTTAAAACCAAATGCTGAAACAGTTTCAGAGGCTGAATGCTTGGAAATATTCTGATAATCTTGCCACCTTGACTGACTGACAGACAGACAGACAGACAGACAGACAGACAGACTGACTGACTATATTAATCCCTGGGAGGAAGTTTATGCAGGTTAACATATGTCAGCTTTTCCTTCCCAAGTTGTGGTCTTGCACAGTTTTGCACAGAAGCCACGAGCTGCGTTTGCAGTACAGGCATGGTGACCTATCCGGTGGCAGAGTAGGCCTGGATCAGAGCCATTGGAGTGCAAAGTAGTGGGAGCAGAGGGCGTGTGGAATTAAATTTGGGTGCAGCCTGGGCTTGCCGCGGTCCAACAAACACCAGTCATGAAGGCGCGAGTGAGAAGCCAGCCAAAGGTGGCCATGCCGATGAGTTTTAAACCACATTAGAGAGCGATGTTCTCTGTGTTAACGACCTTCTCAGGCACTAATGTATTTTCATGCTTGGGGTTACCACAATAATGCAGTTTCCGTGGTGGCTTTTTGTCTTTCGCTGAGGAATGTGAGGGACGTGGTGGCACCCACACGTCTCGGCAGCTGAGAGACAAATCACACTGCGTTTGACCTTGCTAATCCAGGCAGCGGGGCTGAGGCGGCCAAGAACTGGTGTACCCCCTCTTTGAAGCTCACGGCCATGCGCAAATGCATAAATAATCAAGATAAGTAAGTGGTTTAGCATGCTGATGGGTCCAGAAGTTGAATATGTAACCCTGGGGTTCTGGGTAGACCTGGATACAATGTAGTTCTAGTTGAGTCCATCTCATAGCCTCAGCGATACTCCACGTTATTACTGTACCCGGCGAACTCCTCAAATTTATCCTATGCCTCCCTTGATGAGCCACGGCCCACTGAGGGAAAGGGAGGGGTCCATGCACTGTAGAATCAGAACCACTGAGCCAGATAAACGTCTGCAAGAAAAAAGGATCACTTGTGGTTCTGTACCGCTCCAGTGTAAATCAGACGCATGAAGCTTCTTAAGCGGAATCACAGAGTTGGTTACAGGAGTAGCTTCCTTTTTGATGAATTTATTGAGTAACAGTCTGTGGAACAAACTCTTTTTCTGTGTGATGCGATCCCCCAAGAATCATGTGGACTTTTGGAAAAGGCATTTTTCACCATCCCAGAGTGATGACCTGCCTGCAAGCTTCTGGTACAGCTTCTTAGGTTGCTTCTGCTCTTCGTCTTGCTACCACCTCAGTGACCTTCGGGGCTGATTTATGACACCTGTGCCAAGTCCAGCCATAGAGTCATATCTCTACTGCCTCCTTCTCTCCGGGGGCAGGGGCGGGGGGACCAGCTGTCTGGAGTGAGCTTCCAAGTGACCTTGGTCAGCCTCCGAGGGAGGTAGAAGGCACCCAGCCTTTCAGAGACCTTCAGCACTACCTCATCCCAGAGACCCTGTGCCCTCTCTGTAAATCCCTCCCATAGCCCCCCCTTCAAAACACCCGCTCCAAAAACCATAGCGCCCTGTGGGACCTCTGCGGTTTCGAAAGGCTACCATAAATCGAGCCACCGGTGTCAGGGCCATGTTGAAGGAAACGGTATTTAAGGACCGATGCTTTACAAAGTGCGCATGATTAATTGACGTGAAGCAGCATTAAAAATGAGCTCAATCATCGCTTCAACAGGCAGAAACGTGTTTCTTTTGGATCGCCGAGCTCAGTTAGCAGTGCAAACAACCCGTCTCCCAGTGGCAACGGTACACATCACCGCAAATGGGAAGTCTCACTGCAATACTTTGTGGCAGAGGTCTGTAGACCCCTCACCCCCTCCCCCCCAGGTCTGCAGAATCAGCTTCTGCCAGAAAACTGGCACACATCACAATAAATATTAAGTGCACCCTACCTTTGAATACCTTAAGCAATGGGAATGTGACAGTTTAGAAATTCGATATGGGGTCAGCAGGTTGGATCCTGAGAAAGTTGCTGTCATTATTTCTTGAGGCATGAAATCTGACCAGGATTACATTAGCTACAAGATGTAGTGAATATAGAAGTGTTCTTCAGGCAAATTGGAGTAGCACCATAGCTCAGTGGGTCACATTATTGTCTCACACTTCCAGTGTTGAGGGCTTGAATACAACTACTGCTCTGTGCATTCCTGAGTTTGCAGCATTTTCTTCTGCAATCCAAACACATGAAATTAGGCTAATCGCTGGATCTAAATTGCCTATAGTGTGTGAGTATATGTCCTGCAATTGGCTGGTATGCTTCTTGAGATAAGCTCTAGTCTCCCGTTACGGTTACCCTGACCTGATTAAGAGAAATAGACGGCTAAGCAAATTTTAAAAGGAAGCAATTTCCAACACAAGGTGACAGCTTGATCTTAGCCCTTTGTTGGCGCGTTTGTTTATCGCTAAGCCTATTTTCAGGCAGTCGCGATGCATCCTGGGTTGGGAGAGACACGGTGCGGGGTGAAGTGGTAAAAAACGGACGAGACACGACATTAATCCTCGCCGATGAAACACTATGGTTGTCTAGAGAGGAAAACACAGCATAGTCACTTAACAGGAAACATCCTTCTGCATGGGAAAACAGGAGTTCAAAGCTGTCACTGCCTGGGATCTTGCCGTAATCACTCAGCAGATATAGCGGATGATAGCCATTAGCTGTCCGCCCGCTGGAGGCCTCTCATTTGGAGTAACGTGAGGGCGTGATATAAGGGATCCGGTGACAATTTTTTTTTTATCCACAATGGCAAGAGCAAGCATGTCAGGGGTGCGGAAAACACGTCACGTGGGGTCAAGAAAGATGGTCGACGGAACTGCATGTTTTTAACATGCTCATTTAACTGACTGTCTGACTATGGCTTTATTTTATGAAAGCTGAGGCCCCTGAGCTATTTCAGCTATTTCTTATATCATGGTGTAGTTGTCAACCTGGGGGGAGGGTAAAAGTTGTCAACCGTGGGGGTGGCGATGGTAGAAGTTGTCAAATGGGGGGGGGGGTTTAGGATCAATTTCTGGCACCGCATTGTGTGTGGAGTTTGCAGGTTGTCCTTGCGTTTCTGTGGGTGCCCTGTGTTTCCTGGGACAAGCTCCAGGCCCACCACAACCCTGCGCTGGATTAGCAGTTAGGAAAATGGAGGCACTCTGTGTGTAAAGTCATGATTTTGTGGCCGGTCCATGCTTTATGTTCCAGGCTTCAATGCTGAATGTTTCCAGAAGATTCCATGGAACACGGGCAGCAATGAGTGGCAGGGCTCGTTATGGCGGTACATCAGGCCGGCCTACACCTCCCTGCCCGTGGTTCGCCGAAAACCCCGCATTCGTAGATGACCTAAATCCCCGGGGAGTTCAGCTATGCAGACGTGAAAGTTACGCTGTTATCGTAACGGCTTACGGGCTTTTTTTTTTCCCTCAAAAGCGCGAGAGATGTGTTTATGTTTGAGTTGGACTCAGTTGTCACAGTAACATGCGCCGGTGTCAAATTGATCCCAGCCCTGTGCTACGACCTTTTGAAATAACAATAATGTAAATGTCACACAGGGCTCTCCAAGTCCGCGCTGTGAGACTGATGACGTAGCTTTTATGGGCACGTTTGGATTTTGACAAGTGCTTTACCGCATATAATGTCACTTATTAAAAAAGTCTTGTGTCCTACAGTCCAGACAAAGGTCTGTGAGGGATATATGCTTGCACAGACCTGTGCCTGGATATCTTTTAAATAATTTATAAATCTATAAAACTTTATTAATAAAATACCAAATTATATCTGTGTTTTTTTCTATAAACAAAAGGTTATAGGTGAATTTTCAAAAGCAAACAAGTGGACATAACTTTATGGCCCCCCACTCTGTACACCCCACACTTAATGCCCCCCCCCCCCCCCTGCCTCCCACCCATTCAGATGTGTGTTCAGGTATCCATTCGTTCAGGTACCTTTGAAGCTGCTTGTCAGAGCTGGAGAACGAGGTTGAGCTGCCTAATAATGTTAAGCCATAATACTGCAGTGATGACAGGCTACAGAAGGGACAACGACAAACAGCCATCTTAGATGTGGATGTCGTGATCTGCGACTGATGGGGAATATTAGGGAGCCAGGGTCATGCTCGAAGTCGTCCATGTGGGCAACGAATGACAAAGTAAAAAAAAATGCGAAGGGGGGGAAGGGTGGGGGGCACACACTGGGGTGTTGATGAGAAATGCCGTTACATTGTATTTTCCACCCAGCAGCTGGGGCCAAGAAAAATATCACATCAGCAGAGCCACTTCAAAGGTGGGGAAGCCGCTCTCTCCCTGCTCCTGTGCACACCCCTCCTGCCAAAGTACACAGCGCAGCCACGACAGCCCGCCAGCTGCTCGTAGCGTTCGCCCCTCCCATCCACCCCGTCACCCCCCCCGTCCCCCATTGTTGCCCCCCCCGTCCACCCTAAGCTCCACAGCCCTCGCAGCATTTGCATAAGAACTTTCCACTTGAGTTAATACTTTAGAGTCCCTCTGCCTTTTCCCCATTTTTACAAGGCCCTTTAAAGTTTCCAGACAGAATTATTCAGAAGAAAAGAGAGGGGGGAGTGGCAAGAAAAAGGAGTAAGGTGGCAAGGGTCTCGTAAGGGGGGGTTGATGTCAGGGCCAAGGAATGAGGGTGGGCTCTGGCACCCGGACCCGCCGCTCTGGCAGGCAGAGTCGAGCCGCCACTGGGGGGGGCGCTCTTTCCCGAAGCCAGCGTGCCGCTCGTGCTGGATCCCGGATCCACAGGCCATCGCGCCCTCCGTAAAAAAGCCACGCTGCTCGTTACCGGGCTTCCATGATGGTTTTCCCACAGTTTCCCGCCGAGCCTTTAATGTCTGACCACGCTCCCCTGGCTGCTCGCGTGGTTTGCTTATTATTTTATGTCATACCGCGGTTCACCAACGAGTCGCAATACTCGTTTCAACACTTTAACCAAAGGCATTACTAACGGAGATTTTAAGGACTTTTTTAAGGCTTAACATCACCAGATCAATGGCACGGCGTCAACTGGAGGTGCCTCTGGCATCCTGTCCTTGGACGGAGCTGAAAGGGCTGGAATTCTGGGACCGGGGATCTGCATTGTCAAGCTTTTGCAAGGCTGGTCCTCTCATCCAGTCTTGTTGATCCAGCTCTCGCTACACCCAGGGTTACGTAAAACCTGGCAGGTCAGTGGAACATCAGGACTATGGTGCTCCTGCTATTGAAGTGAGGAGGGAAACGCCATGAAACCTGCACAGCAGCCACCAGCAGGGCCAAAATCAAGGTTCCCGCATGCCTGTCCTGTTGATGGCCTCTCCGTCTATACCAGCGTTATAATGAGAAGCAGACCTAAATAATACAGGATTCCTGCACATGATTAATGATTCAAATTTCCAATCCTATGTTCCCACCCCCTCCTTCTGGCATGTTATGCCGGTGTTGCCATGGCCAATTAGAATGATTACTTTCTGCTGGAATCAAAGGACGTCTAGAAGAAGGGAGGTGGATCGCTCTCCGGACTCGAATGCTTGGCGCGCTCGGAGCCCGAAGCCTCGCATTAGTTCTCGCCGCGCGTAATCGGAAGGGACGCAGGGAAAATGTCAGCCATTCAGATCATGCCTGAATGTCGGCTTCCATAAACGTTTACAAGGACAAAAGCTGCGACTAACGAGTTTCCAAGTTGTTTTGCGATCTGGTCCGACGGCGAAAGTCTGGCAGCTGAAAACATGATAATGATGGATGATAATGAATGGCAGTGGAAATCAGAAGACGTCAAGTTGTAAAACATGACTACGGCTAAGTGAGCTGAAGTAAGCTGTAGCCTCTGTACTTGATATCTAAGAGGCTGGTCCTGCAAGATGTCATGGGAAGGCAGCGTTACACTTTGTGGGGGTGCTGAAGTGATGAAATGATGGCTGTTTTTCCTAGCATACCCCTTGAAATGTTGGCGCACATTCTGGATGATCATGACAGATCCTCAGAACCACCACTGAAAATCCTGATCTCGTTAGCTCTGGAGGTAGCACAGGCAGAGGCTGAAGGGGATGTCGCTGTGCCGAAGTCCTCGCGTTCTGGTGCCGTGTCACCTGCGGTTGTGTCTGGGTGCCAAGGAAAATCCTCCCTCCCCTGATCAGCCTTGGACTCTGCCTGCAAACATTTTTAGGCCTGCAACCCAACATTCTTGTACTCTCCCCGGGTCATGGACGAACGCAAGGTCCCGTTCCAAGGATTTTTCCGTAAAATAATCCCACCTTTCAAGTTTGCACTGTGTCCAACATGGCCACATTTTCTCTCACTCTTACTGCCTTGTTTGAAAAATTACCGAAAGGTTAGGACAAACAATCTCTTCTGTTATTACTAGCCTACAATCCAAGCCCACACCTGGAGCAATATAATGGTCACATTTCTGGGAAAAACAAAACTATCCATGTAGCATCACATTAAACAACAGATATTTTGTCCACACATTTTTTGCATAGTACTAATCTGTTAGGATAAATGACTTCTCCAGTTTCCCAAGCAACACATATCATAGCAAAAAACCACAGAGAAGACTAGCCAACAGGATCACGGCCCAAAAGCCCCAAGGCTAAGGGTGTGCTTCGTCTCCATCAAGAAGATTGTTATTTTGGAAATAAGAAAAGCTCCTATGTGCATTGTGGGGAAGCTCTAGTAACTGTACCGTCATTAACCGATAAATCATCTCTGCTTGTTTGCCTTCGACACTTGCCTCGGATCTGCAACACTTCAAACTGAGCATGGTGGCCTGTGAGTGAAATAAAAGGAGAGACATGTAGAGATGTGAGGAGTTGCATCTCGTGGTGGCAGGTGATCCATGTGAGCACACCTCAGATGAGACGTTCGATGATGGGGTGCCAGCCAAAGTAGCATCCAGTCATTTTATGTGTTGTTATGACTGCCAGGTAAGCTTCGAAAGGATTATGTAATGCATATCAGACCATCCATCCATCCATCCATCCAGTGAGCGGGGCTGTCCATAGATCAAGCCACCCCTGTTGCAGCCTGTTTCAGGCCCTCAGCTTGTCTTCAAACGAAAGCCCATGGGGAGAGGGAGGGGAGAAACAGGAACTGCTAGCCGGCTGGCTAAGGAACCAAGCGCCCTGCCTTGTCTTGGAGCGATTCCTTGTTTTTTCATCGGTCATTGGCAAAGTGCACAGTGATCGCTCCGATAAACGCTGATAAACCGAGAAACGATGGGAATCACCCTGACGTCTGTTAAACGAGGCGGACAGCGGCACAGACAGGGAAGAGCTGCCATGATGTAGCCTGAACGCCCAAGGAAGGCGTGTGAAATTGAGTGAAAATGTTCGTAAATTGAAATGACAGAGCAGAATATTCATCAAAACAAGTGTTTTGGGGGTTGGGGCAGGGGAGAGTGGAGCATCACAGGCACAGTCATAGTCATTTTCAGTTTTATCTATTGATAAAATTAATTACTTTAAATTAGTCTGTATATCCTCTGTTCTAAGAGCATTTTATCAATGACAATTTTCTGTGACAATATGAAAGTACTCTGAGTGTTCTGCTCAACGTTCCTGCCCAAGGACCACAGACATTAAATAGCATGACAGCTAACAGCAGACCTATGTGTTATCCATGTTAAATAAACAAAATTAAGCAGATATATTGCTCCGAACAGGCCACTGTCTGCTGTCTGGCTTTGTGGCCTGACTGCTTGTTTGTAGGAGAAAGAGCTGCCCTCATTTGGACCCGCCCAGGACCAGATGCTTCACCGGAGAGTAAGTTTACAGCTTGGCTACCTTGGTGGTCTTCAGCTACCTCAGATGTACCAATGACTAGACAGGCCCCATGTGAGTGCATCTGGACCAACGGGAGAAGCATTAGCCTACCTTCGGGTTAGCCATGGAGTGCTAGCTCGTGTTTTGTGACCGTCAGACCCCTCACCTTTTGATCTGCTAAAGCACACAGACAGAAAACTGGCCCTCCAGCAGATGAGTGATTATGGCAGCCTTCGGTAGGGTGGGGAGGGGGGGGAGCAACAATCAAACAAAATCGTTCGCTTGGTGGT
Organism: Brienomyrus brachyistius; assembly: GCF_023856365.1. Lineage (NCBI taxonomy): Eukaryota > Metazoa > Chordata > Actinopteri > Osteoglossiformes > Mormyridae > Brienomyrus > Brienomyrus brachyistius. The sequence goes on from NC_064542.1 coordinate 14,699,898, forward strand.
TTCATTTTTCCACAACTGTTGTTTGACATTTGTAATCAGCTGAAATTCATCACGGGTTGAATATGATACCCGGGGGGATTTTGACGATAACCTCCTGGTAGATATCATTTTTTTATGCGACCGCAGGAAATGGGAGGTAACATATGACGCTAACATGCTGTCACCGCTGTCCCTGGTGTTGTAAAAAACCACCAAGGATGAACTTGGTAAGAAAACTGTCTAGACTGCTTTCTGGAATCCCTATATACTCAGCCAAGTGTGGCTAGAACAGAGCAACATTTTTTTCAGTATCTATAATATACAGTATAAGCATTTATAAAAGATGCAAAATCGTGTTTGGAAATTTGGAAAAATATGCAGTTTACAAAAAACTGATATTTTACTTTTGCAAATTTACAGTGACCGTTAATAAGCCATTTACTGTAATGAAATTCTCTGATAACGGCCATTATTTAAACACCTCAATGTCCATACTGCTCAGTGTAGACTCACATCATTATTAACACTATGCTTATTGTCAACACAGTTCATTTATTACAAGGGGATCTCAAAGGCTGTGAGCTTTAAAAATTCTTGATCGTAACTTCAGTAAAACAATTATTCTGTATGTTTATGCATGCAGTACTAAAAGCTAAGTGCACCTGCTTGAAACCATCTTTAAATGGTATGTCCTTGTCATTTAACAGGACTGGAAGCCTTATGTGCTTATGAGTCATAATATAAAATATGCAGAGAAGGTGAGTGGCTCAGACAGGAGGCGATGTCATGGTCTGGGGCTGCTTTGCTGTGGTCAAAGTTGGTGAGCCGGGACCCGTGGCACTCTCAACCAGAATGGGTATTACAGCATAGTTAAATGACATGCCTTTCCATCAGGACTCAGTAAGACAATTAACCAAGACGCAGCTCAATATCTGCTGAAGAAGGAAAATAAAGGATAATTCAAACTAACGGGCCCGGCCTGTCCAAGTCTCCAGACCTCAATCCCATATACGGGAAGAATTGGAGAGACTAATCGAACCATAGCAACCCGTAAGAACCCTACAGCTCAGGGAATTTCTGCAGAAGAGCTGGGATGCTGGGTGATTTCACAGTGATTTCCATTGTGGCTCATTTTGAAGTATTTACAAAAAATATATGATGTAAAACATTATGAAAAACCCTAGTTTCCAGCAAGTGCAGTCCAACTTTTGACTAATACTGTATATGTATGTGCATGTCTGCTCAACAGAGGCTCATAACACATGAAGCTCGACAGAAACCAAAGACGCATTCCTTAGCGGAGAGGGATGTTAGAACACAGTGACGGCTCCACTAGTCTGCTTCCAAGACATGTTTCACATCCACAGTGTTAAATTAGACAGATAGTTACTATGGATACATAGCTAGCTAGTTATATGATTGATAGATAGTCAGACAGACAGATGAGGACCAGAGTATGCCAGTTAGTGGCCAATGCGCTGGATGATGGGTCGACCAGGGCTACCCCTGGTCAGTCTGTCACACAGCATATCCATCCAGTGTATGTAACTTGAAGGTGGCTGAAGAAACACCTTCTTAAAACCAAATGCTGAAACAGTTCCAGAGGCTGAATGCTTGGAAAGATTCTAATAATCTTGTCAACATGACTGATAGATAGATAGATAGATAGATAGATAGATAGATAGATAGATAGATAGATAGATAGATAGATAGATAGATAGATAGATAGATAGATAGATAGATAGATAGATAGATAGATAGATAGATAGATAGATAGATAGATAGATAGATAGATAAATAGATAGATAGATATGTACACACATGGATACATATATAACTAGCTAGCTGAATGATAGATAGACAGATAGAGACAGACAGAGAGACTGACTGGCCATTAGGGATTTGTTTCACTTGGGTGAGGTCTGTACAGACCCGGCAGTTAACGGCGCGCTGTGATCAGGGCTCCTCGTACGTTAGGGGCATGTGTCAGGATGATGGTGCCCAAGCCGCGTCCCCACAGCATATGGTTTGGTGCTAATGTGGCAGCCCTCCAAAGGTGGGCAGGGCACGGCTGGTGTGCCACACCCAACAGACACTCGGCCTCACCTCCCATATCAGCAGGTCCATCCGAACTCATCGGCCTCGCCTCTTGTCTCTGGTGTCTGTGTCATACGCGTCTAAACATGTTAATAAGGCTTGATCAGTTTTGTAATGACATTCATATTCACTTTTCACATCCCTGCAGGGTGCCCCACCCTAACTAGAACCAGATGAGGTGCATCATGTCATAGTTGGAGGGGAACCAATCAAACATGACAGAAGTGGGTGGGTATTTCTATACTTCTGATAAAAAAGAAAGGAAAATAGGAAAACATTTCTAAGGGGACACTAGTAAAAAAAAAAGCATAATCCTTTTCCACAGCTGTTTTGCACATTGATGGGGCCGTCACTTCAGTGGTGGAGTCGCGCGCGGTGGAGGCCATATCCCGCGAAAGCTCATGCAGGGCCGCTGGCGTGTTCATGGAGAACATCAGCACTGAAGACAGCGGGCACCCGCCTTTGTCCAGGCGTCTCAGATAGGGACACTGGCTAGCTGTGTGAACTTTAACCTTCCACTCTCCATACTCCTGAAAGATGACGACTCTCTTGGAGCCCAGAAGTACAGAATTGGACCTGGACCCCAATACATTTCGTCTGAGTGCCTGGTACTAACCTTTGGATTTCTTTAAATGGTGGCTGGCTTGATGTCCAGTTCAATTCAGTTCAATTCAATTTATTTTCATATGGCACCTTACACAACAGAATCACCCCCCCGGCTCTTTACTCATCTGTCCTGTGATATAGTACAACATTATTAGGACACGAATAATGCAAAAACAGTGAAAGAAAGAGGACCAGATGACAACGGAGGAGAGGAACCAAAAACTCCTCAAAAATCTTTTGGTAAATGATGCTTCATTTGCCATTTGCAGAAGAACATGTATTGGAATTATTTAGTTTTCATATATCCCATCGTGCTCTCCTTTAAGGCATACAGACAGATATATACAATTGAGAATATAGCTTGGGGTCCGAGCACTGAATCATTTACCTGGCAGCCCTGTAGTATTTTGGGAGGTAAGGGTCTTACTCAAGGGCTGAACGGACATGCATGGACAGAATCAGAACCGGTGACCTTCCAATCAGTCACAGCGTCCACACCCACTGAGTCTCAAACCATCTGATAGCTGCTAACTTTAGTGTTGAGCTAGTGTTAAACAAGGTTGCACTTGAAATGACAGCGTGGAAGGTGGGATGAGCGCGTCACAAAGGACAAGAAGCTCCTCCCTTCGAGCCCAGATGGACCCTAGCAGGCATGACTGGCTCGAGCGGATCCATGTGCATTTTATATTTGCCATTTAATCTCAGTTCCTTTATGACTTTTTTCCATGGAGATCCTGAAGAGCAGAGCTCCACAGACATACAGAAACCTGAGCTGATCAACAAAGTGGAGGACGAACTAGTCTTGAGGGAGGACTTAGCTCAGAGCCGGGGCCTCTCTCATTCCCGCCTTGCTGTCACCAAACAGGATCCGTCCCCAATGCCTGGAAAAAGCAGCAGTCTTCTGAATGGCTCAGAAAACAGATCCAGGGTATAGAAATTCTGATTGGGTCAATGCCTAGATTGGCTCCATGGGGAATAAAGCAACCAATGGGAATTAGTTAATACAGTGACTGACAAGATTAACCCGCTCACCAAGTGGTGTAAAAGACCAAGGAAGACATAACTACAGTGGAAAGGAGGTATATTTAACATTTAACACAGGGGAGGATCTTCTGCCACATAAGCAGAATTGATATCGGGGCAAGACCTGGAAACAGAGAACCTAACAATTAGGTACGGGGTATATCTCAAAAATTTTAATTCAAGAAAAACACACACTGAATGCTTATTTCAGAGGTACTCATGCTGCCTACAGTCGTTTTAGGGTACAGTCAATGACCTGAGGGTAGTCTGGGTTATACGGTTTGGACGCACACATTTCACTGGCCTCATGGACTTCATCTGTCCCAGATTCCCATGCTTGCACTGTTTGGCGTGTGAGGAAGCTCATTCGGGTCACCGTGATTCATGCATTGGTGTCTCGTGTGACACTAAAACAGGCCATTAAAATTAAAACATGGCTGTAATATTTAATACCGTTTTTGATGTTTGCTGCCCGGCAAAAGGCTTAATGTTTCCTGCGGGCCTCGCCGAGCCAGATCGAGATGGCCAGCTGGGCGCCAGTGACCAGTGAGCACGTGCTGCCACCTGCTGGAGCTTGCTGGACCTAGGGTGGGGTGGTTGTGGTGGGGGGGGGTCACCTTTCAACTGGACGTGTGGATGGAACTGCAGAGGATGGGGAATGGACCGTAGGATCTTGAACAGTCCAACACCGACTTGATAAGGATTTTGTGGTAGAGGTTGCCTCGATGACGATGGAGTTCCGGCAGGGCGGGTGTCTACACCGCAACAGATGAGGCCTGGGGTCAAGGCGCCACTACACGGGACGCTGATGAGCCCCCCGTGGCTTTCAAAACCACCCCCCCCTCCTTCCCAGCACTCAGTACTGCTTGCTGCTCCCTCCGTGCGTCCTGTGATCTCGGCCCAACCAGTGATGAAGCCACTGTGAGCTGAAGGCCCGGCCCTCACTTGAATTTCACAGCCAGCCCTCAGCTGCTCTATTATAACTAGGGCTCCCCATAAATCTGTGTTTAAAAAAGGATGGGGGGGGGTGGGAATTCACGGGAAACAAAGCCCTCTGTCGCTTAATGTCTCCCATAGTGGTTTCTTATATTGGAAAAAAAGTAAAACTGTTAAAACTCATGGTAACGAATGGCTTTATTAGCTCCTGCCCAGTGACCCACCTGTTCCGGCACTTTCCAGTGATCGTATGAAGATGCCCCCCCCCCCGTCTCTCTCTCTTTCTCTAGTGTTACTACATTGTTTCCACTGCTTCTCACTTATCGTTACGAGTCTCACGGGTCGTGCAGATGGACTCTCAACTTCAGCCACTAAGTGACGGCCATTCAAAAATAAATTTGTATCTGAGTGCGATTGCAGCCACGTTCCTGGCCACCGGCTTTCAAGAGCAAACCGCCCCTCCCACATCCGCGGTTTGTTTTCAGAATTATGTATTTTAGCTAGATAGCACGAAGTGTATTCTGTGGATATATAATAGTCATATTTACAGCATTATGGGAAGCAGCATTTTCACTTTTTGCAGCTTGAAAATGTCCAACATAAAATGCTTAATTGAAATTAAACTGGTTAACTAAGACTGAGTTTAATTACAGTGAGAGTATAGATCACCACCGTGATTGGCTACACTTTCATGTCCTTGTGGATTTTCTTTTCTCTGTTAGTGAATCAATTTGCCTTGGCAGTGCTGGAAAGGAAATCGAAACTTATTAAATATATTAAGTAATAAATAATTTCACGGGTGGGTAAAACAAGTTCAGCTACCTTCATGTAAACCTCCCAAAGAAAACAGCTCAGAAACAGCGTTAGAAAAGCCCTCGTCTGGAAAGTTCTCCGCAGACAGCGGCGCAAGATCGAAAAACACAGAACCACGGCTAAACGTTAAAGCCCGAGTAGGACAGAGATCGAACCTGTTTCTTCGGCTGGCTTCGTTTATTGGGAAACCTCCAGGACGACTTACAGCTTCGCTCAGCAACACCCCATGGGAGGGCCTGAGGTGACATAACGACAGCGTTCACTGCAAACTCAAGAGATGGCGCCGAAGGAGGGGAGACGTGAAATCCAAACGGGGTCTTATGGGAAATGTGAACATATGAAAAGAGACACAGACCTCCCGTTAGACCTGGCTGGGTACTTCTTGGAATGACAAATCTTAGCAAGTATGCATTTGCTAATTGGCTAAAACCTTGACGCAGCTAGCCGCTGCACTGTACTGTTGACGTTTCGCGTTACATTTCTGTCTTCACAGTTTGCCGAAATTGCATCAAGATTACTTCCAGCGCCGATCACTTTAATTGCTGTTTGACAGAAGCCGCACTGCCGCAATAATTGAGGGAAATTGCCCTATTGTTTTGCCATGCTTTTCATGTTCCTGGGCTCAATTTGTTGCCTCGATTTGCCGGTTTCTATGGCCACGATTCATTAGAAACACTTTTCTTGTCAAAACGCTTTACTGGTCTATCAATGGGAGCCCGGCCCGCCCTCCGGATGAAGCAGGCGGCAGAACGGGACCGCTGGAGATGGAGGGTAGCGGTGGATAAATGTCAGAGTGAACGATCCCACCAACCCACCCTTCGCCATGGGACACGGGGGTGACCAGGATCGTGCCTGGGGGGGAGGTGTCCGTCTTCAGCTCTCTTTGTGCCCGCGATCCCCGTCCGGGCTCTCCTGGCAAAGCGGTTCTGCAGGACCCCGGAGCGTGGCAGTCCAAATTGCAGTCAGGCTTAAAAAATAGAGAGCCCGTGAGACCTATTCGCCGAAGCGGACGCGTTCACTCCGACTATGCGTCACGGGGCCTGCTTTGACACTTTCATGGTTCTCTCTCTCTACGCCACAGTTTTGACCTTTGGAGAATTTTCACAATTGTTCCCCTGCCTTTTTCCTCTCCCTCTACATTTTCCCTCCATTATGCGTTACTTTATTATTATTTTTTTTTTTATCCTGTTTTGTTTTGGTGTTTCTCACTCTCCATTTCTATGGCGACCCCGCAACTTCCTGGGGATCGTAAAAGCCTTGGGATTAAGGAGTGTGAACAGTGAGTTTTTAAGAAATAGATATGAAGACCTCCAGGAACATGTGACAAAATGTTGGACGGACTCGTCAGTTGTCGTACTGTAGGGCGTAACACCGGGACACTTTGTCTCTGGCTTATAAATATGACTTTTAGGGTGCCTGTATATAATTTTTCGGCTGTTAATATGGACACCATGGCATCATGGGCTGATGTAGTTCCTGACTTGGTAAGAGTGGCCGTCCAGCTCAGGTTAGACGAGGTCACGTCTGGGGCCTGATCAGCTGAGGCACCGCAAGACATCAGATAATAAATTAAACTTGGGGCAGAATGAGTTTGAGTGGTGACAGGACACCACAGAATCCTTTAAGGGCAACGCGTTGGTGAGCCCTCGAGCACATGTGTTCACAGTTATCATCCAGCATGTTTCACACGACTGTTTCGGGGGGTGGTGGGGAGGGGGGGGGACTTTCGTTTTAGCTTTTTTATGGTACTTGGTTTTGCCACGGCACATAGATTTAAAAAAAGGGAACTCGTTTAACAGCCTCCTTTGATTGGGAGAACAGATCAGGCATGGGGGTAGATGAAGTCGGTCGTTAGATTTAATAGGCCAAAAATATTCCAGCTCCTCCGATGTGTACGCAGCCTGGCCCGGGCCGCAGCAGAGCAGAAGGCTGCGCAGGAGGCTCCAGCGACCCCAACCCACTCTAATTGACTTAGCACAGTAGTACCATGGGCTGTGTCCCAAGACCAATTAAAAACCATTGGAAGCGTGTTTGTTGGTGCACCCTTCTGACTGCCCTTTCTGCTCAACACACCTGTGGGAAATACGGTACATTTACAATTAATTTATTTAGCAGAAGCTTTTATCCAAAGCGACATACATTTTTGAAAAAGCGGGGTCAGCCGGTCCCCGGGGATTAAGGGTCTTTCTCAAGAGCACAATGGCAAAATCACTCTGCCAACTCTGGGATTTCAACCGGCGACCATCCGATCACAGACGCCCACCGAGCCGCACACTGCCTCGCGGTAGGTGGGAGAGGGGGGGGGCTTAGGGGGATGGGGTGTGGTTACATTAGTCAAGCCAGAGGAGATGTGAACGGGCCCCCTCCAGCCCGCTCTATGAGCTCCGGTTGACACAGAGCAGACCCCGGCAGGTCGACCACAGGGGAGGCTGCAGTGACCTCATCGTGATGGTCCTCAAGTTGGTGCCATTTCCAGAGCCGTAAGAGTGGCCTCACCATAACCGATGCTGAATTAATTAGAACAGGACTCTCTGTGGAACCGGCATTTTACTGTACTGTGGGGTAAAAGGGGGTAAAGAGTGGGGTTCTGGATGGACAACCAGCTAGCTACAGCACCACTGGTGTAGTCAGGGAACAGGAGACGTGTCAAACAGTCTTGTCTAAAATATCACCCCGTCTGATGTTAGTTGACTCATAGCCATCGCCGATTATTAATTGCCATGTCAGACAACTATCTTTGTTCGTTCCAGGCGAACAAAAAAAAAAATGGGCACTAGATTTGGATTTTATTACGTTAGACTTTCCCACAGCGCACACAAAGAAGTCCGTATTAAGGTCCCTTTTGATTTGAAGAGCAGATTGAGCGTGGGACGGATGAGGCGATCATCTCTGTTTTCAGTGATAAGTGTTAGCGAGTGCGGCTTAGCTTGAGCTTACCTTTCTGAGCTATCTACACAGTTCGTGGGATGATGGGAGCGAAAGGGATTTGCCGGTGATTAAGTCTGGAGCTTGTCCAAAAAGTAACCATTCCGGGTCCACTCCATTTAGGTCTCTTCTAAAAACAGAAAAAGCTCTGGGAGGAATGTTTCTCTTGTTCTAAAGAATCGACAGCGAGGAAAGCTACGCCTGTACGTGTGCCGCGGGAGCACCTTGTCAAGAGACAACACGGCTTGCTGCCTTAGCTAAGGAGACGGAATAAACATGGAGTAATCAAAGCGGCGCCCACACCGGGCAGCGAGACACGGCCGTGCAGAAAACAACCGCAGGGCCCATTGCAATCACATAAAGTCATGGAACATGCAGAATAGAATAAAGTTAATCCCCTAATCCAGTAAACGTCTGTAAGAGAGCCAAAAAGAATTTGGGGGGGCAAGTAGCTAATGTTTACACAAAACTTACTAATTAAGAAAACAGAGAATTAATGCAGTTGGTAGGTGTGTGTGTATCTATTTACACATATATACGTGTCTATATATTTGTATATGTACACATGCACATATACATACAATACTTACTCTATACTCTCTCTCTTTATATATATATATATATATATATATATATATATACATGTAAACTCCACTGTCAGAGGTTTCGCCATCTAATATGGCATCGTATCTGTTTCTTATTACTTTTATTAAATAACAGTTAATTGGATATGCTGTGTTGTGGAGATATTTCAGCATGGCCGGTCTGAGCTGTGCTTTTCATTTTCATGGCGTTCTGTTTGGCTCATCATGCACCCCAGGAAATAAACAGCCTGTTGTGTCGACGGTAGCATTCAGCGCGGGGGCTCGGGTGCCTGCACTGCTGTCTGATATCTTCTTATATAAAAATCTGTTACAAAGTAGCGGTGGGAAGTAAGATGAGAGTCTGTAGCAGTTGTGGATGGAAGTGGAGTGATTTTTTTAAAGCTGTTTTCTTCACCTGATTGATGGAGAAAGTTATGGACCATGGAATGCATCTGAACAAGGCAGGGGCAGGGTGGGGACATAAAGGCAAGTCCACTTGACTGTTTGTTTTAGAAAAACTCAGATATACATTTTTGTTGAAAAAAGAAACGCACACACATAAACCATAATCATTAATTTAATAATAATTAAATAATGATTAAGTTTTATCAGTGTGCATCAAATTATTTGTCAGTAATTATTTTGTGATTGTCCATCATTGCATTCTTAATGATGTTCCAAAAGTTACTGGGGTACAGGCCCAAGTGCCCCCCCTCCCCCACCCCAGGTTCAGTGGTTTATACATTAGACAGGGGGGTGACCAGGTGTATAGATTCTTTAGGTAAGTTCTTTATGCCTAATGTTCCAGCCATAGATAATCATTTTATGTCATGTTATTTATATGCAATATTCAAAAATGTGATGTTTGTCTTATTTTCATATATATAATACTTAATATTGAATATTTTATAGTATCTATTTCAGTTAGCAATAATTTGTAAATCAAGACCCCCATGTTCCTTGTGGCATCACCCCCTTTTGTGCATAAAACGGGCCCTTTGGATATGTGCGGTTCTGCTGGAAGCAGTTAATGGGATGGAGGGAAACATTTTAGAAGTGGGGAGCAAAGCAGTTTTTTGACCATTTTCATTTTTTCATTTTAAGGAAATACTATAAATTGAATTCTATTCATGTTTATGGATAATGATTTTTTTTGTTGTTGCATTTTACCGCTTTTGTTGCATGAGTCCATTACCGAACTCGAAGCTTTACCGAATGGTGCCGATACTGGATCTGTCCCCATAACACCTATTTCCCACTTACAGGAATCAGCCAACAGGAGGATCCCAATGTGAATGATCAGTAAGGTGAAAAACGAGAATTACAGATGGTGTGTCCCAACAGATTAAGTAGACAGGAGTTGTAATAGTCAAGCCAAGATATGAGGAGGCCCAGCAGCTAAGCAGACATGGGGTGCGGGCTGGAGCCAGAGGATGCGGCACAGCACAGACGCAGACTGCAGGATCAGATCACGGACGTTATGTGCTGGCAGAAGGCTGGACTTGGGGGTGATGCCAAGAGGCCGATTCTTAATGACGTGTGGGTTATTTGTGCGGTGAGCCGAAAGTAGGATAAGGAGCGTGGCCGTCCTGGAGAGGGTTGGGTTACAGATGGATGGATCCAGGTGGGAGCATTGGCAGAACAAGAATCAATGTGGGAGGAGACCTGGATCTCTGAGCATCAGAGAGAGATATTGATGAACGTGACCTTCACTGCAACGGTGGGAACACAGAGACAACAGACCTGAGGTATAAAAGAGGAGACCAGAGGAGTTCTTACAAGATCACTCATGTTGCCAGAGATAATATCCATAGATAAAGGCCGACTTCCATCTTTCTTCTTGTAAACGCCATTTTGTATAAATGACGTATTACTCAATTGCCACATGACCTCGTCAAGTGCCTTTGGCAACTCTGTCGTGAAAGGTGGCGTCTAAAAATAAATTGGATTAACTAGATTGAATAGTGCAGCAACGAGCTGGGTCACGGGGGGTCACCTGCCTTTGCGTTAGGATTCACACAGGACCTATGGCGTGCCACCTTAGCGCGAGATGTCAGAGGAATGTGGCAGCCAACGCCCCCATCCAGTCGTGCATACCGGTCCAGGAGAACGGCAGCACAGGAGGGGGAGGGCGGCCTGGCCACGCGGGGCGCCTGGCAGATGGCGTGGAAGACTGGCGGAGGCGGACATCCAGCCCCGAAGACCGATTAGCACGGGAGGAGCCGGCAAGAACGACAGCCAGGCTCGCCGAGGCGTGCACGTCTGTCTAAAGTGATCAACAGCCTCATGCTAATGTCGAATTCCCTCCACGGCGTCATTGTGAAAACGAACACGCGTTTACAGAGGTCTGTTTAACTTACCTGTCAGCATAACAGATAGTAAAAATAAATAAAATGAGAGCAGAAACAGAATTTATACAGAATGTAATTTAACATTCTTAACTATCTTCAGAGTAATATTTTCTGCCTGTTTTACCACTTTAAACCACCAATGCCATGTTTATTATCTCAGCTTTTCCCAAGATGTTTTATTTAATATTAATAAATTACTACCTCCTCTGACCACTAGGGGCAATAAATCACACAAAAAAAATTATTTATTATTTTTTTTGTACGTTACCTAAAAAACTGAAATTGTGAGTGCATGGAGCTTGGTAAAACAGTTAGAAAAATATGGTGTTGTGAATCGACCAGCATTGTTTTCCTTGGATGATATCTCACAAATCCACAGAAAAATACTTGTAACATTGGATAGCAAGATTTTAAAAATCCAGATCTGTATATATCATTGAAAATGTTACAATAATATTAACTTTACGACTTAAGCTAAACCACCGTTGTTTCAGATATTAACTAAAGTGAGTAGTCAATGTGAAGTGACGTGACAAAATAGACAGACAAAGATGTGTAAAAGCAGGGCGTGATGTACAGGAAAGGGGCCTCCAGAGTCACATCAAAATCAGCCTGTGCAACTGGCAATAAAATTATGGTATAAGCAGATGCTCCACATCACTCCAAAGCCAGGCATGTCGATTCGCTATGTCATCTGCATGATGTGCATTTGGCTCGCAAACCTCTGCCTAAGTCTAAATTTAGCACATGCAGAATAGAAATATATTTAAATATTGGAAATGGCCCGAAAAAATGTGACTTATACGCTGGTGCATATATTGCAGTTTTATTCCGAAAGTAATGTATTTACATTTCTCTCCAAATATGCGATTTATGTATGAGCATGTGTGTTTTTTGGCCGTTTGCGACTGTTTAAATGAATGAAATACATTTTTAATTTGTATCTGCTAGTAAACTCAAACCACTAAAAATATCGCACAATATATAAATGAAATGTGAAATGTATACCCTTTAAATTTTTTTTTACGGTGGAAAACAAAAGATAAAAATACAAAATCTGCAAAACATTAATTAGTGTAATAGTAAATCGAAGCTTAAACCCTTTGCCCTGAACAGAATGAAATTTTAGTGCAATCTGTACCAAGTCACTTAAAATGTTACCCTTGGAGCGAACTGGAAAAGTTCGGCAGATTTTTTCCAGGGATTTAGCTGGTATTATCATCAGCGCTTAACGTTTCCATGTATCTGCCATTTAAGATTTTCTGAGAATCTAGAAAGAATAAAAAAGATGATTTAGTGATTTCTTTTCTGAAAACTGTTCGATGGTAATGTTGTCGCCGGATGAGTCATAGATACATGCGAACGGGTTGAAGGGGTCCTTGGTGGAGACTCTCTTTGACAAACAGGCAATAAATGAGGGGAAAAGCGATACTTGAGCTGATTTTTTCCACACTGTAGTTCCTTTTTTGGCAGTTCCCCTACATGTCAGGAATTCGATTCGCCATATCAGTTTGGCCGGCCTTCCACCATGCTCCGGATGAACCCATACATTAGCTGATGGCTTCCGTGCACGCGATGTAGAACGGGCCAGGGTGCCGTTCCCAAGACCCGTGCCCGTCTGCTGGAGTAGTTTGTTCCGCCGTGGCCCGGTTCCAGCGTGTTCCGCCTTATCTCACGCAAGTAGGAGCCCCGGAGTTAAGGGAGGACATTCTATCTAATGCTTGGGAGGGACGCCTCGCGCTGGGACGGCTCTGACTCCCGGTCCGCACGTCCAAGTCCCGCCCAAATGCTGCCGCATCTGTCGTGTTATTTTTTAAAAATGTTTTTTAAACATTTAGCCATGACCTCAGCCGGGGCCCGGCCTGCAGTCGCTCCCCACCTCGAAGGTGTGGGAATCCCATTGCTTCTCATGGAAAGAGGAAGCAGGGAAACCTACCACAGTCTGGACCATTAATTACGTCCCCTAACACCTGTAATCTAAGGTCACTGACTTCAAAAAGCAGAACCTCTAGCACATGTCGTGATAATGAAAATGCTTTACCCTGAGCGCTAACATATTAGCACTGCCCCATGTTTTTAACCCTCGATCAGCTTCTCAAATCATTACAAATGAACGAGCACTTTTACATTTATTTATTAATCAGATGCTTTTATCGAAAGGAACATAGAGTGGTGACGCAGGATCAGCCAGTCACTGGCGCAATTGAAAGGTTGAGGGTTTTGCTCAAGGGGCCCAATGGTGAAATCACTCTGCCAGCCCAGAAATCTGAACCGCTGACTTTCCAGTCAAAGGTATAGCAGCATAACCCGTTGACACACAAATATTCACATTACATTTAAATATACATGTTTAGCAGACACTTCTATCTGAAATGACATGCAAGTCAAGCAGATGGCAAGTCACAAATATATGCACCGTCAAGGAGTTGACTACGCATAAATGCAATTCCGCGGAGCTTCCAACGAAGGCTCGGGTACGAGTGTATGCGGTACTGGAAGCAGGAGCTACATAGAAAACAAGCAGACAGAGCAAGGATCTAATAAGACAATGATAAAAATGCAACGTTCACAACGTTGAACATAACATTCAGGGAATGTAAAGAGGCAACAGACTAGTCGAGGAATTCATGGAAAAGATGAGTCTTCAATCGTGTGGGTGATTGTTATTGTAGTCACAGTAACCATAATCAGACAAAATCAATGCTCGTGGGAGTTTTACTTACACAAAAATGTTCTGAAGACAGAACAAAAAAATGAGTTGAGAGAACCAATCAGACTGTAGGGGAGGTAGGTCAAGCAACTAGAGGAGGCGGGACCAAGACATCTGATTGGTTGATTCCCCCCCCTTGGTTGCTTAGACCCTCCTCCTCTACAATCTGATTGGTCATCTCTCTGAACCAGTCATTTTTTTGTTCTGCCCTCAGTTAGGGCTGGGTGATATCATATCGATTTTATATGGCGCATGCACAATAATCACTTCATATCAAAGGCGAAGCATTTGGCCAGACGTCAGCTTTTCGATATTATACGGGCATTTATTTACGCCCATAATTTGTTGTTAATAGTGTGACTAAAATATCAATGAGGCATTTTATGATGCCCAAAAGTTAGCAAATTCGGCATATCCTATGTTTAATAAACATGTCAGACTTTAAACTGCAAAAAGTACTGCCACACCACCAACGTCTTTTTACCTTGTTTATCCGCAAGATCTCCTCTTTTAAAAGGTATCGAGGCTGCTGAGCTGTTCCTTTCTTCACTGACACTTCAGTGCAAATCGCACTAAGGTATACCAAACATAGTATACCAAACATAGTATACCAAACATAGTATACCAAAACAGCCTGATGTGGTGTGCTCCGCTAACCAAATTTAATAAACATTACTAAGTTTTGGGTGTCACAAAACGCACCTCACGCACTCACGCAAATCGCACTTAATATTTTAGCTGTACTACTAATCTGCTTGCCAAATATTGGGCGTAAATAAATGCCCGTATAGTATCGAAAACCTGGTGTCCAGCCAAATGCTTCGTCTTTCATCTGAAGCCCTGGTGATTATTGCACACGAGCCATATAAAATCGATATGTTATCACCCAGCCCTAGTTTAAGTAAAACTCCCATGAGCAAAATGCACAGACTGCGCCAATGCATGCGGTGCATTCAACCCGCATTTCCTGAATTTGCAGCATAGTCACTTTTTCTTATAGTTTTGCTGGCCATTTGAAGTTAACGGCAACTATGGTGACAGTATCTCAGTTCAAGGCTGTGTCAGATAACGCTATAACTCGATAAGTAATAGCTTTCCTCACCTTTATTAAGGGTAAAGACTGACCCAATAACAAGCACCAAACACAAAACCATGACTGAATAATTAATTCAAGGAGGGATCATGAATAACTCATAATACAGTTTGTTGATGCTGCTTACATAGAAACGGACCAAGGGAGTAGCTTCTCTCCTGAGAATAATACAAAGCCCAAAAGAATGAGAAGACTCCAGAAAATCCATGTTTAATTAGTAATATGTGTTCAGCTTGGAAAAAAACAAGTGCCTTTTTATCTGAAAATAGAAAGAAAAGTTAGCCACATTTACCATGAATAATGGTATATCAGTATAGCAACCCAACAATAACAGTTAATATTTTTTCCAATTATCAAACAAAGCTCTACAGTAAGCAGGGTTTGAGAACGTGATTTGTTTCTTAACGGCAAAGACACATTCATATGTGGCATTTCAATCAAACAGGCTCAAAGTTAGGGTCTCACCACGAGTTCATGAAAACAAACACAGGACATTCTTTCCAAAGTCAAATTCCATGTTTATAACAGATATTTATACATAATTGTCATGAAATGCCATTAACACAAATTCCTGATAGCATATTTTTCTGGGGTAACTGAATAGAATTAATATGTTTATAATATGAATTAAGGTGTTTACAGGCCAGAAACTAGCTTGAGATTAAATCTTTATCTATTATTTGATTTCTTGGAGCCAGTGTGTTTATATCCAACTCAAAATGTCTAAGTATTCAATAAATATAATTATAGTGCCTGAGAACAGTCAAGAATATTCTGTTGTATATTGCAGCAAAGTTAGTGGTGGCCATGTAGTGGAGATAAAATCCCTTCATTAGTCACACCGTTACTAACAAATCATTACGAGATATGAACAGTCCAGAGTGAGACATTGTTTTCGCTGGGACAGGGGCCCAGGTCTGGTCCACGCCCCATCCAGAGCGAGAAGACCCTTCCCAGAGGACTTGAGGGCCGCCCACGGAGATGTGCTCCAGTCACATGGACCCCACTCACCTCCCACCTTGCAGTCATCACACAGAAAGCACGAGTCAGAAGCGTCTGCATCAGGGCGCGGAGAAGCCAATCAGGCGTCAGTGGGGGGGGGGGGGGGGGGGGCTCTCCGGGGGACTCCGCCACTAGGTTGTGTCGCAGAATACCACGTTATGGGTTTGCTCAGCTCCCAGTGATGCGTCTAGTACGCCTGGGTGGTTTCCTCCCACATTACCTCAGTATGGAATACAGTTTCGCGCCTGGACGCTCTGGAAGACACACAGACAGAGACTCAAACACGGCAGCTGGCCTCGCCATCCAGCAGACGCTTGTAGGATCCCAATGACGTGACGATGCTCGTCAATGTCGACGTGCATGCTTAGATTTTACAGTCTTCCCACAACAATAAAAGTCTGTACTCTAATTTTGTGCCTTGTTTTTTTAAAACTGTTCAAACTGATACATTGATTTTCAGAGCTGCAGCTGTTGTTATTCATTTTATTCATTTATTCCAATTTTGTGACCTCTGAGTTCATCTACCGTCCAGTACAGGGTTATTCTGAGCCTAGAGCCTATCCCAGGAACTACAAACCTGGGGGTGATTCTAGGATTTTTTTTAAGGTGGGGGGCATAGGAGGGACCATAATTAACATGAGGGGAATAGCTAATGATATGTTTTGAATTTGTGAGTGACAGTGAGTGGGTACTCTGGGGGCCAATCAGCTTTCAGTTGGGCCTAGTGTGTCTGTGACCCCGCCCCCTGTATCCACCCCCGCCAAGTGTAAAAGGCAGAAGAATATCTAGGATGGGATGTTAGTCCATTGCAGTGTACAGACTCTCATACCTAGTCAAAGCATAAGAACAGTTTATCTAGCTGTATGTCTTTGTTAAGTGAGATGAGACCCACACAAAAGTGCAGAGACACAACCCCACGCACACAGAGGTAGGGGAGGGATTCAAACTCACAACCTTGGGCATGTGAACCTACACCTACTTTTGGGTTCAGCAAAGTCTCAGCACTCAGATTCAGTGACCAGGCGATGCTGCCATTCATCATTCGAAGAGCGCACTCGAGGATGCATCTTGTTTCCGCACGGTAACGTTAGTTCTGTGTGCTACCGGCACTCTGTCTTCATTGAGTTCATCGGGGGGGAATAAGATCCGGTGTGTCACTATCCATCTTACCAGGAAAAAGATTCCAGTTTAGCTTTCCAGTTCACCCCATCTGATACATGTGTATTACAGAATAGCATTATACCTGCTCTCTGAGCCGGACAATTTTATAGTATCTCACAGCTATGGACAATTTGGTAATTCCAGCTCACCCTCATAGGTGTCTGGTGTATGGGGAGAAATCCAGACAAAACCCAATGATGACACATGGAGAATATGCAAACTCTACATGCATAAAGCTGGAGATGGAATCAAACTCTGGTCTGCAGATGCGTGAGGTGACTATGCTACCATCAGAAGGAATTATTCAATGAATTACTTCAGCAAAATCATTTCAAAAAGGTAAAACTGGGTTAATGATTCGTCTTCTGAAGTGAGAGCTTCCGTTTACGAAGTAATCTGCTGAGGGCCAATCAGGAAAAATACTCATGCAATTGTTCAATTGTGTAGCACTTCCTGAATGGCCACCAGATGGATGGGGTGAAAAACACAATCATAGGTCTGTCCTAATTCACTGATGTCATAGTTCAGTCCTTACTCACTGATGTGCAGTATTACGGTAGTGAGATTGTACTGCTGGGAGATCGTGAGGCGGTACCATATAAAATTAAATGAATTGGAATCTGGGTAAACAAAAGGAGCAAACAAATAGAAACGGGCCAAACGAAAGTAAACAGTAACACAGCCTTTCAAACAATTAGTAAACATATTTAAATATAAAGTGCTTTTTATTAAGTGTTCGAATTAGCTTGCGGACAACTAATTGTTTACATCTTCATATTGTCGAAAATGACTCTGGTTTATTTTGCGAGTGTGATGTGATTTCAACATAAGATATTATGTGCTGGTAGCACGATTTGCAAAAGAGGTGATTCCTCCCTCTTTAGCCGGCTTCGTAGCTATGCTGGCTTTGCTCTAGGTACTTTTCGCTCCGTCATTCCTGATGCCAGTAATGTGAGCCATGTGTTTTGCAATTGATTGGACGGCTAAACATTTTTATAAGGTACTGGAAGTAAACATTTGACTATTTCTGAGCACACGTCTAAAAAGATCTGAAGAGTTTCCCTCATCCCTATTTGGCATTCTGCGGCATAGTGAGTGTTTTTGAAAATGAAGGGGTAGTCAATAAATTCAGAACTGAAAATGCTTACAGACAAACAGAAGGTCATCACCCTAGCATGTACCGAGAGATGCTTAGGAAAAGAATTCTCGACGAATCTGTTAGACATCTGTTCTTAGTGACTCAGCCAGACAAAAATAATGAAATCACCAGAACGAAAGAGCGTAAAAGAAAACAGCAAGGTGGTTTTAATTACAGAGCTATAGATAACCTTCAATTTCAGCTTGAACTCAAAAGACAAACATTAAATTCACACCCTTAGCTCATAGACGCCTTTTTCTAATGAAAACCAATACTCTGCGTCAGTCCTGGACATCATCAGCTATGGGCACCTTTCAGGCGAACATCTCCAAAGCTTGACGTGAACAACCATAAACAGTGGGGGGGGGGGGGGGGGGGGGGGGATGGAGGAGGACGCAGTGACGGCTCACGCGAGGCTCGCTTAGTTTTTTTGTGAGACTTGCAAGCTGAACGGCTGCCATAAGAACCACAAAGTGGTTTGCTGGGGGAAAAAAAAATCTCACAACATCTGCTGAGCTCATGAGGCATTCTCAGTCTCGCCCCCCTCCCCTGCTCCCACCCCTTCAGCCCCTGAGCTTAAACACAGCCTGTCTCTACAGGAGCAATCAGACTGGATTGCTCTGCTTTTTTCATAGGGGTTTCAAAGCCAACCGGGGGGGGGACTGACACGCTCCCATGATCCTTCAGGAGTTTGTGATATAAAGGAACGGGATTCCATTAACCTAATGGACTTGCTTTTATCTTCAAAACAGATGTAATGTCATCTGATTGCATTGTTAACTTTGGCCACTATAGAAACAAGCATAGGTTAACCTTCAGAGATAAGTCTGATAAATGCATTAGTATGAGAAATGTTAAAGGGGGCTCTTGGGATTACTGGCGTACGGTTATTTTAATCAATATATCATCATGTATCAGGGAACTTCAGAGAACTAAAAGAAACCAACCTGCTCGACGGGGCCGGTTCCTCCACACAGGATGCGTAATGTTCGCCGTATGTGAAATACGGGGCGTTAAATTTAAATCTGGGCAAAATAATGTGCGACGGGTAATGGAGACTTGAGGAAGCGCTATATTAACTCCAACAAAAAAAGGATGGCTTCAAAAATAACTCAGTGTGTAAGGAAATGGTCTGGGATTTAAGATGGAGCTTTCGTGTAGGTGTGTCATTGGTGGAGAAAGGAAAGGTAAGCCCTGATCATAACCATCAAGCTACCTCCTCTGGGACAGATACATAATCGGGAATCTAGAGCATCCTTTTTGTAACACTTTACTTAAAGGAGTCATCATGATGCATTTTACAGAGCTATACCTTCATAATGCATAATAATGCATTCATAAAGCATTATATACACTGCTATTTATAAACAGACAAAGCACATCATAGCCATATCTGCAGTATGAACGCTCGGTGACGCTCTCATCTATAATGCACTATAGATACCTTTATAATGCATTACAATGGTCGGTATAAGCATTAAGGATGCTTTGTACTGCATTATAAAGGTATCTATATTGCATTATAGATGAGAGCTTCATGAGACAGTCATAATGCATAATAAACATGGTTATGTCTTACGCCTTATAATGAATAGTTATAGCAGTGTTTATAATATTTTATGAATGCATTATTGTACATTATTAAGGTGTCTATAATGCATTATACATGAGTGTTACCATCATGTTCACTGATAGTCCTTGGTAACAGCCTAAACTCTTCAAAATTGTGCTCAATGTTGCTTGCGTTGGGGATGGACCAAATGTCCAATGAATATGAAGTTATTGTGGACGACCAGGTACACCGTATGGTATGAACACTGTTCCCTCATGATGTTGCCATGTTCCACAGTGATAATGCCCCCCCCCCCTTCACTACTATACAAATTCAGGAGTGGTTTCCTGAACATCAACATGACATCAAACACCTTCTATGCTCTGGAGTTCAGAGTTTTTGATTTTTCATTCCTTGAAGAGCTGCATGTGTATGTATATATTTCTAAAATTTAAAACTTCCCTTTGTCATTCTTTAACTGCCTTTTATTAAGATAAGGTTTTGATTATTAAAAATCACCCCATAGGCCAAACAGCTTGCACTGAGCTGTTCCAGCAAATTGATTTACTTATCTCTTGCCATTATGAATTTTCTATAGCTGAAGGTACAATACAGGTAAACATGTGGAACTGGAAGTTTTGTAGAGCCTGTGGTTTAAAAAAGGCATATTAATATTAGTCTGGATGAAAATATTTAACATTAGAAACCTTTCAAGTATAGAATGGAAAAAAACAGAAAATAATCCCCCCTGACGTCCATGTATTGATCAGAAAAGGAGAAGCACAGGTAACTAATGACCTTAAACTTGCACACTTGTGATATTTTTTGTCCAATTTGCTCTTAACGAAAGTGGCATCACACTGTTCCAAAACTTTTTTTTCTTTCATGTTTAGACTTCAAAGATGCAGCTGACAAGCAATACGCTTCACCTGCATCGATCCTCACAGCACACACACACACACACACACACACACACGCATGCACATACACACACCCACAAGCATGCAAACACACACACACATACATGTTTGTAATTATATTTTTGTGGGAACTCTCCATTCATTTCTAATCTCAACATGACTTCCTTAAGCCCCACCCAGCCCTAATCCTAATCATAAATAATCAAACTAAACACAAGACTTTTGGCATTTTTTGTTTTTTAATTGCATTCACAGATCTTTGTGGGGACCTGAGAAATGATCCCCATAACGTTAAAATAACAGGTTTTTATTACATTGTGGGGAACATTTAGTCCCCACAATGTAATATAAGCATAATCCACACACACACACACACACACACACACACACACACACACACACACACACACACACACACACACACACACACGTTGGTGTACATATCTATATGGGGACCTTCCATTCATTTCTGTGGGGAAAACCCTAATCCCAGTCACGACACCCTTAACCCATACCCAGCCCTAACCTTAAATAACCATATATAATCAAACTAAATACAAGACTTTGGGCAATTTAACTTTTTTGATTGCATTCACAGATTTTTTTTTAATTGAGCTTTTCCAAATGGGGACCTGAAAAATGTCCCCAAAAGTAATGAAGTTTCACGTTTTACTGCACTTTGGGGACATTTTGGTCCCTAAACGTGATCAATGCGGATCCACACACACACACAGAAGCACAATGCTGATGACAAGTCAGTTTTAATGCTGCTATCACTTCCAGGCTTGATTAAAAAACAGCAACTCTAGGTTCAATATAGGATATATACTGTACAGGGACACGAGAATGACCTACCCACAGGTCAAACTGCATTACTGATGCCATTTTGAATAAAAAGAAAGATTCTCATTTCTTATGACTAACATTTCTCTCTTACAAAGCACTTTTCCAGAGGGATGTCCTTGGAAATTGGTTCTGATATAAATCATTACACTCCCCAGACTAGCAGGTCCGAGGGCTTTTGAACTCCAGGACGACACTCCCGTCCAATAAACTATAGGAGGCTGACATTTGTTAATTGCTAGAAATTTTCTTTAGATGTAAGCAGTTACATTAACACACAATAAATCCCTTGGTGGAAAACAGAGCCAAAAACCTCACATTGGCTTCATGACAACAAATTCTGCATAACATGCAGTCTGGTGGGAAATGGACATATGGTTCAAACAAGCATGATGGCATTTGAGAAATCGCCATGTCATCCATCAGGGTGACGGTGCTCCATGGCTCAGAGGATAAACTTCGCTCTTCACTCCAGATGCATTGCATCCTATAGTAATGTGTGCCCAAGAATTAATTTCACCCCCCTTTTTTGTCAGGGACCCCAAACAATGAACATGAGGGTGTGGCTTAGAGGAACAATGACAGGGTTCTAGAACTCGAGAAGGGTGGAGACCATCTGGACAATTCGGCATTTGTTAGTTCGGTTATCGTCGGGGCAGCATCTGAGGCCAGGGGGACTTGCTTGCGGTCCATCAAAGACCCCCCCCCCCCCCCAGAACCCTAGGTTTGGAGCTGCCTGACATAGATAAGGATCAAAGCACCCACATAAGCTGGAAGGTCACAGAACCAGTTTCGTCATAATGACACAAGTTGTATCACCCCATGATGTTTACTTAATATTTAATTGTATTAAAGGGTTTCTGAAAGGTCCGTGCGTATAAATGATGAGTGAAGTGTAAGCAAATTATATTGCTTTTATTGAAGGGTTTAGTCCCATTTAGATTTTTCCATAAACATCAAATTTTGTCTCGAAGGTAGTCATTCCTGCGCTAAACGGAAAATTTCAACCGCTCGCAAAAAATGCTTTCGCGTGAGTGCAGAATCTTAAATTATCCAATCCATACAATAAAGATTCTCCAATAAAAATACATTCCAGTCAGCTGTGCACTCGATGCGGGCGACGCAGATGCATACAAACGCCATGACGTGGTTTGTCTATTTACCCAAGTGTTCCCCCCCCAGCCCTCGCCCCCCCATAGAGCAGGCAGCGCCGGTATGTAACTGTTTAAAACAGGTCTGAATCAAAGAGAAACCAGGCAGACCCGTTCATCTGAGCCCTTCTGAAAACGACAGCTGCCATCGGCCTCAGCGTCAGGTTTCCGAGTTGCCCGCCGTCCGGCAAGATCCGCAGGCCGCGTGGCAGAATCCGGCAGCCGAACACGAGAGTCTGCTGGCAGCAGGTGCAAAAGGACGACAGGCCCAGAAAACAAACGGAGTTCTGCAAAATATTGACTCGCGGCCATGCGCTGACACCATCCCCTGACGCTGGGCTGGGCCACATGAAAGCCTCTATGCTTGTGGACTCCGATACACAAACAGCAGCAAGTGCTGCTCCACTCACGCATGGAAAAGTCTCATGGGCTAAAAGGCAGCCGAGGTCACATGGAAGACAAGTCGCATTGTTGCAAGGTTCGCCCTCAATAATGCATGGCTAATTAACCGCTGCAGACGTGGAAAAGCCATTATTTTGTCACAGCATCTCCCTCTCTTTCTTGTTCTCTCTCTCCCTCCCTGTCTCTCTCAGCTTTACTGGGGAGGGGAGTGCTTATTTGGGAGAGACCATGAAGATGATAAGGGATGGGAACTGGCTCTCCAGTCCACAGAAGTCAGGACTGACATCACACGGTGGGGCGAGACCCCTGTGCTGCTCCGTGCCCCAGCACCGGTCAGGTAACTGCAGGCTGCCATTCAATGAAATGGGAAGTACCAGATCAGATAAAAGTTCCGGTGGTGTTTGACCTCCCTGACCTCTGCCAGTGCCCTTCCTAACCAATTTAGTAAGCAGTAAAGTAAAGCAGCGTCAGTACATTACGGAAGCCATCTGTTTCAGTGCTTCCCTGTTCTAAAGCCTTTCATTTCAAGGTTCCCCTGTTCTGAAACCTCCTATTCCAGGATTCTCCTTTTCTGAATCCCTTCATTTCAGTGCTTCCCTTTTCTGAAGCCTTTCAATTCAGTGCTTTTCTCTCTGAAGCCTTTTGTTTCATTGATTCTCTTTTCTGAAGCCTTTCCTTTCAGTGCTTCTCTTTTCTGAAGCCTTTCGTGTGAGTGTTTCCATTTTCTGAAGCCTATCGTTTTAGTTCTTCCTTTTTCTGAAGCCTTTCGTTTCAGGGTTCCCAAAAAGAAAATCTAATAGTGGAGAAGGCACAACGCTTTATACATTTGCAAAGCAACCTATTCCACATTTCGTCATTCACCTACTATTAAAGTGCATTACAGCCCATTTGCTGATGGTGATTCTGAAATTAAAAAAAAATGTATAATGTAATAACATGGCAAAAGTGACTGTTGGATGGATGGATGGGTAATATAATGGCGTACAAAGAGGGCATGTGTTACGCAAGCTTCCAGTGAGAAATCTGGTTACCTACTACAGTCTAAAGACATAAAGTCAGATTAACTGGCATCTTTAGTGTGTGTGTGTATATGTTTGTGTCTTAATGTTCTGAGGCTTCCCATACAGAGTGTTCTCCTCCCCTTGTATCCTGAAATGCCTGGGATAGGCTTCAGGCCCCCCAGGGCCCAGACCAAGATAAGCGATCGAAAGATGTATGGATGTATGATCTCATCACCACAAATTAAACGTAGTGAAAAATTCTAAGCATAATGATAAGATGGATAAATAATATAACTACATGAACTAGACAGAAGCATGAAGGAGGTTAAATGTTCTCTATACGCATCACAGTCCCTGTTTTCAAGCACTCCTCACGTATCAGTATGTTGTAAATAGGGATTTAAAACAAGGATTAAAAAATCACTAACATTCTAGTGTGTCAAGTTTAGAGGGGAAAAAAAGAGCCTCTGGAATTTGTGGGATCGGGTAGTAAAACGTGCGACCTTTGCCCCTGGCAATAGCAATCGCCCTGAAATTTACAAAAAAAAAACTGTGCAATAAATGGAAAAAGTAACATAGAAAGAAAGAGAAAATCACAGGTGAAGGACAGATGCCGTGTTCATCCGTGGTTTTTGGTGGCTGGATATATCTTTTTCCACAGTTTTCCCCCCTCCTAATCCTCTGTACATTGGCTCTAACAAGGAAATGAAAACTCCTCCTTGATTTTATAAATCCCTTTGGCACTTAAACAAAGCTCCCTCTCAGTTTTTTCGTCCAAACTGGCCTTTGTGAAGGCAGGCAGCCCCTTATCAGATTACAGCAGCCCTTAATATCTGCCCATTCTCTTGGAAAGGCTTAGACCACACTCAATCCCATCTTTCCTCGGCGAGCTTGAGTCACTCTTAATTATCCATTTTTGAACTTCAGATGCTGGGATTCTGGGAGACGATGAAAGGTGATCGGAGTCACGGGCCCAAAATCTATAACAGATAAGTCTATTGAACTAGTTTCAAAAAAAGAAGCTTTTCTGCAGAAATGAATGGTGCTCAGCAGTCAGCTATGCTGATGGACTTGGGAGCAATCAGTCATTCATTTTACCCGGCTTCACTCAGACTGTTATGTAATGAAGAACTAGTGTTACAGAATGATATCCATTCTTCAGTTTATAAAGCAACAAGATTAATTATATCCATTTGAGACATAATACAGCTGATTTTTAAAATAGAGGTTAATTAAATTGACCTTAAATACCATATAATAACCATATATATCTGCAAATGATAAACATTATTATACATAAATTATAGTGACGCTAAAATGTGTCTTGACTGTATATTTCGCCTGATGCAATTTTGACTGATGCATCAGGAATCCAGCACTCAGTGACGTTCTTCAGGTCATCGAGGCCCAATGCTGGTACGGTCACCCACTTACATCACGAGCCTGTAGCTCAGTTCAGAGAGTCACGTCAGTTTGTTTTTAGCACATAAAAGGCCCCAGTCAAAGTGTCCAGTGGGCAGAAACGCCCAACGTGGGCTCTACGTAATGTACGACATCTGGTTGCCGGCCAGATGTGGCCTATGGTCTGGCCTGGTACCACCCCTGCTTACAGTCCTTGTATAAGCAGTTTCACCCTGGTATCCAAACCTGGACTGAGTGTTCTACATCCGTGATGTCTAAATTGGACATCTGCATCACTGGAAAGTGGAAAACACATTAGTGACCCTGGGGAATGCGCATGCAGTGTCTGCGTGCGACTGCAGATTGCACTCTCCGGCTCCTGAGGGCCCTTGCGAGGCTGTGGGTTTATTGTCAGCTGGCAGCTTTCTCCTGTCAGTGCACTGCACGGGGCGCTGGATGTAATGGGTGGGGGGCGGGAGGCGGATTCACATGTTGGCTAAGCATGAAGCGGGGGCCCCACCCTGCAAGGAGAAGGACCCGAGAAACCACTTCCCAAAATCTGGAATGGAATGGATTGTCAGTCATGCCGATTTGCTGGCTCACCATTGCTGTCCTGATACATTTGGCTCAATTGCACTGCGCAGCACAGCTCAGTGGTTGTGTGGTTATCGTGGATCATAACGCTTCCTGAATTTAACCAAAAAAAATACACACTGCAAGGCCACGGGAACTGTAAGCCGACGAATTCCCCTTTTAAGAGCACATAAAAGCCACAATTTAGTACCCAGTTCATTAATGTGATGGGTGGGAATATCGCAGTGGCAAATGGAGGGAATTCTTCTTCTGACCTTATTTGAAAGGAGAGAGGTGTCACCGGGATCCAAGATAGTTCCCAACACATGGGTAATCCTGCGAGTCCCATGGGGAGATAAAAATAAGACTATCCATTCTGTGTAGCTCCATTTGGATTATGCAGTGAGCCAGATCAAGTGGGGGGGGGGGGGTTTGGTCTTGAGGCTCTGTGGTCTGGACAGGCTCTAATTGGGTCCCTGGATTTGGATCACCTTTAGATGTGACACATGATTGCGGGTTATGACGGAGATATACCAAGACACAGCCTAAAATGAGAGTGCCGTGTTTATTTTCCAGGTGTGCGAAACGAATCTCGAGACAAAGATGTGTCACATGACTGCAGCTCTCTGTCGCTAACGCCAATGCTATTTATCGCCATCCCAATGTAAACCCCCCCCAATCAATTTCGTCCATACCATTTTCCCTCCGAAACAGCCTGATCCGTTTAGTATTCCTTTAAAATGGAACAACAGGTGTCTTTCTGGAGACAGGGAGGACCCCAGAGCTTTGAGTTTAGGACTTTGAAAGTGATATGGGCGAGCTGCTTTTCTCATGGCTTACCCCAAAGTCAGCTGTTGACTGACTGACCACCCAGCTCCCAGTCTAAGCGTGAAGCAGACTCGCATTCACAGAGCGGCCGTCCAAACACCGACAGGCCGTAGCATTCCATCTACAGACGCGTCTGAACCTCTCAAAGAAAGGCCAGTTACCAAGAGAATAAAATGTTTTTTAAGGGCGTGTGATCATCAACAGTACCGAACTTCAGCTGTCTGCATTCCCCAAGTCTGCTCTTCGGTTCATGAAATGTTGCAAAGCCTTTAAATCAGGAAGTAGATGACTAAGTGTACTCCTGTAGAACCTTAGTTGCCTTTTAAAAACAGATTCCTTCCCTGTCTTTTGTATCATTAATGTTGTCAAGGAACGTTCAACAGGAACCTCTTTGCCAGAGTTTAAAATGCCGTACTAATTTGTCACAGGCTGAGGTTTGCTTTTTAGGGCAAGTCAATAGAGAGTGTTTCTTGGCCAAGAGTGGTGTCAGGCTAAGACAATGTCTTTACACCCATCTGCTCATTCCAAGCGCAAGGCCCTTCCTGCACTTGGTAGCACCTCTTTCCTGAAGGTGCAACCTCTCCCTGCATCCTCATCCATCCCACATGCTTTTGCAGAACTTTGCGAAAGCCACCATAACCATAAAACGTAAACCCTTCAGCAAGACCTCAGAACTTCAAAACAGGCGGTCTCTCTCATAATGGATAACAGAATTGAAGAACCATATAAAATGCTCCTTTTTTGTTTGGGGCCAGAGTTTTATATAATATACAGTATCACCCAAACAACTATCTCTTAGAGATCAGTTGTGGGGATTCTTGTTTTTTGTGTTGTTTGAAAGAAATGACTGAATGCTATGCTACGCTATGCTAGCTGAGAAAATGGCAGGAGGTCTGGCTGGCTGGATATGTAGGAATTAGAATATCTTTAGATTTTGCCCCTTTGAAGTCTGCCCAAAAGAATCTCCATCTGCAATGGACTTAACCCATTTCAGGAAAAACAGAGACACTGAAATGCTCTGCGATATGACTTGGTTTTAGCTGGTGAAACAACCACAATTCCAAAATCTTAACCACATGTTACATGCCCTGTGGGAACTGTTGTTCTGTCGATCACTTTCATGGACTTCGAGGATATGGCTTGCTCTGTAATTAAAATAGAAAAAACATCTATTTAAACTGAAGAATCACATGGCTTATCCATCAGCAATTTACCCATCAGACCAATCAGCAATTTATCTGATTTACCCCCCCCCACCAACTTGCTAACAAATAACATTTTTTTGCCATATAAGTTAACGACAATCCCTTTAAGACCTAAAGACCTTTAATGATTTACTCCTTATCCTATTCTTTGGCCCTGGCAATCAGATTCCATATATTTGCGATGCCCTACATAGTAAACAGCAACATAGACCGAGGTGCTAAATTAAAACCACATAAATGGACATAAATTGTACGTATTGGGGTTTGTTTTTGGATAGAAGTCTCACTTTCATTGCAGGAGTTTATAAATGAAATAAAGTCAAGGAAAGCATCTGAAAAATAAGTCAAAGACAAACAAAACAATAGCTTCGGTCATGGAAAGTCAAGTCCAGGATTAATTTCTCTCTGAGCATTTTTGTCAAACGCTTACGTCACTCTATACTTTCATCACTGCTCAGAAACATCTGGCTCACAGGTTTTTCTGTCTTTTACAAGTTGAGTAATTTTATTCCACTAAACAGAAAGAGGAAGGGCCCAAATCTGCCAACACTGACTACAATTACATCAGGACACCGAGCCCTTGTTATACAACAAATCAGGGATAAACTTCTGCCGGTCACAAAGACACATGATCTAGCATGAGCTGTCAGCTCCTTTTTTGGGGCACTGATTGGTAGATTCCCAGGAATCTAATCTTAGGAAAAACAAACTCTGTTTTCATTGTCTCCTCAACTGATCCTACATGGGGTTGCAACCCTCCAAAGGAAGGCACAACACAAAGCTCTTCTACGCCAGCTGTACGAACAGAGTAAAATCTGTGATACGCAACAGTGCAAACGAGCCATTAACCGAGTCTCAGGTGTTTGCGTCCCCTTAACAACCCCCCTACAGCCGACGTTTAGCTGTAATATCCCATTAACCTCACCCCGGCCATTTTTGGATATTGTCTCAGGTAACTAACTAAGCTGCTTTCTGACGGAATTCCACTGACTGGGGATTCTCCTAACCTGAAAATAGCCGTGAGCCACAAGTACAGTTAACACGCATTTAAAAGCCGAATTCGTGAGCGGTGTCACTACCGCAGCCGTTAATGTTACACTAGCATAGATCATTATGGATGGAAAACTGTTATATGGGCTGAAATCATCAGAGTTACTTCTCATCTACGGTTTTGAAACCAGAAGTGTAAGAATAGGCCTATATTATAGTTGTTACGTGTAGTTCCTACAGTTTATTTAACGAATTATTAAAGTACCTTTGTCAAGATTAAATTACCACTTACAGTAAATGGAACATAAAAGCATGCTACCTCAGCATTTTCGATTACACGGCTGACAGTAGGCTGACAAGCGCTACGTTAAATGAGAACTTCGGCCAGCTGCAATCCACTTGATTTTCTACCAAATAACTGTTGTGCACAAGGTTTCTGCTATAAAATACAACCTGCCATTTATGAATTTTGTTCACTGAGTTGCATGTGGAATTTGAAAACAATATATATTGTTACATACATACATATATATATATATATACATATATATATATGTGTGTGTGTGTATGTGTGTGTGTGTGTGCGTGTGTGTGTGTGTGTGTTCTTGCATAGTTTTCATTGAGGCTGCTATGGGATGATGCAAACGTCATCTCATTTACAGTGACAATTAAGATATCTTGTATCTTGTACCAAGTGAAAATATTCTGTGGAATGCCAATGGTTTTGTATTCCGAGATGGGGCAGCGTGTTCATGGTGCCCAGACCATCTTCAGGTGGTTGGGAATAACTTGCCCTGTGGTAACCTTGTTCAGCTCCGATGATCAGCTGCGGTTTAACCACCAGCCTTATTATACGGGCACTTCGTAGATATGAATGGGTGTCACGGGGTAGCTTTTTATGAATGACTAAGATCTCCTATCTTTATTAGAATGAGGACGGCTTCTTTCGGTGCCCCAAGGTAAAGTTAATCTGCCTCTTCGTAATCCCCCTCTCCCTCCGCCAATACAGCAATCCGGTGCCTTTGCCCGTGTTGAAAACAACTGGCAACTAGAACAAGGCGATCGGCTTTGCGGTCAAGTAGAAGCACATGGGACAGGCAGGGAACACCTGCCCCGGTCAGCACGCATTGTGGAGGGGCGCTTGCCTGGCTGCCACTCCGCGATATATCCAAAACTGCGCCCATCAGTACGGACATCGCTTTGTGCTGCGGATCTCCTTGTTCTCCCTTGATCCAGACCGGAGGGGGAAAAAATAACGACTTTGACTGTTTGCGCTCCCTCCTCCACGTATTTCATCTGTCAAAAACCGTTTTTTTTTTCTTCTTCTCCCTACGGTCCTTGTTTAACACGTCCTTTGATTTTTGGTGTTTGACACACAGTTACGGTAAAAATAACGAGATAAGGGAGTATTTAATTCCATCTGCTCTCACATGTGGTTGAGCTCAAAGGGTGAACATTTCATGCCACACCTGTGTTTTCTTTTATACACAGAGCTGTATCAGTGTTATCTTTAGTTAAAATATTAACAAAACAAGAGATCCCTATAATTATGTGTAGGTGAACACAAATGTTGAGGCCCTAAATCATTCTGGCATACAGTGACTTTAAATAATGTGCTTTTAGTGGCTGAGGTATTCACTTATAACAACAATAGGAAAACACAATCTGGGTCTAAGACTGAACCGGGGGTGATGCAGGAAAAGATCTCATCCAACCAAACCAGAAGGCAGCAAATTGGAGCTGGTTCAGGCTCTGCGTTGTGCGTTGAATGTCTAAAAATAAAGGAAACTTTAAAAGATTACTTACATCACCCTTGACTGAACTTTCTACAGTAATTAACTAATGTGTCTCCATTTGTCTTGCTTTGACAGTGCATAATTTTTAAGGCAACCCGAGATGATATTTTTTTTGTTTTTTAGAAAATAGAGAACATTTTAGCACCACCTACTGGTAATTCTTGATACTTCACAGACAACCGCCCCCTTCCCCCACCTTATATTCTCAACCAGAATAGGCGATCTGATGGCCAGTTGCAAATTTTCAAACTACACCAAGCGAATTGTGAATGCATGACCTCCACGTGACCTCAAGGAAATTATTTTATAAAGTCAGAGCAATATCTTTGACCAATTTACGTTTAAGTGACTGCCTTTTGAAGCATAGCTATATAAATGAATCAGCAGTCCATTTAACCAAACAACAACAATTACAAAAACAAAAAACAAGTCTTATCCAAGTACTCAGACCCACCACTCACTAATCCAGGGTGTCCTAGGGGACGGTAGTTGTACTTTTAATTGGAAAATGCCACCATGTTTGATATAAATCAGTTCAAACAAGCCATTCACAATCCAATCAAATCATAATTACCTTCAATCCCCTTTACAATAAAATTGTTACTCCACTAAGTAATAAACAATATCAATGTTGGAACATGGCTAATCAAACAACCTAGTGTTGTTTCAAATGTCCAACAATTACACAACACAGATGTGCTGCATAGTTCAATCGGAAGCCAAATTTATAATAGTACAACAAATTTGAGCAAGATGTATAGTTTCACTGAAGTTTTAGGTTTGGTAGATTCTGGGTCTCCAGTACCCCAGCTACACCTCCACCACATGTGTGGCCCCCACAAACTCCCATCCTTGCTGGCGAGATCCGGTAACCAGTGACTGTTAGATGTATGTCTCCGACTAATGGCTAGTAGGTTGGACAGCAGACTGAAACTGCAATGCTCTCTGAGGATGTGTTAACATGGAAAAGACTAAATGGTGCCTGGAAGTTTACTTTAAGATTACTGCTACATATACATGCAGAAAAAGATTGGACAGATAGCCAGAATTCATCACCAACTGTCATTATCCACGGTAGGGATTTGAAATATCTTTCACCGTTGTGTTTTAAAAATCACACCAAATCTGGTCATCGACCTTGTAGAGAGTGAGACAAGTCACATGGTGCATGCATAACCCAGACTCAACCATTTCTTTACAGCGAGCTGCGTTTGTCCAAAACCTCTTATGGGCTACTCTGTAACTGGACATGTCTGATGGTGTATTGGCCAGCAGAGCTGATGAGCAGGACTGCCATTAAACTTTGTGATGACTGGATTGAGACTAGATTGCGAAGACTAGAGTGGCCCTCGTCTAATGAATGGCGCTTGTTTGTGAAAAACAAGTGAGAAACAAGAGATGAAGGAAAGTGAAAGAGAGAGAGAGACGGAGCAACCAGCTGGATTGCCATGTAAATAGTTGTGAAGATAGGTAGGGGGGGCATTCTGCCAAGGGTTTTCAAAGGCCTCCCAACATCTGTTGGAGGGTAGATTCCTGGTCTGTGTTGTACAAAGAATAACTCACTCTCTCCCGGTGAGCTGTTTTCCTACTCGCTGGGTTCATAATCACGCATACACCATCATCAGAGATGAACTTGCAAGTCCTTGGAGAGACAAGGACAGTAGGGTTGTACCACAGCAACCCACTTAATATGAAGGGTAAACATTCGTTCATGTGCAATGTCTACTGTGAAATATGTCGAGAGCCTAACGCAGAATAACAGATGTTACATAATTGAAAAATGCCTGTCGTGTTTTTTCCTGAGAACACTCACCGCTGGCAGTTTTTACCATTGTGCAATAAATTTTCCACCCTAACCTTAACCCTGATGAATCTTCAGCATTTCTTGGATGTATGGAAAATTGTTACAGTTTCAAGATGATGCACATTTCATCATAATGAAACACCTCAATTTATAATCTGTAAATTATAATATTCAGTAAAATGTGATGTAAGTGGCTTTCGGGTTAAAGGTCTTTTCTCCTAAAACTGTGAATGATTTCAATATAATTGCTTTATACATGTTTTACTTTCCTTTCTACAGGTGCACAAAAACGTTGATAAAATAAAACATTAATCTTCTTATGTATGGTTTGGGATTTTAAAAAATACAGGCTTTAAATACTTTGGGTAAAATTTGATCAGCCATTTCAGGAAACATGAACCACAAGCAATAACTGAAGTAATTAATTTAGAAACCACACTTATGTAAAGCCAAGTAGGAAGGTATCAGCCGGACAGACTTTTGTCGAAAGATATGTGGTTTTTGATGTGTGTGACTATTCATTACGTTTTTAAAACACAGGTGATATTTTCCACACAAAAAAATATACCAAGTTCTTTGGATTTCAAATGTCACATCTTATAGTGTTTTTATAGGGTTGATGACCTCAAACCAGAACACAATCTCTGTTAGTCTGTGTTCAAATTAATAAATAAATTATAATAAAATAAAATATAATAAAAAATTAAATGAATTTGCACTACATTTACAGTGAACCGCTAAAGGGAGCGGGTGGCTGAAATGTTACACCATTACCTAAATTCGCATGCATCTGTCGGCATTCTCGCTCACACTGCTCCGCGTGCAGCATGCCCTTGAACCGGGCCGGGAGACCACCTGCGTGAAAAGGGAGAAATGGAGTGTTATGTCTCTGCAGCGGAATAAAATAACACGAAATCCAGCTCTGCAAATAGCTCAGAGAGGAGATCATTTTCCGCCGCGCGGCTTGACAAAAGGTAAAATAAGAGCAGATGATATCATTCTGGGGGAGATGGAATTTTCTCCAAAGGCACAGCATGCTTGCTGTTGGGCGACGAGGCTCTTTAGCGACCAAGCTAAGTCCTCCTTCTACCCCGGCCGCTGCCCAGGCCGCTCACACGCGGACTTGGTGACAGGGGGTGTCATCATACCGCTGGATCACCCACTTCCTCAATGGAAACCTCTCCCATTATTCATCGAACTGCATCTACTTGTTCTTGCCTCCTCTCCATCTCTCAACACCCTCAAAAAAAAAAAAAAAACTGTGTAGGAAGGAGATGAAGAACAGAGATGAACCTAAACGTTCTGGAAAACAGCTCAGGCTGCTCGAGCTTTCATGTGCCCTTTTAAAATACTTTGGCTCTTTTTAAGGAAGAGCAAGAAGAAGCATCTATGGCATCATTCATAAAACACTTGTGAAATAAAAGAGGCTCGTTTTTGTAGCTCATTAGTAATGAAGTTGACCTGGACCATCCTCGTGATGCCATCTCAAAAAATATACTGGAATCAAAATCTACACAAATCCGAAGAGACTCTAAGTCTAGGATATTTTAAGAGCATGTTAAGATTAAATTGACCTGAAGCTCTGTTCTCGGGGTCATTATCTTCATCATATAACCTACAACCAGAGGTTCTCACCATATGGGAATATTTTCTACTCTGAGATTTTCTCTCTGCAGCCATAAATCCACCTTGTCAACTATAAAATTTTGCTGACCAGCAACAGATGTAGCTATGAAGGGGGAAAAAAAATCAAAATTGAAATTTTACCACTACTAAATTTTCACGGCTGACATGGAACATATAGCTCATGGATCCCACAACTGTTGTTCTGTATCAAGCTGTCATTAACAGATGGGCAAAGGTCACCGTGTCTGAAGGTGCTTTTAGACACTTTTCTTGAGATGTTCTGGTTCGTTCCGTGCGCCGTAGGACACTGCGGCAAATCTATCGCATACTGACGTACTCAGACTTCATACTCACGGGCGTCTTGGTTACATGATGGCCACCTGTTGTCAGCAAATATCTCCAGCTCACCCTGGACCATCCAGGTCCAATGTGTTAGCAGAAGCTGCTTCCTGCTTCAAGCATCCATAGGACAGACAAGAGATTAAGTGTCATAAAAATCTAATACTAGTTAGTCTAGTTAGTCTAATACTAGTAGAGTCTGAGTTACTATGTCTGAGATATTACATTTTTGCTAGTGAACCTGCACTGTAATTGGTTTACATTTGGGGTGTTAAAGGAAAATCGATTTAGTGATCTGTAAAATAAATAAATAAAAATAAATAAACAAAAAATGAATGAATGAAAAAAATGGTCTATTGCACTGTATGCTTCGCACCCGTAATTTAAAAAAGTAATACACCATTCAGCGTTTAATCCTGTAAACTGTATTTCCAGCACACCTCCCCTCCACCCGCAAAAAAAGTACCATTACATTAGTACTTCGAATTTTTGTACATTTCTTATATTTAATTTCATCGTGGTTTCTCCTCCCTGACCTCGATTGCAGTCAGTGGGAAAATTTCTGCGATTGCGGCGCCGCTGTGGATGACCTTAATATCTCAGGGGGGTCTTTCCTATATACGTTCCTGAAGTTTTTGGGAAATGCATCTGCTTGAGTTGCTGCGGCGGTCAAGAGAGAGTTTAATTTTATTCATATTCCACCGAGAATCCGTTTGAGGCATGTTACTGCTCATCATCTATTGTGTGCGTATAATTTTGCATTGTGTGTGCATAATTTTAAAGGGGTGGAAATGTATTCGGGGGGGAGGTTTCACAATTTTTTAACAAAGAAAAAAACGTTTTCGGGAGAAATACAACAACATGTCTAAATCCTTCTAACACGCACAGCGTAAAATACTCCTTTTGATCCAGAGAATATTCATTAGTCCTTGATGTATTGCATATATATATATTAGTAATTACTTTGGAGCGTGCCTTTCTTTTACCTTTATTAAAAGTAGACACCAAAGGCGGAAAAGACAGCCAATCCGTTTTTACCACTTTTGTGCAAGTCCAGTCCCGTTTCACAGCTCTCAGAAAAAAAGTCAAATCATAAAACAGACCTATTATTTATTGTCCGAGATATTGCTGTTTATAATACCTTTGATGTCTCTCTCGGGGGGGGGGGGGGTGTCACAGCTCAATGAATTTTCTCAAGATATCAAATGTTTGACATTCTCTGTCCACGGAGAACATTATCCTCTGAAGACGTCAAGGGGGCTCAGAAAAGAGCAAACTATAAGCTATACTGAATCTATTAATCGCCTATCTTCTGAAGGAAGCCACAAATCTGCTATCTAGAAAGCTTTTTTGTTTTCATAAAAGAGACAACGCGCTTAAGCTGGGAAGATCGAAAGTTTTTCTTTCTGGAGTCTGGGAGCAAACCGTCTCTCGCTATTTACTAGGTAACCATAGTATATCCTAAAGGAAATATCATCACATCATCAGCAAACATAATTTGGAAACTTTTTTTCTGACACTGGGCTTAACGTTTTTATTGTTTCTGACGGCGTATGAATTTATTGCGGTGATCAACAAATAACACATGTCAGCAGTCCAATAATACAAGCACAGACGCATAAATAAGCGGTGACATTGGACTCTAGAAATTTTAACGAATTTTTGCAGTTGCTGCTCCTTGCCCCATGGCATCTGGGTATTTTCAATATCGGTCAGCTTTAATGCGGTACGTCATCAACTTCTTATTATCCTTTTTTCCCCCTCCCAATTTCATGTAAGGCTGCCGAAACAGCTGGTTTCGAAGCTATACCACTAGCGCCGAGGGAGAAGGCTGGGAAGCACCTGCTTCTAGCGAGGAGGTGGAGAAACAACTTTCATTTAAACCTCAAAAGGCAGCTTCTCCCGTTACTCGTAAGGCGCGCTTGCACAGCGAGTTACCCCACTATCCGGATGGACAGCTAGACCGGTGTCTCCGTTGCAGGTTAAGGCTACTGGAGGGGTTACTTTCCTCCTTCTTACTGTCAACGAAAAACTGATGGGTGATAGAGCCGTGATGCGATGGTTAGTAACAGGACGACAGACAGGATCAATAATAGGCAACTAAGTGAAAGAAGTGGGTGTCACACGGAGAGAGACAAAGGATTTACCCAGACATGTAGTCAGCCGCGGCTTGGCATCTGGCTGCGCTAAAGTTTTATGCAGTGTGCTTTTTAACATGTTTACAGGAATTCTGTACAGGGGAATTATGCCTTTGGTTGTATGGTTTAGGTAGCAGCCAAAAAAATTCCGCAGCCAAGAGTAGCTATGCTTCATTTGCGGAGTGCAATGTGTAGATTTCGTCTGAAGGCTCACTTCATTGTTCATAACTTAGCAGCAGTGACAGAAATAACAGATATCATAAGAGTAACGGAATCGGCGGCAGCATCAATAACAGAAACGGAGGCGAGAAAGACCCACATTTTTCTTCGGCAAGCAAACTTATGTGCGTAAAGTGGAGATGCCAGCCAGGCGTGGCTTGTATTTGAATATCCAATATGTGAATGCTCGGGGAGTATGTATATAAACGCCGCTTTCCAGCTGATAAACAGACATTTGCACGCTGATGAATAGAAAAGGATGGTTTATGAAAGGTCTGTCAAGCTTTCATTCTAAGAAGGGCGAAGCGCAACTTGCCGGATACGTTTCGATCCGCGGCGACTGCATGGGTTTCTTTTACGACGAACTTTAATCTTCTCGTCGACTTTACTTTTAATTGGGCAAACAAATAAGTCCAGCTTTACGCCATGGCAGAAGTCGGCGGCTTCCTTGGGGTGCTCGATCTGGATTTACAAGGGTTTCCAGCGCTCGGGAATATGCCTTTACCGGAATCGCCCGTGGGCTTGAATGAGAGATTGGGACAGATTGAAGGGAGGCTACAGCGCGGCTCCTTGACGGATTTTGGCCACCTGCAAGGCATTTTGCGACGACGGCAGCTGTACTGTCGGACGGGTTTTCACCTGGAGATATTTCCCAATGGGACAGTTCACGGGACCAGACAAGATCACAGTCGATTCGGTGAGGAAGCAGGATTCACCTGATCTTTACCATATGATGACCTGGTAGATTATAATTAATATAATTTTGATAGCCTCCATGCTTTCCATCCAAAATTACAGTTTTGCTATCAACTTCAACGTCATGGATTTAAAACCGCATTTGGGATTGTTCGGTATGCACCGAACATGCCGGTAGTTTGCGTCTGATCATCCCACGTACTATTTTCTCCCAGATTAAATCCCCAGACAGCTAAACTGGCAAGAAATGCAGGTCTTTC
Organism: Brienomyrus brachyistius; assembly: GCF_023856365.1. Classification (NCBI taxonomy): domain Eukaryota; kingdom Metazoa; phylum Chordata; class Actinopteri; order Osteoglossiformes; family Mormyridae; genus Brienomyrus; species Brienomyrus brachyistius. The sequence goes on from NC_064542.1 coordinate 14,738,060, forward strand.
CCATAGTATATAATTTATTACAAGAGCGCCGTGCCACGTTTGTAATGCATGTATCTAAAGGACTAAACAGAACCTGGCTCACATAAAATAGAAATGATTTTGTTGATACAGTTAGACTATAGACTGCGAATGATAAACAGATGAGATCCGGACTCAGATATGTCCATTTTCGTTTTTTGGAACTGCAGTCATCCTGCAGGTGCAGGTTTGCTTAGAAGAGCGAAATACCTCCTTAATTAAAGCATAATCATTGCGGAATTTCGGGAAGGTTACTGCCTGCCTCTCCTTCCAAAACAAACAAGTCAGCTGGATTAGGTGGTCCATGCTTTTTTTGTCATCACAAAAGACTATTTGCGACTGCTTTGTCAGTTACAGTACCCCGAGGCGTGCATGGGCAACGTGTCTTTAATTAAGGCGCAATGTAAAACACGCTCTTCCAGCGGCGAGGCGTTTGAACGGTTCATGGCTTCAAGATCACAGCTGCAAACCGCGACTGATCGAAGAAGCAGCGTCGGAAAACACCGTTCCTCTGTTTGTCTTATTTTTAAGTGAACACCCGGGTTTTTGAAGTGATGGTAGGCTATGTCTTCATCTATAATAGAAGGGCCAGGTTCTCATCAAGAGTCGTACTTTTTCTGGACTCTACTGTTCACTATGGTCACGCACTAGACATATGTAGCCTATATTGATTCACGAAATAGGATGAAATGTAGATAACGTGGTGAAAAAAATCCGATAAAAAGCATAGTTTAATTTTAAAAACAAAACTGCATTACCACTATTAGTACAACCATTGTCTCGCTGTTCTTTTCATTCGGTATTTCTGTGATGACAACAGTTTAAGTGACGGCGTGGATTCCTAGTACAAATAGGTTAAAGCCAGCAGCAACTTATTAAAATAGTTTCATTCTGCCGTTTTTGTTTTTGAAATTATTAAAACAATGTTCTTAGGCATTTTGGTGCCCCATAAATAGCTTGTCCACTACATGATCAAAGAGATCCCAATGAGTACGTGTTTCCATCTGGCACCACTTTATAGGGTGCAGATCAGCCGTTAAGTACTACAGCTGTCTTGTTTGGGATTATGTGCGGGATCTGCTTGAGTTATCTGTCCCCAGCCTGCATAGTGCAGGAATTGTCTACAGATTGCATATCCGTTTCGCGCCTGTCCACAAACACGCCACTATACCCAGAGAAGATAGGTGATGTAAAGCTCCGTCAGACATCTCAGTAGTGTTAGGGCATCGCGGAAATGGTGGAATTTTACGATACCATTTCAGCATTGCCTGGATAAATCCATTCCAGGACTGTGGAGAAAGACCTCTGCATGGTGCTATCCCATCCCATCTGGGCCACCCTCTCCAACCCATCAATCACAACAATCCAGAATTCACTCTAAAGCTTGAGGTTTTCCATGTCAGACACTACGTACCTCCCACCTTAGGCTAATGCATGCAGCCCTGCCGTGTGTGGATGCTGTGGACATGAGGACACCATCGCCTGCACTTTGCACTCTTAGGCGGCTCCTTGCGAGCACGAGAGGGGTGACTGTGGGAAAACTGCGCTCACCAGATTATCTCATTCTGGACCAGTGGTATCGCAGGATCACTTCCTCCATTTGCAGTGAGTGAGTCATCTCAGTATCTGCCGGCACACAGTGCCGTCGCACGTTCAGGCCACTGAAGGGCCAGTTCCTCTGTTATTTGGACATTGTTCATAGCTTATACAAATAAACCTGTTCACTGTTTGTGGAAAATATCTGCTGGAGCTTAAGCAGTGAGCAGAAAGGCTCTGCTACCAGATTAATTGGGCGTAATGCTACATGGCACAGGGTATGCCCATGGAAACATAAAACAGCCTCGCTTTTAAAAGGATGTAGCGTTCAGATTCGGAATTGTAAACATGCTAGTGGTCACTTATAGCTATGACACTCGAAACACATGGAAAAAATTAATGTCTCTGGAGATTAAACTTTGAAGTCCTACCACACTTACCAAACCCCTTTTCCAGAATTTTTGTTCCGTATCCTGTCCTGTCATATTTGTGATGTGCTGTTTATGACAGACGCCCGACAACTTAACTCGCCGTTGTATTTTGTTCACTCAGATCTTGACATAGAGATTTCAGTACAAATTGCTGTTCATTTTGATTGGGGAACATTTATTGCGATATTAAATGCTTCCAGTGTAAAATATCGTAAAGCTTTTTCCCGAAGTGTTGCGTTAGTCTCTTGTATCATGCTTCAGTGTATCAGACCTACAGCCTAGATCTTATGGTTCTGCTGCACTCCACATGTCGTGCAAAATCTGTCTGACCAAATGAAAGAAGTAGGAAGGCCTGGAAGATGGGCTGCCCTGGAAATGATTACAGACTTAGGGTCTTTCGAGGCCGGAGTGTATTGGGGAACTGACTATCGATGATTTACCTTCAGGTATCCTTGAGTTCATAAGCCTGGCAGTGGGACTGGTCAGCATCCGAGGGGTGGACGCTGGACTCTACCTGGGCATGAACGAGAGGGGTGAACTCTATGGGTCGGTAAGTCAAACTCCATTCACTCATTGGCACCTACAGCATGGGAGGCCTTTGTACTCACCACTGGCGTGATACCATGGGCTGAGAAGGAACAGCAGTACTGGGACCACAGTGTTATTTTTAAGGACTTGGGCTATGCAACCTCAAATGTCGTTGGTATTATTTGAAGTTTATTGCAGGATCCTTGTAAGGGTAAAAATAGTTGTGTTCAAATTAGGAATTAAACAACTGTTGTCTTGATTGAGGTTGCGGGCTGGTAATCCATTCCCTCCCTCCTGCTCAGTGTCAGTCACAAAACAAACGAGGTATCCATCAAAATGTTGCCTATCAATAAATATGAAATGTTTAGGTTATAACCAGTGTTTGCTTTCCAAACTGTTTCAACACAAGGTAAACTGCTCAGAATGAATCTTAAATCTCAAAACGCCCGTAGTCCCTGAGGTCCCTGTGTTAGGTAGCAAGCTCTTCAGTTTGTTTTTGTTAAAAAATATTTACATATTTCCCCAGTACACACAGGAAACTCACTGGGTGGGGGGGCTTGAACTGTGCCTTCACTAGAATATCATCAGATGCGAGATGCGGGGAAATAGGAACCCAGTGTGCTCAGGCCAGATTAAAAGGACCAGTAACGCGACCTAATCATGGAAGAGACAATGAAACAGAACACGACTGTTTCCTTCCTGCTCATCCGCATCCCTTAGGCTGTCATCTACGTGTCCAGCAGGTCAACGATAGACCAAGAATCTGTTACATCCGACTGCAGTGGACAGATAAAGATAACGACTGGACACAAGTGCACGAAAGGCAACTGAGTAATTGATAACCGAGTCACTGGGTAGCTCATGTCACCTATCCTCACGACTAAGAAGACTGCTGAGATCTGACTCCCAGATTTATATCTGGGTCATTTGTAACGTGATGCGTAACGTACTTGGTTCACCACAAAACTGTGCTGTCCCCGCCTGCAGCCTTCAGAGCCCATTTGCGTTCATGTTCAAGGGGTCATCGTGAATGGACCCCACACTGAAAATAAGCACGATGTTCTAAAAACGGTACCAGAGACGAGATCTTGCCATTCGGTGGTAATGCAGAAGTATTAGCGACATTCAGCAGCCTCCGACCTCTTGTAACAAAGAGGTTTGCATTTCCCGTTTGCAGGCACCTTCGCAGCTGTCTAGAAGTTTGAGAGGAGTACAACTGAGTAGGCTGCCGGCAGTGTGCAACCTGCTGGGGTACAATGTACACTATAGGTCCAGTGGCACCACAGCTTATTCCTGCGGAGGTGTGACTTTGCGGGGCCACGGGGAGGCGGGTTAGGACCGGGCTCTGTGAATGGGTCGGGTGGGGGTAAGTGGGGACCCTGCACCTCCCCTTTCCAATGAGGATAGAAAGGTTAAGCTTAGTCACAGAGTGATACCGCATATCGGTTGAAAGCCGGCAGTAATTGCTTTCCCCTTCGCCTCGGCGTTCCCGCAGATGTCTGGCAGGCGGCACGAGTTCCTTTCCACTGCTGCCTTTTCACCACGCCGGTGCACACTTCAGGCCGTGGAACCGGAACCCCCCGAAACACACACTTGTTCCCTTCGGCCGTCTATGGGCCTGATTGAGGCATATCGTTTGTTCCTGTTGATCTTTTCAGTCCCCCTCCCAAAAAAAAAGGATGGGAATTGTTTCCCGTTGCCCTCGATAGCCCCTTTCTAGGGTCAGCACCGGTTCACTTCCTTTCATCGCTGTGCTTAGATTTACCCCTCTACTGCTGGAATGGACCACAAAGCACGTCTGCCTCAGCGTTGCCTGGTTCTGGGCTGAAAATTGGATTATTTCCGTAACTGTAAAGTATTCCGAACAGATCGGAGGACATTGAAAGGGGTGGAGGTTAAACCACCCATCCCCACCCCCCCACTCCCGAGTGTCGCATGCAGTGTCGTGTCTCAGCTTTGGGTTAACGGTCCACAGATGTCGCGATGGCGAAGACCTTCGGAGTGCATTTCTAACGGGGTAATCAAAGTGGTCCGTGTTTTCATACTGCCTGATGTTCTGTAAACACGTCGCCAATTTATGAGCTGCAGCATGTTAGTGGTTAGGGGAAGTCAGAGCCTTTTCCTCGGTCATATTGATTACATTATACCGAATGGGGGAAAGCTGTAAAAAACCAGGGCAGCTTAGCAATGTGTCATGCAAGCTTTAGCACTGTTGCCTCCTACACAGTCACGTTCAGCACAGAATACTCAAACAGGAATTAATTAATTAGTCTTCCGGAAATACAACATAACTGTGTAATATTTGGTCATGATTTTAGACAATTTAGAGTCAGAGATGAGGCTGATGTTTCTTGAATTGGATTGGAATCATCTAGGGTCACTTAGGAAGGCCATTGAGATGCTCATACTGCAGCCTTCTTCAGCCCAGCTTCTCCCGCCCCCTGTCACTGTCTAACTGGCTCCTCTGTCATCTCTATTGCAGAAGAAGCTGACTGCAGAATGTGTCTTCCGGGAACAATTTGAAGAGAACTGGTACAACACCTATGCATCCACGTTGTACAAGCATGCGGACATCGGCCGCTACTATTACGTGGCTCTGAACAAGGACGGTTCACCCAGGGAGGGGGGCAGGACTAAAAAGCACCAGAAGCTCACCCATTTCCTGCCACGGCCTGTGGAGCTCAAAAAAATCCCCCAGGCTTATAGAGACCTGTTCCAGTACAGGTGATGAGGGACCCTGCTCTGGGAAGAGGGCTTGGGGGAGGGGGAGGCACGGACAAGGGGGACTCAGGATATTCTCCCATTGCTCCTCACCTGGCGGTGTTTATGTTTGTATTCTGGTCCTAACGACACGCACTCACTAGCGGTTCCTGATATAAACATTGCGTGCGGGTGTTCCAGGACGTATCCGCTTCATTTTTTATTTTTTTCTTAAATGCTTCAAGCTACAGAAGGAGAAGGACATGCTTTTAAGTCGCAGACGCCAGCTGAAGCCCCAGTAGCATTAGCAAAGATCTTCTGGCCATGGAACCGTTTTCAGTGCAAACCGAGCTAACAGCTGAAATGGCTGGATCAGCTGTTGGGGAATCTATTTCGGGGGCCGTTCTCTGAGGATGAGGGACCGCACTGGAGAAGGGGCCCGAGAACCCAAGGACGGCTCCTCTCAGTGTCGTATCCCGTCGCCCAGCCCCAGGCTACAGGTGTGCGACTCTCGACTCCCACGTCATGCAGCGGTCAGTGACTCGGATGCCTCCGAGGGCCCAGGTGTGGGCCGGGGTGCAGCCTGCCAGAACCCACTCAGAAGTGCCCTTGGCGTCCCTGACCGCGTCCTTCCGCTTCTCACTAAATCGCAAGCACTGAAATTTCTGTGAAGGTGGACTTCGGGCCTCACCATTAGCTGGCATCGCAAAGCATGAGGGATCTCGCACTTAGCTTCCCGAATGCACTCTGCACAAAAGGTGCACGGCTCCGGTTTGGCCGACAAGGAATCAAAACAGCTTCCTGGTTACCGCAATGCCCCCACAGCTTCATTTACAAGTGCAACGAAATTAGCTCGACCTGAAAGATGAAAGGCAGCCCTCCCTGTTTTCTGAACTGGCGAACGACAATCAACAGTTACTCATGAGCAGTAAAGGGGGGGGGGGGGGGGGGGGGGGGGCTGATGAGCAGCAGTTTACGGGAGGCAGCGAGCAAAAAATTGGATAGTGCGCATGAAAAGACGGGGGGAAAAAAACGGGAGTGCTTAACAAGGAAAACAAAGCGTGAGTTTACCGGGCTTCTTCCCAGGGCCTTGGCCCTGAGTGAGGAATGAGCAATCTGCAGTCCGAGACAGTGGAAGATTGATGAACACTTAACAGCAAGCCCTCAAAATTAAGGATCATCTCTCTGAAGTTCCTGGGGGGTCTGTTCATCACAGTGAGAACTAATAGCAAACATATTATCACTGTGGCTTAAAACTTGGGGGGGGGGAGCAGAATGCTGCTGGAAATAGGCTTCGGACTTTGTTACTCCAATCACAGCCAGAGCTATGGTGTTCTCAGAATGCTTGTTATGTTGGTGTGTGAACTGCAAGAGATTTACAGTGTTCATGCTGTCAGAAACACTATTAAAACCTTAACAATGGCAGTGTAAATATGGATGAGCCTATTTATAAGATGTACAATATATTTATTTTCTACGTACAAATATATATATATATATATATTTATTTATTGCAAAGATTTTATTTTGTAATGAACTTGAGAAGTTAACAATTGTAGGTTCTACTGAAAAACAAAAAACAACAAAAAGAGCAGAATTCACCTGACAATAAAATTGTCCCACTATTTAATCTTCATTTTGAGTGACCGTCTTGCTTGGAAAGATAATAATAAATCCTCCATTACTAATTAAAACCTGCTTTTTGAGAAAACATGAGTGGCTTGTTTGGGTCTGGGCAGCTACACGGTTAGTTGCTGTGAAACACGTGACCGGGACACCTCTCCACCTCCCTAAAGAAAAAGAAGTGAAAAACAAACTTCAGTTTGTGATAAATACCTTAAATTGACATCACACTGAGGCATATTGTACACATTAAGGGCCCTCAGTATTAGCCTCAGTGGTACACGGTTTTCAAATACTGGTCATCACTCTAACCAGTAACAGGTGTAAAGTCACTCCGCAGCAGAAAATAATTTAACTGAATGCAACATTCCCATACTGGGGATCAAAGTCTAACAGAGAAGTCAGTTTCCTCTGCCTTGAATCGGAATTCCAGAGCACCAGTGCTGCAAACTCAAAGTGATCCATCTCTCCCGAGATCTGGACGTTTGCTCATGATGTAAAGAGACTGCTCTTGGCACGCGGCGGCCTGTGAGGCCTCCCCTCCTGCTCCTCCCCCACTTCTCATTGCAGGAGGAATAAATCACGTCTCTGGCGCAGGGGAAGAGGGGGACAGGGGCGGGCAGGCTGGTGGCATAGGCGGCCTGAAATCCTCCAAACCATTGCGTTCCCACCTCTGCCGTAACGCGGAGAGTGAACGAGAAAAACACAAGCGCGGGGACCGGCGACTCCAACTCACTTTGCTTTCCTCGACTTTGTTCTTTCACACTCGACCCGTGCAGCCATTTAAAATTCGCCTCGAATGCGACTTTCCTGATGGGGAACATCAGGGGAAACTGGGAAAAGGGTTCAGAGCTGGGTACGTCAAGTCCTCCCCCGGTACGTGCCAATGAAGTGCATGTGCGGCAGCAGAGACAGTGGACTGCGGCACCTCTCTCCAGCACAGGGAATTTGTGGGGGGGGGGGGGGGGGGGTAAATCTGGGCCCGGGAAAGGAGATGGATCAACATTTCAACATCTGCAATAGTTGTAATGTTTCTGTACTGGCAGATTCTTGTAAGCTGTGAAGGCAAGAAATGGAAAAGCAAGACAGGGCAGAGAAGAAAAAAATTATATTTTATATATAAAGACCTGGCAGCTCGAGAAATGAAAATAATACAGAGAACACAAAAAAAGGTGATGGTGAAGGAGGGGGGGGGGGGGGGTGGATAGATGTGAATGGTGTGAAAACTGAATGGTGTCCAAAGTCGATTCATCTGGGCACGGTGCTCACGGGGCCAACATAAGAGCACCACGGCTCCAGGACCAGGACCGGTTGTGCAGGAGACAGGACGACTGGGTCCACCCCGCTGGCCTGCGGGAGAGGAGAGGACAGGAGCCCGAAACAGAACTGGATCCCCTTCGAGGTGCATGTTGCTTGCTGAAGTCTCAATGCATACACTTTTCAGACTGACGAGAACCTAATGTCGATAAATAAAAAGCTTTTTAGCTACACATGCCACCATAATCATGAGTATTGTCGCCATTAGACTCTGCGCTGCGCAACGACGTTTCTGTCTGCAAAGGACTGCATACAGCATAGCAGTTCTACGAGAGAATAACGGAGCAGAAACATTTCCATTGCCTAGTGACATAGTCGTCGTAACACATTTCTCACATATATGTGCTGATGCTGCTGTAAACAAACCTACTGTACTGCTAGTCCTATAAAAGTATAGCACGTACAATTAGGTACAGTACGTTAATCTTGACAATAACTATTACTGGTTTATATATTTCCTGTACGTTTTATCGTTATTTAAGCTATACCATAGGTGCTATAGCACAGGTGTGTAGTTAGCTATACAGTCTCAGTATTCTGATGTTTCCGTAATGTCAAATCACCTAATGGTGCATCCCAGAATGCATCCCCTTCTTTAAGCGACACATGAAACTTCAAATTAATTTCCAAGTGTTTTACAAAGTATTGTTGAGTACATGAATAGCTCTTTTAAAGGCATGACGGACAAAACCAGTAAAGGTAAAGATCTGGTAGCGCGTGTCTTGCGCACAAGGGCTCGACACACAGAAAGACGCATCAGGAATACGAGAAAAGCACCCTTTTGGTCACTTTATTAAATGTAATATTAAATACTTATCTAGTAAATAGCAGATCAGATTAATGGCAAAACAAGGAGGTGTATTCGCTAACATGAGAACATCCTCGAGGGATTAAAAAGTTCCTCTATATTACTGAAATACACCTTGTGCAATTTGAAGATGACAGTCTCCGATAAGAGAATTTAGTTCCTTGTCATGACATCTATAACGCGTTAGCATCAGAAGCGAGAAATGTGCCGAAGTAGAACACAACACAAGTGGAACGAAAAGAACAAGGGGGGGGGGGGGGGGGGGGAGTGAACTGTACCCACAGTACTATGCTAGGCAACACTTTACTACAAGAACTTGAGGTTACAAAAGTCCAGAGAATCCAGCAAGCAGATTTGAACGACACAGGCATTCCATACCATGATCAGCAACATCTAGCGTAACTGCCTTGAAGCGTAATACAAAACGAAAAGGAAATTTAAAAAAAAGATAGCTGATGCATCTTAAAATTCCTTTAACAAGTTGCGCAGGAACTTGACGTAAGGCCATAACGTTCATTTGAGTATTCCTCTCCGGTGTTGCCTCCCGATTCTCCTAGAGAACCAGGTGTCTTCATAGCTGTCCGTCGCAGAGATGGGTGAGGGAACCTACTTGGGGATAGTGTCTTTGCCTCGAGAGAGCAGGTGCTTCTATATCACAGAAGTGTGTCACAAGTAATACTATGGTCCCACTTACGTGTTAGGCTTTTATATTAGGCTTTCATGTAACATATAAAAACACTTTAAATAATTAACAGCCCTCCTTTAAGGGGGAAAAGGAATCGTGAGGAAAAGAATGATGCAATGCTTAAGAGCATTTGTGGGGAATTTTTTTTTTTTTTTAAATACCTGATAAAATGAAAAAAAAGTTGAACAACATTAAGGATATATATACACACACACACACACACACACACACACACACACACACACACACACACACACACGCGCACACACACGTTTTCATACCCCATCAAATTGTCCTTAGACATTTTGCATACTTCTCTCAGGGTTAAAATTTGTTTTAAATCACACTGTCCAGAAATGTTCAGGGTGGAACCCTTGGCAGAGTAGAGAGAGTGTGCCGACTGGGGGGACTGGGGGGTGGTTTTGAGTCAGCTAGTTGCCCGTGGAGGGGCCGGGGTTTTTGTTCAGCTGGGTGGTGGTAGAGGGCACACTCTGCAGGGCGTGAGACAGCTGGCTGCCCAATTGCTGGTAAAGCCCCAGGAGTTCCATCTGGCTTAGTCCTGCCGGACCCATCATGCCGTTCTGCATGGCCAGCTGGTTCAGGAGGTTGGCGCGGTTCGCCATGGCGATCTGCTGCTCCTGCATCTTCCTGTTGGTGATCACCTTCTGCACGTACATCATCAGCTGCGGGGAGAGATGGGAGTCAGGGGATACGTGGGACGGGCCGGAAGGAAAGGCCCCGGGGCCCAGCTTGAGGCCAGGTGCCTGGAATTGGCCGGCTGGCCGGCTCACCGTCTGCTGCTTGTTCAGCACGTCGCGGTACACGGCCTCCCGTCGTTTCAGCTCCAGCTCCAGGCTCGCCTGATGCCCCAGGGCCATGGACTGCACCTGTGCCTCCGTCAGGCTGTGATTCTCCACGCGCTGTGAAGGCAAGCGTGCACCCGTCACACCTGCGATCGCTCCCTCCCTCCCGTCAGTTCCAGGAAATCCTAAACACAGCCCGGCTCGTCCACGTCTGTCCCACAAGACACTCACCAGCCGCTGCATGATTTCATCCAGGGAGTCCCTAGGCAGGGACTTGAGTGCGTTAGTAGCCTCGATCACCTTCTGCCTCCCCTGGTTAACAAGATCCTGTCACCAGGAAAACAAGCACAGTATTTATATCACGCGCACGGGCAGCGGCGCAGCAGAGTGCCATGCCAGGTCGTCGCTGTTATAAATATCAACGGGCGCTGCTCGCCCCGAGCCCTACAGGCTGCGTGTGATGTGACGACTCGCGGGAAGCTCCAGACCTCCAGCTGCTGGTTGGTCATGGTGGTCAGAGCAGCCACGTTGAAGGGGAAGTAGGAGTTGGGGGCGGTCATGCCCATCTGGTTGTAGGATGGCTGGTTCACCCGCAGAGAGAGACCCTGTGTGTGAGACAGATAGATAGATAGATAGATAGATAGATAGAGAAAGAGAGAGAGAGAGAGAAGTAAGCAGCCTGGTAAGTTTCAGAACATAAAAAAGAAAATGCATTAAGCGGAGTTTTTTTCAAATCACCTTAAACTCACTGAAAAAACGTGGAAAATAATAATCCTGGAATCTCACGTCGGTCTCACCGCCACGCCACAGTTTTCCCCTCCTGAACACACGCTCTGTTACCCAGAGTAAACCTGCACTCCAGGACTGATTCCGACTTACTCATTTGTTTATCTCCTATAAACACAGCCCCCCCCCCGCTAAAGGTCACCATGCCGGCCGTGGGGAGCAGATGCGCTGTGCTCCCTGCCCCCCCCCCCCCCCCCCAGTGGGACACCCCTTGTTCCAGTGAGCCAGACCAGGCTTCGGCAGGTGCGGAACGCAGCTGGGCCTGCGGTCTGGATGCCATTAGACAGAGAGAACAAAGTATCTGTGGTCTGGATGGCGCTGTCCGTGAGCCAGGCGATGGAGTGTCAACCACTTGTCTTACCACACACACACACACACACACACACACACACAGACACACACACAGACACACACACAGACACACACACAGACACACACACACAGACACACACGATTTTGGTAATTTTATCTTTGCGGAGACTCTCCATTAATTTCGTGGAAAACCCAACATGACCTTAACTCTACCAGCCCTAAGCTTACTCATAAGCAACCAAACAAAATATGACACTTATTACATTTTTAGTTTTTTGATTGCAGTCATAGATCTTTGTGGGGACCTAAAGAATGGTCCCCACAATGTCAAAATAACAGGTTTTTATTGCATTGCATTATTATTGCATTTTGTCCCCAAAATGTAGACATAATCCCTCCCACACACACACACGATCCATTGGCAAAATTGCATACAAATAAATAAATAAATAAATAAATAAATAATAAACACAATTCACAATTTTAAAAGAAAAATTCATCCTCCGCAGATTCTGAAGCCCTCAGGGATGAAATATAAGACATGAGGGTCGGATTTCACTCTGAGCCCCAGTGAAAACGACTTTACCCCGATTTTCCATTTCCTGGATTCAAAATACGACATATGCTTGTGAAGCCATTCGCTGAGCAAGTCACAGAAGGGTGGGACAAGTAGTGCTTCGCCCGCCCCGAGGATAATGCAATCACGGCGCCCCCCCCGGCTGGGCTCTGCTGCTCGCCCATATGATTTTTACATGAAGAATTCATCCTCTGCCATCATAACCTAATGGGTCTTTTACCGTCAGGTGTCGTAATATCAGAGATGACGCCAGTAGGTTGTGTACAAATGGCATTAGCGTACGTCTTCATGTCTGTCTCCAGGTCTGGGTCGTACTCACTCCAAAACCGGCATCACCAACTTTGTCCTTCCGACCTTAAGAAGCAAGTTTTCCTGGCTTTGGGGACCATTCAGAAAATGTGACCTAGGATCACAAAGGTCACAGCAGTAGAAAGGATCTCTAGTCAAAAATGGAGGATCGTTCTCATGCAGATTCCATGTTACAGGAAAGCGGGGTGGGGGGTGTGGGGGGGGCGGGGCTAAGATCACACAAGGGCAGGACGAGGGCTTGTGGCTGGACAAATAATAATCATTAAAGTGAGTTACGATGGTGCAGACTATAGGATTACACTGCCACTGAAGGATGCGAGACTTACACCGCACCCCGTAATTCCTTTCCAAAAACTCTATTAATTAACCGATGACATATGTTGGGGGAGAACAGCCAACCCAAGCTGCCCCCACATAATCTGGAGACAATGGGACGGAAGCCAGGCAAGGTTCACTGAGTCACTGAGCTCACGGCCCGCTGATTCCCTCCGAAAGGGGGCTTTAGAGAAAATAGAGAATTAATAAATAAAAATCTCACTTTTAAGCACTGATATACCTGGGGGAGATGATTTCATAAGCTAAAAAGCAGGTTTTTTCCACGACACGAGGACCAAAGATTTCCAAGAAGAGCTTTAGGCGAGGCTGAGAGCCACCTCGTGCCGATCTGTCCACCATGGGGATGGCCCTCGTTTCAGGTGCGGTTCTGAAGAAACAGACGACCACTGACTGGAAAAGTGCGGATTATCTGCCAGATAAGCGTGTGAAGGTTGCCTGGTTCAAGCAGGCCAAATAAGGACTCGCGTTAAGCACTGCATAATCCGATATACATTATGGTTCCTGCCCAGTACCAGATGCCAGCAGTACTATCCGACATTCATGAGGAAGACCCAAACCCCCTCAGCTATGTACATGGATCGCCCGGCAGCCGCTAGAATTGTCCAAAGTACTGAAGGACAGCACCGAAAAATGTTACCTACTAATACCTACTAATACGGATACGGGATCTGATGATTTTAAGTTTTGATCGATCCTGAAGACATCCATGATCCACTTTTCATGTGACTGGTAGAGTTCATGCTGCTTTATGTATGACATTTCTAAACTTCACGTAAAACTACGACGGCCAGTAAAAATGCATGTCGCAAGCCGATCCGCTCCACACCTCCTCGAGCGCCATGGCAACACTTACATTGGGCCTCATGCAAGAACTACTAGTATGAAGAGATTTGTCCGTAAGTTGCTAGTACCAGTGATATAGCAGAAGTTGCTGCATCCACCAATGTTCTCATATTTTGAATGTTCTCTTAGGTATGATCAAAATGTCCGACAAAGTCATGTGGAATTAGTCTGTTGTTATTCAGACCTATACTAGCAGCCTAAATTGTGGAAATACTTCCAATTTAAAGATTGCAGAAATTTATTCAGCTGCTGCTCCAGTTATTTCTTTAATCGTCCAATGTATTATATTTGTAAACATTTTTTGAATGTTTATGAACATTACTGCCAGTAATGCTAAAAACGCTAGGTTTCCATAATTTCTCACTAATGGATTGTATTAGTCTGAAGCAATTTTGAATTTGGAAATTCATATATACAGTAACTTTCAAATTCACGTGTGGGACGTTCACAGTTTTTGTTATTCGCATGTGATTAAACAATTAATCATATAGCATCGAAATATTAGTGATGCACAATATTAGCGTGCATAGTGCATCTTTAATATTAAAGGTCTTGGCTTGGGTACACCATGCATCTTCGCCTCAGTAACCAGCCTCCCTCACGTGTCTTTGTGGTCTTTGTCACCATAGAATCTTGGGTTTCTCACAGCGACTTTTCACCTTTGCATTACCGAGTCCAAAATTTAGTGCTCCCAGGGCATATAGCAATAACTTTATACTTAGAGGGCCATAATATAGATGGTTTGTATATTATACCAAGAGGTCTTGATAGAAAACGACTAAGTAATTTAACATACGAAATGTACAGTACAGCACCGTTTTTTTCGGAAATTGGTAATATACATTTTATGTTATCATTCAGACCAGCAGGCTTAAGCGTTGAGGATTTAGGGGAAGTATTAGTGAATTTTCACTCTGGTGGGGAGCTTCTGCCCCTGCCCTTGAGAATGAGAAAGGATTACTATATTTCATCATTATGCTGACAACATCCTGTCCGACTATACAATTCAAATCATGATATCATTCTAAATTTATTCGTATAGCCTGACGATATCGTCAGTAATATTAACGGGCTATTGATTGATTCAATATGAACATCTCAAACTGCAAAATGACTTAAATCAGGCCCTAATTTAAGGCCCCTTGATTCCATAGATGTAAAAAAAAAAAAAAAAAAAAGATATTCTTTTACGGATCTCACAAAGCACTTCAATCTCTGGACTTGTAGAGTTTTTTTCCGTATTTCATGCCATTTTTGCGACTGTACACATCCTGACATATGGGCCAGGATGCAACATTGGTCAATATTCAAAATAAACTTTAATTCAGGATTTAATGACCATTTTGAAAATAGTGTCTTTAATGCAATATTGTATTTTAAATGGTGCTAACAGGTAAGTCGTTAAGCTTCTGTGAGTCTGGATATTCTTTATAGTACATTTCAAATTTGGAAGAATCTGAATCACAACTCAGATTGTGTTATAAAGACTGTAATATGATTTGTAGGAAAGATCATCCACTCCGACACTAGGGTAACAAGACAGTCCATGTCATGGAAGACACTTTGATCTAGGACGGAATTTGTAAACCATTTCAATTAAAAGCACCTGGATCACCGAGTTCTTTCTGTGTGCTGATTGGTCAGTCTACTATAATCATGCATGTGTCACTAACATTAATGTGAAACAGCTGGAGTCTTTCAATCAAAGAGACAATCCAGTAAAAGTACAAGAAGAACTGAACTAATTAGCCAAGTACAGGAGCCTTTTAATTTTAAAAGTAGTTTGTAAAACACGAAGTACCCCATGGTGTCCTCCATGATACGGATTATCTGGACACTCTACCCTACAGACCAACATATTTTTCAGTATCTCGCATCTACTTGTATCTTAGGGGGTCTGGGTTAGACCAGCTTGAAAATGCCTGGAGTCCAGCTGGCTAACGGACTAATTTAAAGGCATTTTAAGCACCTTTTTTCATGCCACATCTCACATCCATGGTAATGAGGAACTGAAGATTGTTTCCATTGGCCATGTGATCCCAGGCACATCATGCTTGCTTTCTTGGAAGTTGTTCTATAGCTCCTGCTCCAATACTGCTAACACCAGTGTTTCCCAATCAAGTCCTCAGAGACCCACAGCCGGTCCACACTTTTGCTACCTCTGAGCTCCCGGTAGAGGAAAAACATGGACTGTCTGGCAAGGAGCTCAGAGGGAGCAAAAATATGGATCAGATTGGGAAACCTTGGCTTACAGGTATACCATGGCATTTCCTGGAAGCTAAGTTTAGCTGTACTTATGTATATTTGCTTGTTTGGCGGCATTTTTGTTTGAAAAGTACTATTTGCCTTAGGCTACGTTCACACTGCCAGCCACATCGTTCAATTCCGATTTTTTGCTCAGATCGGATTTGTCCATCTTGATGGTTCACATTCATAACTACAAGTGACCTGTATCTGACTGTAATGTGAACGCATCGGTCCTCCGAAACGTCACGCATGCACACATTGATATGTTTTTACACGGGTCAACTGCGTCACCAACAACAAAAAACGTCACATCTGTGGGACGACTCATGGCATTGAAAATGGAGGCGTTTGTAGCTCACGTATGTATCGCACTTTGCTCTGGAGGACGACAAACAGTGAATCAGCTGTACATGAGCAGGTCGAATAGGAGAAAAAAGCCAGGCGGCTAGCTTTTTCTGTTTTCGCAGTTACTGCTGGAACTGCTGCACCAAGAGATGTGTGGGTACAAGCCTGCCGGCGCAGGCTGATGATGTCAGCGCATGCGTATAAGCAAAAAGCCACATGAATTCCGATCCGAGCGTTCACATTCAGGTCACATGGCCGCGAATTGGATATGTATCCAATTTAGTATCACATATGGAAGTGACACAAATCCGATTTGAAAAGATCAGATTTGCGTGTTCACACAGCAGTGAAAAGATCAGATCTATGTCACATTAAGGTAAAAAAATCCGAGTTGAGTCACTTCAGCATGGCAGTGTAAACGTAGCCATAGACCGGCTCAACAGCGCCACCTCTATCCACCCATTTTGATCCTGAGCCACTCTAAATGAAACCATGAAATGAGGCTTAAGATACAGTTCCTGCTAGCCTAACGCTACGTCCACAGGATGGTACAGGGCTACACAAACCTTCTTCTCAGCCTCGTACTCGGCCCAGGCGGCCTTGCGGTCCTCCTCACTCAGGGCCTCCTCCTCCTTGTGGTCCAGCAGCGAGTCGTGCTCATGGTAGCCCACAATCTGCTCCTTGAAGCTGTGCAACAGCTCGGCCAGGATGGGGTCCTGTGAGAGAAGTGGGGGGGGGACAGGTTTAAGGCCCCACGATCAAAGCTAAAACCCTTAGACCTTAACCACAGCAGAGAAGATGGGGTGCCAGTTTGCAGTGATTCATGAAGTTTCGTTAGCACTAGTCAATGACCCTGGAAAACTGAAACTCCTGGCTCCATGTCTGCTTGAATGAAATCAAATATTAAGATTAATACCATTAATCTGATTAAATATTTGGGCAGCTGGTTAGCACCCACGTCATGCAGCTGCTGGAGCGAGCGCCCCATAGCGGACACGTTTTGAAAGGATTCAGAGGGTTTTCATGTGATTCTGGGTTTCCATGGCAACACTGTTATTGAAAACAATACCTGAGTATAAAAAAAAAAAAAAAAAAGATTCTCGGCCAAGCAAGTTCATGTAAACGTGGTTTAAATTACGCTACGCCCTACGTGTTTGCTTTTCTTTGTCTCGCCTTTACGTTAAATGGACTCCACGCTCTGGAAACCGTTGCACGTTGTTCCCCTGCATCCTGCGCCTGTTTGATGTCAAGCTCCTCCTACTCTCCCCCAACTCCGCCTACTTCCACTGAAGAGTGACAATGATTTCACCTCTGCAAACAAAATTAATCATAAAAGTCAAAGTCGGAGTAAAAAGAAGAAAATGAAAGAAGAAGAAAAAAGACTTGCTAGAAAATTAAGGATTGATTGCGAGCTAGCTTTGCATCAGGCTTGAATAAACAGAAAATAAACAGACGACCCAACAGGGCGAAACCAGATCCATGGCTGGGAGGAGAGTTATGAACAGTAAGGATCAGGCTCTATTTTTGGGTGGAACGAAACAAAACGAAAGATAACGTGACCGAGACAGGTAACAATAACAGAGGCATGCTTTCCAGATGACGCCGGGGAGGTGTAATGCACTGCAGAACGACGGACCCCGAGCTCACAAGGCCTCGCCGCTAAGTGGCTCTGATGGCCGGAAAACAAAAACATGTGGCAGCAACGAGCTCAATCACGATGGCAGTGGCCCACCCCCTGAGAGAGAGTCAGAAAATGGCAGAGCAGACGTGCGCCTGGCCCAGTTCAGACGCAGAGGGGGCTCGCCTCTATCTCAGGCATAGGGCCATATTACTACAAGATTTACAGAGTGGACAGAGGGGTGACAGACTTTCCCACGCGTGGTGGGAGAGGTGTGGAGACGGGGCTATGCATGCACAGAGAAGATACGCCATGGATGCTTGTTAGAATGTGAGCTCCTGGAGGGGGGGGGGGGGGGTCGGGCAATCTGATGATTAAACCACTTGCTTACATCTCCCACAAACACAGGCCCTCTCTGTGCTCTCATTTCCAGCGAACCCCAAGTTAAGCCTTATCGGAACCGTGTCCAATTCCAGGGCCATAAATGGGTCACGGAGTCTCGGGGTCAGATGGCAGTATGGCAGTCCTGGGTTTGTGGGAGGGGGGGGCAATGGGTGCAGAGAGACTCCTAATTAATTTCTGGGCTGAGCTTCCAGGGTGGTCCGGTCTCTCTCTGAGCTGCTCGGAACACATGCGCCTCTTATGTCTGAACTAATAAGGAGCTGCTTCTCCCCCCATGTGGGCTGCCTGCTAACCTGCCGGGTAAGGAGACGTCCCCCTCCCCCCTCCGCAAAAACCGCCGGGTGGATTCCCAACGGGAGAAATGTAAACGACCAGACCGCAGTAAGCAAGCCTCCTGGCTGGAAGCAGAAAACAGACACCACAGTTAGGGATCTCCAGGGGCATGAAAATGCGTGCCTGCATCGGGTCCCAGGTGAACGGCAGCCACAGGACGGTGCAGCACTGGGCTGCAGCACCTCACACGGCATGGAGGCCAGCCTACACACACCCTGTCCCTTTCCTGGGCCTTGCACATGTTGTGTAATGGTAAATAACTTAGTCTATCCAAGGTAATCGATTTCTCTTGCCTTTATCTTGAATGGTACTGCTGGTGCAGCATATGAAGCACTAGGGCAGCTGGCTGGAAAGCGCTTGGGTGGGGGGAGGGAAGAGTAAAATTAACACAAAAGCAGAAAGGGAAATTGACAGGTGCCTGAAGTGCATTAAAAACCAGAGGTGAGCGAACAAACAGTCCTCCCACAAATGATGCTAATCATCACATTTATCAGAGCCTCTGTAAGGTCGTGCTTAATGCTGACCTGATTGCGGGCACGAGCTCTACTGCCCCGTTCCGCTATGCCAAAAAAAGCTGGCCAGAGGCAGAAGGTGCCGTGCCAGGGGGCACTGCTCAGGGCAGGGGAAGCACTTGTCAGGCAGCAGGGTTGTACTTTTGCATACATCTATACAACCTGATCATTTTATGGAAAGATATTTTTAATGGCTATAGGTTGTAATGACAATTTTTGCTATTCCCCAAGCATGCTAGGGCGCTAAACATTAAAAACTGACCCTTCTAAGCAGTACGACCTCACTTCTAACAGGGACGTCATTTCAGATTTTCATCTTTAGTCAATGATTCAGAGTAGAAAATGCTGAAGTATTACATCATTAGAAAAGGATGCAGGTCTGTTAGCTGCCGCGAAGCCCTAGGGGAACAGCCCAGTGTGAGAAGCATGGGAGGGGGCTGTGATATTTGTAATACCAAACCTCTGTCTGTCAATGCCGAGCTCCCAGCTACAGGCGAGTGGCATGCAGCTTGGTGTAAACACCGCTGTAGGTCCAGCACTTCCGACTGGGCTGAATGCCCAATAGTGCGTCTCCCAGCCTCTGATGGCAGCCGGCAAATTTGGAGCACCACAGAGTCCGAAAGGGCCTCACTGTATTCCCGGAGCCTGCAACCATGCTCCCTGCCACAAAGGACTAGAGGAAGGTGGTAGATCTTCCTCAGCGCCGTTATAGCCCTGCACTTAAGGAACCAGGCTGTTTTCAGGATGAAGTGCGGACCAAACCCAACATCTGAGCTGGCTCATTAGAAGCGAATTCCTGTACCTAATTAAAAACACGGAGGCCTGCCCCGCTGCACAGGATGAGCCCCGGGGGGCAGGATAACGGTAGCAAATGACCCCTTTTCCCATCTGCAACCTGCTGGGATAGCTTCAGCATTATCCCACCCTCCATTCTATCCGGGCAGCGGTTCTGAATCATCAGCAGGACCAGACCTGCAGCACAGCTCAACCACCCCCCACCCGACAATGGCTACTCAAAGCCCCCCAGGCAGAATTGGACTGCGGTGTGGGCGGATCTCATGCCGCCCTCCGGTGTTCCTCTTTGTCATTACAGAACAACAGATTTCCTTTGTCTCCAATTAGTTCCTCTGAAGATTATAAAGACATTTTTTGTTGGGGTTTGAGGTCGGGAGGGGTGATAAATTAGATACCTGTTTTGACCTGCTCAAATGAGGGTAAGATACTGGCTTTTTTTGCCTTTTAAATGATGGCAGGCCATGTTTGGGTTAAAGACGGGGGAGATGTAGCCAGTCCCAAAGACAACCTCAAGCACTGGGGGTGGATATGACTGGGCTGCAACTCCTGGATTGTCTTGTACAGTGAAATGGCTCTCTGAGGAAGAGACAGCCTCCCCATGACGGCATGATCCCATTACGTGCAGACATTGGCCGGCACACTTCGAAGGAAAACCTTCATTCTTCCCACCCAGAAATGTTTAACCCAAGGAATTGCCTTCTGACCTCTTGTCAACTGTAAACATTAACTAATCAGGATATCTGAACACCATCCTTCAAAAAAAATAAAATAAATAATATTTCCTGATGTGTTCCCTATATCAACCAACTTATTTACTATTAAATCGATGACTCAGAAGTTTCTGATGGGAAGGCAGTTACTAACCTCACACCTGCCCCTCAGGACATAGGAGAACATCACCCAGACCCTCAAATGTGTCCACAAATACAGGCAGACACATGCGTGCAACATGGGTGGCTATGAGTAACTCCATACCAGATTCTTAGCCATGTCTTCTGAATTTATCCATTACAGAAAAATGCAGACTTTTTTGGCCACGCTACTGGAGAGCAACTTCAAACGAGCGGGTGCCCTTTGCAAGTTAGGGCTGCCTTGCATTTATAAGACATTCGGGTACAGCTCTATGGTGGGACCATGTATTAAAAAAAAACGATGAGTACATCTCGCGGACCGAAACGTCCATAATCAGCCGCTCCGCAGTGTTCAAAGTAAAGGCCGTGACTTGTGATTATCCGCTCGCGACTTCAGAGGTATGTCTAACGACTACCCCGGTGGTATTTGACGTCCCGGAATCGCTCACATAAATGAAGTCAAAACAGAGTCGCGCAGCTGTTCCCCCGGCAGCAGCTGCGGAGCAGACGACCCTGCAGGCAGGACGCTCCGCCTGAGAGCCTGGGCACTGCTGGACGCCAAATCTAGGGCTCTCATGCCATGTTCTTTTAAGACCTACCTGATCAGCGCCTGCGGTAAATCGCAACAGCTACTCATGCTACCCAGACATCAGGTGAACAAGAGAGTTTGGGGCATGAAATGTCACCATGATATCTTTGGTAGATCTTCGATTACTATTATCTTTCATAGTTCCAACCAGGAAATGCTCATTTTTGACAAATATTAATGACCTCACTCCTTCCTGGAAGCCATGCTTTTCAAAAGGTATTAGAGAATGTTACTAATTCAACAATTAAAGTACACATAAGGTTATTTGTCCCCATCATCAAGTCCACTTTGGTAGACAAATTCTATCTGTATGACAAACAACAGTATCTAGAAGAAGAACTCCAATCTTGAAACAAAGATATTAATGCATATGTGACATTATGAGCTCTTCCAGTCAAGAAGGAATGTCCTGGAAATAGCAATCAGTTTTGTCTGGTCAGTCCCGTGATTTAACACATGCTCGCTTACTGTTTATGATCTCAGAGGGGGTGACTGTAGGCTCCAGAGGCCATCAGCTTGCTTAATTTCTGCCTTATTCCCTGCTCTAGCTCAACACACAAACACCATACCGATGTTTACTAGGCCCTGGAGGGTTTGACACCATCATCCACAATTGACCCACTGCACAAATGAGTTGGGGCTTCCTTCTGGGTCCATATGTTTTAAGGGTTACCAGGCTAAGGAAAAGATACCCAAATGGGAACTATTTTTATGATCACATTGGTCGGGGGTCGGTAATGGCTTGAGAGGGCCCACTATATCTGCAGGAAGGGTTAGCTGCTTGGAGTCTGAGTTGATGCCATGATCGTAAACAAGAAAGTCAAGTCGGGGTCAAAGGGCAATCGCTCAAAGCTAAAAGCTCCACAGGTAGAACCTCCACCTAGTGCAGCAAAGAACATGGGTTGTATAGAGAACAAAAACAGCAAAAAAAAGAGGCGTGAAGCTCATGATGTTCATGAGGTCACACCAAATGAAGCCAGATAAGAATCTCGCAGCAGAATTCCTGAAAGGTCACCTAGAGTGACATCCTGTGGAAAAAACAAATGATTATATATCTGAGGTAAGAACCGTTAAAAGCAAGAAACACAGACCCACCCCACCCCCCCAACATACTGCTGAACACCACTGTCAGCTCGTAAAACCCCAGGACCTCTCCTCAGCACTGGCGCACCTGCACCCACCGAAAATAAACGAGGCTATGCCACTCACGAAAACAGCTGCACATCTCCGGATGTGGGTGTGCAAACCCTTAGTGCGAGGACCGGCCGGAGATGAGTAGAGATCAACCCCCGGATTTGGCTTAGGCCGGGGGAGGGGGGGGTGCGGTGGAGCGTGGGCTGGACGTCAACTCAGGCCAACGTTACAACCCTCCTTGTCATGCAACACCACTGGTAAACTCGACGGAACAGTTAACAACAATTTCTGGCGCATAAATCACCACGCTATGAGCTCAGGCCTCACCTTAGGCAGCATGGGCGTGGCCCGCTTGCTCTTTTTCTCCGAGTTGGGCTCGTCCAACTGGTCGGGCTCGAATGTGTAGAGTTCGGTGAGCTCGTTCATGGTAAAGTGGCGCTCGATCTGCTGCCGGTCCACCACTCGGAAGGACAGCGACTGTTTGGTCACCTGCCGGTCGTAGATCTTCTCCTCCATGGTTCCCTGTGGAGAAACGGCCATCAGCCGATCGGTGTGGCGGAGGGTCAGTTCCCGGAAAATACTGTCAACTACATGTCCCCCCCTCCCCCCCCAGATAAATTTAATTCTCAGAATCGTGCAAGAACTGCCCCTCATATCTGCTTTCATGACAGTCTGTGTCTTGTTTTATGCGCTCGTGTGAATGAGCCACACACCAAAGGGATTGTGGGAGACCGAGTCGGTATTTACCTGCGCCAAGAACCGGTACACGAACACGGGCTTCAGCTGGCCGAACCGGTACACCCTGAAGATACTCTGAACGTCGTAGGAGGGGTTCCACGAGGCGTCAAAAATAATGACCCTGTTAGCAGCTACTAGGTTGATTCCGAGAGACCCAGCTCTCGTGGAGATGAGAAATAAACGACCCCTGGGGGCGCAGGAAAAAAAAAAAAACGCAACAGTTATTCCAAGGAATAACGTTCTTCTAATAAATGTCTGTTCCGAGATGTAACATCTGGCAGACATAAGTGACCAAATGAGGATATGTAGTTGATCAGCTGCAACCCTGTGTAGCTTAGCCAGGACCAGACAGACAACTTTAGGTACGACCACAAATCTGCAAAAGGAGAGCTTTCTGTCACCTGGAGCCTTCTAACACAGAAAACGCTTTCCAGTCACATGCAGGAGGCGGCCATCACCGGACTTTCTAGGTGGGGGGTGCAACTCAATGGCATCACAAACGGGCAGTTTTACCGCGTGTTGCTGGTGTCATTGAAGTCTTCGGCCCACTTTTTCCTGGTCGTAGCGTTAGTGGACCCGTCCAGGCGGTAGTAGTCGATGTTTCGGAACCACTTCCCATCTCCTGCGAGAGTGAGGTGGGGGAAGGGAGAAAAAAAAGAAATATATTTTTAAAAAGCCCGTCATTTGCAGCTGGTAGGGGTTCCGCACAGGGCAGCATCAAAGCAGGAGATGTTCACAAATCGATGCAGCATGACAAACAGATGAGAAAGGGAGGCCTGTGGATTTGTGCCTGGGGCAGCAGGACACTCAGAGACCCAAGTGAAAAATTGTGTTCAGGTATTTATGGGGGGGGCACATGGGTGGGGGGGGGCTCAGGCTTTAATATGGCCGCTCCTTCTTCTGGTGTTCACGACCGGCATTTGAACGTGTTTCCAATTACAGGGCTGTGATCTTTTCGTTATAAATTGCAAACCCTTAAGCAAACATTTTTAGCCGAATTAAAAAAAAAGGGGGGGGGGGGAGTCAAGGTCTAATCATTTTCAAAATGAAAGTAAAAACAGCTGCAGCAGTTTAATTAGGAACATGACCTTATGGCTGGAGGCTGCACAACTGAGTGTGAGTGTTTGTATGTGTGTGTTCCCACATGTGTATGCATCTCAGCTCCTCTGTAAAGTCAAGTGTCAGTTCTGTCGCCTTGGAGTCCGCAGACATGTGGACACACATGTGTTGGGTGATGCCAGATATGCTATTTGCCTGGAGGTCCATGGTATCTCCACATATGTATCCATTAAGTAGACCCAGGAGGCCCAGGACAGCAATCGGAACCAGCAGGAGTCGGACCTCAGATATGGGGCAAGATAAAGCCGGCTAGTGGAGTGGCCGTGCAGACGCACAAGATCTGAATTAAGGCCACATGGATTGGGGCTGGCGTGTAAGAGCACCGCTCTGCAGGTCACCCGTCACAACTACAAGAGATGGGCTTTACAGCTGGTCCTCATTCTATAACAGTGATGAGGGAGTAAGCCCAGAGCTCACTACCGGGTCTTGGCAGGACTTAATGAATGAATAAATAAAAATACAAACAAACGGAACCAGCAGAGGAATATCCATCAGTACTCAATCATCAACATCACCTTGGAAACGGAGTCAGGATGGGATGGTTCAGAATGTGAGGACTAAAGCTATTCCAGAAGGCTTTAACGCCACAAAGCGAGGCTGTAACAGGGTGTACAGAAGTCCCGCAGATCCCAGCCCAGAGCACCCTACCCTCTCCCACTGCAGCCCACCTTTATACAGAGAGGGCTTCTCCTCTTCCTTTGCCCTGCAGGCCAGCTCCAAGAAGTCTTCAATCAGGTCTAACGAAATGAGGGACTGGCTGAACACCAGGCTAGAAGTGCGACAGGGAGGAATCACCATCAGACAAAGGGGTCACATGACTACAGATGGCAGAACCTCCAGCACGTTCTTCGCATAACGAGACTTACACTTTGTCGTTAAGCTCCTCCGCCATCCGGAGAATTTCAAAAAGAAGCATTATCTTTCCGGAATGTTCCAAAATCTCGGCGTCAGCTTCCGTCACAAAATCTTTGTGCCAGTCAGGAGAGGGACTACCGGGGCCTGAGCTAGAGGTCGCTTTCACTGTTGGGAGACCAAGAAAAAGGGTCGGATGGGCTTCACAAAGACGGCCGTGGTCTCCTTCGCTTCACGGCCTGCACTCTAGCCAACTGTAATCAGTATTAAATTGCATCCCCAGTAATTAATAATTCTGTTGACCAACAGAGTCACAGCTGACAGTTACGGTTTACAAATGCACACAATAATTGAGGGGGGGGAGGGGTGAATGATCCCCCTATGGGGGGCGAGGTAGAAGGACTACCATCTTCCACAGGCTCCGCCCGGTTCCGCCCCTCAGGGTTGCCGCCTCGGGAGCTAGTGTTCCACTCTTTGATCACTTCCAGGTCGTCGCTGTCCGATTCGTCCATGCTGGCCTTCTTTCCCTTCCCTCGCTTCTTCCTGCGTACAGTCATGGATTGGGGGCGGGGGGAGAGAAGGGTGGTTAGTGGAGGGGGGGGGGGGGGGCCTGTTCAGTCTATGAACGGCACACTTCTCCTTGCCTGCATCCTGGCCAGAACACGGTAAACACTAAACATTAATGACTCTGGGGCCTGGTTTGGACGAGTCCCCTCTGCCCAATAAACACTATTGCAGCTCCGCATGCGAAGGAGCTATCCTGGGGCCGTTTGAGGAACGGGTTCAGTCACAGCATAAAAATTTCAAAGTGATACCTATGTCTGACTTAAGAGGTAAGTACATTTGAGTTACTGTCCCCCATCACTCAAAAAAAAAATCTAGCTCTGTATGAGACGGGGCGCCCCCTGGAGGTCTGGCATGCCCATGGAGCTGCACATACTTTTTCGTCTTCTCATCTTCTGAGGTGAGGCTCATGGACGACTCGTCTGTTTCTGACGCGATGAACTCCTCCATGCTGTCCTCGTCAAAGTAGCCCTGTGGTGAGAGAGCAGAATCCGTTACAGGTGCGGACTCGGACACGAAACGACCAACCCATCCGACATCAGCGGAATTTAAAGACCCCCGAGAGAAGCTAAAGGATTGTGTTAGAAAGCTGCTGTCCCCCCAGTTGGTTATATGACTCTTAAATAAATATAAAATATAAATATAAATAAAAACACTAGGGACCTCAGTCCTTAACAAGATCACTGACTCCGATTATGGCGTATAAAACCTGGACTGCCCAAAACACGAAAAAATTATAATAATGAACATCTACAATCTCGCACTTCATGTGTGAACCAAAAGTCTCCACACAGGGGAGTGGAGGGGGGCTGTCCACAGACTGTCGAGACAGGGAAAAATCCCATAATAACAGCTACAGGTGGCCTTTCAGCTCGGGGGAGCTGGCTCACACGGTCACCTTTGCTGACAAGCTGCAAAATAATATCACAGCGTATAATTTGAAGAGAAGCCCTAAAACATAATCCAGAACACTTGTGCAAATTCTCACGGTCGGGTTACACTATGCGGAGAGGGGCGGGCACAGACTGGACCCAATGCAAGCTTCCGTCATCATAGACGGAGCCGGAAATCGCAGTGGAAACGACTGGCAGCCGACCAGCGCGTGCGAGTGCCACAGATCGACACCCACCATCCCACCTGGTCTTGCCTTCAGACCCCCTCATGTTGTATCGCTGACCCACCCATCCATCCATCCATCCATCCATCCATCCATCCACCCATCCATCCATCCATCCATTTTCCAAACCGCTTATCCTACTGGGTCGCGGGGGGTCCGGAGCCTATCCCGGAAGCAATGAGCACAAGGCAAGGAACAACCCAGGATGGGGGGCCAGCCCATCGCAGGGCACACTCACACCATTCACTCACACATACACACCTATGGGCAATTTAGTAACTCCAATTAGCCTCGGCATGTCTTTGGACTGTCGGGGGAAACCGGAGTACCCGGAGGAAACCCCACGACGACATGGGGAGAACATGCAAACTCCACACACATGTAACCCAGGCGGAGACTCGAACCCGGGTCCCAGAGGTGTGAGGCAACAGTGCTAACCACTGCACCACCATGCCGCCCCTGTATCGTTGGCCTTGCCTCTCTATTCACCTTTCCACAGAAACTGATGAGTTTGGGGAAACTGCCGAATAACCCCCCCCCCCAGATGGGGCAGATGAGGAAGGCAGCATGCCCGCCTTTTCCGTGCCCCCCCCCCCCGGCTCGCTTTCCTCACCTTGTTTTCTTTGCTGATGTAGTCCAGCTGAAGACACCAGGGATGGGTCCAGATTCTGCTGAGTATCTGGAAATCCTGGAAGAGCTTGGTCCCGGCCCGCCCCCGGCCCCCCTCCAGCGTGGAGCCGACACCTGTGCAGAGATTGGGGGTGAGAGGTGGGGGCGTCACGCGGCATCGCCACACTGAGCCGCGAGACTAAAACAAGCCCCGCAGCTGTGGCCTCCACAGGGGCAGGTGCAACTGGCACCAAACACTGAACATGCTGGGGTGGGGGGGGCGGTGGCGATATATTAAAGTCACATAACTTAGCGGCAGAAGATGGGCGGCATTTCAGACAAAGGCCTTTGTCTGTGTCTAACTAGCATTTACCGCTACAGGAGAGCGGCCACTAAGTACCTGTCCCCATCAGACTCGGGCTAATTAAAGGCTGGGCAACTTTTATTTGGAAGCTACACTTGTTTTTGTCAGACTTGGGGCTAAAATAAAAGAGCAATTTGTAAGGAAGAATATCCATTAAAAATCAGTCCAGAGTGATCTGTTCCTTGACCCGACCCCAACGTTCCTCCTCCTCACCACGGTGAAATATTTAAAACGGCAGGGGGGGGGGGGGTCGCTGTGCCAGCCCGGTGGTCCCCAGGAAGATGGGGGGGGGGGGGGGGGGGGGCAGCTGTGGCTCACGGGGCTCGTTCACAGTCACAACACGGTCAGGGCTTGCAGGAGGCTCAACGTGAAACAGACTAATGAGTGGGGGGGGGCCTCTCCCAGGGCGCATTGTTATAAAGGGATGTGGGAACCTGTGTGAATGATGCCCCCTTGCCTTGCCAGCTGCCTCCCACACCACACTCCCCACCGGAGACCTCACCGCTCGGCAACACAGGGTAACGGAGGCGTGCAGCACACAAACAGCAGTAACACAACAGACTCATAACTCACAAAGCAATTAAACCCACTCTATTACTAAACTCAAAACACAACTAGACCCTTAACATAATTAAACCCATGACTAACCACCTACCACAGGAAAACTCACAAGGAGAATAAGCACAGAAAAACCATCACACAGACGCATGACTAAACCATAACATCACTATACCCACAAAGACGCTTGAAAACAAATAAAGTTGTAACAGAGGCTAAACATCAGGATAAATGCAGCATCGCCTTCACCCATAACGCAAATGAACCCTGAACATGTTCTAAGATTCCAAATTCAACTCTAAACTGCAGCCCACTGCACGCAGGGAAACCTCTCAACCGACCCAAATTCCACCCATATTTCCCCAGACCCCTGTGTTAAAATCAGAACCCGGTTTAACTTCGGTTGGAGGTTTTTGGTGCCAGCGAGCCTGGAAGACGACAGCGTGTATGACACGTAATTGGGGGGGGGGGGGGGAATCAAACGGAAACTATGTAAGGAAGGCAACCGTCAGTGACAGCCTTCGCATCAAACGTGAGCGGACAGAGAAACGGACGGCAGGCCACTGGTCACTGGACTTGGGCCGCGAGGCCGCTACCTGTGAAGTGTTCCAAGTAATAGCGGTACAGCTTGCACTGGATGGGCGTCACGCGCACTGCCAGCACGTACTCGTGCTTCGGCGGGAGGAACTTGGTCAGGGCCGTGTAGTCTCGCCTCTGAGGGGAGGGGGGAATGAGGCCGTGGGGGCAGGGAGAGACAGGGAGTGGTAAACAGGGAACAAGAGGAGGTCAGTGCAAGGTACGGAATTGTGAACAGTTAGGGAAGTCTGCTTGCTTATAATACACACACACACACACACACACACACACACACACACACACACACACACACACACACACAGCATATAATATATCATATGTAATATATGTAGGAAATCTTGTGTGTGACTAATATATAATTATTCATAATTTTTATTACATGGTTGTGTACCTCAATTCCAGATAACAAAAGCACCATTAAAAATTATTTACCCTCTAGCCAGGAGACCCAGCTGTTGTTTTTGGTTTCCCCCAAATACCGTTATTCCCCAGTCTCAGATGACACCTTTGAACAGATATATTTTTCCCATAGCTTGACAGAACGACTGGCAGAGTGCCAGACTAGGGAAGCACCAACAGAGTGTAATAACAGGATAGATGAGGTGCCTCGTATTTGCAGCACACACAGACATGCCCATTGGGGGGCAGCAGCAATCACATCCCGTTGAACTTAACAGTGCCATCGAAACCCAAAGTCATACTCCCGTTTGCCAGGGAGGAGGAGGGCCCTCACTCTGAGACATGAGCTCGCTAAAATCCCCAGAGCTTAGGGTTTTAAAAACTATGGTTTATGAAACAATGAAATACACTGCAGACCAATGTTTCCCAGCCCGTGCTTATGTTCGCCTGACCATAGAATAGGTTCACTTTTGGAGGAAGATTTGTAAGGTCGTATGGTTAATAGGAGGGGTGGACCTCACCTGCACGCACCCTGCCAGCATCTCGTACAAGATGTGGGCACGCTTCTTCATGACGCGGACGTCCACCGGCGTGGAGTCAGCGCACTGGCCGTTCTGGATGGGATTGACGAATCTGTTGCGGAACTCCTTGACCGAGCCCAGGAGGTTCTCCTTGATGAAGTTCACCATGCAGTGGTCTGGGGAGAGCCGTCCCTTCAGAGCACCACTCGCGAGCCTCACCATACCGGCACTACCATAAGCATGCATCTACAAGGCAGCTCCATGTGCTGAAAGCGCACGTGTGGGTTTGAACCAAGTGAGTGGGGGACCCTGACTGCACACTCTACCATGCTGTCCCCTATCTACTGGACACTAGACAAGTGCTTATGAAGACAGGTGTGAATATAATATTTTCATATATGATGCTTTTTTTTCCCCAAACAACTTACAAAAGAGGAACGGTCACAGTTTGTGGGTACTCCCTGGGATTCAAACCCACAGCCTCTGTGTTATTAACGCAATGTCCTACTGGGTGGGCTACCGGAGCAGTAAACATCCCAGTGTATGGGCGTTTTTCCACTGCGCCAGGTAATGGATCTTTGGCACTTCGATAAAGTATCGAAATACCAAAGAGGTACCCCAGCTGGTTTGGCACTTTCGGTACTGGAACTTTTGTTACTGGTACTCGACCAGAAGTACCAAAAAAGTACCGTACTTGGTGGGATGGAAAAGCATGCTACATGTATAGCGTATAGGTATAGAAGGATATCGGCCGTGTGGCCAAGTACTGATTCCCACTCAAGCTCCATGCCTCCGGATTCTCTCTTGTACTCACACTCGATGAGGTTGTTCTGTAGAGGGGTTCCCGTCAGAACCACTCTCCGTCGCGTCTTGATGGAGTTCATGGCTTTGGATATGGCGGAGGATTCATTCTTCAGGATGTGCCCCTCGTCGCAGATCACAAAGTCCGGGCCTGGGACAAGGAGCAAGGGGAGGACAGGAATGCACAGGATTGAACGGGGACCGGTCTGGATGAGATGCTCCCACACCACTGGCTTTCCCGCACGGTACCTGGGTCTACCAGCGTCTTATGGAAGATCTCCTTGAGCTTCTTGCTCTTGATGTTCCTCCCCTGCGTCAGGTTGCGGTACATCTCGTAGCCAATGATCATGACTCCGCCCTCCTCCTGCCAGCGCTGCAGGGCATATGCGCGCTCCTGCGGCCTCTTCACCGTGGCCAGCTCAGTCACCTGGCATGCAGAGGGCCATGAGCACATGCTTCAGGATGCACGCTAACCAGTGCTAACCAGATTAGCATCCTCCTAACAGATGTCCCACAATTCACACGGTAGACAGGGTAAACCCTGGACAGAAGCCAATGACATCACTAGATAAAATTACGTGAGTGACACTAGCAGCAAACGACTCAAAGTTACCATAAACAGCGGCGCAGTAGGGGTGTGGATACCCAGACAGACTGGGGGGGGGCAGCAATTTACAAAATTGCACAGCAGATTTCATCATGGGGGACCTGCACGAGGGTGTCTCCAGGCAACCCTGTACCGGATTAGCGAATATGGAAGGTGGATGGATGACATTTTAAAAGAGGAAGTTGAGGTGTAGAAGGGGGTTTCTCTCCGAGCCTGTAATTATCTTTTTACTATTTCCCCAGCCCTGTTAAAGCATATCCTAATGTAGCTGTGATGTCAGGTGTGTCTCTTAGTCACTTCAAAATCACACCGGAAGCCAGAAGCCTTTAGTGATTTTATATTAACCCACAGACATTAAATTACACTGTTATTATTGCTCCTTAAGTGCAGAATACAAACCTTGTGCTTTTATCCCCTAAATTACAATCTATTAGGGATCTAAGGAACTTGACTAGGCTCATTATACTTAAACATAACATCAGGTGTGACAACAGAGTGACTCATCGTACAGAACTGCCGTCTCAGAGCTCCTGCATTGGGGGTTTCAATCTGCATGACCTCCCTCTGTTGTGTGGGTTTCCAGCAGGTACTCAGTTTTCTTCAAAGGTATACAGTTTGGATAACTGGGGTCTCAAAATCACCCGTGTTCTTTGTGACTGCTTGTGCCCTGCGATGAAGTCACATCCCATCCAGGGTGTACTCCAGTCTTGCACACAATTAGCCCCCAGCGCATACCCCAAACCCCGCATATAATCCAGGCCAAGGTAACGGATGACATTACTCCTGAATTAAACCAAAAGTGTGTTTGTGTGATTGTTCGTTTTGTATACAGCACTGCTACATCAGGAAAAATACAGAGTAACATAACGGCGGCTGCCCCACGGACCTCCAGGCTCTCCTCGTCTTTCATGCCCTCTTGCCACTTCTCAAACTCGTTTAACCAGTTGAGGACAGTGTTGAGCGGGCACACCACCAGGGAGGTGCTGTAGTTCAGCCTCTCACACAGCAGCATGGTATGCAGGAAGGTCACCACCTGGTGGGCAAGAGCAACAATATGCCATAAGGGACTCCACGTATCACATGACTAATGCCCCTACTAATTACTAACACAGTATGCCACTGACAGATACAGACGATGCCGTTTCTGTGACCTAAAGTGCAGCTGCACTCTAGTGGCAGTTGAGTGAAACTGCACTTCAGTAGGCGAGCTCCCTCACCTGCAGAGTTTTCCCCAGACCCATGCAGTGGGCCAGGATGCACCCCGAGCCGAGCGCCTTCTTCGCCTTCTTCACAGACTCGCAGCAGCAGTCCCACATGAACTGCACTCCTGTGGTGACGACGACACGGAAGGGAACAGAACAGGCTCCCGTGATCAACATCAAAGAACTTTAATCCGCATGAATCCACCCGACGTGCCTGGGAGCTGATTTTACATTTAAACGTTGGCCACTCACCGTCAACCTGGTGGGGCTTCAGCTTGGTCACCAGATTCCTGTGCACCTGGACGATTGGCTCCTTGGTCTCCTCATCCTCATCCAGCACCAGCTTGGTGGTGATGGGGCAGGGCACCTGGGAGGCCTCCTCCACCACGATGACCTGCATGGAGGACACAGTGGCTCAGTGAGACAGCACCATGGGGCTGGGTTCACCTTCATTTCATGCCCGAAGGGCATTTGATGGCTCTTTAGGTATCTTCCAGGACCTGTGGTCCTACATGAGCAGTGTTTGCCCCACACACCTCTCGCAGCTTCTCCCTCAGCTGCTCCCTTTCCGCGATGCGTTTCCTCCTCTCCTCTTCTTCTTTCAGAGCGTTCTGGGTCTCTGACCTCAGCTTGTCGTCCTTAAGGATCTTACGGATCTTCTTTCGGCCCTTGGGCGTGGTCTTCGACTCGTCGTCATCATCATCATCATCGCCGCCCTCGTCTTCCTTGTCCTCATCCTCCTCACCGGAGCCGCTCTGGGAGGAGGGGGAATGCGGCGCATCATCAACAGGATGTGGCCCTGCTGCCACCTAAACCCCACCCCCTTTCCCAGAATACCCTGCACTACCTTCTCGTTACTGGAAGAGTCGTCCTGCACCTTGATGCGGCGTCGTTTCTTCTTCTGGTGGTAGCTCCGCTGGCTTTCCTCTCCCGCCTTTTTTGACGATCTGAAAGGGGGGGGGGGGGGGGGGGGGGTGATTTTGAGTAATGAAAAACTCAACAGCCGGAACTTAAATCCCTCTCTGCCATAAGGCTGAGTGTGAAGAGTGGCGAGGCTGGGCCCTAATTCGGTTTCCAAATCTGTGAAATGCAGCCACCTTGTGGCGGAAATGTCACAAGAGCAGCTTGTGAACTCGGCAGTTTCTGGAAAGCTGACTGGGGCAGAAAAAGTTCACTTGCGGTAAGAGATTATTCATGAATTTACAGTAAACCCACAGCTGGTAATTTAGCACAGCTGTGGGCATGACGTTGACAGAACTGCTGGCAGAGGAGAAATGAGGGGTGCTGGGAGGAGCTGGCCTGCGGGGTGGTAGAGCTGGTGGCGGGGGGGGGGGGGGGGGGGGAGGGGGGAGTTTTCACCTCGTCTTTCGTCGATTACCCTCATCAGATTCGCTGACTTCCTCGCTCATGCCCGTCGCCCCGCTCTGGGCCGACCCGTCAGACTCCTCGAAGTCAGAATCGGCAGCGTCATCGCTGCTCACTGCCGGAGTGAATCGGAAGGACCCGTAAATCAGCTGGAAGGTGCCACCGATGCTACTAATGTGGGATATTTATGGCAGGTGGTCCCGTGAAGGAGCACGAGGGTGCGGTGCCCGCTGGGAGCCACAGAGGACGCTCCTCGCCTACCCTTCCGTCGGGCTTTCCTCTTGCCCTCCTTCTTGGCCTTGCCGGCAGGCTTCTCGTCCCCGGACTCGCCCTCGCTCAGCGACAGCTTGTGGCGGAGGAGGCGGTGTCGGTGGCGCGTCTTCTTCACGTCCACGTCGGAGTCGGAGCCCGAGTCAGACGCCTCGTTCTCTGCAGGGACAAGCGGGGGTCTTAGTGGCAGCCACCAACGAGGGAGGGGCCTTAGGACTCCCCCAGGCAGCAGTGCGACACGGCCGTGATCATGACATTCATCCAACAGTACAAATTCTACAGCTCTTTGATCCCTTAAAGACTTATATTCAGCTGCTGTGCGACCAATCAACATCTGGCTATTTTCACCCAGTCAGTTCTGGTTAAGCATGTACTTTATGGGTTATATCACACGATTCCTTACAACAGTGTTTCCCAACACGGTCCTCGGAGACCCCGAGATGGCTCACAGTTTTGCCCTCTCCCAACTCCCTGCCAGACAGTCCACTTTTACGCTCCCCTTCCAGCTGCCGGACTTGACAGGTAAAGGACATTGCAATGGCAGCATTATTGAGGGGATTATTAAATCGGATGTGGATCCCTCCCGAATCTGAACGGTCCATGTGGATTTTACACTGGCCGACTTTGGTTTGGTGAACATCGCCCCTGGCTAAGATGCCTAAAAGGAGCTTAAAAGGTTTACCTCCACTGCTTTAGCAATCGTTATCATCCCTGCCATGTAAATCATTCTTAGATGGTTTCCTAAAAAATTTATGTTGAACTTGAATTTTTTTTTTTATAAATGCCTCAATATTCATTACAACAAAATCACATCAAAAAAATTTCCAATACTGTGCTGCCCTATATTATCCAAAATATTATTTTATTTCTTGTTATGCTATCTTGTTATCCTGATCCTGTAGTCTCTTCTTCTAACCATATTGTAATTAAAGCTTGGATCTCTTCATTTGTCTCTACATCCATTAGTGTTACTCATTTTTTCTTACTTTATCCGAGTTCATAACTTTTTTTGTGTCAGAGGCAGGTCATTTGCATAAGAAATTGAGAGAAAGTGCCTGCAAGTCAAATCCCAAAGTACCGAAGTACCAAAGGAGAACCTCAGCCTGGGGCTTTGGGCGCTGGTGCTCGATCAGAAGTCTATGGAATAAAGAAAGTATTGAAAATAACGTACCAAAAGTTCAGTGTACGGTGCAGTGGAAAGCACCCTAGCAGAATCATAGGTAGGGAGACATTTCACCTTTGTCTGCAGAGAGTACTTAGCAGAGGAGTTAGGGAATGCTTCCTGGATTCAACAATGCGATCAGTTTACGGACTGGCATGCTGGCCCAAGGGGCAAAAAGCATGCACACGTTTAACATGTTGGGCATGTCTGCATTCAGCAGCTCCCCAGTGTAAGATTGGTGGAATATGCAATGGAGCAGTTTAGGTGAAACATCTTGTCTAAGGTCTCTTCAGCTGAAAAGTCAGGAGGAGCCCTAGTGTAAAATCCTAACAAATTACACCACAATACCATTAGTGCTATACATTTCAAAATAATCTCATTAATATTCTAGAATACATAACTTACAAAATACATCTATCTTGCAATTACATTTTATGAAGATTCAATTCATTAGTCCTATAATTGCATTATTGGATGCTACCCCTTAATTCCCCCTGTGATCAGCATAAAAGCATCACCGATTAAAACGAGACACCCGCAAGGGGGCATCGGAGATCACTGACCTTCCTCATCTCCCCCCTCTTCCTCCTCGCCTGTTTTCTTGCTTTTCTTCTTGTCTTCCTTTTCAGAGTCCTCGTTGTCTGACGAGCTGTCCTCGCCCGAAGAGTAGTTGGCTTTAATTTGGGCCAGAAGCATCTTCTTGGCGATTCTTTTTGAAACAGGAATGACAACATGACAATGCTGCAGTCCTCAGACGATTTTATCGATGCCGCTGTTTCCTGTACAATTACAAGCTCGGTTTCCCCCCCTTCCTCGCCCCCTTGAAGTGAGACAGACACACAATAGTACTCCTTCTTGGAATCGACCAACCTCCCGCTTCGTTCATGTACTCCTGATGCGTGCCATGAAAATTTCATGCATGCAGTGCCACAACTACCGACTCACCATTTTATGGGAAGATAACAGGGAGAAACTGCTCTAAACAACGTTTGCAAAATGTCCATCGAGGTAAACGTTTTTTTTAAACACTCGTTGTCCACATACCAAATCTTCCTGGGATGAACAATGATTAATTATCTCCATGCAGATTTTCATCCTGCAGAATCAACTGCTAACAAGCTACTTTCCATTAATAGAATCACTTTAAAAAGCACACACAAGTTTACTTTGATTCTCTGGTGGGTAATTTGTTAAAGCCTGGCTTTGGGAGTATGTTATTTTGCCCTTAGTTCCCCCCCCCCCACCCGGCTCTTGTGAATTAGGTCATGTTGATGAATAGCAGGGGGCAACATATTTGATTAAAAGAGAAAATGATAAATCACTTTAGAGAACTGCAGGTGTTTAGACTGGCTTCACAAATACTATAAAACAACCTACTGGAAAAACATACTATGAACGAAAGCGGTATACTATATACCATGGTTACATACTACATAATGGTAGGATTATTACTTACTAACACATATTAAATATAAGCGGGGATTTTTAGCGTACACTAATCCAAAACACAGATGAAAACCTTCGGCAAAAAGACCAATTCAAGCGTAAACCAATTTAAATTAACATTTACAATTGGTTTTATAAGCTACAAATGAAGAAG
Organism: Brienomyrus brachyistius; assembly: GCF_023856365.1. Lineage (NCBI taxonomy): Eukaryota > Metazoa > Chordata > Actinopteri > Osteoglossiformes > Mormyridae > Brienomyrus > Brienomyrus brachyistius. Next base: position 14,774,943 of record NC_064542.1, read on the forward strand.
AAAAAAAACAAATAAATTTGCAACACATCAAGATACCCAGTCCGAGAAGGTATATAAAACGTGCATGAAACCAGAATAAACTCTCGATATTGGCAGGAAGTTGACTGGCATTAATCCACACTTTGATTACAGCACCGAGCAATGAAGACTCAGCACTTCAGACAGCTACCAACCACAGCGGGTCGCACCTTTCGGGGCTGCCGGCAAACTGCTGATATGGGGCTTTTCGCGGCCCGGACCAGAGCGCCAATAAATCACTGTAAAGCAGACGGCTAGTAACAGAGTTACGAGACGATGTAACATGGTCTGACTGCAGCTGTGTGAAAAGCCCAGTGCTGAGTGGTCCACCTGCCTTCATTTCACAAAAATCTCATTTATGTGTTTATACAAAACTAGCCATTTTAATCAATCTCGCAATCAGTTCACTAAAAATGCTTACACGTATATATTTTTAAAAATCTATTCATGTGTATAAAATTAGCAGCACTGCTGAATACAGTCTTTCCTGATAGGATTTTTTTAAGTTGTCGGTTTAGTGGTATGCAGTGTAAAAAAGGACTTGCCCGGGTCTCCTCGATTTTAACACCCAATGCACCCACGTCTTTCCATAACAATATACATCACCACACAGTAAACAATGGAAGGTAACTAACAGCAGAATAGGAAATTTTGCACTGAATTATCTCCGCTCACTCATGACATACATCTACGCAAACAACCCAAAATCTGTGAATCTTCACATTAGGCAACTGATTTAATGAACATACCATGTAAATTTTACCATGTAAAAGTTATTATTATTACTTCTGTATGTCGCCCAGTGTTTCATAACTAACTTTCTCACTCCTGCATTTCAACCAGTTTCACCTTTCCAGTTAACTGTCCATTTAGTCTGCATAACAATATTCAAGAGATTTTCCAGCTACAAGCATGTTTACCAAACTCAGAAAGCTAGCAGATGTTCACTTGCCTGCTCTAGACTGCCTGGTTTATTGTTTTTAAAAACAAAGACAGGTGTTACCGTCTTTAACGAGAAGATCAGAGCTTCTCCTCAATGACTGTAGGCAAACATATTCACTGCAATATACTCAATAGGTAATACTGCACTAGAAAATTATACTGCTTCAAGCTGCGGGGAAAGTAAATTAAGTTTCTTGGAAATGGTGCCTGTCCATTAATTCCCAAGTTCTCTTTTTCATTATCATACCTGTTCTCTGGGTCATCATCCTCGTCAGCCATTAATATTGGTTCAGATTTGATTTCGGCCTCATCTCCTACAGGGTGAGAATGAAATCAAGTCAACATCACTGCATCCTGTTTTAGAAGTCCTGACGTTCTTCTGCTTCAGAACTTCTGTTCTTCAGGGTTATTTCATGACTAGGTGATAAGTGGCTATTCGTTTCAGTTAACTGAGGTAAATGATTTTTTATAGGTATTTTTATGGGCAGCTGATAATTCACATCTTCTAAAGGCTGACTTTCCCTCAAGAGACACAAAGTTTCATTAGCAGACAATTCCAGACATTAGTATATTATTGCTTTATGTGCTCCTGCACAAAGCTCGAGCATTTGACTCTTGTAAGTGAATCGCTGAAGTCAGCAGACCAAACCGCCTCACCTGAAGACTGCTGGAATGCTTCAGTCGCCATCGCCATCAGCTCTTCTGTGATGGGTTTAATCTTCTGCTGGTCGCCACTGTCGTCTCCAGAGTCTTCGTTTCCCTCGTCCTCTTCACTGGAAGATGAAGCTGACTTTCTCGCAGTGCTCTTGGCTTTGGGTCTGCGTTTCGCCCCCTCTGGCTTCTTCCTCTCCTTTACCACGTTCGCCGACTGCTTCTCATCTTTCTCCCCACCGGACTCCTCCTCCTCTTTTTTCTTTTCTCGGAGTCTTTTCTTGCCGGTGTTGAGTTTGCTCAGACTCTTGATCTCCTTCTCCAGGTCGGAGTCTGAGGAGTCCGAGCCCTTCTCCTTCATCTTCTTGGCAGCCTTCTTTGATGTGCTTTTTTGGTCACCCTGGTCTGAGTCTGAGCCGTGCTTTAGCTTGCGCTTCGTGGCCTTTCTCTCCTTCGACTTCGACGTCTTCTTGTTGATCTGGAACAGGCACTTTCGGACACTTTTGGACACGACCTCGTCTCCACTCTCCCCTACATCCGAGCTAGGCATCATGGCAGCCGTCTGAAGCAAAACCGCTGGCATCTCGTCAGAGTCCGAGTCATCTGCCCTGCTGGAGGAGGCCACGGCTCTCTTCGGTTTACTCTCCCACTCTGCTGTGTTCTCCTCCCCGTTGTGGGGGGCTTCGACCTCTGCAGATCCTTCGTTGTCCGTGTCACTGGCGCTGTTGTCCTGAGAGTGGTCCGGACGGCTCTTGCCGTCGGCCGGTTTCCGCAGGGGTGTGGTCTTCACCCGCGGCGATCGTCTGTTCTCTGAACCTTCTTCCTGCAACTGAGCCCCGTCCACGTCTCCATCGGCATCCTGCTCAGAAGCCACTGGCTCTTCTGTTTCACTTGTGTTCTCCTCCTTGGTCTCCAAGCTGGATTTCGGAGATCCTTCGAGGGGGACAGGAGTTAGTTTCACCACTAGATTTTTAGTAACTTTGGTCGGGGCACCCTTTGCTGAATCGGTGGACTTCCCACGGGTGGCAGATGACCTTGAGGACTTCCTACTTTTGGTCACAGTGAGCTCATTCCTCTCTGCCACCCCTGAGGAGTCCGCAGCAGCCTCCATCATCTCGAAAAGCTCATCAGGCACGGAGACCGGGACCGAGACAATATCTTTGTCGTCAGACGCATCGCCTGCTGATGCAGACTCCTCATTGCAGTCCGTGTCCTTCTCAGAATCTGCACTCTTCTCTTTGGCTTGGCTTTCTCCTGGGACTTCTGGAACTTCCTGGGGTGAAGAATCGGGACTTCCCTTCATCTCGACATCTGAGTCAGTATGCCCGGCTCCACCATCCTCGCAACACTCACCAGCAGCTTCTACTAAATTATTCACACAGTCTTGTTCTCCAACATGATTATCGGAGGTGTCAGTAACCTCAGTCTCCCCATCCGTACATTGTGATATCAATGTTGTTGCCTTCTCTTGCCCATTCTGCAGCTCAAGGTCTCTAAATTCCTTCTCCAAGGCTTCCTCCAGGGCACCGTGGGCCTTCTTCAGGTCTTCCAGTACTGACCTGAACGCCTTCAGGTGCCTCAGCCTGACCACATTGGTTCCCTGATCCTGGGTGCCCTGCTGAATGAACTTCACAAATGTATTGTTCAGGCCCGTTGTGGTTTCAATCAGCTTCTTGGTCTTCTTGGCCAGCTCCTTCGGTACCTTGAGCGCTTTGTAGGAGAACGTCAGGGTGCCGGAACCGAGGCCGTCCACGCCATGCTCCCTGCCGTTGAGCGCGGCCTTCTCCTTCGGCGGGCGCTTGGGCGTGCCGTACTCCCGAGCCGACTTCTCATGCTCCGCCTTGGAACGCTTGCGGTGTTGGTGCCACAGGTGCTCCAGGTTCTGCAGCACGCTGTCGCATGCCGTCACCAGGTCCAGCAGGGGCTCCGGGCTGCAGACGTAGCAGTACCACTGGCTGTCCTCGTCCATGATGCCTGACAGCTCCTTGCGGCCCAGGTTACGCAGGATGCACTTCTTGCAGAAGGCATTACTGCAGAAGTCGCAGCAGATCAGGTTTCCCCCCTCGGCGCACCACCTGCAGAATGATAAGAACTACTTTTATTTGAAAGAAGGGGTGGGGGGAAATGGCAAAGAGCTTTTTTGGAGACTTTTACGACGCTGCAGATAAGGCGTGTTAATTTTCATCTAAACTGTAGGGAAGGAACCTTTTGGATAAACAGCATGAACATGAAATGGCTGGAAAAACACACCATTGCAACTTATACTTAATTTCTGCAAAACTTCTGCAGATACATCCAGAGAGAGACTTGAAATTCAGTACGTTTCCTATAAAGCACTTTGGTGATATTAAATTAATAAAACATGTACAAATGATGGCAAGTGCCCAATTCGACTTGGCAACACTAAACACGCAATATGACTAAGAATCTCATATGTATGCAAGTCAAATATGTTCACACTGAGCCTCTGGCAGCTACTAATGTATTACTCAGTGTTGTATAGCTGCTGTTTTCCTTCTGTTGAAAATGCTCTGACAGGAAACTTTTAATTATCCTGCCGATTAACCGCACTGCGAGATGGACGCAGGTAGGTTTTCCGAAAAAGGGCTATAGCGGGCAGTGAGCGTAGCCTCGGAGATTCCGCAAAAATAAACCCAGAAAGTCTAACTTAAATGCAAGGCTGCTCCAAAGGTTTGCGGTGAGCCGACTTTTCAGCCTACAAATGAGTACAAATCTGACCTGCACTGTTCGTCCATCCCATCTGCATCCTTGCTGATGTCATCACTCATGTAATATTTGAAACAGGACTGGAAAAGAAGAATGAAATCAGGTTTCAGCACTGTATATTACACAGATCCCTTTGCCAGTTTCAAAGATAAAGCAACATTCCTACAAGAATGGCACTATTTAGAAATTAAAATTAGAAGCAGCCAACAGTTCCGAATGATTTTTATACTGTTGTTATACCTTTGAGAAAGATATTAAACTTGATTTTCAGCATGTGAGTATTCAACTGTACAAATAAGGAGCATGATCAACTGTTTCTTATTAAAAAAAAGAACAGCACATCATGCATAGTAATTTTTAAGCGTCTCGTTTCATTTAAAAAATTGGCTAAGATGCATTTTTAGGCTCCATTGAAGGTTACACAGAAATGGGACACTTTGGATAGTGGTGCGACATCCCAGGATCAGAGTCGTTATGAGAACAACAATTTTAAAAAATGAGAAACACGCTCTGACCTTGCAGATGAGCACCTTGAGCACGGGATGCTGATAGATAGAGTCCTTCTGGAAGTGGTTGACTTGCTGTCCACACGCGGTGCAGCTCACGATTCCATGCATGTGCTCTCCTGCAGAAAGACGAGAATATCTGTCCTTATATGGACATCAAGGGACCCGCCCCCACCCCTGGTGAGCTTTGACTCCTCCCATACTCTATAAAGCCTGGTGCAGTGCATGCTGGGGCAGCCCCTAAATCAACTCAAACAAAGAATAGTTTTTAACACCAAAGGCCATGTTAAATACTTTATTTTAAAAGGAATTTAGGGTTCTGAGATCCACAAAGGGGATGCCATATACCAGGGGTGTCAAACTGCAGTCCTGGAAAGGCTTTGCAATGAGGGAGTTACACCCACCGCCTCTCTTCCGCGTGAAATCCGACTTCAGCTTCCCCGCTCCTCTGCTGCGGAACTCGGGGCCCCTGAAGTCATCTTTGGCTTCGTTTCCTACAGGTTCCGGCTTTACTACCACAGTACCTGGAGGGGGCGGGGAAAGGGGGCGGGGCGTTCACTGGCGAGCCAATGACACAGGCCATCTACAGCTGGTGGAGCTCGAAGCCCAGAGCTCTGAACAAGTGCCCACAGAAACCCCGGGTACTGAACTCCTGAAAGCAGCTAACAGAAGTGCGTTTTACATTTACATTTATTTAACTAGCAGATGTGTTCCTACAAAGTGACATGCAAGTGAGGTAACATGGGACCAACTGTGGCATCATTCAGACAGCCATGGAATTTGATCAGACAACCTTCTGAACACAAAGTCCTAAACTGTCACCTCAGAGGAGCTTATTTCCATGGACCTTCACATTAACCAAGTTTATGGGGAGGTGGGCGTCTACCACCAAACGCAACAATCAACCAATCAGGGGAGACCAGCGGGTCATACCTTTCGGCAAGCTGCTCATATCGAGAGAGCAGTCTGGTGGATGCATGGGTGTGGCGTTCTCGTTCCCGCTGTCATTTGAAGTGTCCGACTCATCCAATCCAGTGTGCTTCGTTACCACAGAGGGTTTCCTGAAAGGGCAAGCCGGACAACGCCGCACTTCAGCAGTGCACGATTCTGCGGCCCTGAGGGGGGCGCCACCTCCTGGGACAGCAGTACCGGTTTGGCGATCTTACCTTTTCGAGCGGGAAGAGGGGGGCTTTGGAACCTCTGCTGAGCTGCCTGGCTGTAGGGAACAGGAGGGGAAAAGGCAGAAAGTCAGCAATTCATTTCAATCGCAATTAGGCGGGAAAATAAAGTAATAAATTAGAGGCATAATCCCATAATAATTTGAACAGCTAATCTAAAGGCTTTAAGCCACCAAAAAAGGGGGGAAATCTGGTCTCGAAATAGCATCCGGAATCCTTTTATCAAGATCTGAACGACTAAGCTGAGCAATTAAATTTGATGATGGATTTTAAGAAAACTAACTTGAGGACGAGTCAAAAATGGATGGTGACCCATTTCAGCACACAGGCCTACATAGCTCTGCTATCAAGGGAGCCTGATTCAGGCCTGCAGCTTTCACCAAGGTGGGGGGGTACACACTGTTTGACTTACAATGGAAACGATGAATATGAGAACGGCTCTTAGAAGCCAGAGGATCCAAATTGAGTCTCATAGGCAAGTAGCAAGGATTTCATCTAATATTTTTATCTCAGAAATCTGAAAACTGCGTTTGACCAGACTGGTCTACTATTTAAAACGATGCATACATCTATAGATAGAAACAGCATATATTTGAACCCGTATCAGATTCACCAATTCCCAGTTTTACCGGAGTCTGGCCTGAGTCACAGTCGTGCTAGCGTATAGGCAATAAAACGAACACACTCACTTTCAGTATTAGCTATACATTCGTAAATAAACTATGCAGACATGCATATACACGGACAAACATATTGGGAATTATATTCCAAATTACAGGTATACCAGTAGTAATGCACACCCACGCTTATGTCGGAGCCCATCACTATATATACACAGGAATGAAGACTGGGACATATGCGCTCTGTTTATCACAAGTAAAACTACCCCATCAGCAGAAGATGATGACCCCATGATGAAGTGTGACAGGCATAAAAGGTAATTAATAAATAATAGTAATCCATCCAGCCATCATCTAGCGTTTAATCATCAGGGGAGCTGAAATTGGGGTGAAAATGTACACAGGTGTCCGAGGATTTCTAATCTAGCTCTCTGCTCATCCTGGTCAGGATCACGGGGGGCTTGGAGCCTATTTCTGGCAGCAGAGAGAACAAGGCAGGGGTGCACCGTGGATGGGATGCCAGTACATCACAGGACACACACAAGCACGCACACACCAAGGGTTATTTAAAGACAACAACTAGTCTAAATGCATGTTATTGGACTAAAAGAAGAAACCAGCAGAACATGTTCAAACTCCTTGAGTACAGAGCAGGGATTCGCACCCCCAACACTGGAGATGCAAGGCTAGGATGCTGCCCTTAATAATACGGCCATTATCACTCATCGAAAAGCAGAGCACGTGGTAAATCCATCTTATCTAGTACTTTAATTCATTTAAATATATCTGCATTTCCAAAGACTGCACAAAACACCCCTCTAAGTTGGAGGTAGTCAACAGTACTTAATGTCAAGCACAACCACAGGCTGTAGACTCAGTCCCAATGAATGTTTGACTGGCAAGAGCAGAGAATGAAGGGTCAGGTTCTGGACCAGCACCATCCACAGAGCATCTTCACAGACTGGTCTTAAGTGTTAACTTGTGGTTTGAATAATCCACACCATTTATATCTCATCCAGTAAGTCATTCGAGATGTTTATTTGGTGGAAAGGCAGTCAAACAGCGGGCAGATCACTGCGGTGGAAGATCATGCCAACAAGCACTTTGTGGCAAATGGTTAAGTACCATCAATTTAACTTTTGTGAGATCATCAGAGAAGCAATGTCAGATTGCTGAAGACAAATAGTACCTCCCAATAAGCAGCCAAAGGTTTTGTTTTAAATACAGCTATGGCAACGTAGCATGAATCACATTGGTTCTTATTTTCCTGTCGAGTAAAAACCTTCATGGAACCATCAGTACGTTATAACATCCATATAAATACAAATCTAAAATAGCCCATTAAAACCGATGGCCTGAATAGTACATAATAGACAAACATTCAATTAGAAAAGAAAGAAACATGCAACTGTATGACAGCAGTTTCCTTTTCATTACAAAGAACAATGAAACTCAAGGAATACAAAGGCCAGATTGCACGCTTGCTGATTTACTGGTATTATGATATGTGGCAATGTGGACCACATTAACTTACTATGTTTCCATAAGGAACCAGGTCATTCCCTGTTGCACTACCTGGCATACTGGATGTTTTCCATATAATTTCCAAAATGCATTATGCCATCTATGTTAAACTTTTTCCCTGCAGAAGCAACAATTCTGAGGATTTGAAGCTGAAAAGGACTGGGGATAATTTCAAAATAATAACACATGAATGCTGTTGGAATAAGGGCCAACTGTCAATTGACACAGTAATTTCTTAGCGTAATGCACATAAAATAAGTATGACAAGAAATGACTGTACATTAACCTTTATACCATAAATGGAAGTACGCATTACTTGTAAAAAGGTTAAAATCCATGGTAATTTCTTGTCATAACAGTGCAAATACATACTTATTTCATGTGCATTTGTGCTGCTACGCCAAGAAATTACTGCGCGTATCACTTTATACACCAAATGCATACTTGCGTAACAATTACGTACATCCCTGCTTACTGATGGGCTTAACATCTCATTGCACTACAGGTACTAAAAACAGGAACCATTAAAAAAAAATAAAAAACTTAACACACACAAAAAAAACCTAAAGTAATCTGGAGATGGAAAATGTAATGTGTAATATGGAGGAAGATAAGTTTTCAGTAGATGGAGAGATAAAACTTTATTAAACCCCAAGGCGAACTTAAGGAAATATAAGGTTTATGGAAGACAAGCCAAAATGTTCATTATTTGGATTTAAGATAAAAATAATCCAAACTAATTTTAAGAAGCCGAACACTGATCATGCATTAATATTGGTTATTTGGTATAAAGTCGGGGGCGGCATGGTGGTGCAGTGGTTAGCACTGTTACCTCATACCTCTGGGTCCCGGGTTCGAGTCTCTGCCTGGGTTACATGTGTGTGGAGTTTGCATGTTCTCCCCATGTCATCGTGGGGTTTCCTCCGGGTACTCCGGTTTCCCCCCACAGTCCAAAAACATGCTAAGGCTAATTGGACTTGCTAAATTGCCCGTAGGTGTGCATGTGTGAGTGTACCCTGCGATGGGCTGGCCCCCCATCCTGGGTTGTTCCCTGCCTCGTGCCCGTTGCTTCCGGGATAGGCTCCAGACCGCCCGCGACCCAGTAGTAAAATGGATGGATGGATGGTATAAAGTCTGCACTAACTCAAAGTGCATGTATGGTGCATTTTTACACTAAAAAATTGGAGTCAAAGATTTCATAGGGTACCTCTTCCATGTTGTGATCTACAGTGTTTGCTTCAGTGGAGACCTTGCTCATTTTACCTGGAAGAAAAAAAAAAGCACAAAAACATATATACAGCGCATCAACAACAATTCACAAATCGCATCCAAAAAATAAACAATCCAGTAAGTCCAGGATATTATACAGTCTCATTCATAATGAAGTGTCCCTAAAGAGCGTGAACATTATACTACATCACATAGCCTGGTGTCACTCGACGCTGTGTAACGGTACCGGAGCCAGCTGCAGCCCCCTGAGACACTTAAGCACTCACCGTGAGAATGCCCAGGAACTGGGACTTTGCTGCTTTCGTCGTCAGAAGAATGCCCCAGATATTCATGAAGTTTCGTCACCAACGTATTCAGCTTGCTGGCACTGTTGGTGAGGGGGGTGGGAAATAGCAGCATGTGAAATAAATACAACGAAACAACCTGTATTCATGGCTGATATGATATAGGCTTCAAAGGAATATCTTGTAATTCAGAGCTTAAAATGAAATGGCAGTGCGGGTCATGGAGATAATGCAGGTCATTTTCTTAAAGAGCGATGATCTACAAGGTTTCAGGTACTCAGCACGCGGCGCCATATGCCTCCCGTTAACTGTCAGTTAATATTACTGAGAAACAATGATTATTAATAATCTCATAATCTCATAATAATGTCTCTCAGACATCAACAGGAATGGTAAGTAATGCAGACAGACAACTCAAAACAAACAACACTGAACAATAAGGGCTTGCGGTTAGATGACAAACATTTCCTAAGGAAAAGAATTCAATGACTTCCTAGACAGACTAAGGTGTTAGTTCACAACAAGGAAATATATTTCATTCAGAGCCGGGGAGTAATTGATGCTGGTGTTTGTACATTTCTTGGTTCTGAAAAGAATGTTCGGTTCGTACAGTGCATCATATAAAGTTACACACCAAGCGATTAATCAAGGTATTTAACAATGCATTTTAGTAAGAAAAGTGAACAATGCTCAAAGTCAGCAGTGTTTCTGCACACGCACAAATACATGCGAATAGTCAGGTTTTATGACCGTTTCAGAGGGCATTTTTGGCATTCGTCTACCTGCCATGCTGAATGAAACGCATCACAAAGTAATAAGCTAATCACAGGAGGTTAAGCAGGGACAACTACTGAACACGTTTTCATTTTACTTACTGCTCAACCACACCTAATCGCGAAGCCCTGGAAACAGCACTTTCCATAAATCTAATTTAATAGAATCACATTGCCTAAGCATACTTCGGGTTGTGGGATCACTGTACTATTCGGTGAGGCCGAAAATGCATCTGTCAGCATCATTGAACAGATAAATACAACTTTCTAGCGGTGATTACACCATCATACGAGTGTATGTTATGTAGGCGAATGTACCCGCGTGCATCAGGCACAAGCATCGACAAAGGCAAGGAATGCACTCCTGCACGGCAGTGGCTGGTCAAGTTCTCTATGCACATCTGGCCACCTCCCCGGTCCGTGACGTCAGCGGGCCGGCCAGCCACCGTCATTGTTCTCGGCAGGTCCGCCGATCATTTCCGATCCCCGATCGCACGGCCAGTTGCCCGCCGTCCTTGACGTGTTGTGTTTATGCTTTGCGTCACCGCGAGATAAATCACGCCGCGCGCCTCCATTAGACCCAGTTCGCCGCTACCTGATGGGTGCCGGCTAGCCGGCCACCCTTTGCTGCGATCGCGGCATGTAAAGATCCGCATTATAAACCTTGCATTTCTCTAAACGGGTCAGCTTCCCAACAAGCTACCACTGTGTCGACAACGGAACGGATGCAGTAAGCTACACATACAAATAATTGTCCCTGTTTCTTACACAGTGTAGAATATGTCCGAAAAGGAACACGCCTATTGAACGACAGTCATTGCAAAATAAACACAACCGCATATAATCTTGCAATCCTGCATCCTGATGCATGGTGCATGGATGCATGTTCGTCTCCTCCCCCAAAATAAAAAGCCTGGCAAATAAAACCGACTTAATGGATTCAAAGAAATTTGCGTTTTCACCCTTTTAAAAGAACTGGTCTGATGAACTGGCAGCTCGTTTTAGCTACCCGGTGAACTAAACAACGTCCCTTGCAATTTGCAGTAAGCTGTACTGCAATCCACGCTACGGCTAGGAAGATGCCGGGTCTGTAACACACGGCAGCTAACTGCTATGAATGCATAAGTGGGGGGGGAGGCGAAAAAAACCTTCTCCAGTTTCACACTTACCTGCAGATCTCTGTCGTCATGTCTAGTTGATCAAAGACACGTGGAGTGGGTGACACCTCTCTCCCGAAACAAAGTTCCTGAAATTTTGACCGGTCAATATTTCGGTTAAAAATACTGAATATTGAATCACCCTGTTCACAGAAGACAAAGCAAGTCCGCCATCTTGCCGGATGGCTGAAGACGCACTAAAATGGCGCATCCTGCTCAAATCCTAGGGACAACGTCATTGGCTGACTGGCTGAAAAATTCTTGCTTTCTAAATGGCCGAATCAGCGGCTCGCCTCGGTATTGGTCGACTAACGCCGAATGCGGTGCCCGGTATCGAAACGGACTGGTGCACGAATTTACTGTACGAAGAAAGTTCGACCTGGTTGGATGGTTTTTGTTTTTGTTTCATTCATTTGGGTTTTTTTTTACCTACATACGGTGCGGACTTTTTTCCATTTGCAAGTTTTGTAAATCAAAAGGGCTATGATACTTGCACGTGTCGGAGCTTTGTGCAGAGTTGCAGTTTCCCGCTCAATTAGGGCTTTTTGCGGGTAAATATTAGGAGGTTGCGGTTTGCGGGTTTTTGGGCTGCTTTCATAATGTTCTACGGCAGCGGACATTAAGGGGAAAAATAATTATTATGAATGCAAGTCGCTCCTAATCCTGAGTAATACTGACTCGCCAGCCACCGAAAGCCAGAGGCAGACATACACGGAGAGCAGGGTTGCTTACTACCACGCATCTGGGGTGACACTCACGCAGAAATATTAAAGCAAACTTAGATTATTCCCTTATAAATCTAAAATTAGCTGTATCAGAAGCACTGGGGTAGTTTGCAAGCTCTATAGACTATTTACAAGGTAAAAAAAAATGTTACATACATGTAAATATGTGTGCAAACTAGTCTCGCATTGAAAATCTCAGTCCAGCCAGCTGACTAGTTGGTATCCCTGGAAAAAAAGAGTGCGTCTGTCTACTCACGTCATTGTGCTTAACTTTGGTTTTAAAATGTTAAATGTGATCAGCATGCAAAATACAGGTTTATTTCTTTGCGATACAGTATACTGGGATTTCAAATATAGGGCTAGTTTCAACTTCCGTTTGGCTGATTTTAAGAAGACCTTGGCCGGGAGATTTTTGCTGGACCTGGCAACCCTAGCTTTGCGTGATTTATGCGGTGGGGCGGTTGAGGTACATGGTTTTTTTTAACTGTACCTGTATGAGCTGTTGAGAAGCTTCTTGCATGCGTATGTGCATAGAAATATTAGATGGACATTCAAATCAAGATATTCAATTATAGAAACGACAATTTGGTAGATTCTAGTATCTCTACATTAAAAAGTATACTTATTTTGCATTAAACGCTATATTTTTTTGCATGTGTTAACTTTTTTCATGGTAAGAAATAAACATATTTGTGCTTTGTGTTGTAATTAGTTTTTTTTTGCATTGATTTTAGGCTGAGTATTTTTGTAACTCCGACATTCTGCAATTTACACCATTTCATACTTACAGCATAATGGAGATCCACTAGAATCTCCTTCCAAGTGTCCGATTGCAACTGCGCATGCGCGTTCATTTTCAGCGCACTCCTCCCGTTTTTCATTTTAGACAAAGACCGTGTTTCGATTGCGCTGCGCCATTTCACAAAAGTAAAAAGGAAAATGGCTTATTTGTATAGAATTAATAGGTTTTATGTATAGTGATCTAAAAAAAACTAGCAATTACTGAGATTTATGAAGTAATACAATAGAATCAGGAGACCTTTTCATTTGTTACAGTGAGACCTACTTTTACAAAGAAAGTACTCCTGCGAGCTACCGAAACGAAACATTATATTTTGCGTCGCCCGGGTGGAGTCCCATCGGTATATTTTGCCGACCGGGGAGAGGTGGTTCATCTTGGTAAATTTTGCCATTTGCGATCAGCCAGTTAGCCACCAATGAAATTAAGCATCCATCATCTACGGATCGATCTGGAATGTTGCGATCGATGCAATAAATATTCCAATTGAGATTACCCTATTGCTTATTCTAATCCATATTTATTTAAAATATATCTGCTAGCATTTAAATTAGTAATTAATTGTGTGAATAACTTTATATAAAATGTTACTTGTGTTATTGGAGATGATTTTAACCTGGTCACTATAACCGTCTTTTTCATTTATATCAGGATGGGATACTGTTCAAAACGTTGTTCTGGAATGGAGGGCCAAAATGAGCAAGATTTTTAAGGGCATGTTCGTCATCAATCTAGAACATCGGTTATGGTCAATTTATTACTAATAAGGACGTCAGTTGTATGACGCCATTCAGTATCATTTGATTTTTTTTCAAGTTTTCTATGATAAATGTAGGACTTCCGCGCTCGTTTCACCACACGGCACATACAAAGACATTTTTTAATCGAGTTCTATATAACTGTCTACAGCAGGGGTCTCCAGATCCGTTCCTGGAGAGCTACTGTCCAGTAGGTTTTCTATTCTACCCGGCCAGTAGAAAAACTACTGGACAATAGCTTTCCAGGATCAGAGATGGAGACCCCTGGTCTACAGACTTCCTACTCCCGATCTAGCCATTTAAACGTACTTGAAAGCAGCGCGGGGTAACCCTAGGTCTTCTTCTGAGGAGATGCCGACGATGGTTGGCTGGTGGTGGGGCGGGGGCGACCGGCACTGTGTAAAATGTACCAAAGTCCACCATCCAAAACCAGCTGCGGACCAGCCTCACCGGCCACTAATTAGGCCTATTTAAGCACTACTTTGTACTAGCACCCCGCGTCCACAGTGTCCTCCGGGATTAGCTCAGGATGAATGGATAGATTTTGATTTGCTAGTATTGATGACTTGAAAATTTTTCGCGATCACCTAAACCTTGAGCGAATTTAAAGCGTGTATAGTGTAGCGCCGGAGCATGCTAGGAAATTGCAAGTAGCCCCTGTGTGTGTTATTCTTAATACTCCACTTCCCGGTTGTCTTGTGTGCCCTTGCGTGAACGCTGCCCGATCATCGCGTATCTCTAGGTATTGTAAACTACCCACCACGTGTGTGCTTTACCCTCCAGTGTCAGACCTCCCTGTGTTTTCATCTTACGTGTTGTTTAGTGGTTGTTAATGCCCGCGTTAGTTCGTTTAAAGGTATAATAAAGGGACATTCTTTTTTCCATCTTAAATCCTCATTTACTACTACGATTGCTCGGTCTGCCAGTACAACCTTCGCTAAACCACGAGCTGCCACAAGAAAAATCGACTAGACGTACGTACCGTTTTCCACTAGCGTTCAAATAATAGTGGACATCGGTTTTTAACACTTTCTCCGGTGGGGGCGATCCCTCTCTTTCTATCGGGGGGGGGGGGAGGACCCGGCATCACAAGACGTCTTTGCGGACGTAAATTAACCGCTCCACACGCCTCAGGCCGAAAACCCATGATGTAAATTGATTCTGCGACCCGGTATTAAGTAAACCGTTTGCAGGCGGATCTTTTGCCAACCGAAGTTGCTTTTCATAATAAAATCTCCCGTCACAATTCTGACCAATCACAAAAAAGCAGCGCTTAACCACGCGACCTCTTCCGGCAACAGGCTTCTATTGGCTCCCCCTTCGGTGGGTATGGCCAATGAGAAAGTTGCAATCGTTGCGAGTTGGAAAAGTGATAGCTCACAGGCGGAACTTTTACCGTCGACCTGCGACGGAAATATGGACGTGTCGCTGAAAGTTTTGTGTGGATTGCTCCTTGTTTTGCAACTTTACGGGACGCATACAGATGGACAGGTCAAGAAAGAGGTAATCGGTCGCCGGAACATGACAAATGACGTGTTCCGCGAAAATGTGTGTCGTCCACTCGGGAATATGCCTAGCTAATTTAGCAGGGCAGCGGCGTACAGATGGTGGGCTACAGGTAGCTGGATGAATCTCTTTCTGCTTCCAGGCGTCACTTATCGAGGCTGAATGACTCCGATTCTGTTTGCGGCGGTTAGCTATTAAACATTACTCAACATTACTCGTAACCTGCACCATTTGCATGCATACGTTTGTTTATAACTGTGGAAAGCCGCGGATTATGTAGTTGTTCTTTGTAACTGTGTCCATATACTAATCTTGTGCGCGGCATTCATTTGCCCATTAGCCCTTGAACTCCTCTCCTTGCAGTTAAAATCATCGTAAACTGAGCCGACAGCGTGCGCCCGTGTGTCTTTAAACTGCAGTCTACTCTCTGCCTTGCTAATAATTTCTGTAGTTTATTAATAAGCTACTGTAACCCTTATAAAGCGAAACTCAATGCATCCGATACACGGAGGGCCTAAATTTTTCTGCTTCCTAAACTTTGCACCATCGGCGATTAATGAGTCTCAATTCACGAAGATTTCAAATTGCACGTGGCGGAATTAGCACAGAACTGAAGTATGACAGTGGCATGATAATCTGTTTTGTAATCAGTATAGTATGAGCAGTTGGGTGTGATGTTTTGTAGTTTACAATAGGTTTGCATATTTTGAAGTTCTGCAGAATGTGTGTGCAAGGATTATAGACACACACAGGTCTGCAAAAAAAAAAAATCAAGTGACCACTCAATATTTCAGAAAATAAAACTGCATTTTAAAATCTTGGTTTAATCCTGGTTCTGCTGGGAGGAGGCTACACTGTGAGGCAGGCTGCTTCCGGAGGTAAAATTTCTAAGACACACAAGAAAAAGGTGAAGCGGGAGACACTGGCAATAACCAAAATCCTGCCAGGTAGAGGGCAGAAGCAACTTTCCAATGCCTGAGATGACCGTGCAGGTGTGAAGTGCATTGCTAGGACAGTTCATATCAGGCTCTTAGAAGCAGGACTGAAGACCCATAAAGCAAGGAAGAAACTCTTCATTAATGAGAAACAGGGAAGAGAGAGGCTACAGTTTTGAAAATAAAATATATTATTCACAGATGCACACTCATAAATTGAGAAATGAGTGAAACAAAAAATTGTGCTGTGGTTTCTCAATTTTTTCCAGATATATAATATATATTTTCATAAAATGTGCAACCTGAAATTCAAAATCACTTCAGCTTCCGGGTAGTCTCTCACCAAAATAATGGCTTGGTTTTGTTACAAAGACACTGCTGTCTGACAAAGTCAGTCAGCTGATGGATTGGGCCAGCAGGCGACCAGTGATCCGCATGAATGGTGACAAGTTTCGGCGCTTCGTCAAGGCTCTCCCACGCAACTATTCAGTGGTGGTGATGTTCACTGCCCTCCAGCCCCAGAGGCAGTGTGGAGTGTGCAGGTAAGGGCCATTTTGTTTTTATCAAGGGTTTTTAAGTCTCTGGTTTGATCGGGGAAAAGCTATTTAATATTTTTCCATCTGCATGCGGAAAAGTACATAATTCTTATTTCCTTGCACATGACAAAAACAGCCCACTGAATTAATATTTTAAGTTGTTTATTCATCCTTCAATTGTAGCTGAAGGGGCGGCATGGTGGTGCAGTGGTTAGCACTGTCGCCTCACACCTCTGGGACCCGGGTTCGAGTCTCCGTCTGGGTCACATGTGTGCGGAGTTTGCATGTTCTCCCCGTGTCGTCGTGGGGTTTCCTCCGGGTGCTCCGGTTTCCCCCCACAGTCCAAAAACATGCTGAGGCTAATTGGAGTTGCTGAATTGCCCGTAGCTGTGCATGTATGAGTGAATGGTGTGTGAGTGTGCCCTGCGATGGGCTGGTCCCCCATCCTGGGTTGTTCCCTGCCTCGTGCCCATTGATTCCGGGATAGGCTCCGGACCCCCCGCGACCCAATAGGATAAGCGGTTTGGAAAATGGATGGATGGATGGAATTGTAGCTGAATAGTTTTTGTCTTTGTATTTTTTCAGCCTTTGCTAATCTGAGCCTAATTTTCTTACAATATGCAAAAGGTCAAATTCTTAAGGGCAGTCTACTTTTTAGAGACCCCTGACACCCCAATATCCCCCTTCACCACCCCCGTACTGCAACACATGTCATACTCCCACCAGGGCTTTCACTGTGGGGTCGACTTTGCCCCGTTCTGGAAGCTGAGCTGTGTTTCCGTACACAGGCAGGCCGACGACGAATACCAAATCCTGGCCAACTCCTGGCGTTATTCCAGTGCATTCACCAACCGCATCTTCTTCGTCACTGTGGATTTCGATGAAGGCTCGGATGTCTTTCAGATGGTAGCGTTTCTCGATTTACTGCGGCTGCATCACACCTAGCATCATTGAATGTGCTTTGGGGCTGGATCTCGGTCTTGGCCTCAGGTCCCCTGTTTTTGTTCTAGATCTGAACCTGCATGCCATAGCCAGGTAATCAAGGGCCATTTAATCAGATAAGAAATCAATTTAGGTGCGTCAGTGGAACACAATGTAAATTGTACTAGCTGGGTGACCTGGGCTGGCTTAAGAATCACTGTGTGGTGTTGATGTGTGACTGGTCATGTGACACCAGTGGAATGGCTGCAGCTTGTGAATGACGCTGACTGGCAGTTCAGTGCTTTCGCACCCGTTCTCAAGCCTTCTGCTACCTTTCCTCCCAGCTGAACATGAACTCCGCCCCCACGTTCATCCACTTCCCGCCGAAGGGGAAGCCCAAGCGGGCCGACACCTACGAGCTGCAGATCCGCGGTTTCGGGGCGGAGCAGATCGCCCGCTGGATAGCCGACCGGACCGACGTCCATGTAAGAGCTCAGATCCCTACCCCCTTCATGATGCTCAGATTTCACTAGAACAGGGGAAAGCTGTCATTCAGTTCAGGCTCGTTATCTGATGTTTTCTTCTGAATCATCAGGTTCATTTTTTTTAAGTGGGGTATTTTGCTGGTATAATTGAGAATAAGTACCCACAGTTCAAGGGCACCACAATACCGCTCCCTGGAGGCCTTTCAACAAATTACTACCTGCTTCCCCCAGAATAATTAACTGGGCGAGTTTGTGCTTCTGTCAGTAATAAGGAGGTGCTGGTGTTGCGACGATTAGCGGGTGGGCTGGGGTCTGGGGTCTGGGGTCCAGCGTCTAGGGTTCGGGAAGCGAAAGGCTCAAGCTCAGCATGTCTGCTCCTGCCCAGATCCGCATCATCCGGCCACCGAACTACGCCGGGCCGCTCATGTTGGGCTTCCTGCTGGCGGCCATCGGGAGCCTGGTGTATCTGCGCCGCAACAACATGGACTTCCTGTTTAGCAGGACCACCTGGGGCTTTGCAGCACTGGTAGGTGGAGAGAACCTTCCCTATTGCTCATGCTGTCCTTCCCAGTGCTGGTGCCTTTGCATGGAGTTACGAGGCCCTTGACTTCAGGCTCCGGGGGCCTCACACACTGGTTCACCTTGTGCTGTGGTCCCCACGTTTGCTCTCACCTGCATGTATATCTGTATTTCTTGTGGAGAGCAAGAAGGCGGTCGCTGCAGTTGGGTGATGTTCCCGTTTATTCCAAATCTTCGGTTCACATAAAAAGGACCTTTTGCTTTAACCTACAACACTTGTGCTGTATAATGTGCTGGCAGCGTGCTGTCTGTACCATGCTGTCTACTCTACAGGTGCTACGGTGTTCCCTCCGCCATCCACACCGTCCAAGCGGAAAACACCCATTCATACCCACCTATCCTCACGTGATCAGATCACACCATGCAATACACCCCCAAGTGGCCAAAATGCATAGTACACCCCAAAGTTATAAATGGCTTCCACAGGGATTCATAAAGTATCGCTATTCTATTTGTTTCTATTTATTCTCTTCTTAATAGTTGTTTTCTATGTAAATATTAATTAGCCTGTTCATTAACAAAGGAATATAATTCTGTTGTCTTGTTTCTTGTGGAGATCTTGGTTCCATTGGAGACCCAAGGTGAATGTGGATCTAATCAAATGGTTTTGTATTAGGAAACTGCAGCAAAAATTGTGCAAAATAGCTGCCATCAGGCAACAGTGTCATTCCACAGACTCGGGTTCCATTGCCTGTCAGGGTTTTGGGCAGACTTTGGTGTCTGTAGAATCTCCTCACAGGTTTGCGCGCCCTTCCTCCTGCAGAGCGTGGTCCTGATCATGACCTCTGGGCAAATGTGGAACCACATCCGAGG
Organism: Brienomyrus brachyistius; assembly: GCF_023856365.1. NCBI lineage: Eukaryota > Metazoa > Chordata > Actinopteri > Osteoglossiformes > Mormyridae > Brienomyrus > Brienomyrus brachyistius. The sequence goes on from NC_064542.1 coordinate 14,794,610, forward strand.
ACCTCCCTACGCCCACAAGAACCCCAGCACAGGGCAAGTGGTGAGACACCGATTTTAAAGCTTTAGTAGCCCAGTGTTGGGGGTATCTGGACAACATGGGTCACTGAGCTCAGAGTGCCTGACACCCAGGGAGGTGCACTGAGACCCGTGCGCCGAGGTTTGTCGGTATCGGCTTCTAACCTCGTAGGTTGTGTAGATCATTAACTCCTTGTCCATCTCCTGGGCCATCGAGCTTTGATCACCAGTCTGTCTTGTGCTCCCTTCTCCACACCCAGAACTACATACACAGCAGCAGCCAGGCGCAGTTTGTGGCGGAAACCCACATCGTCCTCCTCTTCAGTATCCTTTAAGCGGCAGAGCAGGGACCTCACATGGGGGGGGCTATCGGGTAAAACGAAGTGGAGGAGCACAGCCACCAGGATTGTGTTTTTGTTCTTTTATATAACTAAAAAGAGAATATAACTAAAAGACCCTTTTGTCCGCTTCAGAGCAATTATGTTGCTTGCTATTCCTTGCGTTCTCGACTCCTCTCCTTCCCGTGGATGTCCCCCTTAACGCAGCTTCTGAGATGCCGCCATCACCCTGGGTGTGGTTCTCCTCCTCGAGGCTGCCACGTCTGATATGGACATAGGCAAGAGAAAAAGTAAGCTGCTTTATTACGGTTGTAGTTGTCTTGCATATATGATTTGAAGTTGTATATTGTGCTACTGTATCGCACCTGAGGGCCTTTGGGAGATGCAACAATGGACTGCAGTGTTTCCTGTGGATCAACAGGTTTGGCATGGGGGGGGGTGGGGGGGTGATACTGCTGAAAAGAAATACAGACACCACACCGTTGTTGTAACATAGGGTTTGTTTTATTGTTTTAATTACTGTGTGTTAACCTCTGTAAGTTAAACAACCACTTAAGACCATACTACTTCATAAAATAACTTGTTATTTTTCAGTGACAGTTATAACTGTTTTTGTTTAGTTGCTAAAGCTCATTGGAGCTTTATAAGTGTCTCTGCTAAATGGCAGCTTATGTAGCCAATTAATGCTGCTGAATTCTTTAGTGCACACAGGGAGGTGACAGGCATCGGACTACCCGAGCAAGTCACCAAAGATCTGGATTAGACGATCGATTTTAGATGCGTTTGTTTATATATTTATTTATTTCATTTGCCATGGAGGGAAAAGTTTTGGTGTGGCGAGCTGCCACTGAAAAATGCTACCTGTGTAAACAGTGGATTAAGATGATGGGAGACGCTTCATAGGTGTGTCTCCAGCGTGTAAACGGTTACGCCAAATCACCAGTGGCTGACACGCGGTGCTGATCAATCACCGCTGATCCAGCGGTTTAATGTTCTTTGTACTTGGAAATTCAGCCGATTCCATGGGTATTTGCACGTGATGCGATGGATTAAGCGAATAACGTACGTGGTTTTCCCTCCCCCAGTTATGTGTGTGGCCGGCATCGCCCTCGTCGCCTTGTTCTTCAGCTGGCTGCTGTCCGTCTTCAGGAGCAAGTACTATGGGTATCCATACAGGTCAGTCGTCGTCCTACCTTAGCCGAACTCACCTACATTAGTCACCATGCTGTTGGAGGGAGGCTTATTGGATGCACTTTTTAACGATAATCAGGGCTGCCCCTAAGGGGGGAGAGAGGGGAAGACTCTCAGGGCCCAAATGCTAGGGCCCAGACAAGTCTGCGGCCGGTGAGCATGACTTGGGGCATAATCACTGAATCTGATGTTTTGTGAAAACTGCAAAACAGATCAATGCACATTTAGCAGGTTTCTGCTCTTAAACGAATTAGTAGCTTTGTTTAGGAGAGGGGGGCGCTGTTGAATGTTGGTAGAATGATTCTGGGGCCTAGCCAGGTCTTTATACAGCCCTGAACATAAGGATGATGGACTATTATCACCTCGTTATTATTTTATCGTTAGCAGTAGGTGTTGGCATAATCAGTATTTTTGTGCTTGATACCTGATCCAGAAGGAGGAGCCAGCAGTGAATGAATGCATGTCCTCCTTCACTCATTCATAATGGCCTTGTGTCTTGTTCCATCTTACAGTTTTCTGATGAGCTGAAAATCCATCTTGGTGGAAGACGAAGGCGGGGGGGGGGGGGGCGGGAAACACTGGAAAAACAATGTGCCTTCATGCTCGGTGATCATATGACCCATTTGACCATTATCATTCATCTCCTGTCACGTGACTTTTGGCTCACGATGTGAGATGTGTCAGTCTAACTCTTATATGCTCCTTCAAAGACATCAGCTGTGACATTTGAGACACTTTAATGGCAAATTAAATTTTTCAAAAAAACATTCACACATCCACAAAGTACGGAAACTTAGCGGGATGATCTACCTCGTACAGTTTCTCTCTTGTCCTTGAAGTTTTCTTTTAATGTCCCCCATTTTCAGTTTTCAGCACCTCCCCTTTCTGTTTTTTTTTTTACCTTCTATTTCCAGAATGTTTCCAGTCAGGAAACTGATTTTTTTATTATCATCATAATTATATCCTGTTTGGATTCAGGTATTTTAATCATTCAGGTAATTAAATTCAACTGTAACTTCACTGGCTGAAATAAAAAGAAAATCTGGGTTGATTATTGCTGGCTTAGGCACCTGTGAATTTGGAAACACGAGGAAAAAATGATGCAACCTTTGTTCCCCCAGTATCTAGATAAAGTTTATCACATGCTTAATATTCAGGGATGCACTAAACTGGTAAGCAAGTACACGTTCACCTTTAAGCGCTAGACAGGCTGCAACTGATTGCTGAAACAATGCAAATGCGTATTTGATGTGCGTTTACAGTGCTTTGACAAGAAATTACTGTGCATTTTAACATCTATATCCTAATTCGTACTTCATTTGTGGTCTAAAAGTTAAAATACATGATAAATTCTTGTCATTGCAGTGCAAATGCACATACAATGTAGTACACATTCGCGGTGTTATAACAATTATTCTTAAAGGTGAGTGTGTACTTGCATGCCAGGTGTATGCATCCCTGTTTATAAAAAAAATTCAGTGTGGTTTGGTCTGGCTTGTTGGGGGGGGGGGGGTAGTTATCCTTCTGTATTGTATGGTTATTTATCGGGGGCGTTTCATCTGGGTGGAGCTGTCAATAATACCATGTTTGGCAGTGCAGATTTTCCTATTAAAAGTGCCTTAAAGTGTGTTGTGTGTGTGCTTTGACTTTTGGACATTCTGACGCTGGTCTGGAATGTAACTGATTCTTAATTCATCTTTGTGAGGCAGTTGTCCTTCTGTCCCATCTTGCTTTTTATGCGACAGACAGACACGTGTACAGGTGAGTGCAGGTTAATGGGTCACAGTCTGGTGCCCCTGGAGTAAATGGGGTCTCAAGCTGTGGCTTCATACCTTCAGGGTTGGGGGATTGAATCCTACCTGCCTGAATGTGGAATTTGCTCATTCACCCAATGGCATGCAGGTTTCCTCTTCATATTCCAGTTTTCTCTTGTTGTTTTCTCCAAAGACGTACAGTTCGGGTAACTGATGACTAAATTTTGTGTGTGTGTGTTGCTTAGGGCAGCAAGTCATAACACTTCCTGCCAGGGAACAGGCCCTGCTTCCTGTGTCTGTGTGTCTGTGTCTGTGTCTGTGTGTGTGTGTGCGCGCTCGTTCGTTCGTATCCTGCAGTGGACAGGCTCCAGCCCCCCAACCCTGACTAGGTGAAATGGTTCCCTGCAAGAGGGATGAATTTTCACAAGCTTGCAGTCTCTTGCTGTGTGTGTTAGGTATACAGACATAAAGCAGGATGTTCAGAAGACCATATAGAATGTGTTGTCATTTTTGCAGATGTGTTTGTAAATGTATATTTCTCAATTTAAATGTTATGCCCATTGTACCAGTAGTCTAGATGTTGCTTGATTATTATTCTCTAACAGTGGTAGAAATATATTAGTGTATCCCCTCTCTGTTCAAGTAACCCACTTGCATGTCTTACACATCTGCTAAGGACATTTTTTGTCATTTTTTTTAAACTTCCTTATGCAAAGATGCCATTTTAGAATTTTGTAAAAATGTTTTTTTTATACTTTTTATCAAAACTGTAAAAAATCTTAAACACCTTATTTAAGATGTTAGCTGCTTTTTAAATTAAATTTATTTCTTTTTTGGGTTACAAAATCAGTTTAATATAATTCTTTGCTCTCAATGAATACAAGCTTAGTTGCTGGAATGTTGTGAAAAGTCGTCATAACCAACTTTGTTGAACTACGATAGATTTTTTTTTATAGACAACAATGTGGTTTCGTCGAAGAAGTCAGTTTGGCGCACGAAGTTTGCTTTTTAAAGCAACTTTTGGTTTGTGGTGGATATGCAACTATGGAGGACGAAACCATATATGGACGGTAGATGGCAGCAGAGCATAATTGTTAGCATTTACATCTATTTAAAAATATATATTTGCCAAACCTGATTATTTCCATTTTAGATACTTCCCAAGATTTAAATCAATTTGGAAGTTTTTTGTATAAGGTATTATTAACAAAGAATTTTGGTAACCAAATTTCCGTAGGTGATATTGTATGTACGTGAATAGTGTCCTTTGATAGTTTGGCGCCCGATACTGGGATAAGCCTCGGACCCCCATCGTGACCCAGAAATGAATGAATTACTGGTTTTGGCAAATATCATTATAAATGATATTTATAATCCATGATTATGGAAATATCATTATAAATGATATTTTAAGTACTTGAAAAAAATACTCATTTTAGTTGTTGTGCATGTCTAAGTGATCTATCAATCAGTGACACGATTTAAGTTTTTTGTCAATGTTATCGGTGATAAATCATTAAAGCATTGTTATAGCATGCATAGTATATCTGGTTTTTCATGTTAGGATACAGCGTAATACAATGTGCGCCGGAGGGCAAGGGGTTAACGACGTAGGCCGCCGAGTCGGCTGGCGGTGGTGCAGGGCGCCTCCCGCACTCCGCCTTTGCATGTCGGGACAGGTGTTGTTTATTTGCCTCTGCAGACGCGCCGGCGAGGCTCCGGTGTCATTCGAGAACCGGCCAATCACGGTCGCGCCTGCCGTGAATACCATATAAGGCAATCTCGCCGCGCGCCGCGGCGTGGACGGCCCTGGGGTTTCCCGGCAGAATGACCGCATTGTTATACCAGGGGCCGGGCCTAAGGACGGGATGCGCGCCTGTGTGCGTGCTAAATTTAGGGTTCATTTTTATGACATTTTTTAAAAACAGCAAAAAGTAACGGTGTCAGCGTCAGTAGCTGAGTTTTTACTTGGGATGTTTATGTCAGCTAAAAAAAAAAATGTGTTATTCAACTAACAGTGCATGCAGTCGGCAGGTCCATGTAACCATACCAAAGAATGAAAGCCAATTTCAGCCAAATGATACAAACAGTACATGCAGTTTCTGGTCTACTAATGTATCTTTTATGTTTATTGACAATAAGTTATCTTCCATAAATAGTAGTGTATGTGACACTCCATGCTAGAAGATGAAGCTGGACATTGTGATTTATTCAGTGGAATAAAAGATGGACAGAGTTTAGCTCCTGTGAAGTTTTATACGGATTCAACAACTGAAGCTCTTTCAAAACCCTGTGGTTAGATTCATATTAATTCCTGTAAATCATGGACTGAAGGGGCGCCATTATCTTCTACAGTTGCAATATGAATTTAACAGAAAATGTCCTATTTTAATGACGGCAGAGCCCTGTGCAGCATAGCTGTTTTCTTCTTAAGTTTTCAGCTGAAAAACTTGTTCTTTGTTCTTTACAAATTGTTACATTTAATGTTACTATCATTAATAATATATGTTAATATTTTTCTTACTGATTCATGCCATTACTCAGCAGTGAATAACAATTCATCCTTTCGGGGACTGGTATTTCATTGGTGATTATGGTCTGCTGTTATACTCCAGATTCCCCCCCCCCCCCCCAAAAAAAAAAAAATACAGAGTGTACACCTTTTAAAAAAACTGCTTATAACATTGATTTATTGAAGAATAGGTAATACCAACGCAAAGCCGGTGATGGACAAAAGTGTCCAAGGGGTTTATTAAGGCTGACGGAGACTGAGGGAATGGAGACGTTGGTGGCAGTACTGATATCTAAACAGCTACATGAGATGTGAGCGGTAAAAGGGACAAAGGACACTGACAGGACACACTCCAGCAGCCCACAATCACAGCTCACACCTCTGTCGTTATGCTTGGATGTTTTGGGTTAAATCAATCAGCAAGCCAGATGGGATCGCATCATCGGCAAGGGCTGCCTGTTTGTCCCGCGTATTGTTACTGCCTTTGCCACATTTTCCTGTATGAGATTGTGCTCAAGTACCCAGATTAGCACTGCATTTGTGACCCTGTGGAGCACCAACGCATAGGGGGTGGGAAGGAAATGAAAACAAAGTGGTTCTAGGGCAGCAGCATGGTGATCTGCCCTCAATACATTGCATTCTGGGAGTGACGCGCATGTATTGGACATAAGCATGTATTCAAAGTAAGTCTAGCTTTTATTCTTCACCGTGACCCGGTCAGTCGCTGAGGGAGATTATCAAAGCGGAGACTGAGAATGAACTGGTGGGAGCGCATCGAATCCGTGCAGTAATGCAAAAGAGACCATAACACCTGATACCCAGAAATTCCCATATGCTAAGAAAGAGATCATTCTAAGTGTTCATCGCCTGCAGCCCCCAAGGCAGTCGCCAAGGCTGTGACGAGCTCTGGGTCTGAGTGGCATCATGTTTCCGTACTGAGCAAAACCAGTAGAGACCAATCTGCATTTACAGAGGGAGCCGGTGCCCAGGGCTGTGATAGAATCTGCCTTTGTGAAATGAGATACTTGTGGGGTTTATAGGTCGCCGGGAATGGGGAGTCCGTTGAACTCGACGGAAGTTGACAACCGGCAGCCAAGACTATGCGTGTGAGCACCTGCGGTCACCTCCGCGGTCTCCGAATCTGCATGACACGCCAGACGTGGTACATTCCCACCCGTAAGCATCAGCAGCTGGGATGCGTCAGAAAAAAAAAACACCACATTCATGACATTTTTGTGCAATTACGTGGCACAGAGAAGAAAAATCCAGCACTTTATACCTACAGTGCAATTACCGCACCTTTCCTTCCTCTTCCTGCTGAGGAGCATGTGTTACTCAGGGCCGTGACATTCCGGCAGAGAGATGCTGCATGAACAGAAACGCTTGACTATCCCTAGTTAGTGCAGCGATGAGGTAGCTGACCCGTTAATAGGAGCTTAAACTTACCACATTTATGCAAACATCCCCCCTTGCGCTACACATCCAGGCTGCTGATCTGCATCACATTTGCATATTTCATTCTTTTTTTTTTAGTCCATTTATGCAGTAGGTTAATTCTCTGGAGTATTTCGGGTCAAATATCTCACTGAAGTGTGCTATAACCGGGCCTCTTCTGGGACAGGAACTGGCAACCTTCAGGTTATAAGCCCAGGCCCTTAATCACTAGGTTAGCTGCTGTTCCCGTGGTCAGTCTGACAATGCAGTAAGTGACGGTTATAAGCAGACGTTGCTACAGGTTTATTCTGTTTTTCTTTTTGTCTGTAGGGTTATTTTTGTCAACACATCATTGAAGTTCCACCGTTGACTATAAAAATAAACTCTAAAGGCATAACTGATGGAAATATCAAACATTTTGTACGGTGATGAGGATGATTATTGTCATCCCGACTGTTCAGCCATAAATCTTTACGACTGTAACTACCTATCCCAGCCTGAAACCTATCCCGGAATGGCAGAGTACACCCTGGATGGGATGCCAGACCATTACAGGGAGCAAGCACACACAAAATAAGAGTCATTTTGAGACGCCGGTTCACCTAAACCACATGTCTTGGGACTGTGGGAGGAAACCATAGCCACCCTGAGTAAAACCACACAAACATGGGGAGAACATGCAAGCTGCAGCCACATCACTTCAAATCCTGGAAATGCACATCACTGGGCCGTGTTGTGAAAGGATTGCGTAGTTACACGATCTCTATTAGCCTGGGGTCTGTGGAAATCTGAAAAGGAGCATTGTAGCTTCTTGAGGTATGCTGTTTTGTTAACAAAAAAATGGCCCCACCAAGAAATGACATCAGCAGGGCAATAAAGCTGCCTTTTGTATCTAGACCAGCATCTGTGGAATTCTATACGCTTGTCTTTTTCTTCACCTGAACAGCTGGAAGCTATGTTGCTGAGTGCCTGCAGGAAGACTGTTGGGGGGGGGGGGGGCATTTTTGTTATGCAATTCAAAAGCATTGTCAGTGAGGGGTGGAGAAGTGACCCTGGAGAGGCCTAACCTCCGCTAACTAGCCACGCAGGCTGGCGTGGTCCTTCTAGGAGATCACCATGGAACAAACCAGGCTGGATCACGGGTGTCGTCCAGATTGTGCGCATCTCAATTCAGCACGTACTCCAGACACGAGGGTGTGACACTCTGTAGAGAGCACAATTTACGACTCACTGGAGACTTTTTTCAACTTATTACAGAAATTTGCTGCTAATATATGTATTTTCGCGGGAAACATTTGGTCAAACTTATAAAGGAGCAAGACAGGCAAAGAATTTGGCAGTTTCGCAGTCATGTTTGATATTAACCAACTGCTAGTAGGAAACTAGGCCCACAATGGCAAGGACTGCCTGTGTGTGTCTGCATGGGAATGGCCGTCCATAGTGGTTGCTGAATCTATGACTGTGACATGTACTCATGGACATCTGTGACACACGTGCACATTGCAGGACACCTGTGTTCCACCCCCCTAATCCCAAATGAGAATCCCACCAGCAAATGGCAGAAGGACCTTAACAGCTGGGGGATCCCCTGGCTCAACCCTCATTCCACAGGAAATATTCTGAGTAACACTAAGTTCTGCGCTCTGGCCATATGACATGGTGTAAACGGGATGGTATCTGAACTACAAATTTCAATTCATCCAGTTTCCTTTGTTTTAATCATTTTTACTTTTATTACGCAATATATGAGCCCACAAGCAATGAGAATGTGGATTTATACTCGGGATGTACATAACTGGTATGCAAGTACATAGTCACCTTCAAAAGCGATACGTGGAGCAATCGATGGTATAATAGCGCAAATGTACATAAAATAATTATCGTGCTTTTTAACCTTTATATGCTAAATCGTACCTTATTTGCGGTATAAAGGTTAAAATGCATGGTAATTTCTTCACATAAAATACATAAGCATTTGTGCTGTTACGACAATCAATTGCTGCATGTATTGCTTTTAAAGGTGAACAAGTACTTGCGTACCAGTTATGTGAATCCCTGTTTATACTCGAAGCATTTATTTAGCTTTCAGGAAACAGAGTGTACCTGAATTTTGAAACATTCTTGACTATTTCCCTTCTTTTGTTAAGGCCGATACTATGAAAGAAATGTAAGTTTAACCACATACTGGACAGGTGAGTGTGCAGCAGGAAGTTATAAACTGCTTATCGAATTTGTGAAATACTTCACAGTTCTGTCAACAGAGACCTTGAATAAACTATTTTGTTTTTCAGTAGCCATGGAAGGTCAATTTCTGCCGAACGATTCTAAACTCCTGAGCAAAAGAATTTAAAATGCTCCATCCTACAGAGAATGTAAACTTCAAATAAAATGTAGTCAGTTATAACACACTGCCTTTAAACTATTCATAATTCTGTATTTTGGCTATGTATGTTGAATATTTATTTCTCAAACACTATGTTCTTTGCTACCTCATAAAATAAACACAAAATGCTAAAAAAGTGACAAAAATGTCATTGTTGCTTAGAAGAGGAGAGAACAAATCGGACCTGAAACTATGTGTAGATCTATTGCTGAAAATGGGTTCGGTTTGTTCAGTTCTTTATTTCCTTATTTTCTAAAATAGCTCGTAAGAACTGGAAAATTCCTCGAAACGCCCAATCGTTTTTCCTGGCTGGCATTGGCCAGTGTGTCACACCCCGCATCAGTTTTCTGAGTAATTGTACGCAGAGCTGAATAGCATGTCTTTAAAATATATATCTACCAAGGCCGTAATTGTAATACATATTGGGGGGGGGGGGGCACGCATTACAATTACCTTGGTAGGCTTGGTCACCCCCAGTGTTGATTGCATGGCTATGGTCTTGATATCAAGTAACAGAAAATGTCAAACTTTTTGTGCATATTAATTTACTGAGATATTGTTTGGCTTCTGACTTACATTTTTTAAATGAATATTGCTGTTTAATTAGGTACCGTATAATTGCTGTCATTTCGCAGCCTCTTTCTAATGTCTGTGTAAATTGGCGTAAGTGCCCAGGTGACGATAAACATTTATGCCTGCCTGTGGTGGTATTTAAGTAAATTTGTTTTAGGATTTTAATAGCTCAGATCTCAAATAACACACTCAAACTGATTATTTTGTGTCCTTTTTATTATAAATATGAGCCCAGTGGACTCTGCTGCTTCACCTGTTTCCTGAAACCACACGAGCGAGAAGGAATTGTGTTCCTCCTTCGTTGGGGGAAAGACGGAAGCTGAAAGAGGCATTGAAAGGCCCAGTGGGCCAACCGGTGTGCGTGACAGATGGTGAAAGGCAAAGACCTGTGCCCCCCCCCCCCCCCCCCAGCTCACGGCTGTCAGCAGCTGGGTAGAGGGACCTGGCCAAAGGCACAACTGTTCCATTCAGCTGCAGCCCATCAGTCATATCTGATTATTTTAAGCTTGGCCAGTATCTACGAGGCAGTTGGTGTTTCCTGGTCAAAGAATAAAGCTCTGGATGTTGACCTGTTCTAGTGAACAGTGATGCCACCAAGCACTTGAACTGTATTATAGCTGAACAAAGGTGAAATGACAGTACCACGTATTTTCTGCCCTTTAGATATAACATTTGTACGGACAATAAGAGTTCTGTTTTAACTTGGTGAAAAAAAAAATGTTATGGGACTGACCAATAAAAATACAAAATAATGTTTCTGGGAGAAGATCCACTGACAAAATATTTTTATAGTCTTGAAAAAAGTCGGATTAAGAATTTGAAGAATTCGAAAGGACTTCACCATGCCCCCCCCCCCCCCCAGCTATAGCAAAACCATAATAAATATACAGTTTATGCAGCATAATTAGTCTGTTGATGGACTTTATTTTGTGGGATCTCTAACTAATCATATAATATAACAATATATAATAATTCTGTCAGATAAAATTCATGATCTAGAATAGGGATGCTCGCAGTTAATCGGTGAATCAAGAGTGGCTTAACACATGCTTAACACATGGGTACACACCAAGCCAATGGGAAACACACTGGCATGACCAGAGGTGACAGATGACATGCAGCCCAATAAGAGAACTCAATATTACTGACTAGCTTCACGCGCCAAAAGGGGGCCAATGGGGCCCAACAAGGCCCAATCATGTCTGCCTGTACCACACACACAAGCAGTCACCAACTCGCATCAACGCACTGACAGCCTTCGATGGCAATGAATTGGCTTGGTGTGTTCCAGGGTTAACGCCTGAAACGTTGGATGGAGAGGTGGCCCTTGAAAGATTTCATGAAACTTGGCAGGGATCCATGAAGACAGCAAAGAAAAGTAGAACATAGTGGGACATCTACCCTGACCTTGTTTATCTGTCAGTCACACTACTTAGGTTTCAATAAACAAACAAACAAACGAATGAATGGCTTTTATGAAAACATAAAAAGTATTTTTGAAGTTCTTCCATCATTTCAGTCATGTGACATTGGTGCTGACTTGGCAGATGTTTGCGGTCAGGCATCATCCTAAAAGCCCCTGTGATGTCACTGGTCAATGTTTTATTCCTACAGATTCATTAGTCCTCACTTTAGTTAATGTGCATTTCTTCTCCATTCCCAAACCTTACAGTAGGCCTATACCCAAAAACGTCATTTTTATTGAAATAATCAGGTAAAATCAATTATTAACAGTCAATTAGACTGTTTGATAATACACATAAATAATGTATCCATCCATTTTCTGTATCCATTTATCCTATTCAGGATCACGGGGGGGTCTGGAGCCTATCCTGGAGGCTACAGGTGCAAGAGAGGGAACAGCTCATGATGGAGCATCAACCCATTGCAGGGCACTTTCACACACCATTCACTCACACATGCACACCTACGGGCAATTTGGTAGTTCGAATTATCCTCGACATGTCTTTGACACATAAATAATATTTAATTACATTGCTAGAATATTTGGGAATTTTCAGTAGCAACAGAAAACATGATGCTGTGTTTTTAATAAGCGTGTTTCAGCTTTCATTGTTATGACCGTAGATGAACAGCTTTTTGCCGTAAAAAGAGCTCGCTAGAAGTGAATCAAGGTGTGTTCGCGTCCGTCGATCCCTCTTTGCAATGTAAAACTTTTTCTTCCCCAGCTAACATCTGACTCACCCTTCAGTCACGAAATCATTTGTTACCTTTTTCCCTTATTATTTATTGAAATGGTTCTTCCCTAACTGCCAATTGACAGTAACATATATATATATTTTTTTTTGGTTAAGAGAGGGACACTGCATTGAGTGGGGGTGTCCATTGTGTTATTGTAAGGGAAACTTGTTTGGCTCTAGGCAGTTGATGTTTCTGTTGGGCAAAGTTTCAATGGGAACAATCTTATGTAACAACATGAGAACGTAAGCTGGGTTCAACAAAAGCGATTGTTTAAGCGAGTGTTTAAGTCCCCTACCTTTAATGCATGCGATTTCAGTTTGTTAGACGGTTCTCCCACTTGTGTGTGTGCGTATGTCCTGGTTGGATGAGGAGCACATGTTCCACAACCACATTTTCACTTCAAACGAGGTGCGCGGCTGCTGCACATCTGCCCGGCTGCTCCCGCCTGCACCATCTGCAGGGCTGAGCTGCTCTGCCGCACCTCCACGGTCCCGCTCTTCTAGGTCCATGACCACAACAGTGGGGTCACCGACTCTCATGCAAGCCTTCAGACTCTCATGCAAGAAATCAACATGGCAAATCTATTATAAACCTAAAATGAACTACATCATTAGTGTTGGGGTAGTTTGGAAACCCTACAGACTATTTACAAAGTAATAAATCTATGACATACATGTAGACGCATGTGCACACGTGTGCAGACTTGTCTCAATTTGAAAATCTCACACTAGCAGAGCTGACCAAAGTTAGCAACTCAGAATAGTTGTGTTACTAGCTGCCCTTTCACTCATGAGTGTGACAACTGTCCACTTACAAGCAATCGCTGCGAATAAGGATTTCGAGCCTTTAAAATATTTACTAGATTTTCAGTAACAAAGGCTAGTTAAGTCTGTTAAGAAATGAAGTCTGTGGTATTCACACGCCGTAACCTTTTCTCAGTTGAAAGGCTGAGTCAATCGGCTAGAGAAAGGGCTTTTCATGTCCAGTCACATCTCGGTTACAAGTCTAGCTATGGTTTCTAAACGCAAAATACACCTGATACTCGATACTTGTATCATTTACTTAGTTATACATAGTTGCTTGCCAGACACAGTAATGCAGATTTGACTTAAAAAGAACACAGCAAGGTATTTTGAAGGTGCAGTGTTTCCTCATTAATTTTCATGACATCAGTATCATTAAGCAGAAAAGCTACATCTGAGAAACTGAATAGCAGGCCTTATGCAGCTGTCCTCTGACTCTGTAGACCTTCAGCATAAGAGGTTGCAGAAAGGATGGGTGGAAGGATGTTAGTCAAGGTTGGCATTTAGGGGGGTGGTTTTTACAGGCAATGCCAAGGACATCATGTTTTATTTAATTTTATTTTTCAATAAGGGCTTTTTTCCTACAAACAAATAAGCCCAGTCTCTCCCAGGGGCGTGGCCACAGATCATCTGCTTACCCAACAGCCCCGCCCCCCATCAACTGTTATCATTACCACCCGCCCTCTGGTGTCAGCACTGATGTTGCTCCATATGTTGTGCCCTCATCACTATACAGGTTTAACCCTAAGGCATTCCAGTGATGTGCTAACATGTATCATTCTCCCCACATGGTTTTGTAACCGTGGGCCGAGCACAGGGGTTTACGGCACGTTAATGCTATGAGGAAAAGGCGGACTGGAGAGGAGAAATGTCAGGAAATATGAAGAGAGGGTCTTTCTGTGAGCAATGAGGAGATGTTAGGGGTATGTGACCTCTTACAACAACATGGGAGGGGAGGGACGCACTGCCTGTTATTCTCATTGTCCATGTTTTTTGACTGTCCTGTCACGTGGACTGTAGAGATGCTATATCTTGCTGATCATTCAGCAAGGTCTGCTCACACCAAGGGAAGTGCAGATCGTGGAATAAAATAGCAAAGAGTCAGGAGCAGGGATGTAGATGTGGGTATGGGTGGCAGGGACATATTCCGATCAATATTGTGGGAATACTGTCTGTGTTTGGGGGGTTTGGGACGATTTGGTCCCTACCGATGCTGAATCCTGCAGCCTTGGTCAGGGGGGATATTTTGTCTCTAAGATGACACTTTTATTTAAAAAGAAAAAGAAACTCTAAAAATGTAAATAACAGTTCCTTGTAGCAGGTTGGGTTCAGAACCTTGCTTAGTATCCTGCGTTCTGACCTACTGTACTATGCAAACCCAGCTCATGACTATGGATCTCAGAATTATTCTATGGTTATCAGCACTGTAACTCGACTGATCATTTTATGCGGTTGACATACTTACAGTTATGAATCTGGTTTATCACTAAGGATACTTAACCAAAATTACCTTAGTAATAGACCCACACATATCTTACGTGACATTAATCAGATAAGATATAGTAACTGTACACTGGCCTTAGAAATGTGATTAAAAATTGACACATAACTTTGTCAATACATAAACTACTGCTTAACTACTGACTGTATTGCAAATGTCAACTGCAGTTCCTCTGTCTAAAGCCTAAGACAGAACAACAATCCCCTAATCCAACATTTTTTTGCCGGTCACACTTGAGGGGCCATGAATAATGTAGTAGTACTTGCTTACTTAATGCATGATCCCATGTCCATTCGTCATTAATCAATCATGACAGCTCACATATTTCATGGGGAAACCTATATTAGTTCATGATTTGTTCATGAAGGGGCGGCATGGTGGTACAGTGGTTAGCACTGTTACCTTACACCTCTGGGACCCGGGTTCAAGTCTCCGACTGGGTCACATGTGTGTGGAGTTTGCATGTTCTCCCCATGCTGTCATGGGGTTTCCTCCGGGTACTCCGGGTTCCCCCCACAGTCCAAGAACATGCTGAGGCTAATTGGAGTTGCTAAATTGCCCGTAGGTGTGCATGTGTGAGTGAATGGTGTGTGGGTGTGCCCTGCGATGGGCTGGCCCCCCATCCTGGGTTGTTCCCTGCCTCGTGCCCATTGCTTCCGGGGTAGGCTCCGCGCCCCAGCAGGATAAGTGGTTTGGAAAATGGATGGATGGATGGATTTGTTCTCGAGTAGTAAATGAGTTAAGTAATTACCATGATTAACTACTTAGGTAAGTGTTAACTAATAGTGCCTGAATGGAATACATGAACTTCATAATTAATGATGAACAAACATTATATCAGTACATAACTAATGCTTGTCATCTTGTATAACTTTTGCCCTGTTTTTTTCTTCAACAGTGACAAAGTGTAAAATCAGCAATGGCCACAATGACTGATGATATGATATGTTCCGCAGTCGCTTATTGAATGCAGGGTTATGATCAGAGGCACAGCGACAGGACTAGTAGGGCAAGCAAAGGCCAGGGCCTCCAAGTTAGGAGGGGCCCCCAAGCTGAGAGGGGCCCCCCCAGCTGGGCCAATTACATAGTACATTGCAATGACAAATCTGCTTTATTTGTGAATTCTGTTTTTCACAAAAAGTGAAAATAAAGCTCTTGTTTTTATTAAATTGTTGATATTATAAACTTTCACTTCAGAGTAAAATAAAGGTATTAAGTTTTACCATGTGGGGGAGAGGGAGCTGGAGGGCCGTATGACGTTTTCTGCCTAGGGCCCACTGGGGTCCCCGGCATTGCCTCTGGTTATGAGCTGACGCTCTTCACACAGAATGTCAGTCCACTGATGGACATACTGTATACTGACATACAACTACAGGCAATTTAGAAGCACTAGTCCGCATCAATCCCATATCTTTGGACTGTTAAGGGAAACAGGGGTACCTTGAAAATACCCACCCAAACACATGGAGAACCACACAGAAGATTGAATGTGAGGTCACAGTGCTACAGGTTGAGCCGCCTGTATCCCTCTGCAATACGTGATCTCACCGGCACACCATTAGGCAGATTGCGTAACATAAGAAATCTGCATTGCAGTGCCGGAAGAAACTATCACTGAGATGTCTGAATCCAAAGCTAAAACACCTCACCTTTGTTTTAAAGTCTTTCCAATGCTTTAATGTTTTGGTGGTATTTTGGTGGGATTAGAGATGCTTTAAATGAGTTCCAGGAGTGTCAGAGAGTCAAACCTACAGTAGGAGAAAAGAAATGTGCCACTTAGGGCCAGACTAACAATAAACCACACTGGGATCCTGCCTCCTGTCCTGTGACATGGTAGGAGATTGGTCATACAATATGAGTTTAGCCTTTTAAATGAAAAGATATGTAAATTGCAAGGAGTAGGGTAGGGAAGGCCCAGGAAAATGAGACATCTGGGCAAAAAGAATGCTACTCACCTCTAAAAGCTGATTTATACTTTAAACTGAGTGCCCTACACCACAGCCTGACAGACGCTTCCCCGAAAATGCAACTACACATCACGACGACACAGGCAGCGCACAATTAAAAATGCTTGCAACAGTGTAGGCGAACTTACGTAGACCTCAGTGTAAGCTCTGCTAGGCTCGACACAGAAGTATACAACAGCCTTAAGTAGTTCTTGCTAACTGACAGTACTTTGGCTTAACTTCCGTTCAACTGAGAGCATTTAGTCTGCGTGAATGGGATCTCACTGTACCTTGAAAGAGAAAGTTTTACAGGTGTGTTTCTTCTCTTAGATTAAAACTTTCAATAAAATCCCCAATAGACCCTGTAATTTTTGTGTCATGTGCATGTTTCCTGTACTCATGGAAGTCACATTTACAGATGTACAAAAACAAACGCACGTATAAATGTGCAATACGACATAAAAATCTAACTTGTAAAGATCTGGTTACTTTTTTCCTGTTGAACACCTCGAGTGAGTGAGTGAGTGAGTGAATGAATGAATAAATGAATGAATGAATGAGCGAATGAGCTTAATTGGGCCATGCCTATGTTCACATAAGGACGTAGTTTTTACATGGTGCTTGTAGTGACATGTAACAAAGAACAGGATGCAAACAACATAAAAAATCATGAACTAGGTGAATTGGTGTCTCTAGCCTCCCCTTACTCTGTAATAGTGTGTAAATGTGAAATAGACCGGCACCCCCCCCACCCCCCAGGGTGTTCTCCCCTTGATTTCTGGGATAGAGTATACAGTATTATACACGCACAGATAGATTGCTGGCTAAAGTTTAAACTTTACACAATACTTATTTTATGCAAATTATATAGAATGTAAATGCATACGGTACAATTCACAGTAAACTTTACGCTGCAGTGCCCTAGGGTGTATAAGGCAGACAGCCCTGGTATGGAAAAGGAGGGAGGTTTATTGTTTACAACTCGTGCACTTGATCATGGCCGTCCCGCTTCTCGGCCTTCCGGCACTGCTGATTAACCTCCCTTACTCACCCCCCCCCCGCCTTCTCCCATGGCTCCCGTACTGTTTCCAGACAGGGCCGGGAGCGTGGTGAAATCATCAGTGCTGGAAAACAGCACATAGTAATGGAAGCTCACCATTCCCCCCCGACCGCCGCAGCTCACACAGGCCAGCCCTGCTCTCGCCTTTACGCCAAACAACACTGTTTTCTGCACTTTTGCTAAAACATCTCATCTGAATTTCCATTTAGCGTTGTTTTTTTTTTTTATTGTACCATTGCTTAAGCGTATCAGTAATAACTTGAAATGGATGGATGGAGGAAATGGAATTTAATTACAAATCTAAACAGCTATTGGTGATTAACACTGAAGTCAGCTACATGAAAGCCTTGTTAAATTGACCACTGACTTTTTCTGACTTTTATGTGCAAAGGAGATTACTCATATCACAGTTTAGACCAGCGTTACTCAAATCACAGTCCTCAAGGTCCAAGTATTGCAGATTTTCCAGCCTTCCTTTACCCCTGAGCTGGGAGTGAAGCCTCTGTGGTCAATCTGAATCAGTTATTATTAAAATATCTACCTAGGAGAACTGAAAACAAGGCCTGGATTTGGAATCCAGGTCCAGATTTGCAGAGCCCTGTTTTAGACCCTTGGGGGGATATTTATTGAAGCTTAAGTCACTTCCTAAAGTGTACACTAGCAGTTTTCGTTTATATTACCTGTACTGGTCACGAATCCTGTCGCTTTAGGCGCCGTGCTTCTTCCGATTGGGATTCTACAGTCCAGTTTCTTTTGACGTACAAATGGGCTCAAAGTCTGGGTCCTCAGAGAGCCTCAGTCAAGCCCACAAGCTCTTGCTGCCATGTCACTATAGCTATGATGGTGGCACAAGATCCTAACTGCTGACAGCTGCACCATTGCCTAATCCTGAATTTCTTTTGTGCTTAGAAAAAGTCCTGCACGCACATTGTCCGTGTTGCCACATAAAGACAGCCTGTCTCCTACAAAAGTCAGCTGTTCTGCCATTATCAGACCAGCTATAGATACGGATGAGGCAAAAATGCTGATTTCATCCAGTCATATGTCACAAGCAATTTCATGAGACTGATAAGTCACCAGACCTGAACTCCTGCCTAATATGTGACGTGTATTTAGTTTAGATTCAATAACAAATAACATAACCATACTGGTCGTTTGAGCAGACACTAATTGTTTCTGTCGAACCTACAGAAATTGTTATGTACAGATGTACACAAAATACAGTAAATTAAAATATGAATTATGCAATTAAACTAAACTTGATACTGTGTCGCAACTGCTGATAGGTGATAGTCTGAGAAACAAAAATACTGATATCATGACCACTTATTAAACTGTGGACAACTGAATTAACGACTGAATTATGAATGCTTACTGCAGATCTATAGTTTGCCCAGTTCCTTTAATGTTGTTTTCGCCGATCAGGCGCACAATCCTCCCAGGACATGCAGCCGAATATCTTAGCAGAAAGAAATATCTCAGTCCAGGGAAAACATGTAGAACCCCTTTGTAGACTTGGGCTGGCATTCTCCAGGTTTAAAGTCTGAGTCTTTAACCAACATAACCCCCTCCCCCCAAGAGTTTATATATACAGTACAGATAAATATACTTTGGGGCGGCATGGTGGTACAGTGGTTAGCACTGTTGCCTCACACCTCTGGGACCCAGGTTCGAGTCTCCACCTAGGTCACATGTGTGTGGAGTTTGCATGTTCTCCCCATGTCATCGTGGGGTTTCCTCCGGGTACTCCGGTTTCCCCCCACAGTCCAAAAACCTGCTGAGTTGGAGTTGCTAAATTGCTATAGGTGTGCATGTATGAGTGAATGGTGTGTGAGAGTGCCCTGCAATGGGCTGGCCCCCCATCCTGGGTTGTTCCCTGCCTCTAGCCCATTGCTTCCAGGATAGGCTCCAGACCCCCCGCGACACAGTTGGATAAGCAGTTTGGAAAATGGATGGATGGATGGAAAATATACTCAGT
The DNA here is from genome assembly GCF_023856365.1 of Brienomyrus brachyistius. Classification (NCBI taxonomy): domain Eukaryota; kingdom Metazoa; phylum Chordata; class Actinopteri; order Osteoglossiformes; family Mormyridae; genus Brienomyrus; species Brienomyrus brachyistius. The sequence goes on from NC_064542.1 coordinate 14,814,300, forward strand.
ATTATTAAGTAAAATAACATTGCATTTAAGATAAGGTATAAGAATGAAGGTATAACTACCAACAGTGTTTTATCAATAAAAAGTACAGTTATATATCCAGAAACTGAATTTAATAAATATTACCTGTCGTGCTATGGGTGTAGAATGTGAATTGTAATTTTCATAATTTTTCGTTGATTTTCAGGTGTTCCATGTTCAGTTCCTTTTAGATGAAATTCTATAAGTATTTGGGATGATTGGAAATAACAACACTGATCACTGATCTGTATCAAACACTGAAGTTTAGTTTAGCGTTTTCAACTAAGCAAATCATGAGGTAGCAAACTCAAAGATGAAAGGTGTTACCGTCCATGGAAACAAGGCAGGATTAGATCAATTTCAGTGCCTGTTTATAGCTTATATTCACGAAAAGATTATTTCTGATGCATAATGACACGAAAAATTATACATGTTCGTATTAACTATTAGATTACTCTGTGAATTTCACCTGAAACCCTTCCCTGCAGGGGTGGGCAATCCTGATCCTGGAGTGCCGGTATCCAGCAGGTTTTCTACCCTACCTGATGAGTTACTATTTGCCTGAGATCAGGCGTGGTTCATCAGAGACCAGATAGGATGGAAAACCTGCTGGATACCGGCACTTTAGGATCAGGGTTACCTACCCCTGCTTTACAGTGTACTATAACTCTCATTTTCTCCTTTGTTGATCGTGTGACAGCTGACCTCTGCAGGCGTTTACGGCTGTCATTCATTAGCAGGAGCTGCTTCACTTCAGATGCACTGTTAAACCACATCGACCCACCCCTGTTTTAATTGGGAGGTCACAAAAATACGACAATGTCCATTTAAGTCAGCTCTTATAAAGATTCATGGTGTTTTGGTATTGCTTTTTGAACCCTTTTCCTACAGTTGCTGCTATAACAACCACCCAATGTGGGAACAAAATTCACCATTAAAAGGCAGAATGCAAGATCAAAAGCGTATCATAGAGGAATGGTTCAGTATGGAAGATTTTATTAGAGGTGTCTGGACCTAACTTATAAAACAAGGATTACACATTCCTTCCCATTTCTCAGCTTCGTTTTATTAAGTTGTCCCCTTTTATTTCACGCTATTAAAAACAATACATACACATAAAATGTCTCAGTTGACTACTGAACAGGGATGCAGTGGCCAATGCAGGCAGCCACATAATCTTTGCAAAATGGTTACTCCAACTCACGGTCCAAAGGAGATCAGGCTTTCAGTGGCTCCGACACGATTGTTGTGACGAGGGTTGATGACTTGAAAGATATTCCAGGTTTTATTTTTAAGGGAATGTGCAGTTTTAGGGGTGGGACAGCTGTAGGGAAGTGCTTAGGTGAGTGGATGAGGGGTTCAGAGAGACCTTTATTCTGAAATTATCATTCCTCCCCCTCCCCCCGCTGCTTGACCCACCACCCCACATCTTGGTATTTCCTCCAATTTTGTCGAAGGAAATGCAGCCCGATTATTACAGCCTGCACAGTACCCTGCAGATCGGGTTTGCGACTGCCACCGCAGTACCGCACTCTCCCCAGACAAAAGATAATTATGTTTAAAAAAAATTATCCAATAAACTAGCAACTCTGTAGTTATTCCATTTTAACAAGCCGTGTTAAATAAGTAGAGGGGGGTTAGAAGGGGTGGGGGGCGGAGTAGAGGAAAAGGCGTGCAGAGAAGCATGGGTCGCCCCAGGAGAGTTGAGGAATTCTGAGGTAATCCACGCGAGCGATTCTCTTTGGGTATTTACTGCCTTCAAGTAACATCACAGCTGTATGTGTTCCTTTCCAACGTATTGAATGGCCACCTCAGCAGAGCCACCACCATTCCACAGTTTCTTCCAGCTGTTTCCCACCATGCTGACTCAATACATTGACTTCTGGCCGTACCTTCAGTTGGTAGACGGCTGCTTCAGTTCCCCTGTGTGCTGTGTCTTCGGATGCTCATCAGTTTCACAAACGACAGTGATTTATCTTCCTGCATGCTGGATGCCAGCACAGCTGGTTATATCTTTGTGGGCCTGACCAGAAAGCGGCGATGGTTTCTTCTTTAGTTAATCCCTTACAGAATAAAAAGAGAACTAAAAACCACAGTCTTTTTGGTAATGGTCCGAAAGAAGTAATGACATTAACTAAATAATGCAGCTGAAACATTACGTTCGTGTCTAGGTGAACAAACGCTCTGACTGTAAAAAATAAAGATGTATGCATATGTCTTACTAAAAGACACGCCATCCATCCCATCCTATGTAATTTTCCTACATCATTATCCTATTAAGTCTAAGAGTATGTGCACGTATCAATGGCATCCAATCTAGGGGGTAGTCTGCCTCAAGTGTTTGCTGTTTGGGATAAGATATATCCCATTCCCTCATCCAGGATAAACGGTTGAACGCTGCATGGATGGAAAACATTACTTTTCCAGTCCGATCAAAATTACCACAAATGCATCCTTCACGAACGTTAAAACTAATGTTGCGTGGTCCACTACCAAAGGACGAGGAATTCCTGATGAATTGACAAGGCGATATCCAATCACGGGCGGAGGTTAGGAATACCTCGCGGGCTTCCGACCAATCAGAGCAGCGGAGGGCGGCGGCTCTGGTCCCCCATTTTTTCAGCCTTCTGGTTTGTGTCCTGGAACAGGGAGGAAGTCGCTGGATGAACTGGGAGCTGGACGACGCAGGAATTTTCTTCAAAGCAGATCTAAAGGTGAGAGGCGCGTTGAGTTTCCGCAGAAAATGTTGTTTTTGTTTGTCCGATTTGCACGTGGAGCCAATGGTGATGATAGTTTTTACTAACTGATTGAGATTTATTCCCTTTCACAACTATTCGTTTCCATAATCTGCAGCTATCGCAGTTATAAAACCATCTATTGATACCAAATCCCGTCTGGGAGTAAACGTTTTGGATCAGCTGTACGGGATGTGTTAAGCAATTAATTAATCGACTGGCTGCTGAGCTCTGGAAGATTAAAGGGGCGCTTCTCTATTTACTTCTGAAACTTTTTGTACAACGAAAAACCAGACAGTTATCAGTTTAAGTCATACAGCAAAGGGAGTAGTTTGACGGCTTTTGTCTGTCAAGATTAGCTAACGCGGTGGCGAGGGCACGGCTTTAATATACACGTGTTGACTGCGGTCATTGAGACTGGAGTGCGTCTTTCCTCGATTAGTGTTGTTTGCCCGGTGCTGCACCCCTTGTCCGGAGAAAGCGGTGGAACATGAGTTTCCCGCAGTTACCATGCGTCTCCTCCAGGCAGCGGCGATGCGATTATCCCGGTGCGGCCGCTTAAAGGCGGCGATCTTGCAGCTGGTATCTCCGGTTACGAAGTAGCCGCTTTCCCTTTGCTACGCATAATTTCTGACGTTTGCTCTCTGGTTTTCTCTACCTGTCCACGTAGGCATGCAGTCTCTGCTGCCAATATGGTCATTAAAGCCATCACTATCGCAATGATTAAAGAACAAGAAAGTGGCACCATCCGTTTCCTTCACTTGCATTTTAGATAAAGACACCGGCATCCCTTTTAAAATATTTCAAGCCCGAGTCATTTCCTATAGATTATTATGGAACGGTTACATCATGGATTTTGTACGGCGGAGCTCTTTTATCATCCGATCTGGAGATCCAGCCGCACGCTTTGCAAACTGCAAAATGTAAAAGCGGCCAATGTGATAAGAAACCGTCGTTGCGTGTTATTGATATTTATAAAAATACTACCTAAGGATCAGCTGTCACCACACAACAATAAAAGTAACATCGGCCATAGAGGAGGTGTCCTTCGACTGTCCGAAGAAGGTATAGTGCGTATGAATATATATGCTGCTATTCCGCTTCTCGGACGAAATTTATGTTTTTTTTTATTTAAAGTGCTGTTTTATGTTTGTGCGTTTTGCGAGTCCATTAAGTTTTGCCTGTGTTTGAATAATTTATCGCGCATCACTTTTTAACCTCCATTCACGAGGCGCGTTCCCGTGCCCGCGTCGGCTTGCGCATGGTCTTCGTGCCGGAGTCAGGAACATAGATGATGAAGATGGACAGTCGCTGCTTTGCACGCCTGCCGAACCAGTCCGTTCAGGAGAACGCCTCTTCCATGTGGCAATCCTATTGTTGCTTTTTTTTTTGCCTTGTTGTTTCTCCATCACCCCACCCTCCCCTTCCTGTTATAGGTATCATAGTAGCCTTTTCTTGGGCTTTTCGTCAATCGGTACCTGCTTCCTCCCGCTTTGTTATCCAGCTGCCAGCTGTGGCGGTTGGTTCCTTACAGCCCGGCAGCTTGTTACGCCATAAGACAGCTGAGCTCACAGGAAGTTCGCCGGCGTTATTGTGGAACTTGATATGAGCGCCGTGAGACGGGGGCTTAGCCTCAGGTTATACGATATACCGCGGCCATGTCAAAGCTTTACAATGACGCCTTTCTTTTCATTGCTGTAGTTAGGTAGGAATGTCCCTCTCTGTTTTTTTTTTTTTTTAAGCTTCATGGGTCAGAATGTTGCCAACTTTGGTCAGCTGGGCAGTATGACATTTTAAATTCCGCACAAGCATTTACATGTGTGGAACAGTTGTATTACTCTGTAAATTAGTCAGTGGGGTTTGCAACCCACCCCTACACTTTTGGCATAGCTAATATTAGGTTTATAATGGAAAAATATAGATTTTCCATAAGATTTCTTGTGTGAGACTTGGAAAGCGTGAGTGTCAGGCCAGATGCGTGAGAGTTGGCAGCCCTGGGCACTATTTAAAACTATTTAAAGCAATTATTTTGACTTTGGGGAAACAAGACGTTTATTGTGGTTCCTCATTTGCATCTAAACCAACACCGCTACTAACCCCCCCCCCCCACACACACACACACACACACACACACTGAACAGCTGACGAGACCCACCCATGTCCCTGGTACTTTCACGTCCACTGACCAGCTGGGCTCCCCAAGCCTGTTGCACTGGCCCCCTCCCCGCCCCACCCTAGCGCCCCCTACTCCGCGCTTCATATGGTTATGGAGACGCCTGGCACCCAGCTCTCCTCACAGACATGTCACTTCTTACTGTCGTTTCTAATTTAAAATGTCACCTTGTGTTCTTCCGTCAGTCTGTTTCTTAAACAGGCTGCTCCATTAAGTGTAATTACCCCCCCCCCCCCCCCCCCCCCGTCCCTGTTCCTTCCTAGAGCGTCAGGAGTTAGAATACTTAATATTTGGGACAGAGAGGCAACTCGTCACCCCCCCCCCCCCCCAAGTGTCTGGTTTGAGGGCAAAGACGTGGCTTATTCTCCTGTCAGGGTTTCCATCCATAACTTTTTTTAGCGATAGCCGCTTTCTGTTGCTGACAAAACAAGCCTGTGGACGCGTGTGGGGGGGGGGGGGGGGGTATGGGGAGATTGGGGGGGTTGGTTGGTGGCAAAGGCATAATTTTAAACTGCCGATGTATCCGCCGTTGCACATTCCACTGGCCGAGCTTTTATTAATTCTGTCTGCTGCCACAATAAACCAAGCTGTTCTTGTTAACTGAGAGTCTTGGCAAGACTGTGCCTGTAAAATGCTCGGAGAAACCCTGAATTGTGCATTTGTCACCCTGTCCCCCATGTCCCTCCATTCCAGGTTACCCTCTAAGCTCTCGTAAGGGGCCAGTAGCCTCAGCAGTTTTCATGTATAGGTGCAGCAGCTTGGACTGGACCCTATTTTCGTCTAAATTGACTCCCTTAGAACCTGGTGAATTCAGCTTTGGACGTGTATTTACATTTATCTTTGGATACAAATTTCACCTTGAAGTATTCAGTCGCCGATCGTAGTGAAGGGCGATGGTGCTATGACTGCGTCATTGGCAACATCATCACGCACTGGTGGCGGGTGAGAATTTGCCCGCATCCTGGATGCCGAGTCTAGGAGGTTTAGCCAGAGAGAGTTCCATCTGTCTGTCGCATGTCATTTTGCTGCAGTATTTGGAGAACAACAAAAATATACTGGGTGTGCCAGTTCTTTAAAAGAAGAAAGTGTGAAAATTAAAAATAATTTTCATATATGAAATGATGCATGAGTGCATGTAGATCTGACCACACCCTGGAAACATCTGCAGTTTCTTATATCCTACAGATGCTTAGCTCTTTCCTTTTTTTGTGGTTTAAATATACCCCCCCGCCCTCAAACGTCAGTGGAAGTTGTGGCTAGATGTTTTGCGTTGAAGGAAAATCAGCATGCGATGCATGACAGCAGTGATTTTGGCTCCTAGGGCCTTCTGCGATAAAGGGCGTCCTCATTCAGTGAGCTGAAGAGCAGGGCAGGGATACCTGCTGGTTGTGCTTTCTCGGATGTGATGGTCCATCTAAAATAATTCTGATTTTAACGTATTACGTGCATCTATTTTAAGATCCAAGATTGGCTTGCTGCTTGCGCTGGAGTTGATGGACTGCTCTGTGTGTCCTGGTAACTCAGTTTAATCCTTTTTTCTGCTTGGCTTCTATGTAAAGTCGTGGTCTAATAGCTTTGAAGACATTATAATGTCCCTCAGGAAAAAGCCTCATTTGATATGCATCTCGAACGGCCTGGCTTTGTGCTTGTTTGGCAGGTTTAACGTGATCAGTGTTTCTCTTCGCTTGTATTTGATGTCTAATTCGAGGTTTTATTGAGAATTTTCCTGACTATTTATAAAACTACTGGCCAATAAAAGAGAAATAATTCCAAAAGTTGATAGTCGGAATGCTTTCGCTGTCCCGAGGCTCATCTAAATCAATAGGGATGAGCGTCTTTTCAAACGTGTTTTGTAACCACCTGGCAGCTTTTTGAGCGCCACCACATGCACGGAGCATTCCTGAGTTACATTCCATATTCAGAAATGGAAAGTACGCTGGAAGTTCTGGCTATACGTGTGTTTTGTCCCTGGTTGTTTTTAGCAGATCATGTACTGCCCAAACCTACACATCTGTCTTTTCGGTCAGCGTGTGCCCTGAGGCCTTTGATGTCCCTCATTGGATGGTTTCTGTTGGATCGTGTTCGGTCCATCTCTCTGATTGGCTGCCTGACTGGTTTTGTGGTGTGCCACACCCAACTGTTGAGCTTCTTGCTTGGCATAACATGCAGTTATGGTCTCCTTCCAGAGTGGCACTGTTCCATGTAGGATTTTTTTTAAATTTCTGCAGGATTTGCTTATTGTGAGCTCTCCAGGTTTGGTCGCAGAAAGTGTAGACCTTAGGGTTTATCACAGGGCTGTGGACTTTCTCTCTCTCATCCTGTAGTTGATTTGGGATGCATTCTGAAGTGGCTTTGAATGAGAATTTTATCTATTTTAATGAAAAAGAATGGAATCCCTGACCCCGAATCAGTGTTGCTCTGTGAAAATCAAAGGTTGCTGGCGGTCAGGTCAAGTGCTGCAACCGTTGAGGAGGTGCGGAGGTCGTGGTAGTGAGTCCATTTCTGCATCTGGAACTTCACCGAGACAGGTGGGCAGGGGTGCTGCTAGAGATTTTGAAGCCCCATGAAAGTAGCCCAGACCAATCCACTTAGGTTCCAAATTTTTTATGATCCCTGTCACTCAGTGGCCCTTGGAGTCATGCTAAACCCCCCCCCCCCTTTCAGTGCCCCTTCATGTTCGATAGACCTTGACACACTATTGCTACAGCAAGGTCATATTCCACAGCTCTCAAAAACAGCCAGTTTTCTCCAGCCAGAAATGCTAGTGGTCCAAATGTGACCTCGACGTGGCATAGCAAACACTGTGAGGTATTATCAGCATTTGTGGGCTCGAGGGGAATTTTCTGTTGGTCTAGTGGAAGCGGATGACCCAGTCTGGTTAGAGCCAGCATGGCCCCTCCGTGTGACATGGGAGGTAGGCAGAACGGTGCCTCTTCCTGCACCTTCATTTTTTTCGTGGTCTTTTCACCAAGTGTGCTTGTCCTGGACTGCAGTCTGATTCTTTTCTGGACCATTAAAGTGCAGCCTGGGCAGAAAGCCTCAGCAGATGCTCCTGCAGCACATTCCGTGTGAATCAGTTCACTGCCGGATCACATTTGTCACGTTTCAGGTAAATGGAAAGTGCGATCTGCAGCGGCACAGAACTTTTAGGCCACTGGCTTGCAGGTCTGCATTGAATCGTGGCGATGGTCCCCCCCCGCCCCCCCCATTTGCTTGGTTAGATGGCATGCTCTGCACTGTAGTGATTTCCCAGCAGATCACACAGCAGGGGTGACCGGAGACAAGAGAGGCTCTTTCGAAGGATATCCGGCTCAGCAATTCAGAACCATCAGATCCTTTCAGGAGAGGAAGTTCACATGAGGTTTTGTGGTGTTTGAAATGTATGCAGGGTTCAGAGGGAGACGTGTACAGAGCACTGGGTAGGTATGTAGCCTGGAGGGGTCCTGTTGTGGCATATTCTTTTAACTCCGGGGCAGGGGTTAACTCGTCAGTTTGCAAAGGACATGTGTGTTTGTTTTTATTTTTCAGATAGTCTTGTAATGCTCATTAGTCAGTTGTTTAGCCTGGAATCCAAAGCAGATTTTTTAATGAATGAACAACAGAAGCAGTGGGGGGTTATGACTGGAACAAAATGCTTAATAGGTGTTTCTGAGCAGCTTAAAACATCAAAGCTGGGCTTCAAATCCCTGTGTCGGGTGAGTCTTCAGACATCGGCGGAAGCTTCCAGTTATAAGAGTTAGGTATAGTGGAAAGTAACCAATAAAATGATTTGTGAACTTTCCCACCCCCAGATTGGAAGATGACTGCTTACTGAGTCTGAAATGGCAGGATCTTAATTCCTGGGCCGTCTGGGACGGTATCACCACACCCAGGGCGGGATACATGCCTGTCAAGCACAGAAGGAAGAGTGCAGGGAGTAGCCGTCTCAAAATGTCGTCGTGGGTGATGCTCGACACCAGCACGACAAAATAAGGACAGTCAGAGACGGGTGTTTTCTGCCCTTCCAAGCTCCTGACCACTGGCATTTTTTTGTATATCATTTTATATTTGGGTGGGTTTCTGCATTAAATTCTGGCTTGAGGACTCCACTATGATCTAATGTCTTGGATGATATTTACAGTTGCACTTTAATACTCCAGTTTATTGGTTTTTCATCTGAGTGTTTTTAACGATGTAGAAGTCTGCTAAACCCCATCAAAAAGTTCTTTAGATTAAATCTCACTTGATTTTAGTTAACATTACTCTTAAAGGGCATTAGAAATGATCTATTCTCTCAGAGTTTATTTTTAAACTTGACTTGGCAGTCCAGTGGTACAGGTTTGTAAGAAAGAGCATTATTTCCTTAAAGATCAATGGTATTTTAATATAAGTATCAGCTTTCATTTTGTATGCACTTCTGGGAGCTTGTGCATGTAAGCTTGCATGTTCAAGAAAGCCAGTGATCACTGGAGCATGATTTCATCTCAATGGGCCTGTCCAGTCGGTGCTATACTGTGAAACCATAATTTACTGTGGTATAATTCAAAGCAAATTCCGATCATTTCACGTCCAAATGTTCTCTAAAAAAAGAAGTGAGTCATTTTTCCTTGGAACAAAAATTACTGAACGGAGAAGTCGAGGGATACAAATCCGCGTCCACAGAAATGCCAGGCCTTGGGGGCCAGAAGCGCTGTAGTAATGGACTGCGTTGTGAGCAGGCAGATCTTTTTTAAAAATACGCTTTCAGATGTTGTCCCTATATAAAAACGTCAGTGATTAGAGGTGTTCAGAAATGCAGCTCTGACTGCCCATCGGGTGGCTCAGTTTTCATGTCGTTTGTGATGTTTGCTCTAGTCCACGCTGCTCACACTTTATTACAGGTGGGTGGTTATTATAGCATAATTGCATCAATGTACTGCAAGCGGTCTATGTAGGCTTGTGCGTGTAATTAAACCATGGGGTCGGCTTGAGTGCTGTGAGGCTTTAAAGTTCTGGTGATCAGTGGGGGTTTATTGTGTAGCTGAATGGAAGCTGCAATGCTTACTCTTCAGTGGCGACATAGATGCAGGGTGCTGCCTGAATGTTGTTTGTAGGCTAAACTGTGCAAAGACAATGGCTGTGCTGTTGGGTTGTTTGTTCAGGATATAGCTTTGTCATTGTTATGGCAGCGCCTCCGAGCAGGCCTTTAATGCAATGTGTATCATATTTTCCTCGCTGAAGAACGAGAAAGCTTGTTAGAGTTTGATGTTCCATGTAATGGCAAGGTTCATTATCACGCCAAGGAGTAGAATGAAGCTGTCAGTGACCTATAATATCATTTATGAGGTGTGACAACTTGGGACCCAATGAAAGTATCCAGCCACTAATATAACCATCAGTCTTCTATAACCGCTTATCCAGAACTGGGTCATTGTGGGTCTGGAGCCTGTCCCGGGGAGGGGCCAGCCAATTGTAAGCCAAAATATTATTACCCATAATATTGAGTTGCTCACCTGGTGTCATGAACGCCGTCGCACGGGTGACCGCTCAGGTAAGCGAGCGGGCAAAGAGCAGGCAGGCAGAATATGGGGAAAACTAGGGGTTTATTAGAGGGATCAGACACAGGGAACATCGAACGGCAACTAACTTCAATGACAGACCAGGAACTGAGGCACGACACGGACTGAAATAGACGAGACAACAAGGTACGGCTGTGTACAATCAGGGAAGCACACGTGGATAATCAGGGGGGTGTGGCACGCACGAGGATCGTACGAGCCGGGCATGACACCTGGGCCTGTATTTCATCCTGCCCTGTATGATCTATATTATCTGGTGATTTGTTGTATTTATTTTTTTCCTGCTTTGTGGTCCTTCAAACGGGCGATGCAGCTCCATCCTGTCTGCAGAATGCCTCAAAACCATCCAGAAGCATCTTAAGACCCGTCTCTTCCTGGAAACCTAAACTGGTTTCATTCTACCGCTGGCCCTCCCTGGCTTTCATTCCTCATTGTCTGTTCACTGAAATGGTCTCACTTAGGCACCTCCGGAGGTACACTTGTATTTTCCACTGTCCAATAGGAACTAAATCTGTTATAGTTCTTTCTTTCTTTATGCTTGCATCGTGCATGGTTAAAATCGCCGTTGTGTTTCAAGGTTATGACTTCCAGTCTCTACGGCTGTGTTTTGAAAGGCAACAGAGCTACATGATAAAGAGTTTCACCAGGCAAGTTCTTATTTGTTCAGTATTAGTGTTGTTACCCTTCCTTTGAGTGCTTCAGCCCATTTTCGGATGCTGACTTACCCGAGTCTAAGCCTGCAGATGCCATGTAGGGATTGGTAGGCAAACAGGTGTGAGGTCTGAGTGAATTTTTTTGTATTTATTTTGAAATACAAGATGGAAGTTTTCATTCTCTCTTTGAAATGTGCTGTTCCAGCCATTTGAATTTCTTTGACAATGATCAAATTGTACAGTTGTATAGGAACGTCTGTTTTCTTTCAGCTCTGTCTTAGACTGAAAACAATAGTAATGTCAATAATGTGTAATACCTGAGCAAATAGGTGGAATAAGCAGGTTCAGTGTCTTCAATCCCTGTGCAAAGCATTTTGCATCCAGAAAAATTATTTATTCTTGAGAACGTCTGTCATGCTCAAATTTTCTATGCTTTCTTCCTGGAGCAGTGACAGTTGAATTGATGATAAGGATCTTGGGTAATAATCCAATTGTGATTGGGTTGTCTTGCATCACCTCCACACAATCGGATTGCCGGTATGCGTGTGACATGCCTTTGTCTGTTGCCAAATTTCTGTGTGTGTGTCATTCCAGACCACCAAGCTAACAGAGCGCTCTTGTCTTCTACAAAGAGCAGCTTGCATTGAGTTTAGTATGACTTTCTGAAGTTTTGCCTTGAACCATTTCAACTCATGTAGCCTGCAAGAGATGTTTGTTTGCGGTTGACTGGTTTTTGGCTTTGCCGCTTAATCTCTCCCAGCACGTCATCCACGATGAGATGTCTGGGGTCTGCAGCTCAGATAAACCTGACCTTGTGTGGGGAGCCGATGCATTTTTTTCTATCTCAAGCAGCAAGGACAGCCTCTGTCTTGGTCTGCTTTTTGTAAAAACCTTAGTGAAGACTTTGTAAGATGATCTTTTGAACTAGCGTAAGTGGTCTTGTCCACCCATTCTATTTTGTGTTTGTATCTTCTTAATTGACGCAGTTATTTTCCATACATATTATTTATACTACATTGTTCTGTTCGTTTCCATATTTACCATAGTAACATTGTCAGGTTCTTCACAACGACATCTTCCCCTGTTTACATGTTGGAATCCCTCAAAGCCAAGGCTACCACCTTTTAAATGTATGCTTTTTGGCAGAATGATATTTTGATGCCATCTATACTGTTTGAGTACCGGATTTTACTTTTGCAGGTATTATGGTATGTTGGTTACTTAATCATCTAAGCTTAGTCTCTCTATCTGGAATGGGCCTGAAGGCACAGTAGTAATTTATGAGAATGGTATGTTTTTTATCCCTGGGAAGAGCTATGGAATGCCGTTTCCTGTATTTCCATACTAATGACTGAAAACACGGCTTGGCACTTAGGAAGCTTTTCTCCGATTCTGCATGTGGCTGGAAAAGGACTAGATTAAATTTGCAAATGGAAACCAGCACATGATTCTAAGTGTTACATTCTAAGGTGGTAGGTGGTGAAACCTCTTCGGATGAGTGGCAGGAACTAGAAAGCTATTTTGACTTTGATCGCTGGAGATTGTGCCGATTGTGTCCAATGGTGGCTGCTTTTAGATGTTTTCCATGTTTTGTCCACACGTTGATGAAGAGAGCTCCCTCCTGACTCTAGTGCAGTATTTGCTTGTTCATCCATCTGGAAAAAATAACACTGGATGGGAGAAAGCCTAGACGAATGAGCAAAAGCAGGATCACTTCATGCAGGAATGCGTTGGGTGTCCGTTGTAGATGACTCAAATGGATGGTTCTCTTGAAGAGGATTGTCGTCCTCTCTTTGGCTTTGGGTTATTTTTGAGCATGATCTGTTCCGTTGGGCACGATACCCTGTGCTGCCAAGCAGTAATTTGCTTCTCTGACTTCCTGACACGCCTAACTGACTGGGTGTGAAGGAGCTCCACCTTTGTCATACAAATGAAGGCAGACCGAGCTTTGGATATAAAGCCCATCATTAAATGCACTGAAGCAGATGGTTACTTGGAGCAATTTAGACTGGGGCCCTTTGAATCTCAGGTGCATAAGGCTTCCTGTGCATGGCCTTTGTGTCTACATGCTCTATTCCTGTGCACATTCTTTGAGTTCCTGTACCAAACGTCAAGGTGGAACATGTCTTGGAATCCCTCCAGTGTGTAGTGTTGTAACATGAGTAGGTGTCTGAATGAAATACCCTGTGTACATGTTAACAGGTGCTCTCCTTTCATCTTCATTTGCTATATTGATTTCCATACAATGCCGGACATTGACTTGTGTAATATTGTTTAGTATTGTGCTTAAAGTGCTAAATGTTTGTGCAAAGGCCTTTTATGTTGAGTGCAGGATATCAGTTAGAATTTAGTGGTGGTCTATGTGATTTGTCTATTGCAGATGGCTCTATGAGCTCCTAGGAGTTTTGCTCACAGAATATTTTTCTGAGGGCAGAAGGAACAATGATTGGTTCTGAGAGATAATCAATCAGATTGTAGAGGAGGCAGAATCAGCTAATCAGACGCCTTGGTCCTACTTCCTCTAGTTGCTTGGACTCTCCTCCTCTACAATCTGATTGGTTATCTCTCTGAACTAATGATTGTTCCTTCTGCCCTCAGAATATTTTTGCGTAAGTAAAACTCCCACGAGCACTCTGACGTTGACTCTGTGATGTAGGCCATATGAGGCAGGCTGTCTAAGTGAACACCATAGTTAACCCAAGGTTTTCTTTAAAGCCTGGGATAGCCCGCAGCCCCGGCTATGAGGATTGCTGAGATTAATGGTGCAAGGCCTTGAAATTGTTCCTTTGGGGTTTGCGCAGGTCCAGTTGCAGCAGAATGCCGATCAAGGCTCGCGCAGATGTGCAGGCTGGTAAATGTCATGGGGCACCAGTCGCATCCCGGACATTAGCCTGTTGTTTTTGTCGCAGGATGTGAATCCACTGTGCACTTTGGGGCTGGATATAGTTAGGCTCCATGGCTGTAGCAGGGACTTTGTCTGTGCCATGGGAGACAGGCTCCACCCCTTTTTGGGATGGAAGTTTCCTTTTTGGAGTCTACGACAGGCCTAGCACTTGTTTGTTGTTCGGGTCTTATTGTTCAGCTTGGATTTAGCGTAACAGTGTTTCAAGGCTTCAGGTTTCCCCATCTGTGAACTTCTTGCGTCTCGGTCTCTGTGTACTTTGAACGGAGCATGTCCACTTTGGATGGCATGTTGGCGTTTCATGCAGAAGCATGGGAAAGGTCTCCTTGTGGTAGATCTCGCACATCGATGATTTGGTAGTTATGGGATGGCAAGACCACGGCAGGTGGAGGAAGGTGACTGCAAGGCTGACAGTGTGTGTTTGCCTCAAGGGACCAGCCAACTCGGGCCTGCACTTATAGGTTAGTGTAGCTTGTACCCTTGCCCCTTGAGGGGAGTGCAAAGCACAGGATATGAATCACTCTCTTCCAGAGCTCCGAGGTGGTCTATAGACACCATGTATTTTTTTTTTTTAACAAGTAGGGTTAAATAACTAGCTTTCCAGAAGCCATTGCAGAAAAAGGGTAGGTTGATATCTCCTGGGAAAAAGAAAGGAATGCTGAGTCAAACAGGAGAGAAGTGGCCAGCAGCCTCCACAGCTGTGCATGTGCAAAATAAAGCCATGATCTAGACCATGGAAACAAATGCACCTTTGGTTTAAGCTTGATTTGTTGGAACAAGCATTTCTAGCTGTCGGGGCTGATCTGTGTTGGGCTGTGAGTGAGGACATCAAGGTCGCACGGCAAGAACCAAGATATGGGCAGAGACTGCATCACTGAGACACTGAGCTGGAGTAAGTTTAAGGGTAAAGAAAAATCACCAATGGGGAAAAAAATCCTTCTTTTAAATTCCCCCCCCCATCCTGAGGAAACAGGATATTGTCCAAGACTGCCACCGTAATGACTATCACAGCAACAAAATACAGCCCAAAGGGGGATGTGGGGATTGGAAGTGGTTCAGGTGAATGCAGAGCCGAGTGTCTCATCCGTGGGTGCATCAGTGGACCAGCACAGACCCAGTGAGAGAAGCTGGCAGCTGAAATGCACTGGTCCAGACTGAGGGGGCGAGACAACTGTGGGCCGTCTGTAAGGGGGGGATGGCGGGTGTTTGGGGTAGGAGCTGGGCCTGGTGCGTTAATTTCTGCTCCCTCCTTCCAAGTGTTTGTGTGTGGATGGAGAAACTGTGCGGGTTGACATGGGGGCACTTTTAAAATGGGTCCGCGTTCCAAGTCTGCCTGGAAGTGAAGGGGAACATTGAAAACAAGCCCCACCCTCACCTCATTGCGCGCACACACACACACACACACACACACACAGGAGGCAGGGCCTGTTCCCTGGCAGGAAGTGTTATGACTTGCTGCCCAAAGCCTTTGTGCACCAGACAGGAATGCTGGTGTTCCAGATTCCCTCCACGCCCTTCGGAGCTGACACGGGCTTCTTTGCTCACCACCGTCTGAGGAACCTCCAGCTCTGCAGGTCCGGGGGCCACTGGGGGTGGTCGTGGCATGTGGAGGGGGCATTTAGTGGGGATACGACACGCTGTTCTTTTGCGGTTTTAAACTGGAGCTCTGAGGCAGACATCGGGGACCCGACGTGTGGAAGTTGTTCTCTCCTCGTTCGTTCTGCTCCGCGATAACAATCCATCTGCGTGAGTCCAGGGGCGGGGGCTGCATGCTTCTTTGTTGTCCGTTTGCGTGATCACTCCTAAAGGATGAAGGAAGAGTGGGTTTTGTTGTGTTTGTTCAGCGTTGCTGTTTGTTTTTATGAGTTTCAGTCAGTTGTCTAGAAATTGCCAGGATTTGTGTGATTTTGTTGGGCTTCTCTGTCATGATCTCTGTGATCCCAGGATTTGTGTTACAGGGTGACCCCTAGCATTCTGGGTGGAGTTGGGTTAAATGAGACAACTTTCGTTTTGTATTTTAATTGGTTCCATTCGTTTGTTTTTGTTTTGTGATTGCCACTTTCTCCTTGCCTCTGGCCTGGCTTCTCTTGTTGCGAGGCCTGCTGTGAGGATAACCACTAGCTGGGGGGGGGGTTGTTCATCACAAAGCCAGGCTGTTTATAAATGGAACCGAAACTTAGCTTGCCTGACCTTTTGACAATTTTTGAGTGTTTCTTTTTTTGGTAAATCTTGACACTCATTCTAGCGGCTATAGTCGTCTTGGCCTGGCAGTAGCACACGTGTTCCTTGGAAGGTGATGTGTACTTTTTCGGATGGCACGTAGCTTCACTGGGACATGTGGGAAGGCTTTTCAGGAAGGGACGTGGCAGTTGGACATCTTCTCATCCAGGGACTGCTTCTGCTAGAATATTCTCTGCTCGCCCCGTGTGGCCTGTGTGATGTAGGAGTGACAGTGGCTGAGGACAGTCCAGGTCTGGGAGACTGTGGGGAAACAGACTAGTATCCTGACAGGGAAGTGGGTCACTTTGAAGCCACATTGCTGTGTGTCACAGGAGAAGGATGGCAAAATAATCCCATGCCTCTGCTGTCTCAGACATTCATTATTTACTGCTGCCACCATTGCAGGAAGCTTCCCTGTGAGGAGGCTAGCATGCTGAAATACTGCAGGCTGCACACCTCGGAGTAGCTGTCTCAAAGCCTCCTGCTTCGCATTATCCGCTGGGACCTGTTTCCTGGTCCGTCTTTCCTGAGGAGACGCTGGCTCTTTTCTGGGGCTTTGATTCATTCGATTCCTGGTATTTTCACACAGAATGCAGATGGGCCTGCGCCTCGCCCAGGCCTCATATTGCACATGGACAGGAGAGAGTGAGATGTTTGTTTTGATTTCAGCCCATGTGTTTGTCATTCATGACGCCTTAAAGAGAAATGCCTTGGCCATTAAACAGTTTATTATCAAATCACCGTCTTACTGCATGCATAACTGGTAACCTTACACTGGCTAAGATATTTGAGTTTTAATTTGGTCTCGTAACAATCAGAGTTCATCTTGACTTGTCACGAAAGTATGAAGGGCGGAATACGTAATGGGCTTTCTAGCTTACCGAGGTTTATTGAAGCTTGCTTCCGAGTTTTGGGTGCTATAAATCATAGCTCACTTTCAAAAAGAGTGTATCGTCATGGTAATTTATGCTGCATGCCTAACCTGCTCCGAACAGGTTTAAGTGCAGACTTTTGGATTAAATAAAGGCGCAGGTCTCGCCTTTTCACCAAAAAAATGCCGCTATAAAAGAGCTGCATTTTGACTAAATAGTTGGGATGGGCGATACCACTGATTTTCTTTTAATTCCGAATCAGATGATTTCTTTTTATCCCGATACCGATTCTCTGTGCCGGCCCTTTTGCAGCCCCTTGTCAGGGGCAGATTAAATTTGCCGGGGGCAGGGCTGGGATGCTGACAATGAACTCTGCCAAGCAGACCAGGTATTACCTACCTATTACCTATCAAAGGGTGGCTTTTAGTTTGAATCATTAGTTTACAATGCTGATACCGCCCCTTTACTGTGAACGTGCACAGACAAACTCCCGAGTTAACGAAGTTAATAACCACTGTCGGAGTACCAATTCACACTGATTCTTGCAGTCATGATCTGTTTACCCAGCTCTTGTCAAAATATGTAAAACTCGTAGCCATACTCCTCTGTTTAGAGAGAAGACGCTGCTTAGGAATGAGAAAAATCCATTTAGCCTCGATTAGTTATGTCTGTTTATCTGTGTTATTAGCATATATTTTAAAAAGCCATTAAGAAGTACTCGCGTTTTTCTTTCCATTGTGGCTGATAACCACGATCGTAGTTTTCGCAGATGGACACCCTGGTTCTGATGGCAGGTTTGAGAGACGGTGCACGTGAACACAAACGTGAAAACGGGGGAGTGTATTGAACAAGGAACAGGAACCCGAGCTGCCTCTGTGGCATGGCCATGGAGGTACGCAGTGCACCACTGCATAAAGGAGGGCGCAGTTTAAGGAATGTCTCTCTAGGTTGTGCCGCTGTGTTTAGAATGTGGCTTTTTTAAAGCCTTTTCATGGAAGAAACGGGCGTTTTAGTTCGGCCCGCGAGCTTCACCCTTGCGTTTATTGGCTGGGGCGGGGGGCTGATTCAGAGGCCCTGGAATTGCCTGTGTGCTTCCGTCGGGAGACAAGGAATTTCAAGCAAGGCCCGGGCTGCGGCCTGAGCGCAGAAGGTTACCCATGTTTTTGGAGCAAGATTAAAGATCGATAAACAGTGTTGGTGTTCCCATAGAAAGGGCATGAGTAGTAATACCTTTGTTGTATTAAAATAAAGCTAAAATAAACCTTAATTACCAGAGGAAAATATAAAGAGGAACCTTAACTTAAAATATGGGGGGGAGCCCACTCTGATCCTGCTGGCAGCTGTTTCCTGCTGGGGTTAGCAGACCTTGTCTGTATGAGCTCAGCGCGTTCATTATGCATGCGGCATGTGGAGTGAAGCCCGGGGTGGAGGGGCACTGTCGTTTACCAGGAAGACGTCAGCATAATTTCTGTGCCGTTTTTCTGGCATTTAACTATTGGGGGGGCTCTGAATGCGGGGGGCCGACGGCAGCCAGCCTAAGGGGGCGGGATAAAACCAGACGTAGCCTTAGACTCGTTCCTTACTAAACCATGCCCCCCCTGCCCACCCCTCCTGGCTGGTAACTGAGGCTGGTTCTCTCCACAGGACCAGTGACGCGCTCGCAGCTGCAGGTTGTCTTCAGCGACATGGCCGGAAAGATCGCGAAAGATGAGATGGAGGAACTCCGTGAGGCCTTCGGGAAAGTGGGTGAGTTGGGCCGCCTGCGGGGAATGGGAACTTTGGTGCCGTCTGGTATCCCCCCCCCCCCCCACCTCACGATTGTGTGTCTCAATCCACACCAAACTGACTAGGTACATTCAAGTCAGCTACCCAGATGCATTGGGATGGCCACGCATGCTCGGCATGCTGGGTAATGAGATGACGCGGCAGCCTGAGGCTTATCGGCCCTGCCGTTACAATGTGCTTAACTGGAGTATCTAGCTATGTAAATGATTAAAATGGTGCTTTGGGTTAAAGCACCAGCAAGAGGATGATGGTGATGATGACAATGATGATAATAATAATAATAATAATAATAATAATAATAGGAGCATATGAAAAACTCCCGCAGACTTGGCAGACACTCTACAGCCACATCATTAATAATATAACCTGCCCACCCCCATGTCTCATGTCATCCAGCAGCTTCCATCCCAGCATGCATTGATGCTGATGTATGCCATTTATCTAATTAAATCTCTCCCTGTCTGCCTGTGCTCTCATCAAAGAAATGACCCACATGTTGTGATGGGAACAGCACTGTCTCTGCAGGCATTGGCTTTGCACATCATTGGGAAGCATGAGCTACGATCACACAATGCTTAACAATCTGACTGACCCCAGGTTTGGTGAATGTGATTGGTTGTCATTGTTGACACACTCCCGAACAGTACACAACCACAAAATGTGTCCTGTGTAATCCGGTGCCCGGGGAGCAGTACCTCGCTCAGGATACCTTAGTGGTACTTTGCTGGTGAAGGATTCGAACCCACAGTCTTTCGTTTCAGTGCACTTCCCTAACCATTAGGCCACCACCACCAGAGGTTAGAGTTAAGGTCAAGCTTTGCCATTGTTCTGAGTGCGGGTGCAGAGCAAATTGAATGCAGTTAGCATCAAATCCTTGTGCAAATATACACACACACAGACACACACAAGTTGGTCTAAATGGGGGCCGTCCATTCATTTCTATGGGAAAAACCCTAATCCCAATCACGACACCTTAACCATTACCCAGCCCTAACCTTAACCATAAGTAACCAACCAAAATACAAGACTTTTGGCACTTTTTTACTTTTTTGATAGCATTCACAGATTTTTATAAAACTGAGGTTTTCCAAATGGGGACCTGAAGTAGTGTCCCCAAAAGTAAGGAAGTTTCAGGTTTTACTGCACTTTGGGGGCATTTTGGTCCTCAAATGTGATCTATGCAAACCCACCGACACACACACACACACACAATAAGTTTGTGGTTCTGTGCGAAATATGCAAGGTAGATTGTAGCATAAGCCACAGACGGGAAGTACAGAGAGAATGACTGTACTAGGAACTATGACGAGATGTAATGATACATGTGCAAACTAGAGATGTACATTGCACGAAATGAACATTCACGACAGAATGAAGATTGACCCATTGTGTCAAGGAAGGTAGATTTTCCCCCTGGCCCCTCACCACTACCACCGGTAGCTGCTAACAGTGTTGAGGCTCACTCTCTGGTGACTTGGGATGGGTTGTTACCAGTGTCACGTCTGCCTTCCTCCTCAGACCTGAATGGCGATGGCTTCGTCTCTGACTATGAGCTCCACGACCTGTTCAGAGAGGCCAACCTGCCCCTGCCAGGGTACAAAGTGAGAGAGATCATCGAGAAGCTGATGATCGAGGCGGACCGCGACAAAGACAACAAGATCAGCTTCGAAGAGTTCGTCTCCGTAAGTAATTCCCTTCCCTGGAGTCCCTCGCCTGCCTTCCTGCCTCGCGTGGCTATAAATGCTCAAGAAGTACATTCAGGCAAAGATATCAGCGTGTTGTGCTATCGATTCCTGCTGATGGTAGTTAGTCTTTGGCGTCAGAGCTGACTTTACGCGTACTCAGACAGAGGGGCAGACACATTGGCTTCCCCGAGGAAATTAGGTCAGCATTGAGGCCTGGCTGGAGTGCGCTTTTACCCTCGCGGATGATGGAGGCGGAATGTCAAGGCTCTGGTGGGGAGGTCATGCCTTGTCTGACACTCTTCCCATAAGCACCTCCTTTTCTGCTTCTTCTGTCAAGTTCGGCCGGTATGGAACAGGCCAGTACATACTGGATTGTCCACCCTACGCTTCGTCTCCTCTACCTTGTGTTATGTTATTATGTGTGGATACCTGCAGCCAGCTTGCAGGAGTTTGGGTGTAGAAAAGGCATCGTGACCTTTGCTAGGTGGCTGGCTTTGACGGATGTTTCTGATGGTCCTGTCGCCGGCTGAGCTGGGCGGCACCTTGCCTTATAAGGTCGCATGGGGGGCGTCATCATGAGGGAGAGCAAATGAATGCCGCATGCAAATGGGCCCCGTTTTGTCAGCTGGTGTGTCAGTAGCTGTATTGTAAACAAAGTTGACTACACCTGTGTGGGCGAGAGAGGAGTTTGTGGGAGACTCGCCATGTGTGATGGGGTGGGCGTGGCCACAACATGCACAGTGGGGGTGTCCTGATTATTGGGACCGCGAAATGCTGCATTGAGACTCAAGTGCAATTTTGGTATCAACAATTGGCAGGTGTGACTGTGTCATATTGCCATATTGTGTTTCTTGGCTGTACAATACAGACGTTCTCTGTTAGCATTAGCATATTTCTTTCTACGATCCCTTGACTGGTAGCAAATATTTTTCACTCGGAGTTCCGTGTACATCCCTCCCACAGAAACCTTCAATGGGCTGTGAATCCACCGTAAAAATATCTTGCGTTTAGGATTTGAGGGAAGGGTTTGTGGTGTTCCCTGTCACCGTGGTGACGGGGGCAGCCGTGTTTTGCGTCTTACTATTTTTGCAGATGACCCAGTTTTGCCCGTGAGTCGGCTCATTTTTGCGCTGCATCCTGCTCGAGCCACTCGGCGCGTGACGGCTTAGAGGCGACGCGGCTCTTCTACGGCACGTGGCTTCCGAGTTTAAGGTGTGACGTTCCCAGCAATCCCACCCAGAGGCTAAACCCACACGGCCGTCATTCAGGCAAAACCGGAACATTCCCTTTGGCCGGCCGTATGCGTTAAAATAAATAAATAAATAATTCACAATATAACAGGCTCCTTCACTTTTGCAATGTTGGGTGCATTCCGGGACATTTTGTATTGTGTGTGTGTGTGAGCCTTTGTGGGGTTAAGGTGTGCCTTGTATTTTAAAAAATCGTTAACTCCTTTTAAATGGGTATATTTCTTAATCACCAGTATAACCGGTGCGAACGTTTTCACTGGGCTGTTGAAAGTAAAACACCGTTTAACAGCTATTTCCTCCATATAATGTAAGGAAGCTTCTAATGCAAATTTTACTGCTTGTTTGAGATTAATGGTGTGGCTGCTGGGTTCTTAGCCAATCCTCACAGACTAGTGTACACCCGCGGTGGTGTTATGGTCCTGACTCCCCTTACCGCCCTGGACCTGCTTTTGCAGTTGGGCATCAGAAGGTTGAAGAATACAATGCTGTCTGGTAATTAAATAATGCATAGAAGTTAAGCGTTACTGACTTCTGACACGACGTGGTACCAGGAGAAGAGGACGATGTATGGAGTGACATGCACACCATGTGTGATGAGTACTTGCACAGACAACAGTGACATTGCTACATCAGAATATGTAAATTTCAACCCAGTCCGCTTGGTTCATGTCAACCATAAAATCGAGAGAACTGAATACCTGGTGCAGGAGCGTTGGGAGCTGGGAGGGAGCAAAAATGTGGACTGTCTGCAGGTCCCTGAGAACTGGCTTGAGAAACACTGATCTAGACGATAACAGAGAACCTCTCTGAGGTTCACGAGCACGAATGGGCATGAAGGGAAGTAGTGAACAGGAGGCCCAGTGTGAGTCTCGCATCTCCTGGATCCACGTGGCTTCAGCATTGCCCATGGTGTGATCATCGGGAGGTATGGGTAGTCCCTGGAGATGTTCTGACCTGCCCTCTACCCTGTGTCCCTGCTACAGATCTTTCATGAGCTGAAGAGCAGTGACATTGCCAAGAGCTTCAGGAAGGCCATCAACAGGAAGGAGGGCATCTTGGCCATCGGGGGCACCTCGGAACTGTCCAGCGAAGGCACACAGCACTCTTTCTCTGGTGAGTCTTCCTGCCTTGGGGTCCATGGCTGGACCGCAGCCATTTGACTGCTGAATTAGGTTTTAATTTTCCAGTGAGGGGCTCTCTGGATCTCATGAGTGCTTATCGGAGTTGGTTTATTTGGCCAAATTTAAAATGTTAAATTACAAAACAAACAATAAAACAAATCTCTTAATCTCTTAATGAGATGGGACAATATGCACGCTTTCCCTGCAGAACATTCAAGAATTTTTTTTTGTTCTTTTCAGAAGAAGAAAGGTTCGCCTTCGTGAACTGGATCAACTCGGCCCTGGAGAAAGACCCAGACTGCAAGCACGTTCTGCCCATGAACCCCAATAACAACTCGCTCTTCAAGGCCGTGGGTGATGGCATCGTCCTTTGGTGAGTACCCGTCCCCTCCTTTATTTGTTTTTTTATTTTTCAAGAGGTTCTATCAAGCCCGTGATTTCGATGCCAATCTGCCCTCCCCATTTCACGTCCAGCAAGATGATCAACCTGTCGGTGCCCGACACAATCGACGAGAGGACCATCAACAAAAAGAAGTTGACGCCGTTCACGACACAGGTACGGTCCCCCGCGGGCTTCTTGGAGTGGCCATATCACACGGCGTGGGGGCGTTCTGAAGCTGACTGACCCTGTGACACGTCCCACCCGCAGGAGAACCTCAACCTGGCCTTGAACTCTGCCTCCGCCATTGGCTGCCATGTGGTGAACATTGGAGCGCTCGATCTGCGGGAGGGCAAGCCACACCTGGTGCTGGGCCTGCTCTGGCAGATCATCAAGATCGGCCTGTTCGCCGATATCGAGCTCAGCCGAAACGAAGGTATGGCGTGGGGGGCGTGGCCGGACTGACCTTCCACCCATCACCTGAGCTCCAGCTCAATACGCCTCTCTTCCTCGCCCTGAATTAGGCTCTACCCACCCCAAGTTGCTTAGCTAATGATTTATTAAAATCATTGATGGAGGGGCAGCAACTGCTCCGCTTTTGCGTAAGGCTTTTGGGCCACTTAAACATCGAGTTTGCTATCAATGGGGGGGGTGTCGAATTTGGTGACCAAGGTCCCCCGTCGTGCGAAGTAGAGTGCACACTGATCAGCGATGTTGAATTATGGCCGGATGTGGAAAGAATGGGGAGTCTGGGGTGGGTCTCTGACTCTTCCCCCCCCCCCCCCAGCACTGGTGGCCCTGCTGAAGGAAGGCGAAACGTTGGAGGACCTGATGAAGCTGTCCCCCGAGGAGCTGCTTCTCCGCTGGGCCAACTTCCACCTGGAGAATGCGGGCTGGAGCAAGATCAACAACTTCAGCTCTGATATTAAGGTGTGTGTGGGGGGGGGGGGGAGGTTACACCTGGTGTGCCAGTACGGGCGGCGGTCAGCCCAAATCGGTTCTCTGCCTCTTATGCCCGCCTCCTGTCAATCTTCGAAGCTTACACTAGTGGACGGGGAGGGGCTCCCAAATCACCGTGGCTTTTATTCTGTGGCCCCCGAGTATCGTTCTTTCCCTACGCTGTAATCCGCAGCTCCCCATCAGGCATCAGGCCCCGTTTCCCTCGCGCTCTGCCATTCATCTTGCGATGTGAGGCTTCTGGCTCAAAAGCTGCGACTGCAGCAAGGGAGTCTGGGAAATGTAGAGGAGCTGCGGGGTAACCGCTCAATGTACAGCTCTGAACAGACACAGAAATGTATAAGCACAACATGGTATAATACATTAAACAAAGCATGAGGAAATGTGTGTGAGTGTCTCTGTACACCAGGGGTGTCAGACTCCAGTCCTGCACATTTTTGGGTTTCCCCTCATTTAACATGTCTGATTCAACTCCTTATATTATCACACAGCTCTTAAGCTGAATCATTTGTGTTGTAACGGGGAAATGGCTGAGCTACGCAGGGCTCCGGCCCCCCAGGACCGGAGTTTGACGCCCCTGCTGGACACTGTTCACCCTCAGTTGTGCATCAGCGTCTGTTTGTCCTCTGAAGGCCCAGATTTATACGGCTCCTCTCAGAGCTTCCCTTCACGTCCCTCCCTGCATCTCACGTTAATTGAACTGCTTGGCCTGGCAGTATTTATATCCCCCCTGCCCCCCCCCCCCCACCTCTAACTTGAGTCACGGTACGGCCCCCATAAACGTTTAATGGAAGCTGCTGGCATGAAGTCAGGGAATAATCACATGAGTATGGATCCCTCTTCCTCTTTTTGTTCCTTTCCTCTTTTCCTCCTATTCTCTGGGGGGGGGGGGATTACAGTAGCAGTGGACTACCGCTTTTTTTGCATAATCATAATCAGCCCAAGAACACATGGCCGCCCCGCCCCTGTATCCCAGGGTGACATGGAACCATAACTGTGCTTCACGTTTCGCTTGTTTATTAATGGGTGATGTGGCGAGCTAATCATGAAAATGGGAGTGGAAATGATTCCGTCTCCGGGTGCCCAGTAGGGCCAGTTTGCCCTCCTGCCCTTCTGAGAGATCCCAGTGCCTTTTTTTCCCTTTTTTCAAACAAAAAAAAAGAAACGTTGACGTGCCACAGAAAGGGCATTGAGCAGCCAGAGAGGGCCAGGCTGGAATGGGAACGTTCTCCGCAGGGGGCTTTATACAAACAGCTGTCAGGGTTAGCATGAGCACTGGCCAATGCGAGTCCCCCCCCCCCCCAATATCCTCCCTCATGCTGCACTGGGATTCTGCACTGAAGCTGTGGTTGCCTTGATTTTTTTTTTTTGTTTTTTGTTTCCTCTCCTCTCTTGTTGTTTGTGGCTTAAAGGGCTTTTCTGAAAAGTTGACAATGGTTTTCTGAAAGTTAGATCCATAACAGCCACTCTGCTGGGACTATGTATTCTCTGTGTGTGTATATATTTCTTTAGGGTGGGGAACATAATGGCGCAATTAATCCACTCCTAAGAATATCCTGGGCTCCTAAATCCCATTTCAGCAAGTCTTACTTAAATTCTTACAGCTGGTTAAGATGATGATTGATTGTGTGTATGAGGGGTCACAGAGACCCCGTCGCTGCAGATGGGGAATGAGGGTGTCTGCTCTGCCCGGGCTGTCTGGCGTCACCAGGTCTCGTCTGGGCCTACAATCTATCTGGCCCGCCGCATGTGGGGGGGTCCGGCGCATGTAGGGGGGGCCAGCCGCGTGTCGGGACCACATGTGGGGCTGTATCTCACTGTCCTGATATGTCTGTCTTTCTTTGTGCTCCAGCTGTCCGACTTCTCTAACTCAGTGAAGGTATTCCCCCCCCCCCCCCCCCCCACAAGCATCATCTAGCAAATCATTTCTGGCATGACTCACCTTTTTAAAACTTATTTTTACCCCCACGTTTACTTTTACCCCTACATTTTCAGGTCTTGTGATATAATAAACCCCCCCCCCCCCCCCCACCGCCCAATTGTACCAAACATGTCTGCATGGGACCCAGGTCTGTGTGCTGATGACATCTGTCGTGTGATTTTAGTCTGGCCTGTTTTCACATCCCCGATTGCGCTGAGAGATTTATGAAAGACCCCTTTGTCTCTCTCTCCCCACACCAGGACTCCCGGGCCTATTTTCACCTCCTGAACCAGATCGCGCCCAAAGGGACCAAGGAGGATGTACCTCGCATCGACATCAGCATGGCCGGCTTCAACGTGAGTGTGGCAAGCTGGCTGTTCCTCTTTCCCCTCTTTCGCTTCCCCATTTGATGTGTGGCTGCCCTGTAGGCTCTCATGTGGATGTTACCCACCCCCCTGCCTCCCCACAATACTTCCCTTTTGTTGTTATTTTATTCGTCCCCCCCGCTCCCATGCATTGTGTGGAGGGGTGTTTGGTATTGTTTGGGAAGTTTCCCATGAACACCCTCTGTGTAGAGCGTTACACTGTCTTGTGGGCATGTGAGACGCCTTTGTGTTTTCGGATGGTACCTGGGCACCAGGGCTACACGTTTCTCATAAGCCAAGATGCATTTCCTGGTGACATCCAGTAGGCCGACAGGGGCTTTAGTCTGTCGGGGTGGGGGATTAGTGTGGCTGGATGGACAGGAGGACCTTGTACAGGGGCTGGTTTCCGGAGGAGAATCGGAAGGAGATTGTATTCTTCCGATGGGATCCATCCTCTTGTACCTGCTTGCTCTGTGCCTTTTACTCTGGGACTCCTCCTCTCCATGCACCTACCCAGCCATGTGAGGTTATCGCTGGACAATGAAGAATGCATCTTGGGTCAGCCGATTTCGTTAAAATTGTGTCAAGTGCAAGTCCACTCTGAGCGCAAGCGGGCCGCAAGGGTGATGGCAAGCCGATGTGCCCGGGGTGGGACAGTGGCGTGATAGATGGAGGAGAGTGGCTGTATTCAGAGGCAGACAATGGCACGGGAGCACGTGTCCTGAGGTCACTGCGCTGCCGGTGCCTTGTGTGCCAGTTATGGACCGGGGGGGCTGGCAACGCGCCCTTTTGACCCTGACGCCCTGCGGTTTGGCTGTGGGCTGGTTGCTTTGGCTTCTGTGTGTGATGGGCTGTTCTCTTTAGGACAATGGATTGGCTTGGCATGCCGTGCTCTCAAACCATTAGGGTCCCATCCTTAGGTGTGTGTGTGTGTGTGTGTGTGTGTGTGCACGCATTATGTATATATTATGTTGTGGGGGTCAAATGTCACCACAATGTGACAAAACCTGTTATTTTGATGTTATGGGGACAATCTTTTCAGACCCCACAAGGGGAAATTTGTGATTATAATAAAAAATGTCAGAAGTCTTGTGTTTTGCTTGGTTACTCATGTTTAAGGTTAGGGCTGAATTAGGGTTAGGGTTGTCATAGGTGAGATAAAGGTTATGCTTATAGAAGAGATTGGAGAGTCCCCATAAGGATATAGATGCCTAATCTCTTTCTGCGCACGTGCACACATGCCCAGGGATGCACTGACCTCTCCTCCGGTGTGCTCCCTCCCTCCCTCTCTCCCTCCCTCCCTCTCTCCCAACTCAACACTAGCCTGCGTCGAATAAGTGATTATGAAAATGGATAGCTCTGATTAAATGAGGTCATCACAGGGCTGGGCATCCTGCCCTCCTGCATAACCTCAGTAACGAGAGTCACGATTGTCTACAATCCAGATTCATTCTTGAGAACATTCTGGAATTTAAAGTGTTACCATCTGATTAGATGAGATCTTATCCAGTCCCCTGTGGGTGGAATGTGACCAGATTGTTGTCTGAAAACACGCAGTTCGGCAGTGAGGAGTAACCTGCGCCTCTGTGTCACCTGTCAGGAGAAGGATGACCTGAAGCGAGCGGAGTACATGCTGCAGGAGGCGGACAGGCTGGGCTGCCGGCAGTTTGTCACCCCGGCCGACGTCGTCAGCGGCAACCCCAAGCTCAACTTGGCCTTTGTGGCCAACCTGTTCAACAAGTACCCCGCACTGGTCAAGCCAGAGAACCAGGATATCGACTGGAGGCTGCTGGAAGGTGGGTGGCCTCGTATGAAGCTTGTTATACGTTCAGCTCGATTTGCCTTTCTTGAGGTTCCTTCGACGGGACATTTTGGGTTTGCGGGTCCACGTCTCCTGAGCCTATCTGCTGATGCAGCCGCCCAAGCATTCCTTGACTCTGCCCTTTCCCCGTGTTCCTGCTCAGTGAACTGAAAGAGGCCTTGTTCATCGTACCATTCCGCTAGCTCAGTGCCTTTGGAGGAAATATCAAACCCCCCACCTCATCTCTGGCCACAGTTCCACCAGAGCGTTTTTTCATTTCTCCTTGAAAGGGAACTTGTGGAGCAACGGCGGTTCATCTACAGAAAAACAAACGCCGTCTCACGATGTCCAAGGTTTTAATAGCGATAAACATGAAAGCCCCCACTCTGGCATGACGCACTTGCCTGTGGGGAACTTTGGGCTGGGGATAGCGGGTTTACCTGGCACTTTCAGAATAACTGATGCACCCGTGAGTGTTATTACTGAGGGGCGGAAAGAAAGACGACGTCTCCTGCCATCTAGTTCATAATGTTGACAAAACTACGGGAAGTGCTCAGAATTGGCAGCCATTTTGCTCATACACCCTAAAATATATATGGTATATTCAGTTTTAGTAAGAGCACAGATCTGTTATTTGTACTTGTTCTTCATTGCTGTTTACAAAGATTTATTTATGTATATTAGTTACTAAGCTTAAGACATAGTCTTGGCTGCCCCCCCCCCCCCCAACACCTTTTTTTGATGGCTCGCTGTTCTCCTGAAATTGTACTTTGTTATTGTTTTCACTTCAGCTAGACTGATGTCAAGACTAGCCATGGAGTCAACATTGGAGGGGGGGGATCAGGATCAGGCCGTATTTATAATATATGTCGGAAGGGACATTATGAGCACATCTGAATATCTGAATACCCCCCCCCCCCCCCAATATATCTTACAATTATGACCTTGATTGATGTGTATGTTTACATGAAGTTTAGCAAATAAAACAAGCATTCTGCTACATATGGCCTGATCTGTGTGAATTTGAACTGTGTAACAGGTAACAATGAACTGGAAATTTCTAGTGTGCCTGGTCTATTGCTGGTGATGTTTGGGTTGGACCCTTGAGGTGGAAGAGAACTTGAGTAGGATGTGAGAAACGGGACACTGTGGTGAATGCAAGGAATGGATGGCCTGTTGAATGTATGAATGGAATGGAGGTACGGACAATCTTGCTGTTTATAACGCAAAATTCCAAGCTGATTTTTTTTTTTTTGGCTAAAATTTCTATTTTTATTATGAACGACTGTGGAAAGTATTAATAAGACAGTCAGAGCATCGTCATGTGAAACTTCTTGTGTTGGAGCTCCCCCTAGTGGTGGATCCACAGTAGCAATACGGAGGGACTGTGCTTTATGTTTTGAGCTCGTTAAAATCCCAAGAATGGGATGTGAATGGGCAGTGACTTTGACTGAGAGATCTGTCCTCCCCCCTCCCCCCAGGTGAGACCAGAGAGGAGAGAACCTTCCGTAACTGGATGAACTCCTTGGGTGTAAACCCACACGTGAACCACCTCTATGGGTAAATGCCATGTGTGATCACTATCCTTGCATCATATGCAGTGGACTCACCATTTCACCTGAACAAGTTTTACAGTGTTTATTCAGATAAAACACAGAACACGTCATCCTCGTTTTACATAACGACACACCTGACCTCAAACATCTGCAGTGACGTCATCTTTTCCCCACCCACAGTGACCTCCAGGATGCCCTGGTGATCTTACAGTTGTATGAGAAGATTAAGGTTCCGGTTGACTGGAACAACAAAGTGAACAAACCGCCTTACCCCAAAATCGGAGCCAATATGAAAAAGGTACCTTGACGAGTCATTATTGCAGAGAACTCTGCCGTTCTGGCCACAAAGTGTGCTCTCTGCCATGTGTGCTCTCTGGCTCCCTCTCTGTGCAGCTGGAGAACTGCAACTATGCTGTGGACCTGGGTAAGAAGGAGGCCAAGTTCTCTTTGGTGGGCATCGGCGGACAGGACCTGAACGATGGCAACCCCACACTAACCCTGGCTTTGGTGTGGCAGCTGATGAGAAGGTGGGAGACACCCCCCCCCCCACACACACACACACACACACACACAGTATAGCAGGAATGATAGAGTTTAATGTACACTAACCCTGTGCATGTCATCTGCCAGGAGTGCCTTGCTTTGCTAGCCATGAGGATGTACCCTGTCAATGCATTAAGAAACTGCCATAAAGATCTCACATCCCAGCTGTTCCATGTTTGTGTTTGTTCACACCTTCATGTTTCACATGAACATTAACACGTCAAGTCAAGTAGGTTAGTCATTCTAGTCATATGCACAGTACCCTAAAACATTCCACGGCTATGAACGCATTTTATTATGTGTTCCGCGTACATGTGTACTCAAAATTACATGGTACGCCAGGACCATGGGGAAATGCAAAGAACAAAGGTAAAAGCTGAGGGAAATAGTTGTAAAAATCCCCAAGGAGTGACCTCCAAAACAGTCATGATCAGTGAATGAATGAATCCATGACAGAAACCTGACAAGGTCTCCTTCCCCTAGGTACACCCTCAATGTACTAGAAGACCTGGGCCATGGCGAAAAGGCCAATGATGAAATCATAGTCAACTGGGTGAATAAGACTTTAGCGGAGGCTGGAAAGAAGACCAAGATAGTAAACTTCAAGGTTGATATTGTTATCTAATGTTCTTCATGTTCTTGCTGTTCTTTATGATGTCAGTGTGTTATGTGAATGGTTTGGTTTGTGTGTAGTCGGGAACTCATCCCATCAGAGGACAGTGTCAATTCCGTTTGAGACCTTCGGGACATACAGCTGAAGGGACTTTGTTTTGGACTTGTAGGACAGAGAGATCAGCACCAGTCTTCCTGTCGTGGACCTGATTGACGCCATCCAGCCAGGCAGCATCAGTTACGACCTGGTGAAGACGGGCAGCCTCTCTGAAGAGGACAAGCTGGACAATGCCAAGTGAGTTTCCCCAGTTGACATGTCCATAGTGCTCCTGCTCCTTTGAGCACACTCTTGCAAATTTACCCGAAAATCTTTCCTACTTTGTTGAGAAAGGCACTAAATGAAAATTATACAAAATTATACTATGGAAACTCCAGTACATGTTTAATATTGTGACCTTGATTAGGGTAAGTGGGCTCAGTGGGTTAGGATGCCGGGGGTATGATTGGAAGGTCGTCAGTTCAGATCCTTGAGTTGGTGGAGTGATGTTACCGTTGCGCCATTGAGCAAGCCCCTTAATGCCCAATTGCTTCAGGGGCTGTCTAACTCTGCTTGGATAAACGCGTCTACTAAATAAATAATATGGATGGATGTTTCACATTGTTACACATGGGAGTGTCTATATTTGAAATGAGAAGAGCTTCATTAATTTTTCAACATGACCACAGACTGGTAAACCCTACAGCCCTGACCAGTATACTCCCTACCCAATGCCTTGCAGGTACGCCGTCTCCATGGCCAGGAAGATCGGTGCCCGTGTCTACGCCCTGCCAGAGGACCTGATGGAAGTGAAGCCCAAAATGGTGATGACTGTCTTCGCCTGTCTGATGGGCCGGGGCATGAAGAAGGTGTAAAACAGGGCGGGGTGGAGGTTTGGGGCGGCCCACCCATGGCAGTCTCCTCCGACCCGGAACCTCTCTCGCAAGCCATTTGCTGGTTAAAAGGCTTCTGACTTCAAGGAATCAATGCAGCCATAATTAAGAAGCATCTTGGTTCTGCTTGGCTGAAATCATGACAAAGGCCTGGGATTGAGGGGTGGGTGTGGGGGGAAGCATTGGATTATAAAGGCCAGACTATCTCTCTTTTTGCCCCCCATATATGGCGGTTTGACTAGAGAAGGTACACACCAAAATGCATTCATATCTTGTCCAACGAGACGACTCCGCTTTCAGGTGCCTTGGTGCAAAGGCTCGGGTCTTCTGAGCCTCCTTGTACATTTTATTTGCATATTTGTTTCCTGGAGGGTTAAATAAAGCAAGGGTTGTAGTTTTGCTGTATTTTTTGAGACTTGAGGTTATTTTAAGATTGTACATGGTAGCTGGAGAACATTGGAACGTGTGAACCAAACTTGCAGTATTGCTGGAAGCGTCATGCTCTCTTTCTCTCTCTGTGCTATATGTACCATTACAGTGGATGTCTTATATGATATTTGATGATACCAATATGCAGTTTACCAAAAACTACACAGTACATACTACCCAGGCGGACTCTGTAATACATTCCATAGCTATGAACGCATTTTAGTATGTGTCCTGCGTGCATGTATACTCAAAATGTGCTTTTTACATAATGGAAAATAAAAAATGGAAAACTTTTTTTTTCCTTCATTGGATTTATTTCTTTTTGCAGGTTTTCAAACTCTTGTGGGGGAATCATATGTAGTAACTCAATTTCTGTTGTTTGGTTTCGGAATATTTGATAAGTGGATATGTTTTTGGGACATGCGGTATATAATTCAATGAAACAATCACAGCAGGATTACAAGTGTTCAAATTCATTCGAGAGTTTCTAGAAAAATCCAAGTAAAACAAGCCCGTTTGTCTAAACGCGTCAAGGTCTCTGTCGGTGGGCGGGCCCTGCAGACAGTTTCACCAATGGGATGGCACGTCTTGGGTTTGGGGGTGGGGTCAGTCCAGCTGCCCAGAGTGCTGGAGGGAGCTGCAGTAACACTGGAGATGAGGTCAGAACCAGGGGGCACGACCAGCTTTTATAGCAAAGGGGCCGGTATAATTAGGATAATCAGAATAGGGCTGGCTTTGTGTGTGTGTGTGTGTGTGAGTGTGTGTGTGTGTGTGTGTGTGTGTGTGTGAGTGAGAGAGAGAGACTACTCCTGGTAGATGAGGTGAGAACGATGGGGCACTACCATCTTTTACATCAAAGGGACCAGGTGTAATTATGTGTGTGTGTGTGAGAGAGAGAGATGAGATGAAGTGGGGATGGAACATGACTGCATAATGACACCTCTCTCGCTTTCTCTCTATTCTTTGCTTCCCCTTCTCCTCTTACCAGGAAGCAATCTCCGCTTTCTCTTTGCTAGTCCCTGCATGTCTCGTTGGGCACCATCCCAAAGCTGGGCACCCCTAATCACCTGTTTTCCGCAACATCGCAGCTACCTGATGAACACTGACAATTATGCCTGACGCTTGTCACCATGGCCTCCAGGGGCCAATAGCTTAATAAAATTTTCACTTGTTCCCTGAGGAACCCGCAGTCCCTGTGCTGCTCTGACTCTCCTCAATCCCCACACCAATTTAGTACCCCTGAGCTCTGAACTGGATGATGGGCGTGGCCCTAGCACGCTGAATTAATTAGCAGGGGGCAATATCAGTCAAGCTGGTGAGCCTTCTATGTGGACCAGCCATAATAAAGAGGCGGGATGGAACGGGGGACCTTCACCCTGCTCCCGATCGAAGTCGCAGGGGTTCTTATGTGATTAGGAAACCCTGCCACACAGAGCTGGGGGGATACTGTGATTCCTATGATTGGAATGCAGAGAAATGTGGAGATGTTGGATGTCACTATGGGAGAGAAAGAGGGCTGTGTGGGTTCTGGAGTGGTTTATGTTAATCCACCTTCTCGTCTCCACACCCACCCCCTTCTCCCCTGAGAGATGAGGACCACAGCATGCCCCAGTGCCTCTCAGATACAGGTCGTAGACCCACTAAGGCGCTAGGGGCTATCTGAGCCTGGCACTGGCTGGCAGGGACTGCGATCTACCTTTTAAAAAGAATATAAAGTTGGAGACAACAGCGAGGGACTGGCAGGTGACAGTTGGGATCACTCTTACTACTCGGCACTATGCGGATGCTGGCTGAGACTTAACTTATTCAGATTGAACAAACTCAGAGGTTTGATCCAGTCAACAACGAAGAGATCCTAAAGCAGGTGAGTTGTTTTTTTTTGGTGGGAAGACTCAAAGTGCTGTGACTTGTGTATGTAATTCTATAAGGACACACTGCTTTTGCTCACATTCTTTAATGTTGAGAGGGCAAGGAGCAGGTTGCTCTAAAGAGCCCCAAAGCGTCTGAGATTCTAGATTGTTCAATCTTCATTGTTTCTGTCAGAGGTAGATTTCGCAGGGAGTTTGCTTCTTTAGATTTCGGTTGCACCCCAAACATGAAGTGTGAATGCAACATTCAAAGTAGTAGTGGAAAGCTGGCTGCTTTCCTGCAAGATATAAATGCTAAGTTGCTCATCTGTGCACTTTGACGGGGCCATCATTTACAACTATTCCGTAGGCAGGATTAAAATAATAATGGAAATGTTGTCTATCTGGTGCACATGCACACTTGGCTTCTCGCTGCAGGGCCACTTGAGGCTGGTGAGATTGTCCCAGTTGCCAGGATCTCAAGGACTGGTAATCAGGGCACCAAGTGGACAGCCGAAGTGCTTGCTGTTCAAGTGGTTCAAGGCTCTTACTCTCTCCACTATCTTCTCCGTTTCCTCATCCACAATCCTTCCCTCTACACCTCTCCCTTGATGAGTGAGAGCAGCATCGTAGCCATATCTGTCGTTGCTATGGGTGCCAAGGTTGTCTCCATAGTGACAGCTGCCTCCCTGAGCCAGATGATGCTGGCTTTCTGTTGGCACATCCCCTTTGTTCTCCGAAGATGTAGCCAAACACCTCTATCAATGGTGAAATCAGCTGAAAGTGGTTTCCATGCCAATGAGGCTCATTAATGCAACACTCGTGCTCTAAAAACTGAGTGCTCCCGTGCTTTTCTCTGCTGTCTGTCTTCTAACTTACATCTGCATCAGAGAAAAAGGAGAAAGACATCTATCGACAGCAATGGTTTTGATACTCTGAAAGCCACCAAGGGTCTCCATCAAATGGTTTGACTGTAAAGACGTTTTTGAGGAGTATTAAATATCAAACTTTTAAAGCAAAAGACCAGCTAATGGAAGGCATGCAACTATGCAACTCTGGGCTCATATCTACCATCTTTGAGCTACATACTTGGATTTCACTAGAAACACAAGGGTGACTATGAAGTACGCGTATAGGTTGGTGCTAAAAGTGTACCAGCAAAGTCCCAGTAAATGGGAAAAAGTTAACACCCTCTTGAAGCGGTAGACACCACACCCATTTGATCTTCTGCTTGTGAGAAGAGTGCATTGCACAATATTGTGGTGTTAACACTTACGTACCATGATCTTGGATAGCAGGATGTCCGTTAACTCAAGCAACTCGCTTTCTGAGTCCCTGTAGCAGGAAAATGACTGGACAGGTGGCAGTGGAGAGCTCAGACCTTTCAGTGCACAGGCTCTCAGTGAAGACGTCCATGGAAGAGGAGTCTGAGAGAGCTGACAGCACCATGAGCTGGTGAGTGGGGGGGGGGGGCTTCACAGAACCTGCTTCATGTGTTCCGGCAACCAATTTCTGAACCATAGGATGGCGGGGTAAGGCTCATTAATATTCATGAAGGAAGCAGTACCTGATTGACTGCTTTCACCCAGGCTACCATAACTAGCTAGTTTGCTACCTCAAAGTCTTGGCCATTGCTACCATAGCTAGCAAAAAGAATGACCTTTTTGAGCCACAAAAGAGCGGCATATCCCAAAAGCATCACAGTCCAAAGATTATCTTGATTTGAGAAAGTGTCCTGTACTACAAAATAGGGGCTAGTTTCCCAATAGCTTCATGAGATAAAGATCATCACCCACCAATCAGGTAACGCTTCTTTTATGAATATTAATAAACCTTTAATGAGCATTCCCTGGTGTGTGGGAGGTTGCTGGCTCTTCTGTGT
This sequence comes from Brienomyrus brachyistius, assembly GCF_023856365.1. Classification (NCBI taxonomy): domain Eukaryota; kingdom Metazoa; phylum Chordata; class Actinopteri; order Osteoglossiformes; family Mormyridae; genus Brienomyrus; species Brienomyrus brachyistius. Next base: position 14,850,473 of record NC_064542.1, read on the forward strand.
CCCACTTGATCTTGCACTTGTGACCTCGTTCCCACAGTGTGCACTCTGTGTGTGACGACACTTGCTCTGAGCTGCAGAGGGTGGGCACCATCGAGGCCCAGGGCCTGAACCCTGACAGATCCTTCCGTGGAAGGGGAGCCATGTCACGGTGAGCGGGGATGGCCAGTAGGGTGAATCGCATGTTGGTGAATCTGTGGATCATGCAACATGACTCGTTTGCCCTCTCACAGCCTGGTGAGCATGGTGATCACTCTGAGGGAATGGGCCCACAAGAGCTTGCTAGAGGAGGAGGAACAGCGTCCCGACTCATTCCTGGAGAGGTTCCGCGGGCCTGAGCTGCAGGTCGCACCCAGTCGCATCAGCAACAGCCAACCCGACGGCAGCAGCACCAAAATCAACCGACCCAAGTATGACTGATGACAGATCCTGCGGCTCAAAGTTTACAGAGAATACATGCAATTTCTCTCTAACAGATAAGATGCATATTCATGATATGGCTGAAATATCATACCAAGGACTGCTTTTTCATCAGCTTCTGATTTTATATCATGTTCTCTTGGGACCCTCAGAAAGAAGTCTGATGTGTTCATCCTGGCACCTGCAGATGACATGTATTACCGGTGGCTCTTCGTAATTGCGACGGCTGTACTATATAATTGGTGCTTCCTAGTGGTCAGGTACAGTGATGCAGCAAATTCACACCTTCAGACACCTTAGACTACAGCATAGACTTCATGCCACATGTCACATTCATTATGTACTTGGAGATGCTTTGATTTTAATAACTTTGTACCTGTTCTACTCATTCATCCTTTATGTTTACTTAAAAAATGTGAATTAAGTGGACCTCTATATGGCAGTTTCACGTATGAGATCGAAATGTGTAGCCTTCAGGCTCCCCATTTCCTGGTCCAGCATTCCCAAGACTGTTAATCACACCACAGACTGTTTGTTGAATTCACAGCTTAGTCCACCTGCTCCGCAAGGTCAGGATGTCCAGTACTCTCACTCATTTCTCAGCAGGTGAATTGATCTAAATCATCTTTCCTTTGTCAGATGGTATGACAGTCCAGCACCAGCCAGGATCAAAAGTTCATGATCAACATGCTACCTGATCCACTTATTTTATAATGTTGGTTTTTGAAGATAATAGATTGTTTGTTTTCCTCAGTGGTATTCTGTTGCTCTCTGATTGGTCCTTCACTTATCGCTCCATATCTCTGTCTACACACAGGGCCTGCTTTGATGAGCTACAGACAGACGGCTTCATCCTGTGGCTGGTGCTGGACTACCTCTCTGACGCAGTCTACATCCTAGACTCCTGTGTTCGGCTGCGCACTGGTTAGACTGAGTGTTGTTATGACCAATCAGCAGGAGAAGTGCCAACCAAAAGCAGAATTTACAAAAATATAGGAAGTAAATAGGTGAATAGGAAGTAAGACTAAAAACATTTATTTGTTTATTTGAAAATAAACTTTATACGAAAATAACACCTCCACCCTGATTCCTTAAAAGAATTCTGCCCACCTCCATCTGAACTTTTTGTCTGTTGTCTAACTTGTTAGTCACTGCCAGTTAAACCAAATATTTTACGGTATTTGTGTTTAATTCAGCTGTTGTTATAGGGTGATTCCCTCACAACCCATAATTATCATTCAAGCATCTAAATTCAGCCACAAATTACCTGGATGCTTTCAAACAGCCACCTTGGTTGTTAAAATAAACTCAGTAAAGTTTAAATAAATTGAGGTCTGTACCCCACAATCACAGTGAAACTCAGTCAGACCATCCTGGTGTGGTTTATTTTTCTCTGTAGGGTTCCTGGAGCAAGGCTTGCTAGTGAAGGACTTGCTGAAATTACGGGACAACTACATCCACACAACCCAGTTCAAACTGGACACCCTCTCCATTCTTCCCACGGACCTAGCTTACATCATCCTGGGCATACACAAGCCACAGCTGCGATTCAACCGACTGCTTCGATTCTCCCGTCTGTTTGAATTCTTTGACCGCACTGAGACACGCACCAGCTACCCCAATATATTCCGCATCTGCAACCTAGTGCTCTACATCCTGGTTATCATACACTGGAATGCCTGCATCTACTTTGCCATCTCCAAGTCGCTGGGCTTCGGCTCTGATACCTGGGTGTACCCCAACATCACCGACCCTGAATTCAGTTCACTGACTCGTGGATACATCTACTGCCTGTACTGGTCCACACTCACCCTAACCACAATTGGGGAGATGCCTCCACCTGTCCGGGATGAGGAGTACCTCTTTGTAGTCTTTGACTTCCTTGTGGGCGTGCTGATCTTTGCTACCATCGTGGGAAACGTGGGCGCAATGATCTCGAATATGAATGCTACACGGGCCGAGTTTCAGTCTCGCATCGATGCCATCAAGCACTACATGCAGTTCCGCAAGGTGAGCAAGGACCTAGAGGCGCGCGTCATCAAGTGGTTCGACTACCTTTGGACCAACAAAAAGACAATGGATGAACAGGAGGTGCTGAAGAATCTGCCCAACAAGCTCCGGGCCGAAATTGCCATTAATGTGCACCTGGAGACGCTGAAGAAGGTGCGCATCTTCCAGGACTGCGAGGCTGGTCTGTTGGTGGAACTCGTCCTGAAGCTGCGACCACAGGTCTTCAGTCCCGGTGACTATATCTGCCGCAAGGGTGACATCGGCAAAGAGATGTACATCATCAAGGAGGGTCGGCTGGCAGTGGTTGCGGATGATGGCATCACTCAGTTCGCTACACTGACATCCGGAAGCTGCTTTGGTGAGATCAGCATCCTCAACATCCAGGGCAGCAAGATGGGTAACCGCAGGACCGCTAACATCCGTAGCATCGGTTACTCGGACCTCTTCTGCCTTTCCAAGGATGACCTTATGGAGGCAGTAATGGAATACCCAGATGCCAAGAAGGCACTGGAGGAACGGGGCCGGGAGATCCTGCTGAAAGAAGGCTTGCTCGATGAGAACATGGGGGCAGGGCTGGGCGGGGAGGAGATGGAGGAAAAGGTCGAGCGGCTAGAGGCCTCGCTGGACACCCTCCAGACCCGGTTTGCCAGGATGCTCGGCGAGTACACGGCCACACAGCAGAAGCTTAAGCAGCGACTCACTCAGCTTGAGTGCCATATGCACTGCACTGGCAGCGGCCTACTGTCTGACGCTGATGGCAACGAGAGCAGCTGTGATGCAGACGGTACATGCAGCGAGGCGCACAGCCTGCTGTAAACATACCGGCTTTCATCCCTATAGTATCCATCAATCTTCACAACGCACGGTGCAGGGGACACCCTGAATGTGACACCTGTCCAATCCAAAGCACACACATGCATAACAGGCAATATAGAGCCAAACATTCTCCTTAAACACAAACCTTTGGATTTTGGAAAAAAAACTGGAACATCTGGAGGAAACCCATTTTGGGTTACTGATCTGCATGTTTTGTACAGAGACAGTGATGACACAGTCTTTCTGTCCTACATCCGGCAAAACCACACGCAGCTTTGCCCTAAAATTTCTGTAGTGGGTCCGAAAATGTCAGAAACTTCAGTTTCATTGATTATACTGTACAGTACATAATCAGGAGCCTGTCTAAGATGGACAATGTTTTTTTCCCCATGTTTCCCTATCTGGATTTTTTTTCCAGGAAGAACAATAAAATGTTCCATTTACAATATAAATGGATTATTCTAATTTTGTCGATTTTCATTTATTTGATGCAACTTAAAATTCTACTGATTTATACTTCAGCTTGGTGATACATGTTAGGTATCCCTTCATCCATTTTCTGTATCCACTTGTCCTATCCAGGTCCATGGCAGGGAATAACCCATGATGGGGTGGAAACCTCTTGCAGGGCAAACACACCATTCACAAGCACAGTCACTCTAAAAGTTAGTGTGGCGACTCCATATTATCCTGTCTCTAGACTGTGGAGGGAAACCAGAGAAGACCCCACAATGGCACGAGGAGAACATGCAAACTCCACTGTGATAATGTTAGCAGTGTAAACATGCTGCTACCTTTAAACCTTCTTAAATCAGGGGTAGATTCTCGATTTTACTTCTGTCATACAAAAATGAACTAGCGAGTTGCCTGTCTTCCATCTTGGGTTGAAATCCAGGCTTGAAAAAAGCTATACAAAGACATATCCTTTGAGAAAGAATCTAGTAACAACTGCAGAATAAGTGAATGACAGATAAACAATTGCACACCAAGAACTGGATATTTTGAACACTCTTACATTTACATTTACAGGATTTGGCAGACGCCCTTAGCCAGCGCGACTTACATAAGTGCTTTGAGACTCTGCAATGAATTTCCAATGCTAGCTCAATAAGGACCCAAGCTATGAATACTATCTCTTACATCCTGAGGGCCCAGGCCTAAAGCGTATCAGCCTCACACTCACGACCAAAACAGCCGCTGCTGCTTCCTCCACTTCATCTCAAAGAACTGCATTTTAATTGCAAATTACAAATGCGGAATAGCTTATTGTGCAGCAAATGAGTGCCTTTCAGAGATGATCAAACAGCTCTTTGACAAGTGAGTCATTTCATATTCCCCACATTAAAGTGTTTTTTTTTTTGCTTCGCAGGGTATGCATCTCCAAATATACTCCTGCGATTTTTTTGATCCAAATATAATCCTGAAACAATCAACCATGCATTTTGAACTCTGCACCTCAAAGAGGACAATATGTCACTAAACGAAAATTAAATTAACAGTAAGAGAAGCATGTAAAAATGTAGGTTATATAATGTTGGGGAAAAAAATGCATAGACTCAGCATATACATCTATATCCTGGGGCTAAATGGCTAAAATCTTGCACATTTTAGGTGTCCGTGTTAAATGCTACCTTAAGCAATAAGAACAGAAGACATTTTTGAGCTCGTGGCTCTGAAAATCATAGAGACTAATATCAGGGTTGCCAACTCTCACGCTCAAGCAAGAAATCTTACGGCAAATCTATATGATTCCATTGTAAACCTAAAATTACTTACATCAAAAGCGTTGGGGTAGTTTGCAAACTCTATGGATTCTGTACACGGTAATAAAACTGTTACATACATGTAAACGTGTGTGTAGACTTGACTCCAATTGAAAATCTCAGCCAGCTGACCAAAGTTGGCAACGCTGCAATAGACTACACTGAAGTTCATTTGTATCATCGGTAGCTATCATCACTTAACAACGGTAATCTTTTTTGAGAAATAATCATTAAATCGCCTCTGAGACACTGTGAGATGATTAACATTGCGCTATGTTTTATTGGCGGAAACTACCGGTATTCACACGCATCCCTAAAGTATTGACACAGCATTACCACTAACTACCAGCAGGGGTGCTAAAGCACCCTCAGCACGCCTAGATCCAGCGGTACTGGACGCACGCCGAAGTTACTCATTATGCAGTAAAGAGGATGTAGGGCGGCAATATGATATATAGCTGGTGGGTCACATGCCTGCTTTTTTTTGTCTGTCTCATCCACATGGTTTAATTTATCAAATAAATCATTGAGATACAATATAGATATAACGGGAAATTAAATATAAATAGCTAAAACAAAAAACAAAAATTATGGCTTTAAGCACATCCGAATATGTGCAATGCAAGTCAAAATACCGTTTAAAGAGCACATTCAATCTTCCAGTTTCCAAAAAAATGCAGAACTTTAAAGAAACATTCTTCCAAGCCACCCCCCCTCCCAATGTGTCTCGAGGAGAATAAGGTAGATTTTGTAGTCAATGCTCTTCTTGTGATATGTAAGTACTTAACACATAAATGTCAGTGTATTTGTGTTATCCCCCACACAGAATATTGGACGAACGATTTTAATCTATATGTTGAATCAGTTAAGTTTATGAAACACAGAAAAGCCCTGAAATTGCGTCCTTGGAGAAATATCTGATTGTTGCAATGGATCCTTAATAGGTATTTGTTTTTTCTTTCTTTTTTAATATTATTATGCAGTTCAACGCAATGTTATATCTTGTTGAATTTGTATCGTTGAGAATGAGTTAAATATTTGTTTCAATAAAAAAAAGTTCCTATGTGCCACATAATCCAAGGTGCATGTAAATGGAATTTGAGCTGGAAGAAAGCTGCCTGATGAGTCGTTAAGAGCGGCTTTCTACTTTTCTTTCATTTTGATTTTTTTAACCTATTAATACTGTAACTAATGTCTTGCCGCTTTTTCATCACCGAATCATGAATATAATATAATACATTTGACTGAAATAGAGCAGGCATTGCCGTAGTTGCCTTCTGAGTCCTAAGCTTGTGAGTCGCGTAAGAGTGACGGATCTCCTTGCCGCTAGTTTTGTATATGACGACGTGGGTTGGCGGTGGCAGGTTATTTCATTAAACTACATTAAGAAGGTAATGTAATAATTCATTTACGATGTGTTGAAAAGTGTGTACCGTACATTAAGACATCTTGTGTTTAAAATGTTGTCAAATATTTTTGTCGCTATTTTTTTAGACGGAAAATGTCAGCGCAGCTAATTTTAGCGAATACCGAATAACGCACCTGACTTTTTTCTATTGAATAATTTTTTAAGTTATAACTAAGCCGGTTACTAATTTGAAATCCTTCGTGTAGCGTAGTTGTAGAAATTACAGTCCTGAGTTATAGTTTTACCTCGTTTAAACGTATTTGGCTAACTTGATTACAGTTGTGTATTGGCTACTTGGTACTAGCCAGTGTGTTAGCGCTCTTGTATTAAATAGCTAATTAGTAGGCATAAAGTTCATACATAATTGAAATCTGGGAGAAAATATAACTCTAACTGTATCATTGCATTTTCCTTTATGTTTCTTGCAAACGGGGTTCCGTACATTGAAATGACTGGTAGAAACGTGCAGAACAAAGTAATGTATAGTTTTATCTATCTTGTTTAGACAGTGAAGGAATAAAGTGGTTTTATCTTTTACAGTCTCCGTTAAATACAAATACAATAAAGATATAGACAGTTTTTACATACTGATATTAGCATTAAATTGAGCTTTTGTGTGCGTGTGTGATTTATATGTTGAATTGTTTTGAATTTTGTTTTTATACATTTTTTTTTTGTGATGTCATTCATGTTTTGTTTTCTTCCCAGGAGCCAAAATGAGTGGGTTTAATTTTGGCCAGCCCACCACAGGATTCTCCTTTGGTACGCCAAAGACTGCAGCTGGGGCTGCCCCCACCACTGGTTTTGGGCTGACCAACAGCACACCAGCCCCTGCAGCTGGAGGGGGCTTTTCGTTTGGTTCTGCAATGCAAACCCCGGCTCAGGCCCCAGCGACGACCGCCCAGACCACCAGCTTCTTCTCCCTGCCTTCTCAGGGAGCTACACAGTCAAGTTTCAGCTTTGGCACCCCAGCACAGAGTAGCAGTACTGGGGGAGGCTTCTCTTTTGGGTGAGGATGGTATTGAAAGTACCACTTGCTTTTGGGCTCTGTCATGTAAAACTGGATTGATTCAGGTTGCTCAGCTGAGAATTTGGTTACTGTATTAAGGTTCACTGCTATAAAAAAATAATCTAAGGAATATATAATGGTCATGGTAACCAGTGCAAAGCAATACCTATGTTCTAATATGCTAATTGTTCTTATCTTTTTATGATGATCAGATATTATTTCAAGAGTTTACCAATTTTACACATATATTTATATAAAATATACCTTGTTTGTGTTTCATTTTACTTTCATTTTTAGTTAAATTGCTGAATTGTCATTGGACTGTGTCGGGTTATGCAATGAGCCTTTTGTTTTTCTTCATATATTTCCAACACTCAGCACTTCCACTCCCAAGCCAGGTCTGGGTCTAACCGCATCCCAGCCTGCCACAACAGGACTGACGCTGGGCTCCTTGGTAGCTTCCTCCTCGGGCTCAGGGTTCACGTTTGGGGGGGGTCTCTCCGCCCAAACCACAGCTGCTCCTGCAGCAGCGTTGACGTCCCAGCCGCCCACAGGCGGTTTCTCCCTCGGAGGCACTTCCACCACCCAGCCATCGGGAGGATTCAGTTTTGGTGTGACCAAAGTTCAGGTCACCACTGCTTCGAGCACAGCTACGGCTGGGGCTGGTTTCTCTTTTGGGGCTGGTACATCTGCCCCCACAACCCAGCCCACATTTTCCCTAGGGGGTCCTACGCCCGGTGAGATATTGCTTCATATTTCCATACGAATATGCGCACACATCCCAATAATATTGAACTAAATTAATTTAACTAAATCCACCAATGAGTGAATTTTATTTACGACACTGTATCATAATCATTGTTACAGTGTTTTTATTGAAATGCTTGCAGGAGTTAGTCGATAGATTTTCCTTGCCTGTGATCTCTAGATCCAAGAATGACTTAAGCTGATTGAATACTATATTTAGTATAAATTGTACTATAGTGAAGATGTCATTTAATTTGAAACTAAGGTGTTTTGTGAGGTATAACCGAAATTGCAGATAAGCTGTTTTTGCTTTTGGCCTCTGCCTTTGTGTGTTGGACTTGAACGCCAGGCCTATTTTCTCTGTGTCCAGGTCTTACTCTTGGTTCGACTGTCCCGGCTTCCACAGCTGCAGCAGCCGCAATCCAGGGTTCTGGCTTTGCTTTTGGAATCAAACCTTCAGGTATTCTGGGAAAAAGCACGTCGAAGGCGCATCTGGTTGGAACAATGCATTTGCCCGAGGTTCTCAACTGGTTTAGGCTCAGTACCTACATGTTTCCTTGGTCATTAAGTCGGTGCCCATTTTTTTGTGAAATTTTGAACCAAGTTTCATAAATCAGTGCGATAAGTGGATAGAACATTAGTGCCATAATAACAGCACAATGCCTTCATGCACTGTATAAAAACAAAAGACCAAAATAAAATTTTTTCAGTTTTTAATTTTTTTTTTTTTTTTTAAACCTCACACTCCACAACCCAATGAAAATGGTTCTGCGACCTACCAGCTGAAAAACAAGTAGCTGTTTTGGACCTAGAATTTGAGCCAGAGATTATTCAGGTTGTGATGCACAGGTCTGTTCATCCGCCGCCTTCCTCTGTTGTTCCCAGCCACCCCAGCTCCAGCCTCCACCGCTGCTCCTGTTACCCAGGCTGCAGCCCCCTCCCTCTTCTCAGCACCCATTGCCTCTGCAGCGCCTACGGCTCCAGCGGGATTCACCTGTGCGTTTCCTATCCAAAAATGACATCGACAACATTAAAATATTTCCATGTAGAGTCACAGACATAATGCTCTTTGTTGTATCTTTAGCTATGATGTTGTCCTGCCCTAAAAATACCAAACATAAGTCTTTACTGGCTAGGGTTTAATAAGGGTTTCTGTATACTAGACTGCAGTTGTGTTTTCTGAAGATAATATACTTAAGAGATGCTCTTGGACAGTGTTGCATTTTAGCTTGGAAGGCAGTCGCATTAAATTGCTTATGGGAGTTTTACTTGCACAAAAAAGTTCTGAGGGCAGAATGAAAAATGATTGGTTGAGAGAGCCAATCATATTGTAGAGGAGGTGGATTCAGAGAACTAGAGGAGGTATGACCAACCAATCAGATGTCTTGGTGCTGCCTCCTCTAGTTACATGGGGCCACCTCCTCTACTATCTGGTTATTTTTCTGAACCAATTGTTTTTTGTTCTGCCCTCTACATTTTGTAGAAGTAAAACTCCCATGAGCTTCAGCTCGGACTGTTAATGTTAGGGATGGTTCAGAAGACCAGTGATCCTTCTCTCACTGACAGTGGGATCGGTGACTACAGTGGGCAGCACTGCCACTACATCAGTGTCCAGTGGCAGCCTGGGTTTGATACTCAAGCCGACCCTGGGGGCAGTGACTACCAGTGCGGCCACCACAGGTATCCAGCAAACCGACATTTGCCTGAGTTTTACTTTGAACTTTACTGCGGTGACCATAAATGAGCATTTTTGTGTATCCTAGCAACTGCATCCACCAGTGGTGCCACGTCATTCTCCCTGGGCCTGAAGCCTGTAGGCACCATGGCGCCTGTTAGCACTGTCCTTACCGCCACCTCCACCACCGCCTCTGTCAGGTGAGTCCAGCCCAGCATGCTTGTCTTTGGGTGTGGGTCTTTTTTGGTTCCTACTCTGTCTCAGATTTGGCCTGTTGCCTGGCCTCCCTCCAGTGCCCCGCCAGTGATGTCTTACACCCAGTTGGAGGCCCTCATTAACAAGTGGAGCTTGGAGTTGGAAGACCAGGAGAGACACTTTCTGCAGCAGGCCACACAGGTCAATGCCTGGGACCGCATGCTCATCGAGAACGGAGAGAAGGTAAAGAGGTCCACTCCGCCTGCCTTGGCTTCCTGAGGGTGTGGGGGCACTGTCTAACTCGCACACCATGTTCTTTTTCTGGCACCCGAAAAGACCAAGCGCATTTTCGGTTTCATTGATGTGAAATACAAATTATATAGCTTGGTCAGAATTCATTGGAGCATAACCCTGCCTAGTATGCCATTATGTGAGTTAAAGGCTAACTTGGCATCTTCTCTCATCAAATGAAAAAGGAAAAATAGCTGAATGTTCATGCTGAATGAATAAATTAATTTGCAAGTATTTCTGGGAATCAGATTTTCCTCCATATCCTTCATAGTTTTTTTTTTTTTTTTTTACCAGTTTGGATGTGAAATGTATCTTAAATTGCATTTATAATGGTCTTAGTCTTAAATTTAACTTGTTAACCTGTAGAAATCCTGTTATACTGCTATTGCCCTAGATTACAACCCTGCACACGGAAATGGAGAAGGTGAAACTGGACCAGAGAAGGTAGAGTCTGACGTCCAATGAGATGCATCAAGGTAGTGGGTGCAGTCACGAGTCTGACTGCGTGGCTGACTGCCCATGCTGCACGAAAACACTGGAATGATCCTGTTAGCGTAGAAGATTGTTCATGCTGATCTAATCTGTGCAGTTGTTGAACCCAGAGTGGTGATTTTCATTTGTCACATCAAAGAAGTTTGGAGGCCGTGAGTGACGAAGGATCTTGATGAGGTTGTATTATGGCTGGTGCACAGGCTGGACCAGGAGCTGGACTTCATCCTTTCACAGCAGAAGGAGCTGGAAGACCTGCTATGTCCTCTAGAAGAGTCGGTCAAGGAGCAGAGCGGCACCATCTACATGCAGAATGCAGACGAGGAACGGGAGAGGACGTAGGTCTTGTTAATGAACGGCCAGCTGTAGTAACACTTGGGTGTAGATTAAACTTTTTTTTTTTTTTTTGAAGACTCTTCAGTCTCCCGCATGCTCTGTGACCTGTGGTTTTTATTAAATGGGTATCGCCTATGCCATGTATAGGGGTTTTCTTGTAGATGTTTGGGGTCTTGTATAGAAGCAGGCAGTGTGTCTCTGGTCTCCAGAGCTGGAGTCTTCTCTTCCTGCACTCAGGTACAAGCTGGCAGAGAATGTGGATGCCCAGCTCAAAAGGATGGCCCAGGATCTGAAGGAGATCATTGAGCACCTCAATACGTCCAGCGGCCCTGCGGACACCAGTGACCCGGTATGGTGGTCCCTACCGACTGTTCTGGGGGGGGGGAGGCCGGAAAGTGATGGACGTGAGTGTAGACAGAGAAGATAAGGCTAGTGGAGAGATGATGTACAGAAGAATAGACCAGAAGTGTTATCACCACCTGCTTCTGCTGTGTGTTGGGAGAAATAAAAATGAAACCAAACCCACTGTAACGAAGTATCTCTCCCTTAGCTTCAACAGATCTGCAAAATCCTGAATGCTCACATGGATTCCCTTCAGTGGGTTGATCAAAACTCAGGTAGGTGTTTCTCCCCTACCTTGCTGGCCTGTCGCCAGCAGAGAGCAATTTCACATTCATTTTATTTAAGTCAGTGGGTCATGTTAATGCTTAGTGAGTGACATTTCCTGTCTTCACCTGGATTTGATTTCTCCCCTGATGCTTCTGGTCTAGTGTCTAATATCTTCATCTCTACAGTTCTTCTACAGAGGCGTGTCGAAGAAGTGTCCAAGCTGTGTGAGAGCCGGCGAAAGGAACAGGAAAAGAGCTTTCATATCAACTTTGAGTGACTTAAAATGTATAGAAATCGGCGTGCACTTGACTGAGTTTGGGGGAGGGTTATAGTTGGCTAAAAAAAATGTTTGGGGAGGTTGGATTGAGGTTTTTGTTACAATAAAGGGTTTTACTTTTCACTTGGGAGTTGTGGTTTAATTGCAAAGTATAATTTTTAGGGTATGACACATTTCTCCTCTTTTAAATAGCCAGCAAACATATTTAAAGTAGATTAACATACAAAGAGAAAAATAATAACGTAAAGATGTATCAGTTGATAATTGTGAGATTTTAATTAAAACATGAATACAACTTACAACCTTTTGTTGTGGCTTAAGTATGTGTTAGTTTCTGTGTAAAAGCCGGTAATAATTAAGCCTATGAGCCGAAATGGCTGATCCAGCATCTTTCCTACACTTCGCTAAAGGCCAAAGTCCAAGTAGAATTACACAGGATTTCAAGAGCTCTTCCTCAGTGTAACGCTAAAGATCGACTTGGCTGACATCTCGGGTACAGTGCATATCTTTTGGTGATATACGAATCAATTGAATGGCAAACTAATTTATTTCATGATTCCTCTAACATGCAGCTCATTTTATTACAAATAATAGCCTGGGATTCTAATAGTTCTTGGTATTTTTATTGGACAAAGACGATTAATTATAGGTATTAATTTTTGATGTGCTGTGAACAGCGCCCCTCTGTGGGGAAAAAATGATGCACTGAATATGCAACAGAGATGTACTGTATTTAAATCATCACTTGTGGGTTTTCTTAGTGTGTTAATTTATTTAGTTGTTTTCAGACTTTTGCCATCTAATCAGAACCAAAATCAGAAATGCTCTATTATCTGTCGGTGACTGTCGATGTTCCCCTGCAGTGATTATGAAACTGCAATCTGCAATCCCCCTCTGCGCTTGTCTTTACTTGACCTTGGCAGCTGAAGGAAGGCAGGTCTGGAACTTGGAGCTCTTCTCTTGTTCTTTCATGCTGCGATGTCATCATTATTTCACCATTCCAGATGCATATACAGTCTTAGCAGTGGTGCTCTACCTATGTATTTTCCAGAATACGTACAGATCTCCTGCGATTCCAGAGGAAGCTCATTTTGCCGAGACATTTGATTCTGGTCCGTTGGATAGGTATTCAACTCCAAAATCCTGCATGAAATGTATTTAGTAACTCAAATGAAAAGCAGCCACTCTTGAACTGCAAACAAGTGCTAGAATTTCCTTCTTCGATAAATATAGTTCATCTAATCAAGTCAATACCTGCAGAGTTGATATATATAATTTCTTTTAGATGTCAATGTCTTGCGTTGCCCAGAATTATGTGCAAAAAAAGATGTAAGATAATCCAGGAATTGCATAGCTTGTCTGAAACCGATGTCTGCCAATAAGAAGCCTAATATGATATTGTCAGATGACGTCACTATTCTAGGAAATGGGTGTTGTCCAAAGCACAGAAAGCTGAAAAGGAAGACATCCTTAAGTACAATGGTAGGTACTGGGCAGTACTCATATTCACTCTGGATTGTAGTGTACTGTGATTCTCTATTCCCAGCTTCTAGTCTGGATTAAGCTGCCAGCGGTGATCTCACAGATTTCAGCAAATATAGCATTATTTTGAGAGAACATAAATTCAGGATTCAAGCAATTTATTGTCATATGTGCAGTATACAATAAAAGTTTGGTCACCCCTCAAGACAATGCAAAAATGGTACAAAACAATGGTACAGTATTTAAGCATGTAAAACATGTATAAACCATAGATAAAAAAATATATTAAATCGAAGATGGATAAATAGATGTAGTTGTATATGTAAAATATACACACATGCAAATATACAGCCAGATATAAAAGATATACATGGGTGTGGAAATGGCATACAGTATACAGCATTAAATCCGATAAATTGCTGATTGCTTGCGGAAACAGGGCGGTGGGCTGTGGAGGAGGCCAAGAACCGCGTCACGTCTGGAAACAGGGGTCTGGTGCTGAAGTCGCCAGGTCGACACCATGCCATTGCAGCATATTTACGCACCATCTTCCACTTCACAGATAAGCCTCTCATCTTACAGTGAGTTTCTGTGACTACATCTCCTGCAAAATTAATCCATAAAAGCATTGTGGCAAAAAATAAGCCACTCTGGCTTATGTAAAGGCCTTTGGCTGGACTTGGCTTAATTGCAGCGTGTTAATGTACAGATACGAAGTCCTGTTCCAGAACGGAGTTGACTGTGGTGGGGCCTACATTAAACTGCTTACCCACACGGATCATCTCCGCCTGGTAGGTGCGGCTTTAATTCCCCCTACGGTGCTTCATAGCGTTCAGTAAACGACGGCCGTTTTGAGGTCGAAAAGACAGAAATATACAGTCATTTTACGGAAAGAACTATATGAAATTTTGCTTTTAGGGATCATGTTTAATTTGGCTTTCATCTTCAGTGCATCGTTAAAATATGCTGCTGTGCTTTCTTCAGGGATAGCTGTTCTGTATTCCTCCAGAGCCAATTTTGCAACACCACCCCATACACCATCATGTTTGGTCCAGATAAGTGTGGTGGTAACCAGAAGATATATTTCATCTTTCGCCACCGGAACCCGCTAACTGGAAAATACCAGGAGAAACACATCCGGCAACCAGCAGCGGACCTGAGCAGATATTTCACTGACCGTCAACCTCATCTGTACACATTGAGTGAGTTTCATAGGCTAAGGCATGTTTATTTCTATTGGAATTCCTTTAGAAACTGCAATGGGATTCTACAATAATACACCTCTGCTCTGTCTGCATGTAGGATTATATCCTGATAACAGGTATGAAATTCTGATTGACGAGTACTTGGTAAGTAAGGGCAGCCTTTTGGAGGATGTAGACCCACCTGTGAATCCACCTCAAGAGATCACCGATCCGCATGACACCAAGCCTGCAGACTGGGACGATAGACCACGTATCCCTGACCCCATGGCAACAAAACCGATGGACTGGTAAGCTGTCTGTCAAGCCGGAATTCAAAGGCAAACCAAAGTGATTGAATCAATCTAGGCCAATAAGATCAATACAGGTCCTTTGTAACCCTAGTCGTATACAGAAACATAATGTGGAAACAATTGATGTTTTTATGCAATTGAGATTTATGAGGGTTTACTGTGAAGATTTGTTTTGGGAAAACTATAAACTGTATGACCAACTGTGGCAACCTTTGAGCGTTTCATTCCTGCACCATATCAGGACCCATTAGAGATCATTATGACATCACAGCAACAGAGCTAAATGCTGTGAAGTCACTGAGCCGATGACAATCTCATAGAACAATGTTTTCCACGTTGTGTAATATTTCTCCATCATCAGTGGTCTTCAGTGGATGTTGTGAACGCCTGATGGAGTCCTTCACACCGAGGTTCTGTTCAGACATATTTGCCATCTTCCTAGGGATGAGGAGGCCCCTGAGCTCATCCCTGACCCTGCAGTCCAGAGACCACATGGCTGGTTGGAGGACAAGCAGCCCTTCATCTCAGATCCAGAAGCCCAACGTCCAGATGACTGGTGAGTCCGGCTGTCATTGTCACTTCTGTCAGCAGGCAGACCTCCGTTATCTATTTTCCGTAGGTAGGGGACTTTTGGCCCTTTACACAGCTGTATCAGTAGTAACCTATTCATCCTTCCTGGGACTAAAGCAGAGGTAGGTAACCCTGATCCTGGAGTGCCAGTTTCCAGCAGGTTTTCTATCCCACCTGATGAGTTACTGCCTGCCTGAGATCAGGCGTGGTTCATCAGAGACCAGGTAGGATGGAAAACCTGCTGGATGCCGGCACTCCGGGATCTGGGTTACCTACCACTGGACTAGTACTTGCAATATTTGATACAGAAGTCCCAGTTTCTTTAACCACTGGGGATTTTGGTGTTACATGCTTCTGTTAAGCACTCCAGAGTCATCTCAGCAAAAAGAGCAACAGGAACCAAACAGAATCCCTTTGCTCCACAGGGATGAGGAGATGGATGGTAAATGGGAGCCTCCTCTGGTTCCCAATGCAGTCTGCTCTGACGCGGTTGGATGTGGCCAGTGGGAACCACCATCAATCTCAAACCCAGCCTATAAAGGAAAGTGGAGCCCTCCACTTATTAAGAATCCTAATTACCAGGTACCAAGTTTGTCCAGTCGATGGCCATTTGTTCACTTTCTGTTTATTGCCCTGACAGTGTTCTCCTAAGGCTGGCCTTCTATGGGACTTTAACACTGAATATCATGCCCTATACTGCTGATTTGTCCCACAGGGGCAGTGGAGCCCGAGGATGGTCACCAATCCGGAGTACTTCGAGGACTCACAGCCATTCCAGATGAGTCCGGTAGCCGCAGTGGGGCTGGAGCTGTGGTCGACGACAGGGGATGTGCTCTTTGACAACATACTGCTGTGCTCCGACATCACGGTGGCCCAACGGTGGACGACAAACACCTGGGGGCAGAAACAGGTTGGGAGAAGGGCTTTATGCCCACAATAACCATGGCTTGCTCTTGCCGCTTAACATTTGTGCAGACCATGAAGCCTTTCAGCCTTGAATCTATTATAATCTATATCAATTTATCCTTTCGCAGCTGTTATAGTAATAATATCACCTTTGGACCCTTGAGTAAGGTCCTTAACCCCAACTGCTCCAGGGATGCTGGCTGCCCCTGCTCTGTGACTCCAAGCTTCCCTTACTTGTACGTCACTTTGGACAAAGCATCTGCTAAATAAGCTAATGTAAGCGTCCTGTGATCCCCACTGTAGCCTGGCCTGCTGATGCAGCTTCTGATGGCGACAGAGCAGCATCCTTGGCTCTGGGCTCTCTACGTCTTCACCGTGGGTCTGCCTGCTATCCTCTTCATCAGCTTTATGTGGCCAGACAAGGTCAGAATCCACGCTATGTTCTATTATAAAGCCACCGCTGCTGCAGAAAGCATGTTCCTTTTAATGGCCGGACTTTAATAGCCTGATCATCTGCTGTAGGAATCTAAGACCACTTTACCTCAGTTAGAGCTTAGTAGGGTGTCTCAGAAACCTCTTCTCTGCACTGAAATTAACTTTGCTAATAGGCAGCGATTGGCGTTTTGCTGCCTGCTGTAATTACTGGCCATTAGTTGACCAGTTTCTCACCAAGCTAGGGTTAAAGCATGAATTAAAGAGATTTTTCACACTGCATGAATAATGTTAGCTTCCAGGATGCTGGGTGAAACCAAAAATGCATGTCTTTAATATCATTTTAATTTACATTAAGTTAAATTCCGTTTTGAAATGCATGTAATGCTCCTGCTAGATGGGCTCGCAGCCTCAGTGCAAATCTGGTCCTTTGCTGGTTTTGTTAGCGGAAACATACCTCACGTTGTTAAATTGCAGATGGGTTACTGAAGGTCAGTTTGTGCTGCGCAGTAGTTAGTTGGAATGCAGCTTTAGCGCCAAAGACATCGGTCTCTTACCGCTAATCACAGCAAGGGCTGATACTAATATATGGCACCTTTGCCATATAACACTCAATAACCTATCTATCCATTTCAGTAACCCGTTGTCCATGCAGGACGGTGTTGTTTTGTTCTCGTAATCATATATTACTCAGTACTACAAAAGAGTTCTTTTACTCAGTCAAACATTAGCTAAGCTGCCTTTGTCCTCACTGTCATTGAAGTTGGCTTATGCTAAGCGACGCGTCTAACAGGATAATAGGGGCAAGTAAGGCGGCTTCTGCAATAATCTTCAGCAACTACAGTCTCACTTTGCTCTCAGTACTTCAGCTCACTATTCTGATGTTGATGATAAAATCCATGTCTGCTTTGACTCATGTGCCTGAGCAACAATTTGATTAAGAACATCAATGGGTTTTTGGGATTCAATGTATTGTGAGTCAGACAAAGTTCACTACTATGGACTTGCAAATTAACATAAGATCAGCCGAAGAAAATACAAGTCTCAGAAATGAACATTAATACCATGAATTCAGAGATATATCTAGAATTTTTTGTTGTTTTCCGAAAACTGAAATAAAAATAACTGTCTGACAAGAAGCACTTGACCCCACAGCCCTGTGCTGGATAAATTGTAAGAAGTGTGGATAAAATACTTGAACATGAGAACAAAAAAAATTTAATAAAACAGAAGGAAAATGTTCTCCAGACATTTGGGCCCCCAGACCAAGATTATTGCTACAAGAAGACTGACAAGCCACAGCCCGACAGCCCCCACGACCCAGAGCGCGAACCAGGCCTATGGGCTCACAGTAAGACCACCAACCTTTCAATACATATTTATTGCGAATGTGAATGAGATAATAAGGTAAAACTTTATTGATCAAAGGAGGAAAATCTTGCGCAGACAGTGGCAAAGTGCGTAAAGTGCAGACAAACGAACATTTAGTCCAAAAAAATACGAAGTGCACAAACGAGAGTAGAGTACAAACAGAATATCCCGGAAAGGAATAGTGAGGAATGAAATCATTATAAATAAAAATAAACTATGTAGGTGCAATTTTTTATTTTTTTAAGGAGGCACCAGACTTTGTTACTTCAATGATGGGATGTCCTGATGTGTCATGGATGCAAAAACTGAGAAATCAGATGTCTTTAATAACAATAATAATAATAATGAATGATTTATTTATATAGTACCTTTCTCACATTCAAGGACGCTTTACAATGCAAACAATAATACAATAAAAGCAATACACATACAGCTACACGAGCAACAGCAAAACAATGACAATGGGAATGTTATGTACTGGTAGACACGTTATAGCATATGAGTTTTCAATTGATGCTTGAAAGTATTACCAGGCTGTACGTCTCCCAGACTGTGAGGGAGAGTATTCCAGAGTGTAGGTGCTATCAGACAGAATTCCCTGCCATTCAGGGAAGCAAATCTATATGAGCTTATGTCTATTTTTTTCCCAAGGTGAAAACACCAGCTCAAGAAAGAGGGAGACTCGCCAAGCCAACAGAAAGGCTGACTTGGAGCAGTAGGTGAGGTGATGTTTGTACTTCTTTTGGGGGCTTATAATTTGGCTGGGTGACCGATTCATAATTGTTCTTCTAAAATACCTCACGTCTAAATCATTTCCTTGTTTTTCTCTTAGACTGGCAGTCCTAGACATCTTCATGATGGTTCCAGAGCAGAGAAACACCTGTTGATTCCCCGCCTGTTGTCCCACGCTTATGATGCCATTATAATGACATAGTCTTGTTTACCCAGTTCTTCAAGATCTAGATCACAAACGGAAGAGGACAAGACTGCAAATAACTGGAACGTCAAGCATTTCATTAGATGACACTAGGTCATGCTGTTCTTCCCATCTTAGGAACCGGATGTGCGTTGCATATATTCCAGTAAATTATATATTTTTCCCATAACACTTTATTTTTTACCATTTTGTTCACATTTTATAACCATTTAAAAATAGTTCCACACGTCCACATGTCATCTGCACTGTTAGACATCTTTTCTTCTCTCTTGAATCACATTTCAGACAAATATAGACTCGAGAAAGTGCACTTCGAAGAGCAGAAGTGGGCCACATTCTTAAAAAAAATGTCATACTGCAGCACTCCGTCCCTTAAATAAAAACGCCAACACGGAATAGCATAGTCTGCTTTATTTGTTCAAATGTGGAAAAAGAAAGTAGTAAAATAAAACACGTACAACATATCGTACAGAATTATGGCAGGAGAATCACATGAGGTTAAAACTACATTGTACATACATAAATACCTGACAACGACCCATGAAAGTACCCTTCAACCCGCCTTGTCACTAGATGGATACTTGATGGCTCCGACAGCTCGCCGCCAAAATCCTGTCCAGTGCTAAATGCCCTGGAGGAAGCATAACCCTTATCTACTCTCCATCATCACAGGCACCTCTTCGGGCTAAAAAAAATTATCAGGAAACAGCTCCAGCCTGGTAGATTCCTCAGCTGAACATGAAGGCTTTAGGGCAGACGGGTCCTCTGTTGGCACCCTCCCAGAAATGCCCTGGTCCATCTGGCCCTAATGTATGCATGGACATTACAGACAATTCCAGAAGGCAAGTTTAGGACCTGGTGATACTTCCATTAGACATACGCCATTGGGGAAGACACAACACACCCCTGCCTATCATTCAAACTCAAACCTTCTAGCCAATCATGAGGGGAAATCAATTTTAATCATCTACTACTGCTCCATCAAGTCTCGGTGACCCCCAAGGCCCCCCACTCAAGAGCCCCCTGTCATTAAAAGTCAAGGTATGTCAACAACTGTTTCATCAATTCCTCAGTTCTTAATAGCTGAACTCAGAAGCCAAACAATTGGCACACTGCAGAATCAATCAATGGTATCTTCAGATATCGTTGTGATGTATTTAGCATGAAGATCATCCAGTCGCTCCCCCATGGATCATTAGATAAGCAGAAAAAAGATGCGAGTCCTCCTATAGATATATATATATATATTAAAAAAGTCACTGGACTTACTACAACAAGATTACTTGTAATGATTTGGATGAAAGGTGACTTTAGATCTAGTACTTAATGGCACCCGGAACGTCACCAGATTAACTTGTTACACAAGTATTCACAAAGAATCCACCTCTGACTTAACCACCTGGTATACTGAGTATGCCCACACTTCAAATATATTACAGAGACCATTTTTATAGACTCAATATCAGTCCTTCCAAGAGGTTAAAGCTCAGGCTTTAGGTCAGAACTAGCAAAATGGCGTTCTCCACTTGTGTCCCATGAAAAGCAATTATTTCCAAACAAGAGGAGCAAGAGGTCCATTTAAACCGCAATAACACGGAAGGCTCAACTGTATCTCAATCCATCCAGGTGCAAATCTCAACATCACAGCCCGATGACTGCCCCAAACTTGGTATTCTGGACAGGAGCTAAGTTGGGAGAGAGAGGTTTCTATGATGATCACACAAGTTTTCAGTCTTTAAGTAGAAACACATGCGTAGTCAAGGCAGCAGTGCAAGACTCTTCTTGTGAAAGCAGGTACATTTTAGTTACTTCATCACTATACAGTTTGTTGACCAAAATCATACTTTTGCTCAGAAGTCTATCGAGTGGTTAACGAAACATGGAATCTCGCGCATACAAATTAGTTTGACACTAAACTGAATCAATCATTCCGAGGATAAGTGCGATTACATGGGAGTTGTGCAGCTGGCCGTCAATGACGTCTGAAGAGAGGGCATTTACTGGCGTGTTTCCCAGCTCTTTATCTGCTCCGTGAGGGGCGGGCAGATGGACAGACAGGTGATGAGCCGCATGAGGTGGGGGTAGTGGGGTGCAGTTCAAGTGGTGTTTGGCTGTAAGAGAGTGGCTCAGTCCCCTAGGCTTTTACAGGTGGGGAGAGGAAAGGGTCAGGGGTCGGCTCCTGTCCCTCGGTTTTACTTCTTCACGCAGCTGGGCCAGCTGAGACCCCCGCATGCAGCAGAGACGATGATGTACAGGATGACCTGGGGGGAATCCCGATACAGCATGGTAATGGACATGCAATGCTGAGCAAAATTTAAAGCAGACAAATAAAATGTGTAAAGCTATTTATCTAGGTAGTAAGTGTATATGTGCTCGGGGAAAAAAAAGACCTGCTTAACGTTACAATACACGCAAATAAAGAATAACACAATAAGATCAATTCATTCATTAACTTCATTTCTTAACTCAATGAGGTAAAACAATGCAGGGTTAGGGGTCAAGTAAAAAAATTCATGGGCATACTGGACGTAAATACTGGAGAGATTTTATGAGAGGTTTTGAAGTTGACACACTTCGACAGACATAAAATCATAGTTTTACACCAATATGAAGACGATTGAAACATCATTTTCTTTGATTGCCCTAAGACTTTTGCACAGCATGGTATGGGACACTACACCCATTGATCAGTTAGTGTTGCTAAGCTAACTGTTGCCTATTTCAGTATGAAGAAAGTGAAAAAGGTGCTACTCACCACAGACACCAGCACAATAATGAGCGTTATTTTCAGGTTCTTCATGCATATGGCCCTTGCCAGATTACGGCTGGTGGTTTTGAAGGTAACAGACTGGAAAAAAACAGAAAGACAATAAGAAGACAGGACTTCATAACTTAGTATTTCTACATGCTATAAATGACTCTTTCGATCACTATGTGGTCACGACCACCATAAATATTACTCACGGAGTCCACCAAGTTCTCAGTTTTGTCAATTAGCAGCTCCAGCTTCTCTCCCCTCTGTGCCACAAGGTCTACAGAAAAACAGATCAGTCTTCCATGACGGACACAAAAAGCAAAGATCCCAGCGCTGTGGAGCTTAGATCTTATCTAAAGATCTTAGAGCTCGTCAAACTATATTGCTCTGCAACAACCACAAGTATTTAGCACCTGTGAGTAAAGACTTGAGAAATGGCGCAAGATCGCAGTGTGTCGAACGCATCTCACCGATGTTGCGGACCATAATGCCCTTCAGGTCGTCCACCTGCATCTGGGTCTCTGTGATGCGGTCCGACCCCCGCGGATCCGAGTGGTGTTTCTGTTGGGGTGGCAGACATGTTGCATTGTACATCAATCAACCTGAACAGCATCCTTACAAAAAAAATAAACTAGGCATGTATCACATTACAGCTCCTCTCCTGTTTTCTTGGACAATGCGCACAGCCGTGCACGCTCACTGCGGGCAGCAGATCCAGATCCTGCTACGTTCTCCAAAGGTTATTCATTTGACCTCTAGACTGTGGAGGCTATTGCATAAATTAATGCAGAAGGTGATGTGGGTTTTTTGTTATCCTTGGAAGAGTTTTTCCTCATACATTCACATGGGCACTAAAATTAAATCTTCTGCCACCAGAGCTAGAAGCTGTGGTCACATGAGCATCATGAGATCCCGAGATCCTGCTTTGTGGAGGAACAGGGGCCTCCAGAACCAAACCAGATTCACTAGAAGCCTTTTGGAAAATCACAAACCCTGATGTTAAGATGATTTCACAGAATCTCCTTTAATGCCTTTAGAAGAACGGCCTTCCATACTATTTCCAAAGCATCCTCACAAATGATGGCAAACTTCACATTCTTTGATGCACAAACACATGTATGGTACAAAGTAGCAGAGTGGGGTCTGTTTTCTGGTTGGTGGATATCACAGAAGAGCACCCAACAGCTGAGCTTCGACTGGTCAGTTTACATACCATTTGTGCAGCGAGTGTGCTGGAGAACTCGCTGTTCATGGCGTAGGGCAAGGCCGTCTGCGCCCGCGACCCGTACGTCGTCTGGAAGCGCTTTTTCACCTCATTCAGGAAGCTGAACGCTCTTGACCTCTCAAAGTCCTGAGGGTGATAAAATAATTTTTCTAAACCTTCATTAAAAAAATTAAGCTTCAATGCAAGGCAGCCACTGATTTATTCACAACAAAGCTAAAGTTCTGACTGACAATACACACACAAACACATCTGACAAAACATTTTCTAGCCATAACAACTGCAATGAAATTCATGCAATTAAAAAACACCCAAATGATCAGCTGATACTCACATCATCTGTGATGCACAGGTAGATAATTCTGTCGTGGCAAATGTAGTGAAATAAATAGCTACGAACAGAGTGAATAACATTTAGTTAGTGTTACTACTCTTCACTGAAATAGAGGCATGTACATCATGTACGGTAGCTGTACATTAAACAGGGAAGGAGAGACATGGGTCATCAGAATCTTTATGTCACCTTAATGTTATAACGCTCTAATGGTCAATCCGAGTTTAGAGAAAGAAGTATGGTAGGGGGAGAGAAAAGAGCACCGATCACAGAGCATCGGCAATGCTTACCTGCCATGCGAGTATGTCAGTTTGTTGTTCTCGGAGGGGATCTTGGCTAAAATCTGCTCCGTCACCTCCAGAAAGTTCCCCCCGCACCAAGCGTGCTTGGCTAGGATGGTGGTGCCACGAGCTACCACCGCAAACAGGATCGCCATGGCAACTGGGGAGATCCACGGACCGGTCACCGAAACGGCTGGAGTGGTGGGGGGTGGGGGAGTGGGGGCGAACACTCCGGCCACAGTCCTGACAGGAGCTCAACTGGCATAAAAATAAGAGATCAAGACGTAAACACTCTTCAACAAAGAGAGAGCTGGCCGTTAACTCCTGGATCTTTATGGAAAGTAAGGATTTCTTTTCGTGCGTGATCCGCACTTCCGCGGTCTACAGCTGACTTGCCCAGTGACGCATACCTAACTAGTTACTGCGATTCGCTGACAGTTATGTATCCATCGATTAAAACATTAGCCAAAGAGACAGTGTACGTTATTTATTTTAGGAAAGCGTAGCGCGAAGCCTAGTACGTGGCAATTGTCAGTGTTTCGACGCTCAAATACTCAGCTAACATTAAGCAATAACATTACGCACATTACTGCCAAAAACACCCTGCAGCTAGCCTGGTCAGCCATGGTGTCCACATGATTATTATTAGTCAGCGAATATCAAAAGGCGAGTCGAATCATCCATCAGTTTCTAATGAATTATTTAGCAACCTGGAAGCAATGTTTTGCTGCGATTAGCCACAAGGATTCCTACAGCGTACGAGCAGCCGAGCGCATAATGTCACTACTCTCACTTTGTGGATCGACAGCTAGCCAGTGAGCTGGTTTATTAAGCATGTCATGCCATGTTCGCCGTCGGCGACGAGGAGGCACTAATAGGGGCGATGCAGCTGATCCGAGAGTCGCATACCTACTGGTTGTTTACTTCGGATCCCGGAATCTGCGCTTCCCGAGCATTTATAGGCGACTTCGATCACGCTCCTTAGGTACTTCTGTTTTCCTACTTAATCCGCTGTGTGTCGTACAGAGCGCTTCCGTTCGCCTGGGACTCTGGGATATGTAGTTCGGTATGTGATAAACTGCGTGCAAGGCACGCGGAAGACTGACGGACGCGTCACCCGCTATGTGACCACGCCCCTCCGGAAACCCGGAAGAACGGGCAACCACGAGAAGAGTGCTACACAACGCGTTTGTATGTGCCACGTGTGTTTGTGTACATGGTATTCATTACAGTTTACTTTTCATTAATATTTATTCACATTAATTTAACTGCATTTGACGGGTAAACCATATTAATATGGAACTGAAATTACGTGACAGGGTTATTACAATACTGGGAAGAATATAGTAAGTGTTATGATGAGAAGCGTATATACACATAATAACTAGTCAGTTTCTAAATTCTACTAAATGCCCTTTTTAAATATCACTACCCTTTTGACATGAAATTAGCATCTAAGTTGTGCAATTTGTAACAGTGATAAGACGTACTGTAATAGAAGGTGTGGAGAGAAGCAATGATGCTCACATGATACTGGTATGATAAGCGGAAGTGCTACTACGCAAGTAAAACTAAATTATAAATGTGAAATGTGTAAACATGCTAAAAGTTAAAGCCCTGAATTTCAGGACACATAAGACATATAAAGAAATACTAAATTATTTGACAGCCCAGATAAACTGATTTAGTTGAATAATTAAATAAATCTGTCAATGGAAGAGTGTATTTTTCAGTATGCCGGCCGTATGTTCAGAAGATCACATGGGGAACTGAAGCCATCTTGCTCATGTCAGTTATTGATCCCCTGTGATCATAGGCAGAAGATGCCTTTGGAGACCCATTTTAGAATTTACATATTTGACTGCAGAATGTCTGATTGCCTAACGGTGCACCTTCTTGTCGTGGGTGTAAACGGTGTGGAACTATCAGGAACTGAGAACTGAACACATCCCACACAATGTTCTTGCAAAAGTTACATTACTTCTAGGGCACTGGTCAGATTTTTGATTCCACATAGTGGGATTCACTTGACGGGGCTTTCCAATATAAACCTCATTGTATTGTCATTGTAACATTGAATGCTTTCACAAATTCCAGTTTAATTGTATGTACGTTTATATATTCATGATCTTATTTATACTTAGGACTGTTTAGATATTGGGTTGGGTTACATTATTTCTGATAGTTCTTTTTTCCATCTAGAAACCTGTAAATGACTAGGGACATATGTATTGGTGTCATATTGCATTCGTTTATGTACAATTTCTAAAAGGCCCACTTTTAGATGTGTGTAAGATTACTTACCGACTATGCGTCGTCTTTGTGTGGAGGATTGTTCAGTCTCAAAAGTCTCTTTGCTGTTCTGTAGCTGCCACGAGAAACTTCTGACAATCTAATTCTGAGACAGAACCACGATTGCGCCATACGTCATATTCTGGCGACTGAAAGGCATACACGCTAGTAATGGCTGGTGTAGAAGAGGGGAATAAACCGGTGTTGGAAATGGTAAGTTTAACTTTGAAGACTTTAATGTGCACATGACAAAAGATGAAAAGTAAGGCCTGATTAAGTCCATTCGCGAAATATGTATTTTAACGCAGTGACATTGACACTATGCTGGACAATATCCACGTGTCTCCTTCGCACGATTAACTAGCTGCCTGATGATAGCGCTTTCATCTTATTTTAATTTAACACGAAGTTTAAATTTCCTTCGAAATATTACCGTATTAACAGTTAAGCCGCACGATCCTAGAAATTATTAAATCGCGAATTACAGATATTTGGTTATTAAGTGCTGCCCAGGTAGTATTATCATTCAGTGTAAAATATTACTTCCACTTTAAACGTCTGTTAAATTTAGTAAGCTAACAGTGAATATAGCACACTGCGAAGTAGTTCAAGTTTAAAGTGCCTTGGGATTTGTTTCACGAAAGCGTTGGAATCCTCCGAGAGCAGTTTAATGTGTGGCAGTACACACATGCTTACGCTTGTCGGCAGTGAAGAGCCGAGCATTTCATTGTACGTGCATGCTGGGAGATAGAAAAAAAACCTGTAACTTATCACGCTATTGAAAAATAAGCCGTAAATTCAACGTTATGCTAATTGACGTACGATTAATATTTTGGAAAACGTCAGGTTATATTTTTTTCCGTTTAAATTGACTTTATTTTAAAAGTATTCAAGATAATAGGCTTAATACTCATCACACTTTTTCTGTGTGTTACTCCTGGAGTTCTCTGAAGCTTCCAGTAGAACATGTATTCAATGTCGATGAAGCACAGCCCCTTTTCAGTCTAACTGATGGATTGTCTCAAAAGTAACAATTATTCTGTGTAGGATATTGTTTATTGTTCTGTGTAATTTAGATTTGCATCTGAGTTTCTACAGGTAACCATGAAAATGCATTACAGCATTACAATCATGAATTAACATTGCTTGATGCTTGGATTATTGTACATTAAAGTTTTCTTACAGCATTGGAATGTATTTTCCTGTACCAGTTATTTAATCCTACCCTCCTTTTACTTTTTTGCCCAAGAAAAATATTGAACATACCTATGAAATATAGTGAAAGCAGTAAGAATATAGTAGGTTGTTTTTTCCTCTAATATAACTAAAGTAAATAAATCAAGAGTTTAGTGGCATAACTTTAAATTAAATACAGACGAATACATTTAGTGTCTGTTTTGGTTATTGAGGAAGTTCCCTGGAGACAGATATTGGCACTGCCTTTGCAACAGCCTAAAATGACCTTTGCCGGCTTGATGCATGTCCTGTTTGACAGACAGGATCAGATTTGAAAGATCATAATTATTTCCATTGAAAGCATGTTTGACCGATGCACACCTCGATACTTTAATTTAGGCTTCCTGTCACTGTATTTACAGTTCAAACCGCTACCCCCCTCCCCACCCGGCCAGTATTTTCCCACCGACCTTCTCTGTGCCCTCATACTCCTCACCCTATGATGAATGCTGTGATCTCTTCCTTCCCCTGTCCCTCCCTTCCTGCCTCCCATGCAGTCATACGAATCGGTCCATCCTGTCGGCGATGTCGGCAGGCATCTAAGACCTGGCTGAGCCAGGCTCTGGGGTCTGCGATCCGGTCGTGGCCCCTGAGCCTCCCCCCCCCCACCAGCTTTTTATCAGGGCTTGCGTCAGAACCGCTAATTGTTCCTGCATCAGAGGGGCCTCCACCCCGGTTGACATCCTTTTCCTGGGTCCAGTCAGCTTTCCTTTCGCTCCTTTTGTTTTTGTCTGTGACAGCTGCATGGCCAGACTCCACTTCAGTCCTTTGTGACGTAGCAGATAGGATAGATAGGAAAAAATGTACTCACCAGTTTCTAGCATGGTTCTCTTTGAACCAGTGATTATCCAGTTGTTTCCCGGTTCATGGTTTCAAAGCAGGCTCAGTGGGTGGCACTGAGGCCTTGTTCCTCCAGCAGTCTCAAAACATCTGGGTTTGTGTGTTGATGTCTGGGGTAAATCCACCCTGTGATGGACCAGCAGCTGTCTGAGGTGTCCCTGCTCACTGTGATTGTAAAAGCGGTTATGGAAGATGTTAGGGTGGATGGTGTCAAAGCACTCGGCTGATTCTTGGGCAAGGCCCTTAACCTTGCTTTCTCAACTCTGTGTCACTTTGGAGACAAGTATCTGCTAAATAATCATGCTTTTCCACTGCCATTGAGAACCAAGCCGTATCGCGAACTGAAGCCAAACCCAAGCTCACGTGGCCCTGCTTACTAGCATACAGGTTGTTGCATCGCCACCCTCTGATTTTTCAAAATGCAAGGAGTGACCAGTGATCTGCATGGCAGTGCTGAAGGAAGAAAGGGGCACATTCAGTATATTATTCATTATTAGTAGTATTACACATAGCAGTGTATTCATGCATTCCCGATAACGTGGAACATGGATATTTCCAACCTCTTACAAAGTACTACAGAACGGCTGAATGGAATGGATTCGTAATGCAAATTTGTGCAAGTCCGCTACTGTTTGATGATAACATTAAACAGCGATTCTTACAGACCAGACGTCCTAGTAGAAATAGCACATAGTAAATCATGATGTACATCATGTGAACAGCAGATAAGCGTCATCGTCACTCTCCCAACCCGTTAACACCTTTGCCAAGCTGATCCTTCTGCAGTGTAATATCTAGGTGAGCTGGACCTGTGCTGTAAGTCTCTTCTCTGTACGGGTCACGTATGTCAGTGGAAAAGCACAATAAGTAAAGTGTATATTCATGTGGGGGTCACACAGCGATGGATTTCGACTCTTCTGTACACGTTCGTTTGGTGATTTAATTCCCCCCCTCTGGACGTGTGTGCTTCTGATGTGTCTGTAGGGGGATGTGTGTTTTATTTGGCTGTAGTGGTGTCGGGATGCTGGCTGGCCCACCCCTTGCTGAAAGTACCCTCCTGTCTTCTCCCCACAGGTGCAGGCGGAAGGAGCCGATGAGGGCTGCATCACCTTCGTGCTGCACGAGGAGGACCACACTCTGGGGAACTCGTTGAGATATTTGGTCATGAAGAAGTGAGTTACTCATTGCAGCCGCACCCACTGATGGGCAACCATTTTACTCTGCAGTATTGTTGGTGTGGCTGGGTGATGTTCCTCTGATTACATCCCTTAAGTTTGTTGTTTTGAAAGTGATGATGATTCCAAACATGGGGGAGCGTTTTAACTTCCTCTGTCTGCCCAGCCCCGACATAGAGTTCTGCGGCTACAGCATCACGCATCCGTCGGAGAGCAAGATCAACTTCCGCATCCAGACGCGAGGTGAGAAGGCGGAGGGATCAGGGTCGGTTCCTTCTCCTGCCCCTCCCTGGTTGGTTTTAGGAACCAAAACCTGGGAATCCTGTAGCAGCCCTGGCCGCCTGTCCGCATCAGAAAGGCTGATCGGTTTGTAGCTGCCATTTTGCTCCGCAAAGTCACTCGTGGTCGGTTTCGATTTGTGCGCTTTGGCTCCTGCACATGGCCAAACGCCCGGTGGAGTGTATTATGGTCTGGCAGCTGCTGCATGCGGACAGAGGGGGTTTCAGATGGTTCTGTCCTCCCCAAGGCTATAACATAAATTCATTTAAGGCATCGCTTGTCTGAATGCGCTGTTGTCCGTTGTCATGCTCTCTTAGTAAAGATTTTTTTTCTTCACTCAGTCACCTCGGGTACCCGGCGGCAGTTCTTTTTCCAAGAAAATTATTTTTAACAAATTATGGTTTTAATGTATATTTTGGGGCGCGGTGCCAGAAAACCGTCGAGAAAAGTCCTCGTGGTCCTTAATTAAATTGGTGTAACAGAATAAAAGAGCAGCGTGGTGCTCCGGGCCGATCTGCACAGAAGCGCTTTGATGATTTGGCCACACCGGGGGTGTCCACGGGAGGAGCTGGGCGTCGAGGGACGAGATGTAAAAGGGGGCTGATCTCATGACAGTGCTCTCTGTCGGGCCAACTTTATGTGATGGCGGAAGCAAGCAGGCTTATCAGAGTAATTAGATTAGTGGAGGGGGTGGGGAGAGGGCACTCAGAATTGAGAGTATTAGACAACAGATCTGGGCCTGCACCCCCACTAATCACCCCCTGCCCTTCCCCCCACTCTGGTGCCTGGAAAGGGTGATGGCTGAAACAGTCTTTGGTACCCAAAACAAACAAGCTGATTGAAATCTGCTATCGAACCTCCCCCTCCTCCAAAGATTTACCATTGAAAAGCAGCCAGCTGGGAGGGGCTTTGGAGTGAGTCTGTCAACACTTTATTCTGGGGCAGGGGAGGATGCGTCTGTTCTACGTCGTGCCCTGGCCCAACTCCACCACACCGCCCCCTGGAGGAGGCTGCTCTCGCCGCGGTTTTCCTTCTCTGGGACCTTGCAGTCAGATTCTTGGGCTGGAAATATTCAGTAATTTCTCCAGATCAATAATCGTGTTTTAAAAGTGATTGGAATACAAGTATAACTAACTGGCTATGCTGTAAACATACACCGGGGGGCGTTCCTCATGAGGGGATATAATTTCTTTTCTCAAGCTTGGCAGATGTTTCAATGTGATAAGGCTGAAGATCTAAGCCCATGATGGAGAAATTTGCTGGCCTTCAGTCATTCTCTAGGCGCTCAGGGGGCAGGTGCTTAGAGTACCGTGTTTGAACCGGCAGTCGAAAGCGAAGCACCTTCACGTATAGCTCAGTTAGCATGCGTCTCACTCATGACGGGCTCTGCAAAGCTTCTCCATACCGTAGAGGCTGAAGCCTTCATCTGAATTGCTCGGCAACCTTGACTCTCCGCCCTACAGAATTGTAGACGGACGCTGTTTTTCGAGCTGGTAAGTCATTTAGGCACGAGGCCCTGTCAGAGTGAAGCGCTCTTTTCCATAAGGACCGTGTCTCCGTGACCCTTGTTATCCCATGCAGGGTTGGGGCTGACCGTCTGAGTTAGTGTTAGGGTTATATGCCCATGTGATCCAGATCTCCTGACCTCTCATGTAATGCACATTCACAGTCAACAGTCGCACACAAAATACCACCAAGTTCAGACACTATGTGATATTTAATCTAAATAAAATATTAATAACTATCCTGTAAATAGGGTAAAAGGTAAGTAGGTGCTAGATAAATAGAAACACAGAAAATGCTGGGTTTCATTTCTTCCCTTTTCCCCGTTTTTGAATTATTGTGTACAAATGACGTAGGAATATATAGCGCCATGTAAAGTGCCTTGCGGCAACTCTGTTGTGAAAAGCGCTGTATAAAAATAAATTGAATTGAATTTAAATAACATCCACAGAAATGGGAGAGTGACGTACATAAGAAGTGATGTTCATCACTCTTAGCTCAGGAAAATCTGTTGTCTTTCTGGATAGATGGGATGCCTTCGGAAATGAGCGGATGCTGTTTTTCAAAATGTCATTTTTGCTTGGAGCTGTAAAGAAGTTTTGATTTAGTGTAACATCATTAGACATCTCCAGTTTTGTCATTTGCATAATTATAAATAATTTCCTGTATTAATGGAAAGTTTTTTTATTTTTTTTGTCACTACGTCTGGCGAAATTTTCTGTTCTTAAAGATTTAGAACTATAGTATAAACTGAAGTAGCCGTGAACTTCAAAGTCTTCCACGAATACGTCAAACAACTCGTGTTTCTTATGGTGCCTGCAGGACA
Organism: Brienomyrus brachyistius; assembly: GCF_023856365.1. Classification (NCBI taxonomy): domain Eukaryota; kingdom Metazoa; phylum Chordata; class Actinopteri; order Osteoglossiformes; family Mormyridae; genus Brienomyrus; species Brienomyrus brachyistius. Next base: position 14,882,451 of record NC_064542.1, read on the forward strand.
TTCCGACAGATCAGCAGGTCGCGGTGCTCGAGGTTCACAGCTCACCAGGAACGTGGCCCCCTACGGGTCACACGAGGCATATACAAGGAACATTGTTCCACACTGCCATTTAGCATGAATGCTTGGATTATTTAATTTAGTATCGGTTATAATTTATTATAGAAGATCCGAATATTGAGTCATTTAAGGAAACAGCAGCAGTATCCATGCAATTTGTATGTTCAGGTTTTTGGTGAATCTGATTTTTTTCCTGCTCCTTCTCAGGGGGGGTTCCAGCTGTGGAGCCCTTTAGAAAGGGCTTGAATGACCTCACAGACGTCTGCCAGCATGTTCTCAACACATTCCAGGTGAGCTGCTCCCCCCCCCCCCCCCCCCCCCGTTACCGTTGGCCGCTTTTTGGTGCCGCCCCCCTTTGTTGGTCTCTGTCCCCCTACATGTTTCCTTTTCTGATTCTCTCTCCCCCAACACTCGTCGGTTTCCTTCCTCACTCGCTCCCTGACACAGTGAGGCCCCAAAAGGCTCCAGAATTTGCCCTGTTCCACCCCACTACTGTGCATTTAACTTGCCCCATCATCTGCTCCGTCAGCAATGGGCGATAAGACAGGCGTCAGCCGAGGTTAAGAATAACCAAGATTAATAACGGCGGGCCTGTGTCTTCTCAGCTCTCGAGAAGATCAAACGGGCATCGGCCATTGATGGTTAGCTACCAAAACACGTCGTGTGACTGCCGCTTTGAATCGGCTTCCTGCCATCATTCAGCATCTCATTTAAGCGAATGAAATGTCATGGTTTCGGACTGCTAGCAGTACGGGGGCACGGGACTGTCAAATTGGGCGCCCGCAGCAGTGCAGGAGCTCAGTGCAAGAACTTAACTTTGCAGTGCTAAGACCTTGAATAAGTGTCACATGGATGGAAATTATTTATGGATGGTACAAATGGCTTTGAGCGGGAGGTGAACCAGGTACATTTGCCAGGAAAACGAAACATAGATGTTTCCCTGAAGTAGAGAAGGCTTGCTCCACCCCGTGTTACCAGAAAGATGGATTGCTGCAGACAGTTCCCAGATACAGGCTGATTGGAAGCAGATGTGGATGATGTCGCTTCCACAGAGGGTCTGCTGTCTGCCAGCTTACTGTCACCAGGCTGCTTTATGCGTCCGACAGACGACTTTACCGTGTGTTTCCAGTTCACAGGCATGTTGATATCGTAACACATAAGCCACACAGGAAGCTCATGATCCCAAGTGCCCTGGGTTTCAGGTCCTCGCCTGATGACCTTGAGTCACTACCTCTGCATGAGTAAGTAACTTGAAATGTGGTTTTATGGTGGATTTCCAGGCCCGAGTGAAGGATTTCAAGGGCCAGGTAGAGGCCATGGACTGAGGTGGATCCAGATCGACTCCGGCTGTGAAGATGCAAGATGGAGTGAAACCAAAAGATTTATTTGTCTCACTTCCAGGATTTCGACTGGCTTAATTTTAACTAAAAATGCCCAAAAATCTGGTAATTATATTAATAAAACTGTCATGGGAAGAGCCACTTGTTTAACCTTGTTGAAGGTTAGAGTTGTGGCTTTCTGGATTGAGTCAGGCCTGACTTCTGCGTGTTATGGGGGAAAATGTAAACTATGCTGCAAACCCTCAACATGAGCCATGTAATCAAGGAACAGGTTGTAAAACATTTGCAGGATATGAGGGTGACGCTTATATTTGGCAGAAAACTAATGACTCATTCTACTTAAAGCAGACCATGACCATTGTTTTGCTTTTCTGGCTTCATGTTTATCAGAGGCTGAACTGTGAGATCAGTTTGAGTTGGAGGTTAATTCACTGCTACACCCAGAAACATCTGCCCTGAAGCCTCCTGAATCGCACCCTCCTGTCCATCGGGCTGGAAATGTGGTGGCACGTTCTGTCTGGTGGAAAAGTCCTTTCATCATAGGAATGTTGTGTATTTGTATTATGCTGCCTTATTTGTTCTTTCGAAATATTGATTTTTTTTCATATTGAAGCTTGTCTGCTGTCTTTATTCCAAGCATTTCTCAATCCTACTTCTGGAAGAACATTTGTGTTGTCTGGTTTTTCTTCAGCTGGACTGAAATTGTGTTGTTTAATTGATTTAGTCATTTAGTCTGCCAGTGCCCTTAGATGTAGGAGACTTGGATCTTAAGACTAAAGCTCTCCTGGCTTGCGGGTCACTTAATTCCATTAAATTCCCATCCTTCACTGAGTAATCAAGCTCGCACAAACATCCACACACACGCCCACCTCTTTAATATAATCATCAAGCCTGATGCAGTTACAGTCAGTTATTTAATTATCTCAGAAGCAATTTAGTAAGTAAGTGACTAAATAATTAAATACTATCCTTGTTGCTTTTATGTTTGCTTGGAAGACATTTTTTCCAAAATAACTTACAGGTCAGTCTTGGGGGAAAAGGCATAGAAAGCAATTAATACACGCACACACATCTTTTAAAGGAAGCAGTTTTTGAGTGTAATTAGAATATAGTCTGGATCCGGAGACTGAACAAGAATTTCTTTTTTTATTATTATTTTTTTAAGCGCCAGAAATGTGTGGAGGTTTGATGGCAAGTGTAAATGCGGTCAAAAAAGATGGGATTTTAATTTGTTCACACCTGAAATTGTCAGACTGTCTGATGTCACACAGCCTTGATGCAGTTCTCGGAAACATAGCATTTTTGGTATCTAGGTAGTCTTACATATTATTTTTGTTCTCACAGATCCTTAACTTTTAGGCTAAGGAGCAGTGACGTTGAACTGAAAATGTAACGGAGCATGTTTGAGTCCAACCAGGTATCTGTAACAACAGATGTGTTGATACGTTTGTGAGGCAAGAATAAATTTAAAGGACTGTTTTACTGCTTCTTGAGATGTTTAAGTTATGCACAGATGCGCCCATAATACCTTATTGTAAATCATTTGATATTTATTGAGGTCAGTTGGCTGAGTTTCAGAAGACATCCAAAATGTAAGAGTACTGCGTCTTTGACACCATATATCTCTACTATACTGAGTTGCCTATTTTCAAACATCGACCAACCTGTGGGAGGTGAAGTAAAATAGCAGAGCAGGGAAGCTGGAAATAAAACCCCTACCTTGTTTGCTGCCGTGTTATTGACGTCGAGCGAACATGTCATGCAGCATGGAACTCTGCATTGTCCATTCCTTAGCCCATTCAATTAGCTTCTCCCCTTAACAGTATTTTTCGGTCCATGCATGAGACTTAATTAAATTAGTCATGGGGGACGGAGTTCAAATGGTTCAAATGCTGCATTGTCTGAGAGGCTCATTTGAGGGCAAAAAAGGACCATGAGCTCCTTTATGCTGATCAATAGGCCCTCTGTAGGTCGACACGGGCCTCCGAGGTCACAGCTGCAGGGTACTTGCAGTCTGTTCACATTTTTTGTTGTTTATTATGAAAAATGATATACATTGCATTGACATGATCTTTGTATATGTTCATTGTCATTATTCATTCATCATTTGGTGATTGATTTGCCGGTTCCTGTTCTGTCATCGCTGTGGTTTGTTTTTTTGGAGAACGTGCATTAGTCATCGGCGCTCTGCATTTGGGATACTTAAATATTTGCTCGTGCTGAATACAACCTTAGTCCTATGTTAGCTTTCTGTTCCTATCTCTTACGTTAGACAGGTTGGTGCCGACCCGTGTCTTAAGTCAGCCATAAAATACCCTCAAAACAGTTATTTCTCATCCAGTTTGTTTCTTGCCTCTTGGTTACCTTGTTAGGGTGCTTTATCCATGAAAAGACTGGTTTTTAATATTTTTGGTGTGGCTTTTTGGAGCTTTCTCTTGACAGCATACCTCTAGTTTGCAATAAAAAATTTATAGTAAAATAAAATTTAGGTGAATTATATAAGGGGGTGGGGCATGGTGGTGCAGTGGTTAGCACTGTTGCCTCACACCTCTGGGACCCAGGTCCGAGTCTCCGCCTGGGTCACATGTGTGTGGAGTTTGCATGTTCTCCCCATGTCGTCGTGGGGTTTCCTCCGGGTACTCCGGCTTTCCCCACAGTCCAAAAACATGCTGAGGCTAATTGGAGTTGCTAAATTGCCCGTAGATGTGCGCGCGTGAGTGAATGTTTGAGTGTGCCCTGCGATGGGCTGGCCCCCCATCCTGGGTTGTTCCCTGACTTGTGCCCATTGCTTCTGGGATAGGCTCCGGAGCCCCTGCAACCCAGTAGGATAAGGGGTTTGGAAAATGGATGGATGGGTGGATGAATTATATAAATAAGCTGAATTGGTATTATCTTGCCAGACATGTCTGGGCATGCCTTGCCTAGTGGAAAAAAAATAACTTTAATTTATTTTGTTTAAATAGAGATTCCTGACAGAGTCAATAAGCCTTGATCCAGTACATAAATCTATGTGATGCCTTTATGCATTTTAAACTTGGGTCGCTGTCGACCCGAACACGATAACAAGGTTAAAGCACACACTTGGTACAGGTCGTCTAATTGTAGATTAAATATAGTCTTCTAGCCTTCGCTTTGTCAGCTGCGAGGCTGCTCCCAGAACAGTGGAGGCTCGAAAAAACCTCGTATTTGAGTTGGCTTGATTCATTCGGGTTCCTAGTGCTTGGTCAATCTGGACGGAGCATCACTGCTCCGTGTCTCTGAGAGTTGCTTCGCTGATTTTTTTATTTAACACGTTTGGAACGTTGATTTTTTTCCACACAGCCGTGCCAAGAGTAAGTCTGAGACACAAAATGATAAAATAGCATTTATTTGCCCTATTGGCCAACAATTAAGTACAGTATAAAAAGCTTTGCTTGTTTTTAGAACAGACGCAATGATGTTAACCCTTCACACAACAATGAAATGCTAAGCTTGTGAACATAGTTTTACACAACATTAAATCTGGAAGGGCATTTAGACAAAATTGAATCATAGCTATCAGTGATATCTCACATGGTAGTACAAAGGTATGTACGGACATATAGGTATATCTTTGTAAATGTTTATGGCAAATCACATCATTTTATATTTAATGTCTCTGTAGAAATTCAATAAAAAAAAATTTGTACCATTGCAATAGATGAAATACTTGATCGGGTAAAGTCATATTTAATATGTACATATGTACAGTAGATCTTCATTGAACAAACCTAAATGAAAACATTAGGAGTTCAGGATTTCGTTCGGATTGAATGGAATATACTGGCATACATATTCAAACACATTTTTGCAAATATTTTAATTTGAGAATGCTATTAATAAACAACTACTCATGGAGCTTAAGAGGTTTGCGTGTTTTATGTGTTGGACTCCTTCAGTCCGGCACGAAAATTCTAGAAAATAACCAGACTCTCAGCCACAATCATCGGTGCTTAATACATTACTGCTTCAGTTCCAGATGTTGAGTCTACAGTTGCCTGATAATTGTAAATAAATAAAATCCATGCAGCTCAGAATGTGAGGCAACGTAATACAGATATGAAACATTTTTATCATGAAAGGTCATTTTTGCTGGGGAAAGCATCAGCTTTGATCTGCATACCCACAGCGTTATGGTTAAAGTCAACTGATTCAAATTCTGAAACAAAAAAAATATATAGTGGCATTCAGTTGGTAGAAGATCTTCTCCTGAACTTCTTGTCTTTGGTATCATTTTCCAGCGAACTATTCAACAAAGATATATTTTGTTTAGAAGTATATATCAATACAATATGTACTTAAGAAACTCTGTAATACTGAAATTCAAATAAAGTTGTCCATTCATAGAAATGGCTAAAGCTTGTATTGCTCCCATGAAGGTGATGTCACAGTGTTCCAGGTTCACTGTGGGCCTGCAGTCCGCAGACTCGCACAGAACCAGCCAGTGTGCTCTTCTGCAATCATCTTCTGCTTAAAGATAGTCATGCTCCAAGAGTCTATGTTGGAGACATTGGTCACACACACTAGGCCTCTTTCTGTGTTTGGTATTCCATATGTGTGTGCAATTCTTCTTTAAGGTGTCGCAAGGAAAACGATGTCTCAGGGTAGAGAGATGCAGACTATAGATGCATTTATTTGCTGCTTAGATTGCTGGTTCCAGTTATTCACATTTATCCCCCATTTGACACTTTTTTCCCCAGCAGAAGCCCTCATGTCTAGCAGTGTTAGGACGGGGCTAGTATGGATTTTACTGTCTCTTTTTTTTTTTACTGTTTGCCCATCTTCCCACTTTCTGTCCCAGTCAGTCCAGGTGCTCTGTTCTTAGGAGGAGCTGTACTTCTGACTGGACCGAGAACTGGTCCGATCCAGGCCGTGCTCGTGGCAGTAGCCCTTCCAGCGCATGCCCATATTCCTTTCGTCTGTGGATGAGATGTTTCTTGATGGTCTCTTGCACCAGCAGCACAGGCAAGACTGGGTGGGAAGCAAAGGCATTTCAGAAGACAAATCTCATAGTATCTCAAACAGATATTTGTTTCCATTCCAGTTTGTCTTTCAGTGCCACTAAGACATTTTCTCTCTCTGCCTTACCTGGAAGCAATTTTTAAACTTCTGACTCACAAAGTACAGTGCCACAGGATTGATGCAAGAATTGAGGGAAGCCATGTTGATACCGATATAATCCATCACCAGCAGGAAACTGGTTGGAAAGAAGATAAATACAGACAGAAGTGGAGACCAGAAGGTCACTGACACGTCAGCATCGCAGGTTGCATGAGACGTAGAATGGTGCTTCATGGGGCATAGAAGGAAGCCCTCTTACCTTAGGAGTTCGCATCGGTTCGGGTCGTTCTGGTCGTAGATTGTATTTTTTATGATTCGGCTGAGGTGGAGAGGGAGCCAGCACAGGGCGAAGATCACCACAAGGCAGAATACGGTTTTGGCTACTTCTCGACGCTAGAGAAAGATAAACTGAAGTCAGTATCAGGGCTCATCTGCTTGCTGTAATCTGGCTTCTTCTGATCTTTCTACGCTACTTTCCAGCCTAACTATGAGAGGCTAAGTCAATTGGCCGGGAGTCAATTCTCAGCTTCCACTAAACACCAACTTCATAAAATCGGATGCACTTCCACGATGATGTATAGAGAGAGGAAGCGTGTTTTCTGCTTTGCATCCCAGTGACCACAGATGCTGAACTGGCACCTCGTCAAAGACCACAACAAGGAATCCAGCTTGCGGTCAAAGTCAGCATTTTTGCTTTGGCTCAGACTGGGTTTCCAACTATTTTTGTTTTGAATTTGTGTGATATTTATTTTGTGTGTGTTTCCCATATTTGTAGCTGCTGTTTCTACACATGTAATTTTTTTTTTCTCTGTTGTCACTTGAATAATTTAGGTCAAAGTGCCCGCAAGGCTCTGGAAAGGTTTAAAGAAGGATGTCTTGTGCCATGGCTAAAATTACAATTTAAGATGGTCCCCCGTAATCGAGCTAAATGAAACATAATGGAGGCCAGTCGCCCCAGGACAGCTGGCAAAGGATTTGAAGATTGATTGTGGTTAATTAAGACAATAGCCTTTTAAGGATTTTGGACAGCTATGTTGCTAAGCTACGTAACCAAAAGTAAACGGGAAAATTTGACCACAGAGTTCTTGTTTGGAACAATGTCTAATGTAGCTTCAGTCCTTCACTGTTAGTGAAAACACCAGCTCTGACCTTACATTTAGAAATATTCAAGAGCCTTTTTGGAGTTAAGGGCCTAATAGTCCAATAAGCAATAAGCTTCAAACCCACAACCTTCCAGACACAGATCCCACTAACTGGCTAAGCTACATGCCACTAATCTCTTTCAATGACTCTTGTTCAAACCCCCTGCCAATTCGCAACATTGTCTACATAAGATGGCTGCATGTTTAAATCGCGGTTTTCAAACCATTATGTCCGCTGTGAATTCCACAAGTGGGCTGTCTGCTGTAAATCTAAAAATTCGCCAAGACTCACAGAGTTCCCTGCAGTCTTTTAGCCAGTGACATTGACTTGCTTTTCCTGGCAAACAGGATTAGTACCTGCTTCATGTGGTCGTTGAGGGCTATGCGCATTCCCTTCTTGCGGCTGAGCATTTCGCAAGACATTAGGGTGTAGAAGACTCCTGTGCAGGCCAGGGGAAGGCAGAAGTAGAAGCCGAAGAGCCACCAGTCCTTCTCTTTCTGGTAGAACTGCAGAGAGAAGGAGACCATTTTACGTCTTGCTGCCTGTGACGAGTTCAGTGCTACTCAGGGTTTGTGGTTCAGTTGCTTTGATTTGTGGGTGTAATTCTATCTTGAATTTGTGACAAATCAGTAAAACAGCATCAGCCCTCTGTTCCGGGCTGGTCAAAGCATCGCATGTCTCTGCCAGTTTGAATTGTCGAAAGGGGATTTTGTTTCTAAGCTTGTTCTTTTTGTATCTATTTAATGTCCTTCTTCTTGCTGCATGTATTCTTCTATGAAGCAAATTAGGACTAGATTACACATAGTAAAGCCGTCTTTATACTCTTTGTGTTTTGACGGACGGGTCCCTGGTTCAAGTCCCTGGAGGGTCCTTCTGTTGAACTTGTGAAAACTTAATCGCTGCTGGTAAAATACAAAGTTGTTTGGGCTTTGGGTAAGTGCTGTAAAGCTGAATGCATATAGGTACTTGGATAAGGACACATGCAGCCCGTACCTTCATGAAGCGTGTGCTCTGCTGCGGATGTAGAAGGCATACGCGCAGCTTGGTCCCGTGGTAGGGCATCTCCATCATGTCAAATGCCAGCACTTCCGGCACGGCTAAGACAACCGCCACCACCCAGATCAGCGTCACCTCCACTGCCTTCCACAGCGGGATGCCCATGCCCTTCACCCGGCTCCAGGATGTCACCGCATGGTATCTGTGGGTAGCCAGATCAAGAGTGGGTTGGTCAGCGTGCTCCTTGGCTCGACTTACAGGTTGGGATATTTTCAATGAGTAAAGACAGAAATTCAAGCACACATCTGTTGCACTATGATAAGATAAGCTAGACATGCTGAGGGTACACCCAAACCCACAGGTGACATTTTACCACGCTCACCGGTCAATGCTGAGGGCACACAAGCTGAGCACAGTAATGCCTACAGAAGCCTTCTGGACAAATGGCATGAGTTTGCAGACGTGCACCCCGAATGGCCAGTCTTCAGCAAGCAGCTAAAGGCAGAAGGGGCGAGATCAGATCACAGGCATCAGTCATTTGCACTTAAACTTTCTAATCTTACATAGTAGTATTGTGTACAAATACTGCTGGTATGCATGAAATGCGATATTTTTTTCTTGTTCAACAGTACAATGCATATTTGTTTCTAACTGGATGGGGATTCGCTGTCATGTTTCACAAAATGGTGCTATTGCATTTTTTAAAGTGTTAATGAGGAGTTTGCTTTAACAAGCAAATGCACTCAGTATGTAATATATCATGTGTACTGAAGAGTAATGAGGTTAAGTGTAATACCCTGTGCTGCAAGCCAAATGCCTTCAGGGTTCACGGATACATGCTTTTCATAGTATTTCTGCGCATGGAAACAATGAAATACATCTGCTTCCTTGGTTTCTGGGATAAGCTTAAATCAATGTTGTTTTATATCCTTTGTAATTTCCTGCTTTTATTTTTCTCGCTGTCTGTATGAATTAAGGGCAGTGCACTGGTGATTAAAAGATGATCCTGAATTAAGGGATTAGTGGTGTTATTGTGGATCTTAACCATCAGTCTGGCTGGGCAGCCTTCTTTGGTTGCCTGACTACGCCTGTCCCATGGATGAGGGTGAAGCACCCAATTGTAGCGAACCAGAGGTTAGGAAAAACAGCCAAGGGAGGATGCACACTTTGATCTCTGAAAGACAACCTACATTTCTACTATCTCCTTAGGCAAGAAGATCAAGACAGGATGTGGACGTACAACCCAATTTTAATTCTTGTTGTCAAGTCTGGACTCAGTGCAGTTATTCATTTTGTCTTCAGTTCCTTTCCAAAGTCGGACTTGTCACCCTGAGGTCAAATGTGCTTCCTAGTAACACATCAGTGACCAGACTCAACACATGTGCTTAATTCTTTCCATCCATCCATTTTTCAAAGCCACTATCAGGGACACAGAGCACAAGGCAGGGAACAACCCAGGATGGGGTACCAACCCACGACAGGACACACTCACACAATTTGGAAACTCCAATTAATCTCAGCATATTTTTGGACGGTGGGAGGCAAACTGAAGTACTTGGAGGAAACCCCACAACCACATGGGGAGAACATGCAAACTCCACACACATGGAATCCCTGCCAGACACTTGAAACGAGGCCACGGAATTGCAAGGCAACAATACTAACCACTGCACCACCCTTTAATTCTTTCTAAACATGGAAAATTGTGTTTTCTGTTTCCTTGGATGATCTAGGTTTTGGCATTCAAGGCTGACAAGGCGTGGTGGGGATGTGTGGTTGAGAGCTTTTCATATGTAGGATCAAGATTTGGCACCTATGTAACGACAGACAATGCTGCCCCTAAAGTTACCTTAAAGACATTGACAGGAATGGCGATGAGAATATAGAGCAGGTCCCCCAGGGCCAGGCTGGCGATGAGCACGTTGGGCCCGTTCCGCATGCACTTGTTCTTGTAGATAATGCGCAGCAGGGTCGAGTTCCCAATGATGCCCACCACGAAGATCAGACAGGATACCACTGTGTTGACGTACTTGAAGGCGTGCTTGATCTCGGTTGGCTTGTTGCACATAGGTGGATGGGGGGCACGAGGTGAGGCGGGCCTCGTCGCTGGAACTTCAGACTGGGAAACATTGCTCGCGTCAACGGGGGCCTCCATTAATGAGCTCGCGGTGATGCCATTGGCGAGCTGCGCGCCCCCCGTGCTGGCTGCCAGGAGGCAGAGGAGCAGGATGATGTTCATTCTCTGACAGGGTGTGGAGGAGAACGCAGGGAGAAGGGGATCTCCGGTCCGGCAGCCGCTTCAGACTGACCTGTGGGGCGGAAGATTTTTACAGGTAAAGAATCAGAGAGAACCAACTCCTGTACTGTCAAGAACACTACTGAACATTAATTATAAGACTGGAAATGTTATGTGATTCACATGATAAACTTAATATTAGTATTTTATATTACATAATCATACTGAGACATAATATATAAACCTTGATCACACAATATGTGCAGTTATGATGCAAATGCAGTACAGAGCTCCCACATCTTACCCGGTCAGTAAGTTCCACAACCCACCGCGATTATCCAAAACCGCGTACGTTCGACACTCATATAAAAAGTGCCTATTTACTTTGCATATACAGCTATTCCCAAACTTTCGTATACTAAAAGCATGCCTAGATTGCAGACCTGTACCTATATAATGTAAATTCCTTGTAAAAATAGTATAGTAGTTTTATAATATGTTGCTTAGGGAAAACGTACAAAAGTACAGTATGATAAGGAACAGAACCACGATCATTCAAAACCGCGTAAGATGTAGGTTCACTATATAATTGCATTACTGCGGTTTATGTAGTTGGTACTGAATGCATCATTGCATCCCCCTGATCAGTAATATGGAGCTTACTGCCCTTCAGTGTGGCCCTAATTGCCTGCGGGGGTATTTAAAGTTCAGTGTGAAGAGTCCCTTCATTCCACCCCCCCACCAAACAAATGCTGCTCTGCCCCCCAGCTATACTCTTCATGGCCTGCTCCCATGAGGGCAGTCATGAGACAGACATTGTTTGCCAGGAGTCTTTTCAGGCTGTAGGGGGCACCAACGGTCACGTAGGCCGGTCCTACTCCACAGGCTTGGGGCTGTATCAATGGGACAATTGACCCCGATGAAACATCTGCAGGCAGCGTTTAGACTGGTGGCAAAATGACTAAACGCCAGAGACAATGGGTGTGCTAGAACGGCATGCATGATTATTTTTCTGTCCATTAAGCTCCAAGAAAGTCTGTCAAACCACTGTGACTGTATCACAGAAGACCAAGGACCAGCATCTAAAGACATCGTACACGTCTTAACGAATCGGAGGGAAAAACACAATCTACAAATAGATCTTGTGCATTTAAGCTCTATCCATCACCGCTGATTCTGGAAAACTCTGAGAAACAGCCCTTCCACACTCCACTTGCACATCTAGCTCTGCTCCTCAAGGGCGATTGAGTTCATGACTCATTACATGTGGTGTTGACACCAAACATCTCCACTTTCTTCTCCCCTTTTCTCCAGGGAAAATTGCAGACTGTGACTCCTTGCTAGAGGGAAGCAGCCATCAACAAGCTAATGTCTCATGCACCTGTGGCTGACGAGGTCAGCCAGAAAGACTCTTGAAAGCCCCCTGGGGCTCTGGATGTACTTTGACATTGGCAATAGACACAGGCTTGTGGATGAGGGGGTCACAACCTCAACTAAATGTGATAGCTTGTCTCGGCAGAACACATGCACCCTGGAGCCACAGACACGCTGGAGTCTCGGGCACCATAGGGAAGTACAACGGTTCCACACTGAGACCATGCAAGGCTGGTCAGGTATGACATCACTGATACATTAGGCATTTTGAGTAACCCCAGGACCAAATCCTACTTTCTTGAAAGTCTACTATTGTTTTAGCAGCTCTATTATCGATAGGAAGGCTCTTATCTACCGCTGAGAAACACTCATATAAATCAACTTCTTTCAAAGGAAGTTCAACTCTATGACAGTTGACATAGACCTGGCTCTTCTGAATCTACTCTGGAAGTAGTCTCACAAGATGCAATTTAATAGACAACTCACTATCCTGAGTCTAAATTAACTAAACCCAGCAATAATTTATCACAACATAGTAGTGCTCTTGAAAATATTAATTTTGAGAATGAAGAGGAAGTCTTTATTGCCCCGTTTGAGTAATACAAAACCTCCATGCATGTTTTCGAGAATGAAAACTCTAGAGTTTTTTTCCACTATCCAAACTGCTGACATTGAGATTAGTTTTGACTCCATGACTCCCCCGTCGATCTGCCTTATCTGCTCGATGCGGCTTCTTTCCGCACGTGGTCCGTGTCCGCGTTTGATAAGGCTGATATTGAACGCAGATGTTTCCCTGTGTGAAAAACAAGCAGTTTGCATTTGTTTGGATTAGCGGTGTCAGGGGAAGGTACGACCCAAAGGAGTGAAAGAGGAAGGACTTGTTTGGGGGTGAGAGGGAGGTGCAGGGTGACTGAAAACGAAGGTAATCCATACAATTTAAGAGGAAAGAACTAATCTAAGTATTAAACTAAGAGAACCACATAGTTTCTCCTCTGTATTACACCATATATGGGAGTACATTTGGGCCAGTGTTCCATATAAAAGTGTTTGAACAATTCACCTACCAAAGGAAAGTAACAAACAACAGAATCCAGTGTATTCACCAGTGATTCTACTGTGGGAGAGGGTAATCAGGTCTCTGGTAAGAAAATAATGAACTCGGCAGGTCTGGCTTTTTGAATCAAGCTTTTTAATGGTTCAGTTTCTCTCTGACCTGCATATGTCCTGCATTAGGGCAGGTGTAGTCACATGTGGCTCTGTGGGTTAGGCCCATGATCAGTAGGTTGTTGGTTCAAATCTCATTGTTGGCAGATGAATTTCACCATTGACTGCGTAAGCAAAACCCTTAACCACAATTGTTCCAGGGACTGGCTGAGCCTGCTTTCTCAGTTGTATGTTACTTTGGAAAAAAGAAAAATTAATACAGCGTAACCTGCTGAATTTGGCATTCAGTTAAGGCCGTAATGTTGTGTAATATTCATCGCTCTCAGACGCTGTGAAAACATTCTGCTTCAACTTTGAATATTCTATAATATGCTTTATTTAAGATGCTTTACTGGCAAAGGAATACGGCAGCGGAAAGCAGCCAATGAGAATCATTAGTCTTTTATTAGCAGAACCATCCCTGCTCTGATGTGTGAGTGGTGCTACACGGTAAGCATTTTAACTAACCCTATGGCTTTGAGCCCCCTGTGTCTTTATAAACTCTTGGAAGTTCTACAGCTGGAAACGCAAAGTGGATGAAAACCTAGTGAAATCCCCAGGTACACTAATTACAATGAACTGCTTTTGTTCAATGACAACGCACTTAAAGACAAACAAAAGTTGTGCTTGCTAACCCATATGACTAGTGTGTCTTCAAATTTGTTCTATCTGAAACTTCAGTTCAAGAGTATCAGTTACCAAAAATGAGACCCCAGAAGCAAACTGGAACACACATATATAGCACTAAATAAAAATAAGGCAACGAACAAATGACAAGCCATTGTCTGCTAAACAGCAGTGATTCCACTTCAACTGCCGGCAGTTATTTAGCGAAGCACTGGAATGCTTTCAGCCTCTTGATTGTAATTCTCCTGTGGGCTATAGCAGTGTTCATTAAGCAAACGTCTGTGGTTTGTGCAACAGGGTTAACGCTACAAAACATTTTACAAGAGGTCTGGAAGAACAGCGAAGACCGAAATGGCTTGAATTTGATTAGGCTTCCTTGGACTTAGTTTACGGTCACTTTTACTGCTAGACATTTCCATATTTTCATTATTAAGTTAAACATTGTTATTATTTACTTTTTTCGGGGTTTGCTAATGTTTAGAGAAACTGGTAGATCGTAAATATGAATTTGGTAAGGCACGCTTCATCTTCAGCGTCATTTAATATTAATCTTGCAAATAAGTGCACCTTAATACCACGTGTCCCGTTATCACAGTAACAACCGCCCAGTTGTTGGTGCATATCTCATAGATAAGTGTTAGTTTAAATTTCTTAAACTTTTTCTTCTTTTTCTTCTCATAAGATGCATGATAATAATAATAGTAATATTTTTAAAATATAATACAAATATTAAACTTTTACCGGACTAAATAAACGTGCAGTCATTTTAGCTACACTGCTGCAATGTTAGTGGGAGTTTCAAGTAGCTAATGCTCATAGCGCCCTATTACAGTATTTCATAATAAAAAGTAATATTATGTTACAACGAATGCTTATGTACGATTTCTTTATGGAATTCACCAAATGCAATTACATGCAATATAGTGTAACCCTTTAAAATTTTTGGGTCGATGTTATAATTACTTATAAACGGTTTGAAATGCGCAGAAAACATGCCAAACCAAGATTAAATATATACACGACGAAAAATCGAAAAAATTCGATTACATAACCAGTTATTGGGTACTAAGTAGGTACTAATTCGGTGATAAAATAGGTCTATGTGCTGAAGCATAAATGCATTTGTTTTGCATTATATGTCTGCAACCATTTAACAAAAAATGTAGCTATTTTAATATACTGCTCAGTTTGCGGGTCGCTCTCTTCGGGAATTTTAAGTTTCATTGGCAAGTGTCGGTTAATCAGTTTTGCAAATGTTCTCTGCAGTTGTACAGTATTCTCTGCAGTGTGCGAACTGATTGTTTGCCTTCATTATTTGTCACATTATTCATGTCAATTATAATTAGGATTGAATTCCGAAGCCCTTTATCAGATTTGGATCTGTAGGTGTGTTTGTGTTGTCAAGTTGTCAAATTCAAAGATCTTTAACGGTGTGAGGAATTTAAAAGGATAATTTATTTTACTACAATCTAATACCATCCAAGGCAATAATAAGTTTACAATCAGTATTAACGAAGTGCTGTCATGGAATCATTTAGATTCCCAAGTTAGACTGAAACTCACACATATTACAATATTACACATACACATATTACAATCCGGCTCTTAGTTGCTCAGTCAGACTTGCCAAGTTCACCTTCGTCCGGAGACGAAGTATGAGTTAGGAATAAATTGGATAAGTCCATAAAGGGATTAAAACATGTTACATGAACCTAAACTAAATGTAGCAATATGCGTCATGCGCAAAATGACTACAGTAAAATAACTTTTAAGTAAATCAAATATTCTATTAGTCATACAGCGTTTCAAACCATGAAAACCGACAAGTCCGCTTTGCTGCTCACGGCCACTTTCGACCCTATTGTAAGATGAGTTATATTCAAGTCTATGTTGCTTCATCTTATTCTTATTGATTACAATAAATATTTTTTTAAATATCACTACCGAGGCTGTATTGATTTACTGCCCTTTATTCTAGAATAATGAACTGAATAAACACGTTAAAGATATTAACGTTGGCAGTATTCATAAGCAAATTCTTCGAGCAGCGTTTGGGTGAAAATGCATAACTTACCTTAGTTTCTGTAATTTGCTTTTGTCGTTTGTCCTTTGGGGGACGACTAAACAGTTATTCCAGTCTAGTATTCCTCTGAGCTTTCCAGACACTGGGCATTGTAAAATCTGTACATTCCTATGTTTGTTTAAGTTACTCCGCGCACAGCTGGATGCCCGTCGGACGGGCGGCGCTCAGCCTCCGCTCTGGATCTTCCCACTGCGCCTTAGTTGCGGACCACGGACCGCACTCGTGCTTTATAACGTCGCCTCTCCGCGTTCCCTCGGGATTTCTACGCAGCGAGCCAATGAGCTTTCATCCATCTTTAAATCACTATAATGTTGCATTTGCAGAAGAGCTTTTTTGATATGTTTAATCTTTTTAAATACTTATAAATATAATATGATAATATCAAAATATATAATTGAATTACATTTTCAAGTCAGACTGAATATTCTGGTGGTTCTTCGTACATATTTCCAGTAGCCTCGTGACAGCGGTCTGTCAAAATGGAATTCCCAAGGATGTACAGATGCAAAAGGACAACAATTTCATGCCTCTTTCATTAATAATAGATGAACAAAGAAATTACCTTACAGTTTTCACGTGTAAATGATATGGTGAATGTCTGTATTTGAAGGAAATGTATACGTTAGTTTATTTGCGTGTTTGCTTGCTCGCTTAACTGGTTGATTGCAAGGGCATATTACCAGTATTCTCTGCGATTCTAACCAAGATAATTAACGAATGGCTGTATGGATATTAGAAGTATTTGCGTAGTAAATTGCATTAAAGGGGATTTTCAGGACCCTTTTTCTCTGATCACCACTGGGTCTCAATGAACGTATTTGCAGAATAAGGCCAGGTTAACCACAATTTCATTGGTTGCGTGTAGAAGAGCCCAAACCATTCCAAACGATGCTTTCCTGTCACAATGATAATTCACATCCTGTCATACTGCCTTATATGATTCATTTAGCAGTTGTATAGACATATAAAGAAACCTCAGAGAAAGAGATCATTCTTTTTAAGAAAACACATGTTATCATGCACGTTGAGCCATTGCCCACATCTCAGGTTTAAAGTAAAAAAAAAAACAACTGAGTGCAACTAGGCAGAATGTTCTTAAGAAAATGTTTGAACCGTGAAAAGCGGTTTCGTCATCTTACTGGTCCCAGTGGTACTTCATCCCAAAGGCCTCTTTAGCTAAAACACGTTAGTGATCCCACACTTTCAAAAATGCATCTCTGGCATTTTTAACCCCAACAAGAGTATCATACCTAATGTTATATTTTATAAACGTATGTGGTTTAGGTTTTTTTGTGTGCACTTCACTAGTGACAGATGCAGTAATATATTATAATACATTGTGTTCTGTAATTCCATTGCTGTCACACTCATTTTACTCTAATGGCATTATACTTCCAAGAAAGCTTGTTAATAGCTTGTTGTACATTTGTTGTACCTCACAAATACAACCAATGGCACATGTTCATGTACCACCAGGAGGGATCCACCAGTGTACTGTGCGGTACATCAAATGCATGTGTTCTCAGCACTGATTTTCACAGCACACCATGAAATATGTTAAACTTAACAAACTAAAATGCTAAATAATTTCTACATTTTGAGAAATGCAGTCATTTGAGGGATGCTAATTAAGATGTGTGTGTAAGTGTAAATGTTTTGTTCTTTATAGATCAATTGTCACAAAAATCTGAAAGCAGAACTATTCAGAATGATCGAGAATGATAGAGAATGATAGTTTGATACAAAACAAGAGCTATTTAAAGTGAAGTCCAGCTTTTTAAGGGCGCATAATCACCAGAGGAAATCTAATTTCAATGTAAAATCACCAGAAGTGAATCTCTTCTGAAAAGGAAATTTGTAGTAAATCATTCTACCTACAGTATCTTGAAAATGATTTTACTTTGGCAGTTTGACTGTGATTGGCTATCCATAGAGAATTAAAGAACATTTGTCATTTTGATTAAGTGTGAAAACTCAAATCGACGTGTTTAACGTTTGACAGTAATCCTGTGTATTCTGCCTTTAGTGTTTTGTGATTCTATGTATATTCTGTTCCTGTTTGATGATGTGGTTCCTCATGTCTAATTTGGGCTTCTTCTGTTTGACCTGCATTTAACCTTTTTAAACCAGCATTTTCACCGCCGTGTTTTGCAATGTTTTTCCATCTTTTCTTTCCCTCACTTCCAGACACTTCTTTCAAATATCTTCATGCAACATTTTTCGCTCTATGATCTGCAGAAATCATATCCCAGTTAGCGTTTAGCTTAGCTCCTGCACCCCTTCATCATTGTCCATAAGTTTGGGGGGGGGGGGTTTAATATCTTCACTGTCATGCCCCTTTTTGCCACATCAAGCCGCAAATGCCGCTGCAGGAGGCCCCCACATCGCCGCCGAATCCTCCTCCTAAGTCCTGTGACTGGACACGGACAAGGACAGCTAATTCCGGCGATGTCTTCCTGTTCTTAGAATAAACACATTTCATATCCTCTCTCAGAAGAGAGTGTCATTGTCCCCATCTGTGCTTTCTACTTTTAAACCAAACAAAAACAAAGGAAGTGAGCAGAAATATCACTAGACACTCTCCTGATGATTCCCTTATATATGTAAAGAGACTTTGTATAGTCATTTGTACCTGTGGAAATTAGACTATATTACTGTTTGTGCTGGTAATAACAAAGCCATATTAAACAGTTCCTGAAACTTGGGGCAATTGCCCTTTCAGATTCATGTGGTCTTTTGTAGTCCTGTTGTCATGGCAGATTGTATCTGCTCTACAATCACATGATATAGATGGTGCTGTTTCACGGAGCTTTTTCAAAATAACACATCAGATTTTTGTATTGGAAATGTTCCCCAGGTCTTACCAACCAGGGCGTAGGAGAGAGTTTGATGTCAGTGGGGTACATGATTGAATAATTAAAATGTAAAGGTTTATCTTTTTGGAGGGGACAAATGAAGCCATTAAAATATTGGAGGGGGGGGCGTTTAAAGGATTATACGCCCCATTTTGCCAATGTGACCGAACTCCTTTAGTGCTCATTCCAGCTCCCGAGTATCTGAGCAGGAGCTTGAAACCGCTGTTGCCTGGTTTTGGTGACGCTCATGTGGGACTCACCGATGACACAAGCACACACTCAAGCACAGGCTGGCCAAGAGATTTCACGGCGAAACGATGCGTCTCGATGCGAATCTCCCGAGGAAAGATATGGAGCCGGTGACTGCAGCCATGCATATTAGTGCACGTAGGCTGAAGGCTTCCTGTTTGACCGGTTTGGCGTTAGCTGTGGATGCCGAGACACCGCTATGCTGCCAGTCACACGCAGGAAAGATTTTGGGGGGCAAAAAAGAGAAACAAACTGCATGTATGTGCAAAGCACAAAATCCAGGATGGAATCCATTCATAGCCTTTTCCACTTTTATTTCCCATAACTTATTTAATAGTGAGCTATCTCAGCTGACAGCAGCAGCAGGACAGTCCAGAGGCGATCCCAGCGCAAAACAAAGAGTCTCTTTATGATTCGCTCTCCTTTACACTTACTGGCCATTTGAGGGGCAGCTTCTTAAAAATTCAACAAATCTGTGACTAGATTACTTAATAACTTATTAAACAAGACGTTGCAACCAAAATTCTTCTGGTATGACCTTAATTTTAATAATTATCGGTCAATACAACCTATTGTTAAATTTAAGTAGAAACCAGGTTAGATTAACGTCAGATGCATAGTTATTCATTATGACATCACTTAAAGCCACTATTTAACTAATACTTCCATTATTGAAATAACTAGTTTTCTGATTTAGATTGTTCCGTGATTTTTTTTATCATAATACAAACGGTGTTGCTCCCAGAGTATGTGAATTGCTGATACCAACTAAAAGCGGTGCTTGAGTAAGATATAACTCATCTACACTGCCTGCTCATTTAAAGAAATCAAAGTTTTATTTGTCATATATACATTTATACTTGTAGTGAAATGCTTGTTTGTTTAACTTCATGACTACAAACGTTGAACAGTAAACTATGAACATTTCACAATAAAGATAAATAACCATACATATTGTCCATTTACCAGTAAAGTGACAGCTGGAAGTGCAAGATTCATATTCTCTACTGTTGCTGAAACCTAAGATCCAACAAGGGACCTTTAGATCTTCAGTCTGACATCCTCCTAACTGAGCTATTTCAGCACATTGTGTTTGAGTGTTTGTCGGTCTGCGGCTCGGCAGGTTTGGATGCTGTGCCCGTGATTGGACGGGTGCTGGTTCGGATCCCATGGTCAGCAGAATGGCTTCATTGTTGGGTCCTTCAGCAAGGCCCTCGGCCCCTAGTTGCCCCAGGGACCATCTGACCCTGCTTTCACAAAAACTTCGCTTTGGGAAAAAAGTGCCTGCCGATTAAGCGAATGAAGTGTGTCAGCTTTATCATGTGACAGGGAGCCAGAGAGACACATAGAAAGTAACAGTTTTTAAACACCAATACTGTTCAGCAAACAGCCTGGACATAGCATGACTAATACTAACTGTGTGTAAGCTGAGAGTCTAGCAATTTCAATTATACATGCTACAGTTGTTATCTGCTGGTATCCATAGTGCTCTTGCTTGAACTGGCTTGACCTTCTCCATCTAAGGAAAGCTCAGATCACTGTGGGAGTTTCATGGCCTAATAAAATGTGACAGGAAATGAGTGAAAACACTCGAGGAAATAACAGACACACCGCCATCTCCCTTCGACAGTAATATTTATGGTTTTGATGGCGATGTGACCCTTCTAGCCGTCAAGAGTGGCTATAGGACCAAACCACAGCTGTTTGCCGTTAATTGTTGCCAGAGTTTTACAGCCACAAGAAACAGGGACAAGGCCCTTTCCTTTATGAAATTTCTCTGTGTTCTGCTCACTCACTCTTGCCCATGGGCTGGTCCATCTCCTTTATTTTATGAGCTTCAAAAATTTGTCTTTTTTTCAAAATGGTGAATATTTTTAAAAACTGGTTTCATTGGGAGGTTTATTATTCATCCATCTATTCATCCATCCATCCACACATCCATCATCTAACTGCTTCTTGGCCACTGTGGCAGGGGCTGAAGTGTTGAAGTTTATTATAATATTTGCAAATAATTTTATTTACATAGTAAAATCGAAAGAAATTCTTTTGGTTAATGTAATAGCAAAAAATGTTATATTGTATATACAACATTATGTGTTTTACATGTACAGCTTGATGCTTGATATCTCCATGGTGTGTTAGAAGTTAGGGCTGCTTTGGTGTTGCTTGGCTCTCCCTAGCACTGCCAGTCCCCACTAAAATTCAGATATACTTGTTTTCTTGATCAAGGTCATTCAACAGTGAAACGCCACCAAACATCCTTATTCCACGTATCTCCAAAAATCCATTATTTCAAGTGCACGGGAAAAAAAACGCATTTGCTCAAAGACAACTTTAGAAAATAACCCTAAAACAATGCTGAGGCTCCCTTAGCCCTACAAATGGAGATGTATCTTTACAATCAGTGAATGATTTAATGTTTTAAATGGACTTACCTGGATTGTTGTCAGCGAGGCAAATATGTTAGTGTCAACAAGCTACAAAATAATCTCGCCTTGTATTCACAATTAATAATGACTAGCTACCTATCCAGCTGTTAACGTTGTTAAAATTAGCGATATACCATCATAAATGCAAAGGTTAATTAGTACAAACATAAATATTAGATAAATAGGTGTCTTCATAAGTCACCTTTTTCAAAATGTGGACATATATGGTTTTCATCAGACAGTGACAATATGAATTTGTCACTTAGCCCTCAAATTACCTCCATTCCATAATTCCACTTCCCATAATTCCGAGCTGTACGTGGGATACCCCAGAGTATACAGAAATGCACCAGCACTGACTTGCACCTTCTGCCAGTGAGTGTCCTTTCCCAGCACACTTGTAAACACAATTGCAAATATGCAGAAGATCCATCTGGATTAGTGCGTTCGGAGATGTCGGACATGCTTTACATTGTCTAACAGCACTTCCAGCTGTTCTGACTGAAATGTTATCTTATCCAACTGATTCATCTATCTCACCCAGCTGTGCTCATGTGTGTTTTTTTGTATTGTTGATGTAGGGTTTGATTTTGTTACTACTCCCCTGTGCGTAATTTAATGAGGCCCAAGTGAACATAGTGAACTCAGTGTTATTTATGTTTGCCTTGATCGTGTCCTTGTCCTCTTCAGAGGTCACAACACGTGTGATGGTTAAGGTTTCCTAGCTGAGTGCTGTACAATGATTCATTTTATTACCACTCCACCATTCTGTGGGTAACTCAAATAATGCAAATCGATGCACGTTCCATTCTGTCTGGAGTGTATCTCCTGGGTTGGCTATGCCCTCTGGTTCTGGCCTAGCCTCAGCGTACATGCATCAGAGATTTTTTATTTATTTATTTTTAATAAATAATGTCTGTTTACTACACTCTGCAAACACCCAACCTCCCCACCATCACCGCCAAGCTACCCGGCTAAACTATACTTCCCCCCACAATTGAATTACAAATTATAGTCCAGATTACATCAATGTCATCTTCAGTTCGGACGAAAGCCAATTTTCTGTCGAGGTTTTGAGACTGAACTTTGGGTCAGATGAACAGTTTTTCTCGAAAGCTGATGGTGCTGTACCCGAAATTTGGGGATAAATGGTTGCAGCCAAATGAGGCTGCACTTGCCACGGACCAGTTCATGTCTGGAAAGCAGGGGGTGCCCTGTTCCCCCCCCCCCCACCCCCCGCCCCCCATAAGCATTTTCAGATTCATCACAATAATTCTGAAAATTTAACAATTTTACTTCAGCTCATCTACGTAAAAGTAGAAAAAAAACTATTTGAAAATCCAAGTGTATGCTAATGATTTTGTGTCTGTGATGCCCTTTCATGTAACGGATATTTATTTAACTGGATGCAAAGAGACTTTTTGGAACACGAATGCTCACGCTTTGACTCACGCGGGGTGAGAGAGCACACAGTCATCTTTGTAAGGACAAACCATTGGTGTCTGTTTAAAACTCTACAAGCCAGCTGTGTAAACATACAAAATGTCTAGAAGCATTTCACAATATTGTTACCTTATCTGTGGATGCTTTATAAAACACAAAAAAAATAATTCTTATTAATTCTTACATGAGGTGCTAACTCTTTTTTGGTTTAATTTCACTTTTGGGTAAATTGACCCTATAATTTTAGCTCTTCAGAACATCTGTGAGTTGGGTGTTTCATTGACTGTGACCGTGTCTCTTGGATAATTGATTAGATAAGGTCTAGGGCCCTATTGTTCCCTATACCATGAGCCTCAGAGCTTGATGGCTGCATTTAGGTTTGATTGAACTCAGATATAAAGTCACATGCTGTTGCAGACACCAGTTGCCTGCGAGTCCTTCAATTATATAACAGCCTGCATGAATGAGGCCCTTTGATGTTCAACAGCTAAGACTCAAACACTTTGAGCCTAGGAGTGAGAGAGGAGACAATGAGTTAGTTACGGTTTATTGGAAAGCAAATAGATGAAGTCTAGTTGGTCACTGCATGTGTGCATACCGGTGTAGCCAATGTCGACTGTGCTGAGACACTGTCGCTCAGAAATATGCAAATTTTCCACTCCATGCTGAGAGACCTTTTGGTTGTTTGTCCTGGGGGACGTGCCTAGAGATTCGCTAATTGTCTGTGTTGACGGACATGTAGGTCGTCTGCTCTGGGAGATGTTTTCTGATAGGCCTTTACAACCTGTGTGGTCCAGTTCTCCACTATGACACTGTTTTGAAGGTTTGCAAACAGTCATACAGAGAGCTTGCAGGAATGCAGATCAGGGGAGAGCGCAGGGCCCTGCCGGTGATATCTGCCGCCATGCGTTATAGCTGACGAGGTAACAGAGGGGGGGCAATAAATGTGTTTGAGGCTCCTCAGGCTCCCGGGTATCTTTGCTGATAAACCTAGAAGTTCATGCCCTTGTTGATGACACACCTCCATGCCTTCAGGAAGCTCTTCCCCCCTCCCCTGTTGAGTTACCACTAAGAGTAGGGCTTGGGTGCCATTCCTCGGACCACCACGGGAAACCGGATGCCAGTGTCATCCCGGCTGATGTCAGCCAGGAGACTGTGACACTGTACACATCTCCCCTATTTATTTATTGTGGGGGGGGGCAACAGGGCTATTGAGTGACTGTGAAAGGTCAGCTATCTTTGGGCAAAAATGAGTAAGAACCAGGAAGGGCGGCTTCTTCCCCTCTCTTACACTCCCTGAGAGGAAATCTGTAAGGAAGTCGAGGCAAACGGGAAAAAGGCTCTGCGGAATCGAGCGCATGATGGAAGCGGAAATGAAATTCCATACAGCGGTGAGTGAAGAACGTGAAGTGGTGCTGCAAAAATAACTTTAGACATACAGTACAAGGTCCTTTATGGGATCAAGGTTCAATAGTTCAAGGTTTAAAATCTATCGTGTGCAAATGGATGCTTATATGAGCAAGTGTCTTCAAGACTGGACTTGCAATCACTTCAGGGCATAAGCTAATGCATGACATCCAATGTACTCTGTGACCATGAAGCACCAGTAGGTGCCTCTCGTTAGAAGATTGGGGGTGGGGGGGGGGTCCTGCTCCGTACCTCCGTAAGGGAGTTGAAGTGAATTTTAAGGGGAGATCAAACTTGTGATTTTACTGCGTGAATACATGCCTGTAGTAAAGGCTTGAACTACTCTCATCGGTCGATCTTTTTTTTTTTTTGCTGTCAAAAATTTCTCTGGATTGGAGGAATATTTACATTTCAGGTTAGATAAAACATTCTGTTCTCTGATGATGTCATATTTTGCGCACAGTGCTGAAAGTATTATGTGTGAAACAAGGCACCACTTTTCATAATATGCAGTATAATAATACATTTAGGTTTACATTCCTTTCAAATACTTTATTGATAGTCACGACAGCTTTCATATGTGGTTTCCTTTGAGGTTTATAAACAGATGCTGTCAGTATGTGGGCTAAATGTGAGTGTGTGGGGGAGCAGGATACAGCACATGTTGTGTATTTAATATTTGGTATTAGCTTATCAGGCCTTGGCAGCTCCAGCAAACCACTGATATCACTCAACCACACCTCCAGCTCCCACCCTCTGTCAGCACCAAGAAACAGGATATTTATGCTTGTAAGCCACCAATAAGAAAGTCCTGTTACATCCTCAGCATGTGTCCCTCTAAGTGGCTACATGCCGTTTCCTCTCTTGTGACACTGAGGTCAAAATGTCACATTTCCCTATTGTGCTTCTCCCAACGTGTGCAAAGTACCAGTTTGCTTCCATATCTCATCGTCGTCACCTTTTGGTCCCTTACCTGCAATTTTGTTTGAGAGACTGAAGATCAGTTTTCATAATTTCTATTTGCCACCAGATTATGTCCATGTTTACTAGTCCTCCCCCAAAAAGCGATTTAGTGACATTTTGCAGAAAGATCAGCTCCCGTTTGTACGCTGCTCATGCTTTTGTTAGAGTTCCAAATGCCATCCGAGGGAGTAAATGATGCATTTCTGGAAATTCTCTCCTGGAATTGAAGAGACAGTGGGTGCCAGGCCTTTTTTTTTTGGGGGGGGGGGGTAGTATGGAGCTGCTAGGGTCCTGCTGCACATAGGAATGTGATAGGGGTGGGGTGGGGGGCAATCACAAGGCACTTCCCTTTGTAGGCCATGGATGTCGGCCTACTTTATGAGAAAAGTAGAAGGCAAAAACTGGAAGCGTGTATGTCAGATTAACAAGGGGACATTTCTATCTGGAAATTATTCTACATCAGACACTTTCTGATGCTAAATCCATCAACGTTATTAAGCATTAATTCTTAACACAGGTTTTCCTGCAGCAACAGGAAATAAGCAGAATTTGGAGAGAATCTTCATCAGTGTGTAGTTACTACCTTATATTTTCTGGACTTTACAAGTCTTTCTGTATCTGCTGGCTCATCTGCAAATGTTTTTCCACCAGTCCAATATCCACATGTTCTGCTGAACAAGATTTAAGCCCATTTTCACATGTGCATCCTACTCGTACCTTGTGTTCTTGTTAAATCTGCTTAGCAGCTATTGAGCATTGCAGCTGGTGTCATATGGCACGCATATGGCAGATCAAGTCAAGTCACTTTATTGTCAATTGCATTTCGGCAGCTCTGTTAGGAAATTACCATGCACAACCCTGTCCCTTCCAGAAAATGTTGTCAACCCATCATCTTTTGATTTTGTTTAATACTGTTGAAGTCAAGCATAAAATGGTGAAGCTGCACGCTCATTAGCTCAGTGGTGATGGGTTAAATTAAATTGGAGATGATATTAAAAATTAAAAAGTGTGATGATATGAATGGAAAGTACCTTTCTGAAGCATAAACAGTTAAATGCACCGATAACGGAAATGCCAAATGGTGAATGATAATGAACAAGTTTAATTTTATTAGTGAGATAAAATTGATGATGCATTTTTTTAAAATCAGTCCCTCTACAAAGATTGACGAGTAAAATAAGTTTCAGTGAGATCCATCTGTGTCTAATTGATTCAGACATTTAGAAGAATCTGAAATGAGACAAGGGGCCCTAATTACTGTAACAGCGCATACAAAAACAGGAATGGGAACAAACCAGGAAAAGAAGAGAACGGGATTTAATTGAGCCAGCAGAGAATAGATGAGTCCAGCTTCCTGGCTCTAAATTCTCCTGGTTTTCTTACCATCTGGGGGGGGGGGAATGGTCTGTCGATGGGGGCCATCCCTCAGTCAAACAGCACGTGAGATAATGACCATACTTTGGTTCTGCCCCCCAATCAAGATGGCAGCGTAGTGGGTAGCGCTGCTACCTCTCACATTCAGGGTTGGAAGTTTGAATTTTGACTCTGTGTGTGTGTTTGTATTTGTGTGTGTGTCTGTGTCTGTGTGTGTGTGTATGTGTGTGTGTGTGTATGTGTGTGTGTGTGTCTGTGTGTGTGTGTGTGTGTGTGTGTGTGTGTGTGTGTGGAATACCCATGAACCCTCCAGGCTCTCTGGTTTCCTTCCCACAATGCACAGGCATGCAGTTAGGCTAATTGGCATCTTTAAATTGTGATTTTGTATGTATTCGTGCTTTTTGCCCTATATTGCCTTGGATGGACTCCAGGACCCCTGTAGCACCATCCAGGATAAGCGGTTAGAAGATGGATGGTTCTATTCCCTCTTTACTGTAAGAAATTGCAAGGGCTGGCAAAGTTCCAAGTGTTGTGTTATTATGGTAATCTAGCTGTTAGGGATACTTTTACTTGGATCTGTCACATAGGAAAAGGAACATGCTTATGATGGATGGAAGATTGGGCAGACGGACGTGTGACACAGAACACTCCACTTTGGTCTTTAACCAAGCATCTGAATCAGTCAGTCCAGCCATGGATGCATATGGCAGCGCTTGCGGAAAATGAGCAAACAAAATTCCACCACGGAAGACCTCTTAACACAGAAAAAGCTATAGTAATCAGATACAACATTCAGTCAATCATTGGAATCAGAAGATCATCCAACAGGTGTTTCGTGTTTTTCGATCTTGCGTGTTAAATCCACATTATTTTGCACTTTATGATAAAGAGCTTTTCTTTGTCGTGCGGCATTTTTTGTATGTGACTGTTGTGACTGATTATTGTGTAGATGTGCCTCTTTCAAGCATTTGTGATGTCATACTGAAATTTACTAAATATAACTAGTATGTATATCAAGCATGTCACAACACAAAGGATGAAGGACTTGGGGCCAGGCATTGTAGCAAAACTCAACAGAAATTGGAAACAAAGTGGATTGCGAGGGATCAAAGTGGGAGGAGTGAGGCAAAGAAGGGCACAGGCAACATGAGGGAACGACATCAACGACCGGAATAGCAAGGACAAGACAAACAGGTACTTAAATACATGGATTGACAAGGGCAAGAAGCATCGGGTGTGGCCCCCATTAGACCATGGGAGGGAGGAGACGGGAGGGTCAGGCAGACATAGCAGGCAGGATGTGACAAGTCAACTGTTGGTCTGCTCTAAGTCTGGTCTCAGCAAATGCTCTGCTGAGCCTGAAGCAAGCAAGGCCCTAATCCCTCAAAATGTTTCTAGGGTGCCAGGTAAATAGCCGGTCCCAGTGCTTTGACTCTCAACTGTATGTGTGTCTCAAAGGAGCCTGGGATGCGAAAAGACACATTCCGATGCAAATTGAAAATAAGGCATTCTTTGTTTTTTTCTGAAGGGAGAGCATTCAGGTAAGTATATTTAAGCACCAAGTGAAGGTTCATTTGGCATAGTTCTTGGCTTATAAGAATGGAATATCTGTTTAGCATTTGTTGTTTACAAACGTTTTAACTCCCAAGTCAAAATTCAACCAGTTGCATCAAAGTGATTAATCTGCTCATAAAAACACTTAGATCAGGCCTTTGGTCTGGCGTAATTTCAGTGCTTACTAATTGACTTCTTTGGTGCTTGTGCTGTGAAGTTATGTCCTTTGCAAAAGTATCCAGGTGAACCATATAGATAGATATGTACAAGAAACATTACATAAACTGAACGGGGTTTTGTGTCACAGGATCTATAACATTTTGGTAATAATTAGTGCCTCATTATACCCCATATGATGTCATAATAAATGGCAGCTGTCTAATCTGTTTTTCTTGGGATACTGAGTGCATTGTTCCGCAGTGACTGTTTTTCATGTTGAGTGTGAAAACTGGCCTGGTACCTGTATCACAAAGCAAGATTTCTTGCTTAGCCAGATAGCTTATCGGATTTAAGGCACTCCAGTTTAAATGGACTTTATCTTCATTCACTTTTAGTCCAACAGATCAAAATCGTCAGTTTTGTTGAACAACCAGTTTGATTCTCGCAGTCTGAGTGCATCTCAAATATGCACTTTAGCTGAGATCACGTCAGTTTAAGTTCAGTTCATTTAATTCTCTCTTTATGATGCATGTTATTGCCATTTTTTCCGTCTAATAAATGCAAGTGCATGCAATTAACCTAATAGAATGTTTGTCCCCTTTCGCTACAGTATTTTAATGTTATAGGTATGAAATGAGTGCATCTATTTAATTATACAAAGTAGCACAGCAAATGATGAGCTTTTCAACAGTTGTGTTTAGTGGGTCAACATTTTAGTTTTTGGACAGATAAAGGCAATTGTTTTGCTCAAATAAGGGAGCAGCTGGTGTGTTGGAGCTGCAGGTCCATAGATGCCGGTCAACTTTGGATCTATCATTCACCCAGTTACTATCTCTCTTGATGACGAATGCTCTTTCAATGACTGAAACAGGCTAGTGTTAGCATAGAGACAGATGTGAGAAGGAGCTGTTTGAACATCAGAGGGTTGAGGGGGGGTGCGTCTGTGCATCACTGCTCTTGACGGTGCCTGTTTGCACGTTCTCCAGTTGTGTTGCTGGGGCACCACGGTTTGATTAAAAACCTCTTCGCCCTCTTCGTCTGTCAGTCTGAGACTTCCCGCAGTCCCCGTGGCAGAGGTCAGCATTTAAGCCCCGATTTCTGCCTGCATGGATGTTTGCTGTCCCCTGGGGCATTTCTGTCTCACACGTCACACTGGTGCCTGAAAGGCGTCTAGGAAACTGGATCTTCCCAGGCTGGCAGTAGCTTGCAGTGTTGCCTGGCTTTGGCTGATCTTATCTTTGGTGTTTAGCCTTGTTGTTTGGGACTTCCTGCGTCCTTTTCACCGTCTTTCTGGTTTATTTCCCAGTGACTCAGTGCATCCATGCAGTTCCAACCCTTTGTACTGTTTCAGGCTTGTAACACCATAGATAAATATTTATGTCTGTCACCCCTTTACAAACACGTTCCACTATGCCTTCAAACTGGTCCAAAACTTTTTTTAGGCGTGTGCATTTAGCACACCAATGTGCCAGAAAGAGCCGTTATGCTGGATATGTCGTCCACAAAGACCAGACGAAGACATATAGAAAACAGAACAGTGATGTTAACTTCAGGTTTCATCCTAAGGGGAGATCTGCATTTGAGGTGCATTTCCAGGTTCAGCAACAGTCCTCAGTAACATGCAATGGCCTCAGCTTCAGAAATTACTACCTTTTGTGAGGGACAGAGACAAGTGTCATTCATGCCCCCGGATGCTGTGATGTCCCAGGCTCTGGTTCGGCGCTGTGAATCACATCTGAGTATCACATCCGCTTCATCTTTTTGATTCTTTAGGCTGGAGTTATTAGAAACATAAGTGGTTATTAACACATAGAGTGGGGTTGGGGGGAGGGGGGGTGAGGGTGCATTGGCGGGATAAAAAGAGTAGAGGGGAGAATAGGGTCATGGGAAAGGAAGGCTTGGCAAAAAGGGGCCACTACATAAATGTGAATATGCGTAAGTGAACATACAGTGCAAATATTCACAATTTTTCATATTTCCAAAATCAAATATTGTATTACAAGTTTAAATGACCATGTAATACAACCTGTTTTTGAAAATAATAATAAAAAAAAGGCTGCATTTCTCCCAAAACCCTTTACTGGGTTTTGTTAATAATGCTAATGAATTTTTCAAAGTAAAAATATGCTTTATATATACATATAAAGGATGTCTACATGGAATTAAGAAACTCTGCATCAGCCGGGATGTAGGAAATGAGAATGTGCTTGGTTTAATTTCAGTTATTGTCACAGTTTGCTTTCTGAGTTGGTTGTATTAAGCTGCAAAACGGTTTGTGATGCATTAGCCTTCGCATTGTGATTTCAAAGGTTATTTCTGCCAAAGCTGTAAGCAGAGTGCGATCAAAAATAGTTTTATACGATATTTCATGCAAATGTGACAACATCTTTAATCTCTGTCTAGAGGGATGTACCATCATAGTGCATAAACTGCAGTCTGTAACCAGAGCGAGAAGCAGACAGTCAGGGTACACCAAGCCCCCTGGACAGACTTCCAGCGCACCATGCTATCTGTATCAAGGTCCATATTGGTGTTTCTCAGTATGTGTACTTGACTGTACTTGTGTTCTTGTGTACTCATTTTATGTCATTGTCCATAGCTGAAGGCAAGTTACTTAGAATAGAAGTAAAATTTGGACTGTGCAAATTAGCATTTTGTTATTTTGTACATTTGACTTCCTCAGCAGGCTCCTGGGTGATGGGCTCCTCCTTTGCGTCTGGTTCATCTCAACGTTTCTTCCATCTAGAGAGTTTTTACTTGCCACTTTCACCTCTGGCTTGCTCACTGGGGGGGTTTGGGCAGGGACAATGTAAAGCACTTTGAGACCATAAAATGTTGTGAAAATGCATTATAAATATGAAACTGAATAGAAATAAATTAAAAAATACAGAGGACAGTAAAAATCCCCAGTTGTCATCCTTGCCAGTGCATTGGCTGGATCTTCGCCAAATGAGATCACTTCCATAATTCATTGTGCCCCAAGTTCATTATTGGGAGGTAAATTGGAAAGACTCCTCTGGCCAAGACCACAAGTACGATCTTATTGAGAACCACGCAAGGTTTGGTCACCTGGCTGCTAAACACAGAATGCCATATTCACAGCTTTACAGAATGGAGGGGTCATCTCAGCTCGAAGGTAATGGGGGAGGAGATGAGCGACATTAGGTCAACGGGAAGGGTAGAGAGCCGGGTCAACATCATGACTTGGAGCCACCCCAAGCACCTTTCCCATCTGGGGTACTTCACAATGATCTATTGTGTAGGGGGGATATCTTATTGGCTACACATGAGAACTAGTTAGCCCCCATCCTGCGGCAAGAGTCGGTCTGAGAAGAATCGGCTAAATAGAAAACCATCCATGGAAGATGGCTGCTGCCGTAGACAACAACTAGATTGTCCAGCTTATGAATGAGTAATCAAGAATGACGCAAACCACTTAAGACGCATGGCTTTGTCATTTGCTTCCACTATTTGTCTTTGTGTTGCGTTACGTATTTACAAAGCTCAAGATGTAACTAATAAGTGAAGCTACTTTTCAAACAACATTTAATAAAGACTAAAAAGTCAAAAGAAGTTCGATTAAAAAGTCAGATTGACACGAGGTAGAGGATTCCTGCTGGTAGACTGTGCGGCAATGCTGGACCATATTTTTAATTTGTCAGATTTGCTGTTTGATGATCAGATTGATAGCAATGTTAGCCAGTGGATTAGCACTCTGTGTGCTAATGTTTGTTGTAAATAGAAAGGCTTTTGCAAATTTGCGGTAATGCTTGAAAGCATATGGTTATGGTGCAGGTCTTACTACTGTTTCTAATCTGTCTGTATATTTTATTTTTATATATTTTATAGATATTTTATTTCCTTGCAGTGTGTATGCCATGGCACTCATATTATGGGCATTATGGGTTTAGCATATCTCTGCCAGAAGCACGGAGGATGCTGCTGCAGGAACAGGAGAGGCTGCTATTAAGGCCCCGTACTGCTTTTGTTGTGCAGAATAATGAGGGGCAGAATTGACCCCTCCATGCCTGGTTCCTGTTTCCAGCATTTCACATCTGTTACATCAGCACCTGCCAAAGACCTCAATAGGTATCTGAGGCAGTCACGCTTCTACTGTGTTCAATAGACACATAGAAATACTGATTTCGATTTATAGACTTATTTTGAAACTTGAACATCACCATGCACCAGTTTAAGCTACCTTATGGACAATCTGTCAGATAGTATCTAGGATTTCCAGGCCTGAAATCTGTAATGGCTATGCTCAGATATTGATAAACTGAGGCATGGTTACCCATTTGGGTCCTTCTGCTTAAAACACATGATCTGCTGGGCCCCTGGAGGCCTAGATTCCAACAGAGAGCTGGATAGGCACACAGGAATCTCTCTGGACCCAGCTGAGAGGTGTTCCCACTTAAGAACCAACACTTGAGAAGCACTTGGATCTGGAATAGTGTGGATGACCCCACTTCAACTGTAGACACTGTGCAGCCACCCAAGATGACTGCTGGAGCCAACAAAGTATGTTAAGCCATGTGCTACATGGTATGATAATTATTTGGCCAAGTTAAGGCAAAACAGTGACTCAACAGGTAACCCTGTGCCCTGACATCCAGAACCAGATGAGTTCAAATCCCATCCCTATGTCTGTGTGTGGAATTTGCATGTTTGTCCCATGCTTCCTTGGGATTTTCTGGTTTCTGACCACAATCAAAAAATGTAGATTATTGCTTAATTGATAGTTAAATCTCTGATGAAGAGCTCACAGTGAAATCACTCTGAAAGCCACAGGATTTGAATCAGCCATCTTCTAATATTGGGTAATACTGAGTCACACTGATGACCAGCAACTCAGCTGACCCACAAAGCTTAAATTTATTATGTGTTATCAGGTGCAAACAATTAGCGCCTCCATATCTGGTGCCCCTGCTGGGAGGACCTGTAGGAAGGAAACTAGAAGATTTGTGAGGTTGGTGAGGAACCTAATAGTTTAGTTAAAACAGATGCACTATGGAAGCCTGAAAAAGTAGCCAAGCGCTATTAAATTTTATTTGAGTGTTGGGGTCACCCCCATCTTCCAAAAGCCGCGACCAATTTTGTCATTCAGCCAATGATAGCAAGAAAATATGTAGCCCAGTGTACAAACCACTGAAAGAAAAGCAAAACTGTCACTGAGGAATGTAAGCTGTAGTCTCCCACCACAATGCCAGCTGTGTACAAGGGTTTAAAGCAAACATCCATGGATGGCTCTTCTGCAAAGCATGTCAAGTACAGCATGTTTGAACAAATTTTAACAAATACAATCGATCGGCCCCTCTTGTTTACCCGCCCCGACTTGGGCAGAATGTTTTTTCTGTGGTAGGCATCCACCCCCCAGAATCCCTCCTGCAAGCCTTTTAATTATCAGGATTGAGGATCTCTGGTTGTTGTCTCCTGACAGCACTTTGCTTGTGACTTTTCATCTCCCCCTCAGTTCTCCCCTCTTTGCATGTTGAATCATTGTGCTGAGGCAAACATCTATGACATGTGCTATTATTTTAACATCTTATTTGTGTATTATTTGTATTATTATACACATTGACAGTAAGCTGGACTGGTCCAAGAACACAGATACTGTTTTCAAGAAAGGGCAGAGCCGGCTTTACCTACTAAGTAGGCTCAGGTCTTTCAATGTTTGTAGGAAAATGCTGACTATGTTCTATCACTCTGTGGTGGAGAGCGTAGTGTTTTTTGCAGCTGTGTGCTGGGGCAATGGGGTGAAGGCAGCTGATGCCAACAGGCTGAACAAGCTGATTAAAAAGGCTGGTTCTGTCCTGGGGGTCAGACTGGAGAACCTGGCAGAGTGTCTGAGAGGAGAATGCTGAAAAAGCTTCTCAGCATCATGGACAACCCCTCCCACCCCATGTACGCAGACATGATGGGTCATCAGAGCTCCCACAGCAAAAGACTAATTGCCTCCAAATGCAGAACCGAATGACACAGGAAATCCTTCTTACCTGTGGCAATAAGACTGTATAACTCTTCCTCATTTTGTAGATCTTTTTCAGAATTTGTCATTAATCCTTATTTGGATTGTGCAATATTACACATCTGTTTGGTATTGAATGTTTGTTTTATCCCATCATCACATGCTGCTATCTCAATTATTCAAGGCACTACACTAAGACACTTTCCATTACCACGTGCACTGATAATCTGTTATTTTATTATATTTGTTATAGCTTAGTTACAGTTAGTTTTTTTTAACTTTGTACAGAGTATGAGTATTTATGAGTATTTATATAGTTATAATACAAAGTATTACTCATAGTTATTTGCACTATTATTTTCTTTACCTTACCTTTATTCCTATTGTTGCACTGAGCATGTAAAGGACAAAAGAATTTCCCTCGGGATAAATAAAGTTTTTTCTTATCTTATCTTATCTTATCTTATCTTATCTTATCTTATCTTATCTTATCTTATCTTATCTTATCTTATCTTATTTGTATTTCCATGTCCATTTATATGGGTCATACATGTGAGATAGATGGTAGTACAGAGTTCTTCCCAAGGTGTTTTATAGAACAGAATACCTTTGTTGACACTGAATTGCTAAGAAGTATAATTATGTTCAATCTTTCCATATCTCATCTTGCTGGTAAGAATAAAGGCTTAGTCATTTGTCCAGTGTCCCTCAAGCATTTTTCAGTGGTAGGGGCCTTGCTGAAGTGCCCAACAGTCACATGATTATTCTGGCCAATCATGGGAATTGAACCACTGACAATCTGATCACAGGGAGAGAGGCCTAACCCACAAAGCCACATTCTAATTGCTGCTGTGACTTTCTGATCAAATGCTCTGAGGAGCTTCACCAGTCCGAGATGAGACTTTTCATAATTCACTCTAAACATTGTACACTAACATGTTGCACCTGTGATAATGGCTCTCTAATCATATCACATTGTGAGACAGTACAGCCTAATGTCCCATTGGTGGAAGTTTTTCTGAAGGGCTGGCAGTTCTCCATAACCACGAGCTTGTGCTTGGGTTGCAGTTGGGTGTTATACTCCAAAAACCACAGATGAATATGTATTTTAAAGTGGTGGAAAAAAGAAAACGCGGGATATGTTATTTTAACCATTCACTTGAGAACACTGCTCTGTGTTTCAGAGCTCTGGCTAATGGGAACTAGGCGTCAAGCCTGGAGGGACAAAAGACTCGAGGGCAGGCGTGTTGATAAAAAAGGGTTTTACTGGATTACATGAACAGGGACAGTAAGCAAACAGGATCGTGAGGGATCCGAAACAGGAGGACTAGAAATTTGTAAGGGAATAGGAAACAGGAAAATAGGACATCAGTGACTGGACTGGCGAACATAGGACTGGGAAGCACATATATACTGAACTAACGAGGGAGCTAACTAGAGGCAGCTGGGAGTAATTAACACGAGAGTTAGGAACGAGCAGTAAGACAAACGAGCAACAAGCATGACTTCTTAGGGTCATGCTGGGGAGGAGACAGGAGAGTCAGGTGGACATGCTTGTCATTGTTGGCGTACCCACTGTGGGGTCTGGGAGTAACAGTTTCAAGCCTCCATGTTTCCTGTACATGTGGCAGAACTGACAATAAAGACCTATGACTTTGACTTGACAGGCAACATGTGACACTAGGCTGTTTACAGTCAGTTTTTACTCTACTCAGACAACATAAAAGGTAAACATCTGGAGCCCCTGAGGTTTGGGGGGCCTCATTGCCCACAAACAGTCTCTACACTAAATATTAAATATACATGTTCAAAATTCAGGAGATGCTAAAGCAACGTGACATTTTTGTGCCCCAGAAACAATAAACCCACCCCTGTGGACTGCAAATCAGGGTCCTCACCACCAACCTGTGTGTCTTTGGCTTTAGATGTTGCAGCCATTCTGAGCGACATGCGGAGATTTCAGAACACATCCAAATTTTTCAGCAAGTTTTCACGTTGCATGGCTCTCCCTGAAATGATTTTCTCAGCAAGACATATCATATACAACAAACAGGCCTTTGGCACAAGAGGCTCAGGGTCCCCTCACAACCTACGTCTCATCCTGGAAAGCCCATAAATCAGACCGTGACTTGATCAAATGTTACAGGACCACATGATTTCTCATTTTCACATGATGTGGGCTTAAATATACATTTTTGTTTTGCGAAGCTGAAGCCCAGATATGTTTGCAGACATGTGTTTCTTTCTGGTCTTCATCCTTAATGTCACAATATGTAGAACGAAGAACTCGAAGGTCAGCATTTGGCAAACAAAAAGAGGTTTTATTTAACTCATTTTGGGCAGGGAAACAAACAAGACTGCAGGAAGTCAAAATGAGATGGCGAGTACGGGGAAGGACAACGGCAGACAGGAGGAACAGCATCAGTGACTGGACTGGGGATGATGAGACAAACAGGTACTTAAATACAAAAACAAACGAAGGGTAACAAGCAACAGGTGTGGTTCATCAGGGCCTCATGAGGGAGGAGACAGGAGGGTCAGGCGGACATGACTGGCAGGACATAACGCTTTACCTCAAAGTTACAATAAAGCAAGTGCAGACCCCAAAACATTTGTGTTAGTGTAATACACTGATAGTCTGATGACCTCAAATTTAAATGCAAGTGCATTTTGTTTGATACACATTTCTGTAGTATCTTTCCAAACATTTATGAACATACAGTACTGCTCTAAGCAGCCAAAGCAAATGATATTTAATTGATCTTAATTTATGTCTGTCAAAGTGTGTCAACTTAGCCATTTCAAAACCTCTCCTAAAGTCACTCCCGTATTTGCCCCATGTCCCATATGGCCATGTATTTCCTGACTTGACCATTACCCCACCTTGTTCGGCTCATTAATTTATGTAACTAATTTACTTACTTAAATTAATTTCCCTGAGGAGAAATTTGGGAACCGAAGTGGCGTTCATCTAGCTATCTGTAAGGTATCGGTAATGTTTTGGAGAACAGAAGAAAACTGTTACTGTTGATTTGCACATTCTAATGTTTAATGGCATTTTTTTTCCTGAGCAAATATACACCCACTGCCTTTATAAATAGCCTTAAACATTTTCTTTGACTGCCTAAGACTTTTCCACAGGTCTGTACGGCCGATTGCAAATAATAGAAATATTGAGATTAATATAAACATCACAAGCGGTAAGAAGAGTTGCAGTAGACATTTTGATTAGTTTTATTTTAAAACTAAATTTTTTTCACATTTGTCGATGTACTTAATGCTACATAATCCAATATGATATAGAAAAAGGAATCTTATCAGGGGTCTTTTTACGGTGCATGATCATTTTTGCCCTGCCTGCTTGGATAACACTGTCGAGTACTCAGTCAGCCTGACTGGGGCCGGATTGGGTCCTTTTGTGGAGGAACATGTGTGCGGAAAAGCAGAGTACAGACTCTGAGATGAGAGTTAATGGTTTGGCGCCCAGTGGACGGCTCACTGGTCACATGCACCCAGTCTTGTGACCCCCACTGCACAGAGGACACAGTGTATGGTCCCTCGAAATGCCCCGCAGCAACCCCTTAAATCACACCCCCTCACTCCCAAGCCACCCCCCTACCATCTAAAGCATATTTATGGGACATCATTTAGTGACCCAGGTGACAAGCAAGACCAGCAACAATAGTGCTATTTGTTAAATTGTTATGCATTTAAAATTGTGAAAAAATGTGAAGTACTTTATATAAAAAGTCTGACAGACTTATGCATTTATGTGTAACTGAAATCAACATAGTCTACTCTTCTATTTGATATCACATCCTGAAATGTGCTTCCAGACAAATTTCTTTAAACTGTTGTTGCAGTACGACCTGGTCAAAATGGTAAATAGGTTTTTTTTTTTACCAAGAAATCAGTTCCTGCACGTCTATGACTTTTTGTTTTTGGCTCAGCTTCCTGTGTATTATTTGTTACAGTTAGTGTGTCTGTGAACAACTATTGTGGCTTGAACAGTTTAACCCAAGACACTGACTCAAAAACCTAAAACTGCTGTATATCAGCACGTTGTATACGAAGATGTTGTTTTTGAAATGTTTATGCATATATACTATATAGCCAAAAGTTTGTGGACACTGGCTAGTCCACCATCGCATTCCAAAAGATGGCATCCGATAATGGTGCCCAAGTGTAAATTGACTAACCTCTTCATGGCCACGCATTCTGCTACTAATATTTGTTGCAGGAAATTGCATGACATTGTGGTTAATTATGCACCTGGGTCAGTAATAAGGGTGTCTTGATTAGGTAATTCCTCTAATTTATATGGATGTCTACATACATTCACCTTATAGTGTACCTCACAATGGCAACAGTATCAGTGTCAGTGTTTGATTTAAGATAGAAGCACCTGACCAAGTGTCTTTTTGATGCAAGAATAAGATGTACTAACCAGTACTAATCACACCTCAGTTTGAGATCAGGTTGTAGAACCTCCTTGGAAGCCTATTGATATCTGAAACCCAACACTTGTAATCATATATTTTTTGAGAATTAGACTGTCCTCCAGGGATGAATGAGAGACAAACATTATCATCGCTTCTATCCAGGGTTTCCCCATACATCTGCCTGAATGCTGAGTTCTCTGCAAACAGCCAGCCGCAAATGTCTTGTGGTAATTTTTAACTCGTTATGATAAGAACATAAATTTACAAATGAGAGGAAGTCATCAAGTTCGTTTGGGGAGAACTTAACTAATAGCTCAGAGTTGTTAAAATCTTATCTAGTTCTGATTTAAAGGAACCCAGTGTTTTAGCTTGCGGTACACTAACAGGAAGAATATTCCATACTCCAACTACACGCTGTGTAAAGAAGTGCTTCCTCAAATTCATTTTAAAATGTTTAATTTCCACTTACTTATTTGCCACGAGTGCTAGTATTTAAAATAGTAATTTAGTAATTGAAATAGTCATTTGGTTGAACAGCATCCCGACCTGTTAGAATCTTATACACCTGGATCATGTCAGTTAATGTACAGTACTTTGATGAAAAACCATTTCTGGATATTAAGAGCAAAAAAAAATACAAACCGTATCCATGAATACGTTATAATAATTTATGAAACAGCTGCAGCGATGATAAGCTTACTGCAAGCAAAGCCCTTTTCGGAATGTAGTGATGTCATGAAATTTTAATAAAAGAAGGATGTTATCTGCAGGTTATGAGAGGAAAGAAAAAACTTCCAAAGCAGGAAAGAATTTTAGTAAATAATAAAGTCAAACGACCTGGCTTGCTGTGATCTCATGACTTTTTTACGGAGACTTTAATAAGTTTTCTTTCTTTCATGATGATTACAGGGAATAACTGCCACATAAAACACTTTTTTTTTTCTTTTGGAACTATAAATATCTTCTGTTGTGTTCCAGTCCTTCTTATTTATAAATGTCCAGCTTTTTACACTTGGATCAAGGAAAATAGCAAGTTCAATGGAGAATGAAATGTATTCTGACTGTTAGTCTGTTATTTTTAAACAAAACCCCTCTTTGAAATGGTAATATAGACATACATAGACAACAAAAATTCTTAGTCATATTCTTGAGTTACTGGCATATATATCTAATAATAATTAAATACAATGTAATACTCTTTGGAAGCAAAGTATGTTTTCAGCACTCCAGGCAGATAGATACCTTACCTTCAAAGAAACCCGAAGTCTAGTCAGCTTGAAATGGAGCTGCATTTGAATCCTCTCCCTGGCTCCCCATGTAAGGCCTGAATAAAGATGGCATCCAGCTCCATAAGAAATAGCAATGAGGACAGAAACAGAAATCGTAGCAAATAAAAAAAAAGGACAAATTTTCCATTAATTGGTCATATAACTTCATGTGGCAGTATGGTTGAGCTTCTGTCCCTGTTTCTCAAGTCACAATGACATTTAATGTCTTGTTTCCAAAGCTTCATCTTTCTGAGTCTTAGTAGGACCATTGGATTCAAATTCCCGTCACAGCCAAAATGCAGTCATTTTACCCACAATGCACTTCTTATCTTTTTACTTCCTTTCACACCCCAGAATGCATTATTTCTTTCTACATCAGCCATAGCCCATGCTGCACCACAGTCTCATATGTATCTTGTAAGACACCAGACTCTCGTCAGCACCCTGGACAGCTCTCTATCACTAGTCCAATGGACCAGCATGGTCTTTATGAACCTTGCACACGATGGTCCACTCTCTACCCTGCACTTTTGACTGTGCATTCTGTGGACTCTCTAGGTACCATGACTATGTCCTTGATATGTGGTATGGAAGATGGATGGATGGATGATATGATATGATATTATAGACAATGTAACAAATTTCCATTAATGGGACTCATCAATACCTTACTTTTCACATCTGGCTTTGAAGAAAAGATCATGTACCAAAGCTTCAATCTATTCACTTGTTAAATGTAAATGAATGAACGTTACATTTGTGTACCACTTTTCAAGACACCCAAAGCACTTTACAGAAGCGAAAGGGAGCCCCTTCAGTCTACATCTTCTTGCAAATCGACTGTAATAGCTGCTTCAGATATAAAGGCATAATTCCAGGCCACTCCGCTGTACTTCCAGTACAGCTCTCCAAATCTTGCTAAGCAGCCATTAATAGAATGTTAAGTGCCCCCAATCACAAAATTGCTTGTGTCTTAATGTCATAATGTCACCCTTTGCCTTCAGAATGGCTTCGCTCCTTGTAGTACCGTCGTACAAACCTTGGACTATTTGTAGCGGAATACTGGACCATTCTTCAAGAAGAAAAGCCTGTAGTTCTTTAGAGTATAAGCGGGTGGAAATCTGCTTTACAATAAATTAGGGATATGCTTCACACTCCCTTTCATGCTGACCTGAAACACAACAAGACGTATTTCCTGTAAACGGTGGTAATTTTAAGAATTCTGATCCCCAAATGATCTCACTCACAGCTGTGGGCTGGCATAAGGTACCATGCTGACTGATCGCCAGCATGTGGATACGCTGGGAAGTTAGACCAGGTTCACTCTGATTTGAAGGTCTGACTCACGTGGATTTAAAGAGGGTCGGCTGGGTGGATTCAGTAGCTCTGGGAGCCTTACGCTGATTTGACCTCATCTCAAATTTGGGTTTTCCTAGAAAAGTGTTTCTACCTTATTTCCTGTGCCTCTGTCCATCCCACGTGGAATGCCAGAATTCAAACCCCTCAATTCTCAAAGTGTGAGACGACACTGCTGCCCAGAAAGCTATGGAAGCATTCTAAATGAACCCTAAATTAAACAATTAAATCAATTAAATGAGAATTAAGATAAACCTTTCATTTAACCTATAGCTGTTTGAACTTAGGGGTGGCATGGTGGTGCAGTGGTTAGCACTGTTGCCTCACACCTCTAGGACCCGGGTTCCTCGAGTCTCCGCCTGGGTTACATGTGTGTGGAGTTTGCATGTTCTCCCCATGTCGTCGTGGGGTTTCCTCCGGGTACTCCGGTTTCCCCCCACAGTCCAAAAACATGCTGAGGCTAATTGGAGTTGCTAAATTGCCCGTAGGTGTGCATGTGTGAGTGACTGGTGTGTGAGTGTGCCCTGCGATGGGCTGGCCCCCCATCCTGGGTTGTTCCCTGCCTCGTGAATAAAGGAGAAAAGCACGGCAACACTCTTTACTACACAGATACTTCATGGTTCCGGAAACCTCCGCGATGTATCTGTGAGTAGCTGATGCTCCAGGCTCCCGGGTCGGGCCCCAGACCCGCGCTTTGGGCTGAATAATCAAAGCCACGTGGGCAGCAGTTTACTGAGGACACGGGCGGGTGTTAAAATTCCGGCCTGACACAGACGGCCTTTTACAGTGGGCTGTCAGACATGGCAGCGCTCGAACGCGCTGAACACGCACCCTGGCCCCGTGTCGGGGGCTCTTAGTGGAAACGGCGGGGGCAGCTTGACATGATGGGAGGGTTCAGGGGACAAAGTGTCTCATTCTTTCCCAAAAGCATGACCAATTAAGGGCCTGAATAAAACCTAAGGATAGAAATATTCTTAGAAGGTGAACCGATGGCATCAGGCTGGGTAATTAGATAAATTAATTAGGTTAAATTATTAAATGGATGTGGTAATTTTGTGTGTGCATGCATGCAAGTGTGCAGGTATTTTTGTCTTGCAGGTCCTGCCTTGGGGTCAGGGGCGGGACCACAGAGGCACTCGCCCCAGCTGAAAGCTGATTGGTAGACTCTGCCCACTCCCCTGTCACTCACTGATTCAAAACTCGTAATTAACCAAAGCCGGTCCCTCTATATGAATTTTAGCCACTTTTATGCTTCCCAGCTTAAAAAAAATCAGACTCGCCCCCTGCTCAGGGTGTGACATTTTTGTGTCAAACTGTAGAGAGAATAAAATGCCTAAATGAAAAGTAATACTGTGGCCAATTAGAAATAAGTTTCCTAGTCTTAAGTAACTGATATTATCGCGTAAGCTATAATGCAGCCAAAGGCAGAGACGCTTTAAACATCTGCTGTTTGTTGACAGTGCTTAAGCTGTGCAGTTGCTCAACAGAACAGCCATCGGCCATCCCTGTTCCACGGCTTTTTTCTGAGACTTATCACATGGTTGTGCAACTCTCATTTCTGTTTATTTGTCATGCCAGGTTCCCACAGGTGAGGTGCTGTGTGATGGTTATCTCCCCTGAACTTTTACACCCACGGTAAAACAGAAAGAGCAGTGTTCCTTTAGGGCTGTCGCAGTTTTAAGGCCGTGGGCTGCGCCCGGAGAACTGAGCTTAGAATGGCGGCGGTTTTATTTGAGGGGAAAAAAAAAACAATGAAACGACAACCAGATCATTCACAACAAACTCTTTATTTCAGTTCTCGCCCATCTAGAGCACAGAAAAACTGTGGTAGCCTCCCTGGAACAAAACACCAAAATCCTATAGTACGACCACTTAGAATATCTCCTTGCAACAGGAATACGACAGCCGTCCTGCCAGTTGGAGTGATGTCATCCCTGGAGAGGTCTATGACCTCATATGTTCCCTCTCTGACCCACAGCAGTGCGGCCCATCGATGCTGCTTTAATGCAACATGATATATATCCCATACATCTCACACGAAGGTTTAGCCACCAGCCTTCTGTGTCTGATGCAAACCTCAGATGGGTTCCACTCCACTTGGATCTGATTGGAGGGGTGGAGGAACCAAGGTCACATGTATCATGTGGCTGATCAGCCCCTGTTCTCAAGCTTTCTGGGCAGAGACTGCAGCTCCGTGATGAAATCTAGGTCAAGCTGGCCAGCTGTCCTGTCTACATCTCTTGCTCTTTCCATGTCCTACTTGGAGGATGCGAGTTCCTTCTGAATCACGCCAGCATCCAACATCTCCAGCATGGATAATTCTGGCTCAAATGAGCAAATGCATTACATTTGTGACACTCAACTTTGCTAAGTCTACAGCGATGGAAAAAATTGAAACCACTCTATATTTGTAAACTAATTTGCATTCCTAAATGCTGGTTTAATCATTCTTCTGCTG
This sequence comes from Brienomyrus brachyistius, assembly GCF_023856365.1. Classification (NCBI taxonomy): domain Eukaryota; kingdom Metazoa; phylum Chordata; class Actinopteri; order Osteoglossiformes; family Mormyridae; genus Brienomyrus; species Brienomyrus brachyistius. The sequence goes on from NC_064542.1 coordinate 14,926,514, forward strand.
GCAGGAGGCTATGCTGAGCAGGAGGATGCTTCCAGGTTCAAAATTTCTAAGACAGTAGTACCCAAGAATAAGGTGAAGCAGGAGACACTGACCAGAAACCAGGTAAAGGGTGGAAGCAACTTTCGAGATGGAGGTTAACTTATCCGACGGTTTCTCATAAATCGTAGGATGACGTCAAATAGCCTTCAAAAGGAACAGGAAACATTAAGTGTAGGTGTGTAGTGCACTGCTAGGACAGTTCATATCAGGCTCCTAGAAGCAGGACTGAAGTTCCATAAAGCAAGGAAGAAGCTCTTCATTAATGAGAAGCAGGGAACAACGAGGCTGCAGTTTGCAAAAAAAAAAAGTTATTCACAGATTCACACCCATAAATTGAAAAATGAGTGAAACAAAAAATTGTGCTGTGATCTACATACTTTTTCCATGGCTGGATTTCACAAAGGAATATTTTTAATTTATTAAGCATCTTAAAGTATTTAGCAGATGGTGGCATCACTCTGTCAGCATCAGGATTTGATCCAACAACCTTCCCATTCATAATCATAATATCCTAGTGGTGCAAATTTGTGTAAAATTTCTTGCTCGGGGTCCAACAGCAGTGTCTTTCCGTCGGCTTAATCAACCCTGTGAATATGAGCACCATGCTACCTGCTGGAGACTCATACAAACAAAATGCAGAAACTTGACCTTCAAGGTCTGTAGTTCATGCATAGTTGCTCTTATAAGCCATTTGAATTTCCACTTGGAAAATATATTTGTGTTCCATAGCGTCAGTCAATTATTTTCCCTTTATGAGTGAATCAAATCAGTGCTGGTCATTCCTGATTATTCAATGCAAATCACTTCAATGCATTTTCATACAGTGCCTTTCACAACAGTGTCACCCCAAGGCACTCAACCAGACTGTGTGCCAGTCTATTACTGTGTACTCTGTTTTCTGTCCAAAAACGATCTGACCATAATGTAAGTATGTAAAAATTCAAAACTGGTCAGGAAAAAGTCAAGGAAAATTATTGTAAACTGAGCAAAGAACTGTTAAGTTACATCATAAATTTAACAAATATATATTTAGTATATATCCCAACCGGTGTGTCCCCCAGCCTTATACCCTGAGCTGTCTGGGACAGACTCCAGGCTCCCCCTCGTGACCCAGTCCAGAATAAGCAGTTGGAAGATCAATGGGTGAATGTATATTGAAAATAACAGAGCTTTTGAATGCGTGTAATTACTTTAATCCATCATCATGCCTCATTGTTCACATTGTACATTCCACCACTGAGTGAAAGGCAAGCCAAACTGGGGGGGGGTGAGGAATTTGCTTAATTTCATTATGGTCAGAGATTTCTAAACACCCCAGTTGGAAGTAGCCAAATGGTTTCAAATAAAGAAAAATGAATGTTTATAGTGAAAATAAGCAGTGAAAAGATGAAAGCAACTGTATAAGTTGTTACTTATCTGATTCCTGTGACACATACGACAACACACTTACCAGGACTGCTATCTACTCATCAACAAATGCTGCAGGCTTCTCGCAGAGAATTGTGGTCCTTTTGTGTGACCGCTTCTAGTCGAGCCAAGTCATTAGAGAGTGAGTTAAGAATAAACAGCTCGACAAACTTTGTATATTCAAAATAAGACATCTGCTAAAGTGAAGAGGAACAGAGAGGAAGATGGCCAAACTACGAGGCCCTGCTGTTATTAGTGGAACTGTCCCTCCCAGTAAGACATCCCCCGTACTGGCCAGCAGCATTTATAGTGTGTTTTAAAACCTCACAAACACAAAATCCTAATGAATGCCTTTATATCTTTGCTCCACAACTACAGCATCAATGGAAGCAAAACAAAGCAAAACAAATGTTGGCATAGCACGCATTTCTAACTATACTCTTATACTCTAACTATACTCCATACCAGAGTCCTGCACATCTGACCCGTCATAGTAGTACTAATTTAATTCTGTACCTGGCCCAACCTGCCTCAAACAAATTCCGAGAGTGGAACCGCACACAAATTAAAATCAGTCTGCATCAGTTGTACAAAAATGCTTATTGGCTCGCAGGTCACAGAGAACAATCTAACAAGTAGCCTACATAATTAAAAAAGCGTCTATTATCAATTTGAAATGTAGGCCTAAGACTTTGTAAATAAATATAATTTTTTTACGTTTTCGAAAACTGCATTTTGAAAATAAGCATCACCATTTAGGCCCATCAGAGGCCTTATGGTTCCCAACCACACCCACACCCCAAATTACATAGTAAGACATTTTTCACCTGTTACATCAAAATTTCCAGGTCAGCCCTGAATACACAAATCTCCCCATCCTATAACTGCTTATCCTGGTCTGGTCTGTGAGTAATGAGATAAATAAAATAATAAAGCATGACGGGAAATAGTTCCAGTGTAACATTCTGACCTCACTGGTTTGCTTACAATAAAATGTTTATGGGAAAGTGTATGAAAATAAATAAATCCACAAATAATCAAAGGTTGGCATGTCAGCGTTCCAGTCTCCCGGAATGTTTTTCTTTTCCAGTTTTATAAAATGTTATGACCTGAAATGCCACAACAAAGAACAAGTGTATGTTTTACTTTACAATGAATGAAAATATACTTTTTTTCATTAATGATTGAGGTCATTCTTTGTATATTTTTGTTGATGTCATATTTTGGAATGTCTGCCTTTGAACTGTGAAAATCACTGCTGCTATAGCTTAAAATATAAGCGTAAGTCATTCAAATGAATGTAAAAAATGTCTCAAAGACATTCCTTTCTTCCAAACATTCTAAATTCTTTTTCATGCTATGCATTATTTGCATGGTTAGAAAGTATTGTTTGGTTTAACTACAGTAAATGTTTAAATTAACTGCCAAGTACACAATTTATAAATCTAAGTACAGGAACACCTCTGGACAGAGTAGAAAACACTTTATGAAATGCATCTACCTTACTTTGTAGTTGTGGGCCAAAATGTTACTGCAAATTCTGGAACCAAACGATTTCAGTGACATTTAGGCCAAAATGTTGCAGTAACATTTGGGTTTTAGTGCAATGAAATACATTCAGATGTAGGATAGTATTTTATTTGCATTTTCAGCTTCCTTTTGTATTTCTCTCAGACAGATGATATGAAGGTAACTTTTTACAAGCAGGAAAATGGCCTCCATTGTCACCATGGTTACACACAATCATATGTGCTTTTTAAAACTCTGCAGGGCTCAAACTGGCAGCGACCGTCCTGTTACACAGTTGAAACATAAGTCATAAGATGCAATGTTTACTTGGCTGCCTGGGGGGGTGGGGGGGGTCCCTCGTGATCGCCGAGCAACAGTGCCGCGCGATTAGCATCCACCCAAGCGTGCAAATGCCAGTCCTCCCGAAATAATCAGGGCGATGGATCTTCCGGAGGGTGGGAGGCTTGGAGTGTGCATGTGCCGAACACAAAGCAGACATCAAGGAAACACCGCTGACATCAAAAGCAAAACACTGATTAAAGCAGCAGAGAGGGGCTGACAGCTCCAGGCTGCCGCCACCTTGGGGCCGGAGAGCTTCCCAGCTGGCCAAACCCGCTCCTAATTAACTCACACCCAGATTTCATTGTTTTTAATCGCATGATGCTAATTAAGTTAAATGATGTTAAGCATGAAAATTACGAGTTTAGTTATAACTGGTTTATGTTTGGTATTCTTTCTCTGAAATCATTTCCTTTTGACAGACAAATATCCTGCGTCACATTTGGCTTGAATTGGGTAGAATTGTTCAGTATCTGGTCCACTAAGAGGATTTCGAGTAAAACCTCAAGTTAGTATAACTGCTGGTCAGAAAAAAAAACATTTAGCCCTCGGATGTGGCTCATGATTTTACCCTGGAATGAGAGTTGCACTGGGCACCTGGTATACTAGGCATTTTCCCAGTGGGCCCATAGGTTTGAAAAAATGTATCATAGCAAACTGTTTTGCTTGGCAAGAGACCGCCCCCTTCTACCCCGCCCCCATACAGCCCTGCCCCCTTTATCCCCGCCCCCAAAAAGTCCCACCCCTTCAGCCCTGCCCCCTTCAGCCCCGCCCCATACAGCCACGCCCCTTTAGCCCCACCCCATCAGCCCTGCCCCCTTCAACCCCACCCCCATACAGTCCTTCCCCCTTCAGCCTCGCCCCCATACAGCCCCATCCAAGGTGTCAACATTTGGGTGAGTGAAATACACACAGATCCAACTGCCTTACAGGCAACACTCTAAAGCAAAGGGGGGGGGGGGGAGGCTGCCTATGAGCTGAAATGTCTTATGGGAAATTGTGCATATCCTGTCTAACCAGGATAAGTGGTTGACATATGGATGGATGGAATTGCGCACGTGTATCTAGAAGCTTCTGAATTACCTTATCCGGTGTGATCGATGCAATCCGCAGCAGAATCTGGCTATGCGGTCTGATTTGGAGGCCATGTACAGACTGTGGGGGCTCCAGGTCATGTTATTGGTACCATGTACAGCTGATGGCAGAGCGATTGATTTTTTATACGGGGGTTTGCGAGCTGTGGATTCTGGTCTTGGCAACGAAAGCCTGTAACTGTAACCGGCCTCATGCATGCAAAAATGGACCCATTTCCGCCCAGCGTTCTCCAAAAACACCACTTCTCCCGCCACGTTTTTCAAAACATCTCCCCTTCTGCCTACACGCTTATTTATAACTCAGAAACAGACATTCATCTGACACTTCAGACGAGAAATGGATATTTACTTCTCAACGCTAATGCGGTGATATCTTGGGACTTAGAAATGCAAAACCAACAAATGCATATCCATCACAATGCGGGATTCCTGCCAAACACCATTTGGGCCAAAGCTATACCAGGCTTCCTGTTATAATTCCCATAATATATATGACACTCTATACATAAATCCCACAGCTCCTGGTCTGTGTAACCTATAATTATCACTGAGTCATAACAGAGCACCTATAGTGAAAACATTCAGTGACAAGGCAACTGGAAATGTTTTTAATGCTGAGCTGAAAGTTAATATCCAGGATGAGGATCAGCAGAACTTAGCTTTACCAGGTTCTTCCCATTAGCGAGGGAAATCAATTACTCCTCAAAGTGCCAAAGCAGGAAAGAGGAAAACGAAGGGTGGGAGGTCTAACAAGGCATAAGCCCAGCAGCCATCAGAACACAGGATCCTTCCCCTCATCCTCCCCTCAAGACTCCAGCAGAAAACATTTAAAAGCAGGTTTTCTGTATTTTAAAAAACATACTTGGTTCATCGGTAATAGCTAATGCAGCGTGCAGCAAAATTGATTACACCACTTCTAAGCAGAAATACATAGAAATACAACTCGAAAAAAGTAAGAGAGCACAGCAAAATTTTCAGTTTCACTCATTTCTCAATTTATGGTTATAAGTCTGTGTAAAATATACATTTTTTTTGTTTTTGCAAACTCCAGCCTGGGCTCTTCCCTGCTTCTTATTAATGAAGGGCTTCTTCCTTGCTTTAAGGGACTTCAGTCCTGCTTCTAGGAGTCTGTTACGAACTGTCCTAGAACTGCACTTCAATGTTTCCCATTCTTTCTGAAGGCCACTTGGTGTCATCTCTGCCATTAGAAAGTTGCTTCCGCCTGCTTGTGTTTTGCTCACTGCCAATGCATTCTGCTTCACCTTGTTCTAGTGCTGCACCTTGTCACCTTATCTTTGAGCCTGGAAGCAGCCTGCCTCAGCGTAGCCTCCTCCCAGCAGAATCAGGATTAAACCAGGATTAAACCAGGATTAAACCAGGATTTAAAAATGCAGATTTAGCATCTACTTTTTAACACTGCGCCAGTACTTCTTGGACTCTTCTGACAATCTTCACTTCATACTCCATGATGGCGACAGACACGAGTTAGCAAAAATTATGGCCATAAAATGCAACATTATAGTCATCTGGAGAACATTATGTTCTAATAACTGGGCTTTTTACAGCACTGTGCACCAGCTGTGGCTTCTAAACAGGCTCACGCTCATCCTGCAGATATATATGCATATGTTTTAATAGGAGGTCAGCCGCCTCTAAAACATGCAATAAATTAACAATAAGCACCAAACTGATATTTTGTAAGATACCAGCTGGCCAGCCGAAACCACAACAAAGCCCTTTGGCCCCGATGGTATATCAGCATCTCCAACCAAATTCTGGCCCAAGCTGGATTTCCGGGAAAAGGATTTCTGGAAAATGGGGCCCCTCCATACAGGTGGGACCACTGGGTAAAAAAAGATAATTACTGCCTTAATGCCAGCTTACTAACCATTTTCCTTATTTGCATATTCCATTAACCAGATGGGTACTCTATGAATGTGACTTTCTATATTCAACTGGCTGGTTGCAACGAAATCCTGGTCTGTTTTTATACTTTCTGAACCGACGCTTTCCACCTCTGCCTACATCACACTTTCTACGACTAAAAAAAAAATACACCCAAAATAATGAAAATCCTAGTGAAATATCAACGCAATTTCTGACCCTCTAGTGTTGCCCTTTTACCGCTGCCCTCCTTGGGGCATCGGTACATCGTGTTGCCCTCCAGTGTTGCCCTTTTACCGCTGCCCTCCTTGGGGCATCTTAGCATGCACCCATTTTGTAGCCTGTTCTGTAGACGGGGACTGGCTTTCAACATACACACACTTTGCAAAAACTTCCTTCAATCATTCTTTTTAATCATACTATCATTTTCAATCATACTACCAATAACTTTAAGACCAAAAAGAAATATTTAGAGTACAATCCTGTCACAACAGAATTCCATAAAACATGTTTCAATACACTGTGCAAGGAGCTCATGTTATGAAAGCCATGTTATGCTATCCGCTGTGGTGGGTTTTAATGGGACTTCTGCTGCCTTTGCTCACGCTTACTGGACGTGGCGAAACTTTTTGGGGAGTTTCTGACTGGTGTCAGTGTTAGCAGAAGATGTACAGAAAACTTGTACCAACTTCTTATGTTTGATACTTGCATCGCTCAAGTCTTGATGGAAAAGAATGAACAGAACAGACCAATATAGTGACAGTCCTTGTGTTAAAAAGCTCAATTGCTCTATTCTAAGTGAATCCTCCGCATGTGCACAGTGTACAGAGACTACATAGGCAAAAAAAATAATAAAAAAAAACTAAAAAAGTGATGTACATAGTTCCCCTGCAAAAAGAAATCCAGAGAAACTGACACCCCCCCCCAGCCCAACAAATGGCAGGTTAGAATTTTCTTTAGTACTTTTACAGTAGAAAACACAGTATGATTGAGTGAAGACGGCAACACGGGGCTGGTTTCACGCATTTTCTGAAGCTTTCATCTCCTAAGCGAGGCGGCAGGGCCGCGGGAGCAGGATGCTTGCGGCTGATTGGCTGAGTGTGGGCGGAGGCAGGGCCTCTTAGCGCATTCGCATGTGCAGGCTGTGCTTGGGGCCATCGACGCGCTCCAGCTTCTCAAAATGCTTCCTGGCATTACGAATGTTGATGAGGGTTGCTGCGGAGGCTGTGAGGAATAGAGAGGGTTTTGCGTCATCCAGAAGCCTTTTAGATCCAACCCCACGCAAGAGAGAAAAATCTACTGGGGATAACCGATTCTCCCTTCCCTTGTTGAGGCCTGTCCTAAACTCCTACTGGTACCCTGTATACCTTCCCCACCACGCACAAGCCAGGGTTACTCACGGATGGAGGGATCCGACATGATCACCATAACGTAGGTGTTGGAGGTGAATACGTCGATGAAAGCTGCAAAATTGGAATTGCGCACCTCCATGCTTTGGAAGGAGGCTGCCAGTTTGCTGCAAAGTTGAGAAGATACTGTTACCGAGGTCGGTGGAGTCCATCAATGGCATAAGTTGCCCCCTGATGGGGCTCTGTAGAGCAGAGGAGGAACAGGGGCGACAAGAAGAGCGAAACACAGTGGAACGACCCAACAGGGAAACAGTGAGCCTCCAAGCAGAAGAGACATTCTCACCTACAACTCAGCTTGAACTGCTTGATGATGTTGCTGATCTTCTCAAACCTGTGCGCATCACGCTGCTCCTTGCACTGGTAGTGTGAGATCACCTGTGCCAGAGGAGAGAGGTCAGCACAGGCCTTTACACACAGCGGATAGAAAACTGAGAACTCTACATTCAGGTGTGAGGCTGTGGTGTTTCTGGGCTGGACCAGTGAAGAATAATCTGTTTTCATGAGGAACAAAAGCAAAGTAAAACAGTCAGCAGCAGAAATGAAAACTATTGAAAATACGTGACTGAAGATGGAAAAAAGGAAGGAGACTCCAGCTGAGCAATAATAATAAAGCATCAGCAGTCATGGAGCCCATGTCCAGTGCACCTCAACCCTCCCAGCTTCCTACCCCCTACCCATTTGCACACCCGGCACTCTATGATCTGACCACGCCCCCTTCTCCATCATGGCCTCTCTCTCTCACCAGGAACGTTGCTCTCTCGAAGAGCAGCACTTCATCCGCTTCGATGATCTGGGCGAAGTTGCGTAGGTTGGATTCCAGCTGCTGCACATTGGGTATCAACTGGTAGACGATGCTGGACCACGCCTAAACACAAGAGAGGATCACCCAGGGCACACGTGATTATTCCCAGGCAGAGAGGTGATGGCACGTTTCACATGTACAGAAGGAGCTGCTTCTATCCCTCCCAAAGCTGAGCTGCAGATAACCAGGATGGTGAGATCCAATCACAGGGGTTGGGACATCACAAGGGCTCACACCTTGTACAGAGTCTCATCCCATATGGACGTCCTGAAGCAGGTGCAGGCCAAGGGGCGGGACAGCCGCCTCAGGTCCTCTTCACGCTCCTTAAAAATCTGTAATCATGTGACGAGACATGAGGCTACTTTAGTATCAGGTTCTGCTGGGCATAAGGCTTGATCACACCAACATCTCAGAATTTAATACCCAAGATTAAAAAGATATTTCTAGTAAAATTTAACAGATAACATATGAAATACTTTAAGATGTTTTAAGAATCCATGGGAACCCTGCACTGGAGGTGTTGAGGGGTGGTGTGAGGCTCAGTGTATTACATTGCTGTGGCTGTGATCAGAAGATTGCTAGTTCAAATCTCAGGGTTAGCAGAGTGGTTTTCCCGTTGGGCCGTCGAACAGGGCCATGAACCCCCAAGTGTCACCACCCCAAAGAACCACCAACAGGATTCAGGAGGCCGGCTGCATGAATTCAGGACTGACTGTGCCTCTGCAGATCTGCAAGACATGCCATGTCGCATAACTCACCAGGTCTCTCTGGTCCTCCTGCACCAGGTCCATCTTGTGCACCAGACAGAAGACCTTGGCATCGGGCGAGTTCTGCAGGATGGCTTCCAGGCAAGACTGGTAGTAATGCATGTCCTTCTCCAGCTCACGGCTCTCCACGTCAAACACATATATCAGCACCTCCACATTCCGGAAGATATTGTCCCTCTGGCTAGTAAAGTAGTTTTCCATGAAGGTGTCCTGTCTGCACAGTGAGGGTAGGGGGGGGCACCAGGCAAGTCAATGAATGTCCACAGACATCTGCTAATAGAAAGCACCTCTACAAAATATAAAGAAACGCTAATACTGCTCCTATTACTAAAAGACAAACACCACGTTCAAAACAGGAAACTGAAATAAATCTATTATTCATGGTATTTGTTTCTAATCTGTTGTTATGCAAGTGATTTTTCTTCTCTGCAGGCTTCAAAGCTTTTCCAAATGCCTGAAGCTCTGACCCTGAAACTGAAGTGGACCAAGATGCAGCTTTGGCAGGTCAGACCTCCTGCCTGTGTAAATGATTCCTTAAACACTCAAGTACAAGCAGAGCCACAGCCCCTGGCAGGCGCTGCCCAAGAGAGTGCAAAGGTCACGCCCACTGGTCAGTGGAGTTCCACCACTTACCCTCCACAGTCCCAAAGGTTCAATACCAGGTTGCCCAGGAATCGCACATGGGAATGTTCCACGTCAACTGGAACACAGACAGCAAAGGTGTTCTAGCATAGGTTTTGCACTCAGGCCTGTAGCACGGGGCTGGTTCAGGCCAGACAAGAGAGGCTCCTTCACAGGAACTATAAGTCAGACAACCACCTGTGCTCATATCCTCCCCCACATGTCAACCACAAGACACCCCCGAATTGCTCCAGATGTCCCAGACACCCCTGGCAGTCAAACCAAAACACACCCTTTATAATCTGCCTCTGGAGCAAACTTCTCCCTCCCAAAAGTGAAGGATGAATGATCAGAAACCAGCTTCATTGGGTCTAGTTAACAAAGGGTACATGGACACAGCACATTCGGCTTACTTGTGGCCCCCAGCCTGCGCGTGTCTCTGGCGATATAGTTGGCGAAGATGATTGACCGCATGCTGGTCTTTCCGGAACCGCTCTTCCCCATCAGCAACACCTAAAAAGCAGAACACTTGATGGTCGGGTGCTCAGATTGAGCAAGCATGGGGGCAAAGGTGTCTGGGGCAAACCTTCAAATTCACATCACAGGCTTTTAGATCGTTAGTGCGCTCGTTTTTCTATCAGCCAAGTTACACAATTGCGCCATCTGCTGGACACTGATTTCACCTAAGTTTTTAACTTATCCCGCATACATAGTCGTTTTAGGCTGGAGGAAAACGTCTTACATAACAGGCATCTACACAATTCCTTGTAATGATATATACATTTTGCAGTTAAGTAATTGCATGAGTTACTTTTGTAATGCTGCTGGACAAAAAAAAGTATTCCCACCAAGGGATCTCATCAGTATCAGCAGACTGGATTACATAGTAAAGATTTCTGCAACTAGAAATTTACTAAAGTAATACAGCTTAATAGTATTACTTGCAAATGAGATATAGATAAAAACTAGTAGTCACCTTCCTAGACCAGGAAAACAAATATGGACTCTAAATCTGCAACAAAACACACCTTTCAGTTAAGAAAAAACCCAAAGTATGAGTCTCTAACAAAGAGATCTGTGGTTTCTTGTAGTTCTGTAGAGCAAGATTAACAGCTCATATCTGACCTTCTTCTTCATGGCTGTACTCGACATCGCCTCCCTTCCGACTCAGAAACCAATGTATCGCCTTCCCCACAACACACCACTTTTGCCTCTCTGGGCCTTGGGCTCCACCTTGCAGCTATTTGGGCGATTTTCCGTTAGTTTTCTGTAATTGAACAAAGAAAGAGCCAAAAAAAAGGGCAAAGCGGTGTCAGATTACCAAATGACAGGATGAATTTATTGATGAATGCTGAAAACGAGTGACTGGAAAATTTCAAGGGAAACGTCAAAGCGTTAATGATTAGTCTATTTTAAATTTAATAAAACAGTAAAACTTATTGATAATTCCCGACTCCTAACTTACAAAACCAGACTACACTGGACAATACGATTTTCTGTCATCCTTGAAGGAGGAACAACTATCAGGTACATTACCTCTGCACTTTCGTTAACGGTCATTTTAAGCAAACGTCCCCCTTTAGCTGTATAATATCTAATTAGTAGTTTTACAAATGAGACCACCGATTTAAATGTCCAGTCCGACAAAACACCTGAACTATCGATTTCTAACAAGGAATTAGTTACACTGTGGCGAACAATAAGACACGTCTGTAAGTAAATTATCATTTAAGGAATTAACATAAAAACAACTTACTTAGTAAAAGTCTCATTGGCAGCTAATTGGCAAGCGAAATGTTTACCGCACAGTTAGATAGATGTATGAATTCTGCATGAGCTGCAGGTAGCTAGTTAGCCTCTTACACTCCATCAAAATATAACAAATTAAACTAGCAAAATTTTCTAAACGAGACAGCCATTCAATATCGTTAACATACGCTGCAAGATAACAAATATTATCGCGTAAATTTAACTAGCTATTTACCCGTCTTATTACACAGCTTCGGCCCTAGTCAGCTATGCAGCTAGTTAGTTATTTAGCAAAGTATTAGGAACTAAAAAGTACTTCTGACTAGATACGGAGTATAACACCCCCTCACGTATCTTTCATTGGACATTTAAACACTTGTCAACAATACAAATGATACCTTTATATGTTATATCCGTATATGTTCCATTGCTCCTTATGTTTATGAATTCTGGTATGTTCCAGGCCCAAGGCAGGAATCCCCACACTCACTTTCACATGACCAACTTCTCATATCAAACATCTCGCGATGTTTCTATCGCCCGATGCTCATTGGGAGTTGTATTTCTTCTTTGATTCTTCGACCAAACGTTCGCGCATAGAGTATTTTCCCATAAAATAACCCATTCACCATTATCTATGTCATTTAGAAGTGTAATCGGTAAACTAGACTAAGTAAAATATAAACAATTTTAAAGACATAAATACAACCAATATCAATCCTCTGTTTGTTTAACTGTAAACGTTTTACGTTTTTTACGTTTTGTTACAAGCTGTTATTTTAAATACATTGATACTTAATAACTGAAATATGCTTTCTTTTATAGATCTGAGATAAAGTTAATATTCTTTCTTGAACTCCATCCAATGTCTTCAGAGATTAATGAATGGGATGCATCTAAAATGAAACACCGGACGGAAGAGCGAGAACATTACATTGCCATTCTAGGTTGATGAAGTGTTGCGTGAGGTTTCTGGTTAAATGGTGTTCCACTGCACCGCTCATCTTCCTGTATCAACTAACATAGGTCAAACACCGCAGATTAACCAGCCGTGCCCCAGCTCGCCCTTCCATCACGATCTACCTTCTTCCCCAGCGCAACATAGGTCTAATGCCTCCATTCTACCATGAAGACATCCAGAGTTAAGAAACAGACGAGACTGAGAAAAAAAAACTTCCCTTTGACCAGACAAGGAAACACAATCGCGCTAAAATGTATTGTTGATGTTTTTTTTTGTAATAGGAAGAATCAGTCATTGATGCTCTAAGCTTCCGTAATGACTAAATATTTCCCGGAAAACCTCGGCAGACAAACACCTTCAGCTGTACAGATAAATCTAATAACCATCTTGTAGATCGGTGAGCAAACGCAATGACATCAGCAGGCTGCTGCAGTCTCCAGTGGGCGGGAGGATTAGAACCATCCCAAAGTCCTTACAATTGACAGTAATGTCATAGAATAGGAGTACACAGTGTACATGGTATGTAAACTCACTACACAACTGGTGGCCATTGCTTTTAACGTATTTAGAAATCTGTTGTTGAGGATATAAACAAAGTTTCCTGGGGTCACACAAGAAATGGTGCCTGCAAGTTGGGTTCTTTTCATAATTTATCATTTTATTTTACATTTTCTACATAATACAGAAGCCATTCTGCAAGTACAGAAATTCAATTCTTTTGTCTCCTACAGGGCATTCCCATGCAGCATTGAAATGAGGAGCGTGAAAAGAATGGATAGGGGCTACTTTAACAAAACCAGGTTTGCTCTCTCTGGAGTAGAGCCACATGCAAGGAAAATGTCATCCTGCCATCTCATCCGGACACTCGAAAGGGAAACCAGAGCTTGCCATCTCTACATCTGACCTTCCCTGCACTTCATGCCTCCACGCTGCGAGCCCCTGATGAGGTAACCCCCTGCAAAGTTATCCAGGAAGAGAGGCATCACTTCCATCTGTTCCCCATCCTCAGAGCATCTGAAGGAGCCAGAGCGTCTGCTGGAGGCTGAGGAAAGTGGGAAAGCGACTGCACCAGGGAATCATTTTGGGCTCTTATGGACAGATTGCAGATTTACCACCAAGGCTTCATTAACGTGAGTTTTTACTGTTACCTCTTTACTGCTTGGCATGAACAAAAAAGGTGTTTGCTTGCCATGGGGCAAGAAGTCGTCAGTCTGTTCGCCTGAATGAATTTGCTTTGTGTTCTGTTTGATTTGGTCGTGGAAGCAAGCAAAATTTGTGCAAATTGAATTAGCTCCTTTTTGGCATTGAAATTATGGCTAGGGTATACATGGACTTGTGAAGAAAAATTGTTGGAGTTTTTACCACCATATAACAATAAGAAACCTTCTGTCACGAATTACAGCCTTGGACACTTTATTATTCACTACAGATTCATGAAGAGATTACTGGATACTATTATTGCTTACATTTCTGTGCCTTTTCTTGGCAATCAAGTCTGAAACTCACAGTCAGATGATGTCCCACTCTGATGTCCTCGATACCTGATCCACTTTCCATGGATGTTTCCTGGAACTTCAGTCTTTCTGGGAACACAACACTGGACCACTCCAGGCCTTTGTCGGTGTTTGAGATACACATCTTGGTTCCTGTGACAGTTGCCTGCATACTACTCTTCTTCTTGGGTGTAGGGGGCAACCTAAGCACCCTACTTGTGTTCTGGCGCACCCAGTCGCTGCACACCACCACCAACCTCTACCTGTCCAGCATGGCCATTTCAGACATCCTCATCTTCAGTGGTCTACCCCTGGATCTCTATCGCCTGTGGCGGTACCGCCCCTTTCCCTTTGGAGACTTCCTGTGCCGCTTCCAGTTCTACCTGAGCGAATCCTGCACCTATGCCACCATCCTGCACATCACTGCCCTCAGCGTGGAACGCTACTTGGCGATCTGCTTCCCACTGCACGCCCGCCGCTTGGTCTCCAGAGCTCGCGTGCAACTGGTGATCGTTGCTCTCTGGGGGCTGGCTGGCACCACGGCGGTGCCTGTTTTCTTTCTCTTCCACGTGGCGGGCCAGGAGTGCCAGCCCACAGAGGCAGGGCTGCGGTCAGGCCTGCTGCAGGCCATGACCTGGGTGTCCACGCTTTACTTCTTTCTCCCTCTGGCCTGCCTCTGTCTGCTCTATGGCCTCATCTGCAGGAGGCTGGGACACATGCGGCACCGTCCCTACGCACGCATCCGCCAGAGGCACCAGCGCCAGACAGTCAGGCTCCTGGGTAAGAGACTCCTTTTAAGGCCTCTGGTGAGGAGGTCAGGGCTGCCCAACCGCGTGGGATGTTTTCTCTTTATAGAGAGCAAAGCATGGTGATATTTGTCATGTTCAGCATCGAAGGCCGTCTGGTTTATTTCTAGATTGTTAGATTACTGTACGTATCATATAAACTTCAAAATTTACACTGGTGATTACCAGGAATATAGAACAACACATCATCCATCAATCTTCTAACCACTTATCCTGTTGAGGGTCATGGGCAACCTGAAGCCTGTCCCAGAGAAGCAAAGGGCACAGGCAGGGGACTCCCTGGGTGGAATGTCAGTCCGTCACAGGGCACACACACATTTAATTACACGCTATGGGCAATTTAGAGATGCGTGTTTGTCAAACCACATATTTGGACTGTAGATAACCATGTGACAAGAACATGTAAAGTCCAGATACATGGCAGAGGCAAATGTGTGAGGCAACAGTGCTTTACCGAGTCACCATGCCATCAGTATAGAATAAAATCTTAAGAGTATGAAAGCATGTGCACTGAGATGGTGTGATAGCAATTCAGCATGAGTACTCCTGAAAGGGAGGGCTCTGTTAACACCTGCCATTGGATGTGAAATATAGACTCTTCTTCAAGCAGACCACGGAATTATTTAGTCCTTTTAAGGTTTGTAAAATTGTTGGTCAAGGTCTTAACTTATTTCTAAATTACTTTACTGTATATTCCTTCCATTGTTATATACACATATACAGTTTAACTCATTAAGATTTGTTAAAGCAACTTTTAACAATAAACCGACATCCTTTTGGAGTCCAAGTCAAATTCCTCAAGTACTAAAGTGCACTGCTATAGAAACAGACTTGCGTGTTTAACTGGTCGTCACTCCATATGCGCAGTTGTATAATTTACCACTTGCACAAAGTAATTTACCAGAGTTCATTTTTCTCTCCTAGCTCACACAAATGTTGGTTTTTAGCTTGATCTATGTCCTCTCCAATAGGAGTTTCATAATCTCAAAGGGCTTTGTTTAGCCAAGGTCACCAGCTAGCTGTCATATGTGGTCTTCTTGGAGACCTCTCAGATGCCTTCATGTTTGTCATTTGTCCAAACATCTGCGACAATCAGTACTTTGTGTGCCTGGTAGCGTGTGAAGAAAACAGGGCACTCATTAGAGGAACGGATATCCTGTCTTCTGTGCAGGCAGACTCCAGGGTATTTCAGGCATAAGCCTGATGAGGAATTTCAAATTACTAATGATAATGAAAAGCCATCCATCTTTTATGGCATATTGAATTACGGCATAATTTCAGTTTTACCCGCGGGATGCTGCTTTGAAGGCTTACATCGTTTCTTGTCGCCCACCATTGCCAGTTGTGGTGGTGCTGTCCTTCGCCCTCTGCTGGCTGCCTTTTCACATCGGGAGGATCCTCTTCTCCACTGCAGTCTGGGATGATGAGGACCAAGGAGGCAGAGAAGCCCTGTACACTACATCGCAGAACTTCAACTTGGCTGCCATGCTGCTTTTCTACCTCAGCGCTTCCATCAACCCCGTCCTCTACAACCTGCTGTCTGCCCGCTACCGCCTGGCCCTACGCGGCATGCTCCAGAGCCAACGCCCCCGCAGCAGGCTCCCCCAAAGGCACAGGTCCAGCCACCACATTCGGGTCACCGCGCCAACTGACATGAACTTCTGCACCAGCGTGTGATGGAGCCCCAGTTCCGATGTGTTTTTGCAGTGTCGGACTGTGTGCATGTGTCAGAGAGGAGACAGACAGGAAAAACTGAAAGTAACTTTCCTTCCTGCAGTATCCACTGTTCATGGGTATTTGGCCATAATATGTCACTTATTCCTAAGCAGGACGCTGCAAGGACACTGTCCACACCTGAAGCACCAGGAACCGTAACGGAAACCTTTCAGTCAGAAAACAAGACCAGATACTATAAGGACTATAATTTATTTGCCATATTAAATATATTATCTATGATTGTTACAATTTAGTAATAACATAATACATGGCAGTTTCTTTAACATAAAAGTTTATGAAATTACACAAAAAGAAAAACAAAAAACAAAGCAACAATTAATGCCGATAAAGTATGTTTTTTTGGAATGTATTATATTTGCCTGCTAAAAATGCAATAGAAAAGGCAAACAAGGGGACTAGCATGTTCTACAGACACTATCATGGGAGTAGGAAGATGGAGATCAGGGTGTTACAGAGATGCTTTAACACAGAGCCGGCAGATGTGGCCACCTACTCCATGACACAGCCGGCCCGAGAGCGTCTGCCCCAAGTGCCTAGACAGAGAAATAACCATCCCTGCAAGAACCTTTCAAATTTACAGCAGTATTTTAACGTGACTTCCATTAATGCACTGAACCCCAGTTCTCCATCTTTTCCTCCTACAGCTTTTTCTTTACTGTATAGTTCCCCATAAGAAATACACCAACCAGCTTTCAAATCAAAGTGGACAGAAGCCCAGTGTACAGAGTTTAGTCATGGGCAGAAGCTGATTTTGCCAGCTTTTCTGGCAGACGGATGGGTAGCCTTCATGCTAACCCAGCTGTCTTACATCAGGGGGCACGGGGATGTTGGGAGGTCGTGTGGGTGTGTCCTGAGGTTAGACCTCTAAGGAATGATGTGAGCACATGGTCTGTACAGGGGGCTTTGGGGCGTGTCAAGGTGCTTCTCTGCCACGTGGAGCAGAGGGCAGGAGGTATGAGAGCACCGTTAATACAGAGTCCCAGTGTTCAGAACCTCTGTGTTCTACTGAAAGAACCGTTGAGATAAGATCAATTCCAATTTCCCTCATACATGATCTGGAGAGACTGTTTTGTATTGTCTGGGTGCAAATGCCCAGGAGTCAAACATGACTGTACTGATTAATTAGTGTTGATAGGAACGTAAAACATTGGAGACTTAAGACAGCAAACTACATAATTGGAAGCTACATATACTGGATATCATAAACAAGACTGGCTCTCAACCTAGCATTCTGGGAAGGGGTTACACTGAAACAAGAATCTGAAAATACTTCTGAAATACTAAATTAGCAGCAGTGCTTTCCCTATGTATGCCAAATGTATGGGACGCAAAAATAAAACTAGACAAAGCAGGTCCCGTCCCCTAGCTGTGCAGAAAGCAGAAAGCTTGGCTAGGCTCATCCACATTCAGGCTGTTCAGGGTCAGAGCGTAGGCTCAGATAGTCTAATCCCGTAACAATTTCCTCCATTTTGGAAGGAAATGACACACACTGTCACCTTATTAACTCATAAGTACCACTCAGTAATTTGATTTTTGTTTCCAGGCGGAATGACAAAATGCACTTAGCAAGGAATCAGAATTAGTTGTAGGCCTCAAAATTCATTTTGGTGTGCATGCGTGCGTGTGTGTTGGGGGGGGGGGGGGGGGGGGTTACACAAGGCCAGAATTCTCCACTGAGTTGTAACCCTTCTCATTTACATGCATGTTAGTTTGCCCTGAAGTTGCAGTTTAATGGTTAACAGAGGTTGCGTCATACACACATTCTAACAGGTTGGGCTGAAACAAGTTTAAGATTCTGTACTTAAATTCATATTTAACAAAAACGGAGACACCAGAGTAAAAGTCTTTGGAAACAGCACCCCGGATATTCTGATTACCCTTCGGCCAGGCCTGAGCTGAGGAGCGCCTTGGCTAGTAGGCCGCTCAGACTCACCAGATGCAGGCACAAGTGGGAATGAGTGAACAGTGTGCAGAGGCCATAGAGATAAGGCTGTTGTGTAAAACAGTACTGCGCCCTGACAAGCTCGTAGAAGGGGAAAAAACAAAAAAAACAAAAAAAAGCTTACACTAATACTCAACATTGCAGGATGTTCCAGTCAGGATTTAACAGGAAACAGTACAGATTATGGTTCAGATTAATGAACGAAATACAATACTAACAGCAAGAACGCTTATCATAATAAACATAACTTTATGCCTTCCCTCTTCTTCCAACACACATTATACCAATGACAATCAGTGATCTCACACTGCAACCGTTCCAGCATGGATAGTGTTCTGGGGGTTGGGGGCCAGTAGGGGGGGCGGGAGAGGAGGCTAAGCAGAACCTGGTTTACCAGGTGAAGCTGAGCTACAGCACCAGAGGTTGTCCTGTCACATTCAGGAGGAAATCTGGCATTACAAAATGGGGCTTACATATTTATTTTTTTAAGGGGAAATTTAGAGCAAAATCCTGTCACAATAGATGGAGAGCAGGCCTGTCTTGGTGTGGGCTACAGCCCAGAATGTTCTCTGGTAACTCTGGAGTCTCTCTTTCATGCATAGCTCATATCATTAGCTTTATAAACAAGTAAATTGCATACAGGCATCTCTTCTCCAAATGAGCACTTCACGTTAAGGAGCGGCAGATGCCCATGCCAAAACATCAGATTCATCATGATTTTCTTTGGAAAAAGTTATATCCAGGATTACAGGATATTAATAACCTGTGGCTCACATAACACAGAGTTCCGAAGAAACACAGGGTTGTTGTCAGTCTGTCTATAAAGGGGAATCTTTTTAAACTTGTAACCTTACAAACAAACATTCGTTCTAGTGAACAAATGGGGCACCTCTGAAAACAACATTGCTGATTCAGATTTGTTTGGGTTGTCACGCATTGTAATACTTTTAAGGAAAACAAGGAAGAGGTATTTTGGTTTTGGGGGAATCTTCCGGCTTCCGACACAGGAGTCAAGACATGGGCCGTTGGAGAGGCTCGTCAGAGCCTTGAATTCCATGCTACATCTACGCTGATGTGGTCATGATCTCAGTGAGCACTGGAGGGACTGGACGTGTACCTGCCAGGTCATGACATCCTCACAGCCCATTTAATTTAAAGGGAACAATTTTAATGCTAAAATTACCAAGAGGAATGCCCTTATAGGCTATAGCTCAGCAGAATGGCTCAACAATGGCCTAGGTGCAAAGTCAAGTTGGGCATACAGAAAGGATAATAGAAACGATGCCTAACGTGGACCTCAGATTGGCCAACGATGTAGGATTTTATAATACAAATGGGTATAATCATGGGTGATACTGGGCGACCATACTGACAATGTGAACTCAATTCTATTCTCCAGAGACACACCAAACAAGGCTGTTGCTCCCCCCCATCTTTGAGCCTGAATGTCCAAACGGTACAAAGCACACACATTTTGACAAATACATAATAGGTTCATGGTGCTCAGTTTGAGCCAAATAGAGACATTTATAACAATGTGTATTTCGTATCTCTTATAGGTACTGTCCATTTATATATACATAAACATAACATGTATGTTTATACACACATACACACACACAGGTGATGACAAACAAAAATTCTCCCAATTATTTTAACAAGGTAACTTGTGTCTCTTTGAAATTCGTTGTTAGTGGATTCTTTTACCTTTTTTTTTTTTTAATCAGACTAAAAAAATAAAATATGGGAACCCCCAACCCCTCTTAGAGGAGCTTTTCTTCATACATGTCACTCTTATAAAAACTTTGGCAACTTCTCCCTTTTCATTTTTCCATCCTCTGTTAAAAACGCACATAGTTTAATAGAGAACAGAGCTTAATTCACAGTTGCTCTGACTGACAGTGTACAGTATAAAGCTGAAATGATCTAGTCTTAAGGAAATCCCATGATGCAGCTCGGAGTTTCCATGGTGAATCACGACAGCCAGTCAGCCAAGGCAGATGACAGAGAACCTTGCACCTCGACCAGTCGACTGACATCAGACACTGTGGAAAAGCCCATGAAGTTCTGCTCACTTGCTCGCTCACATTTTCCGTCGCATGGCTGCCACCGTCAGCACGCATGGCAGCCAGAAGCCTGCTTCTCGCCACGTCACTTCCATCTCAGACCACCTGCGACTGGACACGTCTCGCCACCAGCTCGCACTAAATCGCTCATTAAGTCACAGTTCACATTGGTCATGAAGAGAGGATAAAATCACAACATGGAAAGTACCTATTGCTGTAAATATATAACATTTAACATTAACAACAATGACAACAGCAACATGAACATCAACAAACAACAACAGCAGGAATAGGAAACGGAAAATATCTCCACTGGGATGCAGCAGAGCTTCTTGTGTGACTAGGTGGATAAACAAGCCCAGAGGCTCATCCTGCTGTTTCTCATCGTCTCAGACAGGGCTAAAGGGGGGGGCGGGGGGGGGAGGGTGTAGGGGAGTACGGTTGGACTGGGATTTAGTGCAGGAGGACAACCTACTTGATGACAAAGTACTGGATGACCACGGCGAAGAGAATGGCCACCGTAGAAAAGCCCAGAAGCAGCAGCAAGGCAAACTGTTCATCTGTGATGGCTCTTCCCATCTTGGAGGTGCCGCCTTCTCTGGCTGTGGCTTTGGGCCCTCCCTCTGAGGCCCCTGGGGGCTCCATGGCAGGCAGGGAGGTGCTAGGGCTGTATGGCCCCCACAGCTCTCCGCTGTCTGGGCATTTTCGACCCGCACACACGCGTACACGCCAGTCAGAGCCTGGGACAACACCTTGCCACTTGTATGTGGCAGAAGGGCCTCTGTAGAGCTGAGACAGAGAAGGGAGGGAGAAGCTTTAACCCAAGGAAGTACTGTACATCCGAGGGTGCCTCTTCCAGTACACCGACATAATACAGCACTTAGACCCCATCCAGAGGCAAGCTGAAGGCATTCCCTCCATTATCTCATCAGGCTTCCTGCCAAGGCATACCTGCTCAGCCTCACGTCCCCGCTGCAGCTGCAGAGTGTACACGATGGGGTCTCCTCTCATTGGCGGTAGGGCCTCCCATGTGACCTCATACTGATTCCACTCCAGCGACTCGATGCGCGGGGCTGTTAGAAAGATGTGTCAGTCTGATGAATGGGAGGGTCATGTGTACCTCCAGTGGATGACAATAAATACCCAAGGCCTATCATTTACGCTCAGGTTACGCTCCGGAAGCCTGAGGGAGCAGACAGCAGTATACCATGTTTCTCTGAGAACGCCTCTGCTGAAAGACACAGCTAGTTCCGAAGAACTGAACCTTTAATCTAACAGGTCCACACAGTTCAACTGGACCACTTTCACCATTGTACCAAGTAAGAGAAACTGATGAGGATCACAATCAGGAAACAGAGTCAAACACAAGCTACCAAAGACGTAAAAACTTATTGATGGTTACAGAATAATTAGTCCAACGGAAAGGGAACTTTCACTGTCATCCAATTAGCTTCGGGTTAAAAAAAAAAAAAAAAAAAAGGGATAAATAAATCTGACAACACAAATAACACAGATTCCACAAAATGATGCAGAAACAGTACCAAGTCTTCAATGTGGTAGCTGAATCGAAAGGAGCACATCTCTAGTTTCACTTCAAGTAAAAAGCAGCTATATTCCACATGCTGTGATCACACAATGTTTTTCATTTCAAACTGATGACTGAATATCCCACAGGAGAAAAGGCAATGGAAGGAAATCTCCAAGGTTCAGTACACTTCAACATGGCAACAGAAAAAAGGACATCTAATGGCGTTTCTCACTCTTGAGCTCGGGCGAGAACAATGAAAAGACCTCACCCTTGAGCTGGCCTGGTGGAGACCTGCTGGTGCTGAAGCTGTAGAGGGTCGAGAGCGGCCCCACTCCGGCCTCATTATGTGCCTGTATGCTGAAGTGGTACAGCGTGGCTTCAGCCAGCCGCTGCACCTTGAACGTGTGGCAGGGGCCGCTGTAGATGCACACAAGCCTAGGAAACACAGCCCCCCCCCCACAAAATTTAACACCATTTGCTTTTCCTGATAAGGAAATCAAACTGTCAGCAAACTCCCAGTTTCAAACAAGGTGAGATGGCGTACAGATTCAGGTAAGCAATCAGAGTCAAACCACCCCGATGAAATTCTCTGAAATGTCTCCTTTCTGGAAAAAAACTGTCACGCAACCAGTACAGCCCAGCTAAGGAGGACAAAATATATACGACTTGTATCTACAGACACAACATCGAAACACAAAAGACTGAGCTGCATCCAAACCACATCTCAATGCCACGTGCTTGTTCCAATTCACTAAGAGCACCCCAATACAACTAGCCAACTAATGACAAATCCTGAGATTAGGGAAACAGCTGGTAGTTTCTGAGCTGAGGTTTTGGAGACACACAATTAACATCCGTGTGTGTGTGTGTGTCCCCACCTGTCTGCGCTGGCCTGCATGTGTAGACAGAACTGCGTGGTTCCACTCGGCTGCGCCCGGTTCGAGCCCTCGCCCCATTTGAGCTTCAGACTCTGGGGGCCTGTGGCAACACACTCCAGCTGGGGCGGCTCAGGGGGGAGGGGCCGCGTTTTGGCTTTCAGCACAGTGCTGAAAGGACCCGGCCCAACATTGTTGACTGCTTGCACACGCACCCTGAGAAAAGTCCATTTGAACATGTTTTTACAATTAGGCTGTGAACGTAAGTCTATTTAAACATGTTTCTAAACTTAGACTGTTTTAAAACCACAACAGTAAAAGAATATAAATGCATTAAACAGTTGTATGAAGTAATTTATTCTGGCAGTGCGGTGCTTTTAAGGCCAAAGTTCTTAACCCGGGTCCTGTTTATGGTGAGCTACAGTGTTTTCCAGATTAGTACATAGATGGCTGAACTGCTTCATAATCAGTTTAATGCCGATTTAAGCTACATGATTAAGTGCTAAGGCAGCCCAAAAACCTAATTACAAAAGCCACCCAGGACCAGGGTTAACACTTTTTGCAAATGCTTTTGTCCGTAGAAGTAAGATACTATTTAAACAAACATGCACTACCTGTATGTTGTATCTGGCTGCAGATTCTCCAGCACGCAGTGATTGATCCTCCCAATAGACAAGGGGAGCTGCTCCCCATAGTCAATATTGTAGCCTGTTATTTCTGTGCCATTGCAACAAGGCTCCTCCCACTGCAATGCCAGGCAGGAGAAGGCAGGGCCAGGCATGCTTTCAGGAAGCGTATCTTCACCTACTACCTCCACCAGCCGTACCGCAGCTGGAACTGATGGTGGTGTTGTCACCATGGCAATGTCCCCAAAGGGCCCTGTGCCTGCAGAATTCCCTGCCTTTGTGGAAAGAAAAAATAATGATACAGATCAAGCAAGAATACGTTAGAACCTATAAACTCTTACTTTGTGAGCTGCAAAAGTGAAATGTCAAGCGTTATGACCAACATTTAGCAGACACGTTTAACTGCTATGCCAACCTGTTGCTCCCCAGCCAGGTTTATGATCACTACTTTTAAAACAGGAATGAACACAAAGACATTAAATATGCCCAGTCAGAATGAAAGTCAAATTATAGTTAGTAAACAGCAACCATATTAAAAACAAATCAATAAGTTAAACAAAAAGTCATTTTCCGTAACTGTGTGTTATTGCTCTGCTCCAGCTCATCCACACCAGAAGCAGGTAGTCAACTAATAATGAAGCTCTTGCCTCTGAGAAGCATGCAGACTATGCAGCTGTGTAATGGCTCACCAGGTCTAGAACTAAACAGTGCTGTAAGTCATGTTTGACCATAAAAATACCTTTTTGGCAAAAGCAGATCTGTGATTCAGCTGTTATTTGAGCCCTTATAGGTATACAACGTTTTTGTTTAAGTGGAAAACATTAATTTGGTTCTATAGTGTGGCAAATGCCAACAACATTCAATAAACATGCATGTCAGCAGAATCTCTATGCAAGTCACTCAAAAACTCCTTCATGAACAATCTGCATGTGAAGTGCAATTCCAGAAAAATACCAAGAGAGATGCAAAGCAGCTTTTCAGAGACAAGCGCTTTTCCATTTATGTAAAGTAGCTCTAAAGCTAAACGAATCTCAGAGCAACAGATGCAGGATTTTGTTGTGGAAAATATCACCATATTAAAATGGGTGTGTTTTGATATTTTCAAGGGTATCAGTAAACAGAAACAATGTATTGACATAATTGTGAGTTTTCATAAATAAATCACTGAATGACTTACATTTTCCTTTACACAGATTTTATTACTGCCAGCTACAGGCAGAGGCGACAAAGTCCACTAAATGTGGTTAGTGTGATCTTTCTGGTTGGTACCACCCGTGTCACAGGTAATTACAAAATAAAGAAATGCAGCTAACAGGTCTTAAGTAATTATGTAGGCAGTTTCTGGGAGGTACATTTACTGTATTTACACTGTGGAGGGCAATACATTCTTGTTGGGGCTTAGTAGATTCAGAGAGCTGGTCTCTCACCTGAACCCTGCAGTAGTAAACTGTAGCGGGGAGCAGGCCGCGAGCTTCATAACTGCGTGATGGTCCGCAGTACGCTACCATGAGGGCACCCTCGGCAGCCCCCCACTCCAGTCGGAATTCGGACACCTCTGCCCCGTTGCAGGCAGGGACCTGAGAGACAGAGATACAAACAGTGATATGGGTCAGAGGGTGAACAAAGAGCAGGCAAGCAGGAGTCACAGCTAAGTGCAGAAAGGATTAAAGGAACTTGGATTCAATTAGGGCTGCAGCGATTAGTCGACATGATATTTTAAATCGACGAATTTTTTTGTTGTGCAAGTATCATCATGATTTCTAAAAGGCTTCAGTTCATTATAATAAATGTTTTCCTTTCATATTGTTGAGGTTTTTTCTTCCCCGCCAATCAGGAGTCAGGAGCATGTGTGTAGATCTTCAGAATCAGTCTTAATTGCTACAGCGAGGTTATAACCAAAGCTGGACACCCTGTGGGAGTGTGTCCAATACGGCTTTACACCAATTTTTATACAAGTTCTCATCATTCAACATTATCTCGTCACTTGAGCATCATCATTCCTTCAACCATTTCCCTTAATCCACACCCCTAAGTTTGTCCATCACTTCTTTTACTATTTGGTCCCTTGGCCGAACATAATGGTGGTGCAACCATCTCCACTTGGTTTTTTAAAAATGCTCAGCCATGAACTTCTGGTGAACTCGGGCGAATCCCTTCCTTCAGCAGTAACCTTGGCAGTTTCAGCCTGTTGCACATTGTCTAATTAGAGGGTTGATAATATGTTTGTCCTTTAACATTGATAAAGTATACACTAATAAAAGTGGATATTCATAGATTCAGGACTAACAAAAACTCTTAGGCTAATACAAGGTGCAAATACATACTCAGTTGATTACATTGTGTTGATTACATTATAATGTTTACATTGTAATGCTTACATCATGGATATTTGGCATATTTTTTAATAATATCATAATACTTATATTCTACGTTATATAGTGCTAAATAATATTCCATAATATTACTATGTAATTATGGGAGTAGCTCAAATTATCACAAAACAAAAAGGTGTTTTTACACTGTGCAAAGTTTGATGGCATACTAGAGGGGCACTAACGCTATGCACGAGCACCTGAAGAGAAAACACACAAGTGCTATTCTGGACCACCAGAATAAGAAAACGTGTTTAATAAACATGTTGTCTATTCATGTTTATTAAATTACCATTACTACATAGAGATTAATATCTTTTATCCTTGTAGCCGCTAACACTCATTATTAAAGCCATTAATTTGTCTGTCTGTTACTTAATCTCCATTGAATAAGTAACTGGGAAAATGTTTAAGTCAAAATCTGGGCTTATTCTACATGGACTGACGGTGCTAGTGTGTGTTTGTGCCAAAATTTGACTTATTGGGAGTTTGGACCAGTGTTATCGTAAAATAAAATTGAAACAAAGACAAATGCTAAATAAAAGAAAATACTGAACTGAAATAAATATGAAAACTATGTTTACAAAAAAAAAAAAAAAAAAACTGTGGAGGACTTTAACCAGCAAAACGCAGCACCACACCACCAGCATCCACAACCTTCTTTATCCACAATATTTCCTCTTTTAAAAGATGTGGCTGCCAAGTCTAGGTTCACCGCCACTTCAGTGCTTATCGCTTCACGGTTTGCCAAAACAGCAGCACGGGGTGTTCTGCTAACAGAGTCTAATAAGCAGAAGGATATGCTGAATTTATACAGATTCCTAACTTCTGGGAGTCACAATACGCATCTCATTAATAGGTTAGGAATACTAATAATTTGATTATCGAATTGTGGGCGAAAAAAAATGTACTTAAACGATCTATTTGATTTTCTGGAGGAAAATTACTCATTTAGATTAATTGACCAATTGGTAAGAGTCTCGATAGATTAATCCATAGAAAAATAGTCGTTAGTGGCAGGCCTAGATTCAATGCGTTTTGAACAGGAGAATCTTTCCCATTTGGATGTTAAGTTAGGCCATAACAAGATGATATACTTCTCATTGATAAAGACCAGCTATAAAAACCCTTTGTAAAGAGCCATAAGTATAATTTTCCCTGTGTTAGGACGTTCAGCAGCCTTTGTGCTGTGTAAAGCTACTATATTTATACTATATACTATATTTATAATAAAAAATTTCCCTGAAAAGGGTAAATATAAAAGATGCCTAAAGGCTGTGTATGCAGTGCTTTCCCAACCATTATATCAGGGGCCCCGCCCCCCCAACAGCACCTCCCGCCCCCCCCCCGAAGATATAATTAATTTTATTTTCTATATAATGCCAGATCACAACAGAAGTCATTTAAGGTTACCTCTCTTATAGAACAGGTCTATACATTGTCCTTTTATTAAACAAACTAAACAGCCTTATGTTATCTTATTTACACAACAGCTTGTCATTTTTGTCTTTACACGGTCCGACGTTTACA
The DNA here is from genome assembly GCF_023856365.1 of Brienomyrus brachyistius. NCBI lineage: Eukaryota > Metazoa > Chordata > Actinopteri > Osteoglossiformes > Mormyridae > Brienomyrus > Brienomyrus brachyistius. The sequence continues at coordinate 14,954,070 of NC_064542.1, forward strand.
ATTCTCCTCTGCTCTCCGTATCACGCATGGCAGAGTTTTGCCCTGTAACGAACTACATACAGTAATAATTACTGAATTTCCTAAATGTGATATCAATGCAGCATGCAGGGGGTACATTTTACGGCATCTTACTTGCATCATATTTAAGAAACTGGTTCAGTAATGGTGTTATTAGTAGCTTAAAGAGTTCGCACTGTCTATTACGTGCAGGGTTTCCCCTACCATTATATTAGGGGGGTGCCCTTACTATAGCACACTCCCACCAGTGCGCGATAACCACCTGAAAAGCAGACAAATATCTGCGTACTCAGAAAGATATACTGCAGTGACAAAAGCTGCACACTTTGTGGATAATTGTCAAACATCATAACATTTCTTTATGTTATATTGACTGCTGTCATTAAAAGAAACAGATGAACACCATAAATCCTGTCAGTGCTGTCTGCACCCACCCCCCCCCCCCCCAAAAGCAGTTAACCCAGAGGAAACACTGGTATGACCTTAAAAAGTACTGTTTTTCAAGACAATAAATTAACTACTCTTGCTGTGTTAAATTACAACTACCACACACATTTGCTTGAGACCAGCAAGCTATATCAGGGAACATTCTGTTTTGTGTGCGTGGTGCTGCAGGACCATGGCAAATTATTTTTGAGCATTTCACACTGCATAACGGTCCCCAGCTAGTGTGGAGAACCTGCCAGGCCTCTGACTGTTTTGACTGCTGAAGGCCGTTGCGATTTTCTTGACTTCCCCATTTTTTTTCACACGGTCTTAAAAAACATGCAGCTGTGACTGTTACCGCTCTGCATTAATACAAAGTTCTGCAATTACCCCATTTGCAGAAGTGCCCAAGTGCCTGTAATAGATTATGCCCATGACATCTTTTACTTACATACCACTTTACCATCAGGCCCGAATTAAATACTGCACACAGGAGTCAATAACTTACATGGCTAATTTGAGCTTGGCGCTAGAGCTTTCCCTTTTAAATCTTCCATATGCAGTTTTTCCCAAGATACTGAAGTTATTGGCTATAATGCACTCATCTCTTGCCCAGACTAATCAATTAGCCTGCTTTGAAAGCTTAGCTAACAGTTCTGCCAAGACCACCCATTAATGGTTAGCATTAAACCTGTAGTGTGCCTGCAATGTCCTGAACCACTATGTACTAAAGCACATCAAAGTGCCACTACCACGGCGTAAATTTATATTGAGAAAGTGCGGTGGTTCACGAGGCAAGTCGTATCCATGAGAGCAAAGACAGCCATCTCAGTGAACAGGCCTCGACCCCCCAGCAAGCGCAATGACCGAGCTGCCGACAGCCGTCCTGATACCCTCACCTCCCAGCTGGCCAGCACACAGTTGGCTGTCTTCAGGGTGAGCTCTGGAGGACCACACTGCTCTGGTGGCCCTGGGGCTGTGGAGAGCTCCTGCATCTCTGACAGTGGACCACACTGCAACACAAATCCAGGACACTAAAGGTACCCTGAAGAGACCTGATTCACTCAAACAAAACATAAAACCTTTTAAAAAAACAATGCCTCCCATGGTATTAAAGTATAGTATGTATGGTACAGCATAGCTATCCAATACTGATATAAGATGTTGGTGTCGAAATACACAAAACTATCATTCTTAGAGTAATTTTGAGTTAAGCAAATCACATCTAAGGATTTTCCTGACTAATGGTTAGGACAGTGTGGTCCTGAGTGTAGTACAGACCACCCTGAGAGGCCATGCCAAGACAGACTAAGTCATGGCTTTGGGCCCCATATACAGGATGCAGTCATTGACTTATCGTGGGCTGCAGTGATGCTAAATGTAAAGTACATTTTCCTGAAATGCATGTGTAACACATTATTGACATCACACATGAACTCAGTGCTAGGACAAACTGCAAGCGCTCACCCCAGCCTGGTTGGCTGCTTTCACCCAGAAACAATATGAGTGACCAGGCAGCAGGTGGCTGGCAGTGCAGTCAGTCTCCAGGCCCTGGTACAGGGGGCACCGGGGCCCCTCTGCAGACTCCGCCATTTCCACTGTATACTGGGATATGGACGCACCACCATCCCACACAGGGGGTGCTGTGAGTGGGGGGACATGGTGGAAGGGTTTTCAAAGGCAATCTAGCTCAATAACATTTCAATACAGTCTGAGAAAGCTTGGGTCTGAGGAAACGCAGGGGGCAAATGCATGTGCGTGTGGGGTGGCATCTCACCCCAGGTAAGGGGTATCTCCCGCGGCTTGGCCTTCCCCCTGAGTTGCAACGCCTGGCACGGCCCGGGAGGCACGGGAGCCGTCTGCACCAAGAGGACGTCTGAGACCTAGGAGGGAGGTGGATAAACAGCAGCCTGGTTAATGGGTGGCTAGGCTCTCCTCCGCAGAGTATTGACTGGGCATGAGCACACTGCGTACCTGGCTCTGTCCCCCAGCGCTCTCGCAGTAAACCCTTAGGCTGTAGCAGGTCCCTGCCTCCAAGCCCTCACACACATGTTCTTTCTGTGGCCCACTGTACACTACGGCCCATGGGCTCCCTGAAACACAGGGGGTGCACGGAAGCATAAATATACACTCACAGATTGCAGTGTGGGTGTCATAATGACTCAGAGGAGCCCCATCTAGGGATGAACATGAATGAATGCCCGCGTGATCACTCGGCGGTCTCACCACTGTCACTCTGGCTCATCTCTAGCACGTACTGCTTGATCTCAGAGCCGCCATCATCTTTGGGTATGTCTGGAAAAAGGATGCAAGAGCTGACGGCAGGCACGGTTGTAGGTCTGTGTGAATGATTTAGCAGATATTGGCATCTAAGGGGGATGCTGTCATGAGGAAGGGAATCCTGCTTTCATAGTGGGGGTTATGGTGTGCGAATACTGGTGTGGATAGGAAGTGAGAGAGCAGACGCTCACCCCAGGCCACACGAAGGCAGTGCGGCTGCGCTGGGCCCTTCAGAGAGGGCTGGCCGGGGGCCCCGGGCTTGTCAGGTTGGGTGATGAATTCCACCGCTGTGCTGGGCTGACTGCGACCTTCCGTGTTGGCTGCTAGCACCTAGCAGTGGCACAAGCACAGTCACAATATAACTGTGCTGTGAAGTGATGCCATACATGGAACAGAACATGCCTGAGACATCCATGTGCATACACGATGCCAGGCCCAAGGAGGCTTTACCCATAATCCCAAACATGAGGATACTTACCCTAAACTTATAGGCTGTGCTCCTTCGGAGGCCTTTTACAGTACAGGAGAGCTCCTCCCCGTTGTGTTTGGGCTTGAAACCATAACCCTGTATGCATGGAGGAACAGAATTTGATCCAAAAACAGCTCTAGGAAAAACAAGTTAGATATGGTGCCCTCAAAACGTGGTGCAGACTTGAGCATCATCTAACCGTTCCCTCCTCTTCCATTTCCAGGGTGTAGGTATACGCATCTCCAAAAGAAGGCCCACAGGGGGCGCTCCATTCCAGGGTCAGCCAGGACACACCTGCAGCAGCCAGATGGGGGGGTGCTGGTGGTTGAGGAGCACTGCCAGCGGTGCAGCATGTCAGCACCTCGCTGAAAGGGCTGCACACAGACACACGCAGTCACACAAAGCACAGGTTACATATCAGTCTACAGTCATATGATCCGACTACAGGAAACAAACCCAGTGTGGCCAGGTGGCCGGCAGGCATACCTCATTCCCACGTCATTTTTAGCAGCTATTCTGAAGGAATATTTTGTTGAAGGGCTCAGTCTGATGATCTTGTACTGTTTGGCATGCCCAAAATAAATCTCCTTGAAGGCACTTTGCTTTCCCTAGAAAACGGGACACGAGGAACCAGCATGATGGCAGGAAGTTCTCTATGAAAAGGTGAGGGAGTGCTTGGGATGTTCAAGAGTGGGATAAAACAGACAACCCGGTAATTTTCCGTCATATAAAAACAAAGAATCTTTAGACATATGGAGACCTGGCATATCCAGCAGATTTTTGCAATACGTAATCCACACTGTCCCATTATGAAATTCTGTTTCTTGTGCTCATGGAGACCAGAGTGATACTTACTTCATCATACTCTAGGAGATACCCAGTGATCTTTGAGCCATTGTCGCTGGGTGCCTATAACATGAAGAGACACCCTTACTGTTTGGTATAGTGCTTTTGACCATTGGTTGCGGCCTCAGGGAGCGCAAGCGGCCTTCTTCATACCTTCCACTGCAACACCAGGGAGCTTTTGCTGCGCACGATGAGTCGGGGAGGGGCCGGGGCATCCGGGGGGGCGCTCTGTGTGGTGAAGCCGGCTGCCTCAGAGGGGGAGCCCTTCACGGAGCCGCAGGAGGCGCAGACCCTGCGAGCCGGGGCACGAACACAGTGCGTGCACATCAGCTTGCGTCCAGCAACCAGGGAACGGCTTGTTAGCGGACATAATGCAATAGCTGCCTCTTACCTGACGTGGTAACCTGTAGCTGGTCGCAGTTCTTCCAGCGTGAAAGAGGTCTCCCCACCCCTATGAGAAGGAACAACCATTGCATTCTCAATAGCTGCCTTTCATCCAAAGCATGCATTTAAATAAACACAGATACTACAGCAGAACGATTAAGGTTCATTTCCTTGAATAAGAGTGTGTATTCCCACAGCTGACAGAAGAACTATAGCATCAAAACTTTTACTCACCACTACACATGTAAATTTGACTTTGGGATTTCAGTGTGATACTCACACATACACAGGGGTGAAACTGCCCTCAGTGCCATTCTGAGAGAAAGCCAGCTCATAGCTGAGGATGAGGGGTGCCTGTGCACTGGGGGTATCCACATTCCGCACGCCAGCTGGGGAGGCCCAGGACAGGTCGGCCGAGCAAGATGTAATGCTGTGCACCTGAGAAATGTGTTTTTTACTTTATATACAACTCACACTTGAAGGTTACAGTGGTTACGGTTTAGTTAGGCTTTACCCAAAATCCGTATCAGGTTTATCACGTAAACCTTATGTTGGGGTGAGGGGCTACTCACAGTGGGTTTGCTCATGCTGGAAAGCAGCTCCATCACCGTCCTTATTTCAGTCACCACGTCTGTATGGCAGAAGAAACCAAACAGAAAATTATAGCTGTGAAAAAGAACTGGCTGGAAATGGGGACATAGCAGTCGGCCAGCAGATGGCGCACCTGCGCACGCTTGCAGATCCGTACGGACAACCTCACCGGCATTCTCTCGGTCCAGCGGCGGTGACGCTGAGGTCTTGCTGGGGAGTTTGGGTTTCGTGGGTCCCGGGGAAGCTGCTGGCGTCGCTCCGCTCTTGTTGTGCCCATTGTGGACAGGAGCAGGGGGAGGGCCCTTGAGTGGGGATGGTGGGGGGCTGCGAGAGACCCGCACACTGCTACTGGTGTTCAGACGGCGGTGTAGGTGTTCCTGCTGCTTTGTGGCACGCTCGTCCCGCGGAGGCAGAGACACACCATGACATGGCACGTCTGTGCAAAAATCACACATGCAGAGCATGAAGAAAAAGAATATATGTGCATGTAAATATAAAGGACAGTTAAAGGAAACGCACTTTCGAAATTTTAACCAATGGAAGCAAGCAGAACATTTGGGCAGATGCTTGCAAGACTCTCACCCTGCTCACTGTACATCTGTGGAGGGGGAAGCTGATGAACAAAATGGGGGGCCATCTCCCTGGGATAGATGGGGTGCTGGTGGAGCATCGCTGGGTGGGGGTGAAGGTACTGTGGCACGTGCAGTGGCGGCAGAGGCATGGAGGGGTGGAACTCGGCGGCATGGGGCAAAACCACCACTTTCCGCATGCCATTCTCCTCCACCACCTGAAAGGGCAAATAGCAACAGTCAGGAAGGAAAGGCTGAGATCTGCCTCAAGAAAACCGTTTACAAAAGGTGATATGGGTGTATTTTACAGTAATCTGCAGGGTGACAGAACTGCTTTGTTTAATGGAAAGAAAAAAAATCACAGCTAAATATATATATATATATATATATATATATATATATATATATATACACACACATTTTTTTTAACTCAGTCCTTAGCCTAGACTATTCCAGAAGGTGCTTAAACTGACACACACAATAGAAAACAAAAATAACACTTTTGCAACTCATACTTATTAGTTTAAAGGAATCCCCAGGCTCACAGAGCAAAGCACATCAGAGTGCCAAGCCTCAGTGGCACTAACCAGAGTCCAGCTGAGCTACATGCTTATGGAATTACACACACAGGACTGGTACTAACCTGAGACATATAGCCAGGGGGCACAAAGATGGGAGGCATGGTGCCATTGGGGGAGACCATGGGCACGTGTGCTGGACCTGGAATTACCAAAATGTAGGGCTCAGCACATTATAAAAACAGACCACGTCAAAAAGAGAAGCAAGGTACATGCAGGTAATCAGCATTTTGTGGAACCAAGCCCCACCTGTGATGCATTGGACATGCCCATCCTCTGTACGGATCGTGAAGGTCTCCCCAGGATTCACCTGAACCAGGATCATCTACAGGAGAGCCAAAGAACGCATTCATGCAGATCACACATGGCAGAGACTGTGGAAGACGGCGGAATGAGTCAATGTCAGCTGTACAGAAGACAAGACTATTGTAATACTTTGATTTTGAATTATACTCATCAACAACAAAATGAGCAGGAAACTGAAGATACGTTTTCTAATGGATACTGTCAGAATATCTGTGAGATGTATCCCTAAACAGTCTGAAGAATCCAATCATGTACACAGATGGCAAAACCGATAGTGTCATATGAGCCACATAACAGGCAGCAAGAAAACATCCCTTTGGACAGAGTGATCTTGCTCTGTGCAAACAAGGGGCCTGTTTGTCTTCAATGGCTCTGTGTGCGAGCGGTGGGCTCAGGCTGCATTTGGCAAACACTGGTCTGCTCTGGGAAATGTACACCAAGCCTGATGCTGCACTGCACAGACACCCCCCCCCCCCCCAACAACTCCTGCATGCGCAAAACATGCCCCCCCCCCCGCCAAACACATACTGCCTGCATCCTTTTCTGCAGTCAGTGCACCAAAACTATTCTGAAATCTCAAATCCTTGTACATGCACAACATATACTAGCATTGTGTGCAGGTGAGAACTTGACATGAGATAAGGAGCACAATCTTCTGGATTCACCTTACGGAAGGCACTCTGTCAAAGTGATGAACTATAACAAACACCAACTAAAAATCCAAACGTTCCTTAAATTCCCATTACAAAGAACATCTAAACTAATCTCTCATGAATGCCTCAAAAAGTGAAAACTTTATTGAAAACCTGCAGATAATTAAAACCTTAAATAGCATGACTTTCGTCTGATTTAAGTGATATTCTGGGACATGAATACAAAATCAATTAGATGATGTAGTCTGCAAAATAATTTTTAAAGGACTGGTTCACCCTCCCTTTACAAACAAAAAAACAGTGGCAAATGCACTTCAGCAAAATACAGCAAACAGCATGGCAGAAACACAGTTAAAATAAAGACCTGACGCAGGCTAGCAATTGGCCAGAGACATACAAAGAATATAAAAGTTATAAGCAATTATATTCAGGAATCCTCTAGCAGACAGGGGAGCTTACTTTTTGCATAACAGGTTTAGATATTGCCATTCAGTAGGGGCAACAAAAAAGGTGTTTTCTGCTAATAAACAACACCATCCAGTAGACCAACTCCGACACAAATAACTGCACAAAGATAAACAGCCTAAGTATGTATACTTTGATAAGCACTGTTGCAAAGCTCCCCTGGGGCACTGATTTGTGAGAGGCTCTGGGCAACCGGAATGAGTGAGTGAATGCTTGTGTGTGTGTGTGTGTGTGTGTGTGTGTGTGTGTGTGTGTGGACACAGTGCGGGAAGGGGGGAGAATGTGAAGAATGCAGGATACAGACGGTGCAAGAGGGATAAAACTATGCAAGGAATTTTCAGTCCAACCCCCAATGCCACTGCCATTCCTCCAAGCTGGAGCCCAAATCAGACTCAAGCATGGGGGTGTGGGGAGAGGGAGTTAGTGGGGACACAGATGCAACTGATTCTATCAAACAGCTTAACAAGGCTAATGCTGAAACACATGCACAAACTATTGATCAGCAGGAACACAAACTAAATAAGCCCTTGGGATCCCTCAGGCTGCTCTGTAACACCTCTGCCTTTAAGGTGAGCATGTATGTGAGGGGTTGTAATAAGGATGTCTGTGGAGACAGCATGACATCACACAGGCATACAACGATGGTCAGGCTTGTGAGATGAATGCCAAGCACCTCACCACGGAAAGAAAGGCAACAGGGAGCCCACAGAGACAAGAAAAAAAAATACTTATAGAATATGTTTAACAAGCTGAAAAGAAGTGAAAGATGGACCCCCAAGGGAAGCCTCACCCCCTCCCTCACAATGCTAAGGCTTCATCTTTACAATGCAGCCCTACCAACACCAAGGGGACATCCCCAGGATGACACTATGAAAACCAAGTCTCTATCCCTGGATACTTTTCACATCAAGCTGAAGGTTACTTCTTATAGGCACAGGCCTCAGAAGCCTCAGAGTCCCCACAGCCTTACTGAGTTCGAGGTCTCTAACAATCTGCCTGAACAATTATCTCCCTTCACCTTCAACACTCACACCAAAACTTAAAGTCAGGCCGCAAACTGAAGGGCATCCTTGAGTAGACAGACTGACAATTGTGACCAAGAAAGGGTCAGACAACAGCAACTTAAATTTTCCCAATAGATGACTCCCTTAAAAACCACATAGAAAAAAACTTTCATATGATATTATGTATGCTCTAAAAATGCATAACCTTTTCCTAAACATCACATGACAGAACAGCTGTCTAAACAATATTGGTAAACACATACAATGCATCAAAGCTCCCATAAGTAATCAACTCTCTCATGTCAGCTGTACAATCCAGTTTTACGATGTAGTGCTTATATCTGTGTAAAGGAAAATGGTAACTGGTAATCTGAATTGGGGGAGGGGTTCTGAGGGGGTGGGCCATCCCGGGAAGGGGAAACAGGTGACTACAATTGAATTCAGACCACCCACACTGGACTGTGGATTCAGTTTGAATCTTGTGCATGCTGGGTTTTTTTGTACCCAGTAACTACAACAGAAGATCTGCCAATCTGAATCACGCAGCAACAAAGTCAGAGTTTGACCCCCCCACCGCCGTTATTCGCATGCCCTAGTTTTCCCTTTTTCCCACTGAAAAGACTATGTTTCTTCTGTTTACTTTCTGTGTTAAGCTGAACCTGTCCCTGGCCACTCCCTGGGGAGCAGGAGGAGTTGCAAAAGCCCATCCCCCAATAAAGGCACTGCGGATGACCCAATCCCCACATCACGTGTTCTGCTATCCTGTTGAAAGCCGCTCTCTAACTAATTAATGGCAAGCTGAGAGCATTAAGTTCTAAAAGCACTATCTGCTTTGTTTTTATTGGTTATAAAGAAATAAAAAACCCACATCCCAAAACACTTCTCCCACTCCACAAGCATAGTCGTGTATAGGAGCATGATGTGCAGTGCCTGGTTGCTTTCTCTGCGGCAGGCAGGCCGACAAGGCCATCCACACTGTTCCGGATGTGTGCACTTCCAGCCCGCCTCCCTCCCCCGCTTCCCCCGGCTTTACTGGAAATGGCGCTGGCAAGGCGCTCGCCTGTCAGGAATGCAGACGGGGAGCTGTAGAGGGCTTGTGGGGGTGGGCGGACTAACCAATAGCCCTCTCCCCCTTTTCCACTCTGCCTGCACCCTGCCCAGTGGGAGCCCCGGTACTGAGGGGGGCAACAGTCAGAGGCCATCTGTTTGTGCAAAGAAAAGTCTTGTTTTTAATCCCTTCAATACCAAAACAAGCATCTGCTAGTTGCATGTGCAAGCATTCCTGCGTGCATGTTTGCACCATTCAGTGCATTTTTGTGTGTGTGCGCGTGTATGTGTGTGCGAGATATATACATATATACATACATATGAGAGAGAGAGAGAGAGAGAGAGAGAGAGAGAGAGAGAGAGAGAGAGACAGCATGTCTGTCTTCCTGTTATTCCCAGGTTTCCTTCTTAGGTGACAAAAGGAAGTGGTCGATTAACTGTTGGGATAACTTCCACTGCTGATTTGCTGCCTTAAAGGTTTGGATGACACTGTAGGTGTGTCCCACTTTGGCTTGCTTTTCAAGGAGAGCAGTGGGTGGCACAAATTAGCAATAAGAATGAGAACCACTCTCATGTGCACAGAACGCTTGATTTAAATCACCACTTCCAGTACATCCTGTCGGAATGGTTAGGTAATTGCAGTTTTGCAAGACATGCCATGTTTGAGAGACACGGGGGAACGATTTCCTTGTCAGCAGCAACAGAGGCACCACATCAGTTTTACTCAAGTCAATAGTTTTTTTTGTGAGAAATTCTGGTTATGGGGTTGCAGCACTGTTATAAATCTTGTTCGTGTCCATTTAATTCCCTTAGGACACTTTTACCTCAGTCATTTCTACAACAAAGCCTCATATTTCATTTATCCTACTTGAGGAAAAAAAATGTTTCTTAATTGATCACAATCTTACATTTCCAATTGCGTTGAACTGACGCCTAGATGTATTAAACGTGGGAATTTCATTTAAAAGCCTTGGCAAATGTGCATCATATAACCCATACGTTTTATCCAATGGGCAGGGGGACGATGAACATTTTGTATTGTTCAGATTCATTCAGAAGAGCATGTGCAGCCCATCACTTTAATTCAAGCATGGCTCCTCACCTGCTGCATGCTATCTCCATTGAGCATGTGAGGAACAAGAGACACGTCAGACAGCATGGGCGTGGCCTCCAGAGGGGGGTGTGGCTGATCCGTCATCATGGTAAAGCAGAGCATTCATTGACACCAGCTCCTGAATAGAGGTGGAAGGAAATAAACAATATGTACCATTAGGTGGTTCCACAAAACTGAACAGAAAAAGTATAAGCATACCAGCAAGAATAACAAGTAAGTATCAGCATGTACAGGTGTACTGTAATATCTCTCTGATCCTTAGTATTGTGCTTCAACCCTCCATTCACTACCTAGTTGATGACCCTACGTACACAAATAAAAACACAGCCTGGACTGTAAACAGGAAGCCCCCATCCACTATAAACATACACATTGAGATGATGGATATGCAGATGTACATCAAGCAAGTACTCCCAGTAGATCTATCAAATCCACCTTGGCGCTGTAGCTTACTGCTGAGCAGAGGAATGGGGTGTTAGAGTAACAGGGCAACCAAACGGCTCCTTCCCTCCCAGTAGATGAGGGCAGCTCCCTGTCAATTGCCTCCACTGTGTTCGCTGACCCTGTCCGCCTATCAGCTCAAAGTAAGAGACATAACAATCGCAAGGGTCCTTGGCCCAGGGACACTAAACATAACACTGCTCGATGGTACGTTCAGATCGACAGTCACCTCTTAAGAAAGCTTATCAGCAAAGCTTGAAAGAACCCATGGGTGCACAAATTTAAATTAATCCTTCAAATTCTTCATAGAGAGAGACAAGATACTTGTAAATGTTTTGCCTTCAAAAGGGCCTTCATCCCAAGGTTAAAGTTCCTTGGGAGGAAACCTCACTGCATCCTCAATACCAAAAATGGACTGGAAAATACCGGCAAGGGTGTTGAACAAAAAGGGCAGCACATAAAAGCATTAACACACTCCCCTTAGACAGATCAACCTTACATACAACACAACACAGAGGCACCTCCGTAATTAACTGCTCATTTAATGCTGCTTTCAGTGGGTTAAGGAATATATGATCAAGCATGGAATGCAGTAAAGGTGCTTTATTGACACAAAATTACAGGTCCAGAAGTCTGTCTGCCAACTCCATTGAACATGACAAGATCAAAGATTGCATTTCCCCCTCCACTTGTGGCAAGCTTCTCTCTTCAAAGAGAAACCCTGACACTGCCAGGCACCCCCAATACCACCCCCTCCCACGTGGTCTCAACTTCCATACAATAAGTCTTTGACACCCAGCATCAACATGCCCACCCACACCAGGTCTTTACTGCCCATCCCAGGAAACTGCCCTAGAAATGCCAGGTTTTCCATACTGCTCTGATTTTTTCCCCCACTAAAAGTCACAAAGCAAATAATAAATAACCTGCAGGAACAATGTTTGCAAACACTGTGATAATCGTAAATGCCCATGTCTACATGCCCTCTTTGGTACTACAGGTCTCTGTGAGCTATGCCACCTACAGGATGCCCTGCCCACTCCCAGGCAGGAAGACTGCAGCCACAGGAAGGAAAAGTCACAGGAGGAGACAAAAATGAACTTTAATCACTTGGGGGTGGTGGCATTTTGGTGAAACACCGCCTCCACTACTAGTCTCCAAGCATAGATTGGCAGATGATGAGCTTACTCATCCTTGACACAGTTCTCCCAAACAGTTTGAACAGACTAATAATAATTAAACTCAACAGTTCTTCGAGGATCTAAATAGAACTAATAGGTTTTGCATTTAAGTTAACCTTATAAAGGACTTCTCCTTCCAATCTAATTTCAGAGAAAACATCAGTAACTAAACAAATGGAAACATTGCTTTTCTATTCCTTTCAGAATATGAAGATGTAATTTAATTTCACATCTTTAGACTAAGGCATGGTAAATTCAAGAGAGCAGTCATTAACATAAACCTTCAAGTCTCCTACCATACACATTATGCCAGTTAGTGATGCATACTTGCAAACATTAAACCAAAATAAACCAATTAAAACCCCAACCAGAAAGAACATCTATTTATAACCACAGCCCAAATTCAAGTCTTTCTGCTGAATATAAATTTTATTTACAATTCGTTATTTATGTTAAATAACTTTAACATAACTTTTAACTGACAAGCATGTCCCAACTGACAAAGAGCACTAAGAACAACCAATAATGCGACCATCTTAAAGACCTCGCTAAAAATATTTTTAAAGCCTAGGACGGCAATAAGCACAAGATGCCTTGTTTGTATCAAAAATTCGAGGATCAAGATAGGGTATCACTTTCCCCATATTTCTGAGGCCAGCAGCCCCAAGTGAGCACTTCCTACTCCATATAATCCTTTTTCTAAACTAAGCAAGATGACAAACTGCAGAAAACAAAAAATTGGGACTGCAAATATTCACAGAACATTTTTATCCCATTTTTCACATCCTGAGAAACTGACCACAGTTTCCTGTAACATAATTAGCTGCATCTCTTTCCTCCTGTGCACCTCCGGCCTGCACTGAATCCAAAGGCAAACGGGTCACCCCAGGAAAGATGCAGGAGGCAATGCCTTGTGGTTGCATCTTCTATAAGTATAATATGGCCCAGTCCCCTGCAAGTCAACTTAGCATCAACATGACAAGTACTTCAAAATCATTTTATCCCTTCACTACTACTACTTCAAAAAAATCCTTCCTCTAAGCATGCTGGTCAACGTACTTTTAAGACTCTTTTAAACCTTCTGTTGCAACTAATGTTCTTCCACCCACCCAAAAAATACAAAACAATAGCTAGAGGCACGTAAATAAAAAGAATAAACACTACTACATAGGATTATGAGCTACCTACTGAGCTGAGGCTTAGTTATAAAGAAAAGTAATTTATCCAATCCGGGTGTGCTTGGAAAAAAAAACATTCCAGTAAGTTGTTTGAATAGTAGCCCAACAGTCTAGCCATCCTGTTACTATCAACATGCATTTCGGCAAGACCTTACATTGCCTTGGGGAGTCTTTATCAAATCATTGGAATTATTAAATCCACTATAAACTGTGGACCAACTAGATTAAACTCATCCTCTGTCTCAATAATCGTAGTAGTAGAATCAATTTGGCAGTTGAGGCTTCACTCCATGGGTCCATCAACACACATCTATTTTTAGTTCATCTCCATTGTATTCCACATATCATGCAAGGCCTTGCTACATTTTACATTAAAATATCAACCCCATTTAACAATCCTATTATTCCACAAGTTACCTATTTTCATAACATAACCCCTTCAATCCCCACAAAAAAAAAATAAATCACAAAAATTCTTACTGAATTTCTCCATTGCAATTTTTTTCCTTGTTTCAGGGACAAATACTACAAAAACCCACACAGTGCCAAAATAATCAGGGAAATAAGATATTCAAAGTTGTAAAAAAAACATAATATATACGTGTGGCACATATAAAGCATGGTTAAAAACTATAGGAAGCGTACATATGTGCATTATGTTTCACTGATAATTTCTTAATTCATTACATTCACCCATGCATATTTAACCCAGAATGTCTGGATGCTCCTGCTGTATTCCATTAACACGATAAAATACTACTAGTATTTTAGGACACCAAAGGCAGTTTTATTGTACTTACACCTGCTCATTTTACTTCACATAATGTGTGAACCTTCCAGACAGCAGTTAGGATCATCTGAGCTACGAGATCAGGGAGGACGCCGCCATCATTTTATTGCATCACAGTATAATACAACGTCATCTAATGAAAAAGCTCCGCCAAAGTAGTTATAAAAGACGATAATGCATCGTCATCTTAAACACTGTCAATAAAACGAAAACTCCGGTCACATATGGGGTCTCGGAGTAAAAGGGCATTTTCGCACGGAAATGTACCCAGCTGACATCGCAGTGCAATTTTCCATCATTGCGAGCATACGTGGCATTTACCAGACAATGCTAAAATGGATATTCCCGTGCAGCAAACTAGCATGCTAGCATTCAATCTCCCTTACAGCAAACGGTTTGTTTTTTTTTCGTAAAAATAAATGTTAAAAACATATCACATTACAACTCATAAGATTAAAAAATATTGTTTATTCTCTACAGCCAAAACCTCGCCACATAATCCTGTTGGCTAACCACCAGCATGGATTAAACTGTTTTCACATAAAACATTCACAACCGAGTCGCCTAAAAATGTTTCTTAATTCTAACAAATGAATAATTAGCGACATAAAGTGCTCACTTTTATTGTTGGGTAACTACAGCTAAATAGCCAGCTATCAACTCCCAGTAGAAAAATAAGATAATAAAACTACAAAGTTGTTTAAGAATATGTATTTCAACACGTGCAACTAGTTAGACACGCTTTTATTCTTATTTATAAGAGCTTAACGGCGCGTTTTACCTGCTAGGGAAGATACAGTGACACATTCCCACCACACATCCCCAAAATAATGTTTAGGCTAGCTTAGCCCACGTAGCCGATTTTAAGAGAAAGAAAAAAAACAAAAAAAATTCCTAGCGTACACTAAAAATGAAATGCCCCTTTCTAGGTTCTAACTAGCTATTTTACCATTTGGCCGAATTGAGACACCGTTTCGGACTAGCCTTCCTGCACGCGAGCGTCCCGAGGCGTCCCACTCACGCGACTGAGAGGCGGTTAGCCGCCTAGCTCGAGACACGGAGACTATCTAGAAAATCTCTGATTACCGCAGTAATGCCAGAGTGCAGCAGGCGGCGGGGCACACTTCGGTAAAGCTGAGCTCTCATGTGATTGCTTAGAAAGCCAGCAACGAAGTAACGGCAAGAACGCTTTTTTGGTACGCCGAGACTGTTTTTTATTTCCCTTTTCTCTTGCAGCGTATTCCCGTTCTCTTCCCAGCTCCTGACTGGAATAAACTGAGACTGACGCACTGTGCCTTGCCTACACCGCCATCACGCAGTTTCCACGAGCATGCGCAACTCGGGCTTACGAGGCGCGAGCCACCCGAGGGTCACTCAGATCGCGCTCCCGCTATAGCGCGTTCCGTGGTCCTGCACTTGAATCTTTTGAAGGGATGTGAGAGTTTCAGGGCCTCATATTTATTCACGTTCTATCAGTGTATTTTTATTCCAAAAGCCTGTTGGATTTATATAATACAGTATTTAAAATTAAATTTATATAAACTGATCAGTTGTATACACAGCCACAAAGAAATTTATCATGTCCTTCCTGCATTACAGAAAGGCATTACGTGTCACCAAACTCCACGGGGACAATAGTGATGGATCCTGGGTGTGTGCCTATAGAGAGAAAATTTCTGTTAAATTAAGAAATAAAGCCCTGTTCATTTCTGTTATTTATTGTATAGTGTACCCGTAGAAATAACTATGTCTCATCTATTAACGGTATTGATTGTGGATTTGTTATATATATATATATATATATATATATATATATATATATATATATATATATATATAATAAAATTCTTCCTCCTATCACGTTTGTAACTCTTCTACAAGGCGAATAGGTGTCTGGACCTTTTGATGTTCCATATTAATAAAGAACCAATGAGAGCACCCAGAAACTGCCAGTAAGTTGTTAGTACACTGACCATCGCAAGACTTTACTATTCATTTTCTCCACCTGATGGCAGAAGTGCACTTTTTGCCATAGTTTTGGTTTATTCCTGATCCCACAGCTTCGTTTGTGCATTACTTTCTTCTATCTCCTTTTTTTTTTCTTGACTCCCACCACGTTTTCATTTCTGTCATTTACTCAAGACAGGAAATACATTTATCTGAAATGTACCTACCTGTAAGTAAGAAAACGTTCTACCGAGAACATTTTAAAATGAATCTGAGACAGCACTTCTTCATACAGCGTGTAGTTGGAATAACTTCCTGCTAGTGTAGCACAAGCTAAAGCCCTGGGTTCCTTTAAATCATAGCTAGATAAGATCTCAACAACTCTGAGCTATTACTTAAGTTCTCCCCAAACGAGTTTGATGGGCTGAATGGCCTCCTCTCGTTTGTAAATTTCTTATGTTCTCATGTTAATATTGAGTAACAGGACAGTAAATGTGGTGAATCGCAAGGACAAGCTGGAGCTCTAGGTACAGTACAGTGAGGACCAACACCAGCCAGAAAACGTGCAGTAGAGTGGAACACGGTCAGGACTAAAAGCTTGAATCTGCTCTTCAGCAGATTTGACTCTCACTCGCCGATCCAGCCTCCGTGTGTCAGTTGAGGAGATTTTGGGAGCATCACTGCCTCCTACCTTCACATCTCCCTGAGACCTCCCCACTGAGGACACCACCCCCTAAGTCTCCTCCCCCAACCCCAGTTCTCACTCAGTCTGTTACTGCTGACCAGATGAGGGAAGCGCTGGGGAAACTCCACAAAGGTAAGGCTGCAAAAGCTGCTGGAGTCAGTTCCACGGTGCAGAAGACATGTGCCAGCCAGTTCTGCAGGGTCTTTCTACACATGTTCTTCTTCTAGTACTCTTAAGGACTACAAATCAGTTGACTTTTGAGACACTGGTCCCGAATCAGCTGTGACCCATGATCAAAGACCACCTGGATCCCTTGCAGTTTCCCTACCAGGCATACAGAACTGTGTACGATTCTCCGATCTACATGCTCCACAGAGCCTACACCAACGTGGACAAAGCAAAGCACCATAGTCCAGGTTATTTTCTTTGAGTTCTCCAGTGCCTTCAACAACATCCAGACTCACTGACTTGGGAGCAACTTCAGAGCATACATTCGTGACACTCCAGGACTGTGGATCAGAGATGGTGGATCCTGTCTCCCTCCTTGCAATGGACTTACAGCAAAGCACCAGCGCATGGCATCCACAGAAGGTCTCCAAAGGCTCCTCCATTGTATTGACAATAGTGGTAACCTGTTGTCCAGGAGGATAGTGGAGGAATATGTCGTATGGTTCAGGGAGAACATCAGCAGAAGAAAAGGGGTTGGTGGTAGATTTCTGGTGAGACCAGTCACTGCCTGGTCTATCTACGTAAAAAACTGTTAACATGACATGTTTTCTGAAAGGCATGTACAATGTTTTGAATGTAAAAAATGCCCAAGTTCAGGCAGTCATTCAAAGCAGTTTTATTGGTATGCCACAAGTTGCTAATCAAAAAACTTTTACAAAACATACACAATCAATGACAAAAAAAACATTACTGCAGCAAAAATTTGTAACATCATTGTATGTATCTTTGCATTTTGGTTCCTCATTTTGAAAGCTGTTGTTGTGAAACAGGTGAAGGCATGTAGAAGGGCAAACTACAAGAAGGTAGCTTGTCTTTACATATGATCTGCTATCCCAGCCAGCACAGGGCACAAGCCTGGGGTACACCCTGGATGGGATGTCATCATTCTGTTTGTATGTTTGTAAATCGTTTTGAAGATGAGTGAGTTGATATGACCTTTTTATTTATTTATAAAGCATCCCTCTTCTACCAGCGTATCGTGGTCAGCATCACAGGGTCCTATGCAGTATACTTGCACACACATATGTACACCACTTAGTGATACCAGTTCATCTAACTGTACATCTTTTGACACGCAGGATGAGATTGAAACCTTGGATCCTAGCAGTATGAGGCAACAGTGCTACACACCAAAGCCAGTCCTCTGGGATCCCCAGACAGTCCATCATTTTTGCTACAGGGAGCTGGGAGTGTGCAAAAGAGGTGGACTGTTAGGGGTTTCCTGACTTCCAGGCTGAGAAACCCTGAAATAAGCTACAATAGCACCCAAATAAGCATATGGCACCTTGTAAAGATAATTATCCCTATCGTGCTGGAATGTGGTGAAGCCAGACGACATGTGCAAATGCTGCACACACGTATCCAAATCTGTACTCTCGCTATGTTTCCTGTTGCAGCTGTTCAGTTCATGAATTATATTCTGATTGCATGCTGGCAGGTATGAACCTCAGACGCATCAACACATCCAACAAAAGTGAACCCAGAGTCACTACCGGCAAGCTGCAGCTGTTTCAGTGTCAATTCCCTGTTTCAGAAATGCAACAGGAAGCTTAGCAGAATACAAAGTAAGCATATAACATTGCTGAAGAGAAAATAAAGTCACTAAGGTCATCCTTCTATACATCAAGTTAATTCTCTAAAACAAATTATACAGCATTTCAGACAACCAAAATCAGAGTACTTTGCCTTAAATTGAACACATCTGTGTAAACATTCAGGTTACCTGAATTTGATACAAATTGCCCACATTAAATACAAATGTTGCCAACAAACATAACATTGAAATTTCATTTACTATATTTTGCAAGCTTCCATATTAAGCATTTTCATTTCTGATTCCTCTTCATATCACTGGTAAACCAGCAGGACAGACAGTACTTTCATAAATGACTCCCACAATCCCACATAATAATTGGACAAGTTGCAATTTTGAACATGGCTGAGGAGATCACTCATTCATATTCACTTCATAAATATATATAATTTTATGACAATAATATTCATACACAATTTTTTAATAGATGACATCGACTCCACCATGTATTGATAAATATACATGCATACATTTACACAAGGTGATAATGTTTGCAATCTTCATCTAAACGCCAAAGAAGCTACAAGGTGAACAATGCTAACATACATATAACCCTTAAAATTGGAAACCTTTCAGTAAAAGGTTCTTGTTCATGACAGTCAAATTACCACTGAGAAAACATGACCACACCATAAACAAAGCTAAGGACAGTTTCCTGAGTTAGTTGCCATTTCTAAAACAATCACATAGCAGAGCTGCTTTATATGCCCTAAGTGTGTGATCTTACAATTTCAATACTTCGGCGAGACACTGCTTTTCAGTTTGAACTGAAATCCTCCCACATTTCCTCCCAGCATTTCTGCCTTCTGCCTGCAATGCCTACCATCATGTGCTTTGTCGTTACTTCATCATCTACTCTCCAGCTCTCCCGAGAATTTTCAAAGTTTTCCAGCATATTCTACAGTCGCCAAAAAAAAAAAAAAAAAAAAAAATCCCAGCATGGATAAATTCTTCACATGACCCAGCCCTCCAACACGAACAGCCCCTTTGTTCTCGCTTCCATTCACCTTCAGAGATCGGAGATGTTTCGCTAGTTTCCCTGTGGGCCATTGCAAGCCTGCAGCTTGTCCTGCTCCTCCTCATGAACTTCAGGCTCGCAAACCATCTTGTGGCGGTGCAGCGTGGCACTAACTACTGAGTTCTTCCGAAAGGTGGAGACACGGCGACGGAAGTTCTCCCCGGAGAAGAAGTAGAGCATGGGGTCGAAGCAGGAGTTGGAGGCCGCTAAGCAGAGGGTGACCACCACAGACTTCTGCATGTAGATTATGTCCTCACAGGAGGTGTCCTTGTGACCCATGGCGTGCAGGTGGACAGTACGCTGGATGTGGTAGGGCATGAAGCTAACCAGGAAGACCAACATCACGATTACAATCATGCGGATAGCCTTGGTGCGGGTGTGCCTCTGCTTATTCATGCTTGTGGAGCTGGTTAGCAACGTGCGGATTATCCCTGCGTAACACAGGAGGATAACCAGGAAAGGAATGATAAAACCCACCGCTAAGGAAATGTAGTTGAGCATCTTCAACTTTTGTAATCCCCCTTTCTGCTCTGGTGGCTCAAAGCACTTGGTTTTGTTGGTAGTCGGGTCAGTGTAAGTACCACTTATGAGAAAGGGTGAACTGGCAACACAGATGAAAATCCAGATGCTAGCACAGACGAATCGAGCCTTGCGCTCGTTGACTAGTTTGAGGTTCTGTACCGGGAAGACGATGGCCAGAAAGCGGGTGAAGCTCATGGCCATCATGAAGAAGATGCTGCAGTAGAGATTGACGTAGAGGGCGTAGGAGCTGATGCGGCACAGGAAGTCGCCAAGGTACCAATGGCCTTTGCTTACATAGTACAAAACACGCAGAGGTAGCGTGGTGACACACAGCAGGTCAGATACGGCCAGGTTTATCATGTAGACGTGAAAGGCAGTCTGCTGGATGGAGGTCCGGATCAGCACGAATAAGGCAAAGCCGTTTCCCACCATGCCAAAGACAGTTATAATTGAATAGACAGTTGAGTATACCTTGTTGCGGAAGTCGTCAATTGATTCACATGTGCTGTTTCCAGAATCCATGGCTGCATACATTGGCCTATGGGGTGAAATAGAGAAACCTCAGTTTGGACTATAATTATTACATATACAAATAATTTTCACCTTGTACACTTGTATTTATTATTACTTAAGCATCAGGTTGCGAGGAGACATGCAACTACGCATTTCACGGTATTTTAATGCATCCTGTACTTAATACATATGACAATAAATCTTGCGTCTCTTAATATTTTTCGATACATCTTTCAACCAAATGTGGTTAAGTTCACAGGGCGTGGAACCTATTGCAGGAAGCATAGGGAACAAAGCTGGGCTGGACCTAGGGTGTCAGCCCAATCCAATGCAGGACACTTAAACGAATAACCAAACATTACTTAGAATTTAGAGACATGACTTATGGCTCTTTTTCAGTGGCATACAGGAACCAGGCTGTACCCAACCCATATCACGAAGAGGCACAAGTTCCAATTTGCTTTGGTTTTCAACTGTAGAAAGGTCGGCTAGGTAAAGACATTGCTGGAATTGGAGAGTGACAGTGACATAAAATCCATCCATTCATCCACTTTCCAAACCGCTTATCCAACTGGGTCGCGGGGGGGTCCGGAGCCTATCCCGGAAGCAATGGGCATGAGGCAGGGAACAACCCAGGATGGGGGGCCAGCCCATCGCAGGGCACACTTACACACCATTCACTCACACATGCAATTTAACAAGTCCAATTAGCCTCAGCAGGTCTTTGGATCGTGGGGGGAAACCGGAGTACCTGGAGGAAACCCCACGACGACATGGGGAGAACATGCAAACTCCGCACACATGTGACCTAGACGGAGGCCCCAGAGGTGTGAGGCAACAGTGCTAACCACTGCACCACCATGCCGCCCCACAGAAAATCCAAGAGATAATTATTTACTGTTCACATGGTGTACACGATGATTTACTATGTGCTAATTTCTGCTAGCGCCCCCATGAGAATCAGCATGCTATGTTAGCATCAAACGCTAGCAGAATTAGAATTTGCTTGCATAAATTTGCTTTACGACTGCATTCCTTTTAGCTGTTTTGAGTTATCAGGAACACATCAATACATTGCAATATGTGATATCACTAACAATGAATAATAATATACCCCCCCTTTTTTTTAGATAATACATGCATATCGACGGAGATTACTGGTATCTCAATGCATTTCAACCAATCAGATGGTGGTCATGCAACCAGCTTGTGTAATTAATGCTTTTGGCGCTACTAGTAAACAAGACCATGGGTCAGCGTGGGTACGGTTCACATAATTTACAATGGAAACCTGCCTCTTTGCGGTATGGCTCGGTTCTGGGTGGCACTGCAAAAGTGCCATTAGGGTAACTGCATGTCTTTGGAATGGGGGGGGAAGCGTCAGGACAAGAAGCAAACATGCAAACTCAACAGACCAAGGAATGAGGTGGGATTCATACTGCCAGTGCTAAAGGCATGTAGTGACAGTGTAACTCACTGAGCCATGTTGTCATTCCTATTTTACAACCAGATGCTTGGCAAGAAAAAAAGGTCCACAATGGTCCTTCGGGGTCCTCACACTGGAACCTCTGAAGGTCCCACAAATGCTATCTACGTTATCTCTCTTCAGCAGACGGAAGTCTATCCACATAGGTCCTCTTTATATGTGGCAAAAAAGAACTTTGAAAGGTAACTTCTTCTTGGACCAAACGACGCATCATGAAAACCCCACTGAGGACAGATAAAGAAGTGCATTACTCAAACCCTGTCAGCTGACAAACACCAAATATATCTTGCAAGTACGGGGTTAGCAGGGCGCCCGGAGCACAAGACAGCTGCACGCCTTTAGACTGCAAGGGGTAACTGGCAAGACAAGGGGCAAAGATTCAAACATCACAGGGTAGAGGTGGGCTTCAAAGCACGTGTATGGTGACAGCACAACTCAAGCCACAATTCAACTATATACTACATCCATTTCACAGCTCAGTGTGTGCTCAAAAAAAATAAGGCTGCAAAGCCCCCACTGAGCATTCACAATTGAACCTCTGAAGATCTTGTAAATCTTATCTCCTATCTCTTTTCAGCAGATGAGTGTAAACATCCTTTCTGCATGTAGAAAACAAAGCAATTTCTTCAGGGGGCCTAACCATGCACAGTGAGAATGCCACTAAGAACAGATAAAAAAAGTGCATTAGATAAACCCCACTGGTTCCAAAACAGCAAATTAAAACAAATATATTACAAATTCATCCATCATTCTACATTTATCCAGCACAAGGTAATTGTCCTATTAAAACAAACAAAGGCCTATCTCAGGTTTCTCAGGCAGTATGGGGCACAAAGCAGGGGGAAACCCTAGGTGGGATGTCAGTCCATGGCATGCAGATCTCACACGCACACATACACACAATTACAGGCAATTACTATGAGCAATTTAGAGATGCCAATTAACCTAACTGCATGTCTTTGACCTTGGAAAGGAAACTGGAATCCAGGGAGGAAACACATGTCAGAGGACTAGCAAACTCCACACATACATCTACATACAACACATCTACTGGCATGGATGTGATTTGTTCTTACTTACAATTAGCCCCATCCAATCACACATACAGTACACCAATTATCATATATAAATGACTCACAATTTAAATATCTCAATAGCAATTAAGCTAGCTTTTTTTCCACAATGAATTTTAAAGTTTAGTATCTTTAGTTGAGTTTAGCGTACCCTAACTCTTGAGTGAATCAGTTTTAATTAACTGAATTAATTAACATCTCTAAACTGCTCAAAGTGTGTATGAATGTGTGCCCTACCATCGTCTACTGAGGGTCAAGATGGAAATGTTCAATAGTTAACATTAGGCTAGCTACTTATGCACTGCCTGGCCAAAAAAAATAATCCACCCTCATATATTTTGCTGAACTGCCTTTAGCTTTGATTAAAGCATACATTCGTCATGGCATTGTTTCCATGAGCTTATGCAACTTTATTCGTCCCAACATTTTCATCCAGATTCGCATTCATTTTTTGCTGAGAACTTTGTATTGATGATGGGAGAGTCGAAACATCCTGTAAAGTCTTCTCCAGCACATTCCCAAAGACTTCCAGTGGGGTTAACCCTCATGTCTGTGCTTCCTTCCAGGTCTCTCTTTTAGCCAGGCTGTCATAGTTACTCTAGTCCTGCCGGAGGTTAGGTTAGGTGTGGGGCAATAACTCTTCTCCATCTTCTCTTTTCCGAGCTGATCCCGAGCCGACCCTACACCATGTGAACCCGCACCTGGACTCCTGGAGATAACAACATGAAACCAACTGGGATTTTATAACTATATGAACTCTAATGAATCTCAGTATAAATGCAGTTTCATGCTCCCCAGTCGCCCAGAGGAGGATGGGGTCCCCTTCCGAGTCCAGGCTCCTCTCAAGGTTTCTTCCTGGTAGAGGGAGTTTTTTCTTGCCACTGTCGCCTCAGGCTTGCTTGGTGGAGTTCTGGCCGGTTAAATGTATAGTGCTTTGTGACAATGACTGTTGTTAAAAGCGCTATATAAATAAAACTGAATTGAACTGAGTTAAGATCAAGACTCTGTGAAGGCCAGGTCATGTGTGAAAATGATTCCTCATGCTCCCTGAACCAATGAATCTTGGCAGTGTCACCCTGGAACATCTCCATGCCGTCAGGGAAGAAGAAAAAATCCACTGATGAGATAACCTGATCGTTCAGTAGATTTAGGTGCTCGGCTGAATTCATTTTATTGCTGCATAATGTTGCTGAGCTGTAATAATGATCCAGTCATTGGCTCTTAAGTATATCCTTGTTTAAAATTCTTACGGTGATCGTTTTATTGGCAAGGCAGTGTATGGGTATGTGAGAGTGTGAGGTCAATGTCTATTTTAGTATGTGCATACTGCAACAAATGGATATATTCCAGAGTAAATTGCATGGCTGTTATTTTTCTTCATTAATCAATACAATATGATTCCCCTAATAGGGCCTGGATGCCGTTTCCTACTAGAACTCCACACTCCCATATCAAATTGCAGATCAGAAGAGTCTCTCAGTCTACGGATTGCAAAGCAATTGTCATAGACAGGCATAATTGGAAGCAGAATATTGGTCCAAGGATTTATAGGCGATAAATGCTAATCCCAGTCACCAAACCAGACTGCATCATGTTTATGTTAACACAACTTAACAATACGGAAATCACAGACTATCACCTATGATTAGAAGGTCATAAAAATTAGGAAAGTCAACAAAAGTAACAGTAACACTTACCAGTTTATCTTTATATATAGAATATGTATATAATACAGATATACAGCACTGGAAAAAAATTAAGAGACCACAGCAACATTTTTCACTTATTCAGCATTTAATTTCACTTATTTCTCAGTTCATGGGAATGCGTCGGTGTAAGATACAATTTTTTTTTTGCAAACTCCAGCTTGGCTCTTCCCTGCTTCTCATTGCTGAAGGGCTTCTTCCTTGTTCTATGGGTCTTTAAGGGCTTCTAGGTGTCCTAGCAGTTTTAATGGTCCTTGTTGTGCTACCTTATGTTTCCCATTCCTTTTGAAGGTCACTTCAGGTCATCCTTTGATTTTTGAGGCACTGTCAGATAAGCTGACAGTCATCTCTGGCATTAGAAAGTTGCTTCTGCCCCCTACCTGGCTGGTTTGTGGTCACTGCCAGTGTCTCCTGCTTCACTTTGTTCTTGTGTACTGCTGTCTTAGAAACCTTGAGCCTGGGATCAGCCTGCCTTGAAGTTTTTTGCCAGCAGAACCAAGACTAAACCCGGATTTAAATACGCAGATTTTAAAGAAATATAGAGTGACATGTTAATTTTTCCCCATAATATGTATGATTCCCCATATAATATGTAAAATTATTTCTATGATATTTATATGATTTCAAAGTGGCAGATGTGTGACAGACTGGTGTCCAAATTTGGGAGTATCCTATATTATACTGTTTGTAGAAATCACCCTTGAGAATGACAGACCCAACAGGATTGCACTATATGTACATGTGGGCGTAGCACGTTATGGTGACTGGAAATCAACACCCAGATAATCACTTGCATAAGAGAGTTGAAGAAACATGACTCAACATTTGTCATTACATTGGTGCAACCTACAAATTTACCTTTGGGTTACCATCTTTTTTCCATTTCAGTGCACAGAGGGTTCAGATAACGACCAGTATTGACACCAGCCAGTTGTCAAATCTTATGCTCGCTTTGCTTGGTATTTATCTTAGGCTGCCCCTCCCACATGCTCCCTGACGCTCTTCTCTCTGCACTCATTCGCACACCACTGATCCCATACAGAACATTTGACGATTTCGACTCTCACAATGCCCTGCTTCCGAGAATCAGCTCTGGCACTGTGCCTGCAACAGGACATGCATTCATGGAAAGACATGGATCGACTTCTGCCACCTCAGATTCCCCTTCGAATAAATTTCCCTTCCAGCTAAAAGGCTAATCAGCGGTCATCAGTACTCTTCCTTATGCTTATGAACACATCATACAGTAGATATGTGATGCAATAGTGTTTCAGTAAAACACACATATATCCTCCTACAATTAATTAACTCTACAGCACCAGTTTGGACACACATGCTCTTAACACATTAGTCTAAATCTCACCGATTACCTTAATGTAAAAGGCCTCGAGGCAATGAAGTAATTCATATCAAATATTGCAACAACCAAGAGAAACGTTCGACATCTCAAAAATTTGTCAAATTTTAGACTCTTCAAAATATCCCCCTTTTGCTTCGATGACAGCACTGCTGACTCCTGGCATTCCTTCAGCCAGCTTCTAGATGTAGCCACCAGTCCAACATTCCTGAAGGAGTTTCCACAAGTTCTGGACACAAACTGGCTGCTTTGCTCTTACTCTTCAATCCAGCTCATCCCAAAGCAGCTCTATCTCGATGGGCGCTTAGGGTCGTCTATATCTTGTTATTTAACACATGATTGTCCAGATTTTTGACTGGTACAGTATATTTTTTTATATACCCAAAAAAGAGAATTTTGTGCTATAACTTTACATTTAAAGTTGCATTATTTTTTAATTAAATAAGAAAGTTTTAATATGTAATTTCTGGTATAATGACTGTACGGAGCCTATCTGTGGATAACGGGCGTTGTATTAATATTGTTACCGCACAATTATTTTACAGTGATGTTCTTCAAGAAGCTGTTCGAGAGAGCTTCCTAAAACAGTGACTCTGACATGCATGAAGCTGTTTTCCATCAACCATAAGCAGTAACGGATCACTAACGTTCACCTTCTTGAAATGTGACGTAAAAAAATAAGCTTCAAAGTCCACTGGCGTTCGAAGTTACAGGAAATTCAGTTTTAATGATTTTGGTTTCAAGACATTATGCTGCACATATAATCGATTCCTACAGGCAATCTAGTTTAGATTTCTCTTGCAAAAATATACATTTATTTAAATATAAAAAATGCAAATGTAATTAATACTAAATGAAATAGATGCTTGGTGGAAAGTAGAAGTAGCTAAAAATATTCAAAATGAAATCGCTACAACTTAAAATGCGCTGTGCGCGTTTGCAAAGTCGAAGCAAACCAGGATGCGTAGAAAACACTTTCTAACTGTGCATGTTCATTTGGACCAAGTCATACCATAACACCCCCCAGGAACATCATAAGGTTTCAAGAGAGACACAATACTTTATATGCGGTATGTCCACGAGAGCAGTCGAGAGTAAGTAATCTTACCTTTAAAGTTACGGCGCTTGCTCAGTTGCAGAATAGTAGAAACGCCCGTGATCAAATGCAGCCGCTTGCTACTTCAAAATGAAAATTTTTCCAAATACACCACAGGTCGCGATGCATGTTTCAAAGCAAATATAAAAAATTCTGGAGTTCATGTAATATATGACATTTAAGCGACGCCCACATTACGCGCAGTAAGGAGGAGTACTGAAGGAGCGCTTAGCTGAACAAAAAGCGAACAATCAGCCTATCCATCTTCTCTTAATGAGACGCATAATTATCAGTATCATGGTTTTGCTAAAATGAGCACTCAAGGAAGGCATTCAGTAGCAAACTGAATATAATTTGGTCATTTCCAGTAGTTAATGATAATTGTGGGTATATGCATTTAGGACTTGTACAAGGACAGCATGATGCGACAGAATAATACATGAAAATGCTTTAGTATGTACTATATGCACTCAATGGGCGTGAAATTTAACTTAAGCGAAATTCAACAGGATTCTACATAAAGAAGTAAAGTGGCACTGCATTCGTCCGCGAATCGGCTTGTGTCCGCTCCTCTAGGTCTGCTTGCATTTCACTGTATTTCAAGTTAATAACTCAACGGTTTTATAAACAATCGCGTCAGTGGATTCGACGTTATGCAACATTAAATCCGGAAAATCCTGCCGAAAAGTGAAAACGATGCAGCTGTCTTCTTACGACGGAGTGCTGTATCCATGGTTTATTCTCGTTCGGTGCCTTGTGCAGCCTGGGGAAGGCTACAGGGGACCATGACCAGGATAAGTAGTTGGAAGATTTAAAGTTAATGAAAGAAGTCACTAAATAAATCATTGCCGTGAACAAACAAATAGTTTGTAAATAAATTCTTTCCATGAATACACGAATAAATAAATTTATAGAATAAATAATCTAATTATTCATTTAACAAACATGCATTTATTTATTTGTTTATTTTCCAGATTTATTTGTTGATTTACCGGGAGGTATTTCACAAACCGGAATTTCCCAGTTAGCTGGATAACTTAAGCAAAATGTGTCCAACAGCAGGAGAGGTAAGTGACATTCCTATTGGACAATCCTTACATTTATCTTATCTGACTGATCCAGCATTGTGGAATACCTCCCAGATTTATGAATTTCCAGATTTATTTATTTCCATATTTCTTCATCTGTATGTCAATAAAATGGGCAGCCCTAAAGCACTATTGACCTGTTGGACTGTGTTGCTCTGTGCTTCATTACCTTGGTCTTGCTTGGATGAGAATAAATGCTAGCTGGTGTTCAGGTAGGCTACTGACAGCTAGCAGAAAAACTGAAATAAGACATTGACGTCTCTGCTATTAGACAAAAATGAATGTTGAATGAATGTTAGCGACATGTTTGTCTGTAAAACTGTAATTTAAGTGCACCAATAACGGGGGACAGTCAGGGTGATTCCATGGGCCCCTGAAAAACAGGGGCCTTAAAAAATTTGGAACATACTATGATTGGTCTGGGAAGGGAGCCCAATATATCATGCTTTCGTGGGGCCCAAAATCTCTGACACCCATGCAAAGAAGAAATGGTGGACTTATCTTCTGCAAAAATATACTTAAAACGACATCCAGATGAACTGAAATGAATCACGTCGGAAAGAACAACCTGCAGAGTGACGTTTATGTCAGTCAGTTGTGGTCTGGGGGAGGGATCAGAACAAATGAAGTTCACCTCAGGTACCCTATACTTGCCATGAATAGAAACAGTGATCTTTGTGGCGATTGTGCGTCATAAAACATTGTATTGCCAAAACAGAGTCCGTCAAGTTCGTCCGAAGTATATGGCCAGCCTTAGTTCAGCAGATGGCGTTTTCTTTGTGGAAGCCATTGTGTGACTAGAGACAAGTTAAGACAATTAGATGAGTTACTGTTGCTCCTGCCTGGTTCCCCGCCTGGCCGATAGTGCTTTAGAAGAGGGTTAGGGCTGCGCACCATATTAACATACAGATTAAGAAATCTGGATACGGCTAAAACAGTGTCACCACTCATACGACGTCGAATTGCTAAAACAACGCAGATTTCGTCAGTTTCGTTTGAAGTACGCAGGCAGCTTGTGTTCCAGCTGCCCAGCCACTTTCCTTAAATTGGCTGTATACTTCAAACAACATCTGGTGAAAACGAAATCGAACAAGCCGTATTTAAAATGACGCTGCCGCCTTGTTTGTTCGCTGGCAGACCACAAACTTAGAGGGCGCAGAATGTTTTCGGTGCAGCAGTTTCACATAGTGAGCAAATAAACACATTGTGGCAAGTGCGTGAGTCATTTTAACACAGGTGGTGACAACTCTTTTAAAATGGACGTTGCTCCCTTTATTAATAACAACTTTTGGTTTAATACTAGCAGAGGCACAGACAAGGAAGGCAATGATTTAAACGACACTCAAGGGTACATGCAAACAAAATAGACACACTCCACGACAAACATTACACAGTTGTAAGATTTGCTACTGACGGAAATACACATATTAATTTTCTCCATTTAAAATGAGGTGCGATGCACAGCATTCTGGGGTTTTGCATAAATAGTCATGCTGACCAGTCCTGCAGCATCACATTTATGTGAGCTGATCGTGGACAGTGGGTAGCATCAGAATAAATGGAAAAGTTTGTCTCGGAGACCCTGTACAGGAGGCGGTACGGTGGCGCAGTGGTCAGTGCTGCTGTCTCGCAGCGAGAAGATCCTGTGTTCCTCCCACTGGGTTCCTCCCACTGGGTACCTCCCACTGGGTTCCTCCCTGGGTTTACTCCCGCGTTCCAAAAGCGTGCAGGTTGGTTGGCAAGTCTAAATTGGCCCTGTAGTTGTGTGTGTGTGTCTGTGCGCCTTGTTGGTGACTGCCTAAGGTTGGTTCCTGCCTGCACCCATTGTTCCTGGGATAGGCTCCAGTCCCGCCCGCAACCCCGTTGGGATTAAGCAGTTACAGTGATGGATGGACCATGTACAGGTGATGTCCTGAAATGATGATCAGTGCAAAAATTATGCATCGTACAACATTTTGTTGCCAAACCGACGTTGAATTCCTTTGATTTCAACTGGAGTACCGCAGATGGCGGTGTCCTTGTGGAAGCCTTCATGCGACTAGAGACAAGTTAAGAAAATTAGATCAGTTATTGACTGGTTTCCTGCGGAGCCAATAGACCTTTAGAAGAAGGTTAAGGTTGCCCACCACATTAAAGGGACCATGTTATGCTTTTTAGGTTTGTCCCTTTCCTTTAGTGTGTTTTATAACTTTATGTACATATACACCATCTGGAAAGTCTTAAGACCCAAAATACATGCCAAAACGAGTAACTCTCAGCACAGAAACCACTCTTCTCTACTCTGCCTGAAACCACTTGTTGGAATTTCAGCCCTTACTTCTGTGACATGGTGAGGTCACCTAGTAACACAATCCTTATTGACCACTTAACTGCAAGGGCTGCAAGACAGGGGTGGAACGTCTAGTGCAACCTGACCAATGATATGCAATGCGGAAGGGTCAGCTGTTCCATTTTGAGAAGGCATGGTCAAGCATTCCCCAGAGCAACTGAGAGTTACAAGACTTGCCCAATGGCCCAATATGAAATCGCTTTGCTGATGATGGGATTTGAAACACCTACCTTCCAATCACAGACCCAGCATCCTAACCCAGGACCAGTAAAACTGTTTGCCTTGACGGATCATTCGGCATTTGCATAATTTTCTAGGTTTCCATCTTTGTTTACTGGGTTTATCAAGGGTGGGGCATATTGCATATTGCTCTAACAGAGTGTTTCAGAGATATAGACAGATAAAATAGATATATACTGTATGAGTTTTTGGCACATTGAAGCATATAAATTTATTCTAGTAGATCCCAAAAATAAAATTATGAACCGTGAAATGTAATTGGGCCCCTTTAACAGACAAATTAAGAAATCTGAAAATGCATAAATCTGGAAATCAATCAATCAATATGGAAATAAATCTGGAAATAAAGGAATATATATTTGCTGTGAATAAATAAATCGTGTTTATTAATTAATTTAAACAGATCAATCTATCTATCTATCTATGGCAAGGATTTATTTGTTTATACATCTCTACCAACAATTTATTTATTTACACCAAAGATTCATTAGTAGTTTGCTTTGTTTGTTTGTTGTGTTTCTTTGTACATCACTTCGGCCTCCATGTTCAGCAGCACAGGAAATTATATTAGCGGTACTGGGGGCGAAGATGAAAATGCTGCTTTGAACATATTAAGTTCAATAATATAAAATTATTGTTATCTAATATAAAATTAAATTGTATTGCGAAGGGGGCGGCATGGTGGTGCAGTGGTTAGCACTGTTGCCTCACACCTCTGAGACACGGGTTCGAGTCTCCGCCTGGGTTACATGTGTGTGGAGTTTGCATGTTCTCCTCATGTCGTCGTGGGGTTTCCTCCGGGTACTCCGGTTTCCCCTCACAATCCAAAAATATGCTGAGGCTAATTGGACTTGCTAAATTGCCCGTAGGAATGCATGTGAGAGTGAAAGGTGTGTGAGTGTGCCCTGCGATGGGCTGGCCCCCTATCCTGGGTTGTTCCCTGCCTCGTGCCCATTCCTTCCAGGATAGGCTCCAGGCGACCCAGTAGGATATGTGGTTTCGAAAATGGATGGATGGATGGATGTATTGCAAAGTTAAATTTCAAACAATGTGACTTGTGTTAATCATATCAATGTGTTATAATAATTTATTGATTGATTAATTACACAAATTTATTTACTTAGATCACGCACGTGGGGGAGGGGGGCGGGTTGAGTCCCTTTTCAATCACGCTAAATTTACCAAACAATTGTCTTTACCCTAACCCTAACCCTGACCCTTTCAGTTCCCCTTGAAAATTCTCATCTTGCACCTGGGAGAGAAGACTACTGTGATATGACTTCAAAGACAACACCTAGACTCATCTCTGTTCAGCAGGTTTAGGTAGCATGTCTCTGTGGGTTTGGATAGCGGTTCCCAACCTCCATTCAGTGGGCAGGTACTGGTCCATGGCCAGTATTACACTGGCCTGCAGAATGCTGGAGGTTTTGTGGAAGGATTGGTTAATTTCCAGAAACAAACTATATATTTTCAATTTTATACGACCCCTGATGTTCATGCATTCTCCTGAAATCTAAAAAAATATGGAAACCTAGAAAATTTTGCAAATGCCGATTGATCCGCCTAGGCAAACAGCTTTACTGGTCCTGGATTAGGATACTGGGTCTGTGATTGGAAGGTAGGTGTTTCAGATCCCGTCATCAAAGCGATTTCATATTGGGACATTGGGCAAGTCTTGTAACTCTAAGTCACGCCAGGGAATGTTTGACCATGCTGACCCTTCCGCATTGCAACTTTCTCCATCACAGTTTCAATATATCATCGGGTCTGCATAAGAAATTTAAATGGTATTTTTTTGGGAATATTTGTGAGGTTCACGAAAGCTACAGACAACACACAAAATGTGAAACTTAACGTTCTCCAACAATAAGTCCACTTCTCAGAACAGTTTACACATACAGCGCATAAGGTGTAACTCACTCAAAACAAATACAGATTTTCTCAGTTGTTTGCACCTTGATTGAAAGAGATCACCAGTCACTTGCTGACACCGACCCATGTACTTTGCCTCCATAGTTATAAAGACATAGGTGTTTCTACACAATAATTCTGATGCACTCATTTAGCAAAACTAAGACATCTGAACATAGTTGTGGCAAATTGTGCATTGCGCATTAAACCAAGTTAAAATGCTTAGATATTTCAAAATGTCAAAGATTCGGAATGACAGTAATGTCTAACTTTCTCACAGTCACTAGCTGATTATTTCTCTTTAGCAAACAGATTATTAATGTGAAAGGCATCAATTAAACAGTGCAAGTTTGTATTACAGTATGTGAAATGCATTGGCAAGAGAAAGCACTCATATACATTTGTGATTTCTTCGCACTGTTATTGAAATTGTCTCTGTCACGATCAGGCTTGAACAGAGCGATCGCTCAGGCGGGAGAGCGGGCAAGGAGCAGGCAAGGTACAGGGATTTATTAGAAGGACTCGGGGCAAGGAGACATCAGACATCGACGAACATCAATGACGGACAAGGAACCAGGGTAAGACACGGACTGAAATACACAAGACTGGGCAAACATAATCAGACACAGCTGGGTACGATCAGGGAAGCACACGTGGATAATCAGGGGGCGTGGCACACACGAGGATCGTAAGAGCCGGGTATGACAGTCTCCTGTCACAGTACAATAACAAACAAGTCACACAATACTGTACATAAACAACAAATATAGCAGCAAATATATTCCTGTATTGTTCTAAAGTTTGGTGAACTGTGTTGCATGTGGTGACTTTCATGATGACTGTTTTGGATGTACAGTTATTTCACTGAGATTCTACATAATCCTTTTTGCCAAATGATGACAATTGTATATGGTCATTTGTATACATGTACTGCAACATTTGGATTTATAGGAAACAAGGCACACAAGTGACTTCATTGTTTTGGAAATGTTACTCATCATTTATTCCAAAGCAAACGATAAAAATTGTAAACGGAGTTGCATGATTTCACAGAAAGTTCAACAGCCTGTCATTTTGTTAAACACCTGTTAAGCACAAATCTCAGATAGGGCCTCTCCCTTTAAGCTATTTGATGAGCAGACAATTAACTTTGCTTACAAAATGGTTTCATGTGCAAATGAGCTGCCTAGAAACTACAGTCTGAGCAACATTTCATGGGAAATTCAGAACCAGCCATAGGGTTTGATGTCAGCATATATTCTGTGTAGAAGAACCGCATTCTTTGCAGGTGGCAGTGCTCTGGTCTTAAGGTGACGTAAGAACACCTATAAACAGCCCTTTTCCAAATCATTTTCTTTATTGCGTCCTTAATTCTGTTATTTTGAAGGAATGAAATCACCTGTCAGTCACTAACTGTTAAGGTGGCTGTTTTTTGAAAATCCAAAGGCCATTGATATCTGAAGAGGATTACAAGACTACCTTAAACTGACACCAAACGGAATGCATGGAAACACACTGTGGGTGTGCCAGAGACTTAATACATAATTTTTACGAGATATAACATACCTTTCTTTTTTACACATACATTGTACGTTACCACGGCTAATGTTTATGATCATAACTGTGTTTGTTGTGTGGTTTTGCAGTCAAGAATGGCTGACATTACAAACAAATATTGTAATACAAGTTTTGTCTCAAGGCACCCCATCTTTCACCCTTCTGCATGTCCCTGCAAATAAGGTAATACAGCGTTTCTCAAACTATAGGTTGTGGACCGGTGCCAGTCCATGAGAAGGTTCCTGCCGGTCCATGAGAAGGGTTCCTGCCGGTCCATGAGAGAGTTCCTGCCGGTCCAAGAGAGAGTTCCTGCTGGTCCGCGAAGCCTCGCTTCTGCACCAATCAAAAGTCAGTCAGATTAGGTCAGGTACAATAATAATAACAATAATAATAATAGCAATACCATCTATCTATAGTAATAATATCTATCTATATATGTGGATATGCATCCACGGGGGGAAGGTGGCTATGCAGGGCCCTGCAGCCCCAAAGCCTGACATGACTGGTCACCAAGACAAATAAGTTTGAGAAACGCTGAGGTAATACATTTTTTTAGAAGGAATTCAGGGTAACACAGCAGGTAAAAACATCAGCAAAACCAGTTACTGCACAGCCTTAAATAAGGAACCCAGTCTTATCTCTGATAATGAATCCATTAGATGTGTTAGCAAATAGTGGACCACAAATATCATAAGCAAAGGGGAGACAGGATGGTGTAAAAACCAGACTTCCAGGGACATTGTTTTCTATATAGTGTTGCCTGTGAACATTATCACTGTAATAAACCCAGAAATACTGAAAATCATGATTTTTTCACACTATTGCTTCAAAAACTTGATAGATACCGAATAAATTCCATGAGCATTTTCAAAGTTGCACATCGTCGCTGTCCAATGAAATCCACGTGTCCGCTTTTTAAGAATAGTATCTTTTTACTATAGATGGAATATGCTCATGCCTAGTAATAGCTTGTGACATCTAATTAACCAGTGAATAGATTATTTATTTAGTCATATATTTAATTAGTGTTTGTGTTTGTGCTCGTAAACATTTGTATACATGATGGTCATTTGTATGAATTACGTTAAATCGTTAATTTTAGCAGCTTAATATTAATAACTAGACAGCTGTCTAACTAACGTCATTGTTAATAGTGAATACGAATCGAGATTAATTTGTATTTTGTCGTATTTGCCTCCCTGAGATCAATCCACGTAAGTCCATTTCTAACATATAATCATTCACACTGAGGACTGTTTAAGTGAAGACAGAAAATTGTTAAATAATATAAGTAGTGTTTTTAATATCTTTTTGTAGTCTTGGTGAAGATCAACACTTGCTTCCTGTAATAAGATCGAACAGATTACAAAACATACCATGACCTATATCATCTATATCAGTCACTTAATCTAAGGAGATGTAGGTTAAGATAACACATTTGCTCCGTTTTCAAATTAATCTCTTTATCTTTCTGTAAACCGCTGCTGCGTTTTCTTTAGTACAGAGCAAAGAACTATGACCCTGTATCTTGTTGTATAGCTAATCTGTTGAAAGGAACTTGCCATGTTTTCATAGCTGAAGGTGTTCATGCAACATGGCCTTTCTCGGCACCTGAAGTGATCACCTTCAGGCCTTCAGATCATGTTCTGAGCTGCTCCTCTGTTGGAAGGTTCAGCAAAGGAGGCGAGTGAGCCTGGGAACTTTACTAATCAGTGCACAGCTGAATTAGCATGTTAGGAGGCTGGGGCACATTACAGCTTTCAAGGAAGCTGTTAGTGATTATTCAGTACTGGGAGCTGCATGGGAGCTGGAAAGCAACAAAAGAGTGAAATTAGACAGACAGACAGACAGACAGACAGATAGATAGATAGATAGATAGATAGATAGATAGATAGATAGATAGATAGATAGATAGATAGATAGATAGATAGATAG
Organism: Brienomyrus brachyistius; assembly: GCF_023856365.1. Classification (NCBI taxonomy): domain Eukaryota; kingdom Metazoa; phylum Chordata; class Actinopteri; order Osteoglossiformes; family Mormyridae; genus Brienomyrus; species Brienomyrus brachyistius. The sequence goes on from NC_064542.1 coordinate 14,990,695, forward strand.
ATAGATGTGTACAATATAATTCTTCACTACTGACTTTTGGAAGCATGCGTTTGCGAGTGTAAGGAACACCAATACAATGGCTCTACTAGCTGGGATCTGAGAGCAAAGTCATCATGTTTGTGTGTGTTAGTTAAACGCTAATCTAAAGTTTAACTTGGCCAAGTCTTTTTTTAAAGTTCATACAGTAGCAGGAAATAATGCTCAAAATATCCACAACCTGACTAGGAAAGTCAACAGAGCAAAAGTGCTGTGTGTTTCTTTTGGGTGTCAGCTAAACATACGGGAACATCAAAAAGCAAATGTTTTCATTTTGAAGTATTCGGTTGTTTCTTTTCATTTCCATTGAATGCTGGCTGTTTTGCAACACAAAAAGCCTGACCTGAAATTTTGTCCCGATGTTCAGACGGATGGATTGATGGATGGATAGGAAAAAAAAAGAAGGAAATGCAATTCTGAGAAATTGTGAAGACTTGATTACTTTTGGCCATGCTTGGTGTATAAGAGCCAAAACTGTCCAGGATGCCAGCTGTCCCCTTACAGATCAACTGTCCGAAGCCACGTATTATCCTATTGTCTCATGTTGTCTATCGCAGCCTCGATAACTGGACAAGCCTTACCACTCAATTGACATTGCTTTAAAAATTCAGTAACATTGTTGCTGGGTGCAGATTTGAGTTACGTTGCAAGATCACTGCCACTGTTTAGTTCAAGAGTCTATCAGAAGGATCTTTGCTTTTTGAAGTATTGGATGTTATTTTTCAGGGAGAACTTTATGCAAATTTTTATTATTTTTTTTGCAATGATCTGGCCCAAAAAATATTTTTATGCCTGGAAACTTCCAGGTTTCACAAGGCATGTCACATGTCAGAAGCCTGGGTGTGGGGCAGAGTCCTTTGCTAGGAAGCCATTGGGGAAAGTACCTTTTTGGCCCCTGCAGCCTAAAAGCCATTAAGGTGTGAGGCTAAATAGCACCAGCCGTGTGACAAAGAGCAAACAGCCGTAGGCAAAAACTGAACCCATGAAGGAAGTGACCTCCACGTCCATATGTGATTCCAAATAAATCCCTAATGAAGGAATCAAGAATTTAATTGATTAAATTAATTCGTCAACAGCATGCACGTATCTCACGCTTCGCCTAACTCTCCTAAATAAATTCAATATAATACGTATTTGCATAAGATTCAAGGTGGTGGTACAATAGCTCATTTGGAAAACGGCATCATGGTGGTGAACATCTGTCAGCTAATGTTGTCAACAGACTGATGAGTATAAATAATGCAGGTTTCCGTATTCCATATAACAAAAGAAAACTACAATAAAACTTTACATCACACATTGACGGGACAGGGCACACCCGATATCCCTATCGGTGGAACGTGCACTGAGTGCAGGAAATGAAATTAACTAATGTGCTGGTACTTAACGAAGGTCTGCCACTAAATTGTGTAGTGGCAGAAAATGAAACGGGGCCTGCAAGTTCAGCACACAATTCCTTTGTCACATACACCCATGGCGCCGTCATCAAACCCACAGCCCTGGAAGAATGAGGCTATGGTTCTAACCACTGAGCCACTCGTCAGGCATCCCTCAAATAACTCACATCGGTGAGCCAAACATCAGCTGTGGTTAAGGTTTGATGAAAGGTGCCAGGAATTGGGCCAGCCAGGGACTGAGATGCAGAGCTGGGTCAAAAATGCAGGGTATATCAGTTCTTGAGTTTTGTCCAAACATCCATTTACCTGTGAGGCGACAGGGTTAAGGTTCTATGCCAATAATCTCTCCACTGTTTTATAAGTTCATATAATATTACTTAATGTTAATGGTGTCCTACCCAGGGTATAGGACAGCCTTGTTATGCATGCTGCCTATGGGGGGTCCAGGCCTCTGACCTGGATGTGGGGTTAGATCAGGGGTGGACTGGCAGGCAAGGCAGCTGTTCCAGGGCCTTGGCCCCTCTGTGTTGAACTACAAATCTACATGTATGCAAAACATTTGAGAAAATTAAAGCACTGGCATTGTGAATTGTATGTTAAATTGTGACATGCTGTTTTTATATCTCTCATTTTTATCTATACAATCTCATTATGGTGGGAGTCCTAACACAAAAAATGGCTGGTATCATACTTAAAACAAATTTGAAATGTAAGTTTGCAATGTTTTGTAAACTTTTTCAAACTATGCTGTGGAGGTGTGTATTTAATGAAAAATGCATGTTTGTGGAATTTGCTAACTACTGCAATGCATGATGGGTATGATATTTGGAGGCTACTTAAGTGTCATCATCTGCAACTGCTGCAACTGGTGTAGGCAGGTCCTAGGTGTGAATTTGGAAAAGGGCAATGGTTTAAAGAAATTTTTATCCAGTGGACAGTTGTTTCGCCACTGGGTTCGATCATGGCTGGATGGATAGATAGATTATCATGTATTATGTATTTGTTCTTATGAGTGACATATTATAAAGAGTATAAGTGTCTATTAACTTGCCACTCAAAAGCCACTAAATTCATTAATGTTTCATTATTGACATTTACCTTATTTTATCTGGATTAGAACATCTGAGCTAATCGGGTTTTTAAAAGTTGGCTCATACACATTATGCACTATAACAACTCAGTTATCTATCCATTATTCAAAATGGTAAAGAGTAAAGTGCAGCTTCCTGATCGTTTACTTGATTTTGAGAGTCCTCAAATTTCCATTCATAATTCCCTATGCGTTTCCCAGAACTATACAGAACTACACAAAGTGAGTTACGTAAAGGTTCATCAGCACATCATTTAGGCTAATTTCATACCAAGAACCCAGTCATTAGAATAAGGGAATGGGACACACATTAACTTCTCAAAGGTTATCAAGTGGCTGGCTTGATTTATAGAGGTGGTGCAGGAGTCTGGAATGTTTATCACTCTTAATGTTCTACAAACATACAGTATCTTCAGAAACATGATCCAGAATGATGTATGCCCTGAAGCTGTTGATTCAGAGTCTGGTATTCTATGCCTAAGCACACCGAGGGAACAAACAGTCATGTCTGCATTGTTATCTACATCGTTGGGTGAAGAAACATATAAGGATTTTGGGAGGCTCACAGTTAGAAGCATTTGCATGTTAGTCACGACCAGTACGGCAACCAATAGGATGTGGCAGGTCAGTCTGCGACAGACGGTGCACAACAGTCCCAGCCACCATTTTTCCTGACGCCTGGCCTCACCAGATTTGCTTTGCTGTAGTTTCACCAATCACTTGTTTCAAATTTATTTTGCTGTAAAGCCACCAAGGTGGGGGGGCCACATGGTGGTGCAGTGGTTAGTACTGTTGCCACACTCTTCTGGGATCTGGGCATCCTGGTTTGAGTCTCCACCTGAGCTCCATATGTGGAGTCTGTATGTCTCCCAATGTTGTCGTGGGGTTTCCTCCAGGTACTCCAGTCCCCTCCCCCACCCCTGCATTCCAAAAGAACATGATGGGGTTGATTGGCATTACCAAATTGCCTGTATGTGTGCATATGTGAGTGAATGGCGTGTGTGTATTGTGCCCTGTGATGGGTTGAAAGCTGAAAGGCAATGAAAGGCAAAAGCTTGGGGGATGCTATATAAATGACTGTGTAATTAACAGAAATGAATCACTCATTATGAGTCATCCATTAAAGATTTCCACAGTCTGGGGTTGCCTTCTATAAAAAACTATATATATATATATATATATATATATATATATATATATATATGTGTGTGTGTGTGTGTGTGTGTGTGTGTGTGTGTGAGTTTGTTTCTAACAATTGTTTGCATATTCTTTAAATGACATCCTTGGTATTTACTTAGAAGGTGCCCAAGAAGACTTGTCTCGTCCTGTTAAGCCATTAGTTTCTGTGTGATACTGAGATGAGTTGTCAGATGAGTCGACCCGCCTTATACGTAGCAAAGGCGATCAACTAGGGCACCATATCATTAGGGGGTGCAAAAGAGCATGTGTGAAGTATCAGATGAAAACTCTGTGGTTGCATTCCATGAGATGATATTTTTTTACTCTGGTTTTAGTACCTAGTTATCAGAAAGTTCATGTTAATGACATGCTTTTTATATAAATGGATTTATAAAATTTGATTTCTGCAGCTCAGTAGGATGCTGCCTAGGACTGCAGAACACCCATGACCGGCTCTGCATTTAGTTTTTGTAGCTTTTAAGCTAATTGATCAGCGATGATACTGATCTTGCTTTATCACTAAATTCACCATATATTGCCTTAACAGTGTAATACCGTATAAAGCAGCCGTGACCCTGTAATAGACAAGCGATTAAAAATTGGCAGGATGAACGCAAATCTTATTGTTGTTATATTCTCATATTTGTTATATTCTCATATAGCTGTCACGATCGTGTTTGCGGTGAAGCGACGATCGTGCAGGTCGGCAGGAATGGAGAAGCAAACAGGCAGTATTCAGGGCTAACTGGGGTTTATTCGGGACGACAGGACCAGGAAACATTCACCCACACCGAATCCACAATGACAGACAAACAGAACAGGTCAGACCAGGACTTAAATACAACGAGACTAAGCAAAGAAATCAGACAACGCTGGAAACAATCAGGGAAGCACACATGGGAATTCAGGGGGCGTGGCACACATAAGGAGCTGACGAGCAGGGCATGACAGAACCCCCCCCCCCCAAAGGCGCGCTTCTCCGGGCGCGCCGGGGAGGAGGCGACAGACGGGACACGGGAACCTGGAACGAAAGAACAGGACAATTAACGGGAGACCGGGAACAAAACAGAGACGCAAAACATGGCAAGGGGCAGGACGTAGGACAAAACGTGACAGAGGATCGGGAAGGCGGAAAGACAGATCAGGAAGGGAGAAACAGGAGGGACAGGCGGGACACTAGGAGCGGGAGTACAAGGAGGGAACACCGGGAAACGAGGAGCATGAAAGGGTGGAACAGACGGGCGAGGAACAAAAAACGGAGGGGCAAAGACAGGCGGGACAAAGGCAGGAGCGTTGGGAGACAAGGAGGGGGAACCAAGGAGAGCCCGAGGGAGACCCAGCGGGCGACGGGAGGCAGCCGGAGGGGCTGCAGGCGACCGGGAGGCCGGAGTCGGAGGGGACCCCGGAGGGGCCGAGGAGGCAGGGTGAGGGACCGACAGAGGAATCGAGGAGGGAGTTGGAGGGGACGCTGGCCAGGGCAAGGAAAGGGGGGGAGCCGCTGCAGGCGGCGAAATCCTCAGCCGAGCAGGAGCGGGTGGACCCGCAGACGACCGATGAAGAGTCGGCGGAGGGAGCAAGGCTGGGCGACGAGACTTCGGAGGGGAACCTGCAGGCGATAGCCGACCTGGACGGCCAGGGCCCACAGGCGCCACCTGAGCCTCAGCGCAGGCGAGGGAGGGCGAGCCAGGGGGCAGGGCGGGCGGGACCCCCGTCCTGCGTCTATGTCCCCTTCCCTTGTGGGACACACACAGTACCCCTGCTCGGGGTCGAGTTCTCCGGGGTACAGGCGTAGGAGTCACAGGGGAAGAAAGGACTGGAGTGGGGTCAGGGACTGGAGTTGCAGGCAGGGGGGGCGCCTCAGGCGTAGGTGTGGGAGCTGCAGGGACAGGGAGCGCCTGCTCGGGAGTAGCAGGCGACAGAGGCGTCTACGCAGGCTGCAGCTGCGCAGGCGGCTGCTCGGGCTCTGGGACCGCAGTTGGCAGCGGAGGCAGCTGCTCGGGCTCTGAGGTCGCAGGTGGCAGCGGAGGCAGCTGCTCGGGCGCTGGTGCTGCAAGCAGGGGCGGCAACACCGGCGCTGGAGTCGCTGACAGAGGAAGCTGCGCAGAACCGTCGGGCGGCGGAGAACGCTGCCCCGGCTGCGCAGGTTGCAGAGGTGGTTGCTGCGCTCGTAGCGCAGGCGGCAGTGACAGCGGTTGCTCGAGCAGCACAGGCGGCTGCGCAGGCGGCTGCGCAGGTGGCCGCGGCTCGGGAGCAGGGTCCGCCGGCAGAGGCTGTTGCTCTGGCGCAGGGTCCGCCGGAAGAGGCGGTTGCCCCGGCGCGGGCTCCAAAGCCCCCCGGAGCCGGAGTAGCCTCTGTAGGTCCGTGGTGAGGCACTCGAGGGCCGCTCGCCCGGAGGTAGGTGCGAAATCCCCGAGGCCATGTTGGAGCCGAGCGATGAGCCGCTCGGCCTCGGGTCCTCTGGGCGCCGTCGGGCCGTCCATCACCCTCACAAACAGTCCTTGGAGGGTGAAGATCTGCTTAAACAGAGTCTCCCTCTCCTCGGGCAGAGGTGAGGGGGGCAACTCTGGGGTGACTGCCGTTGGGGGCGGGACTGGCAAGTCCCGAGAGGGGAAGACGGGCGTGGTCCTCTTCGGGACTCTGGGCATTCGGGGAATCGAGTCCCTTACTGCCCTAACACCCCCCCAATTGCTCAGTCTCTCCGGCCGGTACGGGTACCGGTCGAGGGGCGGTAGCTGCTCTGGCGAGATGGGCTCCAGGTCTGGGGACGTGTAGCGCTCCTCCTCCCCCTCACTGGGCTCCCAGAGCCGAGCCAGAGAGCAGGCTCCCAGACGGAGCGGTTCTGGGTAGCCGCCTCGGAGCTCCTCCTCCTCATCCTCGGCGGAAAGCCAAGCGCTGGCGAGAGAGCAGGAGCCTAGACTGATTTGCTCTCCCGGGAGCTTCTTCCTCCTCTGCTTCCTCTTCTTTTGGGGGTCTGTCATTCTGTCACGATCGTGTTCGCGGCGAAGCGGCGATCGTGCGGGTCGGCAGGAATGGAGAGGCAAACAGGCAGTACTCAGGGCTAACTGGGGTTTATTCGGGACGACAGGACCAGGAAACATTCACCCACACCGAATCCACAATGACAGACAAACGGAACAGATCAGACCAGGACTTAAATACAACGAGACTAAGCAAAAAAGTCAGACAACGCTGGAAACAATCAGGGAAGCACACGTGGGAATTCAGGGGGCGTGGCACAAATGAGAAGCCGACGAGCAGGGCATGACAATAGCATTCAGAAGTAACACATTTCAGTAACACTTTACTTAAGGCCATGTGTTTAATCATTTCTAAACACATTCATAACAAATAATGCATTCATAAAGCATTAAAAACGCAGCTAGAAGTAGAAAACAGTTTTAATGCCTGAGAACATTTTCATCCACACCCTGGATGACCTACTAACCAACTGGATGTTGCATCATGCATTTTCCATTTTCATAATCTGCGACATACTGAAAAATGCTCAAATAATAACACATTCATAAAGCATTATAAACATGGCTATAAATAAAAGGCATAACACATTATAGCCATGTGTTTCATGCATTATGAATGCTCTATGAAGCTGTCATCTGTAATGCACTATAGTTACCTTTATAATGTATTACAATGGTATAAGCATTAAGGATGTTTTGTACTGCATTATAAATGTCATGCCCGTCTCGTCCGATCCTCGTGTGTGCCACACCCCCTGACTATCCATGTGTGCTTTCCCGATCCTGCCCAGCTGTGTCCTATTATTTTTGCCCAGTCTTGTCTATTTCAGTCCGTGTCTTACCCTGGTCTATTGTCGGTCATTGACGTTGCGCTCTTGTTACCATGTTCCCTCGTCGATTCCCCAATAAATACCCAGTTTTTCCCCATCCTTTGCCTGCCTGCGTCGTCCTTCCCTACCTCCAGCCTGCCTACCTGCCCGTCTTCACCCGCGGATCATAACAATAAAGGTATCTACAGTGCATTATAAATATAAAGGCAGTCATAATACATAACATGGCTATAATACCTTATGCCTTTTTATAAATATTTATATCTACATTTTTAATGCTTTATGAATGCATTATAATGCATTATGAATGTGTTTAGAAATTACTAAAAACATTGCCTTAAGTAAAGTGTTACCCACATTTCTTTAAACCACATTATTTAGCTCAGTGTTTCTAACCCGGTCCTCGGGGACCTCCCGACAGTCCACGTTTTTGCTCCCTCCTGCTTCCCTGCCAGACAGTCCACACTTTTGAGGGAGCAAAAGCGCCGATTGTCTGGGGATCCCCAAGGACAAAGTTGGGAAACACTGACTTAATCAACTGGGCTTGATGACACCTCCCAGGCTGAGGGTTCATTTCCGGTGGCAGCTCAGTGACAGCGTTAGGGCTCAGGTTTCCCCTGACTGATGGGGGCCTTAAAATTTGGAACAGTATTGAATGGTCTGGGATGGGGTCCCATTATGATATGCTATTGTGTGTGTGTGTGTGTGTTTGTGTGTGTGTCTCCTACAAAGACCCACAGCAATAAAGAGCCAGAAACAATGACAAGTTATCCTTTCTGGTTGTATTGGGTCTTCACCCCATGGTCACTGAAACAAGCCTCTTTGTATAGCAGAGGAAAAGTGATACATTTAACTTTAGTGTGAGTTTTTAGCAATGTTACGTCACAGGTGATGGATCATTTTTAACTCGTGTCTATCTTCTGGGCTACATATACATTTCTATAGATGTTAAATGCAAATCTATTTATTTTTAAAAAGGAGCCCAAATGTGCCGTGTGAAGAAGTAGAAAACAGTTTTAATGCTGGAGGACTTTTTCATCCATATTGTAGGTGACCTACCCACCATCTGGATCATGCATCCTGCATTTTCCATTTTCATCATTTGCAACATCAATTTGTGTCCATGAACCCTAGTCTGGTTTGTACTGTGTATGGTTTTGCGATGTTAGAAAAATCTGAAGATGTACATTGGGGGAGTTGTGCTGAATCCTTCCAACTTTCTCAAGGCCTTTGAAGATCCCAGCCTGGTGATTGACCCTATGAATACTGTCAGGAACATCCATGGCTGAGCTTGTTGATCCCATCTTCAGTTTGCCATCAAGCTGCAGAACATGGGTTAGCTAACAGACTAGGAACTTAATTCGACATCCTACAATAGACATGACAACGGTTTCTAGGGAATACAGTGAGCTGTCGAACTACATCTGGTCTTGAGGCTTCCTCTCCATCTTCAAGAAATTCCTCAAAACCCATGAGTCCCTCTACTATTGTGGCGTCTCTCTATGTTGTTTGAATGCTATTAATGATGCACTTAAATCGGCATTAAATTGTCTTATTACCGTCTTGCTTTGTTGGACGATATTCTGTTGCTTCTGTTCCAGTACTGTTTACCCTGATAACTGGACCTTCACTGGAAGCTCCGCCTCACTGCAATTATGCCTTTCAAACAGCATGTACTGTATGTTTGTAATGTGCTATTCGCTTCACTTGTATGTCGCTTTGGACAAAAGGGGGTCCAAAACAAATCTAAATAAATGTAAAGGTAAGAACACTGACTGTGATGCGAAGTTCTTTAGCATCCAAGCTAATTGTGCAAAGCAGCTTATAGCTACTTCTGTATCCAGTGATGGTGGAAGGAGTTTGATATTGCGTGGGGCTGATTTTGCCCAGGCAGTGGAGGGTGACATCACAGTGAACACACATGTGATAGCCCCATCATTAAAGGATGCAATGTAAGAAAGATTTTAAAATTATTTTAAAAGATGTCATAATTTACCTCTTAGTCACTGAATTCAGGTGATTCATTCAGAGCCATTGTCACAGGTGTAAAAAGTCATGCACTCATTCGTACAATCTGGTTTACAAACATTTGTAAAACAATGTATCACTCTAAAGAACTGAGTGTTGGTACTGTCACAGCATACCTTTGCATAAAGGAAGTTCGTGAAATTTCCTACCCGCTAGGTATTCCACGATCAACTGTAAGTGATGTTATTGCAAAGCGAAGGTATTTAGGGACAACAGAAACTCAGCCACGAATCCTGAGGCGCAGTGTGTAAAAATCGGCACATAAAATGTCACTTTATTTGAATAAAATGTGGACTATTGATATCTGTGTCACGGGAACGGCGGCAGCGATCGCGAGCAGAGCGGCGATCGTTCGGGCAAGGAGTGGAAGGAGCAGGCAGGCAAGCGGGATACGGGGTTTTAATAAAGGACCGGGGAGCAGGAGACATGTAACGCCAACTAACATCAATGACAGACACCGGTTAGTACAAATCAGGAACTTAAATACATGAAACAAGGCAGCAGGAAACAAGACACGACTGGGCACGATCAGGAAATCACACGTGGGTAATTAGGGGGCGTGGCACACACGAGGAGCGGACGGAGCGGGCGTCACAGAACCCCCCCCCCAAAGGCGCGCTACACCGGGCGCGCCCGGGAGGAGGCGAAGGACGGGACGAGACCGGGAAACCAGAACCTGAAAGACAAGGGCAAAAAAAAAAAATCAACGGGGAACAGGGAACAAGACAGACAGGCAAAACTGACAAAGAGGCAGGAGCCAGGACAGGACACTACACAAGACAGGAAAAGCCGACAGACAGACCAGGAAGGGAGAAACAGAGGGAACAGGTGGAACAAAAGGAGCGGGAGTGACGGGAGGGAACGATGGGAAACCAGGAACAGAGCGGGGCAGAACAAAGGCAGGAGGAGGAACAAGGACAGGCGGGACAGAGACAGGAAAGAAGGGAGAGAAGGAGGAGGAAGGAAGGGGAGCCCGAGGGAGCCCCAGCGGGCGACGGGAGGCAGCCGGAGGGGCCGCAGGCGGCCGGGAGGCCGGAGCGGACCTCGGAGGGGCCGAGGAGGCAGGGCGAGGGACCTGCGGAGGGGCCAGGGAGGAAGCAGGAGGGAGCACCGGGGAAGGGGACGAGGGAGCAGGAGGGGCCCACGGCGAAGGCCCGGAGGAGGGGGGAGCCGCAGCAGGCGGCGACGTCCGGTGGAGGGCCGGAGGTAGGGGCCCCGCAGGCAACCGAGGAGCCGCCGTCGGGGAGCCCGCAGGCGGCCGACCAGGCACCGGAGGGGGGAGCGAGGCGGGGCGACGAGGTACTGGAGGGGAACCCGCAGGCGACAGCCGACCCGGAGGGCCAGGACCCGCAGGCGCCAACCGAGCCAGAGCGCAGGCGAGGGAGGGCGAGCCAGGGGGCAGGGCGGGAGGGACCCCAGTCCGACGTCTGTGTCCCCTCCCTCTGCGGGACACAGACATACCGACCCCCGGTCGGGGTCGATGTCGCCGGGGTGAGGGTGAAGGAGTCACTAGTGCGGTCCCCGAGGGGTCCCATTCAAGCTCCTCCACCTCTGAAGAGGGAGGAGCCACGATGGAGTCCTCTGGGACCACCTCAGGGACTAGGGCGACAGGACTTGGAGCTGCAGCAGGCGGAGGGGGCGCCACTGGAGCTGCAGCAGGCGACTGCAGAGGGGGTGCCTGCCCGGGAGCTGCAGCAGGCGGCTGCAGTGGGGGCGCCTCTGCAGGAACAGGAGCGCGGTAAGGAACAGGAGCTGGCTGCAGTGGGGGCGCCTGCCCGGGAGCTGCAGCAGGTGGCTGCAGTGGGGGCGCCTGCCCGGGAGCTGCAGCAGGCGGCTGCAGAGGGGGCGCCTGCCCGGGAGCTGCAGCACGGTCAGGAACAGGAGCTGGCTGCAGTGGAGGCGCCTGCCCGGGAGCTGCAGCAGGTGGCTGCAGTGGGGGCGCCTGCCCGGGAGCTGCAGCAGGCGGCTGCAGAGGGGGCGCCTGCCCGGGAGCTGCAGCAGGCGGCTGCAGAGGGGGCGCCTGCCCGGGAGCTGCAGCAGGCGGCTGCAGAGGGGGCACCTCTGCAGGAACAGGAGCACGGTCAGGAACAGGAGCTGGCTGCAGTGGGGGGGCACCTGCCCGGGAGCTGCAGCAGGCGGCTGCTGTGGGGGCGCCTGCCCGGGAGCTGCAGCAGGCGGCTGCAGAGGGGGCGCCTCTGCAGGAACAGGAGCACGGTCAGGAACAGGAGCTGGCTGCAGTAGGGGCGCCTGCCCGGGAGCTGCAGCAGGTGGCTGCAGTGGGGGCGCCTGCCCGGGAGCTGCAGCAGGTGGCTGCAGTGGGGGCGCCTGCCCGGGAGCTGCAGCAGGTGGCTGCAGTGGGGGCGCCTGCCCGGGAGCTGCAGCAGGTGGCTGCAGTGGGGGCTGTGCAGGCAGCGAAGGCGGCTGCGCAGGCGGCTGCACGGGAGCGGGGTCCGCCGGCAATGGCGGCTGCACGGGAGCGGGGTCCGCCGGCAATGGCGGCTGCACGGGAGCGGGGTCCGCCGGCAATGGCGGCTGCACGGGAGCGGGGTCCGCCGGCAATGGCGGCTGCACGGGAGCGGGGTCCGCCGGCAATGGCGGCTGCACGGGAGCTGCAGCAGGCGGCTGCAGAGGGGGCGCCTGCCCGGGAGCTGCAGCAGGCGGCTGCAGAGGGGGCGCCTGCCCGGGAGCTGCAGCAGGCGGCTGCAGAGGGGGCGCCTGCCCGGGAGCTGCAGCAGGCGGCTGCAGAGGGGGCGCCTGCCCGGGAGCTGCAGCAGGCGGCTGCAGAGGGGGCGCCTGCCCGGGAGCTGCAGCGGGAAGAGGGAGCTGCGCAGGCATGGGAACCGCAGGCAGTGGCGGCTGCACCTGCGCTGAGTCCGCGGGCGGCGGCGGCTGCATCGGAGCGGGGTCCGCTGGCAGTAACGGAGGGAGGTCCTCCGTACCGGCGATCTCCGGTCTCTTCCTCCTCCTCTGGCGCCTGGTGGTGGCGGGAGGCGGCGTGACTTCCGTGAAAACGGACGGCGAGAAAACGAACTCCGGCTCCGGGTAAGGATAGAAGGACTCTTCTTCCTCGTCCGTACTCGAGGGCCAGTACCTCCACACGGAGTACGGGTCCCGTGGGGTCGGTCCTCGGGCTGGAGTCCGGACGGGCTTCTCCGCGTCCGGAGACGGCCACCTCCGGGAGAGTGAGCAGGCTCCGAGACTGATAGTCTCCTGCGGGACTCTCCTCTGCCTCCGCTTCGTCTTTTGTTGGTCTGTCATTCTGTCACGGGAACGGCGGCAGCGATCGCGAGCAGAGCGGCGATCGTTCGGGCAAGGAGTGGAAGGAGCAGGCAGGCAAGCGGGATACGGGGAAAACAGGGTTTTAATAAAGGACCGGGGAGCAGGAGACATGTAACGCCAACTAACATCAATGACAGACACCGGTTAGTACAAATCAGGAACTTAAATACATGAAACAAGGCAGCAGGAAACAAGACACGACTGGGCACGATCAGGAAATCACACGTGGGTAATTAGGGGGCGTGGCACACACGAGGAGCGGACGGAGCGGGCGTCACAATCTGTGAGCGACATTTCGATAAGGTGTTCAGTTATTTGTACCTGTTCATTTTATATCCCTGATTCTCTTCATCAGCCTTGGTGGGTTGCTGACAAGTTTTGCCGATTCTGAATGCAGTTAACACACTAAGCAATTTAGGATATCTATTTTATGAAGCTATCTAGTATTTTAAGATTATTTGCATCATTGTCTTAAAGCATACCTGGTGTGGCTCAGCGATAAAACACTTTTGCAATACAACATTTTTGACTGCAAAGAATGATTTTATGTCTCTTAATGGGAGAGCCATCAACAATCTAATGCATTAATGCATTTACACGAGTGGGATGACGGGAGATGTGTGGGAAAGAGGAATTCCTCTGGAAGAATATCTTGATTATATATATATATATATATATATATATATATATATATATATATATATATATATATATATATATATATATATATATATATTACCAAAGCATTTTTGTTTTAAGTTCAGGTTAAGTCCTTCACCTGACCACCTACTGATGAACACTTAGCTTACATTTCACCATTTAGATTGTTTAGACACTTATACCAAAACTGAAACATACAGCACATTTTAATGATTTGTTAAGCTGTAAGAAAGATGCCCCTTTGTGGAGTACCAAGGAGCTCCAGAGACACCCCCTCCATTCCACTCCATCTGAAGACAGCACTGTTGTTCCTAATATACGCCCAAAGGGGATGTGCTGATTAATCTGGGTAAGGGAAATCTGTGTTCCAGGGAAAGAAAGACAATACTGTACCGAGTGATTCAAAGGAACCAGGAACAGCAGCCAGAATTCCTGGGGTGGGGTTTCTGACTCGTCTGGTGACAGTCTGGTGAGACCGGTGGGTCAGCTACACTGGCATGCTAGAGTGACTCGTCACACCATCCAGAGAGACAGCTCCCTCGTGGATGTACCCTCCATTGCTGACATAAGCTTTCCACAGGCAAACAGAGACAGACAGAGACAGACAGGCAGTCGAGTTATAAACATGTCACACTCACAAACACGGTTTGGTGCCAGATACGGTGTATTTTTAACAGTTATTTACTGTAAACATTTTATGGCTATGAAAGAAAAAAAATCTATTACAGAACTTGTCACTTCATCTGATCTTTTGACACAGTTTAGCTGGGTGACAGTAGTACCACACAATGAGCAAATATTTAAAACCCATTTACATGTAAAAATGGTTCTATTACATCACAGCGTTCCCTTCACAGCTTGGTGAATCATGCCATGGAATCTGGCCCAGTGAGAAGAGCCTCGCTATTGGATTAGCCCGGCCTGAGCCAGGTGACGGAGCAATCTCCCACCCGCCTATAACCCTCACACACGCACTATTAACTCTCAAACGCAACAGGGGCCCAGTGACAGACAGCTGCCAGCATTCGTGACTCGCGACCTGGCCTTCTGCTGCGGCTTGGCCACCACCACTCAGCGAGAGACAGAGGAGAACTACATAGAGGAAAACATGGTGACAGTGGAGAATCCCTTTGTTCAGCCAGCAGCCTGCAAACACACGTAAGTTCTGTCTATGTCCAGAGGGCATTTTAAGAAACTTGTTTTTTTCCAATTCATTGTTCTCTTGTTTCCCAGCTAGTAGTGGAAAAAAAATCTGCCTCAAAGCATATTCACGCAATTTATCCTATAATACCTGTACTTCCTGGCTTGCATTAAAAATAATGCAAAAATAAAATCATATATATCAAATTAAAATTGTGCCTAGGGCACGGTTAAAAGGTAGCTCCAGCCCTGTATGTATTGCTTTAAATAAAAGCATTTCCTAGGTAGATAAAATGCGAATTAATAATATTTTATTCAAGTATTCATTATGGCTATTAGGGGATTAGGACACTGTGCTTCTGGTCAGAAGTACACCAGCTCAGAGACCTGCTTTCTCTCGAAAAGTGTACATCACACCGCATAACAACGTCTACTAAATAAATAAAATGTCTAGCACTAATAAAAAATAACAGCTGCTAATTAGTTGCTTGATTTATTTATCTGGATGCATTTGCTGTTTAATGAGGGCAAATAATTTCACTGGGCGTATCGGATGCCTCGCTTCGTATGAGACATCAGCGAGGATCGGATAGGATGGTTCTCCTGTTCTGACGCAGCGTGTCTTCCTTGTAGGGGCACTGCGGCTGGCCACCTGAAGTCCGGGGATCCACGCACCAGCCTGCGCTGCTACCTGCTGCTGAAATACCTGCAGGTACTGGTGCTGCCGGAGGCGAGCGAGCTGGTGCTCCTGGTGGGGGCGTTGGCCAGCGCACACGCGGCCCTGCTCCTCAGCTCCCCCCGCATCTCCTGGAAGGCCTCCAACGTGCTACTGGGCCAGCTGGTCCTGACCGACGTGCTCTTGCCACTGCGCTGGGGTTTGGAGGCTCTGGGTGTGTGGTGGGGGGACGAGGTGGCCGGCGCGCTGGCGCAGCGGCTGCTGGGAGCCCAGCGCCAAGCCAGCTCGCTGTTCCTCAGCTGCCTGAGCCTGGAGGTGGTGTTGATGAGGTGGTGGGCGGAGGAGACGCGGCGGCTGCGTACGGTCCACCACGCCCGCATACTGTGCGGCGCTGTCTGGGCGCTGACTCTGGGGGAGCTGCTGCTATTCCAGGCCTTTGCCCACAGCCCGCTCCCAGTCCAGGAACCGGTGCTGAAGGCTTGCCTGCTGGCTGTATCTGTGCTGTGCAGTTTCACCCGCTGCCTCAAGGGGGCGTTGTGGCTGGCCGACACATGGGTCTACTACACGATCTTCTGCAACAGCACCCAATGCAGAAAGAGCTTCCTTCGCTAGCAGTGTCAGGCTCACGCTAACAGGTACCCTGTGAGACGCCCACCAGCTGTTCCACTCCCCCTTCTCTCTTTAAAAGAATTGCCTCCATTTAATTCCTTTATTTAATTATGTCCATTATTATCAGTTGGCTGACTCTCTGTTCTTAGCATTTCCCAGCGGGTGAACGTCAGTTTGACGGAAAGCTGCGTGGTCATCTCGGAGCTGCAGCCTGCATTCCCTTTGCGCTCCATCGACTGCTTTCAGAACGTGGCAGATTTTTGTTTATTTTTTAATTTTTAAAAAATTCATTTTCTGTCCCTTCGAGGGTGCACCCCTTCCATGCTCCCTGTAGTGCATGGTGTAGGATCTGGTGTCCCCCCCCCCCCCCCCCACGATAATTGTTTGAAAAATGAAGGAATGGATGGTTCATCTACCCAGATATGATATCACTTCATCTGCAGCCATCCAAAGCACTTTATGGCTGCGACGAACCAAACTTTTGCTAACAAACAGAGTATGGTGTCATTATTGCTCAATTCAGGGTGTCTCCAGTATCACATCCTTTTTCTGGCATGACTCACCTCGGATGGCATTGCTGTTACCTGCAAGAACCCACTGTGGAATGCAGCCAAATATGGAACTACACAACAACATGGCAACCACTGGTGCTAAACCAGTGACACAGAGTTGACCTGAGGCTTCTACTTGAACTACTGTGGCACTTGACAAATGAACTGACACTTTTGATGAAAATACAGTAACTATTTTTCCTATTTATTATTTCTGATATATATTTATCTACATAATAATATATACATTTATTGTCTAACAATACCTCTTATTAATTGCTTTGTAAATATATTAATGAACTGTGAGTTGATATATTAATGAACTGTGAATCTGTCTGCAATGGTCAATTTTGAATGTTTTTAATGTTTTTCAGACTGGCCCTTGGGAACCTGTACTCGGTCCATGTTTTTGCTCCCTCCCAGCTCCCTGCCTACTAGGAACTGAGAGGGAGCAAAAATGTTGACTATCTGGGGCCCCCCAAAGAGTGGTTTGAGAATAACCTCTATTTATTGCTCTATGTGAACCACAGTTAGCTTTTGCCATCAGGATGTGATGCTCTGTGATAACACCGGCGCTTATCTCAACAGTCACCACAGAGGACAAGCTGACTGTGACACGATCTGCTTTGTGTTTTGTTGCCTGGAAGCAAGCAACAGATAAGTCACCTTCCACTGGTGTTATTCGTGTTGTTTAGCTTGTTTTTGGGAGCTCATCATGAATACATAGACTACATAGTCTCGAGAGCTCAATGAAATTGCCAGTGTTCTGCATCAATAAAATTGGAAAGCTCAACAATCAAAGATCCCAATAAAGATTAAATCTTTTCAATTTGTGTTTTCTATTTATCATTTTAACAAATGACAAATTAATCTGGGCATATGGAGGACATGGATTTCGAAGGTTGAACATGAGGCACCTTTTCTTTACACTGAATTATTTATCTTAATGAGCCACGCTGATGAGGATGCTGCGTGTAAGACATCACTGGAAGATGCTATTCAACCATCACAAGTCTGATCAGCTCATTACATTCACCTCTGGTGAAATAAAAGGAGAGGCACGTCCCTTGAAGTTAATCCACTCCCGAAATGAGCTTAAATGATTCGTTCTCAGTTGCAAGTTAATGTTTCAACATGCTTAGGTTAGATTTTTGTGGAGAAGTTCAAAAGGTTGTGAAATTGTATTTTACAAGTGAATACAGGCAAAACTGACTCGGCAGGGATACAGTGTTTGGACACATTCACGTCCATTCATGTAAAAAACAAATGATGTGTCAAACGACATTATTACCCTAAAATGGCAAAATCTCAAAAATGTAAGTGACTGAGTGTGGTGATTCACTAACAGTAGCTCCACCACACTTCACAGAGGTACAGTATGTGTACAGCTTCACCCCCCCCCCCACCCCCCAGTGATTCACAGAGGTGAGAAAAGCAGGAGTCACTCCACTGCTCTGCTGCATGATCTTGTAACACTGACATTGCTTTTCCGTCCAAAACTCTTGCACAAGGTGCTTTCTTACTTGGCGTGTTATCTGTGTTGTTTTTATTCACTGAGTTCTGATAGATGAAACATCCTGTTTTCTTCTTCTATGGTGGGATGATGTAAAGGTCAGAGCACATCTCTTTTTCTTTAGAATCTCCCCTAGAATCCCCAGACATCCCAAGCCAGTTGGAAGACATGATCCCTCCAGTGTTTTCTGGGTCTGCCCAAGTGAGATCTTTCCGGAACAGCTCCCTAGGGACCACATGACGTCTGTATGAGATGCCAGAACCACCTCAACTGACTCCTCACCTTGATGCACTGACCGAGGCCAGCAGAAGCCTCATTTCCACCGCTTATACTCTTAATCATGTTTATCCAGTCATCACCCACAGCTCATAACCATAGGTGAGGATAGCGGTTTGCTATGGCTAGTTAACCGCGGACCTCATCTGACTCTCACTGCTGTCTATCACTGCACCTTAAGTTGGTATAGGACCTCTGCAATGCGATGGCTGCAGGAGTAGATCGATCTGGAGATGCTGGAATCACTGAATATTGTTGGGGTGACAAGATCATGCGCGGAAAGTGGGTAAAGTACCTCTGGCAGACGGAGGTCATGGTTCCTATTTTTAAAAAACACCAACCCTGCGGACGTCTGTGCCAGAGTGCTGGAGAGGAGCCTGATGGCCACACCGAAGACTCAGGGAGAACGATGCAGATTCAGATGCAGAACAGTGGAACAACTCTTTACCTACACGCTGATTTCTTATGCTAGCTATGCTAACACAATGCACATGTGGTCCATGGACTTTGAGAAGGCGTATGACCATATGCCCTGGTGCACACTGCAGGAGGTGCTACAGGAAATGAGGTAGTGAGGACAGCGGCATGCTATTTAGTCAATGTATCAATGCACTAAGAGTTATGACTGCATCCTTGGCACACAATCAAAGCTGATTAGAGTGGGTGCCGACCTACGCAAGGGTGTGTCTCGCCTCCACATCCGTTTGTAATTTTAATAAACAGGATATCGAGGCGTAGCCAGAGCTGGAGGGGTTGACATTATGGTGGGCTAGAAGTGACATCCGTGCAATTTGCAGATGATGGGCTTTTGAGTGATTCATTGCCAAGTGTGAAGAGGCACTGGATCAATCCTTTCAGGTTGGGGGGGAGGGGGTCTGCTCTAAGTAAAGGAGTTACCTCGGGATCTTATTCATCAAGAGTGTTCGTAAGAGGGAACACGAGATTCATCCATCCATCCATTTTCCGTAAGCGCTTATCCTATCCCGGAGGCTACCTGCACAAGGCAGTGAACAACCCAGGATGGGGCGTTAACCCATCGCAGGGCACACTCACACATTCTCCTTACACAAACATGAGATTGACAAAAGCAAAAACATTTAGAAGATAATTATTAAACATAACAAAACATAATAAGCAAACTGGCTTTTTAAGTATGACTAATTCAAACCAGAACACTCTGCAAAATAATCAGATTGATCTCTACTTCCTGTGGGTCAGAGCTGTCTATGGTGAGAAAGGATCTTTTTTCCTTCCAACATTCTTCTCTCTTCTTTCATTTCACCTGTTTCTTTATGACGGTTCAACTGAAACGAGGTCAGAATGATCCAGCTGCACTTATGCAAAAGCTTAATAAGCGCTTGGAGTACTACATGCGATAAACATAAAACTGGCAATTGCAGGGCTTACAAGGGACACTTCTGTAGAAAAAGAGCAGAAAATGCATCTATTTTTCATATCTTCTTATCCAATAGACACTCATGCTGAGCTTGGAACTCATCCCAGAAAGGCAGAGGACACCCTAGAAGCTACTCCAGTCCATCACAGAGGAGAAACGGAAATATTATGAGCAGAGTAACTGACCCACCACATTGCATGTCTTTGCACCACAAAAACCTGTTGCCACTGAGCAGAATATGACTACTCACGCCCAAGATTAGGGTCTTCAATGCCAACGTAAAGACAGTCCTACTACATGGCCCTGAGAGATGGAGGACCACTGTTACCACCACCATGAAGATGCAGGTTTTTATCAACACCTATCTGAGAAGGATCTTCTGGATTTGCTGGCCACTATCAGCAAGCAAGAACTGTCGCAGCTAACAAAACAAGGGCCTGAAGAGCAAGAGAGCCTCTGGTGACACTGGTGGTTGCTAGACCACAACCTGCCTAACCAGCCTCAAACACCACAAGACAAGCTCTCATATGGAATTTCCAGGAAAAGAAGAAAAGAGGTCAGCCAAGAAATACCTGGCATCATGACTTGGAAGGAGATGCAAAGATAAAGCGTCACACCTGGGGAGAACTGGCAGCGGACCAAGATGCCTGGAGACCTCTAGTCAGGAGCCTATGTCCTATTAGGTGAAAGAAAAATGCTTAATAAAGATACTTTTCAAAAACAAACTTATTTACGGGCCTGAGAGCACATGGAAAATATCTCATAAAAGGAAAAGATGCTCAGCTAGGGAAGGAACTTCTAAAGCACCGTTTCCCATGATTATAAGACATATAATTTTGTTTTCTCACGCCACACTAATCCCATCAGGTCCAGATGCTGAACCTGGTTCCTGTCTGTAGCCCAGCTGCTGTCTGACTTACGCATACTTTCCTGTGTATCACTGTTCCTGCTAAGTTAAGGTCATATCACTCCTTCCCTAGTTCCTGCCCCTTTCTCCCATTCCGGCGCCATTTGCCTGTTCTTGCCTTCCTAACCTGAGAGTGATTCTTGCACAAAATAATGATTTGTTTCATGGAAGAACTGTAATGGAATTATGCAAATCTGTGAATGACTAGAATATAAAGGCTATCAAACCACTAAGCCCAGAACCCAGTTAGACTGTCGATATAATATCTCATAATATAATATCGCATTATAAAATATAATGGTCATGCTGGTATTTAGCTTGTGCTGTGACAGACATTTAAATATTTTTTTCAGGTGCAAAATAGCAGTTATACACGATCTCCTTCCTCTCGCTGCTGGAGACAGTGTAGAAACTTTTTTTTTTGGAATTCTGTTATATTTCTGGTTCAGCTCGGTGGCAAAGTGCGACAGTGCTGCGTTAATACTCATCAGCGATGCCTTTACTGATTTGCGCATCAGTACTGTCAACTCAGAGACGTGCCAGGCGCCTCTTACAAAGATCTTCATCATGCTGCCATTTCTGAGGACCACTTTCTAGTATAAAGGCCTATCTACGCCCTCAAAGCCATGTGATGCCAGCACAATAAACACAACAATTTCCCCAGAAAGAGAACATCTCTTTATACCTTTCCTCTTAAAACAAACGCTCATAGTAGAACAATGTGATCTTGGGGCTGCCATCCAATACACGCCCATACAGGCCTAAAGTCAGAAACCGTCAGGGTCAGCATCTGTTTGTCTCAGTCTTCCCCCGTTGTCCAAGTCTTTAGTGTTTCCCCAGTTTCCTGAATGGCTGCATAGCTCAATGAGCTGAGTGTGAAGCTACTGTATTTGCCAACCCCTTAGTCTTGTGTTTGAATTCCGCCTCTGTTTTTGTATTGTGTCATTTATATCAGTTTTCTAGTTCCTGTGTTTTGACCTGTATTTGGTTTTTGCTTTTGTGCCCCTCGCTCTTGCTCCAAATCTGCCCGGATCCATGACAGAAACGCTTCTCATTTCATGGGATTGGCCTTTTGATAGACCCTCCATTTTTATGATTCAAGATTCATGAAGTTTATTTGTCACATAAACAGTTATACACATACAACACACTCCAAGCAGCTGTGCATAATAAGAGAATAATAAAATATTAAAAAATAACAATATAAAAAACATATGAAGTATGTCCAGCTGTATATAATCTATACATAAGTGATAAGGTGAAAGTGATTGTGCTGTGCAATATAAGCGCAATGTACAAGAGACCTGAGATATGTACTGGCAGTTTTAACAGTATGAACTGATGTAAGCAGTACTCATAGGATTATGGGCACAGAGTGATGTCAGTGTTACAGTGACTAAGAGTCTCTGTAGAGTCCGGTGGGAGACCTGGGGGCACTGAGACTTGTCCTGGTTTAGGAGCCTTATGACCTGGGAAAAAAGCTCCTCCTTGACCTTTCAGTTCTGGTCATAAGGCTGTGGAACCGTTTGCCTGAGTTCAGCAGGCAGAACAGAGATTTATTGGGAGGGGAGGGGTCCTTGAAGGTTTAAATTGCTCTGGTCCTACAGCAGCTCTTGTAGTGGTAATTGTAATGGTAGTTTTGGTTCAGATTTAAATCCGATAGCTTGTGCTTTTTTTTGTTTTTTACTAATGATGTCATCTCTGGACATATTTTACAGGAAGGGGAGGGACTTAGTAACAGAGACGTCTACTTACCATGGTGAAGGACACTTCCTTTTAGTTTAAAGTTTAAGTGAAGAGGGGAGAAGTTCTTCCCAGCTGTGTTTGAACTGACACGATGGATTTTTGAGCACACACATAAGCATTGAAGTTCACATTGGAAAATGGGTGGGGGGTGGATGGATGGATATATAGAGCCTTGGATTAATACGAATGGAAATGATCACACTTTCCAGCAAAAATCACGGTAAACCAAGAAACAACTAAGTGGTTCCTTTACCTATTAGTCAAGTTGCAATATTTTATAGGGATGGCGTACTTAGATGATCACTAATGTTTACCAAGGTCCAAATATGCCCTGTAGCATCGTTCCTATTAATATGTCGTAATGTTAATATGATTGCAATTACCCCTCCACAAGGGTATATCAACAATATCCTTTTAAGCTAATAGGATGGGATGTTGTGATTCAGGCCATGATATTATATTGCAAAGGTTCATCCATCCATCCATCCATTTTCCAAACCGCTTATCCTACTGGGTTGCGGGACATCCAGAGCCTATCCCGGAAGCAATGGGCACGAGGCAGGGAACAACCCAGGATGGGGGGCCAGCCCATCACAGGGCACACTCACACACCATTCACTTACACACCGTTCACTCACACATGCACACATGAGGGCAATTTAGCAAGTCCAATTAGCCTCAGCATGTTTTTGGACTGTGAGGAGAAACCAGAGTACCTGGAGGAAAGCCCACACACGTAACCCAGATGGAGACTCAAACCCGGGTCCCAGAGGTGTGAGGCAACAGTGCTAACCACTGCACCACCATGCCGCCAGCAAAGGTTCATAATATGTCATTTACAGTACAGTATTGCATAAAGGTTCTTAGACCATTATTTCCCCAACTTAATTGCTCAAAGTATATCATGCCGGTGGGCCGGCATGGTGGTGCAGTGGTTAGCACACTTACTGTGGTCTACTCTGGGACCCAGGTTTGAGTCTCCATCTGGGTTACGTGTGTGGGCTTTCCTCCGGGTTCTCTGGTTTCTCCTCACAGTCCAAAAACATGCTGAGGCTAATTGGAGTTGCTAAATTGCCCATAGGTGTGCATGTGTGAGTGAATGGTATGTGAGTGTGCCCTGTGATGGGCTGGCCCCCCATCCTGGGTTGTTCCCAGCCTCGTGCCCATTGCTTCTGGGATAGGTTCCGGACCCCCCTGTGACCCAGTAGGATAAGCAGTTTGGAAAATGGACGGATGGATGGATCCCAAAATAATGTTCATTATATCCTATTTCATCCCCCTCCGCCAACACGCAGGTCCACTGTCATGTAGGAAACCAGTCATTGGCTGATAACTGGACAGTGTTCTTTCTGAAAGGGCCTGAATCAGAATCAGAATTTGAACAGGGTGTATATCTGTAAGCACAACAGGATTTATTACAACTGCAGTTATAATACAGCAATGGCGTTACTCCCTGGAGTTGCTGTTAAGTTCATTTGGCTCAAGGTTGCGTCCCACTGCTGTTCACTTTGCTGACTCACGACAGTGCAGCAACGAACAGCTCGAACCACATCATCAAGTTCGCCGATGACAAGAACGGAGGTGCAACAGCTAACGGACTGGTGTAAAGTCAACAGTCTCTCTCTGAACGTGGACAAAACAAAAGAGACGATTGTCGACTTCAGGAGAGCACGGAGCGATCACTGTCCACTTAACATCAATGGATCCTCTGTGGAGGTCATCAAGAGCACCAATTTCCTTGGTGTTCACCTGGCGGAGAACCTCTCCTGGTGCCTCAACACCAGCTCCATAACCAGGAAAGCCCAGTAGTGTCTCTTCCTTCTGC
Organism: Brienomyrus brachyistius; assembly: GCF_023856365.1. Classification (NCBI taxonomy): domain Eukaryota; kingdom Metazoa; phylum Chordata; class Actinopteri; order Osteoglossiformes; family Mormyridae; genus Brienomyrus; species Brienomyrus brachyistius. The sequence continues at coordinate 15,014,811 of NC_064542.1, forward strand.
GAAAGCTGAGGAAAGCCCATCTCCTACCCCCCATTCTCACCACCTTCTACAGAGGGACTATCGAGAGCATCCTGAGCAGCTGCATCACTGTCTGCTATGGAAACTGCACCGTATCGGATCGCAAGACCCTACAGCAGATAGTGGGAGCAACTGAGAAGATCATTGGAGCCTCTCTTCCCTCTATCACAGACCCCTATCGCACCCGCTGCATCTACAAGCCACCAGGATTCTGGAGGATCCCATGCACCCCTCACAAACACTCTGCACTCTCCTGCCTTCTGGCAAGAGATACCGGAGCATTCGGGCCCTGACTGCCAGACTGTGCAACAGTTTCTTCCCTCAAGCCGTCAGACTCCTGAACAATCAGAGACTGGATTAATATATACACACACACACACACACACACACACACACACACACACACCTTTATACAGTTCACTACCTCAATAACTTTTTTGCACAACCCATTGCACTATTGCACTTTACACTTAGCCTGTCTTACCTACTATCATCGCTTCTATTTCTTATATTGCACACTCGTGTCGCACTGTTTTTGCAATGTCTGCACTTTTTGCAGACTTGCACTTCATGTAGTCCTGTGTTGATGTAGTGTTATATGCAGCGCCATGGTCCTGGAGGAATGCTGTCTCATTTCCCTGGGTGCTTTTCCACCGCACAAAGTACGGTACTTTCGCTTTTCCATTGACTTCCAGTCGAGTACCAGTACCCAAAGTTCCACTACCAAAAGTGCCAAACCAGCTGGGGTGCTTCTTTGGTACTTCGGTACTTTGGGGTGGGACTGGCAAACGTATTTGCCGTTGATTAATTTTGCAAATAGCCTGCCGCTGAAACACAAAATACAAACGGCATGCAAGTTGCAGAGTGAGACGTTGGTTTACACATTTCATAATGCTACTGGTCAGCTGCGGGGCGCAGAATGGGCTGGGAGAGGTCCCAGCCTTCCAGAGTAGGACTGGGTCAGTCAGTTGATATGGATTAACACGGTTTTGAGTTTCTGAAGATTGCAGAAGTAAAAGCAAACTGTGGGTGGCCTGGAAGCCGAGCCGTCTGGGGGCTGAATCCCATCTCGTGACCATGGGTTCCTGGTCACCTCACGCATACGTGAGCGCAGACCATGAGCGCAGACCATGAGCGCAGACCATGAGCGCAGACCATGAGCGCAGACCCTGCTTTTAAATGCAATGACAGTTTTGACAGGTGGATAGTCAAAACATGCAGCTAATTATATATATATATATATATATATATATATATATATATCCATCCTCCAAACCACTTATCCTACTGGGTTGCGGGGGCTCCGGAGCCTATCCTAGAACTAATGGGCACGAGGCAGGGAACAACCCAGGATGGGGGGCCAGCCCATCGCAGGGCACACTCACACACCATTTACTCACACATGCACATCTACAGGCAATTTAGCAAGTCCAATTAGCCTCAGCATGTTTTTGGACTGTGGGGGGAAACCGGAGTACCCGGAGGAAACCCCACGACGACATGGGGAGAACATGAAAACTCCACATACATGTGCCCCAGGCGGAGACTAGAACCCGCGTCCCAGAGGTGTGAGGCAACAGTGCTAACCACTGCACCACCATGCCATATGTATATACCACTGCACCACCATATATATATACACCTCCCAGGTCTCTCATCTACTCTCATTTTTAGCAATATAGCAGTGCCATGCTACCTGTCTGCACAGAACAATCTATGTGCAGACTCATGGGCCCTCTGCTGGTAAAAAGCTGTTATACAGGCAAATCTATAAAAAAAAAAAAAAAATTATAATTGATGTCTGGCAAACAGGAAATCCCGCCCTCAGCTCTCCCACGCTGGAGTGCTATTCATCAGCAGGTGGCGCACCTCTGCCATGGATGAGTGGGCCCCTTTACCTTTCAGCCCAGCTTCCCAATCCAAAGTCTGCAGGGCAACTGGGGACCATGCATTAGCCCTTTTGACTCTGGCTGCTAGGCTACCGTGCCAATTAGCATTGCTGTCACAGACGGGGTGAATTGTGTAGCAAAACAAATCAATTACAAAATGAAGAAAGCGGTGGGGGACCATGGAGATGGAAGGAGGAAGCATGTCTTCCACTTGCTGGCCGAGATGAAGACAACGCCCTGCCACCCCCACCACCCCCCACCCACATTGAATCGGGTAGCACTGGCATTAAGGAGGCAAACAAACAGTTACGAAACAAAACAAAGACCAGAGAGCACGGGGTCAGCAAACGGACTCTGTCACCAAATTATAATGTGGATACATGCAGGGAGGGAAGGTTAAGCGACTGCAGCTGATAAAGGTCCAATGGGAGAGAAGGGGGGGGGGGGGGGGCGAGGTCACATGACCAGAAGTAGCCATACAAATTTGTTCCACCTGTGCCCTGTTCCCTTTAATTTGTGCACATTGGTATATTCTGTTTTACATCACCGCATCACCAGCATAAACTTCGGAGCCGAAGGCCTGAGATGTGTCATACCCCCTTCTCCCGTTGTATCTGAAGCATCTGTCCTGGAGCTTATCGTGTTTTTTTTCTCTCTCACTGGCCTTCCTCTTAGAATTTTGTGTTTGCCATCTCTGCTCCTCCCCTAAAAGGGAATTCTTCCTAATTAACTGGCTTGTCCTTGCAAAGCCCTTAAGTGGTTCCGTTCCAAAACGTTCTTACAGTCCTACAATGGAATTTTTATCATATAAAAAAATTTGTATATAATGTCCAGCAGAATACTATAGTTATACATGGTATATAAGCGACCATATAACTTGAGGAGAAGTGTTATAATGGTGGATGGAGATGTGAGGCTGCTCTTTGCAGTGTGCGCAGGGCTCTGAGTTTCTTTCAGCATTTCTGTCACTCACTTGCATTCACACCTCGAGATGCAACACAGTAATGTCCTGTTACCCTCTGACTTACAAAAAAGAATAGAAAAGGTTTCACAACGGAGCTCGTCTCTGCTCAGTTTCGTATTTCTGTGTGTGTTTTGCTCCAGTGCTGCATGGTAACTTGCAGGTGATAACCGCAATCCCTTATGCCTGGGCGAGCTCGTAGCATCAGGGGTGTGAATTATACAGCTCTGTGTGAGTCCATTGCTGGGGTATTTCTTTTTTATAATCCCCGAGGTAGTGAAAGCAAAGCAGCAGCGGCAACAAAAAGCAACTGACCCCCCCCCACACCCCCCATCAACCTCCCTGTGATTCTTCTTGGACAGATCTCTTTGTAGTTGTTATTGGTTAGTCATTGTTCCGCTTCTCCAGATGTGATCCCTAAATGGAGAACTGGGGAGAAGTCATGATCCAGCCTGGTGTCTTGGATGACTAATGCAACATCCGCCGGTTATTCATGTACACCTACCCAAAAAGGCCTCTTCCTCGCTGCAGCACCTCTGAGCATGAGACCTCTTTTAAATGACCTTTTAATTGTACTCTCTCAAGCCTGTTGCTTCAACTGCAATCCATAGAGGAGCGTGATTTGAGATGAAAAACCTATAGTTTCCTTCTTGTGGCCATTCCTAGTAATAACGGATGCACTTAAATTTAGTTGCTTAGACCAGTGTTGGGGTGGTGCAGTGGTTCGCACTGTTGCCTCACACCTCTGGCACCCGGGATTGAGTCTCCGTCTGGGTTATATGTTTGTGGAGTCTGCATGTTCTCCCCATGTCGTCGTGTTTTCTTCGGGTACTCCGGTTTCCCCTCACAGTCCAAAAACATGCTGAGGCTAATTGGACTTGCTAAATTGCCCGTAGGTGTGCATGTGTGAGTGACTGCTGTGTGAGTGTGCCCTGTGATGGGCTGGCCCCCCATCCTGGGTTGTTCCCAGCCTCGTGCCCATTGCTTTCGGGATAGGCTCCGGACCCCCCTGTGACCCAGTAGGATAAGCGGTTTGGAAAATGGATGGATGGATGGATAGACCAGTGTTTGCCAACCCAGTCCTTGGGGAACCCCAAACTGTCCACATTTTTGCTCCCACCCAGCTCCCAGCCAATCAGGAACACCGAGTACCTGGTACACATACTAGGAGCTGAGAGGAAGCAAAAACACGGACTGTCAGGGGTTCCCCAAAGACTGGGTTGGAAAACATTGGCTTAGACAAATGTCATCTTCCCTTTCAGACAGCTGAATATTTTTATTGGGGCAATTAATGGACATTACTTAAGGGTACTATAGAGAGACCCTTTTTTGCTACTCAAACTTTTTAAGTTATGATTCGTACCACTACAGCCTCTCCATCGTCTAGCTGAGGCCCGAGTCGCGATGTATAACGACAGAACATTGCATGCTGTGAAATTTCATGCCGGGGATTCCCAAGCCAGACCTCATCCATCCATATTTGTCTTTTTTTTTCTTCATCCAAAAGCGCAGGCGAGAGCAGCCCAACTGCTTTGTGGTCATGTGTGCTGTGGACAGCCGTCTGACAGCGTGCTGGCCCAATGAGTCCGCAGCTGGATGTGAATGACAGGAAATGAGGGTACCCACCCTGCGGTCCTCTGGAGACAAAGGGCTTGGGCGTGGAGGCCCAAAAATACGTTCTGCGGGGGTGTCAGTCCAGGAACAGGACAAAATTAGGCCTGGCAGGGGTCATGTCGCAGCTACTGGCGAAGGTCGCACACACGTTCACACACATGCAAGCTTGCTTTCCCCACACACACTGAGCAGCTCCCATAAGCACGAGCGACTCTCTCACTCATCAAGGGCTATTTTAAGTCCCCCCTGACCCGGATTGCTCGGGCCGGATGTGGCCGGTACGGCACTGGGGCGGTGAACCTTAATTAGCAGTGCCGTCGTGTAAACAGGGCCTCGCTGATGCCAGGAGGTATGTGGCCAGGTTCCAGGAGGAGTCAGCTGACCGGGGGTAATGACATGCACTGACATGATAAAGTGAGCTGTCGATGACACCCCCCCCTCCCCCGCCGTCCAGCCCACACAGCCCTTGAGGTCTGAAGAAATATACATTTGAGAAGACCCAGAGATATCCCCCCAAATCAGAATCCACCCCCCACCCCCAAAAAAGAGATTTATTCAACTAAAATACAAGACAACATTAGCTCACCCACCCTCCCTCTCTCTCCCTCTCTCCATTCATTTCTATGGGGAAAACTCTAATCCCAACATGATAACCTTTCCCCGAGAAAATGGACCCCACAATGTCCAAATAATAGGATTTTGTTATATTGTGGAGACATTTGGTTCCCACAATCTAATATATATGCATAACCCAGACACACACACACACACACACACTATATTTCACAAAGGTCAGTGTGACACCAGCTGGAAACTGTCAGGAGCTGTTTACAGAACATGTCAAGATGCTCTAAATAATCCTTTCTACAAAAATGCTCCACCTCAAGATGTCAGCAACAAAAGCATCTCTTTCACCCTCAAAGCCCCCCACTCCCCACCAACTCATTGTTCTCTCATTTCTGTGGACAGGTCACTCACATCTCTGATTGGCTGCCCTTCTCCTCCAGCTGTAAGCTGGCAACAGGTGAATGGTAATTTTTGCTGCACTTATATTAGCGTAAGTGTAAAAACTCAAACAGATGAAGCATCAGCTGAAACCAAAAATAACAGCACGACTTCATAAAGACCAAAATGACCCTAGAAAAGAAAAATAATGCGACGAGGGGCATGAATGCAGCCACCAGGAGAAAGCTTGCACAGGGTATTCCCTCACTCATGCTGAATTTCCTGTAACATTTTGATACATATCACTAGCGAGCATCCTGTACAGATGCAGCCCCATCAATGCAGGGTGCACAAACGTGCGTTTGTGTGTGTGTGTGTGTGTGTGTGTGTGTGTGTGTGTGTGTGTGTGTGTGTGTGTGTGTGTGTGTGTGTGTGTGCGTGTGTGTGTATGGGTGCGCATGCTTGCTGGGTCCGCATGGCTCTAAAGGGTAGGTGGCAGTAGCATAGAACCTCAGAACATGGACTCAAAGCCTGAACGCTGCTGGTCCCTTGTGAAGAAAGGCGACGATCGTGCAGAGAAAAACATCAAGGTGGTAAAATCACTTTTACTTCACTTTACTTCACTGCGCAAGTAAACACTGACAAGGAGTGACCATTTTAACCTAAGAATCAGTCCCATAGCTTTGGACAAAATCCCAACAACATATCAACCTAAGGAAGGCCTCAAGCCAAAGTCTTTCTGCTTGCTCTCTGCTCTAAATAAACAACCAAAAAGTTCCCATGGAGCTTCTGAGAGGGCACATGTACTTCTAAGCACGCTGTCCATCTGGTGGCCAATGCCTGCATTAACTCTGAGGGCTTCTGCACTCCAGACGTTCTCCTTTCACCCTGATGTGCTTTGAAATGTCTGTAGAACAGGGAGGAGCAGCTAAGAAAACTTGAAGTTGAAAGGCTCTCTTGGTTGAGACAGCAAACCTCCAGAAATGTGTGTTTCCTCTCTCTGTGGCTCCTCAGCGGGACAGGGGAGAAGTTCTCCGCCCCGGAGCCAGCTAGAAGCCTTTGGAGAGGCTCCATGGCCCATGTCCGTTCCGTGTTGTCAAATCGCCACACACGTGACCACTGACCCCTCAGCGCAGGTGTCTGGCTGTGTTTTGCAGTCAGAGAGAAAATACATCATTTGTTTGCTTTATAGACTCCATGGTGATTTATTGACGTGTTTCTATTCCAGCACGGACTTGTTTCACAGCTGGAGTTTGCACTCAACCCTATGAAGCGTCTCACGCCGGTCACCATATTCAAAAACAACCAAGGGTAACACTTTCTATGAAGCCCTTGTTTATAATGCATCACACATACCTTCAAAATGCATTATAAGGCATTCATAAAGTATTATAAGCATGGCTATAAATAATAAATAATAAAAATTGACTATAATGGTCGGTTTAAACATTAAGGATGCTTTGCACTGCATTATGAGGTATTTATAGTGCATTATAGATGATAGCTTCATAGAGCATTCATAATGCGTGATAAAAAGGGCTATAATGTTTTATGCCTTTTAAATAGTTACAGCCTGGTTTATAATGCTTCATGAATGCCGTATGCATTATGAAGGTATGTATGATGCATTATGCTGACTGCTTTAAGTGTCACCAAACAACGTTTGGATCCAAGTCCTAGACCTTTTGGCTTCCTCGCATGTGTCCGGCCCACTTCAGCCCCTACACACTCACAGACACACAGATATACACAAGCGTGGGTTGCTCTTCAAGAGGGTCAGCGTGACAACAGCTGGAAGCCATCAGGCTCCGTTCACAGAGGGTACAGAGGCGCGTCCACCCAGTCCCTCACCATCGGCTTGTTTTTCTTTCCTCCCGGATCTGAGCGCAGATCAGTCATGTCAGCGAACCAGCCCCATTTTTCGGCTTTCTGAGGACAGAACTCAGCCCTCTCTCTAAAGAAGAGAAGCCAATCACTGGGAGCCAGAGATCAGCGCACCGTGCTCATGATTTAGCGGGGGAAAAAATCGAAAGATTAAACCATGCTGTTTTTTAATGTGCTGCTCTACAACTATCTAATATAGGTGGATCCCTATATTAGACGGCCAACGTTATAAACAGGATAAAAGCGACTAAACATGAAGGTAAACATGGACCTAAGCCACCATGTTTGGTTTTGAAAGGTCAACAGTCTTTTATTTTTTTTACTGGTCAGAAGCTCAAAATGATTTTGAAGACGGATGAAGAAATGGAGTGACCATGTAATGTATGATAAGATCAAACATTAATCCATTTTTGGTTATTTGAAAAAGAGCTATTAAATATAACTGGTTACTGGCTGAGCTGATGAGACTGACCACTTAGAGCAGGGTAAAAGATAGCAGTAAAACATTCGAAGCGAGCTTCATTTGAAACTTCCTTTTAATGATAGCCAGAGGGATAAATTTATGCCCTTCGACACAAAAAGCGAGAAACAGCACCGATCACCATAAGTCCTTCAAGCGGGATGTCCAGCACAAAGACCGCGAACCGGGACTTCGGGTGACGTTGAATGTCACGCTTTAGAAGCCTGGGAGAGCGCGCCCATCGCCCCTTCGCTCAAGAGACGTTGCCCGGAGGCAAATATGCACGGAACGTGGGGCACCTCGGAGCCCAGTGAATGGATTTGGCAGCTGATAGAGGCGTCCAGGGAGCTGCCTGGAGACACACTCCTATTAACTCTTGTGCCTGGTGCAGAGAGGACCTGGCAGCTGAGATCTCCACAAACAATGATAGTAAAAAGAGGAGGATTTTATACAGCATAAAAGGATACACACAGAAGAGACAGGATGGGTTTTAAATAGGAGGTTTTATTTATGAGAGAATTGACCTGCGTCGCCTCGCGCCCACTGCAGCACGACCTATCGAACGGGACTGCAGCGGCCGTGCAACAGGGCACATTTATTGCTCCTGCCATTTCTGTCACACATGCTTGCTTGGGGACTGCACATGAACACCCCCACCCCCCTTATGTTTAATAACTGTTTATGAAAAACACTTCCTTGCAAAGAATGAGTCATCAGCAGAGTTTCAGGGCCTGTGAGCATCATGAATGACTAGGCTAGCAAGGCAACGCAGTAAGAAAATACATATCTGCAAAATAAAGCTTACACATTTTCACATATGCAATAGGGTTACAGAGTATGCAGTTCTCCAATAAAATTTGGAACTTCTTCCTTTCTTTTTTTATTTGCCATGGTTTTGGTCCAAAGTAACAAACAAATAGATACCGATAATACATAACAAGCGAATAGCTGCCATGTAGACAAGAAGCATGAATTCTGATTGGTGTAAAATACATTTTTTAAATTTCCTGTGAAACGAGTATTTATATGAATGTTACAGACCCCAGGACTCACATACTTGCACAAGCTAAAGGAAATCAATGAGGTTAGTAAATATGTAGGAACAAGGACATTCAGCAGGAGAGATCAATCACCCCTCGCTTTCGTAAACTGGCCATTTCTGTGCGTAACTACAGCTAGTTGCCCTGATAATGCTACAGTTGTCACAAAGGTCACGTTTTGTCCTGCTTTCTCATGCAAATCGTCGTTTAATATAAATGGGGGGTGAGAAAATTCCAGCTGCGAAGCCCCAAAAAAAACCTCCGCTGTGGTTTTTAGTTTTTTAAGTGACAAGGCCAATGCAGATTGAATCGGTTAAAATGAGCAAATCTGACCAAAATCGAGAAACAAAAACAAACAAAAAAACACAAACAAGTCAAGGGGGCGGGGGGGGGGGGGGTTATAAATATTTAACATGTGACAATAAGTGTGTGAGCTGATTATATTTATGACAGGAAAGGGGGATATTTATACCATAGATCTGCTCATAAAATAACCGTCGCTCACGGATTACTCATGAAATACATTATGTATAATATATTAGTCACCCGATATATTTTTATTATTGTCTTCTATCTAGCCTTGTTCATAAAAATAATGTCATTTTACTTAAAGCACTCATGTATAATGCATCATAGATACATTCATAATGCATTATAATGCATTCATAAAGTGTTATAAACACAGCTATAATTATTTATAGAAAGGCATAGCACATTATAGCCATCTTTATTATGCATTATGACTCGTGAAGCTCTCATCTATAATGCACTATAGATTCCTTTTTTCAGGCAGCAAATGCCTAGCCTCTGCCTCCTCCTGACAGGAATGCCCAGCGCTCAGAAGGAGGCTCAGGGGCTGAATTTGAAAAGGCTGAGCTCCTAAAACCCCATGTTTTGTAGTTGGATTCGAGCAGAATCCCAGGGGTAATTTATGGGGTGCTTTACATCCTTTGTTCTTCTCTCCCGTATGCCAGAGCTGGGATCTGGGATGTTTCTCCTCAAGGTTCCACTCCTCAGTGTTCATCTGTCATGCTGGAAGCAGCACTAGGCCATGACCTCCCAAGGAGTGACCCTCCACGCATGGCACGCCTACGTCAACCTCCGGCATCCATCCCAGCTCGCTACTCATTACAACATGTAATTATGGATTGCGAGAGAGGTCCCTGATCTGTAAGCAGCTGGTACGTTTAGGCTGCTGCAATTCTCCCTGCCTGCCAGGGCTGGCACTGTTTGACTTTAGTGCCTGCTTGTATGAACTGTCCATCACTGGGAAATAGTGTCTTTGACAAGTGTGGTTCACAAGTGTTTCGTAGTGTCTCAAGGGTACAGAGCTGACAGTTTGCCACAACATTCGCCGCCAGCTCCAATAACTGCAATCATTCAAAGGCTTAAATCGGAGACCAGAACAATAAACAAGTACTGGCCAGGAAATATTAAATACGGGCCATATAGCAGTACAATGCAGCAAAGCCTACTGTAACTAATTGGAAGAATGCAACACCACAAAGAATCAGCAGAACATTGTGTTCACCCACAGCCCAGGCAAAGCTGATCACAGCGACCCTCCTGAGGAGTGTTGCGGGGAGGGGGACCAGGGGGGCTGTCTGCCTTACATGAGAAGCTAAGGCCCACTGATATTGATTTGTGTGGCAGTGAAGTCTTGATAATCAGATTTTCATGGACTCGATCTGAATGTAAGGACCTGCTTCTTCTCTGAGGTGACAGATTTTAAATATTGCATGTGCCCCAAGCTTCTCTTTAAATGGATTTATCCTGATGGATTTTCCACTACAGAGCTTCAGTTGAAGAACCTTCGCTAGAGCAGGATAGCAGAGCCTCTTGGGGCTTCAGCCTTCTAGGAATCCGCGTCGTTAACCACTGCACCACCCTAAAAGCATGTCCAGGCATCGTCCACAAGCAATCTGCGGACTATAGCTGATAATAAACCAAAGTCACCCCATTGTGCCAGACAAGAATCTATCTTCTCTCATTAAGAAGTATGTGGGCCTGAGGCGGGGGTGGGGTCAGGTTGGGTGGAGGTCTGGTTGGGGGGCGCAGGAACACTGCAGGAAAGCCGTGTTTTCAGGCTGCCTGGAGGTGCATGGAGAGCAGGATGTCCTGTGTTCTCTTCACGCTATTGTGTGGGGTACTGCCCGTCTGGGACCCCAGTTCAAGGACAACATCCCTTCTGTCACTGGGGCTCTCCACAGACTCAAACAGCCGTTCACACAGAGAGGAAGAAAAAAATAAACCAGAAGGGGATATTTATAGGACACTTTGATATCACACGTACTCACATGGGTTTAATAATAGTGTGACGATGAATAAACGTGTTAAGTAAAAGATTGATCTAAAAATATGCATAACAATTAAGTTACGGCTTTTGAAAGATCTATGATTTGTTTCCTGTCTTTCTTCCGTTCTATCTCTCCAACGACTTGATGTCACCCTGTTATAGGTTATTGACTCTTTAATAGAAAAGAAAATAATAATAATACATCTCATTTACTATTAACTCAATTATACATTTTAAAAACTTAAATACATTTCGCTTAGACAAAATAAACCGATGGTAGAAAATATACTAAATGGAGGATTACCTTTGCTGGTCTACTTTATTTAACGGGTATTAAAGAAAGGAGAAGGATGCTTTGTTATCGGCGGCCGGGCAAGCAGGCTGGTTGCGGTGCCTTCCTCCGATGATGACACCCCAGTCCTCCCCCCTCCCCGAGCCTTCCCGACAATCCTCCATTCACGCTCAATCTCTCCTCGCTCTCTTCTCCGGCAAAGATCGAGGTGCTATTGTCCTTTTTCCTGTGGAGTGCAAACCCCGTTTTTTTTCTCTCTCTCTCTCCCTCCCTCCCTCCTGCTCTTTCCATTTTAAAGCAGATTTCCTCGCACGCGCGAGCGGCTTCACAATGTCGCGGCTTTGGGATTGTTTTTCTCTCGAGTCTGTTGCAAAGCGGAGACTTTAACTTGAGAGAAAGTGTCTTGGGAATACGACGCGTTTCAGGTACATTTCACACAGATTTTATTTTAATAACTTTCCCCCTGCCTTGCCACTGAGGAAAATGTCAAAAGACGGACTTTACTGTCACTGTGAAGTTTTAAACTAAACACGTTTGCAGCTATAGGATGAAGCTTGCGTTCAACTGACAGATTAGCGAGACCATCAAAAAACTGAGTAAGTATTATTTCCCTGAAACTCACCAGGGTCACATATGTTAAACTGATAAAACGTACTTATACGCATCTCTTAATTGCAGCTTTCAAACTGATTACTGATTACGAGTTGTGTACTTGTTACCGCATGCATGTATTTGCGTATACGCACGATCCTTTGTCTGCTGGTTATGTATATATTTAGATATATGCTTGTATTGGTTTGAGCTCATCGATGTGTATGCCTTTGCAGAAACGTGTGCTTTTTATAAACCGCAATATAGATTAGACTAAGGACCTCTAAGCGTGGTTTGCGAACAAAGCAGCGGAACTTCACACATGTTGCTAATTTTAGAGCGAATATACCCTAATTGCTCATGTCGACCATATGTTTTATAAGGCAAGTCTAGGGAACCGCAAAATTAAACTTCACTTGCCTAATCCTGGCATGCATTTTTCAAGTTGCTTTGTACTGTCGCGGAATCGCTCCTCTCTGCTTGTAATAAACAGGCTGACTGAAGGTGAAAGAACAGAACAGCTGCTTTTCCGCGGAATTCGACACAGGGATTACAGATCGTGGATTTAATAGTGAATGTTGTCCCTATGAATTACCTAAAACTCAATTACTATGGAGCTGCAGCTGTTCGTCAAAATGAAACCATTTGTAAAGATCATGTGGTTTCTACAAGGACTCCCCCCCCCCCCAAAAAAAAATGGAGAATATTAGTCTCTGGTGGGGGGATGTATTCATGTCTCAATCTCAGTGGGGGTTAGGTGGGTCTGGCCTGCCATGTCAGTTAATGAAACCCTAATTTGTACCCTTGTCGATTTCAGCATTAAGTGCTGTGCGTTAAGGACCGCCTTACATCAAATGAACACCGATTGGTTTGAGGAAAAACCTCACAACCAATATCTGCTGCCTATTTTAATATTCCCTGTCATTTTAATGGGGGCCAGCTAGCAATCGATTTCCACAGGACAAAACACACACACAAAACAGACTGAAAACCTGAAAGAATATAACCTATTCCCGCTGTGCGACATTAATTTGAGCTTAAATGCTCGTTGTGAATAAACCAACTTGCAAACTTGCACTGACTCACTCTCGACTGACTTCATGTTCCCCATGTGAGGAACTGTCGGTAGGGGTTACATGCCGCCCGTGACGTTTTGGGATGAAGGCGGTTTACCCAGGGTGCTCCGTCAGGGACTGCCTGTGGAGCGTGTAGCAGCCTGCAACGGGATGTGGGCGGACTGAGGAAAAGTCGGCCCACTAGGAGCTGCCCGGTACAGTTGTTGTATTGTGAGCAGGCCAGCTATGGCTATGTAGCATAGGAGTGACATTGTGGGTGCTGCGGAGTGTGAAGGTCCAGAGATGCATCAAAGCGGTGCTCCCTGTCTGGGATGGCCTGCTGCAGTGGGTGGGACTAGCATGTTAACCACACAGCGGTGTACAGATGGGACCGTGAGCCCTGTAGCTCATGGTAAGCTTCTCTTGCTGGTGAGGAAGCCCAGTTTGGTGTCCTACATGGCAGGAGGCCTGACCACCCATGGTGGACACGGTTGTTTATCAGATTATTTTCTGTGTCACACGGCCCTCACATGGTCTTCAGCTTTACATAAAGAGAGTCCAATGCTCATTACTGGGTGGGGGGAGGGGGGGTTCTTAGGAGACTGTCCAGCAGCTTAACATGATTTAAAAGGTGTTTGGACTTCAAGGCTAAAACATTAATGAAAATCAAACTGTCAAAGCAACAAACAACATAAAATAAGATATGAAACTACTAAAAACAAATAAGATATGAAGCTAATCACTGCCTGCCTAAGTTATAGTCAGTCTATAGAGAGTAGTCAGTTAACAACCAGCACAGGTGGAAACCAATTAATGTACATTTACTGGAGACCATTAGCTAGCCAGTACAGTAAAGTATATATGACGACTGAACTGTGGGATCCCTTTGAAATGGCACAAAACACAGTGCCCTAAGGAGTACTCTGTATTCACAGCACCATGACAACAGAAGTTCTGTAGCTTGAGTTGCTAATGCATACAGCTGGGTTTTGATGACAGCGCAGCTGGCACTGAGAGGCCAGGCAGGGTGTGGCTGGGACACTAACTGGGAATGTTAACCCTGAGCTGTAGAGTGTACTGTATGGGAGCACCACGCTCAGCATCTTCTTATCCCGATGCATCTCTGATCACATCTTAGTGGCTAAGCATCAGCAGAAATTACAAACATGGTACACAGAGTATTTATTTCTGAGGATTTGAGGATTCAGGCCTGGCAGGACTTTTAAGTGCCAAATTACTAAGCTATGCGGTATTGTACAGTACTGTGCAAAAGTATTAACAGGGGCGCCAGCTCTTATGCATCTGGCGTGATGCTCATGCTTTCAGAATCTCATGCTCACACAAGAAATCTTGCAGCAAAACTGTATTATTCCATTATAAACCTAAAATTAGCTAAATCAAGTGTTGGGATGGTTTGCAAACCCCACAGACTATTTACAAGGGAATAAAACTCTTATATACATGTAAATGCGTGTGCAGACATGTCTCAAATTGAAAATCTCACTCCAGCCAACTGACCGAAGTTCAACCCTGTATTAGGCAGTGACAGAAAATGTATAAACCTTTAAATTTACCTGAGTATGAAGTGTATATTTCCAATACATTACTGATCTTCTTGTATGGCTACAACACTGCTTCAGTTCCCAAACCTCAGTACACTGGGGCACCTTAGCAATTATTTATATTTGTTAAATGTCACCATTAGCTCATCATTTAATTAAATTTATATCAGTTAAATCATTTGAGGTATTGATTAGCCAAACAAGTTATGCTAGTGGTCGATTCAAGAAATACATGGATATATTTACTGGTTACTGCAAACACAGACTTTCTGAGAGGTTTTGAGATGGTTAAACCATCTTTAAAGGCAAATCATCATAGTTTTACACCCCAACATGAAGATCATTTAAAGAATTTTTTTCGACTCCCAAGCCTTTTGCACAGTGCTGTACTTCCACACCTGAACACATGGGAAATCCCACTGCACTTTTCCCACAAAGAGCATGAAGGTCCTGCTGCAAAACTGCCATCCCGTTCGTGCAGCCCCCACCCCCATCGTTCTGTTCAAATGCCCCCCCCCCCCCCACAGCCCGAAAGGTGGGACAGCTGCATAGCTTGCAGGCTGATGTCCGAGGGAAAACAACTGCTGTTTTTCTCAGAGCGAAAGCAGGAGCATATTAGCACAAGTCATCTGATCTGGGAAGGAACCATACAGCTTCAGTCCATTTCCCTCACCCTGCACATGTGGGAAAGCGGGGTGGGCTGCAGACCTTGGACTAGGCTGACGGGTTCCGCTCCGTCGCTCTCTGCACCTGGTCTTGGGCAGGGACTGACCGGCACTTCAACTTCCATCGTCACATAACCAGCTCGGCAGAGACTCCCATTTCTGTCCACTGGAGTGTTAGCTTAATGATATCCTTATCACGACGCGCACTTAGAGGAATGTGCAGAAGACACCCGTTAGTGGCCGTGGAGGAAATGAATAAGAAGTTTTGCTTGCTGCATCGTTCTGACATTCGACAGTTCGAATTAGACGGCCCCCATTTCATGGGAAATGGCCCTTTGAAATGGAGAGGAGTGCTATTCTTATGCATGTCAAAATCTTGCTGTAAGCACTTTGAACAGAGACAGAGGTCTAGTCTAGGCAGTATTCCAAGCCATTGGTTGTGTTTGTGCCCCTGCAGGCTCTCTACACATACTGAAAATAGTGTGTGTGTGTGTGTGTGCGTGTGTGCGTGTGTGCGTGTGTGTGTGTGTGTGTGTGTGCGCGTGCGTGCAAGTAGACGGTTGAAAGGAGGAAGTCAGGCCATCATAGGTGGGGAGATACCAGTCAGGTGCAAAATGCCAGCTTTCCCAAAGTCAGCAAGTAGTCAGCCTCATGCCTGCTGCTATTTTTGGTAAAGCCATGTGTGTGAGATTGCATGCTGTTGATAGGGAGCTCTCAGAGCAGAGAGAGGTTTGTAGGTATGAATAAGGTTCACGGGTCGCAATGTTACAAAGCGGAAGGCCACCAAAGCTGGCTGGAGCCACTTCTGACAGACCGTGACAGGTGAAACGTCTAAGTTGTGCTAGTTGCTAACCCAGCTGTTTCTTTCTCTACTGCAGGAAAGTGAGAACGGCCCACCGGTGCTATCGAACTGCGTCAGCCTGTGAGCAACGAACAAGCACCACTTTGGCTTCATGCCCATGATGGATACACAGGGGAACTACTGGGGCCTAAGTTGTTGAGAGCTGAGAGTTTGACCTAGGCCTAGTCTCTCAACTTCTCCCATTCCTTTGGCCCGACCTTAGCGGGCCCAACATGTCAAGCCTGGTATATAATGAGAGCAGTATGGAGGATTGCGGCATTGATGACTCCTTCAAGTACAACCTGTATGGCGTTGTGTACAGTATTGTGTTTGTGCTGGGCTTGATAACCAACTGCGCCTCACTGTTCGTCTTCTGCTTTCGCATGAAGATGCGCAACGAGACTACACTTTTCATGACTAATCTAGCAGTGTCGGATTTAGTCTTTGTATTCACACTGCCTTTCAAAATCTTCTACAATGTCAACCGTCACTGGCCCTTTGGAGACTGGCTGTGTAAGCTGTCTGGAACTGCCTTCATCACCAATATCTACGGTAGCATGCTCTTTCTCACATGCATAAGCGTGGACCGCTTCCTGGCCATTGTTTACCCATTCCGGTCACGTTCGATACGCACGCGGCGGAACGCGGCCATCGTGTGTGCCGCCGTCTGGCTCCTGATCCTGGGCGGCGGCATCACTGTCACATTCTTCTCCACCACCAACCGTGCCAATTCCAACTCCAGCACAACCTGCTTTGAGGGCTTCTCCAAGAAGACGTGGAAGACCTACCTGTCGAAGATCACCATTTTCATCGAAGTGGTGGGGTTCCTCATCCCTCTGCTGCTTAACTTGGCCTGCTCCTCCATGGTGCTGCGGACACTACGCAGGCCGGCCACACTCTGCCAGATAGGCACCAACAAGGAGCGTGTCCTGCGCATGATTGTGGTGCACGTGGCTATCTTCGTAGTCTGCTTTGTGCCGTACAACTCCATTCTCTTCCTGTACGCCATGGTCCGCACGCAGGCACTAGCCAGCTGTAGTGTAGAGCACTTTGCCCGCACACTCTATCCAATCACACTCTGTGTGGCTACGCTCAACTGCTGCTTCGACCCTGTTGTTTACTACTTCACCTCTGAGTCTTTCCAGAAGTCCCTGGGCACAGGCAAATCCCACGCCAAGCAGGACAGCGTACTACGCACAGACATCCCTCTCTCTAGCAAGGACCCCAGTGACTCCGAGCTAATAGAAAGCCACCCCCCTTCTAGAAACGGCAAGGACTTCATGTCAGAGACCCACTTCTGACTAGGTTGAGGAACCAGGTAAACTGGTGGCCAGCTCGTTGCCCGAGATTGAGGGTCAAAAAGTTAAAAAAAAAAAAAAAAAACATTGTTCTTTCATGAGTCTCACAGGCAAATTAAAGGGGAGATGCTGTGAAGTCTTGAAGCACTGGGAACTAGGGTTTGCTGGAAGGAAATGATCAGTGTTATTGACATTATACTGTAAATCTACTGTTTGCTTTAATGGAACCATGTGACGTATTTGGGTTAGCCTAATGCTTCTGTTTAAACGTCCTTGAGCAGATAACACGTTTTAAATGGAGTTGGTGTGACTGGGCTTAGAAGGAGGTGTAAATTTACTTGGGCATTGTTCAAAAGCCTTGTCAAAGGTAAAAAAACAACAGTCAGGGCCAAGATGGGCTCCTCTGGTATACTGAGGACAGCCGCGTTGACGTAAGGTCACGCTCTGCAGGGCTTTCCCCACCAGTCAGACTCTTGTCCCCATTTACCGTCACCACACTGAAGAGTGTCGAATATGCAGCTTGCTGGAGCCTCTGTTGTGCATAGTTGTTGTGCATACCGGCATGACCACTGTTGCTTTTGTAAATGGTCCCCCGGGAGGGATTTTGAAGTGAACAAATCCACTGACATTCATGTGTTTGAACAATGCGTTTGCACAATCTTCCACCTTGATCGCCTTATTCCCGTTAAGTCTAACTTGCAGCCATGTACGTGCTCACAAAGATGCAAACGAATCTGCACTGCATTAACTTTTTTTAAAAAAACAAAAATGTCTCCCCTCACGTGCTAAAATGAAATATTGCCCTATTGCACTGCATTCAAGTGTATTATATTGTTCATATGAAAAGATAGTATTGAACAGAAACGGCTGTGCTCAAACGAAATGAGGATCATGATAAAGCATTGCAAATGTAAAACGAAAAAGAGACTGCAATTGAACGTAGTGAACAAGTGTCCATTGTTAACAACAGAGCACTTTTATATGTGGAATTCTGTGAATGTCTGCCTTGTAGACTGTGGAATAAGGAATAATAATTAAAAAACAAAAAAAAAAAAAACTTGTCCCAGAAGTACAAACATGACTGTTAGTCAGCATTCTTTCAAGATCTGCTAAGGCCCCTTGTCCGTGGAGAATATGTATCCAAGGGAGTGTTTGTCCACCAGCTTGCTCTGCGTCTGCCTTTTACAAAGAAGGACCACAGCGTGGATGACTTGACCCGGTTCTGCACTAGCCATGGGCCAATTATAGTAGCTGGAGTGGAAGGGTAGGTGCCTGGCCAGGAAGCTTACTGAACTTTGAAACAATAAGAGGGTTGTCTAGGTTAACCGTGATTTGGAAATCTGGTCCATGGTCAGGCACTCCCCACATTGGTGCTAATTCAATCATAGTTTGAGGAGATGCTTTCAGTTCCAGGGTGCCTGTCTTGAGTGACAGTGTCACAACCTACTTAGACAGTACCCAACCAGGGACACATCTAAGCAACTGTCTGGAACCCAACCCACCTGCGGATTTTGTGGCTGTAGAATGAGGTGTGGTCACATGACCTAGATATGCAGAATGCCACAGAAAATAGGCACAACTCAATGTTATCTTAATGGGAAAGTGCACCGTTGTGGTAAGATGTTCTATACTAATCCCTGACCAAAGGCTCATTAAGGTTTCAGCAATGGAGCATTGTCTTCCACTCAATCAGGAGTCTTAATGACTTCCTGGTCCCAAGAGTTACTTTAATTCTTCAAGACATGCTGCAAAGGGCTTTTCCTTCCAAGGAACAATCTGGATTTCTAATGATCCTCTTTCACATTCTTATGGGTGTACGGCTATTTTGTGTTAAATGGTTCAGGGGCAGATCGACATCTCCCTGCAGGCGTCATAAAAAGCGAGCATCGGATCTCTCCTCACAACGATGGTGGATATTAAAGCGATACATGATCCTGCAGCAGATGAAAGGCTGAGTGAGGTCGGAAGAGGTCAATGTATGCACTTTTAATGACCACTTATTTAATTAGTGTTGCTGTGAATGTGGAGCTAGTCAGAGTCATCGCGGTCATCACGGTCCTCGAGACATGAAAGGACCTGGGTGAAACACCAGTCTACCACAAGGCACCCATTCGATGGCTTTGGTGGACAGGAGGAAAAGCACAGGAACACAAGGAGAACATGTCCACTTGCCCAAGTTAGTTACTCTTCGGTTTTAGTCCTATCTTCAGTGGCCATCTGTCAGCGTTCTGAGAAGGCAGGTAAAACAGTGGTAATACTAGGGTAAATATCACCACTTTATTTTCATTCAGGGGGACGGCATGGTGGTGCAGTGGTTAGCACTGTTGCCTCACACCTCTGGGGCCTAAGTTCAAGTCACGTGTGTGGAGTTTGCATGTTCTCCCCATGTCGTCGTGGGGTTTCCTCCAGGTACTCTGGTTTCCCCCCACAGTCCAAAAACATGCTGAGACTAATTGGAGTTATTAAATTGCCCATAGGAGTGCATGTGTGTGTGACTGGTGTGTGAGTGTGCCCTGCGATGGACTGGCCTTCCATTCTGGGTTGTTCCCTGCCTCATGCCCATAGGCTCCGGACCCCCCGCGACCCAGAAGGATAAGCGGTTTGGAAAATGGATGGATGGATGGATTTTCATTCATCAACAACTGACGCTGGTGTGCCGACTTTCCATTCATGACGAGCTGTGTACAAGTTTTCCAGTAAGTCAGCATAAGCTTGGCTTTTTCTCCAC
The DNA here is from genome assembly GCF_023856365.1 of Brienomyrus brachyistius. Lineage (NCBI taxonomy): Eukaryota > Metazoa > Chordata > Actinopteri > Osteoglossiformes > Mormyridae > Brienomyrus > Brienomyrus brachyistius. Next base: position 15,034,950 of record NC_064542.1, read on the forward strand.
AGACATAGTATGTGTGAGTGACACCGGCATCTGCCTTGTCTCAGCGCAACCCTACTGGGAACCTGAGCATAGGGACAGGAATTAGATGTACATACCATTGGGGCAAAAAGAAGGGGGAGGTGGGGAGCATCAAAACAGAGGAAGTGGTGATGTGGAGGTTAATGGGAGGGGCTCCTGGTTCCTGGGGCAGTATTTTTGGGGGGGGGTGGACTCCAACCCATCCATGCTGAGTCTCAGGGTGGTTTTGGGCTGGGGGAGAGTAATGGGGGATGGGGAGCCACATGGGGGTAACAGGAATGTGATCTGCAAACGCTGTCAGTACCTGACACAAGGACAAGGTCTTTATTACAATTCTGTCTGTGGTGTGTGAGGGGTTGATGGAGGTTCTGCTAGAGAATCACAGGGGTAATCCTGAGGCTTGCTGTACCGTTCATTGCTTATGGTTGTCTGTGAGCACCAAGGTGGAGGCTTCCCGTCCACGTGTGTAACTCTTCTAAGATCCTTCAGTGGGACCAGCGTTGACTGTATGGTAATTAATGCAATGCAGACATTTGACAGAATGCTGCTTTTTCATTTAATGCTCTTTCAATTCATTCAAGAGTTTGAATATATCAGAAGTGTAAACAAAAATGTATGAATATACAAATAGTGGAGCGGATTCCTCACAGGAAATAAGAGTCAGAGTCAACGCACTGTGTCTGTGTAGCCAGGTCTAACAGGATGACTTGAGAGGGATCATTTCCTGCTGCCTCCGCTCCTGTTAACACAGCCGTTACAGGAGCAGGAGGCTGAAGCCCTTCCTTCTGCCCCATGGATTTATGGGAGCCTAAAATAAAAAAGCAGATATTACAAATAACATCCAGTCCTGCCTCGCGACTCAAGGAAACCCCAACCCCCCACCCAAAACCTCATTTTTTGCACAAAAGATTTCCTCTCCAGCCAGCTCCTGGTAGTTTAGTCTTTGATCCCTTTGACTCCACATTTAGGAAGATGCCGTCCCAGAGTCCTCTGGGATTTGTTTTATAAAAAGCATTGTTTGTTGAGGTCCCCAATTTGGTTAGAATGTGTTTTGAGCAAATTTCAAGGCTGGAAATACTGGTTAATTGCATGCACTACAGCCTTAAGTAGGAGGCAGGTTTGTTGTTCATTGGATTTGTGATTGTTCTGACTGGTTAATTCCTAGGCCTAAACCCTAACATGGAATGCATATATAAGAGGTCAGTTGAGTTCAGTTTATGGAAGTTTGGTTCCACATACAAACATTACAATGATGTTACCTCTAAATCCTTCAGCATTGTTGCTACCTTCACCTGGCTCAATGTCTTCACAAGATGCAAGAGCAAAGCCTGCAGGCAAGAACCTCTTCACAGGAAATCTCTATGCTGCCTTGGACTGAGAGAGAGATTCTTTGGATTTGGGCTCCATGTTTCTGTGCTCGCCTTATCAGCCTGACACCCAGGCTGCCGTTTATCAGCTCTGTGGAGTGGTGGCGGCTGTTGGCCAGAACCGGTCATTTCACCAAATGATCCTGGGGCAATGCTACTCTGTAACTTTTTTTATTTATATATATATATATACACATACACACACACACATAAATACACACACATACACACACACATTCTAAGTGAAAGCGGAACGGCCTGAATTATTTGTGGCATTTTCTCAACAATGTTCAGGAAACATTCCTTAGAGATCCTGGTCCATGTCGACACACCTGAATTATGCAATGGTTGCAGATCTATCAGCTGCACATTCACGCTGCCAGTCTCCCATTCCATCACATCCCAAAGATGCTGTATGGGATTTGAATCTGGCGACGAGGGACAAGTCCAATGTCCAAGTCCCACTGTCATGTTAATGGGGAGCCAGTCTGAGATGACACATACTTTGTGACATAGTACACTGTCCTGCTGCATGGAAGTGGGGAAATTGTGGCTTTAAAGAGATGCACGTGGTCAGCAACAAAACTCAGGCAAGATGTGCCATTTACATGATGCGTATTTGGCTATTATGGATTCATAGTGTTCGTGCCAAATTCTGACCCTACCATGTTGCAGCAGAAATCAAGATTCATTCAGTTTCAGGGGGGCTGTGCTCAGTCTAGCCTCAGTTTCCTATTCATAGCTGACAGAAATGAAACCCAGTGTGATCATCTTTTGTTGTAACCTCAAGATTTGATGTGTTCTGTGCTCTTTGGTGCTTTTCTACTCACTGCTGCTGTAAAAAGTGGTTATTTGAGTTACTTTAGCCTTCTGGTAAGCTGAAACAAATCTGGCCATCGCCCTCAAGAAAGCATTTCTGGTCACAGAACCACCGCACACTGACTGCTTTTAGTTTATTTGCAGCATCATATCAAACCTCAAGAGGCTGCGCATGAAAACCCCTGGAGATCAACCCATCCCATCTGGCACTAACAAGCATTCCAAGTCAAAGTCACTTAGTTCTCAATCTCCCCCATTTTTATGTTTGATATGACTATTAACTGAAGCGCATGTTTTTGCCACGATTGGCTGATTAGAAATTTGCCTGAACAAGCAGGTGTACCTGTGTTCCTAATAAAGTGACCAGTGAGTGTAAATATGTATATGTTCATGTTACAGACAAGAGGATATAAAAATTAATAATTTCTTTTAAATATATTTAAATTGTCCTTACTTAGAGCAATATACAATGCATGCTACACTATGATAATGTAAATATAACCATAATGTAAAGATGTCGTCTCTTTTGCCATGCAATACCCTGCTGCCCTCTGGTGGTGAAATTAGGAACAAAATTTTGTTATGATAAAACTGCATATCTCCGGGAGGTGGTGTTCACTGTCTTGTCTTTTACTTCTATTGAATGAAACTTGTTGCTTCAAGCACTGACTATACTGAAACATGCCATCCCTTTACAACCTGCACAAATAATATTGAAACTGTCTGGTTACTCATGGTGGCCCTTGGCTTTACACAGAAGGAAGTGGAACTTTATTTCTAACATGCAGGGTAAGATATTTCTTCTTTGACAAAACTACCATGGAGGAAGGGAGAGGAGTAAGCGATTTTTTAAATGCGCATTTTTGTTGTTTAGGTGCTAAAGTTATCTAAAATCGATTTAGAAAAAGTCTTCCTGGTTCAGAAAGTAAATAACTCCGCTTTTAACTAAATAACCGTGCTTGAACACACGCGCCCACACCCTTTTCTTCCGCCCTTTAACTGTTGTCTTTCCATTTCCCCCTCCTCATGCAGACCCAGCTGGGTTGACTGAGAATATTCTGGCACGGTAACACCATTCTCAAAAGAACTAGCACAGTGTGGGAGGTGGGTGATAAATAAGATGGGTGCAGGTGCGCTTCTGTAGATCTGCACGGCATCACAAGTGTGTCAGTCTGACCAAACCTGCTGGCCAGCATCCGCTATACCGCAGGCGTACGAGGCATGTCTCTTACTGGGGGCTGTGCTTCCATATCCTACCAAGGTACCGCTTCTCACGCTAGCAACCACAGACAGTTGTCAGTGAGATGTCCTGAAGGCCAGAACGTCAGCGGAGTCTCAGTGATATGCCTGCTTGGGGCTATCAACTTTTTAAACCCTGGACACTTAGCAGTCGGGGGGTTCAGACCGATATCTGGCAAAACTTAAAAAAAAAAAAAAAAACACACAAACACTGATAATACTGATTGCGCACACGATTGACTGTGAGATGTTACCTCACAAATCGCACCATTGTAAACTGACTTTCCAAAAAATTCCACTGAATAAAACTCACCTACCGAAATTATGCATGGCGATCGCTATCATTGGATTTACTATTATATATTTTTATGGTTAAATTTTATGTGCCGTACCTATTTGCACCGAAAACTCATTGCTGCCAGTTCCTGACTTTAAGTCTTCTTAATTTCAATCCACATGCACTTTACATGTTGTTCACTGATTACATACTGTTTACTACCTACATATTGTTTACTGCTACAATCCATGCACTTTACATGCTGTTTACCGTTTACTCACTGCTTACTGTACCTACATGTTTTCTGTTGTGCTGCACTTATACTGTTGTGCTGTACTTGTACACTTGTTTGTCTGTCCTGTCTTGTCTGTCCACTGTATTTTTAGTGTTCAGAAATAGCGTTTAGAATTTGGTATAACACAGGTTACGTTGTTGTTATGTTGTTGTTCTGTGCACTTTATAGTTCGTCCCGTCCTGTATTGTACGCAAGGGACAGTGGGAAACGTAATCTCGATATCTTTATATGGCTAGTACATGTAAAGGAATTGACATTAAAAAACTCTCTGACTATTAACTGGTACAGCACTTGGTGTGCTTTATAAACAAGGGATTTGTCTTGACTTTCGATATTGTACATAAACTGCAATCTAGAATAACTAATAGATAGACAATGTAATATTGTAGCTAAACTCATTTGAAATTGTGTTACGCGGATTTTTATCCGTTCTTTTCACAAAATATCACGGGAGCATTCCGTGTGTTATTATGCTATCGCTGCACGTAGTCGCCTGTACTTTCCGCTTCTGTTTCAGTGGCTGCGAGCGCGCTGTTCTATTCTAACACGGTAAATATCCGAGCCGTAGCTGCGCTTCTCCTGTACTTCCCCCCCTCGGCCGCCACGGGCTCCCACGCTGCGCTGCTTCAGGGGCTGTCACACGGTGCGAAAGCGAGAGGGGGGATTGGCGAGAAAAAAAGGCAAATTACACCGCCGAAGGTGTTTATTTTGAGGTCTACCCGAATCGTCATGAAGCATGGCCCGATACCATGCGTAACATTCGGGAAGAAGTCAATAACCGTGCAGGGTTTTACCTAAAGGGCCAAGTGCAGGCACGTGTACATGTGCAAGCGCGCTGCCGAGAATTAACACGCTGCGTACTTCCACAACGCGTTTGGCTTACACACGTTTAGAAAGACCCTCGGTACTTGTAACATATCTCAAAGTAGGCTATTTAATTCTTTATATCACCAAATTCTAGCAATGATTTCAGTACATACAGATATGAGAAGTATTGGGTTCTATCTACATAGATACCCTATTTTAGCAAGCAGCATAACACGTTCTTACATGCTATTTTTACTCGTGTTTTAACACGCGAAAGGGTACCCGCCCCCCTCGGCGCAAGCTCTTTCCACTGTGCCAGCTACCACGCTTTGCAGCATGGGTTTGCGACTGGGCAGATCGGACCAATCGCAACAGAACACCCTGGCTTGATCGCGCGCGCACGTGATGGTCATCTAATTGTTTTAGCGCATATGCTCAGCGCGGGAAAGCGTGCAAGCGCACAAAAAAACGAGAAGTTGTTTTATGTTTTAAAAAAACGTACAAACCACAAAAAGGGAAACCTATTGTTCAGTGTTTAAATCCGTTACGTAAGTTAGGCTAGCAAACTACACACCAGCTTTAGTGCTCTACATGTGATCAAAATGTAACTTGCATGCCTTGACTGGTGACCTTTTGGTTGTTTATCCTGTTCAACCAGCATTTGTCAAAGCAGACACGAGTTAACCCCTTTTGTGAAATGTTTATTGTGAAGTTTGTGGGTTCTGCACCCTGTTTGGAAGTGACTGGTTTGCTGGGAACTAACCAGTACTGGGACACGATCACATATACATTATATGGGCAAAAGTATTGAGACACCTGGCCATTACACCTACAGAAACCTTTATGACATCCCATTCTAAATCCACAGCATCACTATGGAGCTGGTCCCCCCTTTGCAGCTATAACAGCTGCCGCTTTTCTGGAAAAGCTTTCCACAAATTTTGGAGTGTGTCTGGGAATTTTTGGTGCCCTGGTTAGCATGCTGGGACAGAAAAGGGCTTCCCTGTGATTCAAATGACGGGGAGGTAAGGAGAGTTTGGCTGCTCTGAAAACGACAGCAGCCCCCCTGAAAGTCTCCCCTGAGACATTTAAGGGGAGGGCTCTAAAAAATTGTCCCCTTTTGTGTTATAGGTTTTATATATATATATATATATATATATATATATATATAAAAACAAAGAAACTATAAATATGTCAGTGTTGTGTGTTTATTCGCTTATTACATTCCATTTTTCCAAACATGTTTTGACTAATCACAATTCTGTGTATTGTGCCTATATGAAATGTTACTGACGGTATTATCTGCCTGCAGTAGTAATAGTAGAATGGTTTTGCAGTAACCCCGTAACTGACCTGGTAGCTGGTGCTACCAGCGCTTATATGTTTGCACGTGCGTGTGACTCGGGAAGTCGTGGTGCATCCCGGAAAACATGGCTTCCAGAACGCCACTGTCATTCGAACCCTGTCCTTCCTCATATATGTTTAACTGACATATCACATGCTGTAACCAGGATCATTCACACCCCACCCCACCCCCGCACTTGTGTACATATCTCTGTACATTTTGTACATATCTCTGTACATCTTTATTTATTTCCAAAACTTTTGTACATTTGTATTTATATCTTTGTGTATCTACCTGCTCCTATTGTTCTATATTACGTTTTTGTGCAAGAGCTCTGTAACACCTCAATTTCTCATTCGTGGGATAATAAAGGTTTATTCTATTCTATTCTATTCAAACTGTTCCCACAAAGCTGCAAGCAGAGAATTGTCCAAAACGCAGACCAAGGTATTCGGGGGAAACAAGGGGAACCAACTCCATACTGATACCTATGGATTTAGAATGGGATGTGATAAAAGTTCCTGTAGGTGTAATGGCCAAGTGTCTCAATACTTTTGTCCATATAGAGCATCTATGCTCAGTTACTCCAAGAAACAGGTATTTTGTGTTTCGCCACTTTGGTTTCTGTTTTAAATCTGGGCACAGCTGCATAATATGCTGGATGATTCTCATTTTCATTTATGCTTGAAGAAAAGAAAAAAAACGTAACACAGGGGGAAGATGGGGTCATTTTAGAATAAAACTGCAAATGCAGGAACATCGCCTTTGTTACGCTGCTGATTACAGTCTCATATCTGTTTTATTTTTAGTCAGATTTCCATTACCTACTTCCCCACTGCACCTGTGAAAACACGCCTGATTAGCAGTTGAAAAACAATTATATGTGGAGCACTTAGTGGTGACAATGGAACGTCATCAGCTGTGACCCTTAAGTAGGAATCCCTCTTAGAGTCACCCCTCAAATGGACTTTTTCTGGTCCTGTGCAATATTAGGTCAGTCTCTGCTAAGCAGAAGGTGCCCTGAAGAGAGCACAGCGGTTGTGGATCATGCCCCAGATCAGCAAGTTTAAGGCATTAATTTGGTTGCTTCGTTTTTTGCGGTTAGCTGCTTTCGTCATAGCAGCCAGCAGCCGGCCCGGCTCGAGGTGTCTTGCTCCCCTGCCATGAGGTTTGTTTGTTTTCCTGTTTACCCTGCTGCCAAGCAGGCTGACGTAAGAGGGGACGTGGGAGGGGAGGGACAGGCAGGCGTGCAGAAGCCGAGAGTTGCGGAGGACTTCCTGATCCCTGCACAGACGGTCGCGCGAAGCCGCTCGCCTGCAGCGCAGACTCTGAGGACCGGTGTCGGCAGCGAGGAGAGCCTGCGCCCCGAGCCAGCGCACCATCACTGCTTCAGGTAGGACCAAGCACCCCCACCAAGCTCTCTGTAGCACAATATGGACCTTCTCATAATTCATGTTGTCCCCCTGGTGTGGCCTTGCAACCACCCACATGTGAGAGATCAGAAAGGACTCGGTGGCATCTCTGTGTGAGGCGGGAGGCTATTGAATGCCGGCACTGCATGTACGGGAGGGATGAGAGCGGCTTTGTCTTCCCCTGTACACTGTGCCGTTTCTGAAGTCCCGCCTCCAAGCATGTTACCTGTGCTGACATGTGTAATATAAAAATAACAAACATGACAGGAGCTCACTGTGGGAACCGTGTGCTGGGGAAAGGAGCCAAGCGAAAATTAAATGAAACCAAAGTATGAGTGTCGGTCCAGGTGTTGCAGATGGACGTGGATATGCAAGGCGAGAGGCCATGTCTACTGCTGTCGTATCAAGAGCCAGATCCATGGTGCTCTGATTGGTTGAAGTGGCCAGATTTAATTAGTGGCAGTTTGAATTCCATACAGGGTAGCTGTTTACCTTCAGGCACAGTTGCATCACCTGCATGCATTTTTGGGTTCTATGAAGTCACCTCAGCGAGCTAGGAAGTGATTTTAATAGCCTGCAATAAAGTGACCCCTCCCCAGGTGAAGATCAGGCATGTATGCATGGAGAGGCAGAATTAAACATGCCAAAGTGCACAGGGTCACTCCTGACTCGCAGAACGTGGCGCCGATCCGCGTAAGTCTTCAACAGAGCGGCATATTTGAGAATTCTAGTGATTGTATCATCGAGAAGCATTTAATAGAGGAAATGATCAGGTGTGGCTGTGCTGGCTGGCAGAATCACCGACAGTCATGTAAACAAATGCCCGCGCCCTTGCATCCGGCGCCAAATGACACGCGGTGTGTGGAGCTTAGCCGCTAATCGTGCAAGATCCGTTAGCGGGAACGCTGCTGCCTACTTTTGGGGCAGGAAAACAAAAGAATCTGTCAATTGTTTTGGATGTTATTCAGCTTGAGACTTTCTGCAATAATGCCTATAAAAACAAAAACTTTTATAAGAAGGGAGGGGGGCTCAAAAAAACAGCGAGGCTCCATACGACTCCACCCAAGCGGCATCTCAGAAAGGACGTCCTTCTGAGCATCTTCCTGGGGTGTCGTGTCGCCAAGTTTAGAACATGGTGTCAGACATGATTTTAAGAACTTTCCAAGGCTGGGCTACAGCCGTCTTTGTCACTTCTGTATAATCCAGGCATGGGCATGAATTATGGGGGGAATGGGGGGGTTGTAAACCCCCCTCCCCACCATTTACCAGAACAAGCCAATGCAACCCCACTCCGGGGTAATCATATGATTGTGATGATTGGACCTCAATCCCTCAATGTTCAATCCAAAGTTACTCCCTTGAACCCAGGCATCTAGCAGTGGATAGTTCGGGTCCAGAAAGTAAAAAGCCAGACCATAATTTTGTTTCAACCAATCAGTTGAGTAAAAAAAGAGTCACAGTTACATAGTACTCAACTGATTGGTTGAAACAAAATCTTGGTCTGGATTTTTACTTTCTGGACGTGAACTGTCCACCTCCTACTATGCCTTCCAAAGATTTATGTCCACTTTACGCCCCAGAAGAATCTTGATCATTAAAGGGAGAGGTGAAGAATACTGTGCAACACAAGATACAATATCATATGAATTTAACGAAACCTCTAACGCGGCTGCACAACCGGTTTGTTTTGGTTTTTGCCACCTGACAGACACGTGGTAAAATACGTCAGCTAAAAACCACTGTGTCTGCTGCGGACGTCTCTCGATAAATGTTATTAAGGCTTTTATGGAATGTAAATATGACTGGACGTTACTCAGTAAGACGTAAGATGATGGTTGACTGTACACAATTTTTATGGCCAAAGATGTTATGTTATGGGAATATCCCCGATTCCAGACACCCTCAGCAGAAATCAGCCATGTGATCGAAACGGTCAGAAAAACATACTTTTGCAAGAGAGCAAGAAATTGGTGACGTGAGCAGAATAGCCTGTGTAAAGCAGCTGATCGGTTTCCAGCGGCGATGCAGCCGCGTCGAGCCCCCACCCCTGTCACACTTTTTTAAATGTGGCTGCCATGAAAGCATGTGGCTGAGAGTGGGGGGGGAAGGGCTGGGCACTTCAGTTCCTGGGTGTGCCTTGGGGATGCCCACATTTTCTGTGGCACTGAGGTTTCCCTGATGCTTTAAGGGGGGGGTGGGGGTGTCTGTGGCTGGGGGAGGGGGGTGTCTTACATCTGATGGGAGAGCATGACTTTTTGCTTGAAGTTTCCCTGTGAGATTCATTCTGTACGTTGGCTGATGCAACTGTCTCCTGCTCCCCCATGACCTACTCTGCCCCGCTTCCTGGCTGGTGAAATGTGCTGTGACTTTGGTGAACTGTGGTTATATAACCCCCCACCACCACCACACCACCCCATCATTGCACCCAGCAACAGATTTCTGCACCTGATCGCTACAACAAAAATGCAGAAGCATGTGGTTAGCTATGTTCTTTTATGAAATATTTTACTTATCAAATATTATACGTTTTACATTCTTCTCGTCATGCATGTGTTTCCTCTGGGTTTCCCCTCCAAGGTCTAAAATGCACATTTAAATTAAAATTAAAATTAAAATTACGACAAAACTTGGCAGTAAGTGTGTATTTGATAGTTAGCAGTTAACAGTAGCTCAGTAAGAACTAACAAAAAAATTCTTGTTCTCCGAAAAAGTTACTGATACTCTTACTGTTGTTGGATGGCTAGATGAACAGCACTTTGGTGCCCAAACCTCTCCTCAGGGGCACCCCAACTATTCCATGTCTTTGTTAAATTTCACCACCAGGTCTCTTAATTAATTAACCACTTAAGGTACTGATTAGCCATAGTAATCGAGTCAGCATTGGGTATTGGGTCAGTATGGTTGCTGCAGGTTCTGAATTTCGGAGAGGTTCTGAAATGGCCAAGCTAACACACTTTGATGGGTAAATGCTAGTGTTTGCCACAGAATTGCCAGGACTGAATGTTCTTGCTCTTCTCACGATCATCTGCCAACTGGCCATTTATCAGATGCTGGAACCACTAGAAAACCATCGCGTTCAAAACTGCGTAACTCACACGTTTAGGTCACGCTGATGCTTTTTCACACATTAACTGAACTTTGGTCCTGTCTGTTCACATTCAGCCACAGTTAATAAGACTCTTTGCGTTAAAAAGCAGGTATACTTAATGAACTGGCGGTCGAGTGGATATCTACCGGCATATATGACAGCATGTTTATTAATGACGCCGTGGTCAGCATGTATATCGTAATATCTGTTAGATACCATATGATATCTACTGGCAGTTTTAGCAAAAGCAAAGTGTTGTCGGTTTACTGGAGTACATCGCTGGAGTACATGCACGTAATCTACCAGAGCAAATCAGGAGTACAGTATGTTGCTAAACGCGTAGTCGCTAACCACGTTAGCAACTTACATAGTTGGAGACATGCATCTGAATGGGTCGAACTATAGATTTGCTAACAGGAACTTTTGGGAAACTCAGGGGCCTTTGGAATCGTCTTAACTCCCCCCCCCCCCCTTTTATGGCGCCCCTGAGTACAACAGTACATCCTCTACCAGGGCATGAACTGGCAGTCCCCAAAGTCACAAGACTGTGCAGACTCCGCAGCACTTTGAAAGGGAGCATCTCATCCTGCTCATCAGTGCAGCGAGTCGGGGCATTGTCGGATGGTAAAGATAGAACTAAGATACCGAGCTCACTTTCACATCCATTCGTGAGTTTGGTCATCACTGTCAGAAAACAGGGTACAGCCCTTAAAAGGTACATTTATCTACAGCTAGGGTAAAATGGACAAACCCATGAGGGTACTGCCCCATTGACGAGTAATTGTGCCCCGAAAGGTACAAATTGGTCCTTTTTCTGACAGTATACAGATAGGTCCCCCTAAGTGCTTACAGTGAAGCACTGTAATCAGGGGTGACTGGACCACTTCATTCTGCTCTTGAAACTAGAGCAGAAATGACCATGCAGATGTCTTACACAACAATAGTCTTTCAAAGAATGAGCAATGCCTCGTCAGGGCCCACCCCGGAACTAAGGTTCACATTTCACCCCTCCCCCACCCCAACTGTATATGCCTGCACACGGTCCCCAGTAAACAGCTTTTCTTCGTGACCCACGAATCACTCTGAATATCAGTCTCTTTCTCTTTCATACAGGAAGGGAGTTGGCAGGTGCTGTAAACGGTTTCTGTCTTATCATTTCAATCGCGGGAACGCTGCGTGGCATGTAAGCTCACGATAAAGAGGGGGTGTCGCTTTCCGAGCCATATTCCCCTGGCGGGCAGCCCCCAGGCGTGCCAACCAGGCGGACAGATGGCTCTCATTATCACCCCTTTTCCATCTGAAACCATGGCGCCCCCTTAATTAACATCCATTTTTAACTGCAGCCGTTTTCACAAATCAAGTTGTTTCCGACATCGACAATTATGGGATTCGACCCCTAGGGGGGGGGCTCAGGCCCCAGTGCCACTTTCAATCTAAAGAAATACCGACTGGTATCAGGACACTGATTTTTCTGGGGGACTGAGACAAAAAATATAGGTCTTGAATCTTAAGAATCTCTGCTTCATGTGGGCAGGGGAATGTGTGAACTGTAATTTTCCACTTAATTTATTCAAATTAGTCACAACGGTCCCCGCTTCATGAAACCGCCTTTAACGGCAGCGTCACAACTACAAGTGCCTGACATCTGCTGATTTAGAAAGAAATCCTGTCCTCTACTGACTTTTCTTTTCTTCAGTCAACATCATCTCCTTGCTTTTCTCTCGCCCCTCAGACAGCGCTTCTGGACAGTCAGCATCAATGAATCACCGAGACTCAGGATGAGCTCCCACAATGCATCCTGCTCGGCGGAGGTGCCTCCCGCCAACTGCTCCCTCGTCTGCTTGTATAACATGACTGAATGGGAGAACCAAATGGAGCAACTGTATGCCTACTTTTACCTAATCATCTTTATCCCTGGGTTGCTGGGCAACAGCCTGGCGCTCTGGATTCTCTGCCGGTTCATCAGGTTAGCGCGCACCGAACGACCAGCACTTTCCAGACTGCAGACAATGCGATCAAATCTGCTGCAGTCAGATGCACTTAGTGTCATTAGCACAAAAACCCATCTAATAGCTTGCTTTACATGTAAATAAATTTAGACATTAGGACGAGATGGCTGATTGGTTAAAGTGGGTTCATATCCCCTCCTCATCGTCATCCCTTCATGCAGTTTCATCCATACAATAATAACATATTCTGTTAATTTAGCTGGGGCTTTTATGTAAGGTGACATGCGTTTCAAATTCAAACCAGCAACCTTCTGAGCATGGGCACAGTCCTGTTTTCTGCTCTGGTGACCATGCAGTGTTTTGTTGACTGATGATCCCGCCCCTCATCTCCTGCAGGAAGAAGACAAAGGCCATCATCTTCATGATCAATCTGGCAGTGGCCGACCTCACACACGTCCTGTCGCTGACCTTGCGGATCCACTACTACTGGACACACTCCTGGCTCTTTGGCCAGGGGCTCTGCCTGTTCTGCTTCTACCTGAAGTACCTCAATATGTATGCCAGCATCGTCTTCCTCACCTGCATCAGCATCCAGCGCTACGTCTTCCTGGAATACCCCTTCTGTGCCAAGAAGTGGAAGCGGCGCTACGACGTGCGCATCAGCGCCGCCGTGTGGCTGGTGGTGGGACTGTGCTGCTCGCCCTTCATCCTCATGCGCAGCAGGCGCAGCGACAGCGACACCGGCTCCAGCGCCAGCTGCTTCAAGGACCTGCCCATGCGGAAGATCTCGCTGCGACTCACTGTGCCCATGGTGACCTTTGCCGAGCTGTTGGGCTTCGTGGGGCCCCTGGCCGTCGTGGCCTTCTGCTCAGTGCGCATCATGAGCTCGCTGCGGCGCGTCAGCGTGGGTCCGCATGCCGCCGACACCAAGAAGGCGCTTCGCATGGTGCGTGTCTGCGCCTTCGTCTTCCTCTTCTGCTTCGCCCCCTACCACATTAACTTCCTGTTTTACATGCTGACAAAGCAGGGGGTCATCTCCAGCTGCCCTCTGGTGCAGCTCGTGAACCGATTCCACCCCATCTCCCTCTGCATCGCCAGCCTCAACTGCTGCCTCAACCCAATTATCTACTACTTTCTCACTACGGAGTTCAAGCAGCAGCTTTCCCGACAGGGCAGCTCCATTCTCCGCGGCCGCCTCATGAGCCTGGAGAGTACCTCCTCCTTCTAGAGGATGCCAGAGAGGAGGCAGCGTCAACCAGGAAGAACGCTCGCTGGTTCAGACTGGGGAAAAAAAAAAAAAAAAAAAACCGCTTGCAGGCAAAGCTTTGACTGTATCTGGCTCTAGGGGGAGCTAGTGAGAGTGATTCTAAAACTGGGCGGGGTCCCGGCGTGGACCTGTGTGCCTTGCAGAATCTGCCCCACCCCCCGCGGTAGCTTCTGCCGTCTGTCGCTTCACATGCACACCCTTACAGTACAGCAGGGGGATTCTAGGGTCTTACCCTTGTGGGGGGGGTGGGAAGGGGTTGGGGGGCCCCTGGAGAACTACGAGACATCACCTCCCTCCCCCAAGAAGTTTTCCAAGCCGGGGGTATGAAACATATAAGAAAATCTGGGACAAAATCGCTAAATGGATTTAAAAAGTATATATTTTTCAGGGGGGCTAAGACAAAACAAATAAATAGGATGTAGAACCACTTATGTGGTATGTGGTACACCCACTCAAAAAAAGCTGTTTTGCACAGCTGTTTTTGTTCTTTTGGGGGCATTCCTCTTAATCACTTAATTAACATAATTATTTCCCTCTAATGAAGTTTCCTCTTAGATTTCTCACATCAGAAGAAATAAACTGATTAACTAGTGTTTAAGTAATTCCTAACTGAGCCACTGAATCCAGGGACATAAGCTCATCCAGAAAGGTCCACAGATCCAGGAAATAAATTCTGTAAGGTAGACTACAAATACACTTAATAGACGTTAAGTCTATTAACATGTAATGCAATTTAAAGGGTGAACGAAGAATGAAGTCAGTTTTCTTTAAAAAGAAACACCGTGAAAATGGAGTTTACTCTGTTTCGGTTGATTGATTTTATGGATATGAAGGTTAAGCGAAGTAAGTCCCTATGATACGATAATTTCGGTGTTAGGGAACAAGGAAGTGTATTAATAGTGTGTTATGAGGATAGTAGTCAATAATAAAATATGAGAAGGAATATTCTTTTAAAAACTGCACACACTCCTTTAGGCACAGATCCGCAGAAAATGCAGACTAGTAGGTCTATATTTTTCATTAATAAGTATTTGCTCTCTGTTGCTGAATGGCGTACGCGTCCTTTGTAAGTAGTGACGGTGTCCTCACACTAAAAGTGCGATCGCAGCGGATCATGAACGGGACACATCGGCTGCGGGAGGCTGACTGCTGACGCGTGGTGTCGCGCAGCTAGGCTTCGCCACCTGTGACGGGAATCCGTACGTAACACGGCACCACGCTGTGCGAAATATTTCTGCGCCAAGTATTTGAGTTTAGCTGCTGTCCTGTTTTACTTTAAAAGGGCACAATCTGAACCTAGATACTCTTTCCGTGGCAGAAAAAGTGTTTTGCAAAATGTATGTTAAGATCTAGGTCTGCGTTCGGGGGTAAACCGCAAAACCGATCTTGTCATTTATGTTACATTTTCCGTTCTACTTTAAGCTACTTTAGTTTTATATGAACTTTTTAAGCATTAGCTTACGGGCCAAATAAAATGCTTTTGAACGCAAATGTCTTGTTGCTCGGTTTCTTGAAAACATAATGGGGAACCATTCAGATTGCGTAAGATGGTCAAAAGCTACGTCATACAACTGCTTTCATTTAAACTGTAGGTAGGATTAAATGTTTTAGCAAGTATGGTCCAGGATTTGTGCAAATTGGTATTTTAAGTTGTTTTAAGAAGAAGCAGAAAAAGAAGAAAATAAAAAGAAAACTGCCAGAATAAAGTATGGTAAATCCTAAACCATTCTAGTATTGAAAATTATATTCCGGCCAGTTTTCTATTCAATATTTTCTATTGAATTTCCTTTTGAGGCCATGATTATATTGTGTTGGTAGGTGATTCTTACTGCTGTACCAGTAGCTGTTTTATGAGTGGGGATGCAGGTGGCTCTCACGCCTGAGCGCTGAACCCCGGAGCGCATCTGCTGGTCGGATAGACGTCAGAAGGGTACAGATGGGCAATATCACTGATTTTCTTTTAGACTGGATCAATTGTTGGTATCGCCAATAGCGATCTTCATATTCAGTGCCTGCCAAACACTAATTAATAGTAAAACTTTCGCCAAGCCGGGAACCGTCCTGGCCTGGTGTAAGCTACTTCATGTCACGCTCACTATAACACAAATATTTAAATTACCTAGTTAAAAAAAAGAGATATTTTAACGCGGTCTGGTACCCAATCCTAGCAACAAAAATGAGACTTTCTTCAGGAAAAGAAACATCAGCTACCATTTTAAGGTGCCAATGAAGAATGCTACCATTGTGTTTTATGGTCGTGAAGTTTGTTTTAACCTATTTTATGGGCACTGATTTAACCATTCCTTAAAAACTTTGTACCTTCACATATTTAGCAGACGCTTTTGTCCAAAGCTATACATACAGGTGAGACAAATAGCACATTGCAAACATACATGCTGCTAAGGAGTCGACTAGACGTAAGTGCGTCTAGGCTGAGCATCAAATGAATGCAATCAGTAGGCCTATTGGAGCAGGAGATACACAAACTTCTAACAAGGCAAAAATCTAATAAGACTATTCAAAGACCAGAAGTGCAACATAAAAACTTTCGGCGAAAGTTCATCAGCGAACCACACAAGGTATACCATTGGTTCCTTAAAGATGACCGTATAAATCTAGATCTGTGTATTCAAATTAAGCACGATGCATCATTTGGCATTTGCTCAGCCCGTTGTTGGCAATGACAGAACCCTGAATTCCTAGAACCCCGAAATCTAGTACAGGGTTACGGTGAACTGGGAGCCGAACCGAAGAAGAATAGAGCAGAATGGAGGTGGACACCCAGGACAGGATTTCAAAGGACTTGCACTCACATACAGAGAGACAGAAAGTGAAATAGTTATGCTGCAATGCGTGGGCAATGAGGAAGCGCAAACAAGTCACGGAAAGAGACCGTTTTGTCCTGCCAAGCGACCAGACAAAGTTAGTCTGCTGAAATGCCGTATCTTCAACAAAAAGAGAAAAGGAAATTGATATTTTGACCAGTAAATATAATGACCTGTATTATCAAATGAGAAGACCCAACACTACATTAGTAACTGCTCTTTAAAATAATCAGTACAGTAGTAATACACAGAATACCATTTAAACTGCCAGAACACATGCGCTGCTATTGGTGTTGCAGTGCAGTTTTATTGTCCAACACTCCCCTCTAGTGTTAGAAGTACGTTATTGCAGGCGAAGACGGACGAAGCTAAACCACAGCACATGAACTGTAATCCACGAGGTAATATTAAAGAGATAAAATGGATCTTAACTATGGGTCTTGGACAGAAACAGTTAAGAAAAGTGACGGAAATGTGAGTGTTCATAATGTATTTACTTTTCACATAATCTTGAGATTTGTTTTTCATTTATATGTGGGATTTTCTTTAGGTAATTCATGGGTGTTACAGCATTGTTGTTCTTTAAAGCTGAATTTGTAACCCAGTTTAATTTATTAATTAATCCACCTGCTTGCCAGTATGTTACTGATTGCATGGGTGAGATTTTCATGTGGGTTTCAAATCCCTGTGTGTAAACACTGTAGGCATATAGCTTTAAAAGTTAACATGAATTAAATACATATATGCCAAAGCGTGAACCCCACCTGCAGGTTCAGAAGCATCTTCAGACATCTGGATGCTCGTGTGCATGACTGCAGACGTCTCACTGAGAGCTTAGGCTCCATGGTCCCCACCTGTTACTCGTAACACACAGCACTTCTGCCTTTTGTGTTTCCGCTTTTTAAGCTTGTTAAAAAAAAAAGCCACAACAATTTACCCATAATCCCCAGGTACGAGTATGTGGCAGGAGAAGTGGCATGGGGGGGGGGGGGGGGGGGGGCGGAGACCTTTGCATTGAGCATGGTGGCAGAATTGGTCAACGGAAAAACAAAGAGGGAAATGAGACGGAGAGATAATCAGTTGAAGAAAAAGTGAAAGACGTGGCTTAAAGGGTGGAGGGAGAGGGTGAGAGAGAGTTAGAGAGAGAGGCAGGGGGAGATAGAGAAAGGGGCTGAGCCGAGCACATCAGTGATCTGATGCTTTTAGCTGGGGCTGGAGGAACACGTGGGCTGGTTAGTGTCACATCCCGCTCATTCGCCAGCAACAGGCAGCGGCTAACGGCGGACTCCCCAGGACGGCACATCGCGTCGGTAAGGGCTCCATCTGCCATATTTTTCTTTGGCTTCTAACCCATGAGAGAAACACAGGCACATTCCCATCATGTGTGGGTTTAGATAGGTGCGCAGGACAGTGTTTGATTGTATTCTTTGTGTGTGTGTGTGTGTGTGGGGGGGGGTGTTAGGGCTCAAATAGTTTTCCAATGCTGTAATGCCCCGTGTGAAACCTATCTGTAGTTCCGCCTGGCCAGCTCAAGAACTCCACATATTTTGATACTATTAAGAAGTGTTTTGTGGAGTGGGGTTGCTTTGAGTCTTCAGGAGGTTCATGTTGGGGTTAGGGGCGCAGCTAGAAATTCTGGACCCCAGACAAAAAGCCAATTCCCCCGCCCTCCCCCCACCTGCGCAATTTGACGCAAAATTTACGTATTTCGTAACGTATACGTTTTCGAATACATATATACGTATTCAAGGGCCCCTGTAAAGTGCTGGGGCCCCTAAATCTGCTAGGGTATCCATACCCCCACTGCGACCCTGGGTGGAGGGTAATGTTTGGGAGGCAAAGGGCTAGTCTGTTACTGTGTTAAGAAATGGTGGTACGATTTTCAGTCTAGCGGAATGTTATATTCTGTCTCAGGCGGAACAATGACACGCATGTGCTGACGACTGGCTGGATCAGATCCTCATGCTCTTTCTTGATATGAATCCCTTTGACTGTAATATGTGATTGTGTCGTCTTTTTGCTAAACATACCGTCAATCAACCTCAGAAAAATTTCTCACGGTGCTCAGATTTTTCGCTCGTGTGTTGCGGTCACATGACCGGCGGTGTGTGATGCTAGAATGGCGGGCGTGTGGCGGCAGAAATATGAAGAGGCCTGAAAACTGATTCACCAGTTGAGTGTTGGGTGAAAACCCATCCACCCACAGAGGGTTTTCCCAGAAGTACCCTGGGCGAGATGCATGGGGGGAAAAAGAGCTGAAAAGGGAAAAAGACAGCTCAATAATTAAACTGAAATCTGGGTGAAAGGTCATGAAATAATCCTCCTCATAACATTCACAATACTAATTTATTGTAACTGTACTGTGGCAATGGACATCAAGGGCCGAACTAACTTTGGCAGGGTGTTGGAGCTTGAGGGTGCAATCGCATCTCAATCTCACTGGGCTTCATCATCAACTGGTACCAGGCTTCAGACCACCTACCCCCCCTACATTCCACAGTCCATAGCCCCCCCTCCATTTCATCCTGAATGTCTGTTGGATTCCTGGGCAGCTGAAGGTACCACAAAACGCGTTCTGGGGGGAGAGATCAGGCATGTTTCTGAGTTGAAAGGAAGGTGGGTGGGAAAAGCCCAGACAAGTCTCCGTCACATCGGCACCTACACACTCCCTCTGTTTCTATACCTGGCGCCCACTGCTGAGTTTGACCAGGAGATCGAACAGGTTGACAAGCTTCTTAACCTCATATCTTACTGATGATTCAAACTGTGGTCTTTACCTACGTCCTCAGTCTTAATAAAGATGGGACCCACAGCTAGACCCAGGATGGGCTCCATAAGCCATTTTTAATTCAAGATTCAAAACGTTTATCGCCTGCATTTCTCTGTGCAATGAAATTCTTTCTTTGCTGTCCACACAAAACGCCAAGCTTATATAACAGAAAAAAAATAGCGAATACATACTTTGAAGTGTAATGTGCAGATGTTGAGAAATACTAATTGTGCATTTGTACAAATTGAAGATGCGCGAAAGAGCTTAATGTGCAAACATTACAGTATGAGGTAGAACGTCGAGAAATATTAACTGTGCATTTGTGCAAATGAAGGAGTTGTGCAAAAGAGCTTAATGAAAATAAGAGAAAGGCGGCATTTGAGAGTGGGAGCAAACCCGTCTGTTACAGGGGCGCCATGTTTGGAACGATTAATGATTTTGCTTAACATACAAGCATACAGGATAGGATGAGGTCCACATCTGGAGCCAGGACACAGGGAAAGGCACACTTTTGATATCCCCCCCATCCTCACACCCCTGGCAATCAACATGTGTCACCATAGCAACATCAGGCCAGAAAGAGTCAAAGCCTGCGCCAAGATGGAGCTAAACAAAGCTGACCCACGATGCACTGGGCTCCACAGATCTGAATATCAACATGGAACAGAGGTGGCAGCTGCCCTGGCTGCTTAACCTCAGCGGGAGATGTGCGCTGGTGTTAGTTATCAAACAGTTTGACCCAAATTGGTGCGTGGAATGTGGAAGACTTTGATAGCCACTCTGGAATATCCCAGTGACGAACGCTGGGAAAAGGCCGACCCGCGTTTCCTGTCCTCTCCGGCTGTGACATCACAAGGGCAGCAAATTAAGATGTACGATCGGTAAATGCACTGGGAGCTACTGGCGCTCATAACAACCAGTCACTCAGAAGGGCCAGCGTCCTTCGCTGCACCTGAGATTTACCTCATTTACCTGACGCCATTATTCAAAGCAACTTACAGGAGAGGAAAAGGTTCAATATATGTGTGCACCCACAGATTGAAGCCTACAAACTTTGCACTGTTAGCATAATTCTCTACTTGTTAAGCATGAGGCTATCGAATGGAGTATGGTGGCACAACGTTCGGTAAGATACAGCCAATGCTTGGTGCGCTATACAATGACTGCGCCATGCTGAATGTCTGGAGGGGGGGGGCAAGGAGGGGGAGGGGTGGGGCTTCCTTACTAACTGTTCAAAGAACAACTGAAAGATGAAGCAGGAAGTCAGAAGCTGGATGGGTTCCAACCCAAGGGTGTTTGTAGGGTGTTTTGCTTAACATTTCTGTCAAGAAGCACAAAGCTTCCCTTTTTCATTTTTTCCTGTTGTGGTCAGCAGAGACAGTCATGGTGTTCTGGGGACTAACTGTGAAAGGTTGTGGGATCCATTCCGAACCCTGGCTGTGTGAAATCTGCATGGTCTCTTTATGTTTGCATTGTGTCAGATAAATGAGTAAATGATTCTGCATGGATTCCTCCTGGTTTCCTCTCACAGTCCAAAAGCATGCCCATAGTAAGTGCAATATGCGAGTCGCCTGGTTCCCTGCCTCGGACCGAGTGCAGCCTGGAACGCTGGGTTAACACTGCAACCCTGTACTGGGTAAGTGATGTGAAGGATCTACAGATGAAATCCTTCGGCTTTGACTATGCTGCTCGTACATTTGTACATTGTCTGATTATATAAACAGAAAGATGGAGTGCTGTCTCACAGTCCTTGGTTATTTTAAAACGCTAATAACATGTCAGAAGGGCAGTTTGTTACAATGTGTCATAATGTTCTGTTGTTGCAAGGAAGTGCAACTTTGCCCGCTAAGCAGCATGTGATCGATGCATTAGGAAATTCTAAATTCTATATGTGTTTAAAATGTTCAGCATTACAGAGGCCTGAATCCATAGGGAATTGCACCAACCTTTATAAATGACTATTTTGCAAAACAAACAGTGTTTAGTGAAATCCATAGCACCTGGCTATACACACAACAAACCACATGCAAAACTATCCAGGATCTACCTTTCTTATGTGAAAATGACCAAAATTTCAAGAATACTATAATTGGTGGAAACATACACAGAAAATATAAAAACACCCCCGACAGAGCATAATCGAGACTTTACAGTACAAAATTCTCTCCAAATTATCAGCCAGAAATTGCTTTATATCTATAATAGCAGACAAATGGTAAGAAGACCTCATCATCAATGCCAATAATTATTTCTGGAGAAAAACTTTCACATTAACTAAAGATCTCAGAGAGCCAAGTTGTGTATGCATGTGAGCCTGGATGAACAGACATCTCACCTTCGCAATCAACAGTGGCTCACATCACCTTCGTTAACAGGTTGCCATGCATCCCCAGCAACTCCAGGCAGAATATAGAAACTCAACTGATTTTGGCAGGGCGTAGAAGTTTGGCCGTGTGTTTCTGTGTGGGCTACTCAAAAGTCTCAAGCAACATGCTTGAGTGGGAAGTGGTGAGGGGTTACCTCTGTTTTTATCATATACAAGAAAGTTCCCATCTACATTTTGGTTTCTACAGTTAGTGACACTGGTTTTCCTGGCCTCCTTGGACCCTTCAGACCCTCTGAAATGTATCAGGTAGTTGCAGCCATATGTCTGGAACCAGCGAGCTCTCTGGTGACAATGTGGTGGCCTAAATCTGGCTTTGCGTGCATCAGCGTCTTCAAACCAAAGGTCAATTAACATTGCTTTTGTGGGGGGATGTGGGTGGAGGGGCCTCAAGAGATTTTCATTGGTGCATGGAAGTTGAGATGTGGGGTGAGAGTTTAGATCGCTCAGACCATGTCAGACCCATAGCCTGAAACAGATTTCATGGGGTATCCTGCACCCCTAGCAATACTGTAGGTGCCCCTCAGTAGCAGATTTTGCCGACTGGGGAGGGGAGCACGCAGACTAATTTTAGGGTTCATATTTTAATATTACTACCTGTCTATGTGTCTGGTCTGCACTTTGGTTCTATTCTATCAGCAACACCTATGATGCCACATCTCAACTCATTATTGAAGCTCTCGATTAGCCGGTTCAGGCTTGCAGGTGATGGACCAAAACAAAGCGATTTAAGCTGCTGGGGGTTGTGGTAGATGAGGACTGGGCTGAGAATCACTGGGAAAATAACCAGAGATGCAGCTCTTGCGTACCAGAGAAAGAAGCAGGAACTGGACTTAGAACAGTAAGATATAGCTGAGGAACCAGCTTCCGCACAGGCTAAATTAGCCCCAGTCATAGACTGGCGGTCCGGGCGATAATACAAAAGCGCTGGATCGATCTTACAAGCCCTGCCCGCCACTGCCTCACCCATGGCTGGCACGTGCATGTTAGTATACACGCTCAAGTGTAAACCGACCAGAGTCTGCGGTCTCATTTCTACATGACACATAACAAACGCACAATTTCATTTGACTAACCAAAACGAGCACGTAGTGTTAAAGTGTTACACCTGCGACAGGCTCAAAGCAAACAGAGACGGGAGATGATACGACTCAACGTAACGTGAAACTATCTGTTGTCATGGACCATGGAATGCATCTAACCAGGCGGTAGGAGCATTTAGTCATGTCCACGAGTCTATTTGCATTTTTAAAAGTCAGACATACCCTTCTGTCTCTTTATGTCTTTTCTAAACTGTCGAAGTCTGCTCACCTTACGATACACTTTTTTGCTTCACGACACATGCTGACATTTAGCTAATGCTGCCGGTAGCACAACATTAAATATAGTCAAAAATACAGAAGACTGGTAGATACTCCACATATTATGACAGGACACCACATTACAGAAAGAGGGGATAGAAAAACAGGTTTTTAATAAAGAGCAGAGGAGGTTAACTTATGTTTAGTGTTTCTTGCATTTGGAAAAAGTCATTTGTTAAAAACCAGGAGTGTGTCCTGAAATGTTGATGTGACGGGCTCATTTCCATGATGATATTATTATTAGTGATGCACTGAAGTTGAAAATTTGACCCAGTAACGATAACCAATATATTTTTGTTACCTATACTAATAACCGGCTGACTTAGTGGAATGACGTTACATCATTTTTAATTTTCTTCATTTTTATTATGTTTCAGTAGTTGTGTCTTTAGCTCTGGTGCTACTAACTTTGAATATTGATAAATGCTGATGAAGACAATATGTAACGCAAACTAATAATAAGGAATCATGAGAGAAACTATCTCGGTTCTGAGTGAAAAAAAAAATATGCTAACATGACTAACAGCAAAGACAGTTAAACAATAACACAGGTAAAGGCTAACATGGTCAACAGCTAACACAGCTAAATGATAATGCAGATAAAGCAATGCTTATATCAACACTGAATCAAGGTTTCGCTACCATTAATTTTTCAATATTGAAAATCCGACCAAAACCAATTCAGTTTCAACGTTGATAATTTAACACTGACCATAATTCAGCGCGTTTAACTATAATTCAACGTTGAAACAATAATATGATGCTATCTGGGATCTGTTTGGGGCACAGCGTGTGTCTCATGGTCAAAGTGTGACATTTGAGAATCATGTCTTACCACAGTCATCAAATCTTGCTCTGCCACTTCCGCCTTGTCCGCACGTGTGTACAATTCCATGTAATAACGTGTTTGCAGTGGGATCACATGCAACAAATGCTATTTTCTGATTGGCTGGTACATGACTATTAACTCTATATAACCTGGGACACCTCCCTGGGCGTTATGAGCCTTAATTGTGGGATTTAAACTGCCAATCTTTTCATCACAGACACAATGTCCTGACTTGTGGAGCTGTACCCTGCACAGAATAGGTACAAACTACAGGGGAACCGCATTAGTGGTCAGCTGTGTTAGCAGTTAACCATGTCAACCTTTACAGGGCTCTCAAATCTGAGGCATTGAACGTGAGACACGTGCATTTCAACCAGTTCACATGCTCACACTCCATACCTTGTGTTTCTCATGCTGAGACGTAAGGGATAACCCCCCCCCCCCACACACACACACACACACACACACACACACACGCACCCTTGCTCCAGGGACCATTTGATCCTGCATTCAATTGTATATTGCTTTGGATAAAAGGGTCTGCTAAGTAAATTAGTTTGGACCTTATTATTGTGAGCTAAGGTGACCTAGAAGAGAATCTGCAAATAGATCAGAATGAAACCCAACCCTCCTCAGACTTAGCTGCCAGTTGCTATGACAACCTAATAAAATAGCTGTCAACATGGAGCCCCGTTCCCATCGCACCGTGTGCACCTGCGACGCACAAACAAGCTGCCTTTCAGCCATATTTCCTCTTTCTCTTGAATCTCCCGAAACAGGCCTGGTAAAAAAGCACGGGGTGGTGAACAACGGCAGATGGAAATCACATGCAAAGTGTGACCGGCGTGTCACGGAGCCATTCCAGGAGCCTGCAGGATGCAGGCCGCATCACACAGATGCTGCCTTTGTGCTTGGCTCTTGCCGGCTCATGGGACGGGCCAGGGTGGACTGCAGGGGGGTGGGGGGGACTTTTCTAGTTCCTCTTTGCCCATGTGACAGTCGGTGTGAAGTTTCTTTTAAACTTCAGGAGTTCCCTGAAGTGTGTGAAATCCCATTGCCAACTGTGAAACAATGAGCATCATTTGTCCAAAATGGGATGCAATGAACAAGGAAAAGGAACCAAAATAGCAGCCATGTACATATGAAACAGTATACAGTTTAATGTTGTTGTTACTGTTAGGCCACATATCTGGAGATGGCCCTATTGCCTGTATAGATGCATTGAAACACTGTAGCAGTGTTTCCTAATCCGATTGTTGAGGGCCAGCAGACAATCTGGCACAGACCTGGGAGGGAGCAAAAACATGGACTGTCTGTGGGTCCCCGAGGACCAGATTGGGAAATACTCCACTGAAGGATTTCAATAGGACGTAAGGAATCCGTAATTTACAAAATGAATGAACCCATAACATGATTTTCATGTATCTTGCATAGACAGTGTTGAGGATCGTTCCTAGAGCACAGGATGAAGTCACAGCTTTTAATCACTGGTTTTATCTTTCAGGAACATACAGACATAGCTTGTTGCCTTCCACTCTTCGCTCGCACAGAGACTGGAGAGCAGTGCCCTCATCCTGTGCCCTGATGCCAACAGAGAAACCTGCCACCATCTACCACCATCTCCATGAACACTGAGGGTGGACCACATCCCCTTCTGTTTGGATGATGAGAAGGTTATAGTGTTTTTCCTGACAGACATGATTTGACTAGTAAAAGTATAGAGGATATAGAATAGTTGGCTGGACAAACATCTGACAATCATGAAGGTTTTTAGACAGCTCCTCAAAGGAATCCAGGTTTCTTCTCAGAGGGTATCGTAACTTCCAGAGGATGTCACGAGTCTTTCTCCATCTTGGATTATCGCTTCGACTCCATTCAGGACTTTAGAGGACAAAAACAGTCAAAGAGCCTGACATCCCAGAGGGATTTAGCTTCTCGGACTTGGCTGCCGAGCTGAAAAATGAATGACAGCAACAACATGAACAAGTGTGGGAACATGGACGATCTGAATAAGTACCAGCACTTCACGTATGCGGTGATCTATACGGTGATCCTGGTCCCCGGGCTCATCGGCAACGTGCTGGCCCTGTGGGTGTTCCATGCCTACGTGAAGGAGACCAAAAAGGCTGTAATCTTCATGATCAACCTGGCCATGGCGGACCTGCTCCAGGTTCTCTCGCTGCCATGGAGGATCTACTACTACCTGAACAATTCCTGGGCGTTCGGGCACTTCCTCTGCATCGTCTGCTTCTACTTGAAGTATGTCAACATGTATGCCAGCATCTATTTCCTGGCCTGCATCAGTATGCGCCGATGTATGCTGATCATTTACCCGCTGCGTTATAGCTCCTCCAGCCGGCGGCTGGACCGCAGCCTCTGCGTAGCTGTCTGGGTGATGGTCTTCCTGGGCTGCTTGCCCTTCCCGCTGTTGCGGAAGGACCCTGGACCGAACTCGGAGAGCTGCTTTGCGGAACTGCCCATGATGGACCTGACGCCGAGCACCGGCGTGGTGCTCATCTGCATGGCAGAGCTGCTGGGTTTCTTGCTGCCACTGGGCCTAGTGCTCACCTGCTCCTGGCACACGGTAGCCAGCCTGCGTGAGAAGAACGTGGTGCTGCAGGACAGCGGCGAGAAACGCAAGGCCCTGAAGATGGTGCTGAGCTGTGCCGCTGTCTTCCTGGTCTGCTTCGCCCCCTACCACCTGACCTTTCCGCTGGACTTCCTGGAGAAGGCCAACACCGTGAAGAACTGCGCCTTTCAAGACTTCATCCGCCGCTGCCACCCGGTCACGCTCTGCCTGGCCAGCCTCAACTCCTGCCTGGACCCTATCATGTACTACTTCACCACCGACGAGTTCAAGCGCAGGCTGTCCAGGCAGGAGCTGCAGGACAGCTTCCCGCTGCGTAGGATCTCCTGCATGAGTGAGGAGGCGGCGCTCAGGTCGTAGCACACGGAGGTGTGACTGAGGGCCTGTCATGTCAGCCCGCCGGAGGACTGACACGTCCCCGTGGTACAGAAGAACGACTGAGTTACATGCCTCGGAGTCACAGCCTTCAAAGGAAGAAGGTCAGACCTCAGAAGGACTACTTTAATCTTCATGGACCAGCCTCCCCTAAACTGTCATGGCAGCCGGATTACATTGTGATATTTGATGATTTGATAGATGGACTCTAATTACTGTGACTTTTGCCAAGGGATGGGAAAGCTATTTTCCCACTTATTTAATATTGTGTGGGCATTTATGTCATAATGAAGGATACTGTAACTCATGCAGTTTCGATTGTATCAATAGACAATGAGTCAACGGGTGAGCTCATAATAAAATACAATGGCAACAAAGAAAGGTCCGCCCGTGATTACAGATACAAACTAATCATGCTTCATATTCACAATTAACAATCATGTTAGTTAGCTAGCTATCTAGCTATCAATTAACTAAAAATTAGCAATATAAACATATAAAGGTCTATTCAGTCCATTCAAATCATGAATATTAAGTAGTATAAACATAAATGCTAGCTAAATTGATGACTTCATGAGACATCTTTTCATTGGCTAATTACATGTCAGGCTATCTGTAGGCAGGAGAACGGGCATATTCCATCTATAGTAAAATGGCACCACCTTCAAAAAGCGCAGACACTAAAACTGTGGAAACACTTCCAAATTTTAGACATCGCAGATATATATTCCAGTT
Organism: Brienomyrus brachyistius; assembly: GCF_023856365.1. NCBI lineage: Eukaryota > Metazoa > Chordata > Actinopteri > Osteoglossiformes > Mormyridae > Brienomyrus > Brienomyrus brachyistius. The sequence goes on from NC_064542.1 coordinate 15,062,698, forward strand.
ACTCCAGTTACTCATTTAATCGTCCAATATATGATATTTGTAAGCATTCTTTGTAGTAATTTTTAAAGCGTAATGCCAAACATGCCAGGTGTTTCCACAATTTTGAGCAGTAGTATATGTGGTTCTCACCAGACGGCAATGATATATAAATAAAAAGGAAAACTGGAGGACACGTACGATGCAATTACATTTTGCAGAATGTCAGTTGTCGCTTTAATTTAACATAGTTTCACTACCTGTGACGATGCAGACCCACTTCCTTAAGATTCCCCGTGAAACTAGCATACAAGCAATCAAAATGAAACAGACCAACTTGGGATGAGTGCGTGACTCCCTCCCCCCCCCCCCAGTTCCCTCTCTAAGGGTGTTTTAGGGGCAAGAGTTGTCAAAACAGAGTTAATGACATATTCTGGGAAATCAGGAAGAACAACGGGGGCCTCCGGGGGGCGCAGCTCTGCTGCCGTCTCCCTACAGCATGTGCCTTTAATTAATGAAGACCATCTAAAGAAGGGATCCTTAGACCTCGTTTTGTTTTAGATAACGTGTGCAGTTACAGTGACGGATGGTACCTCCCGCACCCTGCATTACTCATGCAAGCCACCCCACCTCCCAAAAAACACTGAATAGTAAATAAAAGGACCATTATTTATGTATCTAGGCAACATTAATAAAATGCACTTTTCTTAACAACCCCTTTCAGAACGTTCCTCCAAAGATTTCATTTTGTGATGTATATATTATTCAAACAAAACATACATAACACTTAATCTTTCTGCTTTGGATACGGACTTCAAACTTCGACCATCTGTTTTTCACAGGCACAGAAAATCCTCCTAAAACTCGATTGTTTATATGAATACAGGAAATGGGGCCAAACAAGATGAACTAGTAATCCTAGTTTTCCTCACATAATAGATGATAAATTATAGCACAATCATCCATTTATTATAAATCCCAGCTGACATGATCAGCCACTGGGGAAGGTCTTAGCAGTGTAATGCCCTAGGCAGACTTCACTGTGCCACCCCAGCAAACTCCACTTCCCAGTGTCACTTTCTCTGCCGGTTCCTCCTGGGGGGTTGCAGGGGAGGAGGGCTGCAGTCTGCCAAGGCAGCACACTGGGCAATTGCCCATTTTGCCTTTGCCAGCATCTGCTTGTGGTTAAGAGGTTTCAGGGGTTCTGGTCCTGTATGACACCTTGTAAAGAGTTATAATGTCGCTTTGGCCTCTTCAGACACCTGGCTCTGCTTTGGCGTATATTTTAGGTATATGTGTGAGTATAACGCACTTAACTACAGCCTCCTTGGAACAGAATGGATTTGGCTCATTTCACCCTCATCCTGCCATTTGGGAGGCATGTACCATCAGCTTGGGTTTGTCTTAGGCCTTTGGCAACAAATCGTTATATCAGTCCACTTGAAGGGTCTCCATTCCTTATCGTGCAAAGAATGTGGTCAAAAAAGCACAGGAGACTATGGCGAAAAGAGGGGTGAATCGATACAGTCTGATACTACAGTGACCGATGTACTTATACTCATAAAAAAACTAATGCCATGCAATGTGACTTTGTTAACAGGCAAAATAAACGGGACCACAAAAATGTCTGTAGTGTAAAAGTACCACGAAATTAATGACAAAAACCAAAGTACGGCGGATTGCAACCTGCACTCTGCTAAAATATCAAGAGGAGGTTTGAAAACTAGTTTATATAACACAAGGAATTTAATTAAATATCTGAAAACTACATATAAGAAAGAGTGTAAGGAAACTGCCACCAGTGGCATCCTGTAACAACTCACTGTGCACAATAACCAATTGCCAGTATTCCTCTTTTGGTGATGCGGCACAGGAAGCCAGAAGCAGAAACAGTGGTGCGTCACAGACTCTAAAGCCTGCAGCTACAAGATTTGCTACGTGATTTCGCAGTGTGCTGCGGACACCACGGAAACGCAACTCTTCTTGGGTCATCATGTCTGTCAGCATTCCTCCAAAACCTCACGCCAACGAAGGAGAAAAATCCAGCAAAGTCGGTCACCGGGGTCCAGCCCTGGACCGGACATCTGACAGTAGACTGGCAACATTTATCCCCCCCCCCACCCCCAAAACGCTCTGTGGAGAACCTCAAAGCCCAGGGCTGACTTTTAATCCAAGTCCAGCCCTGCTGGGATCCACGCCAGAAGCCATTGCAGACCCGGACCCCTATGCACCCCTGTAGACTGCATCTAAATCAAAGGTCCGGCCAGAAGAGGCGCTGGCTGGAAAACAGCGTGGGCTGCTGTGGCTTTCCTGTCGCGCTTGTGTGGCTGCCTCACAGAGCACAGAAAAGGCAGCAGCATCCTGGGCCAGTGTTACTGCAGGCACCATGGCGAGCAGCCAGATAGCCACAGCCACCAGATCACTGCAAGGGAATAAGCAGATAATACGACATTAAGGTGGCCCCTGTCCTGTCTGTCACCACCAAAATAATAACATCCTACTTTGAAGTTTTATCAGTAACTAGGACCCTGTTGTTTTTTTATTTTGGGGGCAAGGGAAGGGGGGATGTAGATGCTTTAAGAACAAAAGAACATAAAAAATTTACAAATGAATGGAGGCCATTTGGCCCATCAAGCTCGTTTGGGGAGAACTTAACTAATAGTTCAGTTGTCTTACCTATCTTATATTAAGGAACCCAAGGATTTACCTTGCACTACACTAACAGGAAGACTACTCCATACTCTAACCATAGAAGTATATAGAAGTACTTTCTCAAACCCAGTTTAAAATGATGTCCCACTAATTTCCATCTATGGCCACGAGTTCTTGTATTTGAACTAATATTGAAGTAACTATTTGGCTGAACAGCATCCCAACCTGTTAGAATCTTATATACCTGGATCATGTCCTCCCTTAGTCTCCTTTGCTCAAGGCTAAACAGATTCAGCTCAGCTAACCTCTCCTCATAAGACATTCCCCTAAGACCAGGAATCATTCTCATCACCCTACATTGCATCTTTTCCAAGGCAGCAATGTCCTTCTTAAGGCATGGTGACCAAACCTGCACACAATATTCTAGGTGGGGTCTTACCAAGGAATTATATAATCTTAGCATCATCTCCCTTGACTTAAACTTCACATACATATAAATACATTAATATATGCTCTTAACTGCTAAGATAACTGCACAAGTTCTGTACAGAAGATCTCTATGATCTGCTCGGTATTAACTCCTAACTGAGAAACAGTGCAGCATGTGCAATTTGTGAAACATCAGCAACTGAAAAGCTGATTCTCAATTGGCTGAGTGCTTTGGTGCCCTGCCACCTTTCTCCTATCAGACTGTGCGACAATACAATGTCTGCAAACTGACACCTGTTAGCTTGACTGGGATAGGTGCCGGTTACATCTATCCCAGCTTCATAAACAGGCAGGGTAGATAAGCACTCTGAGCTTGTTGACCGTGCTCGGTGCAAAAGAAACACCGAACGGCCCACGTTTCCCACTTCTGGGTCTCCAAGAGGCCACTGCCCCACCAGGTATTCTCTCCCACTGCATAACAACTTTCTCGTTCTCGGTGAAACTCAGGGCGAGCTGCGGCGGCTCATTTCCTGTTTGCACTTCTCGCCGTGCCTACAATCTGGAAAAATGCCGCCCATTTTGGCGTGGCCGCAGCCCCAACTTTCGGTACGTGCGCCCCAATCCGTCGTCCTCACCGGTCTTAATCTTGCACACAAGAGGCCGGAGAGCCGCCCAGTGACCGGGACGACCACCGAGAGACACACAATCAGTGGCTGAGGGGAAGGGGGGGTCCGCCCCATACCGTTTTGACTCAGAAGAGGGGCTTGAATGAGTTGCAGGAAAACGGGGGTTGTACAGACGCAAAGTGAAGCTGGCCTTACCACACAGCGACTACATGACGCATGTGATGCACACTCTTGCACCGATCGGTGCGAACGCTCACATGCAATGACGGAAGTCCTAACACGGCTGCACAAGAAGTTTCACACATGGCCATCCTGAAACTGCGCAATGGCTCCTCTCACAGCCACACCGGGGTATTACAGCCTGTAGCCAGTGCTGCCTGGCAAACTGCCCCCCTGCAAAGTCAGTGTTAGAATTCACCAGTGGGTTCTCCCCTACAACCACATAATATTTCCTCAGTCTACTCTTGTTTACTTGCTTTACAGCACACAGGGTTTATACACAGAGTCTAAAAATGGCTGACGGCACTCAAGGGAAAGTCCAGAATACGGACGCAAAACAGCACAAGGGGATCAAATGTTTATGCCCTTTCACAGGCCCAAGAAGCATGCGCCGGTCAAATAGCGCGCAAGGATTAAGGTTTACTGCTGCTTGAATGCACCGTTATTCATCAGAACTTTTACAGGACTATTTGGGGTACACTTATGGTGGATACTGCTGTGTGTGAGGATTCAGCCTTGGTATTTGGCTCCCCCTACTGAACATAAACACTGGAGACAAAATGTCTCCATACATTCAGGTCGACTAAGCAACATGGATGGTATCAGGGTGCTGCAAGCAGTGTTAATTTTACTGATGAAAAGTATGACGATAATTATTTGTATAAGATAATTTTTAATTGATGAAAATGAGACAATGAAATAAAAATTTAAGGTAACATTTTACAATTTGGTTCCTTAGTAACTGTTACTAAGTATAAATCATGAACAAAGTAGTTACTTGAGATAAAAGATGTGCTGTGATTCATTAATGACAAATAAACGTTAGATTGATATTTAACTTTTTGTGTTATTCATTGTTTGTTCCTTCAGTAGATCACAAAGGTTTAACACATATACTAAAAGATCTAACTGCTTTAAATAAATGATCTGTAACAATTCATAAATGATAAATGAACATCAGATCAATGTATAAGTACATTAATTAATAGAATAGGTAAGTAGCATCAAATTGTCTGTTTTTACTATAGCAAATCTACACGGGTTAGACAATGAAACTGCAATCCACACTGCAATTCTCATAATGGAAGACATATCAGAAATCAAAAGAGGACAAATTGTTGGTGGAGCATCTGTGACCAGGACAGAAAGTCTTTGTGGTGTGTTGAGAGTCGCGGTATCCAGGGTAATGTCGGCGTACCACTGCAATGGAGCACATCCAAGAGGAGTAGCTAAACACAAGAGGGGCCTGTCTGAAAGGGATGTCCGGGCACTAAATCGAATTGTACGCAAAAAACACAAGCCCACAGTTGCCCGTCTCACTGCAGAATTAAACACACCTAGACTCTCCTGTTTCCACCAAAACTGTCTGTCAGGGGTTCCACAGGTCAATATTCATGGTCAAGCAGCTATAGCTAAATTTTTGGTCAATGGTGCCAATGCCAAGTGTTGGTTTCAGTGGTGCCTGCAGCTGAAATCTTGGGCTGTGGACAATGTGAAACCTGTATTGTTCTCTGATGAGTCCACCTTCAGTGTCTTTCCCACATCTGGGGTTGGGTGTGGAGAAGCCCAAAAGAGGCTCCTCACCCAGAGTGTTGCATACCCCGAGTGCAGCACGAAGGGTGGATCAGTGATGGTTTGGGTTGCGATATCATGCCATTCCCTAGGCCCACTACTTGTTCTAGATGGGTGCGTCACTGCTAAGGACTACAGAAGCATTCTGGGAGACTATGGTCACCCAGTGGTTCAAACATTGTACCCTGAAGGTAGTGCCATGTATCAGGATGATAATGCACCGATGCACACAACAAAACATCTCCCATATCCTGCAGTCACCAGATTTGAATATCATTGAACCACTTTGGGGTGTTGTGGAGGAACAAGTTAGGAAACACTTTCTTTCACCAGGATCACGTAGTGACCTGGCCACTGCTCTGCAAGAGGAATGGCTCAGGACTTGTATCTGTCATTCCTAATACAAGCTAATTCTGTATTGGCCGCAGAAGGAGACCCTGCACCATACAAATAAATTATTGCATCTAAAACCAGGTGTTTCAGCTTCATTGTCATTCTAGTGTATTCCCCTAATGAACTTATTGGTTCATTAGAATCATAATTATCAATATCAAAGGAAGAAATGATTATGTACACAGCAAAATGATGGTGAACTAAATTTTATGCAAACACTGAGCTCAACTACTTGCTGCTAAGTACATAACCAGTAATTTGTTCATGACTTAGGTTGTCATTTATATATTACACTATGACTAAACCAGTTATTTTCATTAACCGCATATACTGCAGATATAGAGCAAAACTACAAAAAACAGATGAAACTGTATTTATCAAAAGATGAAATTGTATTTTCATCATCATTTTATCAAAATGATAAAATTAAAACTGATTGCAAACCCTATTAAAATGTTCTTTAGCCCCCTCCCATATAAATGTACACTAAATAGTTTACAGTGTGGTGTCATTTATCTTCATTTCAATGAAAATCCCTCCCAGTACAGGCTCTTATAAGTGAAACACACACCAAGTTTATGTAAAGAAATGCATATTTATTGAACAACAAACAGTTACAAGGTGTATTCCACTCAATGGTTTTGCTAAGCGTTAAACCTCTAAAACAGACAAATCAGCACTGCCCAGTTGAGCCAGACCGCAGATCAGCACGCAAATGCACCGTGCTAATTACACTCTTGTCTTCCCTTGAAACACAAACCATGCAGCAACCTAAAAAAATGCCTTTGTTCCTATTTAAACGGCAGCGAATAGTAAACGGGGAAAAAAAATACTGCCCTTCAGCTTAAAACACAGGAATGCAGGTTAGAGAAATAGTTAGATAAGCAAGGAAAAAAAAAAAAAAAAAAAAAAAAAAACAACAAACGGCAGTGGAGCCTGGGATCTACAATATTACTACTCACCACAAACACAACAGTTAAGTCAACACCAAACCCACCAGCAGGCAAGGCATGGTGGGGGACTGTAACTATAGTAACACTGCTGACCAAAACACGCCAGAAGGGGGTGCCGCTGAGCAATGCTTCCCTCATACCTTAGCAAAAAGGGGAAGCTCTTAGTCGTGACGTAGGGAAGAAAAACTCCGCTAATGTGGCCTCTACAGTGAATTCGTTATGCCGCACGGCCGTGTTTCTGCTTATGATTCAATCCCTTTGATTGCACCGATAACAGTTGCAAACCAGAGTGGCTTTTCATTTTAAAACCCGTCTCAAAGCTGGGGGCACTGAAATTGGCGAACGGGGTTTTGGGTGGTGAGGGGCCTGCTGTTATGTTTCTGGCCAATAGCTAAAGCGGGATGGGGACCTCACTGGGAGACAATGGGCCTTCCTGGTACCCCGAGACGAATTAGCATCACCACCATCTGATGTCGATGAGCCAACTGGTCCATCAGCCACTGCAGGGCCATCTGCAATGTTTTTACACCTCTTCCATAGCTCAAGAATCCCGCAGGAGGAGGTACACGGGTCTGTCGAGCGAAGCATGTTAACAGGAAGAGCCAAGCGCCTGGTCAGATTCTGTGTGATCTACGCATCGGTTAATATATCTGGGCCTGGTACCCAATACCAGGATGCTAAAACAAGAGCTCGCTAGCCAGGACCTGAAAGGCACAGGTGATTTTTCTACATGCGCTTTAGGGTGACGCCGCGAGGGGGGAGGGTGATAACCACTTAGGAATAACTTGAATATTTACAAACCTCGGGAAGAGCTGGGGCTGGTTCGAGGAACTGAGGGGATTATACATGAAATAAAAACATTATAACTCTGAAACTGTTATTGCCTCACCTACAGAGCTGCACAGGCATCACTCTCCGACTTTGAAATTGCTATGCAACGAGTCTATCGACGGCTTCAAAAAACGCAAGACACGACAACTCAAATGCACATCTACAGCGATTAATCGCAAAGAAAACAGAAATGAGCAGGGCGGGGGGGGCAGAAGAGGGACCAGCAGAGCCCTCAATAGCAGAACAGGAATCAGTCAAGTTGCGAGGAAACCTACTATCTTAGTGGCTGCGAAGCGAGAGAATGTCACAACAAAACAATGCAGCTTTTTATTATTATTTGCACAAAAACCTCATTGCTTCCAGTCTGACAGGAGGTGGAGACCCCCGGTCCCCTCTAGCACCCCTCCCCCAACTACCACGGCACCTACTTGCCACGCAGAGCCTTTATTTCTGACCCCCCACCCCACCCCCACCCAGTCAGGGCCCGCTCAGGCCTTGCAGATCTTGGTGATGGTGACAAACTTATTCTCGAAGTGGCGGATGGAGAAGCAGTCCTCAACGGAGCGCTTCTGTATGCCTGCAGGTACGAGGAGAGAGAACACACGAGGTCATGGAACTGCACCAGGCCGGTCGCTATGGCGAGAGAGGGCCCGAGCTCGACCTTGTTAACCAAAACCAAATCTACACTAAACAATGCTAGCTACTTCTTTAAGCAAAAAAAACACACACAGACACACAGACAGACAGACAGACACACACACACACACACACACACACACACACACACACACACACACACACACATTTCCCGGTGTGCAGATTGCGGTTCACTCATCCCAGTTCCCGGTGAGTAATAATCCTTCAAAATTATTTGATATTTTTACAGCAGTGTCTATTCACCAGGATTGGAAACCTTGAGGGTGAACACTGCCTAAAGTTGTCAATCCTAGAGTGACATAAAAGGATAAATAGAGAAACAAGGACGGAGCGACATTGAAAGATGAGAGGAGCCGATGTTTATCAGCTGAGTGTTTTGGTTTTTTCCCCATACAGGAACACTAAAGTCTAGGTTTAACTCCTGCCAACACCAGAGTGTGAAATCTCTTGTGTGTGTGTGAGTGTGTGTGTGTGTGTGTGTGTGTGTGTGTGAGTGTGTGTGAGAGAGAGAGAGAGAGAGAATGCAGCAGGATGGCTCACTGATGAGTTCGCTGCGCCGTTGCATGCGGTAGGTGTCCCTGCCACTGCAAAGCGTGTTGATGTAGTAGCCCAGCTTGGACAGGTCCTCGACACGCTCCGTCACCACCAGGTCCTCGTGCACCAGGTATGTCTTGTAGGAGCCAGACTGACAGCGAGAGATGGCAGGTGGAGAGTGGGGTGGGGGTAAGGGAAGTTAGTGGGAGGCCCTCTGGAATGTCCCAACTGATGGAGAACGTATTCAAAACCCGGCCCTGAAAATGCCCCTCCGCTTTCAAAATTAACTTCAGTCTGGTTATAAAATGCCCCTCATCTAAACATGAAGCTCAGATTTCAGTGAGAGGCTCATTTGCCTACTGAATAACAGGCGTATTGGGTATTCAGAGAAACCCCAAAATAGTCAGCTAAATTAGTTGCCAGCTATGACTCGCAGTCAACATGAAAACATTAGTGTGGATGATTCTGATGTGAGGAACCGAAAGATCAGGACGGCCAAACGTGGTGGGTGGGGTGGGAGGGAGGGTGGCAACCTTGTGATATGGCGTATGAACGAATCTCACTGGAATGGGAAGGAGGGGCTGTATTCTATACAGCCACCAGGAGTGAAAGGGTCAGTGTGAGTGTGTTAGCCGAAGTCTGGGTGCCGTTGGGAGAAGGTCATTGGTCGCTCACCATCAGCTGCACGAAGAGGTCCAGCAGGTCCTGGGGGGGCATCACCACAGAGGTGTTCAGGGGGATGACATAGCAGCTCCGCAAGGTCATGTCCAGGTACGCGGTCAGCTTCTGCATACAGCAACAGGGGTCGTTCGGGTGGGAGCGTCAGGAGCACAGTTATAACTATGTAAAGGGCACCGTCAGCCACCGTTAGCCTGTCATGCCTATGTATGGTCACATGGGCTGTGTCCACAGTGGGCAGGCAAGAAACCAGTGCGCACATGGCCTTTTACGTCTTTGGTACTCTTCCACTCCCACCAAGAACTGAGCCATATCAAAAACTGATGGTTTTCCACTGTGAATGGTCATAGCCGTATTCTCAGACGTGCTAGCAGAAATCAGCATATAATAAATCATCATGTACACCGTGTGAACATTTGGTTTTACATCACTGTCGCTCTCCAAACCTGGCAATGCCTTTACCGAGCCGAACCTTCTGCAGTGGAAAACCGAAGCGAGCTGGAATCGTGTTGTAACTAGAGTCTCTTCGTGATACAGCTCAGGTAAGGTTTGGTTCCTGCATGCTAATGGAGAAGTACCAATAGGCTAAGCCAACTGAAACAAAAACAGGTCAGCAAAACTAACGTTGAAGCCCCTATTCAACCTGTTCTCAACATGACATCAGCCTTATATCAAAATTTATAAAAGGCATTGGGGTTTATTTTCCACTTCATAGAAATAGACGAGTGCACAGAGCACTCTGTTGATATGCATGCAGGTGCTCACGTTCACAAGCTGAATTAGCCTGTTAGATCTAGACTTTGCTTTCCCATTCCAGAATAGCCTCCTCTGGTTGTCAGTTTCTGCGTATGACTGACAGTCAGGAGGGTATCCGAAAGAAGGCACGTGGAAAGCCTTTGTTGGAGCCAGCATACTAATAGCCGTCAGCATAATTTTGGGAACGTGAGTGACTCGTATATAAAATTCCAATCAAAGGGACTCTAATCATAGCTGCACGTTGAAGAGAATGAAGCATTATGTGAGAATTAAATTCATCCAGCTAGCTATGTGTTGTTAAAGAACTGTTAAACGTCACTTATCAGTATGACTGTGGAGATTTTTTCCTTTTGTTGAGGTGAACCGCCAGGGTGACGAGAAGCTAAACACGGGGGTCACCTCAGCTCCACTGTGCCATGCCACATGTTGTGCACCCACACTGCTGACTCATCCTCACAGCGAGGGACAAGGGCAACGAAACGGCTACCCCAAAGAGTGCATCAGCATCTATGACGTAAGCAGGTCGGTGTCACAGTGCTTTCCTTGTACCACTTAATAACTCGTCTGGCTTGGTCAAAAAGGGTGCCACTCACCACTATGTTTGTTAACATTACATTTTAAACGTGCGACAGTGAGAAGATGCAAGCCAGGAGATAATGACCAGCAAAAGAGCGCATTTACTGCAATGAACTAACAATGAGTGCCAACATAGGATACAGACTGAAAAACAAGTTACCTAAGAGGGACCATTAGCTGCTGAGAGAGAGAGAGAGAGAGAGAGAGAGAGAGAGAGAGAGAGAAAGATATTGGACTGCAGAGGGCACCAGAGAGCCACTTCCTTCATATACTTAAGAGGAAAGATGTTACAATCAGTCCTGCTACAGCACGACTAATGAGTTCCTAAAAAAACTTGCATTCACTAAAATCGTGTACCAAAACACTCTAAGCGGCTAATAGTGAAATTTTACGCATTTTAAATAAGAAACAATATAATTATAATGCATTAATAAATTCTCATAAACATCTTCATGGGACAGTCGCCATGCGGCCAAGCACGTACACGGAAAAGAACCGGTTCACAAATCAGACATTACTATCGTTCACTAGGATGGCTGTTTCTGCCAGTGGTGTTTCTCGTTAAGACCATGCTGCATTCATGTAGTGCTCGTCCCTCAGACTAAAAATCGCACATATACATATGACTAGACTAGTGCTGTGATATCACTCATTGTAGCAAAACTGACTGCATTTGCCCTGTTTACAAGCATGAATACAGGGGCACAGGAATCCTTTGGCTCTGTGCCCATGAGACAGACATGTATTTACCAGTGAGAGCAGTGCATGGGGTCACAGCACAGGGTTAGCCAGTGTGCAGCACCCCTGCAGCTGGGGATTTGAACCCACAACCTTCTGGAAACGCCACACAGATCCGTGGGGCTAACATGCTCCTTACCCTCTGGAAGTCATGCAGGATGTACGCGGGGTCGCTCTCCCCAAAGCGGGGCTTGGGCACGTTGATGATGGCCACGTTATCATGGATCTCCAGCTCCTCGTCGATGCGGGGCAGGTAGTAGGGCGGGCGAGCTACGTACATGGGCACGCTGTCGCTGTCCAGCTCAGTGAAGTGCATGGTGCCATGGTATAGTTTCTGAGCGGGGAAAAAAGTGGATTGAGGGTGGTGCGTCACACACAGAACGTGGCAGATATGGACACGAGCAGCAGTGTGACCTTCGCTCATACGCGACAGGAAGCACAGTGAATTACACAGTGTTCACAGAGCGCTTCAGGCGGCTCAGTGCAGCATCACCAAACACCTGCTGTCAGCTTCACACAAGCCCTAAGCACAGTGGTATTCAAACTCTTTTTGACAACAAGGGTTGATGTACTTGCCCTAATCCCCTCCCACAGACACACACAAAATGGTATTCCAGATATACATCAATATATTTTCTGGTTTTTCCATCACATTTCTTTTAACACTACTAGCAGCTCGACATATTCCCAAAATTCTTCCAAGCATGTAAGCTTTAAGTGAGCAACTTTCCCACCATAAACTTTCTTTACTTTACTAGTCATGCCAGTTCAATGTATTCAATCTTTTGCCTATTTTACAGATTTGAATTTGTTAGCCTCAGATAATGTGTGCAGGCATATAATGTGTCCACATTATTATTTTTTTTTTTTATATTTCTCAAGGTTGCAATTTTGAAATGGAAATCTCCCCAGTTAAAACCCCCACCCCCCCCTCTCACCTTGGGGGTGAAGTAGCGATACACGCAAGCTCCTCCCACTATGAGCCCGGTGAGGATGAAGGCCAGGCCCAGGAGGGTGAGCAGGCAGCGGCCGGTGGAACTCTCCCCGTTGTACACGGAGGCGGTCTCCGGGTCCTGTCGGGTAAGACATGGGTTAAAGTCCCGGGGACCGGCCCAACCCTGCCCAAGATGGTCCCCAGGGCCGCATCCTGTCAGGCCACCTGCTGCACACCTGCTACACCACAGAGCCCCACCCCTCACAGGTGGCTGGCTTCACAGAGGGGCCATCGCGGTGGCATCTTAAACCACAGACCCCAAACCCCCCCCACCAAGCATCCTGACAGCTGCATGTAACCCCTGCCCCCCCCATCCAAAGGAGACCAGCCACATTCACTAACGCAAACACGACAGTGGCCCTTTGATGATGTACAACATGGTGAAAACTTTCACACTGACTGAAAGTGTTGTGTACGATTTAACACAAAGCTACTCGTGCACAGATGGGGGTGGGGGGATGGGGGGGGCTGCAGCAGAATGCATCTCTCTGCACCTCCGCCTACTCAAAACCTTTATTGCTGAGAATGCCTACCTACCTCTGCAGCTGAGGTTCTTATTTTACTTAAAGCAAAGCGACTGGCACTTTGGGAATTTGGGCGAATTTCACTGCCAAGAAATATCCTTCCCCCTTCGAAAAGCTGTCGTATACATTTCGCACTGTTAAAGTCAATCTGATTGGCTGCGACACACCAGAGAAAATTCCAGCTTCTAGAACGTGTAACACGAAAACAACCATTTGTCATTAAGCCAAAGCGTGGACTGAAGTGGACCGATTTAAATATGATGCGAGTCAGTTTTCACAAGAAAATTCCCAGCTGTTATGCTGACATTTCCAGCTTCGGGATCTTCAGCGCAAAATGAGCTCAGCGTCCTGTGAAAATATCAGCCCAAGCTAATAGACAACTGATTATACAAACAAACAGTAACAGCTCTGACTGGATAACAGAGCAACATGCTTAAGACAGTGCAGTTACAACACAATTCTCTGCATAGGAAATGCACGCATATATGATTTGTGGCGACGTGCACGCATGTATTACAGCACTTCACACCTTTCCGAAAATGTACAGAATGGATTCCAGCAGCTGAACAAATGGTTTCCATCTCTTAAAACTCAGTATATCACGTGCACTAATCTGGCTAAGTTAGAATTACTTCTGAGTACAGATAACATCATTAGGGTTACGCATTAATAGACACACACAAAAAAATCACACTGCATAACATTTTCTTTTTGGAAAGAGTACAAGGAATATTTAAAATTGCTTAAAGGACTTATTTTGGTGTCCTACCTTTAAAATTCACAGGGAGGTTACATAACTTATGTGACTAATAAATAATACTGTGGAGTCTAACATGTGTGTTTTGAGGCAGCTGAAACTTTCCACAAACTGAGAAGTGGGACTTAAGGGTGTTGGTGACGTTTGCAACTCCAGGACCACAGAGCTTAATCAGCACATGGTTATCGGACGGAGTGGCAGCAGCAGACAGTATCTGAAATGCTAAGTGCTGCAATATTTTTTCGCACATCTACAAAATGCAAGTTCCAGCACTCTGGAGATTTAAGCAGAAGCCATTCTCTGACTTCCCAAAAACTCCAAGTCCGAACTATAGCCTAGGCTTTATTTATTGGTATTCCGTGAGACTACAGTGTGGATCCTGATTGAATGTGAGAAAAGGTGAATTGCTGAGCTGTATTTCGGAAGCCGTTTGCTCAAAGCGATTCCAAAGCAGCGCTTAATCCGTAAGGCCGACCCACGCAAACCTAAAAATGCCTAATCCTCAAAAATCCAGAGAGACTCCACAGTTCAGTGAGGATCCAGAGGAAGAGAACTAAAGAATTTTTTTTTGGGGGGTACTGACAGGCATGCCAAGGGGCAGCGCTTTCGCCCTGGATCAATCTGGGTGTTACTAGCGGCCAGGTGACATACTGTTGTTTTGGATAGCAAGCTGGTCGATGCAGCAGCTGCTGTCTACGGTTCTGAATCCTCAGGACCCCAAGAAAGGCGGACAGGTCTCTTCGGAACATGAAACGCCACCTTAAGAAGAGGCAACGTAACCTAGCACTTTTCACTGCAGCGATACTGGATTCATTTCAATATCAAGCCTCAATCACCTCAACCCATGCTTATACGGAGGAACCACTGAAACCTTTCCAACCCAATGGAATATGCAGAATATATAAATTTATAGCAATCAAAATGGCCAAATGACAGCAAATGACGTTAATCTCCTGATTTAATACACAAAACTTCTGTGTAAAAGCAATTTTTAAAAATGGCTATTTCTGACAACCAGACAAAGATAACCAATGACCAAAATAATGACAGGCATGCAATGAACTAAAACTTACTAACGTTACAATACGAATTCGAAAATCAAGTGAATAACAAATGCTTTTTAATAGTTAATTTTGCTTTTATTTCACATGAAAATAATTTACACCACAATTATAGTTATGTGAGTGAATCTGATTAACGGATTGAAACAAGGAACACGCATTTTGTTAAACACATCGCGGTCTATTTATACTAGAATTGACATGTATTACAATTTAAGCATTAAGTTTCGAAATAATGTTTACGTGTGCTTTCCAGATATACGCTGAGCCGCTCTGTGACAACTGCTGAGACAGTTAAACAGCTAGAGATAGATGGGTTAAGTTTAGTGAACTTAATTATCGGCTGTTCCAATGTGTGACAACGGACTGACTGGGTGTAAAAACGCGGTTTAATGCCGCGGCTGTCAGGTTGCACAACAAACATAAAAAACATCAAGCACCACAGGGGTGAAGAGCAAACGACTACATGGAGGTCATTTCTAACAGGCAGAGAGGGAGAGCAAAATACACCGCGGCATTTAAAGAGAAACTAAGCAGCTAAAGATGGATGTTTCACCGGTTAGCCGCCAGCCGCGCTGAATGACGCCGGTACAGCATTAACCGTATATTACACAGTAGAGACCGAATCTTCAGCCATTAGCCGTGGACGCCGTATGATACATTATCCATTAATCATCGGCTGCAGGATCCCGTATCCGGTTTTTCCAGCCGCCTACCGAAGGCGGCCGCACCGTCAGCCGAGGCCAGGCGGCCAGGCGGCCGGCCTGCCGGCTGGCTGCACCGTCAGCTCACCTTTTCCCCGACGAGACCGTCGCCCTCTTTGCCCAGCGCCTTCTGCGCCAAAGCGGAATTAAACGTGATTTTCACCATTCTGCAGCAGCCGCGGCGGTGAAGAGTGACGAACAGCGGCGCTCTTTTGCTCTTTGTGCTGTTTTCCTCGCGGAGGTCGCCGCCGCGCTTACTAACCGAGTGACGCACTCTGTTTGCAGACACTGCCCACCCCCCCTCACCGGAATTCCGCTTCCGGTAGGTCACGTGACGGCCCTCGGTCCAGTGGAGCGCCACCCACGCGGCGCCGTCGCCACCCATATCGACAAATATAGCCAAATTTCAATTCAATTCAATTTCTTTTAATATATCGCCTTTCACAACAGAGTTGTCCCAAAGCGCTTTACAGGGTTGTGTTGTGATACATGAAACAGAAGTAGAGGGAGATACAGAACGGGGAAAAAAAGGAAAGAAAGAAATTGAATAAAGAAAGCCAGAAGAAAACGGAGGAGAGGATTATTAAAACGTAGGCGCGGCGGTGACAAAAGCTTGCTATCTGGTTAGAACAGAATAGAATCTTTACATAATAGAATAGAATGTCTATAAAATAAAATGGAATATCTTGTCATTGGACATGTACAAGAAAAGTCTTTATGCAGTCTCCACCCAGGTTATATATTAGACCTATATAAAATTAAAAATACAAATTTTTTAAATAATAATGATGACAATTTTACCCCTTAGTAACATTTCCCCGATAGTCTGTGATCGAAAATGGGTACTCAGAAGGGAGATAATTTTAGTACTCGTTTGGGGAATACATATTTGCTGATATATTCATTACCCATTGCAATTCTTTACAGTACACAACTATATACACTATATAGACAACAGTATTGCAACACCTGGCCATTTTACCTACAACAACTTTTTTAACATCCCATTCTAAATCCATGGGCATCAATTTGGAGCTGGTTCCCCTTTAAGCTGTAACAGCTGCCACTCTTCTGTGAAGGCTTTCTGCAAGATTTTGGGGTATCTGTGGTAATTGCCCATTCATCCAGAAGAGCATTTGTGAGGTCAAGCACTGATGTTGGACGTGAAGGTCTGGCTCACAATCTCCATTCTAGTTCCTGTCAAAGGTGTTCAGTGGGGTTGAGGTCAGGGCTCTGTGTGGCCAGTCAAGTTCTTCCATACCGAACTCACCCAACCATGGACCTTCCTTTGGGCACTGCGGGCACTGCGGTACTGTAACACAGTAAAAGGTTCTTCCCCAAACTGTTCCCACAAAGTTGCAAGTACAGAATTATGCATAATGTCTTGGTATGCTGAAGCATTTAGAGTTCCTGGAACTAAGGGGCCTAGCCCAACCCCTGAAAAATGACCCCATACCACTATCCCCCCTCCACCAAACTTTACATTTGGCACAATGCAGTCAGGCAGGTAACGTTGTCCCGGCATCCGCCAATCCCAGACTCATCCATCAGGCTACCAGATAGAGAAGCGTGATTTGTCACTCTACAGAACATTCCCACTGCTCCCAAGTTCAGTGGCAGCGTGGTTTACATCACTCCATTTGACACTTGGCATTGCCTTCTTGGTGATGTGAGGCTTGCATGCAGTTGCTCGGCCATGGAAGCCCATTCTATGCAGCTCCCAGCATTTCTGTACTTTTTGGGCGTTTAGAACTCAACAGTTATTGAGTAAGAGTGTTGGCAACGTTTACACACTATGCGCCTCAGAACTCGGCGACCCCGCTCAGTTACTTTACATGGTCTGACACTCCATGGCTGAGTTTCTGACATTCCTAAACTCTTCCCACTTTGCAATACTACCAATTACCATGGAATATCTAGCATGGAAGAAAGTTCACAAACTGACTTATTGCAATGGTGGCATCCTATGACAATACCACGCTTGAATTCAATGAGCTCTTCAGAATGACCCATTCTTTCACAAGTATTTGTAAACCTGACTGCATGGCTAGGTGCTTGATTTTATGCACTCGTGGAAAAGGGACCGGGGAGGGTTTGTGGATGCTGGGGGGAATGGCTTAGTAGAATCTTGCCTAGGACTGCAGAACAACCAATGGCAACAGAAATACAGTACTGCCTGTATTACATAAATGGCATTACATACATATACTCTTTATTCTATGTTATTCTAATCTCTTATTAATTGTTATTCTACCATTGTATTACTCTATTTTTTATTCTATTTTCAACTTGTTGCAAATAGTCATCAGAGTCACAAGACATTTCTTGTTATATGTGTGTCTCTGTATATTATGATAACAATAAAGTTGAACCGAATTTAAAATGGGCTGGTTCTGTATGCCACTACGTTTTCCGTGTTGCTTCAGTAGATTATCACAAGGAAGATCTTTGCTAAGGTGAACTTTCTTGAGTGATCTCGGGAAATATGGACTCTCGTGTAATCTCTAGACCAGTGCTGTTACTGTAGCGTTACTGCCTCAAGCTAAATACCTGGCATACTTTAATAAATGTCTATTCTTTTAAACAGGTAACGGATAACTAAGCTGGACAACTCAGAACGCATTGACCTTGAACAGAGTAATCACTGCAACGCTGGAGAAAGCTCTTTCCTGTTGCTCGTGCTGTGTGGCTGCTTGACTTTTCAGCAAGGGTTTTGTCAAATGCAAGACTTCCCCTTAATGTGCCGGTCGCCACGATTTAATTTCTACCGCAACACCCCCGACACAACATTCTAAGTACCCAGTTACACTAACATTCAAAATTAAATAAAATGCAGGATATTACATTATAGTATTCACACACTAAAAAATGTAAATAAACCACAGAAATTTCTTGGAGGTGCCAAGGGGGTGCTATCATAGGTGTAGCTACAGCACCCCCAAGCCCCTCCCTGGCGCCGCCCCTGGATGTGATGAATGCACCTCACATCAGCTACTGTAAAGGCATTGTTGCTGCTCGCCGGCGAATTTTTGGCGCCATCTAGCGAAGAAAGCGTGTTACGTCGTCTCGGGGAATGATGAAATATCGAGCGGTCTGAAGTAATAAATCAAAACACCGTCCATGTGTAAAATCCGAGTGGTTAGTGGATAACGACCCGACGTTAGTGGCTGCCGCTACACAGAGATACATAAACAACCCTGGACCAACGTATAGCCTCCGCTGATCGGTCTGACTCATGCTATAATTACTTCAGCGGTCACCCAATTAAAAACAGGAAACATGCCTGGCATCGTTCCGCGGCCATTATTGCAGCCGTTTAGCAGCGCGACTTTATTTTAGCCCGGGAAAACTCTTTCCTAAACTGCGGGTCAGTGTCCCCTCACAGGACTCTGCTGCTAAGTTAACAAAAATAGTCCTGCATCGTGATCGTAAAGCCCAGGCGACTTGCTGGACAGTTACCTTAGCGCAGCACCAGCATTTTATACTTTTCTTTAATTAGTGTCACCATATATTCCCAATGTTAAAAGTCTGAAAAGATTAGTTCATTCGTAGGACAGATGATGTTATATCTTTCCCAATATTGGTTTAAGACTAGGCGAAGTTGCCAGCTCACGCATCAGACGAGACGCTCACGCAAGGAATCTTACGGCAAATCTATATTATTGCATTATAAACCTAAAATTAGCTACATCAAAAGCGTTGGGGTAGTTTGCAAACTCGATTGACTTTTACAAGGTAATAAAACTACATGTAACCGTGTGTCACTCCAGCCAGCTGACCAAAGTTGGCAACCCTGGTGTAGGTTTTAATGCCCACCAGGTTGAATAACTTCATTGAATAATATTTTTTAAAAAGGTAAGACTGCAGGAAATCATGTATTTTAACTGAAACCTTTTATTATGGCTTAAGGAGCTTCAAATCTTATATTTACGTAAATTATTACTAAAATCCGCGTAGCTGAAAGTAGGTTTCTTTGCTATTCTCATTTGATTTTCCCACCGCAAATTGCGGAACTGTCTAAGTAATTTGTTGCTTGCAATGGATTTGCTCTCACTGCAGGAAGAGAACACTGCCATTCAAGCTGCCCCCCCCCCCCCCCCCGGGACATGTTTAGCAGTGGTTTTCCAGCAGGGTGATGGTGGAAACGCCGCACCAAGACGCATAAGAATCGCAGAAACGCTCTGTGGTTAAACTAAACGAAACAAGATGTGCCTTTGCCATTTCATAAACCCGGGACCAAGGACCTCTGTGTTCCCAGTCTGATGTGCAAGACGCCCAGGCTTCTTCTTTTAGCTTAGCGGCCAATTGTCTGACCAAGAGGGCTCCTATAGCCCTTAAAAACTCTGATTTGGTACAAGGTGGTCTTCAGTTTGACTTTACTCAGTTCAGAATGTAAATAAGCACAAAGGGCTTCGCTTTCAGTTCCAGAAAGCGTGGCCAAGGTTCAGCTCTCCCTACTGTATGGTAAAGACCTCATCTTGTGCGCACATTCTCCCACGGTTTTGATGTTACCTATGTTTAACAGGCAAATTGTTACTGGTAATGAGAAGTGGCTTGCAAGTAAACAGGGCAGTTGATTTGCACGGTGAACGCATTCCTCAGAAAAGGCTCTCCTCCGCTCTCAGTCACCAGTGCGCTTAACTGATCCTGAGCGCTTGTGTGGCTTCGTTTTCGGATTCGTTTGAACTCCATAATTCCGTTTGCGTCCACTAGGAGGGGAAGGATTAACGCGCATTTACAAAGCAGGCCAAAAACTATTGGAGGTAAATTTAATCAAGGAGAATTTTATCGGATAGCTAAACAGAGTGGACGAGAAGAATTCCCCTCTGTCAACAGAAATAAATGGTCGGTGGAGGGAAAACTCATTTCTCTTCACGCTCGAGGTAGCTTAAAATAATCTGCGGGTTTTGATGCTTGATTTAGTTTTCCATGGGGCTAATTAACACCACATTAAACACCTTGCCCGTTCAGTTTATTACTTGAACTGACAACTCCTAGCCGTTTGTTTGTTTTTTTGCTCCGTCCACCGTTCCCGATTTTTAATTTTGTCCGCTTGACTGCACGCTGTAATGTTGTAACTTAATCCGCAAACACCCGGCCATCCTCGAGAGGGCTGAGGGGAACGCTGGCCAAACCCCGGCTCACAAAGGCATCGGTTCACGGTGGTTAACGGGCTGAAAACACGGAGGCACGCTCGAGCGATTACAAAGCACCCTCCTCCGCTGTCAGGAAACCGTTAGCTTCCAGGAGTCTGCGAGAAGAACGACATCATCCTTGCTGACTGCCCCGTGTCCACCTCTAGTACCGACAATTTCACATATAATTTTAAGTATCCAAGGGCCCTCTCTCAAGCGCTGGGCCTCCAGAATCTGCTGGGGTATCTGTAGCTGTCACCACCAGGGAGGCCAAGGCCCACATGTGGCATCCAAGAACCAGGCTCAGTATACCAGCGAGCAATAAAAAGCCATGGAATGTGGAACCCGATCAACCAATCCTTTGTGTCCGTTCTCCCTCCATCGACAAACCGCAACACCGTATTGCCGGAGAAGGAGCGGACATATATGACGGACTAGTTTTTCAGAAGATAAACTATAAATAGGGCCCAGAACAGATGGCAGAGCATCGCGTGATTCCCTTTTATTTGAGAAAGCTGGAGTAACCTAAGCATGATGAGGAATCAGTGCTGCCCGTGCGTATCCATTTCAGAAGGTGCTCTCTTTCGGCTTTTACCTCCGTCCATAATCAGGCTTCACTGTTAGCCCTGGCTCGTCATTCCAGCCATAACGATGATGCGTAGGCTCCAAGTGTGTGTGTGTGTGTGTGTGTGTGTCTGTATCCATAATTGCCTTGGAAATTTGATAATTTTATCCTTAAGGAGAACTAAGGGAATGTCAGGAAACGCTCCAGTTTCTGAAAACTGGAAAAAATTAATCTTGATTAAAGCGCTCAACCTCCCATCCGCACCTCACTCATCCCTACCCCCCCCCCCCCCCACAGCCCCCCTGCTCTTTTCTTCCTTTATGTTACTAGACTGATCTAGCCTCAAGTGGCACCACAGGTTCTAGATCCCTGCCGTTTCCCTGCAGGCTTTCTGCTAACCAGCGATGGCAGAAGAATTGTGGGATTGGTGTGTGTGTGTGTGTGTGGGGGGGGGGGTCATGTCAGACCTTGTGGAGCAGATGTACTGTAATTTGGAGCAATTGGGGTGATTAGCACACCCCCCCCCCCCCCACACACACACAAACTTTGCATGTTGCTTTGGTCCATCAGTGCATGCCTATTATGGTTTTTTGGGGGAGGGGGTGATTTGTGCTGACAGATGATCTCCCTAACTCATACCTCTGCACAGCTGACGTGATCCCCACTGGGGGGTCAAAACAACATCAACCGCCAACACATTTTGTAAAACCAGTTGTGTAGGATGCTTGTTATACCTTCATGATCAGTGCAGCGCTCTGGATCATTTGCTTTACAGTTCGCACCACGGATGTGGTGATGTTACCGTCGGCACACCGGGTGGGACCGACGGTGGCTGGGGCCTGTGTCCCAGAGTGTCGATCGTCTTGCTTTGCTGGGGATGTTGACCCAATACACAGAAATGGTGAGAGTTCCTTATCATGTCGTCCGTGCCTCTCGGCCATTGTGCTGACTCTGTTTGAAGTGGATCTCGTCCACTGCTGCCATGTCCTGCGGCTCAGTATGGAGCACTGTGGCTTCACACCTCTGGGGATGCATGTTCTGCTCACGCTTCTGAAGGCTTCCTCATTTAGGTCAGTGGTTTCCAGCTGGTCAAATCACAGGCGGAATATACCGTTGTCATTTGGTTGCTTGCTGGAGTATTTTCTCAGTAAAAGGAGCTCTTTCTGTGAAAAAATAAGGCTGCTTCAGGTGAATTGGTGATGCTGCATTGCCCTTAGTGTTTGATTGTGTGTGGGACTATCATGCATAATTCACAGGATGAAATGACTTCAGCCATACTTCGCTATGAAGTGCAACTCCTCCCACCTCTCCTGCCCCTGGAATATCTCCCCCAGTTAGCCCACCGAGAATATAGTCCTGGTTGTGTGTGAGTTTGTGCCCAGTGACAGCATGGCATCCATCCAGGGGGTCCCCCTGCCTTGTACCCTGTGCATTCTGGGATAGACTCCAGGCTCCCCATGACCCTGTACTGGATAAGCGGTTATGCAAGATGGATGGATGGATGGAGTTTCCTGTTCAGCATGGTGCCGTTTAGCAGCAGCCGCTGAGTTTGCATTACCCACAAACCAGCGTCGTGTTTGCATTCTGTCCAATTTCTCTGTCATGCTGTTGGGGCGGGGGGGGCTTTTACATCCTCACACTCGCTAGCCTTGACAGGGTGGGGAGTGGGGGGAAAAGGACTTTAATTTTTTAATCAAGGAGAATTTTATCGGATAGCTAAACAGAGTGGACGAGAAGAAGGGAAAAGGGCCCGGAGGAGCATTAAAGTCTCTTCTGCCATCCCTGCCTGATTTCCCGATCCACTCCAAGCAAAACATCCTCCCACAGTCACCCCAACATAGATAATGGCATATGTCGGCATGCAGTTTCTAACTTCCACCAGAAGGGGGCACCTCAGCACTGCCGCTTTAATGTCAGCACTTGGATCTGTTTTTTTTGCTCGAATTTGCTAAAGAGAGATGTGGGAGAGCCAGGGTCGCGAACATCCTCGGAGCTGGAGTGTGTAATATTGTTTAAAACTCCCGTAGACGCCGGGAAAGGATGCAGCAGCATTTCATGCATCTGATTGTCTGGGCACAGTCGGTCGAGAGACATGTGCACCCTATTTGGGAGCACGGAGCCATGTGCAACTGATAAAGGACATGCTGAGGCATGCAGGGGGGTGGATGGGAACATGGTGGAGGGAGAAGGGGGCAGGTTTGCGGGGTCTGCACCAAAAAGCCACCCCCCCCCCTCCCCACACACACACACACACACACTTTTTCTAGGCGCTACACTCCTGGGAAATGACTTCATGGAAAAGCCGCCCAGACCTCGCCTGCCCACCGCACCAGAGCCAGCATGCAGCCATGTCGACTCTCGCACCGCTGGGCGGGATCCACACACATGGCGATTGAGTGAAATCACTTCCAGACGCTCCGCAGCCTTGTACACTGACTTCATCCTCGGGTCCTTCTCAAGGAGCCCAGCAGATGGGGCATGGGTGTTGGGATGGGATTTGTGGGAAATTGCAGTGCTAGTCCGCTGCAGACCACTAGAGGGTGGTGTCTAGATGCCCTGTTCAAGGGGTGGATTTGGACTTCAGAAAGAAATTTGTATGTGTATGGAGGTTTGCTGGGTGGAGACACGGGGGAATCAAAAATGGCCGCTAACCTGTCTGACCAATTCACCCCTTTCCGAGGCTTTCAGCTCCTTTTGGAGAGGTAGTTTGTTTACAATTACTCTATTTAGCAGATGCTCTTATCTAAACAGTACAACTGAAAGATCAGCCAGTGCCTGGAGCAAGTGGGAGTTCAGGGTCTGGCTCATAGACCTAATGGTCATTCAGCCAACCCTGGGATTTGAACCCACAACCCACTGATCACAGTTCACAGATTTAAATCATTTTCTTCTTGCTACTGGCAAACATAATACCTTGGCCACCATTAATTTGATTAGTAGTCAAAGGTGTCAATGGAGGTCTTTAAACTGATGGGGCCCTCGTGAGACAATGACCCGACCCTGTCAAAAAGTGGTGGTTTAAGGCAGCACAGATGGCAAGACTTCAGGGGACAGCGTGCTGCATATAGCTGGGACAGGCATGGTGACATGCATTTAGCCCTAAGTTGTTATCGTTCATAGGAAAGCTGCTGACTGAAAGCAGAGCAGTTCCCAGAAGCGGCTGGGAAGCTGGAAGAAACACAGTGTCCCTTTCCAGAGAGGGGCCCGGGCACTGTGGGTGAGCCGGAATCCACCTCAGGGGGAGGGGAAGCAGTGCCGGGACCAGGATGCAGTGGGCCGAGGGCAAGGAGTGGATGGGGAAAGCAGGCATTGGGCGGCCAGTTGTTAAAGTCATAAAAGAATTCAGATTTCAAGTTGCTTTGGGGCTGTGAGGGGGCGATGAAGATGCCAGAGGAGCAGTGTTTGCGCCAGGTGGGCCGGAGTCAGGTACGGGCCCTGGGACGGGAGTCAAGGAGCCAGCTGGTCTTTACAGCAAGCACACAACAGGCAGGTGGAAGCTTCCCAAGCTGTCAGAAATCCAGCATGGTCAAGCAGGGAGGCAAATTAATCAGGTAAGGTCCCTCCTGTCTATGTAATACCCCCCCCCCCCCCCCCCAACTAACTCATCCTTGCTGTGTGGGGCTTCAAATACAACGGAGATTGACACACCAGCTGAATGACACAGAGGAGACTGACACACCTCCTGAATAACACAGTGGAGACTGACACACCTGCTGAATGACAAACACAGTGGAGACTGACACACCTGCTGAATGACAAACACAGCGGAGACTGACACACCTGTTGAATGACACAGTGGTGACTGACACACCTGCTGAATGACAAACACACACAAAAAGGAGACTGACGCACCTGCTGAATGACAGACAAAGTGGAGACTGACACACCTGCTGAATGACACAATGGAGACTGACACACCTGCTGAATGACAGACACAGTGAAGAATGACACACCTGCTGAATGACAGACATAACGGAGACTGACACACCTGCTGAATGACACAGTGGAGACTGACACGCCTGCTGAATGACAAACACACAGCGGAGACTGACGCACCTGCTGAATGACAGACAGAGTGGAGACTGACACACCTGCTGAATGATACAGTGGAGACTGACACACCTGCTGAATGATACAGTGGAGACTGACACACCTGCTGAATGACAAACACACACAAAAAGGAGACTGACGCACCTGCTGAATGACAGACACAGTGGAGACTGACACACCTGCTGAATGACAGACATAGCGGAGACTGACACACCTGCTGAATGACACAGTGGAGACTGACACACCTGCTGAATGACAGACATAGCGGAGACTGACACACCTGCTGAATGACACAGTGGAGACTGACACACCTGCTGAATGACAAACACACACAAAAAGGAGACTGACACACCTGCTGAATGACAGACATAGCGGAGACTGACACACCTGCTGAATGACACAGTGGAGACTGACGCACCTGCTGAATGACAGACATAGCGGAGACTGACACACCTGCTGAATGACACAGCGGAGACTGACACACCTGCTGAATGACAGACACCCAGCAGAGACTGACACATCTGCTGAATGACAGACACACAGTGGAGACTGACACACCTGCTGAATGACACAGTGGAGACTGACACACCTGCTGAATGACAGACACACAGCGGAGACTGACACATCTGCCCAAAGATACACACACACACAGTGAACCAAGTCCAGAAAATCAATAAGGCAGAATCTGTTGTGTTGTCTTTCCATGGTTTTGATACCAGTTGTAAATGAGAAAGGCACCTACCCAAATCCAAGTCTATACTGATACAAATTTGGAGCTTATGAAGTCTCCCAGTATCAACATCATCATCCGTGGGGGGCACGTCAAACATGATTTCTTAAATTGTGCTACCATTTGTGGCAATAGCTGCTGAAAGCATTCCGGGAGCTTAAATATTTTGCTTCCTCAATGCTTGGGGGACAGTCACAGGTGTTGTGGTGTGTGTCCATGCATTTGTGTCTGTGTGTCACACCTCCTTGCTGCAGAAATCACCCTCACACAAATCCACAGAGGGCCTGTGACCCCGCCCGTTGTCGATTTCCATATCTAGGGCCCCTCGGGTCCCAGCATGCACTACGATACACAGTCATGCACAGAACATATTTGTTTTCATTAAGTCTGTAAGGACTGGACGCCAGACTTTTCCGTTAGACGTCTATTCCTGTACAATGCGGATCTAATCGCTTTCGCCACGTACAGAGAGGCATGACGTTACTGTGTATAATGTGCCCAGTTGCCTTTGTTAGTGTAATTCCTGTCACCTCCGCCTTTCACCCCCTGTCTTTGACAGACATTCTCATAAATATAAATCACTGTGTTTTCGCTTGCGTGCTCAAGTCGCCACATCTTCCCTGTTTTCTTTTCTCCCTTCAGCCTCCCCTCCCATGTCAGGGGTTCCTTCAACTCCATGCCCCCCCGCGGTTGTCCCGATGACGATGGGATGAGGGGGGAGGGGCGGCGGCAGCATCCTTGGTGCTGGGCCCCCATGAGAGATGGTTGAAGGGCGTGGCTTATTTGGGGATAAGAGGCAGTCCACATTCCCAGTGCTCCGCCCAGATTTCTCAGCACTAATGGGAGTGACATGGACTGATAACCCCCCTCCCCCTACAGCCCCAAAGTACAACCCTGCATTTTTATCAAATAATTAATCTATTGGCTGTCACTACCTGGAAAAAGATGTGAGAGCTGATTGGAAACAGCAGATATGATGTCATCAACCCTCCCACTCCCTCCATCAAGTGTACACACTAGCTGGGGAAAAGGATAGTGCCAAGGCGGTAGCAGCTGGGGGTGGGAGTTTGGTCTGCACCAATCAGGCCCCAAGCATACAGCTGGTTCCAATTACATCATGGGGGAGCCTAGTGAGGGGCGTGGATGATCCTCTGGATTTGGGGGGTGGAGTGACAAAGTCTGTGAGGCTGGGACCGGGTCAGCTTTGCTCAGAGCCCATGGCAAAATTTCCACAAGATTGATCCCAGTGTCACAATTCTGTCCTTTTAATGTTAATTAATGAATTTGTTTAAAAGTGAGAAAATCACTGTCTTCCAAAAATGTGGCTGGCAGGAGTTTGAGTAAAATCTGCATCACTGTCGAATGCAGTGTAACCCCCTCAACCCACCACAAGGTGGCCTCGTCATTAAAACTCTCGCACATAGAAGGGGCCCTCTTTGATGCGTGGCGTAACGCATGTACCTTGTCGTAACCAACGTGTTTTTCCAAAGGAGTCCAAAGGTCTGAAAATATTATCGTAGCCTGTGTCTGCTGTGCTGAAAAGCAGAGCAGTGGGGATATTAAAGTATTAAAACCATGTGAGACTTTCAGCGTTTATCCGAAAGTAAAAGTGACTGATAGCGACGCTGGGAAATATCATGCGTTCTCTCTATACTTTGTCATAAAAGCCTGCAGCAACTCAGCTTCCGAAACCCCAGCTGCCTTAATGATTGGCTGACCCTGCTTTTTGAAATGTACATCACATTGGATAAATGTGTTCGCTAAATAAGTAAATGTAAATGGTATTTTTACATATATCAGCTGAAATTTTGATGAAATCCTAATTTGAACATAAGCAGATCATTCTGTTGGTTTTGGCTTGAATATGAATTGGCGCATGTTCAATTAACATCATAATCAAGGCTAAAACAGTTCAGTAGCATACATTATGTTGCCAAAAGTATTGGGACACCCCTCCAAATTTAGGTGTTCCAATCACTTCAATAGCCACAGGTGTATAAAATCAAGCACTTAGGCATGCAGACTGCTTCTACAGACATTTACAAAAAGATGGGTCACTCTCAGGAGCTCAGTGCATTCAAGCGTGGTACCGTGATAGGATGCCACCTGTGCAGTAAGTCCATTTGTGAAATTTCCTCGTTAATAGATATTCCATGGTCAACTGTTAGATGCATTATAACTTGAAGCGAATGGGAGCAACAGCAACTCAGCCACGAAGTGATAGGTCACGTAAAATCACACAGCAAAGACACCGTCTGCAGAGTCAATAGCTACAGACCTCCAAACTTCATGAGACCTTCAGATTAGCTCAAGAACAGTGCGTAGAGAACTTCATGGAATGGGTTTCCATGGCTGAGCAGCTGCATCCAAGCCTTGCATTGCCAAGTGCAATGCAAAACGTCGGATGCAATGGTATAAAGCACGCCGACACTGTACTCTTGAGCAGTGGAGACGTGTTCTCTGGAGTGATGAATCACTATTCTCTGTCTGGCAATCTGATGGACAAGTCTGGGTTTGGCAGTTGCCACGAGAACAGTAGTTGCCTGACTGCATTGTGCCTAGTGTAAAGTTTGGTGGAGGGGGGATTATTTTAATGCATAGATTCACCCTTTGGGATTTGAAACCACAAATTTTAGGCCCACGGCTTCCAGAGTCCTTGGGGCAACTGGAGTTTAGGACCCAATGGCGATATGATTTCAAGTCATGGCATTTGAACCTACACCTTTCCCAATACGGGCATAGATCCCACATTCACTGCACTACACACCAAACACCATGGGTTTCAATTATATGCCAAGCTGTTAAAAAATATGCAATGGAGCTCAAAGCTTGCTACTTTCATAACCTCTGGTCCAGCATGGCGTCTCTCTATAATGCTTGAAATTAATTACATAAGCTGTTGCTCCAGCAAAATATCCAAGTGTAGTGAAGAATGTAAAGTTTGAAAGGGAATCGTATTATCGGCAGCTAAATGACACGCAGTAGCAACGACAATCTGCCCCGAGGCCACCTCAATAAATATAGGTCAGCTGAAAAACACCAAGAATTAGGCAGCTTGCTATAACCCATTTGCACGGGAATTTTCTGCTTGTGGCAGACATCGATTTTTACACAAAGAGGCACGACGGAGACGCAACTGTCGCCATGCCATCTGCAGTCCTGCTGCTAAAGCTCTCCGGGCCTCTCAGCTGCGACATTAATCCCTTAAAGAGGTCTCTGCAGAGCCATCTAGACTCTGCAGCCGCGGTCAATGCTCCGCTGAGAATGGATCGCTTTATTAACAGCGACGGGAGAATCGTTTTCTAAAAATATAGCCGGGACCCCACTAATAAATCATTTCGCATGGCCCCGATAAAGGGGAAAACCACGAGAAATTAAAGAATCGCGAAAAGAAACCTCACACTGACACTCTGGAGGGCTACATTTTCCTGATTGAAATAGCATGTCGTCCATTGGTGCTTCATTTAGGTTGGGCTAAAATTACAGCTTCTACAGACTCAGAGAGTTCTATAACTGGGGGAGGGGGGCAATCCCCCACACCTCTGCCTCTCAGTTGCTGGGTTGTATTGATAAATAGCCCCCTTCCCTTTACCGTACAGAAACGGGGGGGGGGGGGTGCACTTCTGGGTGACAACTAATAGTTCTACTACACCCTTATCAAAAAAATATGGACCCTCGAAAAGAATCAGCAACCCTGTAATTCTGGTCATTTCACTTCTCATGTCACATTCTTTCTGCTGAGAGGTTTCTGGCAGGTCCAATCACTGAGATGAATGACCACTCTGGCCCAACCGTCCCGTGTAATCAACACAAGCATCCAGGGAAGAGACAGCTATGAAAAAATCCAGCTGACCAATCAGCAGCCATGCAGTGGTGCTGGACAGCATGTATCATTTTTAGTTATCATTCCTGAGGACTAAGTAGTCTGTAGATAGATAGATAGATAGATAGATAGATAGATAGATAGATAGATAGATAGATAGATAGATAGATAGATAGATAGATAGATAGATAGATAGATAGATAGATAGAAGGATCAACAGACAGACAGACTAGATAGATAGATAGATAGATAGATAGATAGATAGATAGACAGATAGATAGATAGATAGATAGATAGATAGATAGATAGATAGATAGATAGATAGATAGATAGATAGATAGATAGATAGACTTTATTTTAGTGAAATGACAGGGCTGAAATCAGATGAAAATTTAGTTTGATTCCAGCTATGAGATGAACAGCCCAGTAATGCATCCTGTTGAGACAGGGGGAGGTCACATGACAGAGCAACTGCAAGATGGGAAGGGGAGTTTTACAGGCAAACAAGCAAGACAGCCTTTTTGAGAGAGGATGAACCCCCAGGAAAACTACAGACAGCTGGAATGAGTCTTCCGGTCTGCTCTTCACAGAACATGAAGACTTTACATCCTTAATTAATTAACCATTACAGGTGTGTGTGTGTGGGGGGGGTGACATAACTCCTGACCTCATCACTTTCCTAAAGCTTCCCGCCCCAATGAATCAAAAGTAAAATATCACAAAATAAGAAAAAAGAACATTAATTAAAATGCCCCCAAGATCTGATACAATTGGTACAATTTCCAAACTGACACACCCACTGGCCGAGCAGCAGATTCCAGAGTGGGGCCCTTGTTGGCCGTACAGCTGAGACCCCGACCCCCCCCCCCCCCCCCGACCCCCCCGAAAAGATGTGGAGAGAGCAGGTCGACCTGGTTCTCCCTCATCTTCTGAAGCGCGGATCTGGGAGGCTTTCTCACAGCGCCTCTGTTCCGACAGGGGGCCCGCCGCTCATCACGAGGGGGGTGGCCTTTCAACGCTTGGGGGGGGGGGGGGGGGGTTACTTTTGGAAGCTGGAGTGTTTACTTTCCTCTTTTATCTTTTTACAAGCCATCAGGTGCTTGCTTCGACTCCGCCGCTCGTGAAATCTTAAATTCCCTCTTTGGGGGCATATTAATGACAAGTCTGTTTAAAATATGGCGCCGAGCTGGGGTAGTAAGGGGGCTCGACTGACCGGGGCATATTTTTAAAGGAAATACAGGGAAGATCCATGTGCTGACTTAACCTCAGAACTAGTAGACCCCCACCAAGGTACTTTTACCCAAAGTACCTCCTCCAAGGTACTGCTACCCAAGGTAAACCTTCCAAGGTAGTACCCGGCCCACGCCCGGCCTGACCCGATCCACCTCACGCCAGCTGATCCGGCTCCAGTTTGGTAAAGGCGGCCCAATGAAGCCACAGATTAGGAGGCTGCAGATATTCAGCAGACCCCCCCCCCCCCAATGACTCCTTGCCAAGGCTGCTGGTCTGTGAGTGACATGTGAATTACAGTCTGCGGTAGCGGGAATAAGCAGGCCGGGCTGGCGCTCTGCGCCTGGCAGGGGCTCAAAGCCGCACGCTGCGGCCATTTGAAAGGGAGCGAATAAAAATGACAAGCTAACGGTTAAAGAACTGCTGATTTTTCACATGTTGTTATAAAAGCCGCCTCCCAGCTGCCAGATCTTCATTTCATTCTCCCCTTTTTCCTCCCTCGCTCATTCGTATAAACCGCAGCCAAATATATGAACCGGCCCCACCGCCCCGTTTATAAGGAAGACCTAAAAATAATAATCACAGTAATGGAAAGGGCTCCGATGGCAACGCCTGCGTTTGTGACACTCGCCTTCCCTGTGGCGGGGGCTGGAACGCGGATGCCACCACGCCTTAACGGTGGCCTTGAAAGCCCCCGCTCCTGGGGAGGATGTTGCCTCTAACTCTGCATTTGCCAAGACTCACGCTCACTATGCTCTAAGCATCACCAAGAGCCATCATGACATCCATGTGTACTAGCGCCCCCTAGAGGTATGTCCATGGAAGGGCCCGTTTTTCCAAACGTTTATGTTTTTTTCCTCCAGTAGATCATGGAAATGTCCATCATGCTGTCATCACTGACCAACCTTGTCTACCAAATACATCAGGGGAGACAGCAGAATCAAACATGTCTTCGACCTAGTTGTCATTTTAGATCATCCTTCCCATTCTGACATGGGCGCCCCCTGGTGGCTGCTGGACCCTAAGCAGCCATTTCGTTCGCTTATGCCTTGGGCTGGCCATGCCCCCAGACCCCATGATGCCATCCACCCATAGAGCTGGATGTGTTAATCAAACCACAAAGGTGTCTGCTATGCTGCCGTGGCCACCCAACAGAGGCTCCAAAGGGTTAGAGTATTCATGGGGGGGGCGGGGGTGACATTGATGGGACACCCCCTGCAGAAGAATGTGGTGTAGAAATAACTGAAATGCAGCTGTTGGGCACAGTAGCACAGATGGTGATAGGAATGGCGACAACAACCAGCGACTGAACGGCTAATAAAAATTAGCACCATGCCCTCCACTTGACTCCCAGCTGCTTTGTATCCAGATGATTTTGCACAAAGATGGAACTCTGGCATGAGCCGCCCCTGACATTATGGGATTATGCGAGGTGGCGTCTCTGTGTCACACTTGGTCCCAGAGCCAGTGAATATCACGTCTTGGTTCGGGATCAAACGAAGTCTTCACTGGCCGACACAAGCCTTGTGATGCCGGCCTGATCCCTACCGCCGTTCCCACTGCTATTTCCAGTGGGAACGTGCCCCGGCTTGGTCTGACCTCAGATCCAGGCCAGCGGAAGGCTCTGCTGAACTTTCCATGTTACATCATGGTCCCAGTATCCTGTCGGGCACACAGAAATAGTACAGGGAGCAGATCAGGCACGTCACATCTCAGCGCCATGTGGACACCCCATTACCCCACCTATTATGGGATGACCTGCCATGAACCAACATCCCACCCAGAGTGTCCCCTGCCTTGTGGCCCATTTTTGGGACCCATGGTTAAGGGTGACCCTGTACCAGTATAAGCGGTTATGGAAGATGGATGGATAGACAGATCTATTATGGGACCATTTCTAGCATATTAAATCCCACCGTCCAAAATGAGTAGGTCAAAAAAATGATTAAATAATTAAATAAGAGCTCAGCTCCGCAGGTTTGTGCCCAGGAGCTGTCATCCCGAATGCAGGCCTTCGCTAAGGCCGACCGCTGCTCGGAAACTGCAGCCCCCGGGCTGGCAAGCGTGTGATGCACCCCAACCCCCCCTCCTTCCTTGTGGCTTTCTGATGGTTTTGCACGGAGGGCCTGATTCTCATTACCAATTTCGGCTTGTTTTTGTTTCTCAGACCGCAGCCCGGGACCCTGCAGGATCTGGCTGCCAGATAAAGGGGGAGCATGTTAGGGGATTTGATGAGAGGCGGTTTTGGAGGGTGACAGGGGGAGGGAGGGTCAGGGGGACAGGATGGGGGGAAGGGGGGGTGTGGACAATTTAGGACAGATCGAAAGAGAGGAAAGAGAAAGTGAGTAATGTGGAATTACTTTATCCTCTTGGCTTTCTGCTGCGGCACGGAGAGAGCGAAGGTTGGGGCTGGGGGCTGCAGAAACTCCCCCCCCCCCCAAGCAAAGAGCTGGTCCCTTCCTATAACTCATAACCTTGTGATGGGACGCTGTATCCTGGCCAGAGAGCACCAACGCCACTTGCTCACACCCCCAGCTCACCCCCATCCTGTCCTGCCCCCCCTATTAATCACCAAGCACTAAACACTGGATGCTGTGGCTCATGTGCCATTAAATTCCATCCACACTCCGCAGCACAGTACCCCCCAACCCCCGGCACAGTGCCCTCCCCAGCAGCCCCAGGGCCAAGCCTTCTGAACCGTGTGAGTGTCCTGTGCCACAGTAGCTCCGCCGTGACACACCGCACTGGGCAACATAGGCCTTCACGTACGGTTACACCCCCCAACCCCCCCCCCCCCCCATCTGGAAGTTCCCTCTTACTGAAACACTGTTTTTAAACACTAAAACAATGCTTAAAAATTCCATCCTTCACAAAATTTTGCATTTGATTGTTAAACATTCTGTGATTTGTCAACAGAAGGATCTGCATGTTCTGCTGAACCTTCTCATCACTTGCATGTTAACAAGATGCGTTTCCAGCTGATTTATTTCAAGGAAACACTTCTACGATCCTTCTAAACCATGAAGTCGCCCCCAGAAGTATATACGAAGCTAGAAAACCACAAGAACAGGATTAAACACTCTTTCAGGGGTTAACTGCTGCAGATGTGGGAAAAAGTAACAGAAGGTATTGAGCAACCAAACGAAGGGATTAAACTTAATCAACCGTATTGTCCAACTGGACGGCATGGGCATTTAACGCCAGCGCACTAAAAGAGGCAGTTGGCCTTTGCATCGCTAACATAGGACTTATAATCTGGGTTATAAAATGGGGTAACTATTTCTTGTCATTCTGAGGGCAGACTCCTTTCCATAGCCCACAGCGCTATCATTAGCCGGAGCCCTGTGTATCTCTGTCAGGTCCCCACTGAATCCCCTTACCTGATTTCTCTGCCCCCTAGTGGGGCTGGACTGTAAGTGCTAGTCCATCTTTTGCAGAAAAAGTGTGGCACAGCTCTGGCTAAACATCTGGAGCAACCTGTGAGTCATGGGGTGGGGGTGGGGGTGGTGTAGGGGGTCAGCTGTGAGGGAGGGGGGTGCCCATATGCACATGGGGGTTAAATTCAGCATATGAAGCTCCACAAGGCCTGAAGAGCAGGAAATGGCCAGGGTCCGCAGGTGGGTACTGCACAGACTGCTGTGTGTATCTGTGATGCTGAACTGGAACAGCAAGCTGCTGTTAGTATCTCTAGTAGCCACCCTGTCCACCTGACCCCCATTATCACCCGATGCCTATGCACAAGCATTACATTACCACATAGCACACCCTGCACTACATACAGAGACAGACACACAGATAGATAGATAGATAGATAGATAGATAGATAGATAGATAGATAGATAGATAGATAGAGGGATCAACAGACAGACAGACATAGATAGACAGATAGATAGATAGATAGATAGATAGATAGATAGATAGATAGACAGACAGACATAGATAGATAGATAGATAGATAGATAGATAGATCAACAGACAGACAGACAGACATAGATAGACAGATAGATAGATAGATAGATAGATAGATAGATAGATAGATAGATAGAGGGATCAATAGACAGACAGACAGATAGATAGATAGATAGATAGATAGATAGATAGATAGATAGATAGATAGATATAGAAGGATCAACAGACAGACATAGATAGATAGATAGATAGAAGGATCGACAGACAGACAGACATAGATAGAT
Source organism: Brienomyrus brachyistius (assembly GCF_023856365.1). NCBI lineage: Eukaryota > Metazoa > Chordata > Actinopteri > Osteoglossiformes > Mormyridae > Brienomyrus > Brienomyrus brachyistius. The sequence goes on from NC_064542.1 coordinate 15,098,054, forward strand.
AGATAGATAGATAGATAGATAGATAGATAGATAGATAGATAGATAGATAGATAGATAGATAGATAGATAAAAATGAAGTAATGGTGCAAAGCTGCATAGATTGTTGGATTTAAATCTAAATGCTCCTTGGCCTGAGTTTGATGGGGTCAATTTACAAAGCAGAAAGTTTATTAAAGAACGAATGCAGTTGTAAATCCCCTAGATACCAGTAAGTGGACAGACGTGCTCATCAGGGCACGGTTTTGGAAGCGTTTTGATGAATTTCGGAAATTGCAGGAATTGTTAGCAATTACATCTGATCAAGGCTTCCTCTATGGTAACCGAATCACACTCCCAGTTCGATTGGAGTCTCCGGTTTCACCCAGTGTAATGCAACCGGGATTATAAGAGGAAACACGTGTCCACAACCGTCCAGGAATCATAGAAGCCGAGATTTACGTTCAATTCTAAGCAATAAAAAATACAGCACTTTGGAAACTTTTCACAAGATTACTGTGATTAACGTCAGGGGTTACACTGCCATACTGTTAAAAACATTTGCTAATAATGAATAAAACATGAAAACTTACTGTCTATGCCTAACAACAATCAAATTACCAATAATCTGAATAAAATATGATTTGAACGCCTGCCTATTGGAAGATACAGATATAGTTTGTGAATTGTTATAGCAGGCCTTTGTGATAAAAAAACACATTTTTAAAATTTCATATATTTATTATAGAATATTATTGATTATATTATAGAATATTATTGATACAACATATACTGTATAAATCTAACTTTTACTGCCTTAAGATTTAATATGCAACATTTCTCCTTAGTGGGATTTTCAAAAACTTTTTCAACTTTAAACTATTGGATTTAAATATAATCAAGTTATTCCAAACAGCATTAAACATTAGACCACTTCAGCGTTCCGCATTTGTTTATAAAGTCCAGTACTTACGAGAAAGGCAAACAAAATGATCCTTTATAGCGCACTTTGCCATAGATATTTAAAGAAATGCCAGCGACTAATTGGAAACGAATAAATACCGTAAAAGCTTCTAAACAAGTTCTGATGAAAGAGGAACACATGATTTGAGTTGGTCATAGTTCTGTATTGTCAGGCGGTGCCCAAGAAGTTCCATTACCGAAGAAACCAACCGTCCCGTGTAAACACAGCTGTAATTTGTTTTTCGTTCTATATAATTATTTTTTGTGATTTTTAAAAACAATTCTAATAAGCCTTGCTAAACTTTATTTGTGTAAAACGGATCCATTTCATGTCGGACAGTAATTTAATAATCCAGACCTGTCATTACGGCCAGTTCCACCATACTCGAAACTTCACATGATACGGCATTATGAGAAACAGACAGGAACTCCTCAGCACTCTACTGAAACCGAGAGGAAGAGAAAAGAATTGCGATTAAAAATGTCAGCTTGGCGTTACGGGGAAAGCCCCTAAACTCAGAGGAAACGCTAGCTTCGGTGGAGATAGTCCGAGTTTCATAAAGATGTTTTAAATCCCTGATCCAGATGGTCCCGGTTAACTGGAATAAAATATTTGTACCAGGAGTTTTCCATTCCTTTGTATTCTAACAAGTCCAAGATTAAAATATCATAACGCTATAATACGCGATGTCGGCAGAAAACAGTATTATATATAATGTAAAAATGTCATAAAAGGATTCCTACAAGAAAAAGCCAATAATCGTAAAAAATGCAGGATCTAACACCAACTAAAGACATCAATCTTCGGCAATATAAACGAAGGCGAACGATATACACGGTTAGGGGTTACACTCGGAAAAAAAGAGTAAAAATGCGTGTACCTTTGCTTGTCACTGGGTCTGTACCCTTGTAATTGTACTTTTTAGGGTACAGAAATTGATTCTGATAAACATCACAAAGGTACAGACAGCGTTGTACCATCAATGGTACAGAAATGTTCCTCAGAGTTCATTTTTGTACCTTAAAATGTACAATTACCTACCGCTAAAGGTACATTTCATAGACCCTCGAGACAAGCCCCAGTGACAAGGAAAGGTACAAAAATTGGCCTTTTTTCCTGAGAGTGTAGTTTGCAGTATTTTAAATTCATACTTTAAATAATGTGTGCATTTAAATTACATTTATATTATATTTATACTTAACCTAATCTAAGAAAAAGTCTGTGCAAGTGTTAATTCCATGGCCATTAATCCAAGGATTTGAATTAATCTACACTTAAACAAGAGTCTGATAGTCATTATTTTGATGTCATTACAAAAGCAAACTGAAGTATTCCACAGAGAGAAAAATAAGTCATTGAAATCTTAAACACTTAGGCCCTGCTTGTTACTCTTTTTCAAATAATTAAACATTATATCGAAATATATTAGAGGATGTCCTCGTATTTGAATTAAACAATCGTCCCCCTGTTTAGGTCATAATAAACTTCATGGTCTGCTAGCTGCATTTCTGAAAAACAAATTGGCAATCACATTATATGCACAGCGAATTAAAGATCTAGAAGAGGCCAGATTATCATATTGCCAAATTATGCAACTGACAAATAGGACAAATTAGCTATTTACTTGAGTCCAGAACCTGTTTGTCTGCTTGTCATTTAATGATGTCATTTAATCTAAAGATAAGTATCTTGTGCCTTAAATGGCATTTACCAAATATGTCGTAATAAGAGCGCATAATGGTTGGTTGTGCATGTTTTCTTCTTTGCAGGAAAACCTTCAAAAGTCGCTAGATATTTCATTTAAAATGTAATATCTTGTTTATTAAAGAACACAGTTCATTATAATCATAATTATATTAATGATTAATGGCACACAACGCTGGTAATTCTTGATGTAAAAGCACTATATTTGGATTACAGTTTTTAATTTTCCTATCATCGTCATTGTGACCTGAATCACACACAAAATACAACGATTTTACATTCCCGAAACTCTAGTGTGATCCAGTTGGCGTCTTGCAGTTTAACATGTGGACAGCACGTCCCCCCTCCCAAAAAAAAATACTAATAAAGAAGAATATACGCACAATGAATAAGGGGGCGGTGGTCAGGAGAAAGCCTGCCACTACTAACCTCCCATTGGATTACCTCAGGGAAAATGAGCTGGAGATTTAAAAATCTGTATGAACAGGCGAGGCATGTCAAGTAAACGATTCCTTGAGTAAGAAACGGATTCAAGGGGAGCCTTCGGTGTAGGCGGGGAGAGCACCCTGCTTTATAGATGAGAGTGTGAACACACGCGGACAACTCCAGAGGAAAACCTTGGATTGTGATTGCCGGCTCAGCAATGCAGGGTCTAAGTTCCCGAGCCCACGCTTTCTCAGTGGAGGCTTTGGTGGGGAGAGCGTCGTGCAAGAGGATGAAGTTAGAGAACAGGAAAGAAGAGAACGCGCAGAACGTTCCCCGGAACGCGGAGCAACAGGATATGCCCGCGTGTACCGTTATCAGCGAGGAAGAGGAGCCAGGTAGGCGCTCCCTAATACAAGCAACTACCCCAGTCTTAGACATTCAGATTACCTGCAAAAAGCGCACAGAAAGTAGTCATATATCACCACTAACTGTAATACCTTAATCTAGAATTTTAAAATACACTGCAACAAAAACTGGATGACTAATGTATGTTAGGTCCAGTTGCATTTAGCGAAAAACTAATGCATAGCTTTATGTGGTCTGTATATTGTACTGCGTTTAAATGTATGCTATATATAACTAGCCAATTATATTGTATTATATTATATAACGTTAATACAGAGTATTGTGATAATACTGAAATTAGACGGTTCTTTTTGACGGAGACGGTAGTTTTCAGTCGTTATGCATCAAAATGTAATAGTGCTGTCCAGTTAACTTTTTCGATTATAAGGAAACTTTATATAACATAGGCTATATAAATGACTGCCAAAAATCGGAAAATTCTAGTATAAATCTAGCATAAATTTTCTTAAAACTCAGTTTCTATATTTATATAAAACGATTACTATATGCAAAATAGATGGCAAACCGCCGTAAACGAACATGTGTTTTAAGATACATCTTTATGCATTTAAATACTTTTAGCCTGTTGATATCGGCCGCTCAAGACAAACCTTAACGCACCTTCTCCTAAAAGACAACGAAACAGAGAGAAGACGGAAAGGTGACTTGGCCCAGAAGGAAACCGCTGAGGATGAGTGTGATCGGGAGAAGGAGGTGGCGGTGGAGCTCCAGGGGACCGACCTGTGGAACAGATTTCACGAGATCGGCACAGAGATGATCATCACGAAGGCCGGGAGGTAACGCAACTGCTACGCGAGAAAAGCTTTGGGGAGATTTCCGTAAACGTTGCAACCACTGTCATATGCAATATGCAGATTTTTATAATTACTTTAGTTTCGAGCGATGAACAGTCACACTTACTCGCGAAGCAAAAACATCGCGGTATGCTTGCTTCCTTGGATTTTATCCTGTTCCGTATTGGCTTCGGGGATACACTCCGCATACTCTGTATTTTTCTATTGCAATGGCTTTTTTAGCTGACATGTTAGGCGACGTGACTTGGGTGTTCCAATTCTGATTAATACCGTTAAACTAGTAAAGATACTTAGTTAAAAATAGAACTGGCAAAATTTAATTGATGATGATACTGCGTCGATCATGAATTAATATCAGGCTTATCTGTGTTCTAGGCCTCAGAACAGATATGGTGCTTAAGTATATATTTAGACCTAATGGTTTGATTTTGAGACGTAAATCAAATAATAAGAGAATGAGGGGACGGTGCTGATATTCTTTGTGGAACCGGTGTGATTTTTTAGCACCTTAATATCAGACTTATTCTCTCATTTTTAAATATATGAGAAAGGCCATGTCAATTAAGAGTCTGACTGAACCAGAAAGGAAAGGAAAGGAAAGGAAAGATGAGTTCAGATCTGATTCGTTGCGTTTCGTATCGTCATGAACCATCGATACAGCTACAAATAACCTAAGTATTATTTTTGTCTGTGACTGGAAACTTAATGTTAAAGTAGCATTTTGAAAATAAATACAAGAGTGTGTTGACTCTGGGAAACGCTTCGGCTGGTTTGACGCGGTTGGTTATCTGTCTTGTGTTTAATATGTCTGAGGAAGTGAAGCGCGGCGCAGGGCTGCAGAGCAAAGGCAGAAACGGCAGCTTACATATGTGACACCGCGCGGGGGCTCACCTCCAGGAAATTTATGGGCCACTAGCATGCAGCAGGTGGTCCTGCAAAAGCCCAGGACGTCCAGGCTGTACTGTAAGCCTCATGCCTGCTATTCTTTTACAGCTACCCTAACCTGACCCAGGAATACATACAGTAGCGTTTTACGCCGCTTGGTTTTATTATCAGTAATTAATTTATCCCATAAATTAGACTGTTCTGTATTATTTTTGATTATCCTAAGCTGATACAAATAAGAGCACCTAATCTGATTTTTCGAGTATAACAGCCTCGCGATATTTGTAATAAATATTGTTGATGATGTTGAGATTACATTCACCGCCTAAAAGAGAAATGTTAGTATAACAATATTAACCCGAGAAAATTCGGAGGAGGTGTACAGCAAAAATAAAAATAAAATAAAATAAAATAAAATAAAATAAAATAAAATAAAATAAAATAATAAATAAATAAATAAACGTTTGTATCGAAAACATAACGGCACGGTATCCCTTAAGTATTTCATAGGCCTATGCAACATTATAACATTTAAAGTAGGCCTGTGGCATTAAATAACTGAATTAAAATAGGAAGTCTTCTACACGATGAGCGAAAACAATTTTAAACATTAATACGTTTCTTGGGCAGGAGAATGTTCCCGTCCGTTCGTGTAAAAGTGAAGAGTCTGGATGCCTTCAAGCAATATTACATCGCACTGGATATCACGCCGGTCGACTCAAAAAGATACAGGTAACCTTTTATACCTCAAATTTAAACGGATTTATATGTGCATTTATATGTGGCGGAAGCAGGGCCGTGTATAACTGCAATGGAGTTATTATACCTGATAATCCCATGTGTGAAGAAACCTATACTCTTGTATTATAGTATATATTAACTGTTAATCGCGTATTTCACATGGATAAGGGCAACCGAGGTTAAAGCGTTTAGTTATATGGGCTATTTAGTGAATATACATTGCTGTCTGGTTTCGGAGTTATAAACAGCTAAATGCTGATTAAATATAACGCTCATTATTTAATATTTAAGATTATTTTAAACGGGGCAACGTCTGGTCTGAAGTTTAGACAGTTCAGCGCAAGCCGACGGAGACATTGGATATTCCTGGCCAGCTATAAATGTCGGGCTGACGTTTACGTCCTTTCATCTCGGTAAAATATGGGAACAGCGAGCAAAAGGTCGTGTTTTGCATAAACACGCACACGGTGCTTAGAATATTTCAAGGAGCTAAAACAGAGACAGAGATGTTAAATCCAGAAATCCTCTAAAGTTTAACTTGATTGTACACTTGCGCACACGCGTCCTTTTGTTGCCAACTTGTCCAGGAAAGAAATCAGAGAATTTTGAAGAGGAAACAGTCTTTCGACTCCTGGATTTCTTGTGTGGACATAGGAAATTCGAAAATGGCTTTTGGCTATTCGGTGAATCACAATTAAAATATAACGCGAAAAAGAAACTGAAATAATTTGTTAACTTTGCAAAAGCTAATCATAATAATAATAATTACTCTTTGGGGTTTTAAAATTAAATGTTGGCCCAATTTTAAAAATCTAGCTAGCATTTTAACATGGTTCTAAAATCCGAAAGTTTTTATAATCGTATAATCTTTGATACATCCTTATTATTATTATGGTTGTTGTTGTTGTTATAAGTAAAACGTTGTTTGAAAAGAGTACATAGGCCTACATATTTTTACTTTAAAACAACAGTTGCAATATTAATACCTAACTAATACCCGTCTGTACACTGAAAAACGTGTTCGGGTGCAAACTCATCTGTGTCCGTGTTAAAAAACCATTTATCCATCCATCCGTGGTGAAAAATTGCATTTTGACGTATCATAATTTGCCACGCAGTTGACGCCTGTCAATAACAATAATAATATATTTGTAACTTGCTAGTTTTGCGTCATGCCCGCTGTAGGTACGTGTACCACAGCTCGCAGTGGATGGTGGCTGGCAATACGGACCACTCGTGCATTGCGCCCCGGCTGTATGTGCACCCCGACTCGCCTTGCTCCGGAGAGACCTGGATGCGTCAGGTCATTAGCTTCGACCGCGTCAAACTGACCAACAACGAGCTGGACGATAAGGGACATGTGGGTGGAGTATTTTTTTTATTATTATCATTATTATTTCATACATATATAGTCTATGAAGTATTTCCAGAAGAGAGGAACAATAAAGTCTTATGTTTCACCTGAAGGTGGTGTGATTGAGAACGGACCACATTAAAATGTTTGATTACAGATAATTCTGCAGAGTATGCACAAGTACCAGCCGAGGATCCACGTCATCGAGCATGACTCCAGAGTGGACCTCTCGCAGATCCAGTCGCTACCCGCCGAAGGTGTGCATAGTTTCTCGTTCCCTGAAACCCAGTTCACGACCGTCACGGCTTACCAGAATCAGCAGGTACTGAACTATTAAATGGAGCACGTGTTTATTTTACTCTATATCGAAATCAGAATTCACTTGAGTTTATATTCCCAGCGATTTTAATTTCTAATAAATAGCCTTAGAAATGCCTTATGAACGTAATTTTCCTGACAGAAATGGGAACAGCATGTATCATTTAATTGTTATAAAGGCTAAATATAAGAATACCTGTAAGTAGTGATATTTTAAATAATTATAATGTGCATAAATATGTGAGGAAACATATGGTCATTGTGACAATGGAATTCATTTAATCTATTTAAGCCCTTTGTGGTTTCTTTGTGAAATGAGCTGTGGGACTGTGTCTCGCATCCCAGAAGCCATTGGGTTCAGCTATGTTTGGTTCATACCCTCGCCATACCAATATGAGCAGCTCCGCATCCCACAGTGCCCAAAACTGGGACCGCATCATGAAACCGTATACAGCTCATAGCACCGGCAGCAGACCCAAATCATTATGACCCATTTGGGAATTTTGGGAAGAGGGAATGGGAGGTTCATAGGCAGGACGATGCTTGGCAGCTTTCGCCCTCTCCCCGCCCGCCCCCCAGACTGACCGCCAGCTTCCACGAGCGACTGCTTTTATTGCAGCAAATGATCGTTTTATTGTGAGGGACTTAGCGACTGCCTTTAACTGGGCTGTTGGCAGTGAAAGGCTCTATAAAAGATGATCCCCGTTGTTTTCGGTATGTTCTGTTTAACGTGGTCATTAGATTCATGTGAAATTATGAGTTGCAGACCGTAAGGGACTGGCTTGCGCAGCCCTCAGCTTCTAGGATGTGTATTTACACCCAATCCTGTCTCTACTAAGATCACCAAGCTGAAGATCGACAGGAATCCGTTTGCCAAAGGCTTCAGGGACCCAGGGAGAAACAGGTATCAGCAACAGTCATGAGTGTCAGATGCTGGAATTGTGTCACGCAGACGACTGGTAAAGTTAGCATGCAGACAGGGAACCATGTCTGGACAGGGAACCTAATGCGTCATGTAATGTTGGCTGCAAGGCAGGCATAGCTATTCCTCAACAATGTAAACATCATCCATGGAGGCCAAGGTTATGCAGCACATTTTCATTTGTTATTGGAGCTACTGGTTAGGCCTCTATTTATAAAGAGAAGAAAATAAAGCCAGACTTGGGAAGAAAAATCCAGAGTAGGCTACCCCTCCTTTCTCTCGTCTTTGTAGGGGGGTGCTGGACGGACTCCTTGACTCTTACCCATGGGGTAATCCTCTTGGTTTCGACCTGAAAGGATTTTCCATGGAACCACACGGTCTGATGCATTGCTTTTAAAAATATTATTCAATATTCTGTTAAGTTCAGCTTAATTTATTTTTAGATACCACCTTTCCCAACATAATTGCACCACAGATTAATCAACAAGCATCACTTACAGTTTAAGGTAATAATAATAAAAGGAATAGAATGTAAGAGCAAATTTAAAAAAATATGTTTGATAGAGGAGGGCAAACCATCTGGAGGACAAATGGATGCTCAAGTCTGCTATACTGGATTCCAATACATATCTACTTCCTGTTTCCTGTAGGAGGGAATTCTGGGTATTTCTCCTCCTGTGGGACCCAGTCTGCCCTGAAGGGTCTCCTGTCTCCCGCCTGCACCCCGCCCTCCTTCCCGTTCAGCATTCCCTGCTCGGATACCGCGCTACCCGGCCTGACCCTGCCGTTCTGCTACAAGGCGTCTCCGTCAGCCGGCCTGCTGACGTCCAGGCCCTATGGCCTTCCGGGGCCTGAGAAGTTGCGGGATCTCTCTGAGTGCCGGCCCGTGGCTGACTTCCAGCTGCTGTCTGCCCTGCACCGGAAGAAGGAGCCCAGCTGCAGGGCCCAGTGCCTCCGTAGGTTACCCGCTGGACCCTCCTGCCAGCCTACACTGCACAGTCTCCAAGGCGCCGGCGTTTCTGTGATCCACCAGCCGTACCTGCATCACGGGACACTGCAGCAGCAGCTGCCATCGCCTTACAGCCTCTACGGATACAGCCTCCCCACAGGACCCCACTTCCCGGGTGTAGCTCGGCACCTGAAACTGTCCGACGGCTTGGCTCTGACGCCCGCTGATAATTTGCTGGCCCGGGCGCCTTGTCACCCCACCATTAACCACTGTCTTTGACCATCCGCTTTGTGCGAAAGACATCTATCTAGACCTGACTGGTTCCTCGAGTGCTCAAGAGCTGCTCCTGAAACGGACACCCACAACTGACACGTTTATGTGTGCAGAGCTGGGGCTGAGCTGCGGTGACACAGAGCGGTCAGCAGCACACAGAGCGGTCAGCAGCACACAGAGCGGTCAGTAGGCAGAGCGGTCAGCAGTACACAGAACGGTCAGAAGCACACAGAGCGGTCAGTAGGCAGTGCAGTCAGCAGCACACAGTGCGGTCAGCAGCACAGAGCGGTCAGCAGCACACAGAGCGGTCAGCAGGCAGAGCGGTCAGCAGGCAGAGCGGTCACCAGCACACAGAATGGTCAGTAGGCAGTGCAGTCAGCAGCACACAGAGCGGTCAGCAGGCAGAGCGGTCACCAGCACACAGAATGGTTAGTATGCAGTGCGGTCAGCAGCACACAGTGCGGTCACCAGCACACTGATCCAGGATTTATCACAGAGAAAACAGACCTATTTGACAATTCATTGAACGTCTCTAAATGAGAATTTGACTTGTCTATAGCTAGTGAACACGAAGGTAGGTTTCTCCTGGATAGAAGTATCTTTAATACTTCTACATGTCTGCAATGTACCAGTTTAAACTGCAGTATCCCTATAAGCAGCAGGTACTGTGAATCTAACAGCAGAAATTGTAAAGCTTCCTGAACTGTATATTCCTGTACAAATTGTACAAAATATATGATGTATATTGGACAGAATTGTTAATAAATATTTTAGTTTATAGAAACCTTTGATTGCTCTGTGACTGAGGGATATATATCTATAATGTGAAATCCTTAACATTCCTGCCATGAAAAAACTCATCTAAGTTTATTATACAAGTAACTGTAGATGAAAATGTAGTAAGGTCCTCCAAAAACAGTTTGGCTTTATTTATGTTAACTTTTCATCGATTTCAGCTCAAGGCGAACCACATGTTAAATTGTGCTGTCATTCTTACATCAGAATAATTAAAGAAAAACATGAATATGATGGATCCTTTTCTGCATGTGTCCAATCACACATATCTGTATATATATTATAGACTGCTGAATGCATGAACTTCTAGTATAGTTTCCCTTATTGGAATGCATAAATTTTACAAATGCAATTTCTAATACTAAAATTCTTCAGTGTCTTTCTGCAGCTACTAACGTTCTACAGTCTACTGCTAAGATGCAAATATACGGGCCTGCGTTCATATATATGAATATGCCTTTCCCCCCTAAAATCCCACCATCGGAGAAAGCTACAAAATCAGTTTATATGTATTATACACGAATACTTTGCCCCACGAGAAAACAAACAATAATTTCCATTTAACGAAAGCCTACTAGCTTATTAGGCCTACTTTAGAACATGTATAGTGTTTTAAAAAAATCGCACAATTATAAATCTTACCCTTTACTCATTTGTAGATTCGTGCGTTAGTGTGCCAATTTCCAGTCACATAATTAATCGGAATATCTCGGAAAATTCAACCAATTAACTATGCTCCTTTGAAATAAAATACTACAGCTTAAAGTATATAAATTCTGAAAACGAAATGGGTCTTTGTGGTATTAAGACTACGTCGAAGTGAGTATGTAAAATCAAAGAAAATATTGCGTCTACGTCTATTTTAACAGCATAAATGTAATATTGCTAATATAGCCTAATACTCATGTAATATTCAACAGATTTGACACTTGTCCTCATTTTGCGAAGACAAATAACTTAATTTTAGCGGTTCCAAAATCTGCTTTGTATAGAAAGGACGTATATTCGTCAACGCCAGAGACTATGGGGAATTTTGTTATTTCTTTGCTGTAATAGATATATAAAAAAACCTGTTACGTAGCCTTTACACAAACGTTAGCATAGGTTTTTAATTTTGAGCACTTGGAATTTTCTACATAGGACGATCATATATAGCTGAGGAATCCGCGCCCACCACTCAGTTACCTATATATTTAATTTTGACGGCAAGTTTATACAGGTGGTGTAAATAGGTAAATGCCAGGGAAATTTTATCGCACAAATTCTCAGTAGTGACAAGGGGACGTCTGTTTGAATTTACCAGAATTTGTTCACAAGGGATCACGTTTTAAAAAAACCACCGCAGGGAAAACGCTACGCGGGATCAGCGAGGTAAATGGTGTATCTGAATGGCGGCCAGCCGAGTCCGGCAGCCTCGCGCATGATGTATTAATAAAGAGCCGCAGCAGGAGGAAAAGACGTGGAGCGGCGCGCTCATTATTTCCGCAAACACCGAATGCACTTCCAGAGGAAAAATAACCCGTCCAAATTAAATTACACTAAAATGGGCCGCTTCTTTACAGCTCCGAAGAAACTGGGCGATTTGACGGGATTTCAGGGAAAAAATAGTCCTATGAAAAAATGACTTCGGAGGAATGTTTCTCTAAACAGTAGGAAAAAAATCAGTTTATAAAACAAAGACTGATTGTGGTCCACTGGTGCCCTCCAAGATAATAAAATAGTGAAAAAATGTTTATTTCTACTAAACTTTCGAAGTTTAGTAAAAGGCGACAACCCCCTCCCCCCAATAAATAAATAAATAAATAAATAATAATAAAAAAAAAAATAGAAAGGGAAAAGGTCCTGCAATTGAACTGCCGGAGAACTTCGACATGCCATCAAGGTAACATATGCGAGTTTTTGGAAATGGCAGGAAAGGGATAATGGCTGATGCTTGGTAAGGCCACGGAGAAATCCCCGTCTGTCAGCGGTCAGGCGGACCGTCAACTCTCGCCGAGCCTGCGGACGCCTATCAGCTGGACGGGGGCCGAGTCGCACTGGTTGAGGATAACTGCATTTGACGTGTGCCCGGAATCACACGACATGCCCAAAGCCCCCATTTGTCAGAATTATATAAATTCAATGTCGGTGTAATTGCCTCTGTTCTGATAACCATGTGTCAACAGCATGCACCTGTCTAATCAATTAAACGTTTCCGCTGTCCTAAATCAGATACACCTGTCATTTTGCGCTTGATCGTCGTAGCCTGCCCCCAAAATCACGTATTACCTTCCCTGTCATCCGAGGAGGCTTGAATTACAAACTGTGATTATTTGACAGTCTGGCTTTCATTACATCTTTCCTCCTCTGTAGTCTGGGCCAAAGCGGTAATTAATTTGAGACGTTTAAAGTGGAAGTAGGCAGTGGATGGCGATTTAGGGGACAGTTACCGCTGGGGGATGCTTTTAAGTGTGCGGATGAAACGGGTTTATTTCTGCGAGTAAGTCGGATCGTTTATTTAAAAGTAGTGGACATATATATTACCAAGAGTTTCACGGAAATTCCTTCCGATTATCCGTTTCTAACTTGACCTTTTCTTATCTTTCCAAAGTTAGTCATCGACTAAAACTTAAGGTCAAATGTAGATATTTATATATGTCTAACAGCGAAGAACCGTGCACTTATTCATATTTAACACAGTAGTTAAAAAGACTTAAAGTAGGCTACGTAAAGAACAAGTTGCGACTATTAATGCAGCTCAACTTAACTAAAAAAACTGCGATCATTGTTTTAAACATTATATCGACGCATCCTGTAATCACGAAAAACGTTTAAAATAGCATAGTTAAAATCGTTTGCTGATTTCATACAGCAGAAACACATTTTCATGTGATTTTTTCCCCCTTCATCTTTTTTGAGGTGAGTCCAGGCTATTATTCGCCCCACTTAAATTACACACAGGGACCAAGTATAAATAGCTTGTTACTGGCAGACCCTAAGGAAAAATTATTCACAAATTTGACATATTTGACAGGGCAAAATTACCATCACATTAAGAGCACACATACATGTATGTACTTGAATGTCTGGGTTTGCTAAATTCTCGGTCTACTTGCAGGATAACGTAGAAAAAAAAATCTATACCAAAAACACCAGAAAAGAGTTGGAAACCCGCCCCCACCACCACCACCACCAGCACCACATTTTTTTTTAACTTAGCCCTTTTCCTCATCTGAATGGGTGTATATTCAGGAAAAATAATCTGTGTGGTGAATAAAGGATAATTAATGTACAACCTTCAATATAGGAGACCCAGTGCAATGATATTTGCCTTTGGTCAGGAACTGAAGTCTGTTTGAAGGTGTTTTGTGCTTGAAGATTTCATTTGAATCTTAGGGATGGAATGTAAAAAAAAAACTGAAAACGTTAGCGAGCAGTTGGATTTATACACTTTCAGAAAAAAAAATTGCCCCTGTAATTGTACCTTTTTAGGTACAGAAATGGACTCAGGAACATCCCAAAGGTACAAACAGCATTAATGCACCATCAATGATACAGAAATGTTCACCAGAGTCCATTTCTGTACCTTAACATGTATAATTACCTACAGCTAAGGGTACAGGTGGCAGACCCTTCAAAGCTACAAACCTTTACCCCTTTTTTTTAGAGTGTGTTGAGTGACATTATGAGCCTTTTGCTGTTCATCCAGGCCTAACGTAAAACAAAATGTGGTAAATTACACACAGCTGAGTCCTTGATCAACTAGGAAGTTCACTGAGGAAAAGCACAATCGTAGTTAATATTGGGCTTTATTTTCTCGCAAACCAGAGTATTGTGGGTTCCTGTTTGTGCTACTGTGGCTTAAGCTGTAGAATACTGGGCTCCGGGTCCAATATGCCACACTTCTAATGTGGTACCATCCCTGGTCCTCCTCTGGTTCAGGTCCGAATAGGCCGCCCATGCAGGGTTTACATTGGCTCATATTTTCTCTGCAAACTCAATAAAAAGTGGTTATTTATCAGGTCATCTTATGGGATGTGACTGAACGGTGTTGTTCAGCTTAAACCGAAACCAGCTGCTGGAGAAATTGAATTACGCCTGGTGTTTAATGTGAAAAGAGGGGCTGGTGTAACAGCTTGGTAAGGAGGGTTCTCGTCTCCCCCAGAAAAGAACCAGCACTTCCCCTCACCAGGCATGTGCTCTATGTATTTTTTCTTCCTCATCTTCTTCTTCGTCTACTTGAATTTGTGGAAGCTGTTCAGAGTCTGCCCTTCTTCTGCTTTATGCCCCTCCGCCCCCCCCCCCCCCCCCCCCAGCAGTCCAGCAGTGAAGTTCACTGAAGATGCAAGCTTTGGGAATCATGGGCGTTTGTGGCGAACATAATGTTTATCAGGAAGAGAACAGAAATTTTCTGACACTTGTCAAAAATTAACAGGTTCATGAAGCAAGCTGTGTTTGTGCATATATGGTCAATATATCACTGCAGTGAACATCCATCTATGCATCTATCTATCTATCTATCTATCTATCTATCTATCTATCTATCTATCTATCTATCTATCTGTCTATCTATCTATCTATCTATCTATCTGTCTATCTATCTATCTATCTATCTATCTATCTATCTATCTATCTATCTATCTATCTATCTGTCTATCTATCTATCTATCTATCTATCTATCTATCTATCTATCTATCTGTCTATCTATCTATCTATCTATCTATCTATCTATCTATCTATCTGTCTGTCTGTCTGTCTGTCTGTCTGTCTGTCCTATAGTACTAGTCAAAAGTCTGGACACACCTATTGAAAATTGTATTTCAATGCCATAATCACCCTAAGCCCACTTTCAGGTTATGTAAGTACTTTTTATGTTGTGAACAAGGAACGAGATGGATGGCTGCAACACATGACCTGGCCTCCACAATCCCTTGACCTAAACCCTGGTTGGGCATGAGTTGGTTTGTAAATTAAGAGTGATATAGCCAACTCAGTACTTGTGGAAACTCTTTCAGGACGCTTGGAGAAGTGACTACATTTGGAAGCCGGTTGAAAGAATGCCGAGAGTCTACAATGCCATCATCAAAGCAAAAGGGGGCTATTCGGAGGATATGCTGAAGACTTCTCCTGGTTGATGTGGTATTTGATATGTATTACTTTTTACTTTGTGGTGAATAACATTGGTAAAATAGAGACTAACGCATTATAAGCAGTTGTGTCCATACCTTTCATTGGTACGGTATGTGCTCACTGGAAGTCTTGGGGCGCTTGCTTAATTCAGTATAAATTTGGCAAATTAATTGGTTTTATAATAAAAATCATGACTTAATGTATTTACAAGAAATATCACATTAAATACAACCAGTAGTTTTAAATAAAACATGATTTTCAATTACTAATAAACTGAAACCCGAATTATAGTTCTAAAAGTGCTGTTCCGAGTTACTTAGTTCATTGAGAGTAGTTCCATTGGGTGCTTTTTAATTAGTGACAGCTTTGCGACACCAAACACTTGCGTTTACTTTCCCTTTGGATGCAAGTGACTACAATTACTATTAATAACAAGGGGCCCAGAACAGAACTGAACGAGACAGTCAAAAAAAAAGACATTTGATGAAAAGGAAATGTCTGTGTGGAATATATTTGCAGATATGTTAAACAGTGCCTGTCAACGGACTTTTGTTATGAAACCAATAAATCTGCAACATTTTTACAGAATTAAGGAAGCGTCCCAAAACTTTCTGTGAGTGCTGTGTATCACAGACGTGCACCGTTTGCACGATGAGCTTGAGGGCCTTAGGGAGTCTAGCAGGGGTGGCCTGTGGGCTTTTCAGTGTGAGATGTGCCTGCCGTAAAAGTCGTGAACAAATGCGTGGTCAAAGGGGGGTCAAGGGAGTGTTTCGTTAGGCATGTGTCGACCACCTGTCCTGGTTACGTGGGTGGACAGTGGCTATCAGGTGACCGTCAGGGAAAACGAGAGTTGGTATGCCGTTTGTAGCCTGCCCAGTGGCGGACGCATGACCCATGGCAACATTTATTATAGATAGATTCACTTTGGTGGAACCCCCAACCCAATCCACACTTGTGATGTCATTCTACACGCGAGACTGGGACCTGGCAGTCTATGTGAAGACTTTACCTTATAGATGGGACTGACTGCAGGTAGGGGTTCGGTTGACTGTCCTCATGGAGCCAAAATGGCAACCAGGCTGCCGTCTCAGAACATGACAGCCTTGGTGCTTCATTTGTAAATTAGAAGGTGCCGGAAGGAGAAGGCCGTGCGAGAAGGGAAGGGTATGGAGGCAGGCGGAGGTTCTGGAATGACGACAAAACACGGTGCTGAAAAACATGCCACGTGTTTTTGAGAATAAATCTAAAGTAAGTGGATGTGAAATTGCATGAAAATTGGTCGGTAACTTTAAATACATATTTATTTCATTATTATTATTATTTTTTAATTTTATGTTACTGTTTTTTTTTTTTTTCACCAGACAGCTGCCAGATCCGTGCAAGCAAGCTCTGGAACTTGGGCAGTAAAAACAAAGAGGAAAGTGTTCCGGCAAGATTCGGCACAAATTTAGCACTGGATAGTTCTACTAAGGAGTATGCAGCCTTTTCCCAGCAAAATATCTGAATAGAACATGATTTTTCAAACTTTAGCCAACATCCAGGAGGATATTGCAGGCCATCTCTGACCATCTGCAGGTGGAGTTCTTATGCACCTTTACTCTGAGATGGTTGGAACTGAAGCACTGCTGTTGACTCTGCCTTCCTGAGAAGATCAGGGGCTTCATCTATGGTCAAGCTGATGAATTAATAACCTCTGCATGTGAAGGAATGGTAAAGAAACAGAATCATTAAGGAGGAGCTGGGGGAGGTGAGGAGCACCAAGGTTGCCCTAAACCTTCACATGTGCCGGTCTCTTGTGGAGGAGACATGGGGTCTCTGTGGGGAGGGGGGACTATGAGAGCAATGGATAGATTCTAGGAGAAAACCCAAGCAGACCAATCCTCTACCTCAATACTCCTTTAGCCTTTAAATGTTGGATAAAAGTTATATTAGGTTAACCGTTTTTTTGACTCATTGAATAAATGTTTCAATTTAAAGACATAGTAGGTTTCTATAGCAGGGGTGGTAAATTGTTTTGACAGCACCCAGCCCTGCTCCCCCAGGCCTGAAGTTGTTTTAATTCTCCCTTGTCTTGGCTGTAGGGTCCTAGAAACAACAAACCCACCTCTGTTCACCCCCTTAAATATAACTACTCACCCCTGATGCCCCCCCCCCAGTCATAATCTTTTGCAGGCACCCCTGCATTATAGATGTAGGTTCCTGTTTGCATTCTGCTGTTCTTGACGTATTGAGAATGGGGGTGGTCGGGGGGGGGGGGGGGGGGGAGAAGAAAGCAGTACATAATCGTCACGTTGTTCCTCCATATAGCCCAGACATCATGCTGCCTGTCATTGGACCGCTGGCCCAGTTAACCCCATATCAAGCTGGCATGGCCAGACCCGCCCTGCCCAGCATGGAGCCCTTGTTCAGTAAATGCCGGCTATGCGGTTCTGTGACCCAGTTATCCAGCAGCCTGATCTCTCCTATTGGACACCACAAACCTCCCCTTTCAACAACCCGGCAGAACCCCTGCTTCCAAAATGGTTTTGTTTCCTTCTGGAAGCATCAGCCCGGCTTCCTGATTCCCCCCTCTGCTGGTGCCTCCCCCCATGGGCTGGAGAAGAGGTGTCCCTTGATGGCGTGGGAGGAAAGTGAAGCTGTCAGCAAGTCTCTGGGAGTCAAACGGGCCCGACAAACGCCTTCCACATTCTGACCCCATCTGTCTGTCACCGCTGGGGCTCCCCTTTGCCCCCCCCTGCCAACACCCCCTCCCAATCCCAGTGGAACTTGTGCTGAGCCTTGATCTCTTCTCCATGCCTGAAGTCCCAGCAGGAGCACAGAGCAGCTGTGGAGATCCCCCTCATCCAAGGTGTGTGTATTCTGAATTCTTGATGATTGCTCTTTCCCCAAACTCTGTGGGGGGAAAGGGGGAGGGGGGCACTCGTTGGGCCAGGCAGGATGGTGGATAGTTTTGTTCAGAAAACACGTTTTCCATGTCTGACCTGCAGCAGATTCGGGAAGGTAGAGTTAGTGGTTAGGAAGAGCAGTGCTGGTGAGGTACGCCCCAGACCTTCCACATGCCAAGTAACTGGAAACCAGCACATGGCAGGACGGCTCTTTGCCAATCAGCTTCTGTTTCATTTATGGCTGGGTGAAACATGCCTGTCATATTTCAAGACCAGGAAGTGACCTGTAGATTGGCTGAGCAGTGCTTGGGCATCCTGGCAACTGCCCGACTGGCCGCTATTCATGGGCACATTTATCCCCAGCAGTTGTGGCAGCCACTTGCCACTTATGATTCGGGACTGTCCAACCCTACCTGCAGTTATGGAAACGATACCACACTGGTGGAAATGCAGGCCTTTGGGAAGAGAGCTGACCTCCAGACGGGGGAGAGGGCAGGAGGACCGACATGGGTCGAATCGACTTGCTTCCTGTGCATGACAGGTAATTCATTCCGGGCAAACGGCCCCGCCCTCAGTGCAGGACGGCCTCCCCCTGCCCATGATGCTCCTGGCTGACGAGTATCGAGTGGCCACTGCGGTGATTTAGTGCCGGCCTACTCTACACGGGTCCTGGCACCTGACTTTTAAGTGCCGCCCCAGGGTCAGGGTACCGGGGACGGCTGCAGATGCCGTTGTCAATCCGGGATGCGCCTGCTGTGGGCCCCTGGGGCCCTCGTCGCCTCGCTACTGGTAATTGATTTCAGGGGACGACCTCCCCCTCCCCTTCCGCACTCGCACCCCGCCCCGGCAGCTAGCGCGGATCCCCCACATGGCCCGCTGGGTGCTGTCAGCGGTAATTCAATTAGAGACGCAGGAGTGTGACTAACTACAGCACGGCAAGCACTTTACCATCTGCTCGCCTCGCCGCATCCAGGCATGGTGAGGCCTTGGGCGCGAGTACACAGAGCTGCCACACACAGGGGCTCCCCTCACTCTCTGGATGTACTTGGGCCGGAACTGGATCAAGAGGCTGACGTCCTCTCGGGGACGGAGAAACGCTTCATCCGGCGTCCTTGCAGGAACCCATGGTCATCCTTTCTGGGACTCTCTGGCTCCTGGCGGGCTGGCCGGCCTTCCACCTCAGGCTGCCTGAGACTTACTCTTAACACGCGGTGGCGAGCGATCCCAATGTTTCTCGATGTCTCTCTCTCGCCACGCGGCTCTTGGGCCTTTTCTCTCAGCTTGGCGGACTCCGTGGCAGTGGCAGCGGACGGCTCCCTCACGGTTAGTGAGTCTGAGTGAGTGAATGTAACATAGGCCTGTAATGGGAAAATGTACCAAATGGGGGGGTTGCGGGACTGTGCCACTGGAAGGCAATAAAAAGCCATTTAGGGGCAGCGTAAACAATCCGCGAGGATGCGACATCCACAGAGCTCATGCCCTCTGTGTAGTGGTACCTGAGGAAAACTTCTCCACCCCCACCCCTGCCCTGCCCCCACCCGTGCTGAAGTGATTGGACACACACGCCTCACAGCAGCAAGTGGAACCAGCGCTGGGATTCCCATGTCAGGAGACGAGGTCAAAATTGAATATATCAAAAAGCACGCTGAGTCTTGAGCTGAGAGGTCTCACCTGCACCCCCTATAACCCCCAACCCCCAAACGGCACACAAATGTACAGGAGGGAGGGGGCTTGGGAAGTGCCACGTTAGCCCTGTGTCATCACAGGGCCGTGTCCTCTCAGCATCCCCAGAGACTCACTGAGTTTCTGCGGGGTGGTGCTGCTAGCGCCCCCTCCTGCCCACATCCCCCAAGCCTGACTGATTCCAGAGTCCATATGCATCCTTCAGCTGAGTCAAAGGCCCACATTCAGGAAAGACCACAGAAGACATTTTGCAAAGGAACACTGTGAAGTATTAGATAAAGGGTTAGTTCTGTAGAGAAAGACAATGAGGTAGGTCAGGGACACTGGCCCAACTCACTGGTCCATCTTCTGTACCTGCTTGTCCTATTCAGGGTCACGAGGGACCAGGAAACAGCCCTAACCACTGCCTCCTCCAGAGAAGCTGCTCCTGGGTAAAGGCCCAGGGGGACAGAGGTGCTCAACACAGTCACAAGCATAATGTAGCTCAATGCTGTAGCACTGCTGAGAGCGAGTACTGGACAGCCAGTAACAACAGTGCCCCTCGCATTCTGGAACCTTCTCACCTCGCCTGGGCAGATAGGCTGTACGGAGGGGGGGTGGCGGGCTATACCTGGGAGCCATCTGTCCATCAGCGCCTGATTGTAATTGGCTGGGACACGGTCTGTCCGTGAGGCAGAGGTCAGGTGGTGCAGTGTTCAGCAAGGTGGGGGGAGAGGGGTTACTCGGGGCATCCGTCGCGCGTGGGCCACAGCCGGCGCCTGAAATTGCTTGCAGATGAGCATGAACAACCCCCCACCCCCAACCGCAATGCCAATGATGACCTGGCATGCGAGTGGCCGAGGGCCACTTCCGACACAGGTGAGACATTTGACCCCTCATCTGTTTCTCATCAGGGAGGTAGGTTGGGGGGGGGGGGGGGGGTGCAGTGCTGGCTATGGAACAGCCAAGGCCTTACTGGGGAACATCCTAGCATTGGTAACCAGCTTGGCAACGGTCCAAGGGAAACAGACATCACCTAGTCGTGCTGCGAGGCGTTGGCCATTTTGCAGTTCGGGGGTAATTTTAACTCAAAAGGGGTGATCAGTATGTGCCTGCTGCCCAAATAAATGCCAGTCACTTTCATCTCCGCATCTGAAAAGAAGTTCCTTGCTGCAGGCCATCAGAGATAGGGAGTCTCCTGTAACCAGGTGTGAAAGAACATCACATCTCCATGGTTAACTTGGACTATCTTCGGAGCTGGCAGCCCTCGGCCTGCTCGTGCGGAACATAGAGCAGGCTGGGGAGGATTTATCTTAGCGCTTCTGACTGAAAGCGGAGCTACATTTTTTAAATTACAGGAAAATCAAGCGCAGTTACTCCCACAGATAGCAGCAGGTGCCACGTCAGTCATTGAATATGGATTTGTCAAGCAGTCAGCGTGACATTTTCCTGTGCTTTAATCTCACACCCTAAAGGCGTGTTACTCACTGATCGGCACCAGGCACAAAGCGTGCAGGGATGCAATTAAAGCGAAGATCTTTTCATTCTGACATCCTGGGAAGCTTCCGACATGCGAGGTGGAAACAAGACCTGGATTTATGAGGCAGAGCTGCCATAACATGAAGAAAAAAAAACAATTAGAAGTGGGCCCCCCAAGGACAGACAATTGGTGCATTCATGGTGGCGACAGTCAACGCGTGTGATTGGAGGGGAACGAGGAGCCGAGAGCTCAGTGTGAACAAGCCTGCCTTGTGAGGAGCATCTGGATGGAGATGTGACCTTGAGGTATAGGAAAGTTCTCCACACACACACACAGCTGCTTTTATCTAAGCAAAATCAAATCACTGGTACCATTTATGGAAGCATTCCTGTCCCATGTTTCACACTGACCAATCAAACGTGAGCAACCAGAATTTCAAAAAGCACAAGGGGCGGGGTTTCAAAGTGTATACAGGATGACAAAGTAACAGTGCCCTCACCACCAAGTCATGTCAAAAATAGTTTATTGATTCCATTGAAATGCAAGGTCACACAGTGATATTCCAGTAAGACTTCAAACAGTAGCAATTAGATGCAAAGTTACATTATATGTATATCATCGCATTCTTTGAAATTCAAACTTAAGGAAAGTTTTGAAATGTAAAGTGAAATATTGAAGACAGGAGCTTTCGATCAACAAAACTGGAACCTTCTTTGGATGTTGAATAAAGTAACATAAGGACGGTCGACGGTCACCATCCAGGATGTGATCTCGACACAGGCATGTTTTACCCATAATGCCAAGAGGCTCCCAATCATCTCTCATCCATGCGGCTGCTGCTCGAAAACATGCATCCCAGTCATTGCAGAAATACACAAAGAATAAAAATATGTCTACATCATATTGCCTGTATATATATTTTAATCTGATGCATGTGTATATATATATATATATATATATATATATATATATATATATATATATATATATATATATATATATATGCACACACACATACATACACACACACACATATATATACACACACACACTGTAAATAAGGATGTAATATACATACGTACACCTTTATTACAGTTTTAATATAAATATATATATTTTACCTTCACATTATCCCCCCTGCCATGTGTGAAAACAGTAAAATGAAATAGTCTTCACGAGCCCACATTGACAGGGCGATCCTCAGAGTCAGAAAGTGGGGGGGGGGGGGGTATGTCATTTATGGTAAGCGGGGGGAGGATGTCCAGGGGTCTTCAATGAACATTCAAGGCTGAGGTCACAAATTGCAGGCCCCCTGTGAGGAACGAGGCACTCCGGCCCTGCTACACCTGGTCTCTGAGCTTGGCCAGCCTCTGTGACAGCTCGTCCTGGAAGAGGGGAGTGGGGGGGGGACAGAAAGTCAGCATCCTGTGTTAACAGCAGCTTTCAATCAAACAGCTACTTTACACAGCTATGATGAGCTGCGAGCCATTAGCCAATGGCATGGGCCTGCTGTGTTGCCGCGGGTGACAGGCCTGTGCGTACCTGCTCTGTGGATGCCACGCTGGTGCCCACTGACCCCGTCTGACCCTGTGGGAGTTCCATGTTTAGCTCCAACCTGCGGGAACAGCCGTGCGTCAGGCGGAGGATTCGCCGATCTGCCGAGTGTCTCTCCCAGAGTATCCCGCTGGCAAAGGCAGCTGGGACGGGGAGTACAGCCCCCCCCCGACTCACACCCTGGTGCCTCCAGAGCTATTCTTAGCAAATTCCCCAGCACTTAATGCAAACCCATGCTTCCCAGCCGGCCCAAGGCCTGGAGGCTCGATGCCTTTAGGGGGGCCTACGTTCCACGGGGGGCTAAGAGCCAGTGAAGTTAGGAACCACGTCTTACCCGGCTTCGTCAGCCATCTCGTGCATCAGACTCTCGACCTCGTTCTAAGAGAAACAAAGACCAACGTCATCACAACAAAGACATGAATCCGCAACACGGACTTCTATGCCAAGCCAGGAGGCTTGCAGCTTTAGTACAAGCATACAGCAACAAGCATAGAATAACAAGTACAGAGCAACAAGCAAACAGCGACACAAAGACATGAAAGTTAACAACACAAATATAGACCACGTCCAGGGAAGCAATTATGAGGATAGATTTTAGGTACACAAATGCCCTTTGGTCCTGGCATCCCATCCAGGGTGGCGCCTGCCTCCAGCCCAGCGCCTTCCGCTAAAGGCTTCAGACTCACCATGACTCTGTACTGAATCAACTGCTTTGAAAATAGATGGATGACTGGACATATACGCAATGACTAATTTTTAATTCATTCTACACCCTGATTGATGAACAGAGTTGGTACAGAGCGCACGTCTGCCGGCTGCTTCACGCAGGATGTCGGCGAGAGGCCGAAACTACCGGCACAGACAGTGAATCAGCTGCAGGCTCTGCATTCAGACCAGGCACTTGGACACAAATCCATTATGCAGCGCAGTCATTTCCTCCAAGAACGGAGAGGAGAAAACAGGAAAATAGTGCCCATTAACTCACTCAGCAGCCCCAAGCTGGCAATGATGTGTCCTTTCCAAGTGCCCAAAACCACTTTGTTACAAGGTTGTATAAAAGGTTTGCATATCTACAAGTGTCTGACAGGTTCTCAATGGAAAAGGGTTGCTGCATAATGACCTTATGGTTTCCTTCCACACTTGGCCAATGTTTATAAGAAGTACTGTAACTTTACTGCCCATATAAACAATAACAATGTTGATTAAAATAGTATTTAACTGACAGTTCATAAGCATGACCACAAGAGGGCAGCACTATCCAGGTTGTGATTTTGTTCACTTGCAAATGCTTTCTGAAGATCTGCAGGGTAGCATAAAGATTGATGTGCTAATTAGACAGCAGTGCCAAGCCTGGAGGCGGGGCCTGTCGTTCACACGGCCGGAGTGAAGGGCGGGGAAGGGGTGAAGCCCTACCTGCGGGGTGGTCAGTGTGGTCGTGCTGCTCATTGTATCCTCCATCTGTGCTGTCTGCACATCAAGTGTCTCAAACTGCTGCTCAAATTTGTCCATCAGGGCTGAGACCTGTGGCGACCAGAAGGGGGCAGCATAATTCAGCAAGGGAACACGGCTTTCGAGTCAGAAAAATAGGGGGATAGTTTCCACATGGCTGTCACACAGTCCTGGAAAGTTCTACCCCTTCCCAAATATTCTGATGAACACACGCAGGGACGTTCCTCACCTTCTCCAGGTTCATGGTCTTCAGAGTGGCATCCATGGACTTCACCACTCCAGCCATCGATTTGGTGACCTGGGAAACAGACAGCATTGGTCTCAACGTGCCTGCCCCCACCCCCTCTTCCCCCAACCCTCACTGGGACTGGAGAGAAACATACGGCTCAAAACAGCCCCATAAATTAAAAAAAAAAAAAAACTAAAATCAATAGAACTGAAGAATAACCCCTCTGGAGCACAGAACTACACAGAACATTGCAAACACTGAAGCTCTGCATCCATCATCTATGTGCTGCAGGAACAGCACCAAGGGGGCTGTGATGTTACAGATGAACGACGTGTATCACTGGGGCAGGGACAGGACACTCAGCCCCCCCCCTGCAAACACTGACCACTGCCTATGATGACTAAACAATAAACCATACCTTGTACAAATGACGCAAATGACTGAGTTACCAAAACGACACATAGTTTGGCCTTCCTGCCATGACCGGTCGCAGGGGTGGACACTCACACGCACACACAGGTAACCCCAGACTCCACTGCTAATTTAAACACAGCGTGGCCTCGATATAAATGACGATCTGCAGCGAGCCTCTATCCAGACCTCCAGCGTTACGAGCACAGCCAATCAATGTTCCCTGTCGTTTTAATCAAGTGATCGTGACCCACGTATCCGACAGCGTCTAGGCAGACAGACCCTTGCGACTCCAAACCCTGAGAGCATCCCGCCATGTCACCTTTGATGACACAGCTCACACCAGATCGCTTTGGAAAATATCCAGCTGCACTGATGACTAACCAGAGTCACTACACAGACGGTATTCACCCTGAGGTTCACGCTTTTTTGCTGTGTACAAAGCATTTATTTGGCCATCATTTCTAGTAAGTATTAAAGCAGCCTTCTGATTGGCAGGACAGGGTTTACAACAATACAGGACCTGGAATGAGAACCGGGGCCACGAACTGCAGCAGATCTTAAATGGGGAAAAACTGTAACTTAGCATAAAAGCAGCTATTAGGTGACAACAAAAAATGCCCTGAATGAATGACACCCAAGGCGCATAATGTGAGCATTAAAGCCATTCAAGCAAGACAGTGAGGTTATTATCTTAAAGCAGGGAGCTGCATCCCTCCCCCGCCCATATTGTGGCACATTTCCGGCCGATGATGCGCTTCGCATCCGCTCTCCGCACCATGCCAGCTAACGTGCCCGTTATTCACGCTGACCCGCAAGTCATATTGGATAAAGGTGTGCGTCGAGTAAATAAATGTCAGTGCACTATACAGTGCAGCATTTACGCAGCAGTGTTTCAAAAGGAGGGGGGGGGGGGGGGGGGAGAACGTGAGCCGTGAGAGAACAGCGACCGACTACCGCAGCGGATGAGTCACACGGCTACTCTACCTTGTTCATGGTGACGGCTGTTTGGACTCTGGCAGCCACAGCGTCCACACGGGCGCTCATGCGCAGGAAGTTGATGGACTGGTTCTTCTGTCGGATGGCGTTCTCTGCATGTATCCGAGCCACCTCCATGTTGCCTTTCTGAATAGCCTGAACACACAGGGATGGGGGAGCTGATTTAATCCCACCCCTCTCCATAATGCCCCCCATCCCATTGCCACAGTTGCCAGCCCCCCCCCCACCTACCTTCTTCACTTTGGCTTTCTCAGCCTTCTCCTCTTTGTCGCACTTTTTTGAGTTTCGCTGTAGCTCCTTGGCGGCAAACTTGAGGTTGAACAAATGTTCTGACATAGGAGGTCAGGGCATTCAACAACAGAGCATGTCCAGGACAAAAACCTAACCTGGCACATCACGTACATACATACAAAACATGACACTTTACTATAATGCTGAATTTAATTATTAATAATCCCGTCGCCCTCTATTTAAGGAACGTGCGCTGGTACAAGATTAGATCGAAATCCCATTCATGGTTCCATATCTGGACCTTCACCAAAACGGGCCAGCCGTCTAGAATGAGTGTTAAAGGGGGGATGTCTAAAGACAAACACTGATTCGGAAGGAGCTTGGCGGTTCGTACTTCACCGAAACGTGGGGGGTAAGCTTAGTACAGGACACACTGCGGTGATACACGACTGAGGAGGCAACTATGGATTACTGGGCACATCGAGATCAACAATTGCATGTGCTTCATATGTTTATAAATGGATAATATTCGTCTCCTGGCATCCTTGTGAAACAATCTACAAAGGGACTTTAGTTATTCACGCAATAATTACAATGAACCTCTGAGGCAAACGGCGTCATCAGCCCAGGCCTGATAATTACGCTCCATTGATCTTAATAATCCAGTGTGTAATTACTCGTTAGCTGCGAAGCTTTACGCAACGTTTTCTATTGTAATACATTTCAGGACATAACGGTCTTTCAATGTATCCATTGATGTCATACGATCAGCTAATATCGTTGTCAGCCGTTTGACGAAGATACATTAAACAGCACATTACGTTTAACTAACACAATAACAGGCCGAGTGATAATCTCCTGGATATCCTGCCTTAAGTCATTTAAGTAAAGCGTACCGAAAATAAAGCGTCTCTGACATATCGGACATGACTAAGCTGCAAGCCGGCTTTTCTTATTCAATGCTGCAGTAAGATATTTGGTGTCCAGCCGTAGGCCTAGAGACTCCGGTTAACATCCTAACTGTGTCTCCCGGCCCCTTTTGAAAAGGATACTTTCCATATTCGACATGATTTTCGTCTTTGCCGGGGCTCACTCGGAGCTCCTAAACCTAAAATTCTGCGTGCGTGTGAGAAAGGACGCTTCTCGACTTTCATTCGCTTCCCCCCTGCGACGCTTCACCCTTTTTTTTCCCGAATCAACACTTCCGGCTACACGCCGCCGCCATTGTGTCGTCACGTGGCCCCGCCCCCATAGGCGTCTTTCTTTGCCGACGTCATAAGTACTACCCAGTTCGCGGGAGGGGAGGAAAGGTGCGCATGGATTTTTTTTAGACTTTGTAGTTCGTTACGGAACAAATTTGGTGACGTCAATTTTTTATTTTGGGAACGAGTTGATTGACCTTTTATCTAGAACATCTGCTTAAGGGAAACATTTTTTCCTCCCGTCTCTGTGAAAACCTACCAGCCTGTCATTTTGCAACATGTTAGGATCTGTAATTTTAACGGCTACCTACCTCTTAATGTGGGATTGGCGAATATTTTAGACTGAGTAACGATAATAAACGTTAACAAAAATGAAATAGGTGGTAGTATATAACTAGAAATAAAAATGTTATGCTTTACGACAAAAATGACAAGTTTAAAGGAACCCTATAACGTACTTACATTAACGGGACGTTTAAGAAATAAATGCCACTTGAGATAACTCGGTTTTTCTGAATTTCAGTTCACGTACAATTCATGTCATTGTTAAAATAGCAGGCGCATCTTAATAATGTGCCGAGCACAAATAAGGTTTATCGCTAAAGCCTCGACCTGCTCCGAAGATACTGGTCACGTAAAATACCGTTCGTACTCCATTTTCCCCGTTTAGATGGTCCGTCACGCTTGGCGTGTGTGCGTGTCTGCGTGCGTGGGCGTGGGTTGTGGGGATACCTATGGGCAATGAACATGATTGTGACTAGAGCAAAGAGCCGTGCTGACGGAGAGCGCTTTTGATTGATGATTAGGTTTGCGTTTCTACATCACGGGAGCTGAGGGATGAGTCACCGGCTGCTTGATATGATATTCAATGTGGCTGTATCGCTGCAGCTTGCGCAGCATCTCCCTGGGTCCGGCCAGCCTGCCAGTCCCACTAGACACTCCACAATTCCGTGACTATATCTATCTAGACGGACGAAGAAATTACTATTTCAGACTCCCATTAACATTTCATGAATGGCTTGAACTTCCTGGTTTGTGATTGTAATTTATTTCAACAAAAGACAGACGTTTTACACGTTTTGCAAATAATTAATATCTCGTTAAACTGGTATTTCGATGGTAAATACACACACACGTACACACACATACACACACACAGGCAAACACATATTTATAGATAGGTTTTGCTCTAAGAATTACCAGTATACTTATTGATTTCTGTCTGTTCTATTGGTGATTAAACAAAATTGATGTGTATGTAGGATGAGGCTTCTAAGTTAAACCCACACATTTCCAGTACCCTCATATAACCACAAAATAAGTCGATGCATACATACAGACGACTTTCCTGCAGAGATTTCCTCCGAAATGTTTCTACCCAACGTCATAGACAAAGATACATAGGGCTATACGTGAGGCATTGCTATGTCATGATTTAAGGGGTTTAACTCAGCATCACAAAAACACACAGCAGGTTTATACACAGTGAATACAGTAAATCATACAATCCAGATTACAACAAACCCTGTCATTTTTACCAACACAGCCTCAATGGAGACCAAGCAGCCTGGCAGCACAGAACATTTATATCTTTAATACACTGATGACAGTATTCCATTCTTCATGAATTGGTGAGTAATGTCTGTTATTTCAGTTGTCTTTGGGTTCATAATCTGTGTCCAGTTAAAATGACGGGACAGCTACCTTTTAAAGACAAAGACTTTAGAACAATTTACCACAGAAAGTCACGGATCGATGATCAGATTGCTATCTAGGAGGAAATTGAAAAAGGTTAAATCCGTAAAATCTAACCTGAAATGACCATGTATTTCATGGTCAAAAGAGTCAAGTTTAAATAATAGCATTCCACAATGTATAGACAATTTTAAAGAGGAGAGCTGATCTAATAAGATCTCTACCTTGTATCGATTATATGTTGCCAGGTAAACATTGTCCTGTAGATTAATCATTTGCCCTTCACTCTTCATTGACATGTATGTACATTAACCAGTAATCAGCATTTGGCTTTGCGTTAGTAATAGCTTTTAACAATGACTGAGAGCGGATCTCTGGGGAATTTGTTGCCATCGACTTTGGAAACTATGCATACGTAGTCTCCAGTGCAATGCGGCTGAGTTGTAGAGTTTGGTTTGTCTATAAAACTATTTTTGTCTTTTTGAACTGGTGGGCTGTCTTGCTGTTGGTGTCTGTACATTTGCATTCAGGATCCCTAAGCCTATGGAAGTAGCCTAGAGAAGGACAACTGTACAGATTATTTGTCAAAAGCCATTGAAATAGTTTGATTACCTGAGAAGCTGTTGTGTCTGTGAACCTGATGAACTGATAACGTGATTTTGGCCTCCCTTGCCACCATGACAGGACACTCATTCAGTCTGCTCACCACTTGCAGGATTTCAACCTGCAACAATCAAGCAGATTGTCAGCTTAGCATGGCTTAATTTGTTTCTGTATTTATGATTTAAAATTTAATCAATAAGATGGTATTAAGATGGAGGTAAGCCTGCATCCTCAATAAGAAGCATCTAAAGCACAATGTGAGTACATTTATTAGTGTTGTCATTAGAACAGCAACTGGAATATAGTGTTTAAGATATGTTAATAGCCAGTGAATAACTATTTTTCTCACTTCTTCTGAGCTTCAGAAATCATTTTACAGATTGTCAAGCATTACATTCCCTACTTGCAAATTTCTAGAATATGATCGAGATTGTATTAAAGGTAATGTGCAAAGCGTGGACAATGGACAGTTTGACATCATTATCAGATGCATATAATGCACGTTATATAATGTTGGGTCGTGCATGGACATACTCCACAATATGTTTACATTTGTCTCTTCTTTGGATGTGTCCCAGAGCTAAAGCTTGTCTGTGCTGTGTGGTCTACCTTAAAATTGTGACGCCACGTTACCATGGAAACTGGTTTACGCTACAGGCACTGCGAGAAAACAGTGCGAGATATTTAGGAGTTTCATTTCAGCACTACGCTCAGCCTGGACAGCGACTACGCACTAAACTCCGACTTCTTTCCCGTTTTCTCCTGAATGCGAGCAGAGAAAAGCCTGCTGACCGTAAAAACGGCACTGGATCTTATCAACTGTAAATCAACGTAGACTGGCTTGCAGCGATTTCGGTTCCTTGGTAATTTGGGTAAGTTAGTTATTTTACCTCTTAAACCGGGAAACTATAACTACAGTTAATCGTCCTTCAGAAATACCTTTTTAAATCTAGTTTTCATGATGTACTCTAACGTGACGGCATGCAGCTAGTTCTCTGACGAATGACTTGACCTAACGATGATCAATAAGTTTGCGTCACAGTTTGATGCGTTTTATGTCAACCCCTTTATTAACCAAAATGCACGATGACTTGCGAAAGAGAACTAAAAACAAAATATGTGTCCATACTGTCATCTATTATTCCACAGCAATACCGGTAACCAAAACAACAACAATTCAAAGAAGAGTTTTGCCTATTAACCTGGAACAAAGACGATGGACGTTAGCATACTGACATCTTTAGACTATCAGCAAATCAGTCAGAACAAATAAACTTCATTTAACCAGTTTAATATCTGAAATCATTTTTAGATATAGTGCTGCCTGCAACACTTTATATAAAAAAAAGTTTTTACATGTAAAGTCTTCGTGTATACATACAGCAGGTCAATGTTCAGTTATAGATATGTATATATGTGATTGTGTGTGTGTGTGTGTGTGTGTGTGTGTATATATATATATATATATATATATATATATATATATATATATATATATATATATATATATATATGCTCACGATCTCGTATCGTCGCATGTACAGGTGTATTGTACTAATTACTAGATATTGAATTTAAGTGCGTTAGCAGAACATTTTCTTCTTTTGTACGTGGCTTAATGTCTTCACTAGTCACGGTCTTTAATTGTTCTGGGGAAGACATGTAAAGAAGACTTGTAATCGTGATATCAACTGGTATTGAAAGAATATACGTGCTGATATTAGTCTAAATTCATTTAATTTCTAGGTTATAGGGAGGCAGTGCACTTGACACTTCTGTGACGATAAAGATCAACTGTAATGAATTGCAATGTTCCGGGTGACATCAAACCATTTTGTGAATGTATTTGCGTACGTGTGCTTTTTACCATATCCATATACAGTTGATAGTTGTGAGGTAAACGTGCTTTCCGGTCTTAAAGCATATTCAGTTTTTACCTAAGCAGTGGACGCTTTCCTTTCTAGTGACGAAAAACAAATTAAAGCTTTTGTAAGCTATGATGAAGTTGGCGGTCTATCGTCAGACACGGGGATAACAAACATCTGAGTTCCGTGTTTCAGCTGAATTATTGGACCACCTCGTATACTGTCATACACTGGAAGTAATTAATTTAAAAGCTGTACATAAATGACTTCTGGTTTTTCAACCTCTGTCTGTTCATATAAAGGTAATGAAAAAATCAGGTGGAGAAGCGCATCGGGGTGCAGTTTTTTTCCAGCTATGACTCACACAGGCTTGTTTGCGGGAGAGTGAGCGAGCGAGGAAGGGGAGGGGAGGAAAGCGGTATAGGAGGTAGGCTAAAATCCTGCAGCATCGCCACATTTCCACTGTCGGCGACCCGCTGAGCTGTTTTCTGTAATCTTTTTTTAACAAAGACCGTGATCTCTTAGTCGTTATGTATCTGCAGTGATTAGCCCGGTGTGTGTGGCGGGGGTTTCAGTATTGTGTTTGGCATGTATCCCTAACGCCACGTGCAAACTTGCTGAAACGTGCGTCTTGGCACACCCTTCTGACAATTTTGGTCTGAATTTGACGCAATCCTGCTTCTCAAATCATTCATTCATGTATATATATATATATATATATATATTTTTTGTTTTGCGTTCACGATCATTCACACATTCTGCCATTCATTCCTTGGGTCGTGGCCACGTATTTCTCTTTCGAAGGCACTTTCTTTCCAGGGAATGAACTCCAAGGCATTATCACGATCAGATGCACTTTGTGGGTGATTGTTTTTCTGTTCCGAGCATCTTCTGTTCGAACCTCAGAACCGAGAAAAAGGCTGCAGGGCACAGAAATGAAGCGTAAACAAACAGTCTATTAAATAAAAACACGCACGCACACGTGAATATAAACAATAAATAATTTAAGATTACTTACCCTTGACTTTGTAATAAGATGTAACAAAACAGTACATAGTGCTCTTTGACAATAAATTGCAAATTGTATATTGTTTCAATTGTGGAGTGTATTAGAAACATTATTGTTCTCCAAAGTGTTGTGATTCACTACCACCTAGACATGTACAAAAGCTATCAGAAAAATGGTTCGTCCTTTGATCGAGATCAGTGTTTTGAAAACATAAACTTTATGCATTAAATGTATAAAGAGTTAATGGGAATTAAAGTTGTGTTCAGATTAACCACAGTACCCCTACAATATTCTGCGTAATGGAAAAACAAATTTAATAATATCATTGATACACACACACATGTATGTATATATTTATATATATATGTGCATGTGTCTGTGTGAGTCTGCCTTCCATTAATAGTTATCTGTTTACATAAACAAATGTGCCATAATAATTAAATAGCCCCATTTCATGATATCAGTAAATTGAGTTTGATTGTAATGTAATGTAATTGTATGTTGCCCAGTTGTACAACCATAGATTAATTTCAACAAGTATAGAAAATAAATTAGTTGTGGCTGACTGACAGCGTTGGTCCCTATTATGGACTCACCGATTACAATGAACATCTGGGTAGTAGGTTAAACTGGAAAAATAAGGACATTGATTGGCTTTTGTTTCAAGTTAATGAGCTGCTACAGGGAGTGAAGCCAAGATACCATGCATAATACATATTATTTTGGTGATGCTACATCAGAAGGGTAGGAGGCCAATGCTTAAATTGGGTATTTACGTAAATTCAGTCCATCATTTTTTTGGCTCATACTTTCTGCATATCCCATTTGTGGTCATATACTTTCTTGCGCCTTTGTTGAGAATGACAATGTTTTTCCCACCCCCCCCCCAACAATAAACAAACTAATTTTCATTTACATAAATACTGCTGACAGTTTCCTCAGTATCCTGTACCACTGCCACTGTAGCTAGCTGTGTTATTTGTCGCTTTTGTCTGAGTACGACGGCTGTTGTACATAATTGTGCTAATTACAGTGTCATTATTTGTGATAATTGAGAGGCCTGCGCAAAGGGCCCCAAACTAAATGTAGGCTTATGTTTCATCACTTTCCCATCAGCACCTGGGCACCAAAACCCACAATAACTCCAACTTCAGCTTACTGGAAGGCAACGAAGTTCAGCAATGTAAGCTTTTAGAATGTTCTAGAGTGTACACATAGCAAGAGGGCCTGAAAAACATTTCGTGCCTTGGGTAGGCATACATCCAGCCATTTTCCAAACCACTTATCCTACTGGGTCGCCGGGGGTCCGGAGCCTATCCCGGAAGCAATGGGCACGAGGCAGGGAACAACCCAGGATGGGGGGGGAGGGGGGCAGCCCATCACAGGGCACACTCTCACACCATTCACTCACACACACATTCCTATGGGCAATTTAGCAAGTCCAATTAGTCTTAGAATGTTTTTGGACTGTGGGGGGAAACCGGAGTACCCGGAGGAAACCCCACGACGACATGGGGAGAACATGCAAACTCCACACACATGTGACCCAGGCGGAGACTCGAACCCAGGATCCAGAGGTGTGAGGCAGCAGTGCTAACCACTGCACCACCATGCCACCCCCGGGTAGGCATACAATACCCCTGATATGTGAGTATTGGAAAATGAATATATGAAAATATATGATGCGAACCATACGAAAGATTATACTATGAAAACAACTTAAAGCAAATTAGTGTAGCGTTGTGGTATCAGTTCAAAACTTTAATCTGGTGTGTTGAACATGTATATTTAGCATAATGACTGTGGACGCACATATAGCATGTAGATAAATGATTCTCTCCTCACACACCTGATATGTTATAAATGGGGTATATCTGCTACCCTCCCATACCGACAGGATTAGTTGGGGCTAAAGGTCTTTCTGGAGATGATTGAACTATAAGATCACTTTTGCCATTATTCAGTTGCCTTCATGTTGATTTTCCACGGCAGAGAAGCTTGCCCCTAAAATAAAAATTGAGCACATTATTTACAGTTATAAGCTTGTAAGTGATGGCCAGTCGGTGCTGCCTCTGTTTGTAGACTCGTGTATTTTTTTCATGACCATAATGGTGTTTATATAGCGCTTTATGTTGTTTTCGGGTTACAGCACACCTTAATTGCCAGCAAAAAACCAGCACCTGCCTGAGCGGTGCCCAGCAACCTTTTTGCATCAGAATATTCGCCAGGTTTCTTAGAGATAAGGAGAGGAATTAAGCAGCCTGTTTTCATTCCTGGGTGTGATTAGGCTGCCTTTCTGATAAGGTCTGAACAGCACTGTGGCGGTGGGCACTGGGATCGGCGCCCCTGCTCTGGCCCATAAGGGCTGCAGGGTCTTTGTCAGCCACCGACAAGTTGAGCCTCAGCTTGTCAGTACAGGGTCCAGTGCCACTGCTCCCATTTTTTATGCATCCAGGCACTTGCTAATCATGCCGACCCTGTTTAGCTTCAGGTGCTTAAGATGAGTCACTTTCATGCAAAATATAAAGACAAGATTAATAATCCTTAAATATTCTATTAAACATCAATATTACTGTCACATTATATGATCTATGGGCAATTAACCACAATATGTCCTAATATTTCGTTTCTGCATATATATTTTTAAATATGCCGAAGATACACCCTTGTCTAACTGGTTGATATATTTCTTTTCTACCAAAAAATTCCAGAGTCTTTTGCATATATAAAAATCCATATTTATTTCATACTACTTCAGGCCATACTCACATCTTTTGCTGGTCCACACCAGCTTACCAGCCTAGTCTGGTGTGCAGTAAACAGACGCAATAGACTTTTGCAGTCTCATACGAGGTTTAGACCCAAAGCCACTTTGCCTTGGGATTTTTGGGCACGTAGCCTGCGGCACGCTGCGCCTTAACGTGGATAGAAAGGCCGTCGGTGTAAACTTCCCAAATCCTGGTCAGCCGTGAGATCGTTCAGATCCAGAGAGAAACTGTTGCAAAAAATACAAAACGCTTCCACTGTGAACATCGTAACAGGTTCTGGGAGAAAAAGCATTATTGCCTACTTGTCCAGTACTGAGCAGAGAGGTAATGGGTGCAATTTTCATGTTTTCTCCTCTCTGTTCTTGGAGGAAGTAAGCATGCACTGCAATGGATTTGCGACCAAGTCCCCAGTCTGAACGCCGAGCCCTCGGCTGCTTTTGGTCACTCGCAGACATCCATGACGAAAATAGGGTGCAGTGGTGGTCTGGTCTCATCTCTCTATTCTCTATCAAAAATAAAAATTAAGTTTAAAAGAAAATAAATACATGATGGCCAATCGGCACTGCACCCTGCAGAGTGTACATAGCATATACATATATTTCTCTTTTAAGAAATACATATATTTCTCTTTCGTGTACATATATTTCTCTTTTAAACTTAAATATAAATCTGAATCTATACACATGTTTAAAAGGGAATTGTGATGACTCATTACCAAAACAGCAAATTTAATCTGGGTCACTTATAAACTGAATACTTCAAGTGTGCATTTGGCATGCTTCAAAACAGTGGACTACATAGGAGTTGAGAGCATTCCTGAAATTTTTTGTTTCATTGACAAATCTCATTGACACCAGCTCGAGAATCCGGTGCTCCAAGTCAAGATGTTGAGTCTGTATTTGTATGAAACTGTCCTCTATTTTACAATGTCACCGAGACGACGAGTATCATAAATCACTCTTTCACTTTTGTCTGGAAGAAGTTCACAGTTTAAGAGACCTTGTCAACAAATTTTACACTGCGAAATATATGACCAGTACAGTAGCATATGTTCATATATATCGTACAGTTCACCTGGTTTTGTGCCGAGGGGATTGTGCTGGTATTCCCCTGTAATAAATGTTGACATTGTTACACCTCTAATGTTTGATCAGTTGCAGTATTCACCCTGGACCTGCTACAGGGCTTTGACACAACTTTTCTTCCAACTTGTATCCCCGACAGCTTTTTAATACTGCCCCTAATCAATCTTTTGCTGTTCCTCAAAGCTGGGAAGATTGTCCTTGTGTGTATAGCCCTTTATTTAATGCATTTTTCTGAAGTGAACACCCCCAGCGTGAGACAAGGCGAATTAATAATAATGTGCCTGGAACATGCGGGCTTGATGTCGCGAGCACAGTACTGGGTCCTGGGCACGGGCCGCAGGCAAAGGGCCGGTAATTGTGCAGCGGTAAATGGGCAGCTTTTAGACAAAGTGTGAGCTTACAAAGCCCACGAAAGAAAAGCATGCGTGAGGTTCCATGAGAAGGTGACTCAGAGATACTCAATGCCGTAATGACCCTAAGAATGAGGTAGAGGTAATGGTGGTATCGGGAAGGGGGAGGGGGGGGGTCCATTTTTAACATTTATGTCTCTTTACAAATCATTTCTGCAGTTTTGTAGTTCCTGGGAAGTCAGCCCGTGTGAAAATGCCCTCTATCTATCAACACACACAAAACAAACAACTGTTATTATTTGCTCTGTTAAAGCTTTCCGTAGCACTTAAGAGCTACTTAGCAACAGCAGATTTACCCCTCTGCTCACTTTCCGTGGATGGGGGGATGATGGAAATACAGTCTGGAATGGCGGTAACATGTTTGCCTTTTTCTTCCTTCTCTTCTTGTTGACACAGCTGGCGAGGATGTCTGAGCTTAGCACCGATCGCAGGTTCCACAACCTGACCAAGGAACAGATCCAGACCTTAGACCAGGTTCTGACAGAGGTCATTCCCATACATGGAAGAGGAAATTTTCCCACGCTTGAGGTAAAGCCAAAAGACATCATCCATGTGGTGAGAGACAAGCTGAAGGAAAAACATATTAAAGTGAGGGATGTTCGCCTCAATGGCTCTACTGCCAGCCATGTGCTCGTTAAGGAGAATGGCACCAGTTACAAGGACCTAGACATCATCTTTGGAGTTGAGTTGCCGAGACAGGAGGATTTCCAGATCATCAAGGAGGTGGTGCTTGGCTGTCTGCTAGATTTTCTACCCCGAGGCGTCAACAAGGACAAGATCACAGCCCTGACCATGAAGGAAGCTTATGTTCAGAAGATGGTCAAAGTCTTCAACGAGCATGACCGTTGGAGCCTCATTTCGCTTTCCAACAACAGCGGCAAGAACGTGGAGCTGAAGTTTGTCAGCTCCTTGCGTAGGCAGTTTGAGTTCAGTGTGGACTCATTTCAGATCATCCTGGATCGCATGCTTGAGTCTTATCTGGAGGCTGAGAGAAGGCAGGAAGCCAGATGTAAGAATGAGGAGAGGAGACCTTGTACAACTGAGAGTGGCAATCAAGTCACCTCACCGGCAGAAGAGTCTCACCCTACTTCATCTGATATGACTCAATCAAGTCAAGTTCAGCCAGATAAGGCAGAGGACACACCAAGCTGTGACGACAGTCAATGCCATGAGAAACAGGAAGTGACACAAGATGAGGAGTGGCCATTACCAATGGAAGGTGCTGCAGCTGAAGTGATGGATCCCCCTGAACAAATGGAAATTATTGAACCAGATGGAGAGACGCAGACAGAAAATGAACAAGAGCTGCTGGAAAAGACAGAGATTGAAGATAAAATAATGACAGAAAACGAGGTCGACACTCCCAGCACCGAAACAGAGGGACAATATCCGAAAACATCTGAAGAACTGTTTATCACAGAAAATGAAGCGGAACCAGAAAACTCAGAGAAGCCACAACCAACTGAGAAAACATCAATCAAGGATCCCGTGGCTCTAAATGTACCCTGCGAACCCGCACTTCAGTCCTGCACATGTCTCGCACAGACAGCACTAGACTCTTACATGGAATTCCCTTTGCCTCCTCCAGCCAAAAAGTCTTACAAAAAATCCCAAATGGTCATCCTAAAACATTCATCGCCGAAACCTCCGAGGAAAATGTCCAAGAAAGTGGCAAGTGTGCCGGTGCCTCTTGCACAAACACCTTCAGAAAATGAGCCCCCGTTCCTTGTGGACCAGCCATTAGGTTCGGCTAAAATAAACCCCAAAGAATCAATACCTATTCCAGATAAAGTGCCAAACCCTGTTTGTTCACAGGCTCCTGACACCACCTCACAGGGCAAAGAATGTTCAGAGAAAAAATCAGACATGCCAACTACAGCCCACAACGTCACCCCCCAGGAGAATGGCACAGAGTCACACAAAAAGACAACATGCTCTCAACCAAATGAATCAAAAACCTCAGATAATGAATTATTTCCTCCTGGTGCAAAATCAGAGGTCACAGGGCTTGATAAAAAAGACAAGGACCTTCTCATTCAAAACCCTTTTAAAGATGAACCATCACCTCTTGTCCGAGTCCCTTATTCTACTTGCTCAGTAGTAGACTCTGCTGTCCAGGTTTCAGAGGTGATTGTCCAGGTACCAGAACATCCTGTTCAACTGCTTGATTTTGCTGTTCAGGTCCCAGAACCTGGTATCCAGGAACTACAACAGGGAGTCCAGGGAACAGAGCTCAAAACCCAGGAAATGCAGTCTTCTACAGAAGGAACAAAACATGCTGATCCATTAGTAGATTTAACACCACAGGTAGCAGTGTTTGCTCCCCAGGTAACATGTCCTGCTGCCCTCATGTCAGAGCCTATTTGTAAGTTACCAGAACCTGCTTTCCAAGAACAACAATTTGCCCCAGATACAGACACGCAGGTCAGAGACAAACCAGAAAGTCAGCCAACCGAGTCCTCGCCACTTAGAGAACTGCCTGACATTACAGTGGTAGCAGAGAGCATGTACGGTGACTTTGAACAAGCCATGGACCATCTGCGCTACCGTCTCATAGCCACACGCAACCCGGAGGAGATCAGGGGTGGTGGCCTCCTGAAGTACAGCAACCTGCTGGTGCGCGAGTTCAAGCCAGCCAGCGAGACCGAGATCAAGACCCTGGAGCGCTACATGTGCTCACGCTTCTTCATCGACTTCCCCGACGTCAATGAGCAGCAACGCAAGATCGAGTCGTACTTGCGCAACCACTTCATTGGCGAGGAGAAGAGCAAGTACGACTACCTGATGACTCTGCGGAGGGTAGTCAATGAAAGCACCGTGTGTCTGATGGGCCACGAGCGCCGACAGACCCTCAACATGATTACTATCCTGGCCCTCAAGGTTCTCGGAGAGCAGAATATCATCCCTAACACCACCAATGTCACCTGCTACTACCAGCCTGCACCATATATGGCTGACCACAACTTCAGCAACTACTACATTGCCCATGGGCAACCACCACTCATCTACCACCCTTACCCAATGCACATGCACATAGAGACTGGCCTGGTCTAGTACATGAACAGCAGACAAAAACAGCTACTGTGTTTAAAAAAAGAAACATAATGCTAAGCATGAGAGAGATCAGCCCCAGAAACCAAACTAACGAATCGTCCGATAAAGTGCACAAATGCTCGAACCACCCGGGGCTGATTTTTGGGTCTAAATGCCGGAAACAAAAATCGACATCTGAGAGACCCCATCGGCTTCTGAGGCGTCGCTCGTGGGGAAAGCACAGCTGATGACCATTTTAAAGTCAAACTAGATCCAACACACCACTTTGTAGACAAACACGTCCCAACCGTGTCCGCTGGCCATCACAGGCAACATGTGTCTGTAGCCAGGAGGGAGGGAGGCATTGGGCTCGTGGGTGGAGAGAGGGCCCTAGCAGTGGGGAGTTGGGGTTGATGACCACAGGTGTGGATGAACTTGGGGGCTTGCCGAATAGCTGTAGAGAGGGTCTTCTCGAACAAACACCCACAATTTTCCTTTCATTCAGTCACCGCAGGTTAGATCCACTTCAGCGCTGGAGCGTAAAGCATTGTGACGAGGCGCGGGACCGTTTCAATCCAATCTGCAGAATTTCTGTCAAGCACTTGGGAAATGTTCTGATAGGTCCAGAAGTCAAGAGACTGCTCCTAATGCCACATCTATAAATATCCTGCTGTAGAAATTAGAAAAAAAAAATGAAAAAAACAATGATAAAAAGAACTGAAATTACTGCACAATGACTCTTCCATGAAAAAAATTCACAGTTGCAGTAATTAGCTTAAGAGATGAACATGAAGGTTGCCAAACTATTACAGCCCCTTTATACAGAGTAAACTTTGTGTCCCTCGTCAGGGAGTTTCTACCTATCGAACAGATCAGGGGCTAAGTCAAGTTTACCTGGGGCTTGACGTTTTTTTTTTTTTAGTTAGATTACCATCGGGGGCAAAATACCCGTGGCTAGGCTTAAGATACTCGAGGCTATAGCCCCGATTGATCGGACTTAACGACTCCCATGTCCTTCGCTGTAATTTGCAGACCAAGAAACCACCAGCTATGTAAACGTCAATGATGGCATGAAAGTGAAGATTCATGTGGTACAAGTTTGTTACAATGACACTGACTGCACATTTCCCGTGTGCCGCAGGTGGACTGGCTGTTGTTTTTAATTATCGCACTTGATTGTTCACCTATATAGAAAAATACAAACACTGATTTATTTCAAGAGAAAAATCTTTTACACTTTAAAGTGATTTAATGGTGACTTTCACTGTATTTCTGTATCCATTGCTAGTAGGCGATAGGTCCTTTTGAAACTTAAAAAAACGCGCGTGATTTACAGCAAACCCGAAGGCAGCCTTGTGCTCCATTTGCCCAATCCTCGCTTGTTTTGCATTTGTTTTGCCAGAAGGTATCCGTGCAAAACATGGTGATTAGGTTGTGAGACATGCCAAATTTATTTATTTATTTATTATTTTAAAAAGCCGGGGTCAGATTTAAATAAAAAGATTTCTGAGGGGGAAAAAAAACATTCTTGGCAATTTCACATTTTTTTCCAGAAAAAAAAGTCGGATGAAAAGCACTTTATAATTGAGTGCCCTGTTTTTCTAATGCACTGTGTAGGTGTCCTTTGTGTATCGATGATGCACATTGTTCAGTTTATATAATGAAATATAATGAGTCCTGACGAATTAATATGACCTACGGTTTATTGTTCACCCTCAAAGGAGCTCGACGAGACGTGTGCATCCCCTTTGCGACACATCCAACCCACAGGCGTAAAAATGCCAATTTTTGTAACCAAGCAAAAAAAAAACAACCCACCTAGGTTTTAAAGACTTTCAGACTGTGCCAAAATCACTTTCACGTGTGCGCGCGCACGCGTAAACACGCACGCACACACTTCTTGTTTTAGAAGTGTATATATGTGCAATATATAAAAGGTCAAGATGTTGATCGTAAATACAAAGTACAGTGACATTGGTCGTTCAGTCAGTTGTCTAAGGGTCTGCATCAGGGACTGGATGTAAGGTCTGATTTCTATGGGTTATTGTAAAGATGTAAGTAGTTCATTCTGTGAAGTTTCGCCTTGCTGTTGTATTCTGATGTGCACGCCCCCTTCAGAGTCTCGCTCTCCTTGTCTCTGTGCTTGTCTGTTTATCTCCTTCGTGAGATCCGATCGCTGCCAGGAAAATGATTATCACTGTGGTGAGTATCTGGGTCCGGCCGTTTTCAGCGGCGGGGTTTCGTCGCTCGCCGTGAGAGCGCCGGAGGTGGGGCTGGAGTCAAAGAAGTAGTGCTGCTCCTTTGCCGAAGGGAAACGGTGACAGGTCCAGGATCAGGTCCTACCCAGGCCTAAGGACAGAAGTGCCGGGAAGCAACAGCAACTGCCCGAAACTTGACCAAAGATGGGTTTCGAGGAAAAAAAACTCACAAAAGTGCCTATAACTGATATCACAACAGCATGTCTATATATAAAAAAAGAATCTTTGAAATATCTTGAAATGTCGGATACTTGTATCAGGTGTTTCTTATATCGTCCCCTTTAGTGCTGCCTGTGTTGATGTCTACTGTAGTAATTTTTCATTATGTGCTTGGTTTGGGAATAAATAAATAAATAACAACTCTGCTTTTGGGAGAGTAACAATGTGCTTCTCTTCACTCAGGAACACTGTTGAAAACGATGTAGACAATAAAATTTGTGCCGTTTTGTGAGAGCCAAACACCTGAGAATTACCATTTGCTTTCGGTCCAGTTAAGCTACAATGCCAGCCACGTTGAAAGCACGCACATGTCATTTCAACTTCGTGCATAATTACGGTAATTATATACTAAAGGAGTTCGTAGTTTTGGATCATAATACCTTATATTTATAATATACTGTTTAATAGCAGGTGCACGGCACCTTGCGCAGTGAATGAGTGGCTATTGCGATCTTGGCTGACATGTTTGTCACCAGCAGAGGGAGCTCTAACGAGGCTCTTGATTAAACTAGATAAGGAGCACTGGCGACTGTCAGATACCTTCACCAGACCATTGTCTATGAGTAAACACCGGGCGGCAGAGAATAGTAAAAGTTCAAAGACATTAAGTGTCAAAATGCATTTTATCACTATTATAAAGTGCACAACTGTGATCACCTTTTGGTTTACTCGTGGTATTAGTCTTGGATTGATAGCATAATCAGGTCAGATTTGCTTTTCAGAAGAAATGTGAACGTAAGCAATCAAAAGATTTAACGTCAATATGAGCCAAAATAAACTGCATAACAGCACCATAGATGAAGGAATGGATACTATACTGGGGAGTGGAAGCAGAAGTGGGTGACGAGAACAGACACGCAAAATCGAAGACAGGCGTCACATCGCAGAAACTGCAGCTGATGGCAGGGTCAGGGGTCAGGAGCTCATCACCTGACTTTGCCCAGCCCCTTCTCAGTCTGA
This sequence comes from Brienomyrus brachyistius, assembly GCF_023856365.1. NCBI lineage: Eukaryota > Metazoa > Chordata > Actinopteri > Osteoglossiformes > Mormyridae > Brienomyrus > Brienomyrus brachyistius. The sequence continues at coordinate 15,141,698 of NC_064542.1, forward strand.
CCAGTTTATGTCTGGCTGTACCATCATGCTGGGAGACAGAATTAGGTTTTCCTGTGTTGATCGGTTCCCCTGCACCTTTGATCTCCCCAATTCCCATATACTTCTCTCTTCTGTTCAGTGCTCACACCAGCCCCAAGACCTATAATCTCCACTTTGCTGATTTAATTCCCTCTTTAGCCCAGTCGCCTAAGTCCTGTCACTCAGTTGTTTGGTTTTGTGTCTATATTTGTGTCATTTTGGGCCATGGATGGGTCCATCCTAATCTCCCCCAGAAAAGAGAAACACTTTCAATAAAACCTACTTATAACAGTCAAGACCCTGTGTCACATGACTCGTACACATGGCCCCCACCCCAGACTACAGGCCCTCAAATTAAACAAACGTTTCCTCTTTCCTTTCAGTATAGTTCATATAATCAGCTATCGCGTCACGCAGGAACACGTGAGCTTATGCCGAAAAATCCCACAAAGTGCTTCCCGGATGTGGCTGGCGTCATAGCTGCCGATCAATGCGAAAATACTGGCTGCCTCATCCCATATGGCTGATGTCAGTGACTCTCCACTAAAGTATCAGGGAGAGAGAAAGGCCTTTCAGGGACAGCAAACAGCCAAGCTGGAGAAGCCACCCCTTTATCTTCCCAGCAGGACTCCAGTAATCCCTGGACCATATCCCGCCGTTCATCTCTGCATGAGGCCCAGATCCCTTTAAAGGTGTATTACTCTCACACTGGGGTGTCAGGTGTACCTATTCAGCCTGCGTGCCTCCTTTAGAAACAGCTGACCTTTTGGTCACACGTGTAAAGCATCTGTTATAACTACGTTTGATTACAGTTAACATCTTAAACTTTAAAAAAAAGTTCCTTTCATATACTGAATGTCCCCAACAGAATTTTGCCACAAGTGAGGCTCGGAATGTAAAAGTTAAAGCACATATAAATTGATTATATATTTCAAGGGCATATATGTTCCATAAATTTTCATAGTTTCCACATAGAATTAAGGTTGTTGTTTTTTTTTTACAGAAATGTTAGGGGGTATTTCCCAGTGACGAGAGGCTCACTTTTCGACCCACCTGGGGTGTCCTCCGCTTTGTGCCCTGTGTGTTCTGGGATAGGAGGAGAGTCACTGCAACCAAGAAGTGAATAAGCGATTATGGCAGGTGGATGGATATAGAGTAGGAAGGACGAGGAAGGGTAATGAGGCACAGGACTGAGGGGACAATAGTCAGGAGAGAAAGAAGAGGCGTGCACACATTCTGTGAGAAAAACTGGATAATTGCTTATGCAATGCAAGATGGATGGATGGATGGATGGATGGATGGACGGTTCACTTAAGGAATAAAGCTTTTGACCAAGAGGCTGTAGCTTCCAAGAGACAAGAGACAGGCCGACTTTGCGCATTACCAGTGAGAATAAAGCTTAATAAACCGGCATTATTGTAAGCTATGTAAAGTGATATTGCATAAATGCCTCTGGAAGGCAAAAAAAAAAATCATCCTCTATTTGTCCTGTCCACAGTGCCCTCCACGCCACATTCTCGCTGCTGTAAAACATCGCAGCGACATTCCCCTCTCCCTTTCCTCACAAACTTCCCTGTTTTCAGCATTTTTTTTTTTATTGCAAAATGAAACCCGATGACTCATAACGGAGCACGTTCTCTAACTCATGCTCAGTGTCACTCTGGCTGCCTTCGCTGCCCCGTCGATGGGGGTCTGAGCTTGGCGCTTTGCCTTCGTAGGCTTTCCTCCGCTGAGATCTTACAGCCGAGCGCAGCCCCCATCTTCAGATCTGACAGCCGACTGAGGAGGCAGTATATTATCATAGGAAGAGCTACATCAGACATGATGCATCCAGCTATTAAAGTCGGCATCTATTAAAAAATCTGTAATGAAACCTGGTATCTGTGGGAATTTCTTCTTTATTCATAGATATGTGCATGAGCAAGAAAATAAAGGGGCAGCTGATGCTATTGTCGAACTGATGTTATCAAATTTTAGGCACATTATCGAACTGGGGGCACTGTCTTGGCGCTGTAACTCACGCCTTCAGGAGTGTGATTTCGAGTCCCACCTTTGGTTTGGAGTATGTGGAGTTTGTATGTTAGATGAGAGGTAGACAGACAAACAGACAAACAGACAGACAGACAGGTAGATGGACAGAGAGAAATTGCAGGTTTACAGTAGCACAGCACACATTTAAACAGTAAAAAATACATTTACACATTCATGGACAGTAACTATTGCAACAGTTACTGTGCAAGGAATATCAGGGGAAGTGTTGCATGGAATTCTGTAGTACTGGCTGTGAAATAAATCGTACTGCTCAGTGGGTTGTGCAATGAATGAATGAATGAATGTTCTCACTGTGTTCTTGTGTTAAGTCCTGTCATGTCTGCCTGAACCTCCTGTCTTCTTCCTGATGTGGCCCAGATGAGCCACACCTATTGCTTCTTACCCCACAATAGTCTTTGCATATAAGTCCCTGCATGATTCATCATCCCCAGTCCGATCCTTTAGGTCTACCTTCGTGTTGCCTGTGCCTTTCCCTGCACCACTCTTACTGTTTTTATCCCTCGTGGTCCTGTTTGTTTCCCAATCCCTGTTTAGTTTAGATTTAATAAAGTCATTTTCACTCTACCTGTGCCTGGCCCCTTTTGTCTCTCAAATCCACGACATCATACCTAGAGGAAACCACTGCAGATACTGGGAGAACATAAAAACCAAACGCAAACAATAAGAATCAAACCCTAGACTCGGGCAGTACGGGGTCATGGTGCCACCGAAGGAACCAGCCTGTCAGCCACTTGCCGACAAAAAGGGCCACCTGCTTCTTTCACTGAATGCTATGAAGCCTGAAAGCCTGACTGTTACATACTCAATGGCTTGGTGTCCTTTCCTCACCTTCTGCAGGAACGAACGTGCCCCCGGGTACATGTGGACGTCACGATGACCCTGTGACCCCCCCGTCCTGTCACACTAGGGGAAGAGTTTGCGTTTTTTTTTTTTTCTCCCATTTTATTTTTAAACGAGCCGAACCGTTGCTTCAAATAACATCGCTCCCAGGGCCAAGGATCCATGTCCGGCGTCACGCGATGGGCTGGGTGTTGACACGGACGGCACGTAGGCAGGGAAAGGTCAGGCGGAGAGGAGCATGGCGTAACAACAGGGAAGACAAACATAGCAGCCTTACTCGCCCCTTGTTCTTGTTGCTGAAATATTATGACTCAGATCAGATGAGCTTGTGAGTGTGATCAGAGTAGGACGAGGCGAATGTTAGATGGCAACAAAGGGCAGTGGTAGGGGGAGAGAGGCGGGGGCTGAAGAATTGTTGAACACACCCATGTTTGGAATTCCCCAGCAGCTAGACCATACGCAGTCCATCGGGGGTGCCGCTGGGCCCCAGGAAAGCATATCGTATTTGGTCCCCAACCTCACAACCCCATTATGTTTGAAATTTTTTAGGCCCCCCCCCCCCTTAAATTTCTTAAATTTGAAAAGAATCTTAAATTTCTCCCCGTGCGGCTCCTCCACTCTCCAGCACGCCATGCCACGATGCAACACCGGCTAAGATAAAGAGTCATGTTTTAACAGGGCCATTCAAAAAATGAACAGACACCACAGCCTGGTGAAAACAGGGAGGCGAGGCAGTTTCCATGACGAGGCCGAGGCGGGGGATTAGAACCTGTACGTCAAGGCCTGCTTGAAGTTAAATCGCTCAGTGGAGTGATCAATTTAGTCTTTAAAGTTCAAAATCTTTTCAGCATCGTTGGAACAGATGGCGTGTCCAGCTAAAGGGAATAAAACCAAAGCTGTGCTGATAGATCGAGAAGAAAGTTGAGGTTAGGTTCCGCTGGGGGGCCTGTGCTGATGCAAGCGCGTTGCCACACCCACCACACAGCGAAATCCCCCGGGCAGATACACGGTCCAGTCTCACCCTCCGGAAATACCCATCCATCTGCCACAGCCAGGTGTTACGTGGGCGTCCCCTTGGCCAGTTCCAGCCACTTGGGTCCTCAGCAATGAGGATCCTGCAAGATTACCCTCACAATGCAGGTAATGTGCCTCATTCGGGACTCCTCTACCAACCGCTCATTCGACACAAAGTAAAACCAGCGGTACCCAAGGATTCCCCAAAGAGCCACAGTACTGAAGGAGCCCAGTCTTCGTCTCAGCTCAGTGGATAACGTCCATGTCTCACAGCCATACAGCAAGACAGGGAGCACCGGGACTCTATAGACTTGGACCTTCATCCTCTTAAGAGCGCCATACACCCCTTTCCAGCGACCACATGACCCCCCATGCTCTCCCAATCCGTCTGCTGACTTCATAGGAAGAGTCACCAGAGACATGAATGTTGCTGCCGATGTTGGTATATCTCTCAACAAGGTCGACATTCTCCCCGCTGACAGACACACTACTGATGACTGTGACTAAGAAGTCATTAAATGGCTGGATCTTGGTCTTTATCCAGGACACCCGCAATCCCAGACACTCAGACTCCTCCCTCTCCCGAGAGCCCCAATCAGAGCCTCCGTTGACTGTGGTAAGATCACACCATCGTCGGCAAAGTCATCAGTAAACCTTTCTTCACCCCACAGCTGCTGGACCCCACGACCCTGCCCAGCACCCAGTCCACCCAGTTTGAGGCGAACCATCCGAGTAGGCTTCGATAAAGACTTGTGAAAATAAATCAGAAGGCCCGTCAATGACAGACATCCGTGCCATGAGCAGGCCCTATATCTGTACCTCGTGCCCAGTGGATTCTGTGATGTGTCCCAAACTCAACATAACTCTGAACCGAATAAGCAATATGGCAGATGGATGAATTGATATATTATCAGCTTTAAATTTTAATTGCAAGACTTTTTAGTAAAAAAGCAAAGTAATTTTAGGTGGACCAGTTTCAAGTATCGTGTGAAACCATCTGAGTTTTCACTGAAAAGTTGGACTCGACTTAATCGCGTTTCCAAGTCAGTAATTAATAACTGGCGACAGAGAAAAGATCAGATCCAGGTAGGTGACCCACACGGCCGCTACGTCTCGTCTTTCACTCCCGGGGCCTCTGTCCCTCTTCTGAACCTATGATCAGAACTGACAAGCCTGGGGGGGGGGCACAACTGCGGCGCTGTCTGCGGTTTTAAATATAAGAAATGGACCCTGACACCACCGACAAAACAGCCTCAGCGGCTGTGTCAACCGACGGGCTCCCGCTGTTCCTTACGGAAGTACATCAGTTAAATGTGCAACGGCAGAGGGACAAAAGACAGCTGGGAAGCAAAGAGAAGCGATACTTTGATCACGGAGTAATTACTCTGTGAGGAAATGCAGTGTTACTTAAAAATATGTGCTCTTTCGTAGAATAAAAGAGCTGAAGGTACCTCTTTTACCAGTATTTACAGGAAAAGTTATTTGTATTTTTAGATCTCCTAGTTTGGTTCTTATTAGTACTTAACGAGTACGGGGTCAGAGGACAGGGCAGAGCACACACTATGCGCAAGTTAGAGGTGTCATTTCACCTAACCCCATGCTGAAGGAAGCTTGGTTTCAAACCCCCAGCTCTGGAGAGATATGATGCTACAGTACTAACTAGAAAATCATCATGCCACATACACTACTTTCATTCTAAATGATCTGCCAGACTCTTAGATATCAAACTTAAATAGGAAATGCATTTAGATCCAATACTAGACAAGTGATCAGGTTTTGATCCCTTTGTGCCCCGCGTGCATCAAATCTTCAGAAACTGCACTAAGACGCTTATTTCATGCACTCTTTAAATTTAACGCATATATATGTTCCGCAAGAACCTGGAGATCTAGAAGGCTGTTCGTATTTTTAAAGACTTTTTAAAGTAGCGTGTCTTTTTGCAGGCGTTACTGACAGATACAAATCATTCGCTGCCTCACGCAGATCCACACCCTCGAGTCGTAACGTGCGCAGGCGAGCGTTCGTAGCACGATCACTACGGGAGCGCGCTCGCTGCTCGTAACCGCGTCTCCATCTGCTTAATTTTCCGTCTGCGTTTTGCGACCGATTTACACAGGCGGCGCACGTCCGCGCAAACAGTTAAATAAAGCGCGCCGTAAGTCAGCACCGGGGCTCTTTCAGACTTGCGAAAAGCAACGTACTCCAGGAAAGTGACAGGGGTAAGTGGCTCTTTGTGAAAAAAGAAGCAGCCAATCAAAGACATTTAATTCTCTCCACATGGGACCATAACTAGGCTTTTATCTACCATTTATTCACACCTATTAATATCCCAGTACACCTCTGCTGTAGGCATACATTAGCGTACTTACTCTGCCATCCTTGTGCACTCTAGAGAGATCTGTGCCCAGAGGGCATTCAAACCCACCTTAACCCCCCCCCCCCTCCGTCCCCTGATGGTTTTCTGGGTCTCAGGAAGTCCCGCCCACAACTGACCCAACCTGCACACACCCTCTGGCAGAGTCTTTTGATGAAAACTGAGAAGGGGGTTGAGTAAAATGGGGTGGATATGTGATTCAGTCAGGTGAGTTAGGCCTGTCGTTATGTTAGATTGAATGAGGGAGTAGCAGTCAGAGCAGCAGGGAGCCGAAGTCAAACCATTACCGCAGACCCCTGCCCTAGTTCACAACTTTTGCCATCCCTACCCCCCCACCCTCCCCGTTCTGGCTTAATTTGGACAGAAATCTGCCTCTTTGGTACAGCCAACATCTACAGGAGATCCCTCAGAGATGTTTTGCATATCTCTGACCATCCCAATGCATCTTTGCTTTAGGTCTGAAAACCTAGCCACACGTCATCAACCAATCAAACGCCTCTCCAGCTCCTATAAAAACTACCTTCCTGCATACAGTAACGATCCTCCCGGCTCAGTGCTTCCTATCCCGGCACACGTGGCTTCCTGATGATGTTCCTTCTCATTCTCGTACAGATGTCAAAATGAATCACCCACTGATGACGGTCTCCTCACATCGCTTTTGTGGAGGTTCCAACTTAAATTTCCCGAGATCGTGACACGACGAGGAATTTACATGAGAGCTGTGCTCGAACCATGAGCCAGAAATAGTCTTCCTTTTCTGATTTGGGTGGGTGGGGGGAGTTGCTGGGATGAAAGGCAGCCTTGCAGACTTCACCCCGCAGTTTAAAGGAACAAGGTGAGATTACCAAGCATCCAATTATGCGTTGAAAAACTCAAATAATTAGCACCGTAATTGGCCCTTCGTCTGCTCCGGCGTGGCCTCATTACACCTGTGGCTGCGTCATGGGCTGCCTTTTTGGAAGATGCTAGATTAGCCTGGAGTGTCTCCGACAGCGTCTGAAATAAAGAGGGCGGGGGGGGGGGGGGGCTAAATCGACAGCCCAGCTCGCCTCCGTGCGAACCTGAAGAGCGCAAGGTGGTGCCCGCAGTGGGCGGCTCGCGGGGGATTAAAGCCGCCTCAGACAGCGCTAACTGGAGAAGCGCGGCTTTGAAAGCCCGGGTGGGCGGCCTTGTCTCACCCTGTCACTTCCTGACGGTCGGTTTGCCAGTTCCCCTTTGGTAAAAACGGGCCGTGGCTGACAGAACGGGCCCGTCGTCCCATCAGAATCAGAAGAGGAACCTTGCTTTTGTCGTTCTTTGAGATCCTGTCGACACAGACGTCTGGTCCACCACCTGGGGCCCAGCTGCTGTATACCAGGGTAGTGTCGGCCCGTGCTAGACTGTGGGGGCTGGAAGTGGGGGGTCAGGATAGCAAAGCAGTGCATCAGAGTGTTTGTCCTCTTGGGCATGTCTGCCAGCTCCAAGGAAATCCACGTCACAGCGCGCTGAAATTATCCTTTACACAAGCTAGTCTGACTTTTTTTATTGATTCACTTGGTCTTCAAACACAATCTCGAGTCGTTCTGCACGGCCTCGGGGCTGACGCATTTCCGGTCGGAGCGGGGGAACTTGGTCGATCTGCCTCCACATAAACCTTTGGAGCATCGCTGCTGGTCCGGTCCTGAATTTTTGCTGCCACGTCGCTGGATCTGAGCTGAAAATGTGCCATTTAATGACGTGTGAACTACAGATGCCAGCAGCCAGTATGTACCTCTCCTTGTGGTAATATTTTCTTAGGATAACATCTCGAGAGGCGAGATCCCAGGAACATTCTGCTTAGGTCACAGAAAACAGCCTCAAAACCTGCCTGGTGTGTCATGAATAGGCATTCTGTCAGATAGAAACTAAATGCAAATCTCACATCACAATTTATAGATGGTAGTCCATAATACTCTTAAATGTTTCAGGTAACTTTTCACACGTATGGTATTTGAAACTTGAGCTACCTAATTTCCAGAAGGAAAAAAATAATATTTAGAAAGTGTTGTTTGAATGGTTAGATGGCAGGCAACTGACAGTTTCTCAAAAATTCCGGAATATTTGTGGTTAGCCAAGCTTGTACATTAGAGTTAAAGCTGACAAATAAGTCTGCACACTTTTTGTGTAAATAATGAGCCGATAATAAACCATAGCAGCGTGACAGTAGTGGGAGGGAGACGCTTGTGCAATGACATGGGCTGTGTGAGAGACAGAGCTATGCGACACGCCAGCTTTCATTAGACGCAAAGTGAGCCTCGATTCTGACATGTAAATCAAGCAAAGAGTCGATCTTTCCTGAAGCTATTCGCCATGCAGGACTCCGGTCTTTCAGAATTAGTTAAGTGATCGGAACCTCGACGGGATTTTAGATATTTGTCTCTTCATGTGATTATATTCTTGGGTAACCGGCTGTGGAAAATGAATAGATGCTTGACAGATGCAGGAGAGATGGAAGTTTCTGGATGACTGTAAAAGTTTTCATTACTGTTGAGATTGTTGCCGCACAAGTACCGATGCGAATGTGCACCTGCGCCCACACTTATGAAACGTGGCCTCAGGGGGGCAGCAGAGAGGAGAGCGAATGTGGGTGTTTCGCTGACACCCTGCCAGGAGGTCCGAAAGCGGCTCGGTCAGCCAGTGTGTGGCCCGTAGCGCGTCACCTGACCCAGGGCCAGCACTGTACACATGGGCTGTTTACTCTCTGAGCTGTTAGTCTGAAGTGGGAAATGGGAACCATGTAATCAAACAGCAGGCGGCTGAGAAAGTGTGAGGCAGGGAATGACCCCTGTTGAGTCCCATGCAAGCTTTTCATCAGCCAGGAGGTAATAATTGGCGGGAGAGGTGGGTGGACTGAGGACGTATCCATGGAAAATGTGTCCCGTTGGCGTCCTCGTCACTTATTTCCATTCTCTGAGTTGAACTCAGAAAACTGACAGGCCAATGACACACAAAGGCGAGACCAGGGACCCTACAGAAATACGTGTAAAGATTTCCTCCCAGTTCGTCCAGTATGGGCTGGATCTTGCATAGGGCTGTTTTAATGGTGGCTAGGTGCTGATCCTGCCATTGGATGGATGGATGAATGGATGGATGGATGCTGACCTCCAAAGTAGCCCAGCCATGTGAAATCCAGCAACATGCACCATATACTGTATGAAGTCCCCATAATGTGTCTTTACTGCACCCCTGTGAAAAACAACAAAAACGCCACACAAAGTAAAATCCCCTCCAACCCTGAACCAAGGAAATTAAAACCTTAATTAAAAACTTGAGACTTTCATTAGTCACTACAATTCATTTATACATCACAATTCTTTCATCGCGCAGGGAATTAAATCGCACTCTCATCCAGTCTGAATAATTGAAACCAAATCAAAGTGGGTAGAATATAACGGCTTGGAAGCGACATGAGGGGTACACATGGTGACTGCAAAAAGTTTTAAGGAGTTTCGTCCCTTTTGATGGCGTGCTCTCTGGAAGAAATGGCAGGTCGATATACCTGCTGTTGACACTAATTACATAATTAAGTGCGATGTGAGTTCAGCCTCAGAGTTCCCTTTGAACAGTTCCCTAGCAACAACGGGAGGTCTGGACAGTACTTTAGCTCCTGAGATATCCAAGAACAAGAGGACTGTGTCACAGAGGAGATATTCGAGAGCACCAGACACTCTGAGCCTCGACACCCAAATGTTATCAACTCAGATCACTGGGCCAGGACTGACCTTTCACATTCGCTTATCAAAGACACTTTCTGCACCTGGTCCTTTTAAATCTCGCCCCCCCCCCCCCCCCCCCCTAAAAAAAAACTAACGCTGAACAGAAGAACAAACAAACAAAAAAAAAACGGCAGATGAGCCGTCCGTCTCAAATAGAAGAATGAAGATTGAAGTCATGCTGGATTTTTTTTTATGTGTAGAGGACTATCATGGAGATTACGAGTCCATGTGTCATCCACCCAGGTGACACCAATAAGCACAGCACCCCCACACACTTAACACAAAAAAGGCTAAATGCATATTAGCACACCACACGCGCAACACGCAGAGTGCCGGGAATTAGCAGCAAAGCCTCCATATTTAGCCGTGGAGGGAAAGAGCTCATTTTTATCTAAAGGGCCGTATGTTACTGAGAAAGTCCAGCCATTGTGCCTGTGTTCGGATGGTCATGGGTTCGAATCCCGTCCTTGGCAGAATTGGCACATCTCTGTTGGGCCCTTAGCCCAGGCATGCCGGATGAATTGCTGATCCTGCACTCCATCTCCCAGCCTCAGTCTCCTGCATGTATTTCTCCCAAAGCAGTGCACAATGATATATGTGAAAAGAATTCCAATGTACTAGTACAAATGGTGAATAAAGCATCATTGCTTTCTATATTAATGCTACCTGAGAACTATCCATCATTCTTCAAATTGCATATCTGGGTCAGGAGTCTATGCCAAGAGGGTGAGATTAGGTCATCACAGGACATTCAAACGCTAAGGGCAATTTTGAGACACCAATTAACCTAACTGCAGGAAATCTGCAAAAGGGGAGAACATGCAAGCTCACTGATTGGCAGGGGTGTATGTACAGGTGGGGGCCAATGGCCCCAGCTGAAAGCTGATTGGTCCCTGGAGTGCCCACTCCCCTGTCACACACCAATCAAAACATATTGTTGGCTAATAATAAGGTTGGTCCCTCTGTATAAAAAATGGCCACTTTTATACCTAGAATAGCCACTGCAGATTGGTGAGGGATTTGAACCCTCACTGTGCAAGGTAGTTGTGATCTACACCGTGCAACCCTACCTGCAGTATAAAATAAGTTTGACAGTAGTGTGGCTAGAAGCTGGTGCCCGGATCAATATGGGTCGGCATTGGATGCAATTTTATCATCACTTTGATCTACATATCCGAGCGGCTATGATGGCCTGGGCAGCCTCCTCATTTGCTTTTATGCTTCTTATGATCTCATAAAGCAGTTCTTTGTTTCCAAGGAGAAGGAGCTGCCACACACACACAGACGGACCATCGAAAAAGGGGACCCTCAGAATTAGCTAACTGGGGGGTGGCATATGACTGATGCCAGGTCTCTCAGGAGCCTCGTTATAAATTTGTTTTCCGCCTTTTTATTGTTATTTTTTTTTGGTTCCGCTTCAGGAAGGCGGTCTCCCGAAAAGGAACGCGGCAGGAGATCGGGAAGAGAGGCGGACTCGAGCGGACGGGGGACGGTGAGCGTCTGCGTCGCCCCCAGTACGACCCGTCTGAACGTACGTGTGAATTTCAGAGCTCTGAGCGAAAAAAAAACAATCTCTGTCACACGGACGGCGATCAGGGAAACACAGAGTCAGAAATCCGGGGGAAAAGGACAGACACATTACTCACGGCTCTCATCCACTGATCTGATGTCCTTACGTAACTCTGGGGCCCATCTGTATGGGCGTGCGAGACTGTCACCTGACAGCTGGGAGGGTGGTCAGGGGATACACACGTGTAACACGCGTGTGTCTGTGTCAGAACGGGCTTCCCATGCGTGTGCTTGCCGGCTCTCTTGCACAGCGTGACTCATGGAGCGTGGGGAGTTCTCCGAAGTGAATGGGGGGGGGCGTCACAGTGTTGGCAACACACTTCAGCAGGAATGCAGGGGTGTCAGGCTGGGGGGAGGATCCTGGAGCCCCCCCCGTCCCATGTTGCCAAAGCAGAGGCTATGGAGTTACACATTATTTCTTCCCTACCACCCCACACCACCTCTGTCTTTGCATAACTTTTCTCCAGCAGCTCCCCCCCCCTTTCTCCCCCACCTCTGGAGGCCGGTTCGGTCACCCTTAAGCTGCATGCCATCTTCAGACACAGGACGCCCTTCGTTCCGCCCATAAACGTCCAACGACCGAATATATCAGCAGCAATACCCTCCTCTTGGTTCTTCATTAAAAAAGCACTGAAAAACAATTAACCCCCCACCCCCCCAGACTATAAAACACTGCCCTACTAATTGCTGATTAAACTGACCGCTTCCACAGCTTTAATTTACCAGACGCTGCAAACTCCACCCCCCAGCTTGCATTTCTGCAGATTAAACCTGACATGTTCTCCCAGAGCTGCAGCATTTCTCATACAACGATCTGAGCTGGGATTTCAGGGCACCTGTGAAGTCATGTGACTTCTAACCCTGTGCCTATGGTACCTGTGACTGATTGTGCTTAGATTGCATTTGACCTGATCTCTCAGTTTAACTCTCCTAAACTTCATAGTTATAAGAAGAATTATCCTACTACATGTGCTGCAAACATATATGTGTGCAGAGTTTGCATGTTCTCCCCATGTCGTCGTGAGGTTTCCTCCAGGTACTCCGGTTTCCCCCCACAGTCCAAAAACATGCTGAGGCTAATTGGAGTTGCTAAATTGCCCGTAGGTGTGCATGTGCGTGTGAATGGTGTGTGAGTGTGCCCTGCAATGGTCTGGCCCCCCATCCTGGGTCGTTTCCTGCCTCATGCCCATTGCTTCCGGGATAGGCTCCGGACCCCCCGTAACCCAGTAGGATAAGCGGTTTGGAAAATGGATGGATGGATATGCTGCAAACATGTTGATACTAAAATCTAGCAGTCATTCTGAAGATACGTTTAAAAAGTCTTGTCCGAATTTCACTTTGTTGTGTTTGTGTTTCTACTTCACGGTCTGGGTTCATATGCCTGAAACTGACTCACAGCTTGCACTCTTCCCTTTTCCCCTTCATCTTAGAGACCACACACTCATGTTCATGGGAGGTGGCAGAAATACGTGACAGAAATAATATGATGACTGGTATAAATATATAATTCATCTTCACTACAAATATCCATCCATCTTCCAACATCTTCTCTATCTGTGACTGCAAAGATCTGAATATCCATCTCTAGTAGCCTGTGGCAGTCCTCAATGTCGTTCATCCCAGGACACACACATTAGGGGCAAGGACCAGATGCTACCATAAAACCTCAAGGAGACCCAACATGGGAGAAACTCCACTCACACAGGGCAGAGATGTTATTCGAACCCACAACCCTAGAGGTGCTTATAAAGCTGCCCCCCACAGCCACGGAGATCTGGAAATCTCCCCTCTACACGTGAAGGTTAGTCTTTTAAAGCCGTGATACTTCCAGCCAGTCGTGAAATGGTCAGCAGCAAGCTGACCATGGATTAACGTGATAATTAGCGCTAGCTATGTCAGACGGTAGGCAGTTTTGGTGCCTCGGGGCGGAGCAGCGCAGGTGCTAGGATGCTGCGCTTGTGCCGACAGGTGGCCCCCAGCCTGCTACTCAGACGGGGATGCGGCTGTGAGCACCCGGCCAGCGAGTCGGAGCGATTCAGATGAATGAATTACAAAACATCACACTGTCGGCTCTGATGTTGCTTCAAGGGAACGAGTGTGCAAATGCATGCTCCGGAAATATCCAGATTCAGGCTGAAGACAGATCGAGTGAGAGAGAGAGAGAGAGGGTGTGGGGAAGGTGGTGGTGGTGGGGGGGGGTGACGTCGTAGGAGTTAGCAGGGCCTGAAGATGGAGATATGGCGCAAATATCGGTAGGGGGATGGGGAGGGTCGTGCCTGGTATAATGTGTGGCCGAACAATGCGGCGCATGCCTGGATGGCTGTGTGTCACATGATGTCTCAGCAGGCGTGCTGGGGGCGAGGATGGTGTAGAATGGGGGGGGGCGTGTGAAGCTGCTTGAGCGAGATCTGCGACACCCCCATGCGGGGGCCGAGAAGGGTGGAGAGGGACGCTGAGGTGCGTCAGCTTAACACGAGCACCCTGGTGAGTCCCTGGCAACAGCCTCATGGGGAGAGGGGGGGGGGGGCGGGTTTAGATGCCATCTACACATGGACCCCAGAGGAGGGGCCACGCTGGGAAGCGGAAGGGGGATGTGTCTAGGCGTCTGTCCCACATCCTTGGTCTGAAGAGTTGCTGTGGGGGGGGGAGACTAGAGGCTGTCTGTTGATGGCGTCTGTCCCAGGTGACCCTCACAAAGGCCCGACTGTTAGTCACAGCGCTACGCATTAGCAGGGCTGACAGCGTCACTTGCGATGCCAGTTTCAAACTGGGGCATTTTGAGAGGAGGCTATATTTGGGACAGGGTCGCATGTTTGGACTGCCTAGTGACTGTCATATTCCGCTTATTAAATCAGTCTTGACTTAATGACGGCAGGGTTCCACCCCCCCCACCGTAACACTGAGATCAGGATTCCATTGGCTTGGTGGCCCTGTGTTTCAAACATTACACTAATGAGTTTGTTGGGTTTATCTGAAGGTACGTTGAGCTGGTGATGTCAGAGCGATGAAGGTGAATAAAGGACAAATGAGGCTCCGCGTGAGTAGCTCTGGAAGGCAGGAAGGGTGCACATACAAGAGGATGAAACACGTGTCATGTCTGGGGAGGGATGGCAGCTGGGCGTGAGAGCGGGTGATGAAGTCAGGGGGTTGACCTCACAGCAGGAACACAAGGTCTTCATTATAGGGTGTCTCACTTTCCGCATCACATTTCCAGTGTTATGGGTTCAAATCCCACCTCTGCTCTTCAGTGTGTGTGTGGGCTTTGCAGGGCCAGCTATAGATAGAGTAGAATATCCTTATTGTCATCGTACATGTGCAACGAATCTCTGTGCACCTCTCACCAATGCCACATAATATAAAAGATCAACAAAATAAAAATAAATATGAAACACCAGTCACATGGATAAGAATTAGCAGCACTATGTACATTTGTTGTTTGAGGGGGGGTGCAGATTGGTGCATACGGAATGCTTGGTTATTTGAGTATGTTTTTGAGTATGTTGTTCCATGCTTGGTTAAGATGATTGATTGGTTTGGGGTAGAAGCTGCTCTTCAGTCTGGAAGTGCAGGAGTGAAAAGCCCTGGAGCATTTTCAGAGGGCGGAAGGGCGCACAGATGGTGACAGGGGTCACCGGTACGGTGGTTGCTCTCCAGAGGTGCCAGGGATCCTAATTGTGGAGGACTGAAATCATCACCGATTTTCCTGGTCGGGGGGCCTCCCAAATAAAGCTTTGCCTAGGGACCCCTGCAAAGGTAGGGCCATGCACTATGTGTCAGTTAACAGGGCGACCACCTGATCCATGTCGGGTGGGGTGGGGGGGGGGGGGGCACCTTGAGCTACTTCAGACTTTACAAACTTCTTTAAAACGGAGAGTCTCCTGCACTTGGCTAATTAGTTCAGTTCTTCTTGTGTTTTTACCGGTTTCTTTCCTTCATTGACAGTCTCATCCAGCTGTTTCGCATTAACATTAGTGACACGTGCATGATTGTAGGAGACTGACCAATGAGCACAGAGACAGAACTCTGTGCTAAAGTGAAATCCAGGCCTTTTTATTTGAAATGGTAGTTTACAAACCCTGTCAAAGTGTCCTCCCTGGCATGGACTATCTGGTCACCCTATAGGATAATTGGTGTATCTAAACTGCCCCCCCCCCCCCCCCAAAAAGGTTCTCAGACCTGGCGCCGCATGGCACCCTCAGTTCACACATTTTCACGCATCTGCACCTACGGCTTCAGTACAATTTACAAACGTGTCTTTACGTCGTGCTGCGAGTGCCTCACGACATCGCAATGCCTCCCGTCGACACACCAAGTCCAGGACACCAACCCTGTTGTGAATGTTGACTCTCTCCATACACATCTCCCCCCTCCCCCACCCCACACCCATCTTTCGATCTTTTATAGACAGGCATTAAGTCAGCCAACTGATTGCATGATGGCCCAGGCAATGACTGATTAAGTGACACAATGCACGCATTATCTCACTTCGTGGTGCCTGGGATGTAAACAGCTTATAATAATATAAACACTGAACAATTTGGTTGTAATAAGGAAGTTAGGGTTAAATCAATGAGTGGTGATTGCAGCTAGTGGGGAATATCGACTATCTTCCATTTCATCACTTTGTAAGATGGGGCTGAATAAATGTCTGTGTGATTATTTGATTCACAGAGGAAGAGTTTTGGAGGAAATGACAGAATCCTGCCCGGAAAAAGACTGCAGTCAATTTTATTTATAAAAATCTTTTTTTTTCCAAAACAATTTTACCCATTTACACCTATTCATCCATCTTAAAACTGCTACTCCAGTATGGGGGGGGGGTGCTGTCCTAGGCAGCGAAAGAGCCCAAAGCCAAGTATGTACATACACACACTCACTCATTCAAACACTCACACTCTGTTCTTCGCCTGCTTACATGCTAATGATGTATTGATAGCTATAAAACCTAATTGTCCATATAGGATTTAGTTACTCTGTTCTGCCGAACCCCCAGCCGGCAATGGAGGTGTGTCACTCATAGGTGCCTTTTTGACGTTTCATGGCAGAAACCCCCCGAAGTTACTGCTGAAGGCTGTTTCGGGTCAGTAATGAGGACTCTACCCCCCTTCTGAAGCTGCATAGACACCCGACTACGTCCCCGACTCCTCACTTCAACCTCTTCCACGTGTCGCATCTCCCCTCGTTCCGATGAGGTCCCTGATGACAGCTCTCTTCCAGGAGGGCACTTCTGACTGCAGTGTTTCGCTAGTTGTCTTCCTGTGGGAACATCTCCGGCTGCCACAGAAGCATCGTACTTTCGCATCTCGTTTTACTCTAGGGTGACCATGGCAGGACAGGTTTGTAAACTACCATTTCAATCAAAAAGACCTGGATTTCACTTTAACACCGAGTTCTACGGAGTCCGTTATGGTGGCATCAGTCTTTCTGCGGTCAAAGCATCTATGTTGGATTGACTTGTTATTGAATTGTGAGCAAATGTGATTTTTGGAATCCTGGCATCCCAATACAAAGACCACATGAATAGAGAAGGGAGGAGAGGTAAGGGCCACATGCTGACTACAGTGCATTACCACACCCACCACATAACTAACCACCTCAGGGATGACTTTAGCCATGTGGCTGGTGATACCTCAGCACCACACTAGTCAATCCTGCCACCAACCCCCAAATTTCCCTATAAGGTAGAGGACCTCCTTATAGGGCTGTATGTAGATTAACGTCATACCCAGGAGGAAGCAATTGTAAGTTAAGGGTCTTGCTCAAGGGCCCGATGGAATAGGATCACTTGTGGAATTCATGGGATTTGAACCAGCAACCTACTGATTACAGGGACAGATCCCTAGTCTCAGAGCCACCACTCTGCCCATACAAAAGGACGGGCAGATAAACCAGCATAAACAATCCAGTATGTAGGTGGTGTGTGACTCAGCAGAAGAAGCTTCCGTTCCTGTGATTGGACGTTTGCTGGTTTGTAGACACCTCCCAGCAAAACAGTCGCATGCGTGTGTTCTTGAGCAAGGCCCTTAACCCCAAGCTCCAGGGCCGCTGGGTGCTGTGACCCCCAATCCTGCCCTCACCAGTGTATGTGTCTGTGTGTCTCACAGAGAATAAAATGGGGTAGGCGAAAAGAGAATTTGTCCCCACTGGGATTAATAAAGTATCACTATTCTACTCTCCTAACTGACGACTGTCTATGTCGGCCATTGCCAGACTAAAAATCTTCGATGGCATTTTCACCACAGGATACCTTAAAGGGACGGTGTCCTGCTGGGGGCGGCATGCCTTAGATGAGCTCCGAAGGTTTCAGTATAAATGAAGCCAATCTGAGTGGTAAATTCCGCTTAACACCTCACCGTTAAACCCACGTGAACCGTGCAGCCTCTCTGCAGGGTCTCCGCGTAACGATTCATTTTGTAAAGCAGCTCGGGTAATTGTTTGGGCCGACGTAACCTGATCATTTGAGGTTTTGCAAAGTAATACGATTTAAAAAAAAAACAAAACTCCTGTATCTTTTACAGTTTAGGGGGATGAATTACATAGCTGAATATTATTTTAAAACCACAAAGAATGAATAATTTCTCTTGTGGTAAACCTACAAAGAAGCACTTATACGAGCGATGATTGTATTACATATATTGCACATTTGAGAATGTCACACTATATAGACTGGTTTAGACTGATTTTGATAATTCCCATCAAGCAACGGATGAATTGGAACTTGGTTTTTGAGGCAAGCATTGCGACTTCACTGGATGCTGATGTGTTGCCCGAGCAACAGGAGATGATGAAAGGCAGAAAAAAGAATTGACGTGCAAAGTTGGGTAATTCAGGTCCAAAGTTAAAAAGTCTAGACCAAGATTTTGTTTCAACCAACCAGTTGAGCATAAAGAGTCACAGTCACAGAGTACGCAACTGGTTGGTTGAAACAAAATCCCGGACTTTTACTCTCTGGACCTGAATTACCGAACTCTGTTGACGTGTTGCCGTTCACCTTACCAGTGCCAGTTCTGGCATACTTTGCACCCTGCGATATTTCAAATGCATCACCTCTGGTGTCAGAGGCCAATGCAATTGCTAAAAGTTGCTGACCGGTCTAGGGGGTGGACATCTGGGGCAATTGCCTGTCTTGCCCTTGTCTGGATCTACCTCTGTACCTGATCCAAAGCTGGAGTGGTGCTGGTGACAATGGAAAGCTTGAAAGAATAAGTCCCAGCCAGACTTAAAGGGACGTGCATTTAAAGGGAGAGTGCGCTTAGAGTGCTCCTTAGTTCTTACATCCTGGGAGCCCGTTTTTAGTGGTCACAGTGGCACAGTCACAAGCAGGTCTTGATCAATGATGCAGTGAAGTCTTTGAGCTCAGCCGATTCAACTCCCACCATGGGAGTGGGCGGCTTCTCGCTATGTTTGGGGACAAGTCATCGGTGGAGGCCGTGCCAGCGTGCTGTGCGGGTGCAAAGCCTGCGTGTGTCTGTACTGAGACACGCGGCCGGTGGCTGGGTGCTTGATACCCGTGCAGGACGCGTCGGTGTCCGTGCGAGTCCCCCCAAAAACAGATGCACTGCGCTAATGGGCAGTAGCCCATCCCCCAGGGTTGCAGTGTGTGTGCGAGTGCATGTGTGTGTGTGTATGTGTTTGCGTGTGTTTATATTACAGTCTGGCCAAATGTCCCGCACAGTGTAAGAAAAACCTGTTTTTCTGATGTTGTGGGGACCATTTTTCAGGTCCCCACAAAGATCTGTGAATGCAATGAAAAAACTAAAAAATGCCAAAACTCTCGTGTTTTGTTCAGTTACTTATGGTTAAGGTTAGGGCTGGGTGGGGGTTAGGGTTGTCATGTTGGGATTAGAGTTTTCCCCATAGAAATGAATGGAGAGTCCCCACAAAAATATAATTACAAACCTGTGTGTGTGTGTGTCTGTGTGTGCGTGCGTGCGTGTGTGTGCACTAGCCTCCGTGGAGATGCAGGCTCGGCCGTGAGTCCTCTCAAACTGGGGAACCTTGACGAGACCCGTCCACGTCGCGTTTCCATGGCGATGCAACGGCTGGGGCTGAGCGATGAGAAGGACAGAGAGAGATAAAAAAGGAGAGGAAAAAACAGGCCGCGTAAGGAGGGGAGGAGAGGAGGGCGGGAGAGATAGGGAGCGGGTGGGGGGGGGCGTGCCACACGGTGTTGATAGCTGAGGTAATTGCCTGCCCCCCCCCACCCACTACGGTCCCGCAGGAGGGACCTTCGTGACCCTGTGTGACGGCAGCACTGACGTGAGCCGCAGGAAAGCACCAGGGGTATTTTCATCAATTTTCTTAATGGCTCGCCCTCCCCTCACATGCCCCCTCCCATCTCCGTCATGCTCGAGCAGGGAGCTGGGCAAGGGAAAAACACGTGGTGAGTTCTCGTTTCCCCCTGGATTCCGAGATAGTCCAGCCTGTTTGCTGAATGGGGGGGGCTCTTTCGCACTGTTTATTTTGTTTAGTGACGATGTAACCTTTCCGAGGCTGGCCCTCTATAGACGTCCAGCTAGATGCTGGGGGGGTCGGCATTCGGCGTGACGGACGGTTTGTTTTCCTTTCTCGGCTCTGTTGGCGTTGGTGTCATGCGACGACCTTTCCCGCTCGTGGCTTTTCTTCCGATGCCATGCACACCGGGTCACGCGGCTTGGCTAAAAAGCTTTTCACGCATTCGACCGAGGATGAGCGGCTCACCTGCCTCAGAGGTGCAGTGAGTCACCCGGCCTTTACGGATCGAATGACAAACAAATGGGTAAACAGACAGACTCTCGGCAAAGACAGCATTGCTCGGCGTTGGCTCGCGGGCCACCGGTCTCTACTGTTTACGGGACTATGGCTCTTCAGTCTTGGAGGCAGGGGTTAGGGACCAGTAGCGAGCTAATTGGGCAGCTCAGAGACTCCAAGCCATTTCCTGTTTTCCTGTTCCAGGGTTAGGGTTAAGGTTAGGATTAGGATTAAGATTAGGATTAGTATTAGGATTAGGGTTAGATCCTGTAACTCCAGCCAGCCTTATACTTCCCAAAACTGATGGCTTATCCACCTTGCACCCCTTGTGGGCATAGAGCAGTGTTTATCAACCCAGTCCTCAGGGATCCCCTGACAGTCCACATTTTGTCTCATTCACAGCTTCAAACACACAAAAATCAATCAAGAACACAAAGGTGTGTTGGGAGCTGGGCGGAAGCAAAAATGTGGACTGTCTGGGCGGTGCTCATGGAGTGGCACCAGATACCCTGGCACAGAGGACCTCAGCTGTGATATATATATATATATATATATATATATATATATATATATATATATATTATAATCATAATATATTAATTATTATAGGTCAGTTACAGGGGCACAGGTGCTGTTTTCGAGAGACCAGGGGCACCTTATCACTATTTAAATGATGCAGCTACATGTAGAAACAGGTTAGGAAGGACCCTGCAAACATTCTAAATGTCCTTTCTTCCTTTTGAAGCCACACAACGCCTACTCGGGTTTCACCAAAACAATCAGCTTTGGTTTCACAAGTGCTTCCCATCTGTGCGAAAGCAGCCGAAAAATAGAACAGCAAATGGTGCCCCCATATGCCCCGCCAAAGCCTGTGAGCAAGGGGGGGGGGGGGGGGCGGGTCTACCGGGAACAGGATGGAGACAGTAACTGCATCTCATTTTTGGATCTGTGGGTCATGTTTACACATGTGGAGAAGTAAAAAAAATATATATACAGAAGAATAGCAAAAATCGAGAGGGACGAATATTTATGCAAAAATTATTTTTTTTTGCCATTTGGATCGGAAAGGGATCAGAATCAGGTTTATTGGCCAAGTATGTTGCCATGCACACAGGGTTGTCAATGGCTCTCATACATGAAGTGGACACATACACAGTTTAGACAAAGATATGGTTCTGTGAGCAAAGTTGGCACAGTTACATACATGAACTCAAGTCACAAATGGAACAGTATATCGTACATCATACGATCGAGTCCTGGGGAAGTGAGCTGCATGGACCCCTACTTGTACTGGTCATTGATAAAGCAACCATGGTTAGGTTTTAACTACAGGAACCTGTTCAAAGAGGAGAATTCCAGAAGGTGGCTAAATGGCATTTATATATATAATATGTTATATATATAATCACCTCTTTCATATAGAAGCATCAGGGAAATGTAGAATATCTGCTAATAAATATGTATTTATATATTGAACTAAAATAAGCTTTTAACAAATAGATTATATGTCCTGTGTGTATAATACAATAAAATTCATACTTGAGTGCTTCCTGCAGACCAGAGAATTAAATACATTGCAATAAATACAAGAAAATATTCTGTAGTAAATAAAGTTTTGTAGTTGTACAGTCAGAGTTCCATGCAAGATGTACTTTAATTTAAAAAATAGTTTATGAAAAATAGAAATGTAACCAGCCTTGTGTTCAGCCAGGGAGGCTCTTTCGCTGCTGTAAGCCTCAGTTTGGAGGAGCGATTCTGAAAAACCAATAAAAGGTGGATGGATAGAAGGGTGCTGAAGTACAGCCTGGCTCTACTGCACACATGAAATTAACTCTCCCACCTTCGGCTACCCATTCCGGTCGTTTTGCCCAAAGAAAACCCCTCCGGCTGTAGGAGAATTTCAGACCTGTTATCCGTTACCTGGGAAACACAGCCCTGCATGAAGAGGCCCCGGGCCCTGGGCCCCGGAACCGAAACGGTAGCGGAGGCCTACTTTTATATATTAATATAATGATACGGCCAGTAACTGAAATGTATCTGTTGACACAATACCGCATGTTTGGGGAAATTGTCTGCGAGATTGGGCTGATATTGTACGTGACCAAGCCCCCGGTCTGGGTATCTCTGCTATGGGGAGGTGGGCTAGTGGCTGGGCGGCCGGGGGAATTGATTAGAACAGGGTCAAGCGTGAGAAAAAGCAGCGAGAAGCTGCCGCTGATCTGTTTCCCAGCTAAAAACCTCCATCAGTGACGATTCTGGGGAAACATCTAATCATTATTTATTCCCAGCTATTAATGCTTTATATTTTCATATCTTTTGAGCTTTTTATTCAGTTTTATTTTTACTTTGTGCATTCTGGTCCTATCCGTTTATTTCATTTTGCTGATTTATCGATTATTAAATTGCTAAATACATTTACCTGTTAATTTTTCAGATTCTCATTCCTTCTTTCTGTTCCTTCTCCACTTTGACTTGAGCTGCACTTTGTTCAAATTTGTTATTTGTTATTATTAATTGTAGTAGTGATACAGTAGTATTGTCATTGTTGTTGTTCTTGTTCTGTTAGTGTAAAGCGTGTCAGGTGATTCGGCTCTTCATGATAACATCCACAGGTCGCGGTGCGTCCTGCCTCATGTCCTCTACTTCTTGGAACAGACACCCGACACGCCACAATTGGGTGCGAGGAAACTGAAGATGGATGGATGGACGGATGGATGGATGGATACGACCACCAAAAGTCCATAAAAAATGCAACTCCCTATATGTTTAAAATTCCACTATAATATGTGCGTTACATCCCATTTATTGGAACTGGTGATCTTCTGATCACAGGCACAGTGTCCCAGCCCACTGAGGCACAGCTTGTCCCCAATGGGTAAGACACGCATTTGGGATGGCATGAGGGAGTGACGTCCCGCATTCATGCCGTGGCACCTGCCGACCCGCCGCTCCGGATGCCTTCTGGAATGCCGGTAGCGGAAGGGGGGGGGGGCTCTTTGTTTACCAAGCAAATGGGAAGGAATAAGGTCAATCGGCTAATGGGAGGGGGGGGGGGGGGGGGTGAAGGTAGCCACAGGCCTGCAACATCCACTGATACTCTATTAATCAAAGCTCTTTACTGGATATTAATTACAAAGAGTCCATCTCACCCTCAGAACTCCATGCTCTGCTGCGGGGGACATACTGAGAGAAAGGATTATCTGTTAACTCTCCCACCTTCGGCTACCCATTCCGGTCGTTTTGCCCAAAGAAAACCCCTCCGGCTGCAGGGGAATTTCAGACCTGTTATCCATTACCCGGGAAACACAGCCCTGCATCAAGGGGCCCTGGGCCCCGGGCCCCACAACCGAAACGGCAGCACTGGCCGCCGTAACAGATGAAGTCATAAAGTCTGTGGCATGTGATTCTTTAGTATTTTCACCCCCAGCTGACAGAAATCACCCCCCACCCCCAAAAGATACATGTCACACTGTCTGAGTTAAAATCTCTGAAGCAAATGGTAGATTATGTAGGGAACTGGAGGGGGGGGGGGGGGGTCGAACAGGGGGGAGATGAAGATGTCTCAGGTGATTCCGGGCTGAAAGGGTGGGGGCCCAAACCCGAGAAGGAGACCTCCCATTACAGCCGGCGGAGTCAGCGCAGCTCTGCTTTCATCCACACAATGCATGCTGGGTAGGCTGCCTATCTCTGCGTATGTCTCTTCAGATGAAGCCATCCGCCGAACAAATAACTAATGTAACAAGATACTGCTTTAATGTAGGGATATTGCCTCTTGAAATTAATCATTATCTCATCTAATTACTACACCGCTGTGCAATTTAGAAATATTCTCTGATGCCCCGAAATTAAAATTTGTCCTTTTATTATTGTGCCGGTCTGGAACAATGTTAAGTACCTGTTATCTGCAGCAGGCAGAGTCTAAGACGCCATGGAACAAAGTGATTGTGGGGGCTTTCAGAAAGGAAATTCATCAGAGTGGGAAGCATAATGCATAAATGAAGCTAATTTTTTATATGATGCATGCATATAAAGTGAAACTCGAACGGCTCATTGGCTAAACCTCTTTTTTGTGATCACAGTAAGGTTGCCGTAATCTCTGGCCTTCAGCGAGAAATACAAACAAGGTTCATGCATGGTTATCAGAATCAGAATCTTTATTATCACTGAACAAGTACAACGAAATTGGCTGCAGTCCCTTACTAGGCCAGGTCCAGTGGACTGTCAGCTGTCCTGACGGGTCGTGTGTAAAGTGAAAAAGTTCCAGAACGTCTGAACATGAGACATATCACTGTGCCGGTGGGAAAATGCCACTCAGGAACGGCGTGTACCTAGTGAGGATGTTGTCAAGGACTCACAGGAGGTAACGGGAATTATTTTTGAGTGCCACGAGTACACCATCATGGGGCAAAATGACACCCCCACGCTCAAATCATTGCAGATCCCCCACGACGCTGGCAACAGATATTATGCATTGAAGGCAGTCTTTGGTTTCTTCCAAATGCAAACCCCCCGGATGTGGGAAAAAGGGTGAAAGATGATTCATCAGATCATAGTACTTTTTTTTTTTTCCTGCTGCACAGGGGTCCAGGATTTGTGTTCCTTACTGCAGGTCATGCATCTTTGCGCATTGACCTTGGATACAAGCAGTTTCCGATCAGCGGCCCTGATATAAAATCCAGCTTTGCAAAGCTCACGACTTGCGGTTCCTCGTTGTGATTGGGTCAGAGAGGTGCTGACTCAGTCTCTCTGGTAATTTTGGAGGTTACAGCTTCATGGCGTTTTAGCAACCATCCCTTTAAGAGTCTCAGCCTCAGCCGAATATGACTTTGTAGCTGTGCTTGTAATTACAACTTTGATGAAACTACTCTAAAATCTTTTGTTCATTTGGTGTTTTTGCAATATACATGTATATCAGTCCATCCATCCATCATCTAAAACCACATATCTGGTACAGGGTTACGGGGAGCATTGGCAGCCATCCCAGAAGCAGCGGGCATGAGGAGGTTTCACCCTATAAGGCATGCATACTATCTCTGGTATATATTTATATACACACACTCATTGGCTGCTTTATTAGGTACACCTGTTCAAGTCAGCCAATCAGTATAGCAGCACAGTATATCAAACCATGCAGATACTGGTCAGAAGCTTCAGTTAATGTTCACACCAAACGAAAAAAAGGTGATTTAAGAGACTCTGAACGTGGCATGGCTGTTGGTGCCAAACGGCTGGTATGAGTATTTCAGAAACTGCTGATCTACTGGACTTTTGGCTCATGGGAGATTTACTTAAACTGAAATGTTTAAAAAGGGCAGAACGAAAAATGATTGGTTCAAAGGGATAACCAATCGGACTGTTGAGGTGGTGGGTCCAAGCAACTAGAGGATGAGGGACAATCTAATCAGATGTCTTGGTCCCACCTCCTCTGCAATATTATTGTTTATCTCTCTGAATCATTTTTTGTTCTGCTCTCAGAATGTTTCTTGTGTAGGTAAATCTCCCACAAGTGGGATTTTCACGCACAACCATCTCTAGGGTTTACAGAGAATGGCCTGAAAAAGAAAAAGCATCCAGTGAGTGGTGGTTCTTTGGGTGAAAATGCCTTGTTGTTGGCATTGAGGTCAGAGAGAATGGCCAGACTGGTTCAAGCTGTACTACGGTTTCCCCCCACAGTCCAAAAACATGCTGAGGCTAATTGGACTTGCTAAATTGCCTGTAGGAATGCATGTGTGAGTAAATGGTGTGTGAGTGTGCCCTGCGATGGGCTGGCCCCCCATCCTGGGTTGTTCCCTGCCTCGTGCCCATTGCTTCCAGGATAGGCTCTGGACCCCTCACAACCCAGTAGGATAAGTGGTTTGGAAAATGGATGGATGATTTCTTTGCTTTTCAGTGCTTATGCTGTCATACACAAAATGTAACTGGAGTTTGTCTTTCTGTGAACAAAATGCAGCACGGCATAGCTTGATTTCATCATTAAATGACGCTTTTTGTGGCACAGAATGTATTTTGTGCACCAAAATGAGCACTTGACACTTGGTGCCCCACAGAAAGGCAGCCATAACTCAAATAACCACTCCCAGCTAAGGCATGCAGAAGAGCATCTCTGAATGCACAACATGTCGAACCTTGAAGCAGATGGGCTACAGCAGCAGAAGACCACACCAGGTAGCACTCCTCCCAGTTAAGGACAGGAAACAGGCTACAATGGGGACAGGCTCACCAGAATTGGACAAAGGAAGACTGGGAAAACATTGCCTGGACAGAGTCTCGATTTTTAATGCCTCATTGAGATGGGAAGGTCAGAATTTGGTGTGAACATGAAAGCATGAATCCATCCTACCTTGTATCAACTGAGCATTGTTTAAATACCACAGTCTACCTGAGTATTCTTGCTGACCATGTCCGTCCCTTTATGACTACAGTGTATCCAGCTAATGGCTACTTCCAGCAGGATAACCCACCATGTCACAAAGCTCATATCATATGGTTTCTTAAACATGACAATGATTCCACGGAACTGAAGCAGCCTCCACAGTCACCAGATCTCAATCCAACAGAGCACCTACGGGATGTGGTAGAACGGGAGATTCGCATCATGAAGATACAGCCGACAAATCCGCAGTAACTGCGTGATGCTGTCATATCAAAATGGACCAGGAACATTTGAATCTGAGGGATGTTTCAAGCACCATGAAACAGAATTTTTCATAGAAAATTAAGTAAAAGTACAGATACCAATCAAGTAAAAGTCAAAGTCATCCAGTAAAATACGAAGTACTACTCAAGATAAAGTAAAAAATACATGATTTTAAAAGTACTTTAGTAAAAAAGTACTATACATTCAGTTCTAATGATTTTACAAAAAGTAACCTATCTTCTTTAATTCATTCAAGACTGGTTTGAATATAGCATTGTAAGTTACAGTGCAGCACATTAAGGTAAACTGAGTCACATATTTTCTTTTCATTCAGAAAAAGCTGCAGAACCTTACATGCTTGTTGGCACAGAATAGCGGAGTGATTTTTTTGTTCTGTCAAAAATGAAAGATCGATCTGCAGATAAAGATTTAGTAATGGATTATAATTGGTATTTTTAGGTCTCTTATGGGTGGTGAATAAGCTGAGCCAAACCCCTGTTCGCCACTATGGAAAACGGCTGATTGTCTGACGCAAACAACACCATTATTTCAGTAGTTCTATTCAACAGCAGTTTTGCTGTGTTAACCAGTACATTGTACATATTGTTTGATCATCTTCATAAAGACAATATGTAATGCAAAATAATAATAATAATAATAATAATAATAAAGGAGAAAATGATTGGTCAAGAATTGTGAGAGAAAATTATTCATTATAATTCTGGGAGAAAAAAATTTATGTTTCATATTTTTCCCAGAATCATGCAGAATTACTCAGGTGCACTGTATGCAATAATATATATTTTTCTAATTGGGTGGACAACAATACTCATGCAGGATGTATCGGAGGGAAAAGTATATGCAAATGTAATTTTACATATAATGTAAAGTGCTGGGCTCCCTGAATCTGGGTTTCCATGCCTGTAGTGTGTGTGTGTGTGTGTGTGTGTGTGTGTGTGTTTAAATACATAAATGTAATCAGATTTATAACGCCATCTCAGAGGCAGATGACCAGCTCTTTGGAAAATGTCAATTCTAAACTGGCTCGGACTCTGTTAACCTCGGTTTCGGTACTTCAGTGAATTTGGTCCCTCCCAGGACTGAGTCACACTGACCCCCCCACCCAACTCCAGACACCCACTCCCCACTCTGCGTCTCCACCAACATCACTAACATCACCCCCCCCCCCCACCCCATACTGCTCCCTGAGCTCCCGCTGTTGGAGGGAGGTGGGGGGTGGGCAGCGGAGCTGGGGATTAGAACTAATTGATCTCCTCATCCGCTTTTCAATTTTGAAAGAGAAGCTTAAAGAAAGGCCCGCGTTTGCAGCGGTGAGCAGGCAGTGTGCCGCCGCATCTTTGATAGCTGCCTTAATTTTGTCCATAGCGGCGCACTAATGCGCTTCTTTTACACTCCGTGTTCTCATGCCGTGATCATCCCTTCAGACAGAAAGACAAAAGAAGTATCAACTAACTCACATGGCTCTGCCACATGTCCCCCTGCCTCACGGAGTAAAAGCATTTCATAAAAAGATCCCTGACCTTCCGTGTCACCCAGACCACATAAGACCATGGGTAATTCTGCCACGTCATTGAAGCCTAGAATGATTAATGGACTGTCGACAAAATGCCCTTAAAATGCATCACGCTGGTGATCTTCTTCTTTGTCCCCCCTGAATCTCTACTTTAATCTCCTCACCCATCTACACCCATGACTATCTGCCTGGAAAGGGCCCTCCGCACCTCATACCTTTCATCTCTTTCGTCTCAACTGACAGCAGTTGATGAAGATGTGGATCCACAAAAATCGGGCCTTGGATCAGGTTCAGGTATCTTCTCCAGGCCTGTCAACATAAACTTGGAGATAAACTTGGATTCGTGGGTGACCTTAAGAGGCGGTTGTGAATGGTTGGGTGGTTGGAGGGGCCCGGCGTCTGGTTCCGACTCACCAGAGGCACTCTGGGTAGGGGTCACTCCGATCCTCTGGATAGATCTGTTGCACCGGGGCTGAACAGGGGGGTGGAATGGACAGACTCCTTGTCGGCGTGACATCCACAGTGCCGGCGAGCTTTTGAGCTCCCCCAGCCGCAGCCCCCCGAGTGCCACACTGGCATCCGACTCCACCGCTGCTGGGATGACTCAGCCCCTCCATTACGGCAGCCTTTCGTGGCGTTACTCGAGGTGCCTAAATAAAACCTCATTCGCCGAGACGCGGGCCAAAAAAGCAATTAACAGTTGAAAATCAGCCGCTCGAGTACCGCCGCTTACGCAGTTTCACGCTCTCTCTCCGACAGCCGATCCCATTAATATTTTTCTTTATCTGTCTTAAATTTTTTGGATGTCGCTTCCTGTTTTCATTCCACCTTTAATAACAAACACGAATGCAACTCAAGGAGAGGAGGCAGGGATTGTGAAATACACTTTTAATTAATGTGGATTAATGTCTTTGTCTTGTGCGTGGGAAATATGGGGAGGGAGGAAGCATTAGTATATCTTCATTTCTACAGTTGGAGAGCAAATAATCTATCATATAACTCACAGGAGGCACCAGACATGTGATCAGTCGCCTGAGGACAGAGCAGAGCCTGAAACATCTGCAGGCCACGGTATTCTTATCCAGGTGCTGTGAAGATCAGGAAGACGGCACCGTCAAATGCTTCAAGGCTTAATAATTACATAATAATAATAATAATAATAATAGTAAAAACTAAAATCAATCCTAGTAGCTACTATGGCTCAGGGCTTCTACTGTGGCCAAATAAGTTTATAGGTTGGGGCATCACAATCGCCTGCCCCCCCACTTGTGTGGCATGGGTTTCCCTTGTGCACTTGGATTTCCTCGTGCGGTTCGGTGAGCTGATACGTCTCTGTCGCCTGGAGTATGTGCCCTGCCGTGGGATGGCATCCCAGGTAGGGTGTCCCCTGCCTTGAACCTCCTGTGATCAGATCCGTGACCCATCTGCCACCTTGCGCCAGGTAATCGGTTGGAAAATGGTAAGAAATGCATCACCGACAATAGTAAACATCTCACTAAAAATGATTATTTTATTTAAACTGTTATCTTTTAGCTGCTGGAAGGGAACCACCAATGGCAGGGAGGAAGGCATTTAATGGAGAAATATACCAATCAAGTAAAAGTCAAAGTCATCCAGTAAAATATGAGGTACTACTCAAGATAAAGTAAAAAATACATGATTTTAAAAGTACTTTAGTAAAAAAGTACTATACATTCAGTTCTATTGATTTTACAAAAAGTAACCTATCTTCTTTAATTCATTCACGACTGGTTTGAATATAGCATTGTAAGTTACAGTGCAGCACATTAAGGTAAACTGAGTCACATATTTTCTTTTCATTCAGAAAAAGCTGCAGAACCTTACATGCTTGCTGGCACAGAATAGCGGAGTGATTTTTTTGTTCTGTCAAAAATGAAAGATCGATCTGCAGATAAAGATTTAGTAATGGATTATAATTGGTTTGTTTAGGTCTCTTATGGGTGGTGAATAAGCTGAGCCAAACCCCTGTTCGCCACTATGGAAAACGGCTGATTGTCTGACGCAAACAACACCATTATGTGCGTTTAACTGTGAAAATCCCCCTAAACACCCTAGCTAACGGCAACCACTTCCGGTCTAAATTAACCAGACCACTAAACTGTCATGCGACACGGCAGATCTCGGTCCACCGCTGTTTTCCAGCATCTCTACGGACAGGATTTGATGTCCCCGTGACGATGGACAGGGTGGTATCGACGTGATTGCGCCCATAGCATCTGTTCGGCATGAATATCCAGCTGTAGTGGCTCCTAGATTGACGCGACTAACCTGGCAACCAGATGGGAGGTGCGTTCATAATGCATCTCACAGGGACGA
Source organism: Brienomyrus brachyistius (assembly GCF_023856365.1). Classification (NCBI taxonomy): domain Eukaryota; kingdom Metazoa; phylum Chordata; class Actinopteri; order Osteoglossiformes; family Mormyridae; genus Brienomyrus; species Brienomyrus brachyistius. The sequence goes on from NC_064542.1 coordinate 15,172,537, forward strand.
AAATAAAGTCATTTACCGGATCGCCTGGAGAGGGAGTGGCCGCAGACTCACGTGGCACCCATGTACACCCTGGGACGCTTGTCTCTGTGACACTGTTACGCTGTGCTGTGGCATCCTTTCCCTGGCAATTACAGCAATGGGGTCCGGATAGCCGTGGAGACCAAACAGCCAGCGAACCGATTCATACGGCCCAAAAGTACTTAAACACAGTGCAGGGCCCAAAGCAGTGGACGGAAACAGGTGGTCCCAAGTTTCAGGAAATGAGGCTAGAGCCGCAGCTTGCCTCCAGTCTCCAGTCTCAGGAGGGAAAATGGCTTTGTTGTTGCTGTGAGCAACACATCTCTCTGCGGTCAATATCTGCCGGTGTAAACGTGCGCATTTGTATAACTGTGATCAAGCTGCATTTCATCACTGGCCTCAGCTCAGGTGGCAAATCCTGCCGAAGAGTGAGGCTGGGGGTGAACAAGCAGGGAAATGAGTGGGGCTATGAATACGGACTGGAACAAGGACAGGGACATGGCCTGAGAAAGGGGTTTGTACTGGGACTGGGGCTGGGACAGGAGCTGGAACTGGGGCTGAGACAGAAACTGGGACTGGGGCTAGAACAGGAGCTGGGACTGGGGCTGGGACTGGGGCTGGAATAGGAGTGGGACTGGGGCTGGAATAGGAGCTGGGACTGGGGTTGAGACAGAAACTGGGACTGGGGCTGGAATAGGAGTGGGACTGGGGCTGGAACAGGAGATGGGACTGGGGTTGGGACTGGGGCTGGAATAGGAGCTGAGACTGGGGCTGGGATTGGAGCTGGAATAGGAGCTGGGACTGGGGCTGGAATAGGAGCTGGGACTGGGGCTGGAATAGGAGCTGAGACTGGGGCTGGGATTGGGGCTGGAATAGGAGCTGGGACTGGGGCTGGAATAGGAGCTGGGACTGGGGCTGGAATAGGAGCTGAGACTGGGGCTGGGATTGGGGCTGGAATAGGAGCTGGGACTGGGGCTGGAATAGGAGCTGGGACTGGGGCTGGGACTGAGGCTGGAATAGGAGTGGGACTGGGGCTGGAATAGGAGCTGGGACTGGGGTTGAGACAGAAACTGGGACTGGGGCTGGAACAGGAGTGGGACTGGGGCTGGAACAGGAGATGGGACTGGGGTTGGGACTGGGGCTGGAATAGGAGCTGAGACTGGGGCTGGGATTGGAGCTGGAATAGGAGCTGGGACTGGGGCTGGAATAGGAGCTGGGACTGGGGCTGGAATAGGAGCTGGGACTGGGGCTGGGACTGGGGCTGGAATAGGAGCTGGGATTGGGGCTGGAATAGGAGCTGGGACTGGGGCTGGAATAGGAGCTGAGACTGGGGCTGGGATTGGGGCTGGAATAGGAGCTGGGACTAGGGCTGGAATAGGAGCTGGGACTGGGGCTGGAATAGGAGCTGGGACTGGGGCTGGAATAGGAGCTGAGACTGGGGCTGGGATTGGGGCTGGAATAGGAGCTGGGACTGGGGCTGGAATAGGAGCTGGGACTGGGGCTGGGATTGGGGCTGGAATAGGAGCTGGGACTGGGGCTGGAATAGGAGCTGGGACTGGGGCTGGGATTGGGGCTGGAATAGGAGCTGGGACTGGGACTGGGACAGAGGCTTGGAGAGTAGCTTAGACGTGCCATGGAAGTCACATACAAAACGTTCACATGTGGGGAGCTGGTGACAGAAACATGAAGAGCTACCAGATATGCAGAAGAAAAAGACAGAGCCTTCAGGAAGAGGCAAACGGCTTGGCTTTGGAGTCTGTTATTTTCCTTCCCAGCCAAAACTGGACGAGCCATTTAATCTCATTCAAAGCACCCCCTCCCCCCCAACTCGAGCCCAGCTGCCACAGCTGCAGCACCTTCTTAGCAGATGCAGACACAGGACCCTGAGACCTGAATCAGTCTAGGCACAAATTAAAGGTTGAGATGGTTTTTTTCCCCCTGGGATAATGAGCTCGTTAGGCTGGTTTGAGGTGCTCACGTTTTTGCTGAGATGTCTTCGTTTATATACCATCAGCACTTGATGCCATAACTCTGGAGCGTGCCGACCAGGTCGTGGAATGTTCTGGAACCCCCCCATCCCACCGCCACTCCCTTAGCCCACTCTGAGACCACCAGACCCTGCTACTGCACCACTGGTTCAGGTCTAGCTCCTTGATTAGCGTTTGTGACAAACGGGACCACGGTGAGTAATCGCTGCGCCGTCTCTGTGGTGACTCAGCTGCCATTCAGCAATGCCCCCCCAACCCCTCCCATCTCAGACTCACTGCACTGGGCCTCGGAGCTGAACAGCAGCTACATCTGAGAGCCACTCATAAAGGTGCAGAGCAATTATATGGTTTGTGGCCCTTCGGGTCAAAGCCGATCCGAATGACTCCGGCCTCTGACTGCCTTGCAGATCGGAGCCACACGCTTATGTAACCATGACACATCACAGCCAAATCACCTGACGAGACTGGACATGTCCAATGAAGCATACGCACACCTGCGTTAAATAATTCATGATGCGCTTTAATGCGAATTAAATCTTTCCTGCTAGCGGCTGAAATCGTGCTGGCTCCTCCCAGCTGGCTAAATGTTTGACAAGAGCCTGAAAAACAAAAGTGTTTCTTTTGGGCTAAAATCCATCAACATCTTTAAAACTTCCAGCTTGTGGAAAAAAGTATATTTTGATGTGGTTGTATCTATAGACGGTGGCATTTAGATAGTGTTTGTATCGTGCATTTTTCTGGCTGATGAATAGAGACTGTTACTGCCAGATTTCATTCATGACAAGCGCTCAATGGGGAGAGGTTTCTCCAGTGGGCGGACTTGGTGTGTCTGGGAGGGGCTTATCAGCTGGCCACGCCTCCCCAGCCTGAGCCATAGACGTCTGGCACATCATGTAACCATCAGTGCGACTCTGAGGTTTTTTTTCCTTTCTCTGGCCACATCTGCCTTGCTGCCGAGGCTGGAGACGATGACACGTGAGACCACTCCGAAGGCGGGGGTGGAGGGCTTGGGGGGAGGGGGGGGGGGCGGAGTTCTGCTCTCTTTGACGTCACTCACACCCACATGTTCCTATCTCTTGTCTGCGTGGTGGAAAGAATAAACCACCAAGTGTACCGGGTTTGCCTTGCAAATATGCATCGATTCTTGGACGCCCCTCTCTCTCCTTCCCTCCGTGGCCTGGGAAACAAATGAAAAGTGCCGTAAATAAAGTCACATTCATCCGTGGTGGCAGGCATCAGGCCTGGTGCCCTGCTGCTTTATCGGAGGAGGTCCCCGAATGCGAGTGGTGCTTTAAAAATGTCTCGTTACCCCTGGGGGCACATCCTTCACAGCAAAACAGCCAGAGAAACCCGTCGGTTTCTAATGATTGCCGATTCCCCCCCCTTGAAAGTGCGCATCTCCCGACATTAGGTCACATTAGCGATAGAGTGTGACAAAGCTAGGTGCTTGTCAGTGCGCTTGTGTGTATGTGTGTGTGTTCGCCGCGGTCCGGTGCGTCAGTGGTGGCTCCGATAAGACGGCTGGCGATCACCCAGGCCTGTAACGACGCCGGCAATTAAATCCCCACGCTAGAAAAGGTCAGCCGCATCCTTTACTGTGAAAAACACCTGCGACCACCGGCCGAGGTGGTCTGTCGGTTAAACCGATGTGTTTACTGTCAGGCAGGCGAAGCGGGAAACGGGTCAGTGCCCACCCCGGTCCGGCTGATAAAGTGGGCTGCCCTCGAGTCTCTGGTTGGGGCCCTGTGCATTTACAGGCCCCATCAGGGGTTTATAGAGCCAGGCCATGAGGAGGAGGGGGAGGAGCTGGACCTGCAGCAGGACGGTAATGGGATCAGACCTCTGCAGGAGATGGTACCGTCCACAGATCCATAAACTCCAGCTTGCATACTGCCGAAAGGTATGTTTCCTAATGAATGATGGGTAACGACTTCTGGCAGGAAGGGCCTGTGAGATAAAAGGAGGCTGGAGCCCTTGTGCTGCTGAGCCGCTGTGTCTCTGCGCTGCTCCAGCCCGAACCCATAATTAGCCGTGATTGCCTGTGATTGAGCTGTCAATTGACTTCAAGCAGCAAAACATTTCTGAATCCCTTTTGATAGACGCCCGGCTAAAAGAGCCGCAGGCAAAAAGGTCGATTATTTCCTGTTAACAATAGACACAGGTGGCAACACTATAGCTGTGCATCTTTATGGTTGAGGGTTCGAGTCCCAGCCCTCTGGCATCTTTCCGCAGTCTGAGGGGATGCAGTGATGGTATTTCTGATTTAATGGCACTTTATGCTCTTCATAGAGATCCAGGTGCATAGAGATTCTTTGGCTTTCCCATATCCCATAATGTTCTTTCACAATGTCAGAGGGTGTTTATCACTACCAAGAACGCAAGGAACGTACTCATGTTCTCGGCAGAAGTGAACTTTGGACGCAGCGAATCAAGGAATTGTTCTTGTTGCAAGGATGCAACCAATTCATCCTTCATATTTGGGGCTGAGCAAAAACGACTTATGAGGATTTTTACCGTCTTCTGTACTTTTGTTCTTTGTGTTGGAACTGGTCTGTGGCAATGGAAGATGATGTCAAACGGGTACATGAGAACATAAGTACAGTCAAGTACGCATATTGATAAACACCTAGAGTTAAACTGAGGGTCAAAGTTCATAGTTGGAGCTGTTTTCAGGGCACAAAAGTGATGTGATCACTCTGCAGCGGGATGTGAACCAGTGACCTTCCGATGATGAAGGCCTAACCCTCAGAGCCACATTCTTTCCCATTTTCCCATAAGGTGCTAATGTGTCTCCTGCAATGGGCTGGCCGCCCGTCCAGGTTGTCCCCTGGCTTGTTTCCTGCTTTTCCTAGGGTACGATCCATTGAATAAATCAGATACTATCGAATATCGAAGTATGGAATACATTTATGTAGCAAAACAACAAAATGTACTTAGTAAAGTTCTTTAGGATTAAATCAGGATGGAGCACCTATGCTTTGACATTATTTTCAGCAAAGAAACCCCAGGCAGAAAACCGATGGGCATTAGCTCTCATTGTCACACCAGAACACGGTGAGTACAATTTACATTTTGAATGGTTCACACATCCTCGGGATCAGGTGGCTGTACCAGCTGGGGTCCCTCACAAAATGCTTTTACCCTCTCGAGAATAAAGTGCACAGGTTTATCCTAAAGTGTAAAATCCTCCCTGAAAGATTTATTTTTTTTTTTCTGTGGAACTAGACGGATGGTGATTTTAAAACTTCTCTTTGGGCAGAGATGGGTTTGAGCAAAAGATGACAGGAACGATAATGAGTTCTGTGTCACTGTGAACGAAGCGCTGAGAAAATCAGGTTCTGGGTTTGTAGGAGAGGCTGTGCTGTCGTGGCCAATTGGACAGAGTAGTCTAGGAGACAACAGGAGTCGCTGTCATGAAAGGCATTTGTCTACCCAGGGACCCCTCCCCCTGGGCTGTATACAGGGGTGGGGCTACAGGGGCATTGACCCCAGATGAAAGCTGATTGGCTCCAGGAGTGCCCCTCCCTTGTCACTCAATGAATCAAAACGTATCATTGGCTAATGATAAAGTTGGCCCCTCACGTTAAAAAATCTTGGAATTGGTCCTAGTTTAAAGCAATGTCCCATAACCTTCAGTCAAAAAAAAGAAAATGTACATCCAGAGTGCCCATGTCTACTGTTATGTCCGGGTCAAAGATTTTCGACAGTATTTCTAAGCACTCAGTTAGAACCCCCCCCCCCCCCCCCGGTCATAGACTCCCCCCAAAAAAGGGTGGCTTTACCTCGCTGATGTGGGTCAGCACCTTTTCTGTTTAGAGATATAACCCCACTAGAGGAGCAGAGCAGGTCTGGATCGGCGGGTGTAACTTCATGACTCTGTGAGGGTGTGAGAAATCTATCTCATAAAACGAGGATGTGCTCTGGGAAAGAAAGAGCCTACATCAGAAAAAATATACTGGGGGAGTAGGTGGGGGGGGCAGTCCAGGAATGTGGGCTAATTGGAGGAGCCGGTGATATGTGTATTGGGAAGCACACATACTGTGCTGGGGGTCTCAGTCATGCCAGGGAAACAGTCTGGCAGAGCAATGGAGTGAAACTGGGGGTGTCTTACCTGAAGTGCAGGGAGGGGCTGTTTGGGCTGCCCTGTGTCATTCACACTCTGATCACAGGCAGTGCTGACTGGATTAGCATGCAAACAGATCCTATCAATCCTCTATAAAACCTATGTCTATATAACATTAAAGACATTAAAGACAAAGTATAAAACAGTTAGGATCGTATGTCTGTTATAATGACTGAACACCAAAAGTTAGTCAAGGTGGTTGCATGTTACTTTTCAATCTTCAACCTTTTCAGTCTTCCAAGTTTTTTTTGGCTGTTTAACGCTGTGTGAAAGTCACTGAGGATCTTTAAGATAAGGCGCATTGGTACAGAAAGTGGAGAAACCTGCCATTTTCCTCACAGATTATGGAAGTTTTGTCCTCAACATATAACCTCAGGAGGAAGGTCAAACGGGAACGGGTCCACTGAGCTGGACTCAGCGAATTCTGAATGGACGAGACACGCTTAAGGGGTGTCTGCCCTTTCTGACCTGGAGTGAGCCACTTAGAACCAGACACAGGTAAGTTGGACAGGTGACCCATCACTGATTATCCCTAATAGCCCCTTTTCCACCACAGAACCTTTTATCAGGAACCAGGAACTTTTTAGGAACTCAGGGACTTCGGTTGTGTTCCCACCACAGGAACTCGGCACCAGTGTAGTTCTTGTGAGGCAGATCCTGGTACTTTTTTTTAGTCACTACCCTGTGGTAGTTAGTTTTCATTCAATCAGAAACTTTTGGGTTGGGCTTTTAACAATAAACGTTGCTGATTGGTTGACCACAAGTACCAACACCACCTTGGAAGTTACACAAGAACGCAGGAAATAGGGATAGAAGTTGAACTTTTTTATTCTTTGGAAAACATAAGACCGATCTGCTTCCCAGATTTAATAATTATAAACATTTCACAGAACATATAAAACCATGTTGTGGGCTGGTTACTTTAATACTTATAAGTAGAGTTGCCTCCGGTCCCATATTGTAATATGAAATATTTCCTGGTGTCCTGTTTTGAACCAATATGGGACACGGTTTTTCCTGTATTTTCAGACCATGCCACTGATCCCCCCCAAACCCCCCACAGCCCTAATAAAATTACTTATCCTGATTGTTTTGGGGTGGCAGTTTATTTTCCTCACTTATGAAATGACGTATAGTTTAACTTATGAACCTGTCTCCTGCATTTATTTAGCGCGTAGGTCGTAGTTCCTGTTACATGGTGGGAAAGCAACACACAAAAGTGGTCGGGAACTACAGAAGTTCCCAGTTGAAACAGTCCAGTAATTTGGAGCCAGGAACCAGGTTCATGAACTTCAGTGGGAAAGCACATGATCTCTCCACACCCCAGAGGGCGCAGTAGTGCAGAAGCCTGTCCGAGTGTCCAACAGGGAGAGCTTGTTTGGAGGTAGAATGAGTTGTGTCCCAGAATTCTTGTAACATCCCCGGCCCCCCCAACTGCTTCTCCTTCCTCAGCCTCCACCAGCCTTCTGTCCCCCCCCCCCCCCCACACACACACACAAATGAAATGGAGCCATGGAGGGAGCAAGAGCGGCCCCGAGATTCATCATGACACCGCATTAAGGTGCAAATTAGGTCGTTAGTGTGAATCAAGGCAAACGGGCCCATTTCACACTGTAAAACCCCCCAAGACCCCCAGCCTCCCCCATAATGGCTATTGAACTGGTAAGTTAATTCAGGGCTATAAAATCTGCCCAGAAAACTGACGCCCACAGCCACTGATGCTGAACTCTGGCGGCAGTACTTAATTACCTCTACAAGGGGTAACAAAGCGCCAATTTGCTGTGATGTAGTGAGGCTTCCCGTGCCAGGCACCCCCCGCCCCCCAGAATGTTTTTGGGAATGGGGGGGGGCTCCCTGCACACGGTCCCTGTGAACTAGACTCCTGACTGTACCCGTTTCCCAAAAATGACATGCCAAGACTGAAATAACCAGGAGGCCCCCAGCTCTGGGTGCTTTGTGATGGCTGGACCTCGGCTCCTCACGCCATTTACTTTACCAGCCATTTACAGTACAGGGGTGTATAGAGGGGCAGGGCCAAGCTGAAAGCTGATTGGTTCCCACAGTACCCCCTTCCCTGTCACTCACTGATTCAAAACATATTATTGGGTAAATATAAGGTCGTCCCCTTGGTCTAGAATCTCCCTACATCAGCAGGCCCCTGTGTAATCGCCCACTCTATTCAGCAGGAAGGCAGCAGCGGAAGCAGACGGCCATGCTCTAGAGCGTCTGGGGAGCGTTGCGACATCAGTGCGAAGCATCTCTGTACTCCAGGGACACGACGTCAGCCTCTCCCACGCTCTGATGTAGCGGATATGCATCAGGGCGGGGGTGGGGGGGGGACATCTAGACAAGGAGGGGGGCAGCCAAGCCCGAGCCTGTTAACTTCCAATGATATCCACCCAATTATAGCTTCCCCGCAAACCGGGATTTGAGATCCATTATGCCCAGCGATCTGAGAGCACGGAAACTTCCACGGGGTTCGGAGATGAGCCGGGGTCTGACATGTCCAGCCGGCCCACTGGGGGGAGGGGGGGGGAGTCTTCTGACTCATGAATAGCGCTCATACACCCCCCCCCTTCCCAATGCTGCCCACGGGTGGACCCAGGTGGGTTTGGTGGCCACTTGCAAAGATCAATCATTGGAGAGGATGGACAGAGTGAGCCGCAAATCCATGAAATGCGGGGGGGGGGGCAAGTCGTGGTGATGGGAGGTGATGCCTTGGTGGCGGTCGACACGCGTGCACGCACACATATACTCACACGCCAAGGCGGACAGGAGGCCTCCTGTTTGAAGTGGATTGAACGGCTTGTGAGGAACACAGATCAATGAAAGACGTGCAGTCGTGTTTAATGGTGCCTTCGCTGCCAGCGTTAGCCTCCCCTTAAAGATGAAAAGCTCACCTCACACTGACTTTCAAAAGGGGGCGCCGCTGCGGGTCTCCATTACACCCCTGCTCCTCCCTTTAATCATCATCCTGCCTGTCGGGGCCCCTTAATTGCCATGTAACATGTACCCCCCCCCCCCCCCCCCCCCCCCGAAGCCAGCTTCATTCCCAGACCTGTGTTTTTTTTTTCGTTTGACTGTTTGTTTTTTTATTTATTTGTTTATCTGTGTGGAGCAGATTTCACTGTTGACTTTCCACCCACACCTGGCCTCCCCCCAGAGCGTGTCGAGCTCCCTAGCCGGCCCGCCACACATCCTTGCTCCTGGTGGGGTCTCGCCTATCCTGTCACCCCACCCCCCGCTCCACTCATTGGCCGGGGAGGGGCTTCAGCACCTCCATTGCACAGCAAACCCTCCTCCTCTTCTCCTTAAACAAAGGTGATTCTACAATTTTTAAAAGGTTGGGGGGCCTTATCTTTAGCCAATGATAGGTTTCAAATCGTAGAGTGACAGGGCAGGGCACACCCTGAGGGCCAATCAGCTTTCAACCGGATGCCAATACCCCTGTGGCCCCACCCCTGTATATGCCCTGCCCTTAAAACACAGGGTCAGTGTAGGAGTTATCAGAACAAACCCAAACTGAGATTGTGATGTGACCCCCCCAGCACAATAGTTGGCGCTTCTTAAGTCTGTTTCTAATATCAAAGCTATATTAGAACCAGACAGGCACTGGGGTGTTCATCAGTCACGGTGAGACAGTTTATTACTGATATATAATGTTACGTATTCAACCATCAGTAGTATAGCCATTCATATATAATTACTCTGATGACTAAATGTGATCACTTAATAAGCTATCATTCCATAAAACAGTCCAGACCACAGAATCCAGAACATCACCTTGGATGGTAGAGTCAATATCTTATAAGTAATGACAAGGTGGCGTTCAGATCCTGACGCTTTATTTTTATGAATGTGGAACTTAAAATAGAGCGACGCTATTTGATACCGACTTACTGATCATCAAAACAGTACTCCTCTTTGAGAAGAGAAGTGCAGCGCTCCGTGCAGACTTGGGATCAATACTCCCCCCTAGTGGCACGCAGCAGCAGTGCCGAAAAGCGCTCTTCGCGAAACCTGAGGCATAGAGAAACGCCGCGCCTGCTCTTTGTAAAGGACTGATGTTTCAACCGCAATTTAAGAGTTTAAGGTGAAGGGGGGCTAGGCCGCGTGCTAACCTCTGTCACACTGAGAATGGGGAACTAACTGGAACTGGAACACAGGCAGGACAAAAAGGGGGGCTCCGGCCCTCCTCGAAGTGCAAGTAAATTTAGAAAAGCAGAAGGTACATTGACAGGGTCGCGGTAACATTAAGCTTACGCTTGACGTGCGGGGACATAACAAGGGAGGGGGTCGCTGACACTGCTAAATTGCAACATAACAAGACAAGGTAAAAGGGAACGGGTGTGGGGACTAACGCCAGCAATTTCAAAACAACACTTGTATGTTACGTCAACTGGAAAAATACCAACAAGAACAGTAGACGCCCTAAACGGGGTATAAAAACCAGACCCTGACAAGAGATATTGAGCTACTCTTGGTATGTACTGTTTTGTGCATCTAAGTGTGCTCCCGGATTGCAATCTGTGACGTCATTAAAAAGAGCTGACTTGCAACCAACCTTCGCCTCAGACTGCATCCTTCCCTCATCAACGGACTCGGTGGAGTCTAACTCCAACAATTGTGAAGGGATATACAGGGTGATTCACATACAGGCACGTCATTAAGATAAATTTTAATGAATTTTATATGCCCTGAATCCATGTTGTAGCAGTATAAGCAAAACGTAGCAGGGATAAATCCACGAACAAAGAAAAGCATGAACACGCAACCCCAGATCAGCTAAACATTTACGTCATACATACAGTATTATTCAATTAATCAAAAATATAACGTGGAATGCAGTTTATTTCGGTCAACCGTGCCAAATTTAATCAAGAAATAGTGAAGGTAAAATGTACTTGGAATACAGTTTTTTTTGTTGTTCGTTTTTGTAGTTTTTGGGTAGCATTTGTTGCGATTTGTGATGGACTGACATCCTACAGGATTTGGAAGATGGACGGGTGCATGGATGGATGGATGGATGGTTACACATACATCCCCTAGAAAAAATGGCAAGATCTTATTGATAAAGACAGTGCCACAACTGGTAAAAATGACTGTAACTCCGGACACTCTAATTAGATCACGTGGTTTGGGTGTTGAAAGCTGAATGTGTTTGTGTTGCTACCTGATCTGACATCTTGTCTGCCCAAAGAGGAAGCAGCAGAACAAGGAAACAGTTCTAAACTATCTTCATGTTCTAAACTATGTTTTCCCCCAGTGGAGCTGTTTGGGAAGAGTCCCAAGATCTCCGTCATTGCGGAGACACTACCTGCAGAAATACCTCAGGCCGAAACACAAAATCAATTCGTTACCTGTCAGCCAGTCTAAAAAGGTGACACCACCCAACAGGAAACCGTGTAGGAAACAAATCAAAGACAACTATCTCAAAGAAACACCCCGAAAAGATCCAATGGTCCTGTCTTTGAAAAGATGTTATACAGAAAGAGAGAAGTTACTGCTCTCAGTCTTGAAGCTGTTCACACAGGTTAAGAAACTGGAGGGGGACAGGCAGCAAAGCCTGGCCTCAGTGCTACGCGATCTACGCTCACGTCGAGATCGATGAAGAACACCTGAGAGCCCAGCACAGTAACCTTGGTCAGGCTGAGCCCTGAGACTCTCATTCGGAGCCTTGGAGACAATCGACATGGAACACAAAAGAAAAAGTTATTTTGTTTGTTCGGGAACATAATCTCAGACGACTCAGATTTCCTCCCTAAAAGCCGAATCAACGGGATCTAGTGAAAAGTAAATGGGTTATAAAGGAGTGGATTGAACATTTGTTCCGGGTGAGCTGAGGCGGGATTACCACACACAGGAACACAGCTATTGCCACACCGCCGGGGTCGTTCCCGTATTCGAGCGAGGCCTAAATTCGCACTGCGTCCGCGTATAAAGGACATAATCAGCTCCATACAAGCTCAGCATCCGTGTTCACGCTGGGCCAGCAGCGCGCTGCTGATTACAGCATCGACAGCCAGGCTTCCGGCACAGGGGGGGCTTCGCCTTGAACGTTTCCTCAACGTTACGGCAGCGCTGCCACATGGTGCCAACCGGCGAGGGAAATGAGGTTTCCAAACCTGCCGTGGGAGGGACCCCCAGCCACTGATGGTGATTGCTTGGTTTATCTCCTACGGGAATGACAAGGTAGCGAATAGGAAGCGAGTTAAACCGGTGACTGACAGATCACAGTTATTCCGGCCGTACTGAGTTTCAATGCTTCATTTCTCGCAGGACCATTTAAGTATGGGCCACTTCAGATCTTACTTTTACCATTTGTGCTGATTTGCATATATTGACAAACGGGTGGCCAGCCAATAGGAGCCCACGGTGTTATGGCTGCCATGGAGATCAATGGAAGCAGAAGTTTGCTTCTCTATGATCAGCGAATGACCCATCCATCCTTCAGTAGATCAGGGGCTCATCTGCATGGACAGTAGACATCACGTAAAGTTCAAGTCAAGTGCCACCTATTGGTCTGTGCCTGGTACTGCAGTATGAATTCGAGCCTGCTTTGCCACGGTATTTTTCCATATACCCACTAATTCCCTTTTTTGGAGGCATGCCTGGGACTCCTCGGCTGGCTTAGGGAATGAAGATATTGTTTCCCCACACACACCTCTCCCTGGGTGGTACCATGTGGAGCACATCTATGCTCATGAGTGACTCCTTGTGGATAGTCAGGGCAGGATACAGTATCCACAGATCTGCGATGTCCTGCCTCCACAAAACATCATCACCCACCTAATGTCCCCTCCCAGCCACATTTATGATCCAACTGCCCTGTCTCCCAGATTCCCCCTTCTGGAGTGCACACCCACTCAGTCACATGGCAGGGTGTAAATCACACTCCTTCACTGCACCACACAAGCCGGCTCCCCCATCTTCTACTCATCAGCCTTTAAACAAATATTTAAAAAGGCGTTTGCTCTTGGCACAAAAAAAAAGCCTCTCTGTTTTTCCTTAAGCCATAGTGCATGAGAAGCTGTAGGATGTAATGGTGTCACCTCTGCAGGAAGTAACCTTTCTGGGAATGATTAACCATGAAGAGCATCCATCCTGTCTCGTGGACTCCGCCAACTCACACCGCTTCCACATCTGGCTCCCCTGCCTCTCTGCTCTCCTTGGTCCAGATAACGAACAGAACATCCCCCCAGTGGATAATCATGCAAACGAAGTAGAGCTTCTGCTCAATGGGAAGGACGGAATCGTGATGAATCATCTGAATAGGACACGGATTGAGTCGTCAGGCTGTGCTGGGAACCTCACAGAAGAGCCTGTGACCTGGTTGGTCTTTTTCCTGTGCAGAGAGCTCCCTGAGGACCGTGAGATGATCTAAACCTTTTCTCCATCACTGCTTTGCTCAGTACTGGGTCATTGTGAACCTGGAGCCCGTACCAGGGGGACACCCTAAATGGGAGGCCAGTTCATTTGTAGAGCACCTACAGGCACACACACACACACACACACACACACACAGTCGTGTAATCATATCTTTTTGGGGACCGTTCATTCATTTCTACTGGAAAAATGCTAACTATGACAACCTTAATCCCTACCCAGCCCTCACCATAACCATAAGTAACCAAACAAAACGCATTTTTAGTTTTTTCATTGCAGTCACAGATTTTATAAAATATAGCAGGAAACTGGTCCCCATAAGGTAAAAAAAGGGTATTCATCACTTTTGGGGACATTTGGTCCCCACAAGTTAAGGTATACCTGGACCACGCACACACATACACACTCACAGAAGTGATTCAAACCCACAACCCTGGTTTGAATCCCCGACCAGCAAGGCACCACTGAGGTACCCTGAGCAAGGTACCGACCCCAAGCACTGCTCCCTGGGTGCTGAATTAGCTGCCCCCTGCTATGTCACATATGGGTTAAATGCAGAGGACACATTGTGGTATGTCAGTAATGAACACTGGTCAATAAGTTAAATAATGCTTTTATATTGCATTCATAAAACGTTCAGTACACCTTCAAAATGTATTCATTAAGTGTTCATAAATATCATGTATGTATACCTTGGCATCCTAACAACCCTTGACAGCTGTAATATACATCAATAACAAACATTATATAATAATAAGAAACATTATAATTATATAATCATGTAATGTTTGTTATTAATGTATATTAAAGCTGTTAAGGGATGTTAGTATGTTAAGGTGTACTTGCATACTTCTTATGAATGTTCTATGAATGCATTATGAAGGTGCAGTTAATGTAAAGCGTTACCCAATAAAAATATTTATTAATTCATTCATCTTCTAAAGAGCCTATTCTGGAAACATCTGGTGCAAGGCAGAGAATAACCAACCCATCACAGGTTTATTATTATTAAGTTTAAGTTATTTTCTTTAGCATTGTACAGTTTTAGATTTTTTTCAGAAGAAGATTTATTTTTGGTACAAAGGAAAAAGAAGGACATTTTACATTAGCGTATCACAAAGCAGGACACTAAAACTGTCTAAGTGGATAGAAATGGAGACACGGCTCAGCCGCACCATGCTCGAAAAATCCGGACGGCAGTCTGACGTGACAGTCATGGATGACGTGCGTGGAGCGAGCAGCTGCGCGTGCTCTCGGAAGATCGGAATCGCTCAGCACGCAGGTGAGAGACGAGAGCGGTCGACAATTATGCTAATCGGGTGGCTCCTGCTTCCGCTGCCTACGGGCTCCTCATCAGTACGTGACGGGCGGGCAGGCGGAAAAAAGCCCAAAAACTAGAGAAACAAGTAAAAGAGAAAGCACACAGAGAACACAGAGCATATTAACATCACACACACACACACATGTCGTAAACATATCTTTTTGTGGACCGTTCATTCATATCTATGGGAAAAATGCTAATGCTAACTATGACAACCTTAACCCCCACCCAGCCCTAACCTTAACCATAAGTAACAAAACAAAAAGACTTGGAATTCTTAGTTTTTTTATTGCAGTCGCAGATTTTCAAAAAATTTAATTTTGTGGGGACTGAAAAAAATGCTCCTGACAATGTCAGAATAACAGGTTTTTATTACATTGTAGGGATATTTGGCCCCCACTATGTAACGTATACCTGGACCACACAGACACACACACACACACTGTAGGAAGAAGACGAGCCGACGGAGATACTGTGATGCTCTGGGCAACATCCTGTTGGGAAGCTTGTGTCCAGCCTTTGACCCGTGACACCCATAGAAGGCAACGGTATTCCCCATTCACATTTAATCCCCAACGGGATCCTGAGCCCTGCCACACGGCACAAACAGGAATGGTGTGTGAAAGACGACGAAGAGTTCAAGGTGTTGTCCTGGCCGCCAAAATCCCCAGATCCCAATCCGATCAAGCATCTGTGGGATATGCTGGACAAACAAGTCCGATCAGACAAGGCTCCACCTTGCAACTTGGGGGACTTAAAAGATCTGCTGCTGATATCTTGGTGCCAGACACCACAGAACCCCTTCAGAGGTCTTGTTTAATCCGTCCCTCAGCAAGTCACAGATGGTCTCATCAGTGTATATAAAACATAGGTGAGGAGCATGCACTGGTACAGCGTGTTGTAGCACCCACCACCTCAGAGATGAGACCCAAGTGCAGCCATGCATTGGGTGATACCTTAGCACCACACTAGTTTGAATGGAGTGTAACAGTGTAAAGTTTTTTTTCCCAGTGGCTGGAGTGCCAGTCCTGCCACCAACCCCCAAATTTTCCTTGAAAGTTGGTGATCCTGCTTGCAGGGCTAGATGTAGATTAACGTCATACCCAGGACGAAGCAATTGCTGGTTGAGGGGTTCTGCTCAAGTAGAATCACCTTCTGGCATTTACGGGATGCGAACCAGCAACCTTCGGGATCCTTAGCTCCAGAGACACCACTTTATCTTAAGTGTAACATAGTGGTCAAATAAATGGACTGTAACCTTGGAATCTGCTGGCTATTTAGCTAGCTTTTTACCCATTCATGTCCCAAACCTGTTTATCCAGTAGGGGGATCGTGATGAGCCTGGAACCTATCCCAGGAGGTGGTTTAGGTAAGGATGTCAGCGCATCGAAAGACACAATTATACACCAGTTCACCAAACTGCATGTTTTTGTACCACAGGGGGAGACTTGCATGCAACCAGAGAGAGCATGTAAGCCCCACGCCCAGGAATCAAACCCACAGCTCTGGAGGTGTGAAGCTACAGTTCTAACCACTTAAGGCTGGTTCAAACTCACTGCAGATGCGTCACCGTGCTCACAGTTACTGTGACGTAATTTTTGTCACGGAGCTCGGGCACGGATACCATGTTTGAGGGTCGTGCACAGGGCGCTTACGACTGGAAAATCAAAAACAAAGTGGACAGTCCATTCTGTGACTCAAACAAGCCCAATTGACCAATTGTCTAATGACCAGGGGAGCAGTAGAAGCTGAATTGAGGAAAGGATGGCTGAGAAAGTCTGGAAATGCCAGCATTTATATGATTCCTTGCTACGGGATTAAGAAGACTCCCAGATGGCTACACATTCACATAAAATACCTGTCAATGTCCCTGTGTACTATAAGTGCAAAATTCACTTTAGTTTTAGTAAAATGCTTGCTTTTAACATAATATCCATACCACATTTCATAAACGTGACTTAGGAGAAGCTTTGCTCTACAGCGCCACCCAAGACCTGGCATCAAACTACGTGGTGTGGCCTGGGGCATTGGTGAAAATCCAATAACACGTCTGCAGTAAGTATGAACCAGCCCTTTGGCTGACTCTGGTGGGGGGTGTGGCTCTGGTGGGGGGGGTGTGGCTCGATGGGGGTGTGGCTCGATGGGGGGTGTGGCTCTGGTGGGGGGTGTGGCTCGGTGGGTTAGGCAAATAGTGATTTCACCATTGGGCCCCGGAGCAAGGCCCTTTACTCCCAATGGTTCCAGGGAGTGATCTTGCTTTCCCAATTGTACATCACTATGGATAAAAACGTCTACTATATAAATACAATGTAAAGCTCCAGAATAAAATTCACAAATATGTGGGGAAAAAAATGACTTTGACTAAAGAATGAAATGTTCTGTGTTTTTTTTTTGTTTTAAATATGCTCATTTGCAATGTCCACGTTTCCAGGGTGTTCCGCCAGGGTCATTTGTATGTGTGACAGTGGCCTTGCGAGTCCTTTCCTCTGGGCTATTTACAGCCTCACCGAGGGCCCAGACCCCTTCCTCCTGGTCTGTGTTTCATCTCGACTTGCAAATGAAGTTGCAGCATTAGCATTAGGCCATACGTGCAGAGGAAACGTGCAAAGTAGACACCCTCTTCTCCCCATATTATTAGTGAGTGACTAAGTCTGAAATTTGAGAGCCTTCTATTAAAAAGAGTTGATTTAATTAAACATCACATGTGGACGGGAGAGGAAAGTGATACACATGCTAAATAAAGATTTGTTGTTTCCAAGACAGCACCCCTTGAGAAGCCAGAGCAGTCTTGCTGTGAGGGGCACAGATTCAAGGATCTCTATCCTCGCTGACCGACCTGCCCTTCAAAGTCATGAAATTATATTTCCGAAATTATCAAGTGACTCAAATTAATCATCGACTTCCCCATCTGTCGCCCTGGGGCAAACGATATTGCCAGATCCTAGCCGTCAATCTGATTGGATGTCGAGCTTGTCTCCGGTGCCGGGGGCTGGAGTAAGACTCGGGGGAATGGGTGTGGCTTCAGCTGGAAATTGAGATTGCTCCTGGAGGATTATGGGAAATGAGCATGAGTGCCGCTGACATCAGAAGCTACGTGGCCTGCATGACAAACTCTTCCCGGCTCTCCAGAAGAGCTGCTTTCAAACCCGTGACCGGTGTCAGGGTCAGCTTTCAGGGGTTCAGGCTTGACCCAGTGAAATGGTAACAGGATCATATAGCAATCTTTCTTAAAAAGCTCTCTCACAGACAATCAGTGTCAGGTCAAAAAGCATTCAAGTTCACACCAAGATTTTGTTTATGCCAAGCCGGTTAAGCATAAAGAGTCACAGTCACAGACCACTGAACTGGTTGATAGAAACAAAATCTTGGTCTGGATTTGTAGCTTATGGACCTGAAATGACCAACCCTGCAGACAGTACATGTGTTTCAAACCATTTTGAGGCACAGAGTAGTCAAAGTGTCTGGCTCACATGCTCTTCGAACCCAATCATGAGACTCTGCTTTGGGAACCCACCCATTGTAGGATAAACTGTTCATTCGCTAAGGGGAGGAATGGCTGATCACATGACCACACAGTGGCATCTAAGCAGGAAGGACAAGCAAACAGGGGTTGTCTGTGGTTGAGACATCAGCTTTATTAAGCTGCTAGTGAGGCTGGCAGACAGACAGGACAGTCATTTAAAATTGGACCTGCAAGAAAACTCATTGAAATGTCCAGCTTGGTTGTCATTTGTTCTGTTTTTGAGTAACAGTAACAGAAGCAGGATGGTAGGAAGAGACGCCCTCAGGGGGACTGACCCCCAACTAAACAGAATCAGCCTGTAATAACTTAAAGCAGGATGGGGCAACTTTGGCAGGGGAGAAAAATACATTTTGATATAACTGTGGACCTTTAGGCAACATACAAGGCAGGAACAAAGGATGCAAGATTTGCTCTTTGTACAGCAGATTGATTTCATTGCCATATTGTGGCCTGAATCTCCGGGTGTTCGGGAGTGAGATGGTCAGAGTCATGAGGGCACATGAGGACACCGGAGGCAGCTGCCGGGGAAAGGTGGGGCCGTGAAATGCTTCATCATCGTTATCAGGAGCCAGTCGAGGGGCATTTAAACAGAGCTGCTCGTCTGCGAATCCGCACTGTTAACGTCCACTTTTAAGGACCTTGATGCTGAGAAAAGTTACAGCCAGCCTGTAAAATGACTCCCTCTTCACCTTCAAGCAGGGGTCCAATCCAGGGCGGGCTAAATGGCAACATGAAGTGTGGCGCCCCCTAGAGGGATGTCCCCTCATCAGCCACTGTTTTAGTTAACAGGGGAAAATGGCCACTTAATCTTCCTGGTGACTCATGGATGGTGATACCATCACATTACTGTGGACCATGGATTCATGCTAAGTCTGAAACATTATGCAAACTACTAACTGGAAACCTTCGACTTCTACTTTTTAATACGACAGCTGAATTTGAATTGCCATTATTTTGGTAGTAAAATTGCTTGATCTAGAACAGGGGTGGCCAGTTTTTTTTCAGAAAGGGCCGTTGTATATGCAGGTTTTTCATGCAACTCCCTAATTAGGTCACTAATTAGAGGACTGATTGGCTGAAAAGTCATCACACCTGGGTTTGAACAGCTGACCTAAAGGTTATCCCCAAAAGCCTGCATACACACCGGCCCTTTGTGGATAAGATTGATGACCCCTGATCTAGAAGCACCTTAGGTACCATTTTGAAACTGTACCTCTGCTGTGATTGGGTGATTGGCCAAGAAGTCCCTCCTCTTCCTGTCAGATAGATTTTTATGCAGAACTTGTTAGACACCTGGCAAAGAACTGAACAGTGACGATGTTTTAACTAACGACACATTATAATAATATAGAAATCATTATAATTCATCCAGCCTTTACAAGGGTATAAATTGAGGCACAATCAAGCTACACACACTCCAAGATTACCAAGTCCATTGCACCTTAAATATCCCAGGGTGCATAAATTAAAGCCCATCCCTCCACCATAAATGACTTTGGGTAAAAGCATTAGTCAGATGAATAAAATGTAAATGTAGATGCACACACTGATACTACATCCTGCTGTCATTCAGACTAAATTACCCAAAAGGCCCTACGCACTTAGATATTAAAAATATATAAATGAATGAATGAATGAATGAATGAATGAAAGTTGCATTTACAGGGCGCTCTTTGAGACAGCCGAAGCGCTTTACAGAAGCAGTGGGGAGCCCCTTCAGCCAGCACCTCTGTGTTACACCCACCTGGATGATGCGACAGCAGCCTTCCTGCTCCAGCACTCTCACCACACAGTAGCCAAGGTGGTGAAGGGGCGGGAGAGAATGCATCACTTAGATATAGGGGATGCTTAGGAGGCCAGATTCGATAGGGCCACGATAAATGCCTTAGTTTGAGCGCCCTCCTAATTTACACTTTCACATGTTTACACAGTGGTGCATTAAACATGGTGAGGGTGAGAGACGCGATGAGTCATCAGAGCCCACCCCCCCCTACCGAACCAGGGCGACACTCAGAAACTCACATCAGGGTGGGTCAGGTCCGAGCAGCGTCTCGTCCCCAGAGGGGGGGCTCACCAGGCCCTTCTATGATCATATTTCTCTCCTCTTCACTCTATTCCCCCATGTTTTCTGACAGATTAAGCCTGATGAAAACACGGCAACTGGAATGGAGAATCGTTTGATAATAATAAGGTATAATAACGACAAACACACTTTGTTATTGACTGTGGTGTCTAATACTGCTCCCCCACCCCTAAGGGCATAAACAGCTGTGTATCTCTGCAATACTGAGCCCATTCGCGTTAATTAGGGTCACTTATTTGCAGGGCATTGTGACAGCAAGGAATGAAGCTATGGGATAATAACATTGTGGGATTATGACACAATGGGATTATGACACAATGGGATTGGGCATACGCCCCCAGACAGATCCAGCACAGCATGACACCCTGCAAAAAGGTCGCACACAGTTAATTACCCTGGTTAGTTATCAGAGCCGCTTTTATACGCTTACAGGTGCATGCTAAGTTGATGAGTAGGGATGTGTTAGCCTATGCAAATAAACAGAATACAGTACATCATTGCAACTTGAACGCCTTGCATCACAACCAGCTCGGATGTCGAACGGGTCTGTCGAAGTTTTTCTACCTTAATCTTGGAACTGTTTCTGCTAAAGTTTTAATGGGTCCAGACACGTTCAGCTCTACCAATTCGGACCTCAAACAGATCAGCCGAGAAAAATCTACCCACAACTCAACCGAAAACTTGGAACACGACAAAAGAAAACAAACCTGCTAAAACTTGTATGGATTGGGATGCATCTCTGATGGGCTGAAACAACAGCAAACAGACCTACTGGGATGCTGATGCTTATGACTGGTTCTCAGTCTCGACTGAGTTTGTGAGAAAGCCGTGTTCAGTGTGAAATTGCTTTATCTACAGGACATTTAGTGATACAGTAAAAATGCCCCCTAAGAAAGTGAGAACTAAAGAGGAAAGTAATGAAAGTAACTGTAGAACTTAAAATGGAAATTACTGCGAGACTTGAAGGTGGTGCACGTGTGTCTGCTCTTGCTTTGGAGTGTGGGATTGTCATTTATATCATGTTTATTGCTTTGGTATGTGCGTTTTTTCATCCATCCATCCATTTCCAAACCACTTAACCTACTGGGTCGAGGGGGGTCCGGAGCCTATCCCGGAAGCAATGGGCACGAGGCAGGGAACAACCCAGGGTGGGGGGCTAGCCCATCGCAGGGCACACTCACACACCATTCACTCGTACATGCACACATAAGGGCAATTTATCAAGTCCGATTAGCCTCAGCATGTTTTTGGACTGTGGGGGGAAACCGGAGTACCCGGAGGAAACCCCACGACGACACGGGGAGAACATGCAAACTCCACACACATGTGACCCAGGCGGAGACTCGAACCCGGGTCCCAGAGGTGTGAGGCAACAGTGCTAACCACTGCACCACCATGCCCCCCCTCACCCTAACCACTGCACCACCATGCCGCCCCGCGTTTTTTCATGTGTGTATTAATTTTATATTGATTGTTAACATTTTTTAATTATTAGTTACATAGGTAGTTTAAATAGGCAACCATTTGGGGGTCTGGAATGGATTAAATTCATTTACATCATTTCTTAGGGGGAAATTCAACTTTAACATTGACCAAACAGTAATCCAACCAGCCTTCTGGAATGAATTAAGTTTGTGCTCCAAGGTAGCACTGTACCAGTATCAGAAAGAATGTAGACAGTTACTGTGCAGGGCCTGTGATGGTCAGCACAGTGATACGAGGTAGACAGCATGTTAGTCAGGGTGGTGTCATCTGTAAATATAGTGATGCTCTAGTCATGCTCATGGAGAGATTGTCTCTTTGCCTACCCCCTCCTACTCTCTGTGAGACACATATAGAGGTGAGAGCAAGCTTGGGGGACAATACATCAATTAATTAGGTATGGGGTGTGAACCAGCAACATACCGATTATAGGCACAGAGCCCTATCCCACTGAGCCACAGAAGATTGACGAGGGGAATGGGGGGGGGGGGCTTTGAGGTTAAGTCCATAGTTTATAGAGAGTAAAGTGAAACGCACCATCCCTGGGTTGAGCCATTGCTGATACAGGCTGGACGAACATATCGCTTTGTGATAATCAGGAAGAGGCAGACCAGCTGAAAACTTCTGGATATGTTCACCTAAGTAGGAGGCAGGGAGGGGGTGCTATCTGTAGCTTGTTATTAATGCCTGAGTGTAGCAAGATTGGTAGCAGAGGATCCCTTCGGGGTCACATGCATCCACGCATCTCTCTGCACTCCGCCAGCCCACTCACTCTCTGTGCCACATCTTCTTCGTAGGGTTGTTTTGCAGACCCGAAATCTCTCTTCAGTCTGCAGTGGGCCCTGATGCCTATCCCCGGTCAGCACTCCAGAAGGATTCCCACCCCCGGAAAGCAGTGGGCCATTAAGCTCAGTGGCCAGCCGGAGCCTGTCGCTGTCATGCTCGGAGGTTGATTTTAAATGCGTACCATCATGTTCACAAAAAGGCCGAGATATCAGACGAGTCTCTATAGGCATCAGGTCAGCACTGGCAGCCTTGGAGCCTTTGGAGGTCAGTGGGGTGTACAGTCCCTGTGGATCTTAAATGGACTTACTGGTCCATTTCCTTTGAGATCTTTTAACAAGCTTGGCAGTTCTGAGATTTCCCCTGTATGACGGCATGAGCTGGATCACTGAATGGTCCCCAGAAAAGCCTTTGGGAATCACATGATATAGATCCTTGATTGTACAGGAACAGCAATCTAAGGTTCTGCACTCCCTGGTGGGGCATTTCAGCACTGGCTTATATTAGGGGAATTGTGGCTACCCTGCAGCAGGGCTCCGCCTCCCTGGCTCCGCCTCTGATCATGTGCTGTGACCTGATAGGCTGAGAGAATGGCACAGAACCAAAAAAGTTGGACAGGCTCTAGGGTGTGTTGGACCTCTGGATGAGATGGGGGGAGCATCCAAAGGAATTACAGCAGCACCTACCCAGAGAGGCACATCCACGCGTAAACAAACAGCCAGTCCTTTTCCTGGACTGACTCAGTGTTTTTGTCTAATGGCTATTTGCATACCCACCTTTCCATTCTTGACCCGCCCTCTCAGATGAGACCATAAATTAGGAAGTCAGTGCAGATCTGGGAGATGTACTTAAGTGTGTATAAATCCAGCTTTCAATTAGGCTTCTATTGCAGAGCTGATTGGCTAGCTTGAGTGGTCAATCTGGAGGGTGTCTGAGCTGCTGGGGGCTCTGGACCCAGGACCCAGGACTTAATCACCGCAAACAGGGTCGGCACCAGGCAACCAGGACGCCAGAAAGCCGCCACCCCCCCCACCACACCCTTTCCTCCAGAAATTTGCCTGCTTGTAGGGGTGGCATAACTACGCCACTGGCACTGTGACTCAGCAGAAGATCAGAGATGCCAGTCGATCAAAGACCCATTTCTAACAGGCCACATGTTCGACGAAGCCTCACTGGAGTACCCTTAAGAGGCCTTTGAAACATCCCTGTTTGTCAAGTGTGACCAACGGGGGAGGGGGGGGGGGGGTTCGCTTGCCTGCAGCTCACTTTCTGACTCCTCCGTATCGTGACATCCGCTCGGAATTTTGCAGGGTTAACGATGGACCTCCAGCGGCATCAGTGGGGTCCTCGTGACCCCGGGCGTCCAGCTTCCGGTGGGTGCCGAAGGCATCCTGCCACTCCTATGGCAGCACATAGTCGGAATGTCGACGAGTGAGAAGGCAGGCTTTTCAAATGCTAGCGAAAACAGGCAAACTGGAAAAGAGGCCATTACAACCAAATTACCCCCCTGCTATCAGAGTTAGCATGTTTCCCTACAAAACATGTAAAGCTAAACCCCTTTGAAGAATTTTTGCAGTGGAGCAGATTCATTCCGTTCTTTTATTCCCATTTCGAGGCAGCTTTGGAATCCTGCACGTAGCAGGATGTTCGTGTACAGACCCCTCAGGCAGATACCTTCATCTTCAAAAGGGTTTTTCACATGCAAAAATGCTTCCACTGTCTCTGTGGATCAGCCTGGAAGGTTTCACAAGGACATTCGTGCTCATTTCCAGCAGCCTTTCCCTGATATTAATAGTGTTATTTCTCTGAATTTTGTTCCCTCCCAACACAAAATACATTTGCAAAAAGTCACACAGCACAGTCTTGGGATTCACAAGAGCCTAAAAATACCCAGGTCCTTATCTCTCCAGGGTCTACACAGTCATGGGCTGTAGGAGGACCACTTCCTGCCTATAACCCCCCCCAGAAAGCTGCAGTTTAGCGATTCTCTCCTTATTATCACTTTTTTCTGTCAGCCATATTGTGTCCCACTATGAAGCGATACCACTTTCAGCCAGTGCACCTTTAGGCCTTGACAGCCCTCCAGATTCAGATTGGACAGCTTCTGCGTTCTATCTCACGTCTCTCTTCGTGGTATTTCCCTCAAAACTGAAGCCGGATGTTTCATTTTAGGTGCTCACTGCAGAGAAGTAATCACAACATTCCAAATGGCGACAGGTCCCACAGGGCCACAGGTCCCAGCTGAAAGCTGATTGGCCCCCTTCCCTGTCACTCACCAATTCGAAGCATATCATCGGCTAACGATAAAGTTGGTGGCCCCTCTGTAAGAACTGTGGCTCCTCTTATTCCCCCCACCTTTCAAAAATCTTAGAATCACCCCTATTTTTGCAAAACTGGGGTCAGAAGCAGCTGAAGTCATCCATCACCATCATGTCTCTTGTCATCCTGAAAGAGATCATTTCAGAAGCTTTCTGTACACGAGACGCTGACAGTCCCTCAGTGGGAGGGTTTAACGGGCTGTCAATCAACACCAGTGCTGATCTCCCACTGACTCGAGCCCTCACTAACATTAGATACGGCTTCCTCTCCCCATCTCACCTCTGCTTCCTTCTTTTGGGCTTCTGCAATCTCCATGTTCTTCCTGTAGAACTGACCAATGGTGTCTCCGCAGAAAAAGAGGCAGAAAAAGCCTTTCAGTCACAAAAATTGCAGAATTCGTCATTTCTGCTTCGTTTCGGGAGTAATGCTGCAATCTGGCTGCTTGATGCTGCTTGCATGAAATTCAGACAACCATCTTCCAACCACTTACCCAGTATAAAGTATAAAGGCAGAACAGAGTACAAGACGAGGGAACATTCTGGATAGGGTGACAGTCACACGTCACATGACAGGAAGTCACACAAACCTTGTGACAGGACGAGAACGTGCAGACCTAATACAGCTACAGTAAGTGATATCTAAATATAATAAAAATTGGTCATTCATCTGTGGATGAGCTCCCAGCTAAGAGGCTCTGTGCGACGTCCAAATGACACATTGTGCCAGAAAATGAAGATTCAGGGAAGTGTGATTGACAGGGCATTATGTCCAAGATAACGCAGAAGAACCTGTCGTAGTTGCCATCGCTGCGGGACTCATCTCCAGACTGGACCATCCTGGTTCCGAAGGCTCTCAGTCCACATAAAAAGAGAGGCCTTGCCCCTCGTCCCAAAGGAGCAGCCCCACTCACCCTCCTGGGGCCAGTATGGGAAGATCTTCACCCCCCCCCCTCCTTCCCCATCACTGGCACTGGGGCCTGTACTCTGGTAACTTTTGGAGCATCGTTAAGAATGGAAAAAATCACCAGCAAGTACTTCTTTGCAAACCAATAAAACCCTGAGTTATATTATTTTTTAAGTTTTTTTGTTAAGCAAAAATGTAGTTTTTTAGGCAAAGCAAATGACGTTTGCTGTGCTTTGAAATCGACCAGTCAGCTGTATTTTTAGACTGTGTATATAAGGGTTATGTCATTGAATTGTGTGGTGAGAGGATTTAGACGATGTAGAAAAAAAGAAAAAGCAGAAGTTTACATCTAAGGATGGACGTCAGAGGGGCATGGATACGCTGACTGATTCAGGGGGTCCGGCACTTTACAGGGGCTCTTCAATATGAGAAATTATATGTAAAATTGGGAAGGGTGGGGGCAAAGTGACATTTTGTCAGGGGCCCCGAATTTTGGAAGTTTTTAAAAAACACCCAAGCAAGAGGATGTGATGTTAATAATAATAATAATAATAATAATAATAATAATAATAATATGCTATGCCCCCCATGCTCCCTTCTCGTTTAGATATGTTCCATGTTCCATAGGGTGAAATGCTAGTTTAACTAAAGAAAAACAAAGTTACTTTTACACAGGTACCAGACTGGTGAAAACACAGTGCCAAGATGGCCGCACCAAGGCGACTCCCAGTAACTGTGTGACACTGAGCAGACAAAGATAAGATATGAGATAAGATCATCTTTATTGTCATTGTCACTTGGCAACGAATTGAGAAAATGCAGTCAACTCAATGTGAGGCATAAGAGTAATAAAAAAATATATTTAAAATATACAAATGGCACTGACTACACAAATTGTACTGATTATACAAATTGCACTTATGAAATATAAAAATTTACATTTCTATTTTGAGTTTATGGCCATTATTGCTTTCGGATAAAAACCGTTTTTTAGGCCTGGTCTTTTTGTCCTGGTTTTCATTGTTCTGTATCTCTTGCCTCATGGCAAAAGCTGAAAGAGACAGTGACCGGGATGTGATGAATCATGTAAAATGTCCATAGCTTTATTCCAGAATCGGGAGGTGTAAATTTGTTTCAGGGTGGGAAGAGGGCAGCCAGTTGTTTTCTCTGCTGCCCTGATGACCCTGTGGAGAGCTTTCGCATCTGAGGAAATGCAGCTGCCGCGCCATATGCAAAGGGCGTACGTAAGTACGCTCTCGATGGAACAGTGGTAAAAGTCACGGAGAAGACCTTTGGGGAGACGATTCTACAGTCTCTGCTGTGCCTTTTTCTGCAGCTCCTTGGTGTTTGCACTCCAGGCCAGGTCATCCTTCAGTTCAGTACCCAGGAACCTGAACACCGGGTGTTCCACTCCATTCCACATATGCCCCGACGATGGTGGGTGGCTGGATCCAAAGGCCCCTAGGATCGTGTGCCATGGACTCCTCTCCCCTCCTCCTTGTTGTGTCGCCCATGGAGACCATTACCAGCTCCAGCACACCAAACAGACCCCAGAAACACCAGCTTCGGCCATCGTTTGGGGGGATGCCCTCCCCAATACAAAAACACCACATAAATCAGCCTCAGGTACCAGTCGGCAAAACCTTTCATTGCTCCCCAGGGCTGTTCTTAGATAAGAATTTCCATCCCCCTTTGTCATTAATCTTGTTGACATGGCCACTTTGGGACAAAACCTACTTATTTTGTTTTTCTAACATGGACACAGGCATGAATGATCACACAGGTCCCAAAATGTCAAATGGAACTGAGTGACGCTGGTGCCTTGTGTTGTGTGCTGATCCTGGATCAGCTCAGGCTATCCAGAGCTATGACGTCCGCTACGTGGTTCCCACCCTGAGCTCCAGACTGTGTCGGGTCTCAGTGTGCAGGATAGGGCTGGTAATGATGTGTTTAGCAGTAGCTTCCCAAATGGGCCTACAGGGATCCCCGCCATCATATTCAGGCACCGAGTTTCAGAATCCTGAAGGTGGCAGCTCAGAAGATCTGAATTAATGGGTGTGTCAGAGTAGGAGACCAGCGGTCGATCCAAGAAAGGGCTGCATTTCACACTCTGTTCTTATGTAGCAACAACCAACAAAGATGCCGTGAAGAGATGGTGCTTATTTCCCATTGGGTTCTCTTCTGTTTCATTCCTCTCCAGAGGAGATGCTCTACCTGATTGAACACTTCAGGGGCTGAATGTTGACCCTTGCGTCTGCTGTCCAATCACAGTCCTCACTGGAGTAGTTTAGGTTGAGGGATTGACAGGGTTACAGGCCGTGTGCCAAAACACTATGGAAAATCTGAGAGGACAAATGCTGAATAGTTTTTGGGGAGGGCAATGGGGGGGAGGGGGGGGATCTACATAGCAGGCCTGCATCAATTAGCAGTGCCCCCGGCTGGCTCCATCATGTATTGCATCCTCACCATCTGGCTCCTGCCGACTGTCCTCAGAGGGCGGAGCTCCCTGTGGGTGGAGCAGACTGACAGGCTGGTGCTCGACCTCAGCGCCTCACAGAGTCACAGTGCTGCCATAGATGAAACAAGATTGGGGCCCCTCACACGCATGCAGCCCTAACACACACAGGAACATTCCCCTCTCTCTCATACACATGTACAGTGTGTGTCTGCTTATAAATGTTGCTCCCTCAGAATTTAAGGCTGTGATAGCGACAAAGACGGTATAGGTCAGTCAAGATCGGCATGATAAGAGTTTGAAATAAACTTAGTAGGTATAG
This sequence comes from Brienomyrus brachyistius, assembly GCF_023856365.1. Lineage (NCBI taxonomy): Eukaryota > Metazoa > Chordata > Actinopteri > Osteoglossiformes > Mormyridae > Brienomyrus > Brienomyrus brachyistius. The sequence continues at coordinate 15,201,243 of NC_064542.1, forward strand.
CAAGTGAGACAGGAGTGATCGGTGATGTGAAGGTCACTATAGGCACAGGGCGCCTTGGAACAGAAAACTCCCAAACACACACACACACACACACACACACACACACACACACAGATTAGGTATGTATATCTTTGTGGGGACTCTCCAATCATTTCTATGAGCATAACCCTAATCCCAACATGATGCCCTTAACCCCTACTCTGCCCTAAACTTAACCATAAGTAACCAAACAAAATGCAAGACTTTTGGCATTTTTAGTTTTTTTACTGCAGTCGCAGATTTTTATAAAACTGAAGTTTATATTGTGGGCAGAAGCTAAAAAGCAACAGGGTTTGGAGCCATTTGATCCCCATAAACAGACAGACAGAAACACACACACACACACACACACGCACACACATACACTGCACATTGTAACAGCCCCCCCCCCCACCAAAAAACTCCCAACTGAAAAAGTCCTCTTGGGAAATAAATGCACGATCATTTGTACTGAAGGACCAGCAGAGGGCAGCACACTGTGCACTATGGAAGCAGGTTATTCCTCCTGTACACACACGGACACACACACACACACACAAACAGACACACACAACACACACTTTGCTTTGCTGCTGGAAACTTCCACTCCTGCAGCACCCTGAAACTGGGAATGCAACTCGGGGACCCCTAGCCAGTCCACATTTCCAGTAGGGACCTGGGAGGGAGGAAAAATGTGGACTCTCTGGCAGGGAGCTCGGAGGGAGCAAAAATGTGGACTGTCTGGGGGTCCCCAAGGACCTGTTTGAGAAACACAGTGGACTGTCATCCCGTCCAGGATGTTCTCCTGCCCCATGTAGCCTCGGAGAGGCTCCAAGTCTCTCCATAGCCCAGTCCAGGATAAGCATTAGGAAGATGGATACTGTCAAACATAATTAATTAAACACAAAAAGAAATAAACAGAAATAATGAGAGTAAAATTAAGACTGTCATCGCATGTCATTCAGTTGGAAAAGCAATTTAAACATAAGAATGTTCAGCTGAACAGAAATAAAACAAAGAACAACTGAGGCGACATATAATCAACACAACGCAGGGAACCTGATTGTAATCAGCAGAGCTGCAGATCTGCAGCAGGTTAAGCTCTGTAAACATGAGCAACAGACTCACTGTGACTCTTCAGCTAATCACGGTGAGACCTCGCTTCTCATATTTTCAAGATGAGCTCCTGGGAGTGGATTTCAGATGACGGGATGGGAGGTAATGAAAAACGTCACCCCCCCCCCCCCCCCCCCACCTCACCCCGGGTCATAGCTAAACGAATGTGATTTTTCACATCTGTACCAAACATTTCACCTTGAAAGTTTACCAAAAACTCCCCTGGCCCCCCTAGGGAACCTTATGTGCTTGTAGACCTTCTGTCAGCCAGCTCCTTGCAAACAAGCAAGAGAAAACATTGCATTCTGGTCGCTGGACTCAGACGAGAAATCACCGCGACGGAAATCACAGCCTGATTGTCCTTGGGCAGTTTTTCCCAGCCATGTTTCATTGTGTGTCTTTTTGCAACCCTAAATTCCTTGGTATAGTGTTATTGAGGTAATTGGATTGGCAACTTACTGGGGGGGGGGGGGGTTGGAAATTCCAGGGGGAAGGTTGAGGGTGGGGACCAGCACTCCTGTACACAGATTGCGAAATGTTATGGATATAAGTCACTCTTTCCATCTATAAGAGGAATTAGACTGGAAACTATGCCCAGTTGCAGTACTTTACCTGTCAAGATCGTCCTTTGCTGGATCCGACATGGCTATCTTAGATGTTTGCCAGTGTCACCCAGCCAGCAAATGAAGCTTCGTGAACCATTTGCCGTATTTTTTTGGCCCCACTAGATGGTGCTTTATGAACAGAGAGCACCATCTAGTGGAGTCAGAAAATACAGCAAATGGTTCATGAAAAGTTTCCTTTGCCCTCCCCTTGTCCACAGTGACCACTACCCACCAGGTCTAAGCCCACAGGTCTTGCTCTGCCTGCAGGGAGCAGTGTGGTGCATTTGGAGCAACATGTCCAGGGTTGCCCTGGTTTCTGGGTAATTTACATGCTTATGTGCCTTGCTCAGGGGGCCAACAGTGATACAAGCATTCCGCCAACCATGGGATTTCAGCCAGCAATCTCCAATTCACAAGTACAAAGTCCTAACCCACAGAGTCACCCCCTACCCCTGTAAACATGGGTGGAACTTCTGGCTAGGAATCTAGTAACAGGAAGGAAGTAAAAAGGAATTGCTGAAGGTAGTGATGTCAGTACACAGAGCACAATTGGCACTGAGATCTTCAGAGCTTAAGGGATACAGCTTCTTACAGTTATCAGTTAGGAATCAGCCAGTGCTGTAGGCAGCTAGAGGCCAGACAGGGATCAAAGTGTCACGGGTTCCACGGGACCTGTGGGTTTGGCTGTGGCCCAGCACTCTGGTTACCTGGAGTCATTGTTGGCATACAATGCAACATCACGCTGCTACTGTCATCCATCATCCTCCAGCCACTTATCCAGCGCAGGCACACTCACAGAGAGTGAGTAATGCAGGGACCCCAATTAGCCTAACCGCTTGTGTTTGGACTTCAGTACCTGAAGGAAAGCAGCGTTACATGGGGAGAACATGCAAATCCCACAGCCCACTTGCTGACCTACTGCGTCATCCTCACACGTTCATGGAAGTTTTTCTTGCACAAAAATGTTCTGAGGACAGAAGAAAAAAAATGATTGGTTCAGAGAGATAACCAATCAGATTGTAGAGGAGGTGTGTCCAAACAACTAGACAGGAACAACCAATCAGATCTGTTTTTCCCACCTTCGCTAGTTGCTTGGACCCACATCATTTACAATATCCACAAGCGACCTTTTTATAGGGCCTGCTGCAGCTTAGGTAGAAGATGAGAAATTTGCACATGGTCGGTTTGCAGGGGTTTGGTTGGTCCTTGAAAGCATGTGAAATGGAGTGGAAGGGGATTGGAGTCACTCAACCTTCCTTCCCTTCAGATTCTACCTGAAGTGAAAAACGCAGAATAATCACTCACCCCCTTAACTCCTGTAAGACATTCCCCCAATTTCACAGTAATTCCACGGCCACAGCAACAAAATCGAACCTGTATTCACCCGGTGCACTCCATCAGCGCTCCGTCGCTCTGCTCAAATTATTGCATTTAGCCAGCATCGGTTCTGCTAGGTGATTTCGGTGGCGTACATTACGTGTCCACCCAATTATGCAGCCGCATATTACCAGCGGTATTCAAACACAGCGATGAAGCTTTCAGCTTTTCAAAACTTAACGAAGCTGTGAGCTTCGAGGAAGTCCCTTGAATCACATTAACACACTGCGGCCCCTTTTACTCATGCTTAGGGTCCAGTTATATTTTTCACTTAAAAAATCATTTATTTCTTGATATCCAAAGTAAAAGGTTTTTTCCATGCATCCATTTTTCTATAACCGCTTGTCCTGTTCAAGGTTGTGGGGGGTCTGGAGCCTATGGCAGGGGGGACAGCCCAGGATGAGGCACCAACCAATCACAGGTCACACTCACACACCATTCACTCAAACAAGCAAACCTACAAACAATCAGTCTCATAATGTTTTTGGATTGTGGGGGGGGGGGGGGGGGGAATCAGAGAACCCAGAGTAAACCCCATGACAACACATGGAGAAGACCAGGTCTCAGGTGTGAGGCAAGAATGCTAACCGCTGCTCCGCCACACCAACCCCAAAAAGGTTTTTAAAACCTAAATAGTATTTTAGCACAATAGTCCCACGTTGCTCCAGGTTTTGGAACATTCTGGAATCCCAGCAAGAGAAGCATATCTCTATGGATATAGCCAGAGTTACTGTTCAAATTAGACAGTTTACAACAAAAGACAAATAAACAATACATTTATTGTATTCCAAGATCTACACTAACGGGTAGGATAAGACCAGGGACAACTGTTGAATGGGGTCATTTGTTCGAATGAATGCCGTAATATTCCTGCATAACTGAGATTCCGAGATCTCTTTTCCAGGGTGTTATTTTTCAACATTTTCTGTAGTGAAGTGTAGTCTCCCCTTTACTATTGCAAAGAACAGAAGTAAAAAATGGAGGAAATTTACTAACTAATTAGAGGGATATTGAAGAAGATCCAGGTCCTAATGCTTGCTTCGGCTGTTGGGCTGGGGGGTGGGGGGGCAGTCTGTGCGGCTGGCGAAGGCCTTTGACCCAGATCTCTCCCCACGTGGGCCTGCAGCCTAGACATCTTCACCGGCATCTCACCAACTGAGGAGTGTGCTCAGATCACAGGATCCACACGCAGGAACGCACCAACCCCTATGTGTGGAAACAAAGTCGCGCGGCGGGTGTCACACGTTAGCTGGCTTGCTGACGGCGCCGGGCGAAGATGCGTCAGAAGCGTTACTCACTCAGCAGCCCTTCCGGGACCCGCGAGCAGCCGCCCCGGCGTCTCGCCAAGCCCAGAACATTAACGGGAAAACCCGGAGCGTGCGGGCGATCACACTAACCGGCAGAAAACGCAGCTCCAGACAGGAGACGAGGGATTCTGGGCTTCAGCAAGAAGGAAGGACAAGCACATGACAGAAAGCAAAAGAAGAACAGATAAGGAATGTAGAGCCAATGTGATAAAATCCGTGCGGTGTGGTTACAGATGCCAGCGTCACGCTAAGTTCACTTAGGCCGACAGAATCCACCAGAAACCTGAACATTTCTCTAGAAAGAAAAAATCAATGGTATGTGGCAGCTGATTCGCCACCACAGGCAGCAAGATGTTCGACAAATCAACCCCGGAGAGAGCAGGGGGCTCCAAAGGTGGACAGAACCGTCTCATCCATCCGAAACCCGCGGCACAGGCGGCCCCATCTTCCCTGATGGGGACCAGGTACTATATAGCGCCCCCTGCTGGGTGGGAGGACTGAGGATGCAGAAACAGACCGTGTCTCATCCCCCCCACTCACCACTCCAACAGGCTGCATCTGTCAAAGATGCCCCAGGAAACTGTGGGAATGTAAGGACAAATGGACGGGGGGGGGGGGGGGATGTGTGTAATGTGATACCATTGTGTCTGTCATGCTGAACTGAGAAAGGAAGTCATTAGGTTGTTTGATGAGCTTTTATACCTCATGCATGGGTACATCGCTGGCAAGCCCATGTTGTATGTATTACCCAGAAGCCTCTGTGCATGTAGCAAAATGAATCGGAGGTTGTTCACCTGCATAGATGTGATGGAGACCCCATGATCCAGCAGCACGCTGGCATGGGCACACATTCACAGGCCTGCGACAGTGTTTGCCAGCTGGTTCGAAGATCTCCACCGTGTAACGCTGCAGCAGAGAGAGAAGTCAGTCCTTACTAGATGCCCAGATCTTCACAAGGAAGTTGTCAGAGTCCTGGGGGACAGAGTTTATCTCACAATGACATTTGTTTGCTAGGATAATACTTCCATCCACAAGGGCCCATTACCCGCAGGAGGGATTCAGACCAGCCTGGAGTTTGCAGATCCACGTCCATGTGGCTGTTGTGCCCAAAGCAGCAATAAAACCTGCCATAAAGCAGAAAATAAATGACACTTCAAAAAGGGTACTTCATCTCGAGCAGTGTTTCTCAGCCTGGTCCTCAGAGACACCCAGACAGGTCACATGTTGGCTCCCTGCCAGCTCCCAGCATGCCAAAGAGACCCCAGAAATACTAGCTCTGGCCATCGTTGGGGGGTGCCCCCCAAGGTATTCAGTGTCCCTGATTGGCTGGGAGCTAGCAAAAATGTAAAAAATGTCTACAACTGTCTAGGACTGTCCCTGAGGACTAGATTAAGTAACAATAATCTAGAGAAATATACAAAATCAGACACTTATTGGGGAAAGAATGAGGGGGGGGGGGGGGCTTACGACATCCCCCCACCTCGCCACCTCCTAAATTCATAAATGTACAGAAACACATGCGGGTGAACAGTGAACGATACTGAAATACTGAAAATTAACAACAATGCCCCACCACACATAAACACTCCTGCGACTGAAGAACTGCATGTGCATCTACAAGCAGACACAAGGTGCAAGATATTCAGATACCCCACCCCCTAAAAACATCTGAAAACATATGAATACACATGCAGTCACCTTAATACTGTAAATACTGCCGGCGTGGCTGGCTGTCAAGCCTCTACTTTAAATGTAAGCTTACTAGTTTACAGAAAAAAACATATAGAATATATTTGTTAAGGATGCGTAAAGCTGTCGGCGGTGGTTGCAAATCCTTGCAAACCAGCCCACACTTCAGTATTGCAGTATAACTCCGGCGTCCAGTCGTTGCTGTTGTTGAAAACCACTGGAAATTAAACAACGCTGGCTTTAGAGTTTTGTAGAAATCAAGCCTACGGTATGTTATTGCTGGTGGCAGCCGTCCCATTGTAACAGTCTGTGAGCTCTTACCTCCCGCCCCCGCCGCTGCACGATAAATCCTTTATTTCTACCGAAATACTCACAATACATCCAGACAATTCAAAACTGCATTATTCTAAAAGCAAATCAAAAATGCTCATAAGAAACAATATTTATACAATGTAATTAAACAGTACGTTACAAAGTTTCTTTTCAATATTCACTTGTTCAGCCCATTTGACAGGTGTCCGTAACATATATTAAATATACTCACCCAGGCTTGGAAGTTTTATTTTAATACTGTTTACTGACCCAATTCAGTTCTCCATCGTCCAAATACAATAAAAATACAGTATTATATATAAAACACAGTGTACTGAAACGTACCTTTTGAAATAATAAATCGGATAGTAAGTAATATGGGATCATGTGAAGCGATGACGCTAAGGCATTTAACAATCACGTGATAATGTACGGGAGTAATGTACTGTATCCTTCCTACCTCTTAATCCTCCACAAGAATCTTCAAAACACAGCAACTGCGATTTTTCCCAAGGTGCAATTTTCTATGATCATGAATCAAAAAATTACCCAATGAGGAAATTCAACACTGTAAATAACAGTGGGTACATATGAAATCCAATCGACGCCATGAAAACCGGCATCACTTCAGCATTTTTGATAAAGAAACTGGCCTCGAATTGGGAATCCTAGTTCCCTTCCATCGTTCAAGCTATTCTTTTTATTTTCCTGATAGGCATGTGAAATAAGCCATTAACTTTTCTCCTGGCTTTCTGCCGTTTCCCTCGTTTCCCTTTAGCTAATTTCACCGAACGTGTTTATAGCGCCCCCCTTCGACAGTTCTGCAAACCTGCCAAGATGCAGTTACTTCACCGACCACCAGATGGGAGGCCATAATCCTGTTAATGGAAAGTCACGTACTGTGTATCACCTGTATATGTGTGTGCGTGTGTGTACCATGGAAAGAGAGTTTGGAAATGTACCTAAATACTACTCATACCGCCAGCATATTAAAACGGTGACAGTGAAGTCAATGCTGTAAATACGCCGTGGTGACGCTGTGGGAAGTTAAATAGTAGTTGGTTATTATTCCCCAGGACCTGTGGACTCTGGTGGTATTGACTTTTTCCACAGGATTTTTAAAAGCTAGGTACAGCTACTCATATTCCATAGAACATGCCGTGCCGTGCCACTTGGTTTTTTTTACGAGGTAGCGAGTTGCTCTTTCTCAAAGTATGACTGCTGTTTTTTAAATAATATTTTAGCGCACTGCATTTTAACCCGTTTTAGCTGTTTGTTAGCCATTGGTGAAAAACTATGAATTCAGGAGTGTAAATGAAGACACGACACAATAATCAATTAATAAACAGTAAAAATCATTTTACGGATTAAATCCTGTAGAGTGTAGTCTGTTTTTACTGAAATATATAGTAGCAAACTTTTACAGCTTTATTACTCATTAACTTATGTCACTATTGCAATTTACCCATTAAATTAGACAGTCTAGAAAATAATTTTATACAAATAATTTTAGACTAAATTATTAATGTTGCAACTACTCTAAAAACCAGTCTGTGACTTCTGATTGACCTCTGATAGACATGTGACCATTAAATTAAGAAGGAAGCACTGGGGAAAGTACTATTGCTGTTCAAAATGTGATTGGTCCTGTTTGTGTGATTGTGGCCATGCAGAATAATTTCAATGAACGGGCAACAAGTTTAATTAAACATCATCAATAATTACTACACATATAATACAGTTGGGGCACTTAGTAATGCACTGTGGTATTTAAATAAGACACTTGTGCATTCAAATTACATCATTTCCTTTTGAAAAGGCTAGGAGTTACACAGCGAACGGCAATATTTGTGATGGATGGCCCGGTACCTCAATGGGTAGTTCCGTTACCTCAGGTTTTCTACAGCTGAGGATTTGGCTTGTACCCTCACCCTGTGTGACTCTGAGGCTATGGATCTGTGCCAATTGGAAGGTTGCTGGTTCGAATCCTGTCAACGCCAGGAGTGATCGTACCCTGTTGGGCCCTTGAGAAAGGCCCTTAACCTGTGATTTCTTTGTCTGGGGTATGATGTTAATCCACATCCAGCCCTGCAAGCAGGTGACCCCTCTTACAGTGAATATTTGGGTGTTGGTGGCAGGATTCCCACTCCAGCCACGGGGAAAAGCTCACACTGTTCCGGTCAGATTAGTGTGGTGCTGAAGTATCACCCGTCGCACGGCTGTGCACAGGCTCTCACCCCTGAGGTGGATTGACGTGTGGTGGGTGTGGCAACGTGCTGTAATCAGCATGTGCTCCTTCAGAGTCAAAAGACATAAAGCTGTGTGTCTCTGAATTGCTTATAGTGTGAGTTTGTATGGGCCCTGTGATGGACAGGCTTCCTGTCCAAGGTGTATCCCAGCATTATGCTGCCTGGAATAGGCTCCAGGGCCCCAAAGAACTGGAGCAAGGAGCAGAATATAGGTCTTGCTTTTATCTCAGCAACACGATCCCCCCCCAAGAAAAGGATGTAGTTTTTAAATGGAGACATGGATGAGTATGTCATGCCCGGCTCATATGATCCTCGTGTGTGCCACGCCCCCTGATTATCCACGTGTGCTTCCCTGATCGTACCCAGCTGTGTCTGATTATTTTCGCCCAGTCTTGTGTACTTAAGTCCAAGTCTTGCCTGTGTCCCTTGTCCGTCATTGATGTTGTCAATGCCAGTGTTCCGTCCTGCCCTAATCTGCCAAATAAACCCCCGTTTTCCCCGATTTTCGCCTGCTTGCCTGTTCCTTGCCCGCCTGCCCGAGCGATTCACCGCTTTAATCACCGGCGATCGTGACGGAGTATATAAGAGGTGAGTGAATGGAATCAGGGAGCATTTGAGGACTGCTGGCAGCGAGCTGAGCGAAGTGACTAGGATGATGCAACCAGTCTGGGTGGAGACGGAGGCGCTTGGCGTCACGCGGTGCCTCACATTAATGCTGGGCTCTGCCCACACCTTCACCTGCCACTTCTGCAGCAGGGGATGCGTGGAGGTTTAGGACCAAAGTTAGGCTCCACCTGTGAACGACATACTGATGACTCTAACCGCCCGACACTCACTATTTACCAGCTCTGGGTTCCACAGGTGCAGAGACCGCCAACGTTAAGAGGAAGGGGATCACACTCTTCACACTCTACATGAGTGATGGGGATTTGGTGGTCAAAAGAAGGTGGAGTCTCCACCAGGGATGGACTCTGGCACTGCTCATCCGATCACAGACCCACCCTTCTGCGAGTTTGAACAAAAGTATAGGGCCTCCTCTGATGCTAGGTCATTGAGACCCTAATCCCCACCCAAGAACTGCAAAATCATCTTGGTGTCTTTGTTCCAGGCCTTGTGGATGTTTGGGAGGATCAGGAATCATTGCATCATACCAGCTCAGTGGGTCCAATTGTGTGGTACAGTGGGACCCTATGGTGCCCGACTTGCACATCTGCACCCAATCAAGCTACTGTCCGCTTACCTCTGGAGCTTTGGATTATGTAATTGCCAGGCCCGCCGCTGCTGACAGCTCTGGGGCAGGTCACACTACACCGCACCCGCCTCTGCCACGCCCTCTCGGCACACGCCGCAGTGATGCCTGACCAGTTCCCGGAGATGGGACACCACACAAGAGATGCAAATACATACATCCAAGAGTCACATCCCCGGCATCTCAGGGGTGATTCTATGTCAGTCTTAGCTTTAGCCAATGATATGTTTTGAATCGGTGAGTGACAGAAAAGGGGGTACTGCAGCAGCCAATCAGCTTTGGGGTGAGGGCAGTGCCACATGGCCCCGCCCTTTCTGCATCTCCAGGTTAGGTCCCAAAACAGCCCGACGTCAACATCTCAGGGTGCTGCTGCTCTGGTTTTTTTGCAGATCTTTCCTCGGTGCTGTCCTGCGGCTTCCAGCCATACTTTCACATCAATACACATGTCGTATTTTAACATGCAACAACTTCCTGACATGTCTTTATCCAAGAAATCTCGGCTACACTGTGTTTCAACTATAACCTCTCCACCTTCACCAGCACCCCTCTTTAACTCAAGCCCCCCTCTCCAGCTCGACCTCTTCCCATCTTTGAGTCTTCGTCATTCTTCATCTTCTAAAGAACTCTTACAGTTACGCCCCCCAGCTAGGTGACTCTGATCCTGCCCGGCGCTGCCCTGCACTCGGCGAAAGCAAACAAACGCAGAGCGGGCAAGTCGCCCCCTCGCCAGCTGTGGGTGGCAGAATCAGACAGGGCTGAGGTCATACGTTTTCACAGACAGGGCTTGTCTTCAGTGGAGCCCAGTTACTGGGGCTGGTTTGGCCCAAGGCTTGGCAACTTTCTTGTTCAGGGAGCCCCATTACATTTAATAACGGAATCACTTGTGAAAATCTAGCCCATTACATCAGATTTCTTGCTTTGTGAATTTGTACGGTTGCCCAGCTGTCCAGTACAAAACTTTTCCCTCCGTATGAATCTTATTTTAAATAATTTTGACATAGCCAGCCGGCACCAAAACACAAGATTCAATACCTTAACTGGTGAAGATTTTCTAAACCTCTGTGCAGAGATCCTACTTTCGCCTGTCGATCTCATCTTACACACATGAAAAATACTGACTCCCTAACGGGGCTAAAAACACATGATAAGCGCTTATCTGTCATTTACCCCCGAATACTTGAATTCACATCTGCGAAGTGTGTAGCCGTTTAAAGACAGACAAAAGACACACACCCCTAGTAAGCTACATTGTACTCAAGCATCCCGTGAATAAACAAGCAGACACATCGTCAATCAGCTAAGGTCACAGTCTGCAGCCTCTGGGCCAAACCAAAACCAGTACCTCGTGTGAATTATGCTCCCCAAGAAAAGAAACATCGCACAGCACCAGAATGAGGAAAATTCCAAGGATCATTTTATTAAGAGACATCCAGAACACAAGAGTGGGAACAGAGAAACCTGCATATTTTGTATCTGCTTGAATTTTCTCGGTTTAAAAAAAAAAAAAAACCCTCGTTGCTAAAAAGAAGTAGCTTTTCACAATCTTTTTTTGTTTTATTAAAATAATTTCCAACATGGTTGTTTATAAAACAAGTCAGCCCACATTATAACTCTGCCTGGAATGTTTTTTATTCTCAGATGTTTGTATTCCTCTTTCATATGGACAATACATTTTTAAAGTTAAAAGTAAAAACCCCCAAATAATAATAAAAAAAAAAACTAATCAGAACCGCACATTTAGAAGATAAAAATAATAGCCATCCGCAAACGAGAACTGGTTTAAAGGGGAAAACGGGTCAGGTAACTCACAAATCACCCCTACCGGCTGGTGTCATCTCCCTACACTGAGCAAGTCATCGACAATTAAGAAGCGCCATTTAAAAAAAGGTTTACTATATCTGTCTTTAACGGGGACACTTGATGTGACCATTGCAGACATGCTAGGCCATCCATATCTAGCTTTGTTTTGTGCTAAAAACCTGTACCGATATTTATAAAATTGTTGATAAAAATATTCCTCTGATAACAATATGCCATGGAGGTTGAGGGCAACTACATAAGAGATTTGTGGGCTTTTTTCTCAGGGTGGGGCTGTTGTGGGGGGGGGGGTTCAGGGGTGGCAGTACAGCTAGTCAGATTTTGCTTCCTCCTTCTCAGTTTCTTGAGGAGTGTCTCCCACCTGGAAGCAGGAAAGACAGACAACATCAGTAGACCTTTTCCCAGAATTCTACATGATTCCAACTGCAGTCTTCAGTTGCCAAATAAACAACAAAAAGCTGTAATGACCAGATATGGCCAAAAGTCAAGGCATTTAAATTTTATAAGGTGTCCACATACTTACTCAGTTTGTATATTTCTTCATTTTATATTATCTTTAAAAAAAAAAGAGTACATAGAATACTAGTTGAAGGTGTTGCCTGGTTCAAATCCCCACAGTACTAAAGTACTCAAGCAAGGTGCAAATTACAAACTTAGCTTCAGATAAAAGCATTAAGTTGGAATATAACTGTAAATGACAGCCTGCATTACTGAGGACTGAATGTTATGCATGTTTAATGCGAAAGGTTCTTCCTTTTGTCAAAAACACAAACAGTAACTTAATTCTTGCAAATGTTTGACCAAGCTAATTATGGAAATTATACTCTATTTACCGACTGTGGCATTTCTCTCCGACATGTGCGTTTATACTTTAAGATGCCAGCCACCATTATCATAGTGAAATTACAGAAGGAGGTGAAGTCCCATCTCCCATGTTATACTGACAGTGAAGCACTGCCTCTGGCACGCGAGCGTCACGGCAGGTACCTCGTTGGTCTTGGCCTCGCCGTTTTCAGAGTGGTTCTCCTCGTTTGCCTCGCTCTCCGCCTTTCCCTTCTTCCCCTTGGTCTTCTTCTCTTCTTTCTTATCGTTCACTGCCTTCTCTTTCTACAGACATGGATAGGGGGGACCCAATGAAGGACCTTGACTGAAAGAGGCTGAGTTTTGGGTGGCTTCATCCAACACACAAAACAGTCCGGAATTAAGTGTTGCGGATGCGGATTTTTGCCGGAAAACGTTACCTTTGCTGCCTTTTTGGGCTTTGGTTCCGGTTTAGGTGGCGGCGGCCTCTGTTGCAGTGGACAAAAGGTTCTATAAGTCACCCATAAAGAACTGCTATGAAATCAAACAACATCTGAATACGGTTTACTTTAAATACTAAGCTTAGGTCAAACAGCCGTTTTATATACGCACCCATCAAAACTTCTCTAAGAAATTACTCCCAATAACTGTGACAGGCCAAGAAATAACCCAGCTAACCAGCAACAAACTATTACTCCATACACGTGCGATTATGCTTGACATCTATGCAAACAAAGTTTTAAGACAGAAAGGCAACTTTGAGAAGCGGAGATCGAACACTTACTGCCGATAACCGAGCAGATCTCCGCTGCGGCTGAAACGAGAGGGGAGAGGATTCATGTTCACAGAACCAGGTACATAAATTTAAACCAAAGCTTACTTCTAAATCGGTTAAAAATGTAAAAGCTACTTCTAATTAAATACTTGTAGACAAATGTATGACAACAAAAAAATAAAGCAATACACACCTCCTCTTTAACGTCGCCCTCGGCTCCTTGTTGCTAAAAAAGAAGGTAAAATGTGTCAGGCCAAAAAAATTATAATCGATTAAAAAAATTACAGTTAATCATGACGATCCACATGTATAAAAATTCTGCATTCATATAAATAAATTATGAAAAGTGACAATTTAAATAATCAAAAACATTTTATTAAAAATTAAAAGGCGAAAAAAAATAAAACTTGCGCTTGGGCTCACGCAGCATATCCACAATACACAAGTCAACTCATTTAAGTAAGACGGCAAGCAGATGTTCTGCGATGAAGTTCTGTCCTGTTTAGTGATACTGAACTCAAGCGCCGCGCTTTGTATTTGGGTTACTGCGATCAAACATCAAACTAAAACCATCAGTATAGTTTTTGCAATTCGATTATTAGAATAATATTTTTTTCAAAAAAATCAGTAACTTACTGGTCCGCGCCAGTTTGCAAAAAACCTGCCTTAGCATCCCCACGTGAAAACCGCACTTTCCCCTCCTCTGATTTTTCTCTGTCACACCGCCGGGAGAGGAGGGGGGGGCAGATAAAAGGGGGAGGGGTTGAAACTGAAACTACTACAGCGCCATCTGACGGCAGAACGGCGACACTGCAGCCATCTGGCACCGCGAACAAAGAAAAAAATAATACATTTATTGTCTTCGGAAGGCATCGTTAGCGGCTTAAGACGGCTCACAAAAAAATACGGGTCCTAAAGCGTCTGTGAGTGTTGTTCCGAGTCACCGTGAGCGCTTATAACGATAAAGACGAGCATTTGTGATTTGCCATTTTTACGGCGGACACAGTCAGAGCTGCAAAGCATGGCTGCTTGTGGTTTAACAGCATGGAGACCAAGCTAGACTTCAGACTCCCTATGAGACGAGTGCGTTGATCAAGAAACCAGTGTAAACACTACATTTACGTGCGAAAAAAATACGCCTCCTTGGTCAAAAAATTAGTCATTAATTCTTACATAAAGCACACTAATTTATATAGTCTACTTTTTGCGCACAACGGATTTTATAATTAAATCACCGTTGTCTGGTAGGCTTCACAATAAATAGCTAGCTAATGTGAAATCGCCAGTAAAGGTTCTCTGATTTCAGAAGGAGGAAAAAAGTATTTGCATATTTCAGTTAACTACGTACCTTTCGTTTGGGCATGTTGGATTCCTGAATGGCTTCTTTAAAAATAAACCTAAAAACCTCTGTTGTGTTACTCAGAGTTCACAGCATGTAAAAGGCGAATAGCCCCTTATACTAAATACTGTAGTAAACACACAGCAACATTAAACCCAGTGGTTGAATGGGGGGAGGGGTGCGGCTAAGCCATGATTGACGCGGCGCTCGGCCAATCGCCGCTCGGTGTTGGCAGCTGCAGTACAGCCGGAGTTCCAGCGCCGGTATTTTTTTACGCGCGAAATCGTAAATGCAAATGGGAGGGGAAGATTTTCTTTTAAATCTGAAGTTGTTCTTTTTTTTGCAGAAAAATAAAATTATCTTTTTCTGCAAGGGAGATATACTCCTAGATTTTTGTGCTCGCCTGTGTCCTTAAATGCGCCTGCAAGGCGACGTACTGCATCTTCTTACACCCAGAGGTGCGGAATCAGACAATGTGGACGGTTTCAGAATTCCCCGAAAAGATGCAAGAACAGAGTCGTAGTAAGTTTGAAAACTGAACACCGATCCCCCCCCCGTGTGCTTAGAGTACTTCCAACATGGCGCCCAGCCTGCTTGACACATTCTTCTTTGGCGGCTTAACCAAATTCCTCCGTGGAAGAAAAACCTTACCAGGCGTTTTTGAGAGACGGCTTCCTATTGGCGGCTGCGGCGCCGTACATGCTGCGAGTGGATATAAGCTGCGCCAGGACTGGACGCTCCGGCTTATGGCGCCCCTTGCGGCCATTGCATGCCTCTACGAGATCTGTGGCGTCATGTACTGTAAGAGAGGGATGTAAGAGAGACGACGACAAAGTGGCAGGCTGCATGTTTTTAGTTGCTGGTTCCCTAGATTTGTCGCTAACAACCTGTGCAGAAATAACATAAAATACATCCTGGTTCTTGGTGTCCAATGTCCTGCTATTGTGCTAAGGTTACAAGATATCTTGCAATATGCATACGTCATGGTTTTATAGTGAAGGTCTGGCTATTAAAACGTCTCAGACACAGCTAGCAGCAGACGTTTGTTAAAGGTGAAACTAAGAAATACGATCACTAATAAAAAACGAACACTAGCGTCCGCATGTTACACCAACTGCTTTGCCCAATTTGAATTCATAACGAAAGACAGATGGAGACCAAGGACGCGTTGAAAGACCACTCTCAATAGTTATGCAATGTTAAACGATAAACCGAAGTTAATTGGCATTCACATAGCATGCCACTTAATGTCTTTCGTTGTAGTGCCCTCCCTGTCAGATATTAAATGTCTTTAAATAGCAAACTAATGCGTCTGAAACATCTAATGACATAGAGGCCATTAATCAGTAGAGGGCGCCCCAATCCTTCAATAATCACGTTTCATGGCATGCAAATCTGGTATTTATATTCTCAAGACGTTACGTGTGACGTAAAATATTGTAACTTAAATGGAAGGAATAGTGCCACATGCTGTATGCGTATTCCGTTTAGAAACGGAAGCCTATACTGTAACCCTAATGCAATGTTAATGTTTATAGTACAGTCATTTCATTTATCAGAGTAATTATTACAGAAAGTACTGCATTTTTAACATATATCTCTGCAATTGGAAAAAGGCTTTTAGTGACAGGAAGAAGCAACTGGGCCAAGCAATTTCCTGGCATGGCAGCATATTGCTTCAGTTTGTATTTCATCGTTGAACGCGGAATTGTGGGATATATGACTGGCACCCATGTTTAAAACTGTGATCTTAATTTAATGAATTTATACGGACAAGTCTTACACATGGAGGCTCCGTTTTCGTTATACAGGAGGAAAGTAACGGATATGAAAGGCGATTCGAGCAATAACGACGCCAAACACGCTTGTATTCTGTAAAACCACCCGAAAGCAAGGCTGCTGAAGTTTTTAATCATCCATATATCACATTGCACAGCGCTGGAGTTCCTCAGATTTAGCTGCCTATTGTTCGTCCCACAAAAAATAGAGAAGCACGGGTACTTGCGGGAGAACACGATTTTTCATTTTGGATGTGTAAATATATATTTTTCCACTTTTGATGCTTGCATTTTATGGCTAAGATATGAAAAGGCAGCAAAAGGAGGGCGGAGAATGCGGAGGGTGGGGAGCTGAGTGACCGCAGTGTTGAAACGCACCCAGTTAGGCAACATCTCGGGCCGATCGGCTCTTCCGCACAGGAGCAGCGTCGCGTCCAATTCACACTGCCAAGAGGACTGACGTTTCCGTCACTTCCATACTTATTTTTGATCCGAGTAAATTGCATTTCTCACGCCTGCACCCTTCTTGCAAAGGGGAAAAATTAAAGAGAAGAAATCTATTTTTTAAAAATCGACATGGTTATCAAAGTTTTCATAGCATCCTCCTCCGGGTCGACTTCGGTAAGAACTTAACTTGCTACCTTTTTCGATGGCATGCCATGCACACCCCAGATTTCGCATTTTTCATTTAAAAACGACCTCCTATTTCAGCTGCACGTTATGTTTTCGGGTCTAAATTTAGATTATTTGGAGGATCTCCACCCGATGCATTGATCAGTAGATAGCGATGCATGGTTTACTGCCACATAACTTAATTCTGTAGTATTGATGCCTTGAGCGAAATCTAATTGCATGTTTTATGAACGCGCGTCAGCCGTACGCCCATCAATGTATATAACTGCACTTTTAGACGACTTAAATAGCAATTATACTATTGCGGTTAAACATGCAGTTAAACGGGCACATTTTTGCTTTGGGGGAAATTAACTAAAAGAAGGCGTACGACACTGAAAAGTGAAGAGCGGGCTCAAAGGCGAAAAATAAGTAGCTTTTTGCTGAAGGTCTGCGCTCTCTGACTCTGCAGACTATGCTGTTAGTGGGTTCATGCAGTTAATGCAGCCGGAAAGGGTCGGACACTTGTGGGCTTTGCAGATAACGCTCCCCGTTTGCCCGTTTAGTGCCACTTTCTCTAAAGCCCGTTTCATGCAACGGCAGGCAGACAAGCGGCGACTAAACCGAGGGAGGCACGCTGTGGTTTGGCCTACCGGGCGCAGATGGTTGTGAAAGCACTACGAATTAAAGACACGTGCTCTATAATATTTTTCTCGGTTATTGGTTATTAGTAGGCATAGTTTAATTTATAACTGAGGTATACTGTCACGGAGAATAAAAGTAGAATGCTTTAGAGTCATTAGGTATTGGATGTTGTACGTGTGTGTGTGTGTGTCTTGCGAAGCCAAAATCATCCCGATGCAAGGTCAGTATAGGCATTTTAAAATTCCGAATCTCGGTACCCAGGATTAGGAAAGAGGAGTCAGTTTCGTGTCTGTCAGCACCTCCCCAGTCTGGTAGTTGTCTTTAAGGACAGGCCATACTGCACGTTGCCAATGTATCACGTTACAAACCCCGCAGGACTGTGTGCAACTTCTGATATTTCCTGAGGATCTGGGGAAAAGCAACGGAAATCTACCACCTCGCTCTTATTCCACCAGAAAAACGGATCTTCTCTGTCCCCCACAAACAGCACTGATTTTGCTCTGCTATAGGTATGCAGTTGCTCCTAAGTATCTGGTTAAATGTCTGGCACAAAACGAGTCGAAAGCATTAGTAGTCTGCAGTGGACCAAGCCTGATGCTAGCTGTTTCAATCGTCCGGCTGTTTCCGACTCCTACATGGCATCTCGTACCTTCTCCCATGTTAATGACTCTCCACAGCATAGTTAAACCATTGTATTCCATGAGAACACAAAGTTACGCTCGCAAGGTCTTTGTGCACATAAAAAGACTGTGCGTTACATATGCATGTACTGCGTCCTCAATAATCAGCGTCTGAGGCCAGCTATTGAGAGGAGCTTCCTTGTTTAGACAGTAAATGATCTCCAGGTAAAGGGAAGCTGAAACTTACAATGGAGGATTTGTTTTCAGTGATCCTTTATCCAAATTCCAAAGATCACTGCCCTTTATTTCCCCTTTTCTCAATATGTAACATGTGGTGTTTGTTGACTGGGGGCAGAATGAATGTATTGATGAAAGGGGAAAGGGTCCAGGTACCTCAGCCTTAATATGACGTGCTTTGGAGCATTTTCCGTGGTGGTTCCGGGATGTAGGAGCCGAAACCGAAGGTCAGGGCTCTGTGCAGCCATTTTTCTGTGTTTATATTGAGCAAACAAGCTCTTCCATGGTAGGGTAATCAAGCCTGTCCTTTCGCCATTAGGCCAGGCAGAAGTAATTTATCTGTGTTCCTTGTCTGCCATCTCCAGGCACTGGTGGTGTGTCTCTCCGCCTTGACACTGAAGTTTAACTATAGCCTGTGGAATCTTGCAGTCATATTGTGACGTCAAGTCGCGCTCTGGCACTCCATATTCCTCTAAGTTAATGGATATCAGCCATTTGCATTTGACTCTGCCAGAGTTTCTCTAAATGTTACGCCTTTAATGCCGTTACCTATTACACCAGGACGTTAATGGAGCTGCTTGTTAATTCCGTAACTCTCGATTTCATGCAATCTGGACTGATTTAATTTTCGCAGCCTGTGTGCCTAGAAAACTGGCATGGACATTTTAGCCTCACATTAAAATCCAAGGGGTTCCTTAGGAACTGTAGGCTTTGCCTCCATCTAAACGTGAAGTCTTTTCAGAAGAAACCTTCTGCTTTGATTTGGTATTGCTGTAGTACAGCATCATCGGTCTTATTTGTTGCCGTACCAGATATATATATGGCTGCATTTCCTGTAGCTACTACAGAAAACTCTACCTGGTGTGAATGTGTCAGTAAGGATTTATGTCCGGTTGCCTGGCCCTTCTCCTGTGCTACTGGTGTTCCATGTCAGGCCTGTGGTTTAGGTTCGGCCTCAGCTTCTCGCAGCCCTTATCCAAACCATGCCTTAAGGTCATCTGGGTCAGCAGTATGGGTGCCAGTTGAAGCAGGCTGTGCTTTGTATCAACGTCTAGTGCAGCCTGGAACCTACAAACCCTCCTCATAACTGCAGTGAGGCCTTTAAGCATCAAGAAAGGGCAGTCGAGGGGGGGGGGGGGACAACAACTAAATTGGGAAGCAGGGGGGTGTGTGTGAAACGTATCGAACTCCAATAAACCAATGCCCGCAGTCTCAGGAGAGAAGTGTCGGCGGTGGAGGAGTGAATGTTGACGTGCATGGGCGTAGCCAGCATTGGGGACGTTCTAGCATAACTTTTACCGGATACTCCTTTGGCCGCCCCCCTGATCCTCATAAAAATAATCGATTTGCTGTGTCTGCTCAGACGTCCGGACGGCATGCTTGATGTGGGAGGTCAGAGAGCAGAGTTTCTGTGCCGGTCCATTGTCCCCTTTCCTCTGCTGGCTGGAAGCGGTGCGGTTGAGGAAAGAAGCTTTTAGGGCCTCGAGATGTTGAATGAAGGGACAGATAAGCTGTGGGGTGCATGTGGGCAGGACAGGGAGGTCTTTATCAACACAAATGTGGCATGTTTGCAAAAGCGGTCTTGTTCCGGTTGTATTTTCCTGGACCCTTGTTTCTCTACTTGCTAGTAGCTCCTATTTTATCCTGAAATCTTATAAGTAAGCATCACTGTCACAGACTGGCTGATCATTAAGGCAGATGTCCAGGATGCCAATGTGTCTTGTAAACTGTTGGCTTGACTATTGGTTTGTTCACACAATGATTCCATAGGCACAGTCCAATACAGTATTTTTCTAATTGGTCAGTTTTATTTATTATTCTTTGGTTTATGCCATTTGCATTCGTCAATATGGACTCGTTCTACTGATTATCCAAACCACTGCTTCACTGTAGCTTCTGTTTCTCAGTCTCTTCTACATATGACTTAATGTCTACCCCCCCCCCCATCTCTGTCCCCCTCTGCTGGTCAAAAGTAGGGACGCGTTGTGTCATCCCCACCCCAGAAACAACAGGAATAGTTCAGAGAAGAGAAAGACGAAGGTCTACATGGAGAAGACAAACGTCTAGCTGGTTGATGTGACGACGCGGAATTACGTTTTAATGCAAAGGTCATGGGCAGGCGTTTCGGAATGGCATCACCAAGGTTGCAAGACAGCCGCTCCCGTTTGCAACAGAGAAACGGAGTGGGCTCGATGAGATAATAATCGCGGCCCATTTCCTCGCCAAATCAATTTAGCTTGGCATGTAAACAATGGAGGCTCTGTGATTAGCAGCCCCTGAAAGAGACATCCTTCTCTCTCCTGCCGTTCGTTGAAGGTGGGTTGGGCAATGGGCCCACCGGTGACGGAATGACGTGCTTCCCAGCATGCACCAGGCAAAGTGGGTCAGCCTGGGTGGCGGCTTATAGATCTGAATGCGTTGTGCTCGTTTCGTGGGCCAGTAGGGCCGGCCAGCTGTGTTGTGGGCTGGGCAGGGGACTCAGAGTTCCTCAGGGAAAAATCCAGTATTCAGCCCTACTCCAGTTACTGTGGTTACTATGGGTGCGGGAGAAAGATTGTACTTAATTTTAAAATTGATATGCATCACAAAATAACAAATCTGAGTATATACAATGTCAAAATAGCTAGGAGCAGAGGAGCTGGAGTGTTTGCTACTCTAACCTTCCAAATTGTTAAATTGAAAACATACATATGAGCTTTTTATATACCAGTTTTGGGGACGTTGACACAAACTTTATCTGTATTTTGTTTTAATGACATCGCACTCAATCGATTTTACAAATGTACAAGGAAATGAATGAATTCCACTAATAATATGTGCAGTAATAATTGATTAGATTTCAGAGTTGGTGGCATTTCCTGGTGATGTGAGTGTGAATTGGAGGGGTTCTGTTATTGAGTGGAATCTGTCAGGGTATGTCAGTGATGCCGCTGTTTATAGGATGGTTACGGCGAGGTGCTGGGAGCTCGGCTGCCTGGGCCTCCCGCGTTTGTCTGGGCCGTGTGCGGCTGTCCTGGGACACAGGGAGAAGTGGAGAGTGGGGTTTCTGGGCTCGCACCAGCTGGCCATATTTGGTGAGGGTTTGAGACCCCTCCCACTTCTCCTCCTTCACCCCCCCCCCCCCCCCCCCCCCCGGTCTCCTTCCTCCGTCCAGATTCCCAGCTTCCGTAGCTCCTTATTTGGCAAGTTTTTCTGTGCTGCTACCAGCGACAGGACAGACCAGAACTTCATGGGGAGGAACAAGACCCCCCCCCCCCCCCCCCCCCCGAGCAAGAAAAACACACTCCCTCCTGTGGCTGTTTGCATTAGCCTAAGCGATTTTATTTTATTATTTTTTTTAATTTATTATTATTTTTTTAACTCCCCTCTTTTTTGCCCTCCTCCTCTCCTCCCTACTATAGTCTTAATTTTTTCAATTTATTAGCCACAAGGCACGATGTTGTCAGTGTTGCGATTCTCCATCGAACATTAAATGAACACGGTAGTCTAACATCTAATTGCCACCGTCCGAAATACACCTATGCAGATGGGTTATTTAAATGTATCACTTTTTACAGGTGTAACGTGTTCATCTGACATTATTACATCCCCAGTCATCTCCTTTCCTTACCTCCCTCACAGACATTTTCAGAACAGCAAAAGTTCCGAAAAATTATAACGAACTTCCACAAGGCTGCAACAGACTGGCCATTTGATGTCTTGTATGTGAATTCGAAATTTCCTTAGAGATAAAATATCTTTATAATCCATTGGCCTCAGACTGCATGACTTATCTTTCTCTTTCTGATAAATGGACATAATCATCTGCCTATAAACCATGAATTTGGATTGGATTTACGACTCGAGCCGCGGATCAGCTAATTCGCACAGGGGATTCGGCGGGTTTGTTTTGACTGGCGTTCATTACCTGTCGCATCCTGGCAGCCGTATAAAATTGTGAAGTATTTCCTGCAATCCGGGAATTCAAAGACGGAAGCCTTTGATGGCAGAGCTCCAGGTGCAGAGGCCATCGTGATAACAGCTAATCTGCTCGACACTGAGCTTTACTGCTTGTTCCATGGTCGATCTTCTTCAGTCCAGAGGCGCTGGTAGAAGTTCCAGTCATTTCTGGATTATTCTGGCTTGTAGGTTACCCCAGGGCAAACCAGTCACAATACCAAAAATGTGCGATAAGGGTGTCTCTCTTTCTGTGGGTTTGTGGTGCCTTGTGACACAAAATGACTGAAATAGTTAACTGTTTCTGGGTTGTGATAAAAAAAAATGGCCGAGTCCAAATTTGGTTAGCTAGACCCTGAGTTTAGCAGTTAGCAGCATATCGTGTGTTGACGAGCCCTCGCAGCGAACGAAAACCACAGAGGAGGAAGAGCCACACAAGCCCAAAGGAACATACGGCAGACAGAACTGGGCTTCATCAAAAATATCTACCTATCACAGACATCAGGGCTGCAGGACGGGTTCCTTGTTCCCCGTGGCCTTCATGCTTCTGCTTATTTTATTTGTATCTGTCTAGGTGACCCTAGACCTAAAAATCTGTGATAAGGATTTACTTGTCTGATTGCAGAAGTTGCATTAATGTTACACTCAACAGGACAGTTCAAAATGCCTGGTTTGTTTGTGCTCCTGCCCATTTCCAAAAAGATGTCCCTTGATTTAGTTCTCCTCCTTATCTGCCCCAGGATCCCTGTATCACGCCGTTCTGTCCATACCACCATCCAGGCTGCGCACCAGTAACACTCCTATGAACGTGGCCTTACTAAGGAACGCATGTTACACTGATATAGGTGACTGTTATTGTCCATAGTATAATAATAGCACAAGTTTTATTTTTCATTATAGGGACATGAAAATCATGTTAGATTAATGCAGAGTTGGGGGGGGGGGGGACTTTTCAGACCATGTCCTAGTCAAAAGGAATAATGTACTTAAAAAGTTAAAGCCAAAAAAAAGGTCATTTCACACGTTGGGTTATTTGATTTCCTGGATTATTAACAGTAACATGTTCAATTTAATTCCATTTTATAAAGCGCCTTCCCCACCATGGTTAGCTCAGACAATTTAACACTGAATTGGAGTGTGGCACTTGCTGACACTGAATGTATATGGATATTGAATTATGTGTGCTATACATATAATTTTTACAGTGTAATTTTCGTTCTTAATGGTCTTGATTTCATTTTAACCTGCCCATGCTTTATGAACTTGCGTGTGTCTGGGGTCACAAATCTAGGTTTTAACAGCTTCTGCTTCCCTCTTTCTAGAAGGTTCAGGGCTCCAGGTGAAACCTACAGCTCAGGGCGGCTGATTGAGGATGTGCAGGACCGGTATCTTGCCTTATTTTACTAACAAATGCTAGCATTTATAGATGCATATCCAGGGCTGTATTTGAATCTGATTTCCTTTTCATGCGATTGGCTGACACAGTAACTGCTGCCATGCTATTGGCAATACCGTGCTGAGCAGTGGCTGGTGTGCGGCCCTCCGAATGGAACAAATCCTCTAGATGGCGCTGCAGAGTCTATTATGAGACCCAGACAGAAACAGACCCAGTACAGCGCACGCCCTCAGGCGCCCGACACTAACCCAATGTTTGAATATGGTTAAACAGCGACGGAATCTCAACAATAGCCTTTTTGTCAAGTCGAATTTTTGCAGATTTTAAAAGTACGTTTGATTATTGGCTCCGGGTTTCTTGCTGATGTTGCGCTGATACACACCTGTTTGTTTTCAGATTTTTCGGCCTGTTTGGTGGCCATGTCAGTAAAATGCACAGCACTAAGCTGGCTGGGTTCCTGATCGCTGTCCGATTAAAGGAGATTGCAGTGTTTCCTTCGCCGCAGTGTCCAGGGTGTAGTTACTGGGTATCAGGGCCCAGGGCAGGTGGGCCAGAGCCTGTTCAAGGCTCCGTCCCTGTTGTGTGCATTGTTAAGATCCCACCACCATCGTCAGGGATGGAGGGGAAGCCACGTTCCCCAGTTTTATTTTCTCGTGTTGTTTCTGATTGGCTAGCGGAGGGGTGGCTTCTCAATTGGCCAGTGGAGGAGCCAAAATCAGACATAGGAACACAGGAAAAACTCTGTTTATGCACTGTTTTCAATTGACCATATCGCTGTAAACAAAATTTATGTTGTCTATTTGGAAGATTGATGGAGCATTGTGTAGCGGCACCTTCGGTTTCCTTCGGATGTCCTTGTGGCAACCCTCGTAAATATTTTTCCACTCACCCCATGCAGATCAAGAAGCAGCAACAGGATGTCATGGGCTTCCTGGCGGCCAACAAGATCGATTTCGAGGAGTGCGACATTGCAGCAAACGAACAGAACCGAAAGTGGATGCAGGAGAACGTTCCAGAGAACTCCCGGCCTGCCACCGGGAACCCACTGCCGCCACAGATCTTCAGCGATGAGAAGTATTGCGGGGTGAGTGTCGAGATTGTATTACCTTAAACCTAAAGACACAAAGAGACTGTTTCTCAATATGCGTGATTGACTGTTCTTGTGTTCTCGCATACCCTTTTGATGTCGTCTTCCATTAGCAAAGTATAGTTTCAATACTTGAACATAAGTATGGAGGATGGTAAAAATCACCGGATAATGTTCTTGCCCCGCCCCAAATATCAAGGATGCATCAGTTGTATCCTCGGCAACAAGAACAATCTCATGATTCATGTCCCAGGTTCAGTCTTGGGAGGCTCCTTAGCAAGAACATTCTTGCCAAGAACACAAGTGTGTTCTTTGTGTTCTTGGTATTGATAAACACCCAGAGTTTGGGTTTTGGTGCTATTATACATTGTGAACCAAGAAGCAGGCTGACGGTAAATGCCCACAACTGTGCACCTGATTGGCTGACGAGCCAATTGGTGACTGCTAGCTTAGCCATATGATGCAAGCACTGACGAAGGCTGGCCAGTGGCACTGAGCTCGAACGGTCATCTACTTGTGGGTTTTTTCCCTGTTTCTTAAGATCTAAGGCAGATGAAAGGGAAAATTTGATGGTACAGACGCTTCTCAACTCACAAACTTTCAGACGTATGAATGAAGAGGACTGTAAGTCCAAATTGTATTCGTTGGACTCCTGTTTCCTGTCCGCAACATCAAATTTTTCTTTTTCTGCGCACCAATTCCGCCTAGTGCGACTTCTGGCTGCTTCTCCCACCGCACAGCAGCATAGCATGTGTTCTCCCAGCATCCTAGTTCTTTGTACTTGCGTATAACCTTAAAACGATGTTGAATAACGACTTACGGACATTTCAAGTTACAAACGGCCCTTCAGAACGTAACCCGTTCGTAAGTAGAGGAGCGTCTGTATATGAAATATTTATTGATTCTTCACAAATTGTGTCATCCATCCATCTGTGTTCCAAAACCACTTATCGAAGTTAAGGTCACAGTGAGACTGAATCCTATCCTAGGAAGGTCAGGGTCTGAGGCTGAGGTGCTTCCCACTGATCCACCAAATGATTTTCATGCTTCCTTTGCTCTCTCTTTGAAGATTTAGGAAGAGTTCCTGTGACTCTGTGTTTCCTTTCCCCAGAATTACGAGGCCTTTTTTGACGCCAGGGAAGAAAATGCTGTGTATGCATTCCTAGGCTTGACTGCTCCCCCTGGTTCCAAGGTGGGTTCCAGTCTGACCATCTGCCCTCTCATAGGTCACATCACCACCCGACCTGCACTTACGCACCTGTCACTCAAAAGGAAGAACGAGCACATATGTCTTGTAGCCATCGCGTTAGGGAGGCCCCGCCTTCCTGATGATTTATGCATCTTTTTGGATGGTGAATTAGGATGGTGGATGATGAATTATACAGCTTTGTGACCAAAACTGCCTACGAGCTGTATATACCATCTTTGAATGCTTGTATTTCTCAGATTGTGTATACAGTGTGTGTCTGCCTGTATCTGTGTGCATGTGTGTATGTACAGTGTGTGTCTGCTTATAAATGTTGCTCCCTCAGAATTTAAGGCTGTGATAGCAACAAAGACGGTATAGGTCAGTCAACATCGGCATCATAAGAGTCTGAAATAAACGTAGTAGATATAGCAAGTGAGACGGCAGTGACCGGTGATGTGAAGGTCACTGTAGGCACAGGCCGCCTTGGAACAGAAAACTCCCAAACACACACACAGACGTTGGTGTACATATCTATATGGGGACCTTCCATTCATTTCTACGTAAAAAACCCTAATCTCAGTCACGACACCCTTAACTCCTAGTCATTCCGAACCTTAACCATATGTAACCGAACGAGACATTTTGCATCCATGCAAACCCACACACACACACACACACACACACGTGTAGGTGTCACTACTAAGCGCTTTCCATTCATCCTGTATTCATAAGCGTCACACACATAATGAGAATCCAAGGCATTACTACACCTTTGTCCATAGTCTATGTACAGCTGACATTTGACCCACATGAATAGGCTTAGTATCTGAAACTAACAGTGCCCCCTACAGGCAAACACGTTGGCAATCCCTCTCGCACTCACACACGTGGAGACACACCAAAGCAGCTTCAGGCTGAAGCAAATAATAGTAATCTGTCAACGGCCAAATAACTTATCAGCACTGGTATTTTTGTACCCTGCCCCCCCCCCCCCCCCCCCCCCATCTCCCCACTTCTTCTCCATCACAGGTCAGTATGACCCCCGCAGAGTAATGGCTAACACTCCTATAGGCAGGGTGCTAATTAAGCTGAAGATCCTGTCTTACCCCGTCAAGCTTGGCTGGTCTCAGCATCCCATTTATCCTCCTTCAGTAACTGCCCATAGTTCCTGCACCCTCTTAATTAGATCACTCCCCCCCCCATACACACACACACACATATAATAAGTACAAAAGTACAGGCTTGTAGGTTCAGATACACACACTAATGGCCCTGATTGGCCAAGATGTACCAACGTATCAAGAATCAAGGATGCCAGGACTTTGCAGCAGTCTCTGGCTCACATCAAGGTCGTTGCAGGCAGGGAGAAAAAAAATCGAATAAAACTTGCAGGCAGATTAATAATGGACTCTTCTTCACTGGGGCCTGCTTTTGGCACATTAGAGATGAAATGCTGCTGAAAGACTTTGTAGTCGGGTGCCAGGCACCTCGGCACAGCCTCTCGCGATGCAGGAGACTGACGGAAGGAGTAGCTGGTGGTTTGCGGTTGATGTTTGTATGAAATACTTTTGTCCTGCCTTTTCAATTCTTCCGTTTTCTTGACTGCAAGCCAGAGTCTGCCCATACTCTTTTTGAAGATGCTTTTGCAAACTTTTGTATGGAGGACAAAAATCATTTACAGAAATATTTAATGGAGCTGTGGAAAACTCCCTAAATGTCAGAAAGTTCTGTTGACAAAATAGACGGCAAAGTCAAATTGACAGAGACTTCCTGTTTGTACGCATTTGAAGGGGTTAGGCTATGAGTGCCAGTGAAATTAACTACCTTTCTCATTCTCTCAACAGGAAGCAGAGGCCTTAGCCAAAAGGCAACAGCAGTAGTCAGCAGCTGTCTTCCACGGTCATCGGCGCCCTCTCATGTCAGCCTCCAGTACTTCAGCTCAATGCCAGTGCATTTTGGGAGGGCGTTCATAATCACAATCTTTGCGTCCTCTGTTTAACTCAGTCACGCCATTTCACTTCATGTTTATTTGGGTCATTTCCTGTCATTTTGAATTCCTCAGTTTCCTGCCAGTGTTTTAAGAGCGTATAACACGGGGACCCATGAGTGTGTTTGTCTTTACAGTCATCCTGTTCAGTCAACTTTTGAAAACAATGAAATGCAGCCTGTCACACACGTACTTCACTGCAGATCCTGCCATATACTGTGCAGCATTTTGAATGTGCTACTTTATGAAGAACTCATTCCTTTGACCTAGTAACCTTCAAACCTATGAGCCTTAATACAGCTTGCTGCAAATAGTCACCTTATTACATTATATTGAAAATCATATAGGCAAGTATATTTGCACTGATAAAAGGATGTGTGTTATACTTGTGCTAAGGGTACCAGTTCATTTATATGATGCACAAAGTGTATCTGTATCCTAATGTAAGTCTTAATGTTCTTTTTGTTTTTTTCTCCTCTGTATTTTTGCACCCTTTGTCTATTTAACAGAAGTTGACCAGACAATGCCAAATGTAGAAGGTACATTATAATACCACAGACAATTATATTCTGTCTTAAAGAATGGATTGGGGAGGGAAAACAGTAACACATTGAAACAGACTAGTGACAAAGGTTTGGTTACTGTTGGCTCACGTAGCCACTGCAGAATAGTTGGGAAAAATGCATAGAACTGTATTCATCTACAAAGTTTATGCCATTCACGTATTTGTAGTATTTTGAGGAACATTGTTTTTCTTTTTCATTTGTTCGGTCAATTTGAGGTAATTATGAAATGGGTATCCGTAGCATTAGTGTAGAAATAAAGCTGCAACGCTTCTAAGCCACCGAAAAAAAAATCTAAATTGTTTTTACGGTTGTTTTTCAAATAATAAAGACGCAAATCGAACTTTCGTCGTTTGTACTTTTATCACTAATGTTGCAGGAGAAACACGTACGCCATTGGTATGTTAATTCCTAGGCACTCACAATACCTGGTTTTTCTTATGTCCACGTTTTAGTATGCGCCAAATGTCCATAAACCCGAGACCTGAGTCATTGTGACGGCGATCTTGGACGTGCGTTGCAGGTTAAAATCCCAGTTGGCGGGTTTGCTCTTGTACTTTGAGTACCACTTCAGACTCCAATGCTACCGTAATCTATCCGCGTAGCGGTATTTGCTGTGGGAGAGATCCGCGCTGCGGATCTTTAGCAATCTAATTTTTCTTTTTTATCCAGTCATTCCCCAAAAGTAGCGCCAAGAGAGCGAGGCTGAGCCAGATTGCAAGTGCTGCTCTGCCTCGGGTCGGAACAGGCTTGGCTCCTTGTTAACATGGGGATTTCTGTACGCCGCCCCACCCAATTCTTGATTCGGGACACGTTTGTACCAGTTTATTCAGAAATGAATCGCATTCATTATTTTTGTTGCAAATTATAAAGGAACAAAGTTCACCCAAATCATATGACCCCGATTCTCTTGAAACTGCTGGTAAAGGGTGACGGGTAAGAGTAAGACCCGCGATCGGGGTTAGAAGCTGTGGGGCTTTGGCGCAGCTGCGGCACCAATAAACCGACTGCTTCTCTGCGGCCCTGCTGGGTATTTCACATGGAGGGGAATACATGACTTGGTGTTTTGTGAAATGCAGGAGTAATTATCTGTGGCTAATCATGCAATATCCACAAGGGGATTTTTCTAACTTTTCATAATCCGTGAGAAGACGCAGTTATACAGCTACACTAATTACTCGAGGCTAGTATTTTTATAATTTAGAAGTAGATTTGGCATTTTCACCGAATAGCCTGCCTCTATATTAATGGGGAATTTTAAAAAGAACAATTAAGTATGTATATTAAACGGATGAAGGACGACAATTGTTTCTATTCTTTTCTCCCTTCGAATAAGAGAACTGGAATCTTTCAGTTTGCATGAATATGGCTGGATTTACAAGTTTTTTTTTAAATTATTATTACTGCTTTATCTTTTCTCAGTGATATTGAAATTGAAATAGAAATAGTTCATTTCTATGGCATAAGGTACCAAATACAAGCTATAAATGTAAAATATCCATTTAATGCGTTGAGGTGTAGTTAATTAACTGTTAATTAAGTGCTAAATATTTATATCTGGCTTGCACATGCATGCAAATCTTGGCATTGAGAGAAAGCAGACAGAAATGGTTCAGTCTGGGCCATGACTCCATGTGCAGTCTGCCTAACTGGTGAATGACTTCGCTGGGGAGGGGCCACATATGCCGTGGGGGGAGGGGGGGCAGCCTCGGGAGGACCTCATGGCGTGGGAGACAGGCATGCAAGTCCATGGCCAGAAAACCGTGACCTAAAATGGATGCCAGCTGCGGCAGGGGTGGGGGGGGGGGCGGCGGCAGGTGGAGGGAGGCACAGCCGCGGCTGGGCGGGGCCACAGCTTGTGGCCATTTGGGGGGGGGGCATATGGAACCGACAGGGTAGTCTGCCTGGGGGGGCGATGCCGTTGCCTAGGAAACGGAGCATCTGGGGCTAGAATGGTAGCTGGTTGCAGGAGACGATAACAAACAGGAGCTATTACTGCAAACCACAAAGGGGGCTATTTCAACAATGACGCTGCTGACTCACCATAGCCATTAATACCCCAGGAGAAGCTTCTTAGAGTTCAGGAGATGTCTGTTTAGCAAGATGAGAAAGTAAGTGAACGTAAACATGGCCTAAAAACCTAAAAAAAAAGCAAGTCTTTCAGGCAGAGGTGGACAGTTCAGGACCAGAAAGTAAAAATCCAGACCAAGATTTTGTCTCAACCAAAAACTTGAGAATTAAGCATCGCAGTCATGGTGTGCTCAGCTGATGAAAGAAAATCTTGGATTGTACTTGGATTTGTACTTTCTGGACCTGGACTATCCTCTTCTGGTTTCAGGAAGCCGCAGGATAGAATGTGACAGCTGCTATGGTACATTGTTCATTGAGGGTGTCTGACGGACCACCTCAGAAGAAGCTGAGAAGGTCATCAGGTAGTATGGGAGGTCAAGTGAGCAAAATAAGGGGCGGGTCTTAGGAAAGGGCAAGTGAGGGACCTTCAGAGCAAAAGAGTGATCACAGTACTCCTTTCATCGTCTTACATAGTGTGGGTATCAAAAAATTAACCTGCAAATGATTTTGTCCATTACAAAGCCTGACAGTAGACAGAGTCCTATGATCAGAGATAATGAAAAATCACATCTCACTGCCCAAAATGGTCCGAAAACAATGAAGGAAAAAAACACATCAGTCAGTTTAAGGCCCCGTGTTACAGACACCTAAAAGCGCTTCTTCAATTTTTTTTAAAGTATATGAGTGTATATTTCAGTGCCCACTGGTTCCTGTTTCTCTGTTGTGAAACAGTTTCAAGAGCTCCTCCTCCTCAGTGAGCATTCAAAGACAGATGACCGTAGCTCTGTCAGGGCGAATGACGACGTGAGCGGTAGATCTGCTCTCCCCTCCGCATACCGGGCAGTGTCTTCCTGGTTGGATCTCCATCCACGACTGCAGGTAAGGCTTCTGATGAGCTTGTCTCCTTTAATAATCACAATAGATTGTATTTATATAGCACCTTTCACAAACTCAGTGTTGCTTGACAAGTAGGAGAAAAAACATCTATGTAGTTAAGGAAATGTTCAACAAAGAGGAAGGTCTCAGAGTCAGATTTAAAAGTGGATAACGAAGGACTGTTGTGTTTGATTATGGGTGTCTGTCAGATGTCTGTTTTTGTGGAAAGTTCTTTGGGCTCGTGTGTTCTCTTTTCCTGGATGGTATGATGGCTTTATGGGTAATGTCGCTGTCTCGCACTTTGGGGGTTGTGCGGGTTTAAATCTAGCTCTGGGTCTGGGGGTGGATGTCATATGTTTGTCTATTGGGTTTCCCTCTCGGTTTTCATACCAAAATTTGTGACTCGCCTCCCCCTCTTTCCCCTGGGCAGCCCTTACTCTGCGAGGGAACGGCCATCCGTGTGGATGACCTTGGAGATGGATTGGCATCCCACCAGGGAATAGCCCACTCCATCTCCTATGGTTCCCACAGCCACAAAAGTGGTTGCTAAAAACAGATGAATTGGAAATGTCTTCCACTTTGATCTTAGTGATACCTATTGCGGGTGCCTCCACAATAATGCTCAATCTCTGTTTATATTTGCGCTGAAAAATTTGTTTCCTTCAGCATATTCCACAAGAATTACCATGCATACGCTGAGCTTGCGTGAATGTTCAATGGACATGAAACGTAGTACCAGCTGATACTAGCTGATGGTTCGCGAATGTTCCTCTAACCAATGACCTGTTTCATCCAGGCCTCACGTCCGCCCCAACTGAGTTATGCTGAGTGAGGGCTTCCTGTCTGTGCTCAGGTATAAAAAGGAGGCGGTGGACAGGACACCCCCAAGCCCTGGCACCAGAGGTACCCATACCTGCACTCGCCCTGTCGAGGTCACCCCAGACCTCGTAAGGCTCAAGCGTCTCAAAGGTGAGGGAAAAAAAACAATTTGTAAGTTATGAAAAGCAATGAAGATAAACAGTATCATTCAGTTTAATGCTAATCATTTTCCTTGCTTGATTCTTGGTAATTTCATGTAAAGGCCAAGATAAGCCACCAGGCATGTCGAAAGTTGTGGAGAACCTGAGCTCTGAGGTGTTGGCCCAGCCAAGCCCCACCCTCTCCATCCCTGGCACCGAAGGTCACCCCTACTGGGGACTGGAGCTCTACCGCTCCTGGTGCTGCCACAGTTTTTGCAAAGATTACCCCGATCTGCAGCTGAGAGGGGACCTCATTGGGAATAAGGCTTCCGAGAGCCCCGTCCTGGACGATAAGGCCGATGGGGGCCCATTTCTGAAGTCCGAGGATTTAGCCGAGATGGCGCCCCTTCTGCTGGAGCCGATCTTCTTGGATCCACAGTGTGATGTGGCGCCCCCGGCTGGAGATGCAGCAGACAGCAGCATCATCCTGGCAGGGGAGCCGCAATCTGATTCGATGCTCAACAGCTACCTGGAGAACAAGCAACTGGAGGTCTACTTGCAGCACCTACAGGACATGCTGGCCCGGGGGGGCTCTTCACCCAGCTGCATGCTCCCTCCCAGCCCTAACCTGGCCCCGTCCACACCAGCCCTGTCCAACCCCCTCCAGTTCAACCAGCATCAATCCACAGAGCCTAGTGCAGTGGGTCGCCTGACCTCCCAGTCCAACACCGCTATCAGCTCCCACTTCAGCTCTCCTGTGCTACGTATCTCCAATTCTGACCCAGGGCAGAGGCAGGCTCCTCTCTGCCACTACGACCTGCAGGCGCCGTGCTCTATGAAGCCGGGTCAAAATCCAAACCTTCGGTGAGAAACATGCTTCTTTTGGCTGGTAACTCTGGTAACATCCCAAATAAGTTCAGGTTTCATTCATATAGTTGCTGACAGTAGCTAGAAGTCGTTAACTAGATCATAGGCACACAGACACAGGCCTTCCTTAAGAAGGAACAGTTCAGGTTATAATAGACCAGCATTACTCCAAACCAGAGTTTGTCAATCTCCCAGGGAGCAAAAATGTGGACTGGGGGGTCCCTGAAGACTGGTTTGAGAAACACTGCTCTAAATGGTTCTTTGAGGCTGTAAAACATAGAAAATGCCCCCCCCCCCCTCTACATTTGACATGATGTTACTTCCTGTCTAATTAGAATTCTGCACTATTTCCTGTTTCTTATGTGTGACTTGTAAGCGGGCGAGAAGATAGAAACAGTTGTGTGACGCATGACATGTCGTTTATGGTGTCTGTAGAACTGCATATGCAGGAAGTCATATTTCTGGAACAGTAGAACACGCAAAGTGGGAGGAGAAATCGAAACTGTTCTGTACGAATGGTCCGCTCTACCCTTCAGCCGGAATCACATATTGTTCCCTGAATTAAACTAATATAAGTGTGGCCGTCACGTGGACACGAAGCCACGAGGACAGAGAGATGGGAAAAACGGGAACCTGTGCAAGAAAGAAGAAATTCACTGAATTTCATTCTTTGTAAAGCAGGATGCCTGCGGTTTACAGGATTATAACAGCACTGTGTTTTAAGAAATGTTACACTATCTGATTAGTTTAGTCATTGTGATTTAAATGTTATATATAGTGTAAGTAGATAATGTGTTTTACAAAATAAATACAATCCTCTTGATGTAAAATGTCCATTCTCTTTTTATTTATTCCTGTCATTGCCTGTAAAGATATTTTTAATTGAGGGAGGTGCTATATGAAGTGCTGCCTGTCACCTCTTGGACCAGGGTTCGAGTCTCCACCTGGGTTCCATGTGTGTGGAGATTGCATGTTCTCCCCATGTCATCGTGGGGTTTCCTCGAGATACTCTGGTTCACACCCAAGATCCACATCCAAAAACATGCTGAGGTTAATTGGAGTTACATTTTACCCATAGGTGTGCATGTGTGAGTCTGCCTTGTGATGGATTGATACCCCATCCTTGGTTGTTCTCTGCCTGTAGCCTCAAGGATAGACTCTGGACCCCCATTGGACAAGCAGTTATAGAAAACAGATGGATGTAAACATGTAATCTGTGTCGATAAATGGCCAAAACGGCATTTCAAAGCCGTACGGCACAGAGTAAGCATGTCTTTTTGTAAACGCCTGCCATCTTCTGTCTTATTTTGGTATTGCGTCGTTTTTTTTTTTTTAAAAAAAAACCTCAATTACAGAATCTTCGGGAGAAATGAGGCACAACAGTTTTCCTGAGTTGACTATAATTGTCGTGTAAAAGGTTGTTTTCAGTATATTACTTATTATTTTCAAATTTACCATATGCTAACAGGGTTGGTACACAGCCAATCTCGACCAGTCATCCAGCTATCCAAATATTTTCTGATGCTCACATCCTCATGTTGTTTAAGTTTACGTTAGGACTTTAAGTCGTCAAGTGTATTCTTAAAGCAACCATATCAAGCAAACTGCATACGGTGACACAAGATTTCCCTGGACCACGCGATGAAATAAACGTCTGGTGGTGAAGTTTATACGGGGGGAATCCTCCGCTAAAATGAGCCACGACAGAGATGCTAAGTAGAACAGATCGTCATGTGAAAAAAGTTATTTTCAGTATGTACTTTATTAATCGCCAAAAACAATTTCATTCGGAGCAACATGTGGTAACGTGGTCGGTCCAATCCATACTAGTCATCCAATTATTCAAACATTTTCCGAATCTCACATCCTCGTGTTATATTAGGATGGGGGCGCTGGTGGCAAAGTTTCGGCACCTCCTCAGAAGACGACGCCCCCTAGGCGGCCGCCCATGTCAAGTAAAGAGTTGACTGGCGCCAAGGATGGACTCGCAACAAAAAAAAACAGCCCTGAAATTTGCTGTCAAGCATCCCCAGTTGGATAATTTCTCGGCTAGTGGGCCATATATTTTTTCCGATCGTGATCGCCAATAACATCTCTTTAACAATAGACACAGGCACATTTCCCCAAACTATGTTTTGTAGTACGACCATGACGACACCCTAGAAGAGTAGAGCGATGTTGGTGGAACTACACTTTATAGTAAGAAAGTTATTGAATTTTATTGCCAATATTGTTTCGACGAAAATCCGGTTGTAGCTCATTGTCTACCTTACCGCCTTTGAACAGACCCGTATATTGCGTTGTAAGAACGTTTTGTTTAAGATTTATTGAGTCGCGAAGTTCGAATCTGTCGATGTCTTTCCAACTTTACCGAATCGACACACCCTCATATTTTTAAGTCTACATTAGGATGCTTCGAAGATGCATTAAGTATAGTTAGTCTTTGCTATTTGTTTTTGATCCAGTTTGCCAGTATTACAGGTCTCTATTACAAATCTTCGTTTATCCTGTACTTCTGTTGGAGTATGAAAATTAACGCTTGCAGCAACGTTAAGCAATTAAAATGCGTTAGGCGTTATAACTTTAAAATTAACGCGAATGTATTAACTTTCACATGCAATTTTTCACAACACAATGTTGAGTTTTTTTCATTGCTAGCTTTCATTGAAATTACTCAAGAGCTTTATTTCCAGCCCCTGAGTATAACTATCGTCAAACCAAGAACATGGTGGAGTGTTCCTGGGGTAGGTTTTAGCGTCCCGCTCAGCTCTGGCCTGTGGTGTTCACACTGCTGTACTGTGAACGGTGCCAATGTTCTTTAAGGGCCTTTTGCTGCCAGTTATGTCCCACTGCTAGCTAAGTGATTCCTGTGCTTGTTACCATCTGGGTGCTTCTAATATGGGATGTACAGCTGTGGGGGCAGGTACCTGGGGGTGCTCCTGGCCCCCTCTTCTCCACCTGGCTGCTTCCTTTGACCCACCCTCCACCTTGCCCCAGGTTCTGAGTCTTCAGGCCACCCCTGTGAGTCTCCCCACCAGGCTAAACCTCCTGATCATCGACTCCCAGCCTGCACAGGGCTTGGGTAAGGCTTTTCTCATCACTGGGCATAAATACCAGTGGGGCAGCTGTAGGGATAGCATGAGACGCTTCCCTGCTACACAGCGACGCCGTATCGGTTGTCGTTGAAGGATAGCTGGCCTCTTGTACATCAAAAGCTGATGCGGCACTATTTGCAGGAAAATCTTCGAACTCGGGAAACAGGCCTGTCCTATTTGTGGCATTAAGGTGCTGTAAACATTTCCGCAGGGTCAGTAACAAGCAGCTAAATAAGTAGGAGATATTAAATATCAGTTCGTTGCTACTTTGAAATGATGAATGAAAGTTAGTGTGGGCCCTTAGCCATCTTAGGAAAGACTGTCTAATGAGAGATCTTTGAGATCTTCCTGTATAAATCCTCCGTGCCTTTGTTTTGATAGCCCCCCTGATCTCCTGGCTCGCCTGGATCTTCCTCTCCTTCTTCTCCTTCACGCTCCTGCAGCTCGGAGGGGCGACCACTTTAGTGCTTCTGCAACGATTCTGCATGTCCTGGCACATCTGTCAATGCAGAGGAACAACCTGCAGCCTTTAAAGAAGAAATGAATCCCAAAGAGGCATGAGGACACTTTTCGGCATCCAGTCCGAAAGTATTTAAAGCCGCAGGTTTTACCGCTGCATCTCAGGCTACACTTCCGTCCTGAGAGCAGTGAGGACCTCTGACTTTTTTCAGGTGTCCCTCTTCATCCTGCATAGATTTATTAATACACCTGCAACTCACTGAGACTTTACTCTGTCCTTTTTGCTGTCCAGCCACATTATTCTGGTGGGGGGGGGGGGGGGGGAGGGGTTGATCACTTGCCCCTATGAAATCTCTACATGGCACTGCTGCTGTAAACTGCATTTTCCCTAAAACTCCATGTGTACTTGGAGATTTGCGTGCTCCACTGCCTGCCCTAGAGGGTCACAGTAAGGGGGGGCGGGAGGGGGGGGCAGTATAGTCACTACAGCTGTCAGGTACAGGCATGGATATCACATCCCCTCGCCCCCTCTCTTCTGAACATGGTGGGGGAAACCTCCATGCAAATAATATATGCATATTTTATGTCGACATCTGCACTTTCGTACTTTTTTTACATAATGCAGTGTTGTGATGTCAGTTATTGCAGTGAGCGTTGCCTTCTTACTGAGACCAGAGGTCAACATATCCCAGAAGTCCACCACTATCAACTACTTCCTGAAGAAGGGGAGCAGCGTCAATGAGACTCTGATCATTCAGGATGTCCCTGTGCTGGAGCTGGTTATCTGTGTGTTTCACAATCCTCCTCTGCCTCTTCTGAAGGGCGCGTAGTAGATGGAATGTGTCCGTCCGAAAGCTAAGCTAATTCGGCCTGCTTACTCCGCCTTGGCTTCCTCTAACTCAGAGCCCATTATCATCTACAGGGATCTTCTGCAGATAATCTTTTTCCTGGTCTTCATCATCTCAGATCTCCCTGCAGTAGCATTTTAGCATAGCCATAAAGGAATCATAATCCGAAACAGCAACAGGTTGCACCACAGTTAGCAGGACTGCTGGAAGTGACAATAATAAACACGGCGCCCCCTATAGCCAGATTTTGGAAAATGCTTAATACAATATATCATATTTATGGGTGGTATAGTGGCTTAGTTGGTAATACTGTGACTCGTGGTTCAATTCCTACACACCAATAAAGTGTATGTGAGTGTGTGTGTGTGTGAGTCATGTATATATTATATTGTGTGGACCAACTATTCCCACAATGTGATTATTTGATGATCACTTTTTTTGTTCCTACAAGGGGAAACTACATTTTATCGAAAAAATCTGTGACTGCAATCAAAAAACGAACCCTGCCAAAAGTATTGTGTTTTGTTTTAATCACTGATGATTTAGGTTAGGGGTGTATAGGGGTTAATTAATGGTTGTCATATCGAATCTGTGTGTGTGAGGGATTTGCATGGTCTGATTGGTGTTATGTTCCTCTGCGTATTCCAGTTACTGCAGTGTAAAAATATGCTGTTAGGTGAACTGGCATCACTAGCCTATGTCTGAATCCGGCACTGTACCAGTGCACCAGCAGCTGAGTGATATGGGGGAGCTGGCCAGCAGGGCATGGTAACAACCCATAATGCATCTCTCCCATGGTGATGCAGACCACAGCTGCTGTACTGTAATGTGGTGTTTTAATGTGTTAAAAGCAAAATTATACATGCATACAAATATCTAAAATTAGTATGCTAAGTATCTGTAAATTGCTCTGGATCATATTAGTAATAGACAAACTAATTAATAATAGACAAATGAATGTTATGACAACTCATCCTATTACTAATAATACCCAGTCTCACTTCATTTTACAGCGTGTTAAGAACTTGGCATAGATGTAGATTTCAGGATTCCTTGGAAGTTCAGAAGTTCATCATGTCCAGCAGGGGGCGCCGTTTTACTGTGCCACTAAACGCGGTCTAACATTTGTAAGTGCGGCACTTGTAGAACGAGGCCGGGCGGTCTGTTTTCTTCTTGGAAATGTAAAAAATCTGGGCCAACATTAATGACACGGGCTACGTTAGCATAACCTGCTAGTTCAGTTTAAATGTTCAGTTTAAAGGGGGGTTGTACCTTAGCATGTCTCTGTTCTCATGGTCCAAACCGATATAGGCTCGTCAAAAATCTTGCATACTCTCTTTGCCAAACCCATGTCTATGCTGGGATGTCTAGCAGACCCAAAGCTGACCCCTATTTCCAGAGGAACTGGACAGCACTGGACAGTGCGGATCCTCCCCTGGGTACCATCAGGAGGAAGTAAGAGAGCGGTGTGATGGCCATCTCAGTGGCGTCTTAATAAAAAGGGATCTCCAGATTTTAGGACGTTTCTCATCAAATGAAACTGGATATTTTTAGTGGGGAGCTAAGGTTTTTTTCACCATCTTATTAATTATTATTTTTTTAAAATGTACTCCATTTCCATTTCTTTTGAATTTGAGATCCAAACACAATTGAAGTCTGAAGAACAAGTTTTTCTTTTCCATTTATATTTATTTTTAGAAGATATGAGAAAAGTCTCATAGGTGCTGATAAACTTTGCCTCAGGTGTATATGCCTGACTGAGATACAGTGACGGGTGCAGTGACAGGTTCTCCAACCACAGACTACAGTACAGTGCAGTGACAGGTACAGGCAGAGACTCACTCATGGAGGGAAGGTACAGACAGAGACTCACTCGCTGTGGACAGGTACAGACCGAGACTCACTCAATGTGGACAGGTACAGACAGACTCATTCACTGCAGGAAGGTACAGACAGAGCCTCGCTCACTGCAAGGCAGGTGCAGACAGACTCACTCACCGCAGACAGGTACAGACAGAGACTCACTGCCGGCAGATAAAGACAGAGACTCACTCACTGCAGACAGGTACACTGAGAGTCTCAGCCATTACAGGCAGGTACAGACAGTTACTCACTCACTGCAGGCAGATAAAGACAGAGACTCACTCACTGCAGACAGGTACACTGAGAGACTCAGTCACTACAGGCAGGTACAGACAGAAACTCACAAACTTCAAGGCAGGTAAAGACAGAGACTTACTCACTGCAGACAGGTACAGACAGAGACTCACTAACTTCAAGGCAGGTACAGACAGAGACTCACTAACTGCAGACAGGTAGGCTACAGAGAAGGAGACCACAAATTCATATGCGGATATTATGCATCGTGTGCCTGCAAGAAGCAGAAAAGTTAGAAGTGAGGGCGCACTCGCCCGCAGGTAACAGTGCTTACGGCCGGATGACAGTGCAGCAGGGTTGCAGTAGGAGTGTGCTGGGAGTGCACAGTGTGGCCTGGGGGATTTAAGCAGATTTGTTCTGCTCAACAAAGCAAAGGGCTGCGCGTCACCAGCGTTCACCGTAACCACTTATTAAATGGACGCTGAATTATAACTGTCCTCCTCCGGTAACCCACCTAATTAGTTGTAATTTTGCTCAAATTACAGGGAAGCCTGAGACCTTTCCTTCATTATTCTCGGCGCCCTGTCAGTCGCGATGCGCATTGCGGTTGCAAATTACGGGACGCCAGGTGAATGTGTTGGTACACTGATATCGGCTGGGTGTTATTGTTGTACTGTCAGCTCTCCCACAACACCTCACCTCACCACCATCCGTGTAATTTAACGGCACCTCTCAACGTTGATGAGGATCAGCACTCCCTGCCCCCACTGTTTTAAATATGCTCATCTCATCTAGCGGTCTTCGTCTACAGACATTGTCCATCCTGGTGAAACGTTGCTAAATAGTAAACGCCGCTGTGCGCTTCTATTAATGAGCCATACATAATCACCAAATAGTCTCTTCTGGTTATCAATGTGCGATCTTGTGTTTGTTTAGCACACGCCTGCTAATGTCTAGCCCTTCAGCCATTAGCCGTATTAGCGGCCTGAACGTGTACAAGTGAATGTTTGCCAAAGCGATCTTGTGGGTTCAGCAGGGGTACCCCTCAGTGGAATTGAACCCAGAACGTCCTGGTTACTGAACATCCTTGTCATAGAAAGGCGATATCATTCACAGTTCTTTATACAGCATCCCCTGGCCTCAACCTAAATCCCCCACCCCATCAAAAACTGTATGGATTTATTTTCTTGTGATTCCTTTTTAGTTCAACAGATTCTTCTTATAAAGCAAC
Source organism: Brienomyrus brachyistius (assembly GCF_023856365.1). NCBI lineage: Eukaryota > Metazoa > Chordata > Actinopteri > Osteoglossiformes > Mormyridae > Brienomyrus > Brienomyrus brachyistius. Next base: position 15,242,450 of record NC_064542.1, read on the forward strand.
CCGATCTCCACCTGATGCGTGCATTGCCATACAGACAGTTAAATACATTGAGCAGAGGCCGGGAGAGAAGGTTAAATGCTGGACATGGCTGACAGCTTCAGGAGGCCAACAAGTCAATGTCAAACCATTAACACCAGGAAAAACAGTTTTGTTTTGTTATCAGAAAAGTTTTGTTTCTTGACAAACGCCTTGAAGGAAGGTCTCTCTAGGACTGTGAAATGAGCGGTTGGACACAGACTGTTTGCCAAGTTGTTTCCGCATAATGGGGGCCGTGTGTCCCGAAACCGTTGTCAGCTTCCATTAAAGGCGAAAGGCATGTGGAGCACTTCAAACCAGCTTTCAGAACAAACACTCCTTTCATAAATCAAAACCCGATTTCTATCCCCGGCACTGGATTCCACAGTGACATATACGATGATGACAGCGGTGATTTTAGAAGCATGTGAAACTGCAAGAAGAGTCGTTGGAGTGGCTTATTCATGTGCCGTGGGACGGCAGAGTAAACGGGGGAGGCCCCTGGCCCCCATATGGTGTTGATCTGTAGGCCGCGGAAGGTGAGATCTTTAGTGGCGCCGAAGGTGGCTGTTAAAAGGCCGCAATCAGCCGTTATATCTTGGGGTTTAAGCTTCAGGATCATGGCACAGATTTGAAAAAATTGTAACACTAGTGCTTTGAAGAAGCCTTGATGTCTATCTCAGATGAGACGGGTGGGCTTTTCTCACAGAGTGGTGTTTGGACACTTGTAAAATGGAAAAGACATCTTAGGATTTACGCAATGAGACCTCGGCACTGGAGGTTACATGTGGAACATGTGTGGAACCAGCAACATACATGAAGATAAGAAGACCTTCAACAAGCATGAGGTTTGACTGCTAAGTTTGATTCCATGGTCGGGTCTAAGACGGGGCTGAGGGGGGTCATTGTCCAACCAGAATCTTCTTGTGCCCCTCCTGGAAGTGTTTGGCCAATCAGAAAACCTTTTCTTGGTACTATTTCAATTTTGATTGGCCAGTTTTGTCATATAGAACTCTATGTTATACAAAAACCGTAAGATGTTCAAGCTTTTTCCATGAATGAGAAAGTATCAGAAAAGAAAGGGTCAATGCCAGAGAGAAATGTCTCATTGCTCCCAGTCATGTCAGCTGTGTAACAGGCCTCATATATCAGTTATGATACTCCAGCTGTGTCATTGTTTGACTGTTGGCTCAGTAGGTCCTAGCAAATGATTATTGTATGAGAGAATTTTGAATTGATCACTTTTATTTCTGTACTTTGGCTTCTAATAATAATAATAATTAGAGTCAAGTGAAAGCATCCTTATTGTCATCTTGAGCTATATGACCCATACGTAATGCCTTATGCACTGAAATTAGTCTCATTGGTCATAATGCAAGAAAAGAGCGATAGAGTATGAAAACATTCAAAGACTGACTATTGTGCAATTTTAACATGACATACTGAGACTTGGACATGTCGTAAAAAATACAGTCAGAAATAAAGTTGAAAAATAGCCAGGTCACAGTGCCCATGCTGACCGCTGTCCACCGCCAAAAACACCTACAATGGGCATGTGAGCATCAGAACTGGAGCAGAGAGCAACGGAATATGGTGGCCAGGGCTGATGAGTCACATTTTGTGTTACATCATGTGGACGACTGGGCATGTACGTCATTTACCTGGGGAAGAGATGGCACCAGGATGCACTATAGGAAGAAGGCAAGGCGAGGAAGACGGTGTGACGCTCTGGGTAATGTTCTGCCAGGAAACTTGGGTAACCTGGCATGTGGATGTTACTTAGACAAGAACCACCTACCTAAATATTGTTGCAGACCAAGTACACCCCAACTTAGCAATGGTATTCCCCAGTGGCAACTGGCCTCTTTCAGCAGGATAATGTACCATGCCACACTGCAAAAAATGCAGGAATGGTTTGAGGAACATGACAAAGAGTTCAATGTATTTACTTGGCCTTCAAATGTTCCAGATCTCAGTCTGATCAAGTATCTGTGGGATGTGCTGGACAAACAAGCCTCACCTATAGTGGTCCATTACACAAGTTATGGGGATCTTCTGCTAACATCTTACCACAGGACACCGTCAGAGGTCTTGTGGAGTCCATGCCTCAATGGGTCAGAGCTGTTATGGTGGCATGAGGGGGACCTACACAATATCAAGTAGGTGGTTTTAACGTTATGGCTGATCGGTGTATATGTAATTGTGTAAATGAGTAAAGAGTTGTATGAACAAGAATGAACGGTAATGGGTTATTTTAAATGATGATAATATGCAGCACATATTTCAAAGCTTCTGTGTCTGTGGAAGGTGGACCTGGACGTTTGGGTTGGTTTTAAAGCTCCATCACTTCCTGTTGGTCACACGCAGGCCAGTGGCAGCAGTTTCACAAATGCCTACGTCAAAATGCCAGGTGACAGTCACTCTCCAGCCCTTGCAAATGACGGGTGGAAACCCCATAATGGGAGCGGCAGTGACTCGGTTGACAAAACTGGCGGCAATCCCATAAAACCAGCTGTCACTCACAGTGCACTCATTTTCGGTGTGGGGCAGGCCACCCCTCCCGTGTCTGAATGCTTCCACGCAAATACGATGTTAATAGCGCTTTGCTGTTTGACTGTCTCCCGCCGGTCTTCTGGGCCGCACCGCTGTCAAGTCGGGTTCAGGTGGTTCGGCTTCTTCTCACATTCAGGTCTGGATGTCAGTGGCGCTCAAATGGAAGCAGCAGTTGGATTCGTGAGCAATTGTTATATAAGCAAAGTAGCTGGAAAGTTAGCAGAGGACAATATATACCCCAGCTAATAATTACTACATAGAGTATTGTGCAAATGGTAGTATTTGGCAGTGAAAGAAAATGTCTAAAACTAATTATATGGGTAGTAAGAGTATATGTGTATATAACTCAACATATGCAAATTAGCAGTGACAATAAAAACTAATAAGAATTTCTTCTGTTCTTCAAAATTAACTGTTACCTACTTGGATAACTAGATGAACACCACTTTGCTTGTCAAAACTCTCTTCAAGGACACCCTAGCCATTCCACATATTTGTTAAATTTCGCCACCAACTAAACTAGTTAGTTAAATAACTTGATGAGGTATTGATTAGCCAAACAAGGTGGGGTAGTGGCTGAGACAATAAATACGTATATTGGACGGTGGCTGCAAATATTAGGGTGATTTTAAGAAGAGGTTCTGAGAAGATGGCTTCTCAGCTAAACCGAAGGGGTGGTTTGTGGGCCAGGCCTGTGTGGTGCATTGTGGGAAATGGGTGGCAACTTAGCGATCCCCACAAACTGTTTTCCGAAGACAGGCTGCACCCTGTGGTTCCAATAAGGGGCATTTCTGCGCTTTACGGCACCGGGATGCGGAACCCCATACATGAAATCCCCCCCGTCCCCTCAACCGGGTTTGACATTCAGGCCTGTAAGTAAACATGTGGGGGGAGTTGAGCAGGTGGGGAACATGAACTGCCTGATGCTTTTTTTGTCGTAAGAGGGGTGCTGTTAATAGACTGAGTCACAGAAGTTTCTGGATTCAAAGCAGTGTGACCACAGAGCTTTATGAGTTTAGGTCTCAGCCTGTCGCACTTTCGTGACACGCCTGATCACTCATTCTCCTGTGTGTGACACCCCCAGTCTTCAGTAAAACCCTCCTCCTTGCCACCTCTTGCCAGCAAACCCACAGCACGGATAATTCTTCCACCCAAAATAGAAGGTGACCCGCAGTGTGACTCTGCCCCCCTGTTCTTTGGAGCGCTGCTGTCCCCATCCCATCCTGTTCCTCCAGGATTCCTTGCATGGGGCTCAGGATGAAAGCGAAGATCGTGGCCCTGATCGGGGCCGTCCTGGGGGTTGTTGGGGTGCTCTGCTTCCTGGTGGCATTCACCACAGATTACTGGCTGCTGGCAAGCGACGACTGCAGGCCGCGGGCCTCGGCCACTGGCGGCTTGGCGGCGCAGGGGAATACCTCAGAGGTGAGTCACATACACTCGGATCTCCCTGCACAGCCCTCTCAGGGCACCTCTATGGTCACTAAATGTTACTCCTGCTGCACTGTCATTGTAGTGTTACATTTTACCATCTTGCCAAACTACATTAGTGAAAATTTTGCCCAATTCTTTACGGCAGTACCATTATATTAAACTTTATCAGTAGAAAGTGAAGGCTCTTCAGTGATTCAAATCCTTTTTGCCACATGCTTTATTGTAGTACCACTATATTATGCCATACTATGCTACACTATACTATACTAATATGTATACGGTCTTCAAGATTTTAAGAGTAGAAAGATCTTTAGAAAGATAACATCGTATCACTGTAGTGGCGCTAATCAGTTAAAATTGCCCTTCTTAAGCGTGCACGTGTTTGTAAGAAACACTGTGCATGTACGCAGGAAGCATCAGCACTTCAGAAATGGTTTTTACCGGTGGGTCATAAGGCTGCTCAGAAGCCATTAGTTATGAGATGTGAGGGCAGCGGAGATTAAATTTGGTCATTTGGACACTCGATTTATCATCACCGCTCTCTCTCATTCGCCATCCATTTTCGCTATACCACTCTGCTACTTTTGTCTTATTTGTTGCCCATCACTTACTTCTATGTTATCACCGCTGTCTGCTTCTGCTACTCGTTGTTACTCCCCGTTAGTGGTACCAGCTCTGTCCTAGAAAGGTGGCTCAGTGGGTTAGAATTCTGTGCCTAAGATTAGCAGGTCGGGTTTAAATCCTTCACTCGGCAGTGTAATTTTACCATTGGGCCTTTGAGCAAGGTCCCTAAGCCAGGGACTGGTTGACTCTGATTTCTCTCAGAACAAAATGTACGCCGCTTCGAATAAAAGCGTGTTATAAATAAATGTAATGTACTGTGAACTGATGGCCTGTAGGAGCCATGTGAGAAACCATCCTGTTGGGCTACGGACCTTTTGTCAATAAGCTTGATGTTGAACATGAGATTGCTAGGGCTTCGGAGAGGAGAGAGTGGACATGGAAGAATCTGTGTGCTCTGTCAGAGATGAGAGTTTCTGGCCCTCGGGAAGCACGTGGACTGCATACTTGAGTACATCTTGGGCTGATCCACAGCCTACACAAAACTCGCATGCCACAAAGAGACCAACGGGATACATTACCCCACCCGCACACTCATAGCATCTGTTCCCCCTTATAAGTCCTGTCAGAGGCCAACCCCTGTGCACCCCCTCCCCACCCCTGGTCTCTAGTGGGTGTTGTCCGACTTGGCTCTCCTGACCTGAAATACTATTGGTAGTCCATTCCTTACGCCATGTTTTGAAAGTCCCTTCATCCAAAAGATAAATAGCAAATCACTTTAATATGTACCTTTTTTGTCCAGGCAGATGGCAATTAGGATATGAATCTAATGGCGGAAAATCGATTTTTATGGCTAAAAGCATTGATGCATGCATTAAAAAAAAAAAAAAAAAAAAACTTTTTCCAATGCTGAGTCATGAGTTAATCTCTCGTTGTCCCTTCTGGGAGACCTGGGGCCAGGTCCTTAAGTGTACCAGTTTGGAAAGACACTTGACCATTCTTCAAAATAAATAAAGAAGAAACACAATTTTCCGCCGACCGGAAATTCTTTCAGACCTGAAGTGCTGAAAAGGATTAACAGAAATTAATGAGCTTCAGAATGTAGTAATGAGGATAGCCCCTGTCTGTCATGCATTAAATATGAAAACAGTATTATGTGCATTTACATGCATTTCATTGCCTCTGGCTGTCATGTCACTGGTCTTCGAGTCACCGGTTATCATGTCAGAGTCACTGGTTATCATGTCAGAGTCACTGGTTATTGTGCCAGAGTCAATGGCCATTATATCAGAGTCATTAGACATTGTGTCAGAGTCCCTGATCTTTGTGTCAGTCACTAGTCATGTCAGAGTCACTGGCCATTATGTCTGAGTCTCTAGTCATCATGCCAGAGTCTCTGCTCATTCTGCCAGAGTCACGGGTCATTATGTCTGAGTCACTAGTCATCGTGTCTGAGTTCCTGAAGATTGTGTCAGAGTCCTTGGCCTTCATGTTAGAGTCATTAGTCATTGTGCCAGTCTCTGATCATTGTGTAAAAGTCACTAGAAATTGTGTTGGAGTCACTGGCTATTATATCAGAGTCACAAGTCATTGTGTTAGTGTCACTGTCCTTCATGTTGGAGTCACTGGTCATTGTGTCAGAGTCACTGGCCATTATGTCAGAGTCACTAGTCATTGTGTCAGAGTCCCTGATCACTGTGTCAGAGTCAATAGTCATCGTGTCAGAGTCCCTGATCATTGTGTAACTCGTCATTGAGTTCCAGATGATTGAGTAAGAGTCACTGGTCATTATGTTAGGGCCATTAATCTTCATGTCCCTGGCATTTATGTTGGAGTCACTAGTTATCGTGTCGGAGTCCCTGGTTATTGTGTCAGTATCACAGGCCATTATGTCAGAGTCAATAGTCATAGTGTCAGAGTTCCTGACCATGATGTCAAGGTTCCTGCTCATATTGTCAGGGTCCCTGATCATTGTGCTGCCCTCAGTCTAACAGCTATGAATGAAACTGATCTTGTGACAGCAGCGTAAAGCACTTCCCCTAGACTGCGTTAAAGGTGTGTTATTGATGAGCACACCTCGTGTGCCGGCCAGACGCACACACCTCCACCCGACATCGGAGGGTTTCCTCGTTGTTAAACCCATTTATATGCTCAACATGTTACACGTGTCACAAACTACCACAAACTGATTATCTGCCATTCTGGAACCTGATTACAAGGATCGTAAACGCCGCACATTCTGACCCCCCCCCCCCCCCCCGAGAATGTAAACCGTTAATGCTGGAACTGTGAAATCAGGTGCTGCTGAACATGACACCATTTGTGCAAGTGACCGTATAAGGGGAAGCATGTAGTTAGTTTTCCCAGCGACCGCAAACACTGGGACTCCCTATCAATGGGGTGGCAGCTGGAGGGGGGGGGGGGCTCTATTAAATTGCCCCACACTCATGTTAAAAGGGGACAGTTAGAGCCAGTCAAGGAATGGGATTGTAAGAGCGATGCTCGAGGTCCTGGGGGGGCATTTAATGCTGACAGACTGGAGCTGGGGGGACATGTAATTGAGTTGGGTGATAGAGTCTGATTTTTAACCCCGTCACAGAAAACAGAAAGAGACGCTGGACACTGTGACAGCCGCTGAAATCTGTGAGTGCTGGCGAGGGGCTGTGCGGCGGTCTGGGGAGGCAGGATTGGAGGGTGGAGGGGGTTTTACGGGGGCTGGGGAAGAGCTGCTGTTTATTAGTGGTCAGGTCAGCAGCCAGGGGCTGCAGGGAACTGGGTGGTAAATGACCAGAAGGGGCCAGAATGGAAGGGCTTTGAGCAGAGCTGTCAACTTAGTAACACATATTCCTTTGGTGAAACACTATGGGGGATTCTAGGAAATAGAAAGCAACAAACAAATAATAGTAATAATAATAAACAAGAATGTTATTCCTGACCAGGAAGTGAGAGCAGGAGATGGACGTGCGAATTTGCAGGGGAACTGAAAAGCCCCCTAACCCTTATGCTTGCCTACCCTGACCGTGACGTTCGATCTGCCTCCCTTCCCTCCTGGCTATCATCTGCAGCCACGGTGAGCAGGACGTGTGATAACGGCGACTCCAGCCGGTAGCAGAATGGCACCAGCATTCATTTGGCACCATCAATCACGCTGTGACAGCCCTGGTGAAGAGGCAGCGTGTAGCGTGTGCTTCATACACCGCCGGCCAGATCCACTTTATATTCAAAGCGTGTGCTTGGCTCCAGTTTTCACTGCCGCAAGGTAGCGAAGCACTGCTGGTGTTTAACCTCCTCCCCCTGTGCTCCCTCTCGCGGGTACCAGGTGTCGACGCTCACTGGGGGTTTGCAGCAGTCGGGCGTTGACGACACACTGGGATGGTTTAACCACCGCCCCCCCCCTCCCCCCCGCCTCTGTTTCAGATACTGCCAGTGACTGCCAGCCCCACCCCACCTCCCTTTGTCATACATCACGAGGGTTTCTTCCGCTGGTGCAAGTTTGAGGGAGATGGCTCCACCCACATCCTCTGGGCAGTCCTGTTCAGTGAGTGACTGGGGGGGGGTTGTAGCAATCACATGGGCAAACTGACCATCAAGAATAATAACGTGTGAACAGACAGACAGGCAGGACACTAGAAACAAGCCGCTGTGGAGTAGTCGCTCCCAATCTTTTGATGTTTGTGGTCCGGTCAGCATCATACAAAAATAAGAATTCATTGACGGGTGGCGGAGGGTTGTGGTGGCAGATCGATGGACAGAGAGACAGATAAATGGAGAGTCAGACGGACAGAGACAGATGGAGAGACAGATGGAGACACAGATGGACAGAGAGACAGGCAGAAGGATGGACACTAACATATAGGTGGGGAGACACACAACACGAATACTGAAGCAGAAATAGGCCGACTAACTATTAAGAACAGTCACAGCAAATAAAAGATATAAAGGTCACACAGAGAATTGTTAACAGCTAATCCATTGTGAAAAATGGGCTTTCAGCCAGGCAGCCGGCCCCCAAAGTCTGTGTCCCCGGCTATCTCTTTCCTCTGCCTGTCACCGTGGGACCGGTTCCTCACCCAAATTATGACACTACGGCAGGTGAGTGTTACGCCTCGGGCTGCTGGCTTCGTGCTGCAGTGGTACGTTACAGATCTGATGCTCATCTGTCCCCCCACTCTGCAGTGTTCCGTGGGTTCTGGACTGTGCTCATGGTCCTCGCCGTCTCCATGAGCCTTTCAGGGGGGTTCCTGCTCGTGTGTGCGGTACCCTTCACCAGTGCCCGGCTCTACAGGGCAGCAGGAATCCTGCTGCTCACCAGTGGTGAGTCACAACATAAACAGAAGGAGCGTCCATCGGCCTTCGGTGGCGCTGCTTTTCATTTCATCAGCTTCCCCAAGCAAGTTTAATACCAAAACAGGCAGTCAATCCATCCATCCATCCATCCATCCATCCATCCATCCATCTCAGAAAAATAAAAAAAATGTAGAACGTTGGATTTCCTGCTTGTGATTTCCTGCTCCAGTTGTCATGGCTGCGAAACACACACAATGCTGTCAACTGAAGCCATGATGAGTACAGACAGATCAATACTTTTCCTGGAACATCTGCGTAGTTCTCGTAGAGCCCAGGAGGTCTTCAAAGTGAAGCAGTGACACATGGGAACAGTGATGGGAATTACTGACCTGTCTGGAGAAGTCAGGCCCAGACTTGGATCCGACACTCTTCCTTCTGGCGCTGCAGTGGGCCGCAGGGACGTGTGTGTCGAGCTGGTATCCGCAGAGGAAATGATGAGACTGTTCAAGGTGCGCGATCATGTGACACGTCAGAGCCGAGCGATCCCGGGAGGAATGCAGAACCCAGGAAATGATTGGGGGGGGGGTGCTTTACAGCCAGATCAGTGACAGGCTGTGTGTCATGGGCCCCATAGTCCCCCCTCCGGGGAAGCCTGCGCTCTGATATGATCGGTCTTTACCACTGAGAGCTCTTGCACGCGTGTATTGGCACCCGGGCCTAGTACGCACCTATACTTCTATGCTGTCTCGCATGCCCGAAATGTCACCGGTGGGCCCCTTCTGAACCTGGGCATGTGCAGACCATGGCGGGGGGGGGGGGGGGGGGGGGGGTCGCTTGCATGCAGAGCCTAGCAAATCACTGACTTTCAGCACCTCAGGCCTGCGGACAAATAACCTGCCCCATCCCTTCGTGTCCCATAACCGGTATTCCGATGCTGCACCGTTATCAGAAGCACAGGATACTGTAGACAAGCTATTGAGTGACACGTAAACGCCTAAACCATTTCCTCAGACTGTAAGAAAAAACCAGCGTGACCAAGAAGAAAGCCACACAAACATGTCAACGTGAAGCCAGATACGTGAGAACATGCAACCCTTATAAGCACACAGCTGGGCCAGGAATCGACCCGGAAACCCTCAAAGTGGGAAATCCCTGAGTCAGCCGACGATCGTCCATCAGCCAATGTTCACCACCATTATCCACCCTTCTTCCAACCACTTATCTAGTGCAAGGTTATACAGAGAGAGTGCGACACTTCACTCACATGTGTAGGGGGTAAGGTTTGAACTCCCACCTTCCCCACTGAGCCTCTGTGTCACCAGCTCACCCTCCTCTTGCTCTATATTATAATTCAGCCGTCTCAATTATTAAATATGACAATAAAATTAATAGTCGAAGGACAATCCTCCTTCATATACAACAAGCTGGAGGTCTGCTGTGTATTACCAGAGACTTCCGTAGCATTACTCTGTGACATCAGCTCATAGTCTTGCATTGCTCAAGGGGCATCAGCAAATTGGTTAGCCGACCAGATGCTGTTTCGCCTCCCAGGCCAAGCTTGGCACTGCTCCGTCTCAGTGGAGCAATCGTCGGTAGACGGTGGAAAGTGTGACCGTTTCTCTGGAACCTGAAGGCCTGGCTGGGCCATAACGCCAAAGGCTGTTGCTACATTTATATTCCAAGAGACTCTCATGGTTGATTCCCCAGCAGAACTCTGACATCCCATTGAAAGGTACAACAGCTGTCCTCGCTTGGGATCCGATCTAAAAAACGATAGTTCAAAGCACGTTACCTCCTCGCCACCCTCTTCCTGCGCAGCTCATGAGCAGCAGAAACAGTTTTCGCAACTCTGCCATCCTCATTCAACATTACTGTCAGCCACATTAACGCAGTTAACATTTTCCTTGAGCCATGCTTGCGTGCTTTGGCGGAATGGACCACTTAACATTATTTATGGTGACCTTACTATTAAACACTGACATTTACACCTTTGCACTTTCTTGAATGCTGACATTTACAAACAAATAAAACCTCCTCGTTGCCAGTATCTGCAGATGATATCCGTTAGCCTGGGCGATTATTGAAATTTCAGATGAAGTTCAAAACATTAGCAGCTAGGATTTGTAAAAAGTTAGAGATCATTTTTGGATTCAGGCCTTACATTCACACTGGCTGATTTTTAATTTTTTTTTGCATTACCTCAGATCCTCAACTGCAAAACTAGTACCGCAAGCTTGTGATGATGCAATACAACAGGAACTGTATATGACTGACAAACCCAAATCCAAAAAATTACATTTCCCACAAGCCAGTGAGGCTGACATCCAATAGGAATGTTCACACATTTTCAACGACACTTACGTGTCACACCTGTTATCATAAATAGCATTTTACCTAGCATAGAAACAACCTCCACTGAGATACAGAGTTTTGCCTAATTTTATGTTAAATTTTAATAGATGCTATCATATGACTTTACATGTTTTTACAATATATCAATGAGGAAAACAATAATTCTAACAACCACATGATAAACTAACACTCTTTTGGAGAACGCTGTGTATTTATTCGTCAGGCTGATATTCTGAAGGAACAACAAATGAAGAAAGGACTGTGTAAAGTGGGCTGGCAATTCGGGACGTGGAGTAGAATTGTAGTATAAACAGGGCAGTAACTAGATGTCGTCGTCGTCCGTCCGTCCGTCCCCCCATCATAGAATTTAATAATTTTTGGTATTTTATGGCCCCTGTAAAGCGCTGGGCCCCCAGAATCTGCTCCTCTGACATTTCTGACTATAAGCGATGTGTTTTTATCTTCCAGCTTGCCTCATTTTAGCCCTGGTCAGCCTCTTCGTGCTCTGGAAGGAGCTGGTAGCTGACGTGAAGAAGTACGTTTTGCAGGAACGCGGGGAAACCTGCCCCAACACTCGACTGGAAGCTCACTACGGCTGGTCCTTCATAGCAGCTGTGGCAGGGATCCCGCTGATTTTCATCTCCGGTCTTCTTTTTTATTTTATTGGCTTGCACGTGCAGAGGTATAGATGATCAACCAATCAAAAGAGAGCGAGATGCTGCAGCTCAGATTTAGTTGGTCACGTGTTTCTGCAGGAAAGCGTTCTATAGTCATATAATGATTATGATGGTGATTATTATTATTAATATGTTATCTGTACCTCAAAATTCAAATTGACACAAGTGAGATTTTGAGCAATCATTTCATTTTAACCATTTCAAATTTTACGGATTTCTACTGTTATTATTCCATTTCCAAAATGTCATATTATACAGACCTTTAAAATAATATGTTCACTTTGTACAGAAAGGTGAACAGGCAGCACATCGGTCTCCGCCGTGCGTAAACGCGACAGGAGCTCATAACGTGTATTTCGCCCGCAGTAAAATGAATAGAAACTCAAAGGTATGGGTATTCTGCCAAAAAAAAAAACTGTCCGCGAGCAACTGTTCCACAGTTCATAAAAGGCAAGAGAAGATGACATAGAAAAATAGTAAGCTATATATTTCACTCTGTACAGGACATGACTAAGGACCCAAAGCGAAATGGACCTGTTTTTGGAATTTAGCGACAATTAGTTCTTGTAAAAACTGAAATATAGCAGTTATTTTTATGCGAGATGCCGGGTAATATTTAAGGGTTGTGTGAATGTTGTGTTCAGTTATTCTGAATTTCTACAGAAATTTATGTTACTAGTTATATTATTTGTGTCCCCGCTGTTAAATCCACTTTGTTTTGTCTTTTGAATATTGTATTGCACGCTGCAGTACCGTTTATTATTTTGTTTAATCGCAAAATACACTTGTGAAATCGCATGGCATTTTGACGTCAAACAAAGGTCTTATTAATAAAAGTATTTAATTCCTTTTGGTGCTGATGGGAGAGATTAAGTGTTTCAGGTGTACAGGAGCTCTGTGAAAAACACAAAATTAGGTCGAGATATAATGACGCCGGCTCGCTGGTCCCAGTACGTTGTGGGATTCAGGTCCCCAGTGAATATATAACAATAGTTTTCGGTAGAATGAATAGTAGAAATGCAGAGAAGTTGTGAAATATGCCTGGACAGTAGAGATGGAAATCATGATTCTGCTCAACATTTGCCCAGTTACAACATTCAGAAATTCAGACTCGCTCAGTTATTCGCTTGATTGAAAATCAAGTGATTAGAGCCATTATTCCACACCTCCCGGGCTGTAGGGTTTGATTCCCACCTTCTCTCTGTGTGTGTGTGTGGAGCTGGCATGTTGTACCTCTGCAGTCTGAAGGCACAAATATAGGTATATATATATATATATACATTTCCGTGTCTAAAAAGGCTTGCAGCCAGGTGCCAGAAGAAGTAATTCTGTCATTTCCTCAGCGGTGAAACGTGTCGGGGAATACGAACAGCGGGGCACAGGGAACGCCAAGGTGGTCGCCTATGGCGGGGAGCCGGACAGCCGTCAGTGCCGTGAAGCAGACGGGAAAAGCCGCAGGGGCCGGACAGCCGTTTGAAACGCCGCAAAGCGCCGTCCGGGGAGAATTGATGGCGCGTAATGGAGCAGGCCACGTGACCGCCGAAGCTCTTTTTTTCCTTTATCTTTTTTATCCCCCTCGTCCCACCACGACACGTTTATGCCTTTGTTTTCATCGCCATGATGCTGGGCGGTCGAGGAGGTCGCACGTCTCCGGCAGATGACGGTCATTTAAATTCACACACAAACACAGAGAGAGAGAGAGACTTGGTATTATACCTCGTATATTTGTGGGGACTCTTCATTCATTTCTATGGGAAAAACTCTAATCCCAACATGACGATCTTAACCCCTACCCAGCCCTAACCTTAACCATAAGTAACCAAACAAAACACGAGACTTCGGGCATTTTTTTTATTGCATTCACAGGTCTTTGTGGGACCACCTGAAAATGCTCCCCACAACGTCAAAAAACAAGTTTTGTCACATTGTGGGGTACATGTGGTCCCCACAATGTAATATAAACCTAATCCACACACATACTCACACTTAAACTCAAGTCACAACCTCTAATTCCCCGAGCTCAAATCTAAGCCAGCCGGAGAGTAAGCACCATGTATGTAGTGTAGGCCTGTTTAGCAGTACTCTTAAAACCAGCACTGTATAGGCAAGAAGAAAATAAACATTTTATTTATGCAAACATTTTATTAGATAAATTGGTCAGAGGTGTGATTTAATTTCGTGGTAGACTTTATTAAAGCGTGTTTACTATCCTAAATGAACTATTTCCACAATAACTGCACTATATTCAGCTCTGGATGTGTGACAGACGAGACATTGCACCGAGTTGCATTTTATTCCCACCTGCATGTTTGGTAAACACGATTAAGAAGTTTCTCACAAATTGATCTCACAATTTAAATTTTGACGACTTGCAGCGATTGCTTTTAGAGAGCAACTGATATGGATACAGTTACGGCTGTGCTTTACTTATAGCCCCCCCCCCCGCCCCCACCACGGCGCACACCAGACAGAAATTACAATGTAAAAGGGAAACAGAGACAAGCGGATTAACTACCCAGCTGCCGCCCTTGCACCAGATCTGAAATCGGATCACGCTTAAATGAACGGAAAAGAATGACGAGCTACTCCTTAAGTCTGCTTGACCACAATAGTAATGCCACCTGTCTGTTCTACTCAACTGCTCCCCCCATGCTGTCTCCCCCATAAACTCTGGCCACGTGACCGAGGGACATCTGGGGACAGGGGAGAGGGCGGGGTTTCCATGTGCCACTCATCGTGGTCATTTGCATATGACCGTTGTTGCACATTGTTTTCCGCTGAGTTAGTATTTGAATAATGAGAATGTAGCTTGTCATTGTGGATCGTGTATACCTCTTATTCGCTTTTTTAGGGTTGGAAGGAATTGGTCTGTAAATATAGCGGCACAGTTTGGAGGTTAAGTATCAGAGCGGGAATACACAAAGAAATCTGAAGGCATAAATTGAAAACACCAGTTTCCAGACAGTCTGCTTTCGAACAATGTAGCGTTGTAGAAGAGCCTGATGTTTTCAGTTTGATGTAGGCTGCAGCCAGAGAGACCCGAATTCCCCCTGCATATTATTCCGTGCCAGTCCTCTGACACACATAGGCCTATACACGATTACGTACATACATCTAGGTGCGAGTATATTTTCATTAGTATACCTATGGGTCTCTAATACTGTTTTGTTATTACTGTCACATAGCTAACACTGAGTATATTCACCTGCATATTACCCGAACCTCCCCTACAGACCCCACATATGCAGTGACCAGTGCGCGGCAGCTCACGAACACGCCCGCATCCACGTGCACTTACACGACCTTGAAGGGAAGCGAGTCCCCTGGCTGCGGGGGACCGAAGCGCACGCAAACAACGCCAGGCACGCACTATTCCTCGGGGCTGTGCATGTGCGTGCGCGCACACACACACACACACGCAGGGACACACGAGCGCACACAGAGCGGTTCCGTACAGTTGTAGTATATAGTACTAGAAAATGTCTAGAGAACAGAAGAAGAACTATGACAAGACACCCTGACTGAAAACAAAAGAAGGACTTATTCTCGGTGTTTATGACGTTACCAGTAAATCAATATCATTTTAATATATATTTCTCACGCAACGGCGACAAGCCAAAAGAGACATGGCAATTTTATAGCACCATTACTATAAAAATATGAAACCTTACTCCCCTTTTATTCTTCTGAATGGGAGCAGCATAAATTCGGGGCTGGATTTACTTTTCAAAATCACAGACCATTATCTTTTATCCTTTTTTCTAAAAAAAAAAAAAAAAAAAAGAGGGGGAGAGACGAAAAACACGCTGCCTCCTTCAAAGCGGCAATTGATCAAACTGTTGTCAGAAACGGAATGAAAGTCATGCTAATAGCCAGCTGAAGAGCTTGTTTTAATAGGCATTTGGCATACTCGCACGCACGCCCAAGCGCGCACACGGGCCCTCGGTGCACGGGCGCGGTCACCTCCTTCCACCCAAACTGTGGTACAGCAGCACTTCATGCTGCGTTTTATCAGCACAAGTACACCGCAGGTAAAATCTGTCGATAGTTATAAATAAGGTGAAATATTTTGAATAGTGCATCAATAATTACTTAACATTTTACAACAATATTGAATAACACTGCTAAGTAAGGGGCACATGCATGACCCATGAAGTCGCTAACGTTGTCGGTAAGGATTTTAAAACGTTACAGAGGAACTGCCGACGACGGTGACTGTCAGCTCATCAACTCGCGATGAGCGGTTTCGTGCGGCGACTGATCAGTGGGTACCTGTGATTACTGAGGTGCACAGCGCCTCACTCCAAGCCGGCGCAGGGGGGGCAGAGGTCAGTCTCACACCTCTTTTTTTGTGAAGCGCTCCCGGGCCTCCTTATCCTGCACGCGGCACCGGGATCAGGCGGCACGGCAGTGCAACGCGAAGCGTGACAGATTTATAATCTGCTTTGGAGTTCTGCACATAAATCAAACTAAAAAAAAATAATGCACCACCACATGTTGTGCGAAAGCGCGCTGTTTATTTCTGCGCACATGCGTGACCGAGTGCTACCTAAAAAAATGGCTGAAAGATAGTAGAAGAAAATTGATTTTCTAAAAAAAAAAAAAAAAAAAGTTAAAATGCGGGTAGGGGTGCGGGGGTGTGTGTGGGAGAGGTGCTTTTATAATTGGATCAGTGTGATGGGAAGCTGGGGGCTCCTCCACCCTCATTTTGCTGGGAGACGACCTCTCTCTCTCTTCGTGTATCCCCCCTCCCCCCAGTGTGATTGTGGAGAGCGCCTGAACGTTTGACCATCCTATCTCTGACAGGCAGCCCGGGGCGGGACAGGTTTGATAACTCTTGTCAGGCTGGTGACAGGCGCTCTAATCCTGGCAGTCGGAAAGAGGCGACGGTCAGCTGAGCAGCGTCCCCCCCCCCCCCCCCCCCCCCCCACGGCAATAACGGAGGCTCCTCCGTTCTGCATAAAATAAACCCCCGCGGTGCCTCTCCTGCCTGCAGACTCGCGGGGGGACAGCTCGGCCAGGGCTCCAGCTTCTGTCTGTCCCTTTATTCTCTCATCCATGTCAACCACCGCTCTGTCTGCCCAACACCAGCGACAATACTAACCTGTCTCTTTACGTTTTGATTTAGACCTCTGTGCCTTGCATTGGCTTTAATTTATTTCTGTATTTATTTCAGATCCCTTTCTCATTCATTTTCTTTTGTATTTAGTAATAATTTTAATTGCGGAAATAAAGTCATAATTTCAAATACAAGCATTTGCTTGGTCGGTATTTTCATCTGATGTATGATTATATGATCTTGGGAGCAAGAAACAGACAAATACACGTGAAATTATTATTATTATTTTTAGATGTAGATTTCACAAATAACCTCAAGGATCGTTGTCCACGTTTTAGCTGGCGTCTATTGGCAGGACAGTTTATGTCTTTGGTGCGTGTGTGTGTGTGTTTGGGGGGGGGGGCGGTTGAATTTGACATTCAGATGTGGGTTTAAATGCACGACCTGGAACATCAGCTGACTATGATATCGGAGGAAACGCAGTAGCGTCAGCTCTCTTAATTACTAATGTCATCACGGCATTTACCTATCTTAAATTACCAGGTAGGCAATTTGGCACAATATTGCTGAACAGTATTGCTGTGAAGTTGAGGGAAGCGAGAGAGAAAAAGAAAAATGGGACACACGGAGCTATGCTAAGCGTTTAAATGTTTCAAGGTTTTTTGACCTCCAGGCAATTAGAAGAGTGAAAGATTTGTGAGGGAAAAAAATGACGCAGATTTTTTTTCGCCAGATTTGGACGGTGTTGGTTAACCGAGGCGGCGTGTCGCCAATTACTTGGCCTTAAGTAGGACCTAACGGTGGGTATGCGTCACCTTGAGTGTCTTGTTAATTGCTGCGTTCCTCCTGCTTACACAGCTGCTCAGATCTCAAGCAAAACTCCCACAAACATACAGGACGCTCTGTTTCTCTGTGGGGTTTTTGTGCCACCAGACTGCTTTTACAAGCACGGCCACCAGAGGGCTCCCTCGCTCCTTTCAGCACAGAAGCTTTAGGTCGGGATCCAGCAGAAAGAACAGGAAAGTGTTGTTGTGCTTCACTTAATGGAAGCCGGGGCGGATGGGGGTGGGCGGGCTTATGATACAAAACAACCTCTTGAACTCGGCAGCTCTCTCTCTCTCTGCACCCTTGTTTAGATTCTGAATGAAGCTCAAATCCAAACACCTGCCTCCTTCCTCCTGAGCTGACCCCCACATCGCATGTCCCCCCTCCCCCGCCTGTGTCCAGAATTACACAAAAGGTCAGCGGGGTTGATAAGATGGAGTGTGAGGTGTTTTTGGGGGGTGGGGGTCGGGTGCATGCATTACTGCGAGGAAGACGGGCTCATGCATAAAGAAGGAACGAGCGAATCGAGGCACGGCGGTATTAAAGCGTATGATTTGTCTTGGCAGCCGTAACTCACGTTCCTGCGGGAAACTTGGCTACTCAAAAAATAAAACCCCAAAGCAGTGACCTTCCCACACTCTTCATGACTCAACTCGGAATGAAGGAATGCAGGGGAGAGCGATCGGCGTCCGAATCAGGATGAGGTTAATGGCATTTCCCCTGTCTCTGACTGCACTATCCCTGTGATTTTTGTGACGACGGAGATTATGCATATCAGTGTAAACATCTTCATCCTTAAACCTGATAATCCTGTCCTCTCCATTGGGGTGCATCAGGCATCCCAGCTGCGTCGGCTAGCAGAGGCTCTGTGCAGATGCTGCACAGCTCTGTGTGTGTGTGTGTAAGGGCAGGAAAGGAGAGGCAGTGGTTGTTGTTTTTCCATCATTTGGTGCCTAAATCATTATCCTTCCCAGTGCTGCATGTTTCTTAGGTGTCCCCCACTCCAAGGTGTGTAGATGGGGTCTCACAGCAGGGGCAGGGGGCTCAGTGAAATTTGCCAACTGGGGGGGGGGGGGGGGTGGTTTTCAGGAAATTCTTGTAAATTTTGAGTGATCGTCTGTTATCAAAACAGACAGCCGGGGTCTCCCTTGGTAAATTTTGCAGTGGGCCTCCCCGTCCCTGCTACCTCCACGATACGTCCCAACACTGGGGTCTTCATAAAATCATTTCGGTAATAGTTTCTGATTATCATTCCTACCAGCCTACTCCATCACCCCCCTCCCCTCCACACACACACACACACACACAGAGCACTCTAAAAGGCTAACCCAAACGGTGATGAATCCTTCCTCCACTTCCAGCCACAAACTATTTAATTATCGTGTACGGGGAAGGAAAACAGGAACAATTAATGATATGTAAATAGCAGGGATGAATCGTGAAACAATTAGGACCCAGCCTGACGTCTGAAAGCAGCCAAGTCCCTACAACGTATGTTTTAATAAACGGCCCGGATTAAAGCACCCAGATATTGACGTGTCATTAGCTCTGGCGATAATCGGACCTGGCATGTGGCAACCTTACCCCTAAATCAGCTAGCTATGGGCCGCACTTTGAGATATAGAGTCTCTCTAGTATTTGAGCCTGTGGCCTTTTGCTGAGAAGGCATTTTAATATGCGATAGGTTAGGATCCATAGACTGCTGCATTACAGACATGAACACGAACGATGTAAACAGGTCAGAGTTTGACATTCCAGCACGCCGAACGTGTAGTGAGCAGCAGGCAGCTGTATGGAGCACCGAGTTGAATTTATTTCTGTGTGACACCCTTTGAGATGAATGTGCCCAGAAGCGTTTAGCGAAAATTTAGCAACAGCATTACATCTGATTACAGCGGCTTTGAAACGTGTATTATTATAAATTATTCTCATAATTAGACAATATTAAAAGTCGGGGAAGAAAACCAGATGAGAGCTAAGGAGAGGATGGAGGTTATGGGGGTCAAAATTATCTGGGGGGAAGTTTCAAAGTCAGCCCTCCCTTGGATGCTGTAAGCTCTTGCAGAAAGTGCCTAAGTGTAGTTATAACCAGTGCTAAGGTCAGGCTCCAGTGGTGTTTGGCCAATGCCCCATGTGGCCCCGCCCCCCTATCCACCATTAGGTGTCATACCGGATTGAGGGAGGTCCGATTGACCCTGTGATGTACCTTCCCATTACCTGCATCAACTGGAATGCCACCACCCCCATGCCCATTCAGGTCGGGTTATAAAAAAACAAAACGACAGCATTCCTGAGTGTGACAGATCTGGCAGGGGGGGGGGCGGTTAAAAATGAGATGTGAATGTGGAAATAATGCAGCTTAATGATTCACAAATTAACCCTGTCTGATCCCCTAACGGCTCGCGGGGCATTAGCACATACTGGCCCGCCACTTCCGTAATAAGTTCAGCGCCAGCACCTATAAACAAAGGGACCGCATTATTCGGCATGACAGTAATTACGGCGGGAACGCCGCTCGCGTGCGTCTCGCTGGCCGCAGCGCGCGCGCTAGCCGCGGCTTTATAAGCTGTCACCGGGAGGAGAGATGAGGAGCAGGAGAATTGCATTATTAAACAAAAAAATTGCTTTATTAAAGATAAAATTGCGTTTCTTGATGGCGTTGGAGGGTAAACGCGGCTGAACCGCGAGCTGGGCGGTGTTTGGAGCGGCGCCCCCGTCTGATTTCCTGCCGTATTATCATATTTATAATCCGCAACTTTATTTATCAGGAGTTATGTTTTTTTATTTGCTTTCTCCCTCCCGCCAACGTCAAACGCGGCTGAACGTGATTTCGCATCGACCCAGGCGGTCAGGCTTACAGCTCGCCACCTTTCCCCTGCTCGTCAAACCGACCGGGCCGCCATCGGTGAGTCTTCAAAGCCGTTAACTGCTTGTCTTTTGAAAATATCTTAACGCCCGCAGCCGCTGGAGGCACCAAGCCGGCATTCCGGTTAAGTACCGCGCTCAAGGTCACGGCTACAAGACCCCCCCTCCCCTTTAGGATTTGAACCAGAAGCCTTCAGGTTATAAAACTGCGTACTTATGCACGACCATAGCGGCTACCTCGAGACCAAAAACAGACTACCGCTGGTTTATCGCCGCATTACCGCGATAGTTAAAATTTGCGGTCGACTCCCAATGGATAAATTAAGGTAAAACGATGTCAGAAAAGAAACACGCGATAGCGTTAACCCAAACAAGATGATGTGGCTCGTTTTAGGAGAATCTGTTTCTCTCGGGAGCCCTGAGCTTTTGTGTCCGTGAAGGCGGGCTGTCTTCCTCCTCTTCTCGGCTTAGAACTCGTCTCCTCACGGTCAGAGCCAGGAAATTTAGATGGGAGGCGCCGGCGAGTGCAGGCTGATTGAGATTGATACCCTGCATCTGCGTTATCAAACATCATTCACTGCCGAGCTCCAACCTGACTTCCACAAGCACTTGTCACACGGAAAAGCCTCTCTGATTTCCATTCCGCCTCTCCAGTAATTGCTGTCATCAGTGGCAGGCTATTATTACAGGTGAATAGACCTGGTGTAATTACTTTTTTTTTCCGCATAATTGGCAATCGAAGGCTATTCTGACAGTTGTCACTTTTTAAACCGTTTGGGGAAAAAGAAAACACATTAATTTGATTTTGTTTTTTGCCTTAAAAAATAAATTAAAAGAAAAAACCAGGATGCTTTCTGTCCTGCAATTGTTCCTGAAGAATGCGGCTCCCCATTGTCGTCTCCGTGTCGGAGCGCAGTGAATGGAATGAGCTGGAATTCTGATGCGCGTTCCTGATGTTCCTGGCATCTCAGTCGCTCTCTTTCATTTCCAATGAAACCAAAGGGGTCCATCCATTGTTACCTTCTCAGTGATCCTTATTAGGGCTTCCACTACCTACTTGTCATCGGTTTGACGGAGACCTTCCATGCCGTTGAACGCACACACAGATGGAAGCAAACAGAATAATGGTTCATGCGTCGAAGGAAGAGGTTGTAATTCCCCCTTCGATTCGTGAGCAGGTTCCAAGGCTCAGCAGGTTAGGCCTATGGGCCTGTCATCAGCTGGTCGCTGGTTTGAATCCCTTGCTTGACAGAATAACCACATTTTTGCAGGACTTAACCCCTTAAAAATGCTTCAGGAGTGCTACATAAATGGCTAACCCTGTCGTCAAGCCCCAAGGTTTGTTCTCACCTGTATGTATATGTGCGTATGTCTTAAAGGAGAGCAAGATGGAATATGTGAAAAGAAGCACTGCAGTGTACCTGTTGTCATACTTGTGCAAATGGCAATTTCCAAGATGCCACATGGAACCCTATGTTGAAACCATCAAAAGGAGTTGAATTCAATGTCGAAATGAACTTGGTGTGGAGATGCAATCCTGTGGCATCTGACAGAGCTGTCAGATGCTGCGGGTATATAATATAGAATATAGGTGCCTTCATCTTTAGGAATGGTTAATAGTCAGTGAAGAGCTTTTGCAGGCAGGGTGTTGGGATTCTGGGCTGAACACACTCACATACACACAGAATGATCCTGTTATTTCAAACTTGTTTCATTTTCAATTTTCAGCTTTTCCTTGGGTACCCAGATAGTTATTGGTCAGCTTAGGCTGGATCAAGTGACCTGCGAAGGCATCACGTCATAGATCATGTGATCAGGGCCATTTGGAACAGGGGAAAGGCCCTGACATCCCCAATTGTCACTCCAAAAGCAATTTGTGAAGTAGCGGAAGCACTGGTCAGGGTGAGGTCTGTGTTCTCAGCACAGTATGGCTGCGTTAAAATGGACAGTATACCTGCTTCGCAAAAAAGGAGGATGGGGGTTAGGCTCAGAACACGGCACATACTTACATCCCTCACAACATTTGCCGGCTCTAGGTACTGCCCTGGGTCAGCTTTATTGGGTCAGTCAAGCTTCGGAAAGTAAATCTTTAGCGGTTTGGCTAGGCCAGGATGCTGTTGCTTTCAGCTAGCATGCTCTGCGTTGCTGGCTACTGTAGCGATAAAGCTATCACATGTTACGAGACGGACAGTATGGTACCGTAGCCTAATAAATCTGGTTATGGTAAAAGGCATCTTTTCTCTACGTACAAGTCAAAACAAATCCATTGCAGTGGGGAGACAGGGCTCCCTGATCCGGCCGCCGTCCCCTTGCTAACGTCTCAATCGCCGCCACACAAACGATTCATTAGAATGATACACTCGCCTTATTGTAATACATACGGTCCGTGCAAAAGCCCTTTATTAGCTCAGAGCGTGAC
The DNA here is from genome assembly GCF_023856365.1 of Brienomyrus brachyistius. Taxonomy (NCBI): domain Eukaryota; kingdom Metazoa; phylum Chordata; class Actinopteri; order Osteoglossiformes; family Mormyridae; genus Brienomyrus; species Brienomyrus brachyistius. The sequence continues at coordinate 15,265,494 of NC_064542.1, forward strand.
TCAACGCTCATCGGCGAATTTATGCTCCTACCAATGGCTTGAAGAGGCCCATCTCTCTCGCTCTCACTCTCTCTTTTTCCGTGACAAATCCGGTATTATCATGCAGAGACCTCACTTGGGATGCTGAATCTGCATCCTGTTTCCACCTCATTAATCGACTCCGAACCATTCACAGGATCCCCCGGCCTCCCACCACAGGTTGAACCCTTGACGGACCATGTCATAACGCGTTACTGGTGGTACTCCTAACCCTGTGTCCACAGTAAGCCCTACCAGCCACTTGTGAGGCACAGAGAACGAGGTCAACAGGAATAATTCCAAACCTTCTACGGCTCCTAATAATAATTAAACGAGTCTGGGCCTTTCAGGGTGGGGTGGGCTGATGCAGCCTGATTTACGGCCTGTTAGCATAAGGGCGCATGGCCCTTCTTCTCCCCGGTAGCACACACTTGGTCTGCCAGAACCGTACAAGAACCAATCGAATGCATGAGCATCCATATCCACCTTTTTTAATGTAAGGTTCTCGACTCTAGCTGTGGGGTGGACTCCCCCACGCAGGAGAACAAGATCAAAGACACGACTGAGCTCGGAGCTGCGCTGCTCCTTTGCGGCGTTTGCATTAATCACGTCATCCTGTCTCTCTTCAAATCCTTCCCACAACTCTTCTTGTGTTCCTATGCAGGGACGGGCAGTATGCTGGGAGACCTGCGATCTGCCAGTGGGCGGGGCCACCAACATCCCTTTCTATGACTGTGATTCGAGTGATCTTTGTGGCTACGGCTCCTGAAGTCGGAAGTTTTATAGAAAGGGCTCACGTACTTCTCTGGCGGGGGCGGAGGGTTGAGGAAGCCTTTTGGGCTTCAGGGCCAAGTTGGGGGGTGGGGGGCACAGGCTTCCTGGCTCGACCTTCAGAGCCCGAGATGCCCAGCTCCCCCTGGTCCCGTACTCAGCTTCGGCTTAATGAGTGCCTTGGGGGCACTACCACACGGTCTGTCCCTCTCCAGAGCGTAGCAGGAGGTACATTGGTCACTGTGTCGGGCACTCATGCTCAGAGCGTTTGGCGGCAGCTGAGCCACCATGCAAGTGACCTGCGCACCGAAAGGACTTCTAGACACAATAGCCACTCCCCAAAAATACCCACAACAGAGCGAATGGGTAGAAGGGGACACATAGTGCGGTGGGGGGAGTTAGGCGGGAGTAATAAGGTGTTAAAAATGCAGGAGCCACTGCAGATTCTGCTAAATCTCTGCCCTAGGAGCATTCCCCCCCCCTTTCCGGTTAGCAGATCACCTGAAGTGTTGGGGGTTTGGGGGGGAGGGGGGGCACAGAGGAGCTGTCGACAGGCCCGCACAGACGCTGTGATTAAGGCTTATGGCCTGGCTATACATCCTCTCCTGATAAGCGGACATGAAAGGCAACCCTGGGAATTACCGCACCCCTCCCCGCCACAGACGCACATACGGCCCACCAGCCCCCCCCCTACAAAACACACCAGGCACAATACCTATCCTTAGGCCTAATCTGTATCTAGCCAAGGTTGGGGGGGGTTGGGGGGCTCTATGCTCATATTTATATTTTGAGAAAAAAAAAGACTTTACAAGTCGTAATTAAAAGCCGTCCGCACCTCCGGGGGGTGGGCTATGCCTTAAGTGGCCGCTCTCTCTCGCCTCCCATTAACAGAACTAAAACAGGATCGGTTACGGCAGCACTCAAAACTAAAGTCAGAGAACAAGAAGGGGGGGGAGGGGCAACGAAAGGAGAAGGATCTTTGAGCGGCATAGGGGGATTTGCCGGCTGCGTTTGGAAGACAGACGGAGGGTGGGTTTGGGGGGGGGTGCTTAAGAGCAGGTGATTCGTGAGCACCTCTTAAGCCCCCTCCACGGGTCTGTCGATTCTGCTTCCGCACCGGAGTGACGTAACCGCCCTTAATCTGCCAGCGCGCGGCTTATCCCCGCCTTGCCAGCCGCCGCTGTTTTTATCACGGGGCGGCTGTCCGGGATGGCAGGCGGTTCCTGAAACCGGATGCAGTCCCTGCACATCCTCATGAGAGGGAAGATAGTCGGACCAGGCTGGGCCAGGTTGCTGTTTGTGTCTCCCAGTGAAGCGGGCTGATGTGGACCAGCACCTGCCACAGGTTCAGCCTCGGGCACCGGGAGTTCGATGGCAGCGGCCGTGAAAGTGGGCCACGCTGTAAAATCAGGGAAGGCCATGCTCCCCTCCCTAAAAATACATACTTCCCAAGGAAATAGAAAAATGACTCAACAATGCCTCTTTTTTTGGGGTCTCTATGTAAATTGCACACCCAGGACTGGCTTTTGCTTTAACGGGTAAATGATATATTTTTGTATCGCATGAGAATGGTGGCAATTTATCCAGTTATTGGATTGCTGCAAGTATGTCACTGTTTAAGTAATAAAATACAAAGCAGAGAGAGAGAGAGTGAGAGAAAGAGAGAGAGCAGGCAGGATGAGAGAGCAGGCCGTGGCGGTTACCAAGGGAACACATCAGAGGCTGAACGGCGGAGCATGACTGTACATACATTCTCAGGAAAGTCCAAACACCATCCCCACATCGCCCCAGGGCTGGAAAGCGAGCCACGCCATTGGCTATCAAGACGGCAGCACAGGCGAGTGCATCACTCAGTCACCGAGGGGGGGGGGGGTGTCGCAGCTAATGGAAACAGATCAGCTGCCTTGAATTTCGGTCACTCTGAGGGGCCACACATTCGCTTTTCCTGACATAGTGTCAAAATGAGCATAATTATTCCCGGGTTTACTGGGAGTTTATGTGAGGCACATAGCAGAAAGAGTTCCGCAATATACGAATATGTCTTTCATTTTTTTAATATGAATTCAAAGCGAGAAATCTGCCTTTTCTGTAAATTTAAATGCATCATTGTAGAGTCTGCAACACAGCAACTTATATTATGTACAAAACAAAATCAAACGGAAAGCTTTGGATGAAAACAGCGGCGGCATCTAGCATGTTGGACAAAACCAAGGTTTTCGAATGACATCACTGGGATGTGAAACCTTTTCGGTGTGTCCCATTCTGTGTTGCAGGTGAAAGGGAGGAGTTTTGTGTTTTTGAGCATGGGGAGGAAGCTTGAGCAGGTTGGATGTGGTGGTGGTGGGGGGGGGGGGTGGTAGTCCTTTACATTTGGGAGCAGAGAAAAGCGAGATGACAGTTTGCCCACGTTTATGTCTGAGGAACCAAATATTTGCCTGAAGGGAAATTGGAGGAGGGGGGAGGTTATAAATTAGTTTGCCTACTCACACCAAGATGAAAGCCTGTGAGACACGTCCACGGGAACCAGCAAAAAATGGGAAATCGTCATCATCTGACTGTAGCCAAAGTCAGCAAATGCAGAGGCAAGAGCGACTTTGTTGGTTTGGGGGGTTAGCACAGCAGATACGCCCATCTCTACCCCCCTCCCCGGCCTGCATGCTCCAATAGAAATTAACATTTATACTTGTGTCTTCATCGGCTGATAAAAATTCCTTGAGCCTCCCTAATTATTTTTTAATTATCATCTTTAAGTTAGCCACCACAAACATTAGACGGGGAGAATTAAAAACATATTATGGGGCTGGTGTAGCGCCATCGTCACCCTCCCCCTTCCCACAAGCGTAAAAACCTGCCAGACAGCACAGGGGGTTAAAATTGTGCTTCCTCTTCAATGCTGCCAAGTCCCTGCGATCCCAGAGCTGAAACCTGGTCAGCTGCTTCCCCGACTGCTAGACCACCCAATCAGACCCCCAGCCGAGTTCGGTTTTGGTACAAGCTTTGTGGGTTATTGGCCTGTTCCACCACACCCCCCACCCAAACCCCACCCAGAACCCAGACCCAGCACGTCCTGCCCGGGCTGAGAGGGAGAAGGCGAATGCAGGCCCTTTTCCAGGCGCCTGGCTCTTGATTCCAAACAAGTGCTCAATTATGGCATCTCGGCGGTGCCTATGCTTTAATATTTCAGCATGGTGGGATGCTTCAGGCCCACGCTGGTGACATGTTGATTTATGGCGCTAATCGCCACCACGGAGGCATAATTCTGGATTTGGCTGACCCTTTTATCCAAGGCGACTCGTGGAATTCATGGGCTCACTTCAGCAGACAGGATTTTACAGGAAGAAGCACTTTGCTGAAGGGTACGGCATCAGTGTCCTCCAACGAGACGCAGTCTCCCGCTGCTCCTGATGTTCCCACTCTCCTGCTCTCCCGCTGCCGGCTGTTAGGAGTCAGCGGGGCTCAGCTTGGCCCCCCTGTGGTTACACGCTGTGTGCGTCTCTGCCTCACTGGGGCTGTGACGTTTCGACAGGCGGCCTGGCTGTAACTGCGCATCACCTGTGAATGCACTCTGTGTCCCGATGATGGCGTCATGGTGATCTTTTGGACAGGGCTGCCTCTTATCACTACAACTTCTAGTCACAACATACCTCCTGCTTCGTGTCTGTTTTTCATGCCCATTGGCAGTACCATGAGTTCTGCATTAGTCCATGGGATCTCCATTGGCCTATGGGTTCCCAATTATCTTATGGGTTCTTCATCAGTGCTGTAGGTTCTGCATTAGCCTATTGCTTCTTTGTCAGTACTATGCGTTCTCCAATAACCCTAGTACCATGGGTCTCCATTGGCCCTTGGGCACTCCATTTGTCCTATTTGATTTTCACGGGCTTTACAAGTTCTCTGTATGTCCAGTAGGTTCTCCATGGATTCATTGGCATACAGATTTTCCGATTATTCCTTTATAGGTTTTTCAAGGGTCCTTTAAGGTTTCTGTGTGTCCTATAGTTTTCCTGTGTGTCCTCTAGGTTCTTCATGTGTCCTATGAGTTTTTGTTTTGTCTAGAAGGTTCTGAGTTTGTCTTAAGGATTTTTCTTGTGTTCTAAAGGTTCTCCCTGTATCCTACAGGTTCTTTGTGTGTCCCATGAATTTTCCATGTGTCTTACAGGTTAATCATGTATTCTACAAGTTGCTAGTGTGTCCTACACACTTTCCATGTGCTCTACAGGTTCCCCATGTGTTTTTCTGTTTATCCATGTGGGTTTTCTCCCATAATTCAAAGGCTTGTTTTGCGACCACGTGACGCTAAATTGTCCCTGTTTGAGACTCTGCTTTTAACTGGTATCCCATCTGGAGTTTATTCTGCTTTATGCCTTATTCTTTTCTGAAGAGGCTCTGGATCACTAAGGCCTTAACCGCATAAGTGGTTAATGGTTGGACGGATTAATACTTGCAGGGGTCCTAAAGGATCTAGGGTCAGGAAATGAGATGATGCTTAAGCCCATGGCCTTGTGATCTCAGTGTTGCTGGTTTAAGTCTCAGAGGGGGTCTTGTGCAGTGGTCTTAAGTTAGGGACTTAATGTAAGTCACTGCAGTAAAACGCCCAGCTATAGAAATGAATGAGAAGCATAAGCAGCTTTGGGTAAAACCACGACCTGCACATGGGAGTCAGTAGGTAGATTAAACTCCACGCAGGGCCAATTCTGTGTGATTCTAGCTGGAGTACACCCTCTGAGATCCCTCAGAAAATGTGCATAGTCACGACCCTCTATTACTAAGTACGGCCCCAAAGTTTGGCTTTCGGCCTCTTGTTTAGGAGATGAAAAGATTTGGCGGCTTTGTGCATTGGGAGTCCTGTTTGTATGCTGTATTTAAAGGCAGCTATCAGACATCAGAGCAAACAACAAATCTGCAGTGTTGGCATTGGTAGGGGATGAACCTCAGTCTAAGTGCTACCAGCAGCAATATTTACCACCGCTCAAACTGCACATTTGCATGGGATCCTGTCTTTAGAATTCCTGTCTTCATCCTCTGGCCAGCAGTACAGTGGTTTCTGTGGCATAAATGGATGTGTTGCAGGCCTTCTCTACCACCGGGCTTCTTCTCTGGTCCAAAAACCAGGCAACGCACATGAGAGCCCAGCATTCCCTCCTCTAGGGGAACGCCCACACTGACCAGCGCTGGGCAATTCCTGTGTCTCACCAGGGCAGGGCCAGAAATACTAGGGCCCCTTACAAACGCTACCTCTGAACACCCCAACAGTAGTATTCCGGCATGTTCTGGGGCCCCTGTGCGTATCGATGAGGGTTTCCACCTCATTTAGGCGACCCCTGATCTGAGGTTCCACGTGGATTCCCCCTCTCAGTGAAAGCGACCGCTGAGGGCAAAGCCGTTCCAGATAATGCCATCCTCAGGGAGAGGCAGGCGGTCCCCGCAGGATCCAGATCTGTGCAGGACTCCATCGCAGGGGTGAGGAAGTCTCTCCCCTGGGCATCCACCAGGATTTTTGGGTTACCTTCCTGCTAGCAGCTGACTTGTAGCTGAAGCTTCAGGCCACTTTAGATCCTATCTTAATAATAGCTTCCCAGAAGCAATTAGGAGTTGAAGTAGAGCGAAGACAGGCCTGTCCTCCGGGGCGGGGGCCCCCCGCCTCGCTGTCGTGTGACGTGGATCTCCTTCATCTTCGCCCAGTCCTCCTCTGCACTTGTCCTCTGCCTTGGTCCTCTGGGTGATATAACTCTAAGTATTAGTGGAGCATCTGACAGGTACAGTTCATCATAAGTACAGATAAATATTAGCAGTAATTAAAGACAGAAGTGTGAGATTTATGGCGCCGTGCTCTCTGCGTGTGTGTGGTTTGCATGGTCTACCGGAGCCCAGATACTTTAGTTTCCTGCGACAGTCCAAACAAATGCAGTTAGTTGAATTGGTGTCTCTATATTGACCATATAGCATGACCGTGTATGTGTGACCTGCAATGGACCAGCATCCCATCCAGGGTGTCTTGCAATGGGCTCCAGGCACCCTGCAGCCCAGTACAGTTGCTATATGGCTGAACATTAGAACAGCAGTTTTGAACATGGTGTGATTGTTGGTGCTAGACTTGGTGGTTCCAGTGTTTCAGAAACAGCCTCCTTCCTGGAAGTGTCACACTACAGTGTGCTGAGTTTCACAGAGAATGATGAGCAAAAAACAACCAATCAGAGGCAGTTCTGTGGACAAAAACACCTTGTTGATGAGAGAGGTCACAGGAGCAGACTCATTAAAGCTAATAGGATGGTAGGATGGCTACAATAACAGCTTGGTACAAAATCTATGTGCTTGTGCACCTTGAAGAGCATCAGGACCCAAAAGTGGGTCCTACCCAGTAATACCTAGGTGTACCTAATAAGGTGGCCACTCAATTTATATGCTTTACGTATATATGTTTGTGGGATGAGCAACTGGTCTGGGGGGGGGGAGTAGGCACAGATGTGAGACCCTTTCCTAAGAAGAATAAAAAAAAAACCCAAAGACAAGGAAGAGTTCTTCGTGAGGTCCATTGAGAGTGTCTCTGCTCATTGTGTCCAGCAGGGGCAGTGGGCTTGGAGGACCTGCACCTTGACCAGCCAGCAGGGGGTGCCACTCAGCAGCTCTGCACCAGGCCATTGGTTTCTGTCCCAGTGCTGATATTCAATGCATAATATATTGTTCAATATAGATGGAAAGGTTAGGGTTAGATGACACCATGTTCATTTTAACAGAGGAAATGTATTACCAAACAGAGAGATCAGAGGCAGTGTCACAATAGCCTAGTGTTGGTAGTGTGGCTGATTGATCTAAAGTGCTGGATTGAGGCTCCCGTGACTTTGGGGAGGTGGGTTTGAATCCCATTGTTTCTAGTTGGTTTTGGGGGGGTTGTAGCTTGGTGGACTTAGCCTCTGTGCTTGTGACTGAAAGGTTGCTGGTGAGAATCCTTTGGTTGAATAGTCACATCGTGGTAAGGCCCTTGAGCAAGTCCATTAAATATATAAATAACTGACCCTCTGCTCAGATCCCAAGCTTTGCTCTTGTCTCAGTATGTGTCAAAAGAGCAAGATGTACCAGTACTCAGTCATGTGCAAATGGCAAGTAAAACATCATCGAGGGACACTCGACAACTCCTAAATGCCCAGACACAGCAAAACAAGACCCCTGGAATGTAAACCAGCACTAGCTTCAAGGAGACATACGAACATTAGTATGCTGGATACATGTTGACAGAAAAAAATCACAAATGCACATAATCAAACGGAACAGCCGCTAAGGCACATGGGAGTCCAAAAGAGAACCAATCACAGCGCAGATGATCTTTCTGGAGAAGTGCTGCAAGGACGTGCTCTGTTCAGAAGCACAGGATACACACACACTCACACTAATTAATGTAAGGCTCTTCATTACATTTATTCATTTGGCAGACACTTTTGTCCAAAGTGATACACAAGAGGGGCAGACAATACATAAACCTGTTATCTAACATTCATCTCTGCGTTCAGGCCGTACACATTTGCAACATGGCTGCTCAAAGCCAAACAAAAAGGGGGGGGGGGGGGGCATTGGAAAGGAGACAGTCCATTAGAGTCAGCTAACAGTGTACCAGTGAGGGGGGGGGGGTTCACAGCACTCAGCTGCCACCCCCTCCCTGTGGCCCACGTTGCCGCCCGCACCATGATTCGCCTACAAGGGTGATCACACTTGTGCGGGTGCTGCACAGAAAATGACTCAACTGAGGGTCATCTGGGGTCAAGAGAACGACTGTAAACTGATCAAGAAACTGAAGAAACAGGTCCAGGAATCCTTTCTGTGATATTTACTGTTTACTCGCTGCATGTCAGCCAGCAGCACACACCGTGAAGAGAAAGGCACTGCATTTTGAGTAGATTTCCATCCTCCATCCATCCTACTTAACCAGTACAGGGTCGCAGTGAGCCTGGACCTTATCCTGCTAAACACAGGACGGAGGGCATAAGTTCACACACTAGATACTTTTGAGACACCAGTTCACCTAAGCACATATTTCCTGTGCGAGGAAACCAGTGCAAACACAGTGAGAGGGTGGGAGTTAAACCCACAACCCTGGCAGTGTGAGGATACAGTGCTATCTACCAAGCCACCATGCCGTAGTATAAATGGAATGTTTAGACTGAATCTCTGGACCGTGTTGGTTTCCAGGATGTGAATCGGTTCCCATTTCCCATCATGACGCTTCCGAAGATGCTGCAGTGCTGCCTGTACAGACAGACATTCCTGTATGAAGGACGTGACGATCTCTCCACTGCTTGTATACATTCTTCCTCTTGTAATTACCGCATGGAGCTGAGGGAACTTGACTGGAGACGAGTAAAAAAAATGAAATAGTATGAAAATGTATTTTAAAATGAACTAAGCCGAGGAACAGAGGGATGGGTGTGATTTGGAACATACCTGTAAGGACCAGGCATCAAACTAGCGCTTCTGTTTTCCCAACTAAAGATGAAGTCTGAAAGCCACAAAAACAGAAACTTTCTTTACTCTGGTCCATCTCGTGGAGTAAGCTTTGTTAGGGGGATGCACGCAATGAGAGTATCCCTCTCCACACTCAGGGTGCACATGAATGCCTGCCTATAAACAGCAGATATTATTTTGGGTGCCCATTTGTGTTAGCGGCCCTTAAAAACAGTGGTTTTCACCACCATTCATTAAGCGAGGCTGCCGTCTTATTTTTGTTTTGCCTATTTTCGGTTGTCCGATTATCACCTTATTGCCGCCGAATTAGCAGGCGGAGAGAAAAGGCGTCTGTCCCCCCCCCAATTCTCATGCAAATGGGGCCAGCTGTTTAGCTGCCGCCGCGCTGGGCGCTCAGGGGCGAAAGTGTGAGATCTGCATGAGAATGGAGCCGGGAGCTGATATGAGACCGCCAACAAGGCCGGATCAGGGTGCCTGTGTGTGTGTGTGTGTGTGTGTGTGTGTGTGTGTGGGGGGGGGGGGAGTTATGTATGTATTACACTGTGGGGACCAAGTGTTCCCACAGTGTGATAAAAACCTGCTATTTCAATGCTGTGGGGACCATATTTTTAGTCCCCGCAAGAGGAAGCTCATGGTTATGGTTCGGGCAGGGTAGGGGTTAAGGTTGTCATAGTTAACATTTCTCTCATAGCAATGAATGAGTGGTCCCCATAAAATATATAATACCTGACATGTGTGTGTGTCTGTTTGTGTGTCTGTATGTGTGTGTGAGACTGAGAGAGAGAGAGAGAGGTGCAGGAAGGAACCTACCTCCGAAAGACTTTGCTGACAGAACAAAATGAGGCTGTCGCGGGCAAAAATTGGGAGTGGCCCCATGGCAAGGGGTGGGATGTGGGGGGGAGGGTGGGTGCCAAGATTCTCCTCTGAGAAACAAACAAAGGCAGCTGATGGGGGGGGGGGGTGTTCCATGAGAAGCATAGCAAGCCACCTCTGCTGGGGCAATGTGGACGCTTTCATGCATACGGCTGTGTGTGGGTGTGTGTCCTCGGCTACCGAATACGCCAGGGCCTGAAATATTCCATCCAGTCAATGAATTTATCCGGGAAAAGAGAGCATAATGGTGGAAGGGAGAGGGGGACTTCAGAAACGCCGAAGTTGCGTCCTCAACAGAGGGGGATAGTTTGTCAGGGACGGCATCTTCACGTGCAGTGTCAGGGATTGGGGAACAGTTCCGTGGACCCCCAGATTTTTATTCCTCATTTATGATTATTTGTATCCAGTTTCCTGTTCCCTGAGCTGAAACAGCGCCATCTGGTGTGCTTCTGTATGTTTGCATTCTCAGAGGCTCATGTGTGTTCTGGGGCTGCCCCCCTTCCCGCGCTTTCTGCAGAGATACATTGGCTTTGTGGCCATCTGCCAGGCATTTACCCATGATCCTCCTCCACCTGACCCGATAGCCATGTTTACAATCTGGGCGCCATGATTGGTTGGCACTCGTTTGTCATCACTTGCTGAGCACTGTCGCATTGAACAGGTAGTGCTGCCGTTTAACTCAAAGGTACGGCATCAGCGTAAGTTTGAGACACTGTGCGACACCTTCGCCACACATGTTAGAGACGGACCCACCCAGTATTCCCGGCTTTACACCAGCAACACCGCACATTTACACTCCCCCCCCCCCCCCCCCATGAGCTGAAGGTCACATTTCAGCCATTTTGCTGATTATTTCCGCTCCATTTCATTGGCTGATACGGACATTCCCAGCCGAGTTAGCTGCGAGAGCGCCCACCCCCGGTCGCGTGTGGCAGATGGAAGCATTCCAAAGGCGCACCCCCCCCCCCCCCCACGCAGAGACTCCCTCTCTGGCGAGCAGTGGGCAGTCTCTCCCCTTCACTGGAGGGCATGCATCCCACTTGTCCTTCTCCTCTGACAGACAGAACAGACAGATGTGCACTTCAGTGGTCTGATGCTGGCGTGCCCGCCCCCACTAACGCCGTGCGTACTCTAGGCAGGGGCGGGGGCCGCTGATAGGCACCGGGTGAGCTTTTACCCGCTGGTACCTGCCCCCCCCCACGCCAGCTGATGAATCAGGTGAGAGATGAGGCTGTACGCCCGCCCCCCTCCCTCTCCTTTTTCTGTCCTTTTTTATCACTCCGTCGCTTTCTGCCCATCCCCCTGCCCTATCTTTTCCATGGCCTCCTACTCGAGTCTGCAATCCCACCCCTCCCCATCTGAGAATGTGTCCATCATGTCAGTCCCCATTTTGTTCTCCCTATTATTTAGGAATATAAACCAAACCCAGTGATAGATAGACCTCCCCCCCCCCCCCGTCCTGAGCCCTCTACTCACCCCCCCCACTAACTCCCCCTACCCCCCCGTATCTGCCTCCTCTCCCCGCACAATCCATGTGCACTGGACCGGTGCAAATGCAAATGGCTTCACTTTGTGTACGGTATTTAATCCCCCCCCCCCCCCATTGGGCCAGCCTCCGGGGGGACACCATGACATCGCTTTTGCCACAATCGGCAATGCTCCCGTCTCACTACCCCACTTCATGGGCTGAATGATGCCTGGAGGTGATGGTGGCAGGGGATTTGGCAGTGAGCAGGGGGCAATTCTAGGATTTTTTTCAGGTGCGGGTCATAAGAGGGCCCATAATTCATATAGAGGGGTCAACCCTATCCTCAGCCAATGAAATGTTTTGAATTGGTGAGTAACAGGAGAGGGCATTCCAGGGGCCAATCAGCTTTTAGCTAGAGCCTGTGGCCCCACCCCCTATATACTTCTCTGATGGTGAGGGACCTGGCAAAGGAAAATCTCTCATGACCCGGGATGACAAGACCCGTGTCTACATGCCAGTGCAGGAACATGTATGACCATGTGTGTTTGTGTTTCTGTGATCGGTGACAGGTGATGAGCATGCACGTTCCTCACGTCCCCATCGTCGGATTCTCCTACCGCTTCCTGTTCCTCTGATTTCATCTGATTTCAAAAGTCGGATATTTAAACGGTACATTTCCTAAAGGCACTGCGCTTGGTTGGCCGTCTAATTTTAGATTGCGTCAATTGTCACAGCAATGAAATTCTCAAGCAATAGGAGTCTCTCGGTTTATTATGTGAGATAACGCAGAGCAGCGTTTCCCAAAGAACCCTCTTCAGGATCTTCACAGAACTAACTCTAGCCTCAAAATGAACTGGGATCTAATTCTCATCCCTGCCTGTCTTGTGCTGTGGTCAGTTGGTGAGGACACCTCCCACAATGCACTTGGATGACCGAGATTGACTCAGTGCTGCATTCAGATGGTGACAGGAGTATATCCTGATGCAACAGAGCTCAGTAACTCTCCTTCTTAAGCTATGCCACTGTCTTGTATTAAGTAAGCAGCTGGTGTGCTAAAGTGCTAAACAGTATGTTGCAGGTTCACATTCAGTAACTATTGTTATGAACTTCAATAAGCAACTGGTTCATCTGTCAATAAATAAACCCATTTGGTTTATATAGCAGACATTTTTATCCAAAGTGACATTTTTTTTGGAAAAGTAGGGTCAGACAGCACCCTGGAGTAACTGGGACTAAAGAGCCTTGCTCAGGGGCCTGACAGGTATAGCTTCCAAACCCACTCAGCCACACTGCCATCAAAGAATCTGGGAACAACAACGATCAGACGCGGGCTTCATAGACAACCTTCACATGTTACAGAGCTGCGTAGTGACCCTGAGATCTGTGCAGAAGGAATCCAGGGTTTCGGAGTCCCAGATGCAGGAAGATGGGCCGGAATAACCAATTCTTTCTCCCAATTTCTACCAATCGCTCGCGGGAAGCCCACCCCGGAGGCAGGGAGGTCCGGCTCTCTGCCAAACTGGGACAGCTGCTGTATGGTGAGGCCTGGCCTCAGGGATATAAACGTGTCTGTATGACCCGGCGGAGAAGACTGAGGTCCCCCCCACCCCCCCTTCAGCAGGGATTAAAGAAGAAAAGAAAACGTCCCGATCCATAAATTAGAGGCTGGAATGGCCGGCAAAGAGGCCCAAAGGCAAAATAATTATTTATCCAGCCCTCAGCAGCAAGGCGTGAAGAACCATCAATCAACAGCCAATTATTCACTAGTTAATCAGTGGTGGCCCTGCTTTTATTGGGGGGTTACAGTGTAATTAAGTTGGCAGAATCCTTTTCATTCATCAAAGACTCAGCACACGGTGCCGGCACCAGCCTGGCCCATGTGCCCCGACCCCCTGTCCCGGGGCCTGCTGGGAAATTTGGGAAGGGGGAGTGGCCCCATGTCCCCTATCTTTCCTGCATGCTTGTTGGGGAACTTGTCTGTGGCAGTAACCAGCAGCGACGTCTGATTGTTGTTTTATTGCTGGTTGTGGGAGCCATTATTGGCGATGTCATCAGTGCCGGTGCTGGAAAGCACAAGATGTGACCGAATGCCAGCGAGGCTAATGGCCCCATGCCAGCAGATGACCTTGGAGGGGCGGGGCCGAATGGGGTGCATATAACCTGATCCCGCTATGACCAGACTGTCTCTATCCTCTGGTCCCATGCTATTTGCGAAAATCCAAGGAAGGCTGGCTGACAGAAATCAGATGACTTACGTCACAGTGTCGTGGGTAGGATTAGGAGATGGGTGTGTGTGTGGCGGGGGGTAGGTGGGGGGGTAGGCCACACACACTCAGACACACACACACATATGCGTTCACAGATACACAGAAGAGAAGCGTGAGCTATAATCAGGGATCAGTCTCACATGCTAGGAAATTAATCAGAATTAAAATACCGAAATAGGCCTTTTTTTATTGGGAACATTGCCTCCCCAAGGAAGGCCCAGAGGTTTACGCAGCCTCAGACAGTGCTAACATCAGCCCCCGCTTCACATTATTGATGCTGCCTTGTACAGGTAGTGTAACGTGCCATGTACCTAATTTATGGCGACGATATCGGCATTAATTAGCCGTTTCCAAAAGTCTCAGGGAGCGCCGGTACATTATTTAACATGCCGCTGCTTAAAACCACGCCGCCACCCATTTAACGGTGGCATGGTGGGGGGGGGGCGCTGAGTTCCAGGCCTGGGGAAATCCTGCCGAGCGGGCTGGCTTAATTGCAGGAAATAAATAAATAACGGGAGAGCACCCCGCAGTGCTTGGGAATTATGTGTGCATGGGGGAGGAAAGAGGGGCAGAGGGGAGTGGGGGGGTGGAGAGAGAGATGGAGGTGTGACGAGATGGAGGGAGACAAAGAGGAGAGAGATGGAGGGGAAGGCGTGGATGGGGAGATGAAGAGAGTGGGTGGAGGGCAAGAGGGAAAGGTGTGAGGAGAGATGGAAAGGTGAAGGAGGGAAAGACAGAAGAGGAAAGGTATAGAGAGCTGGGCAGGAAAGGAAAAGAGAGAAGAAGAAAGAAGGGAGAGAAAGATGAAGAGAGAAATGGGAAGCTGGCAGAGAGGAGCACAATGGCCTGGAATATGTGATGAGGGTACAGATGAGCCAGGCCTGATATAAGAAGGGGGACTGATGGAGGCGGAGGAGGAGCCGAGGAGAGGATCGGCGGGCGGAAGCCTCCGCAGGCTGATGGGTCACCACACATGTGAACTCTATGTGTACTCATTCTCTCCACTGCCATTGGTGTGAGATGCAGTATCGGCGCTGGCAACACGCAGCCATAGTCTTGTCCACCCCCCCCAAGAGGAAGGCATTACATCGTATCACTGAGTGACTCATCAGATGGATTTGTCTCATTTGATGGTCTTTGTCTATTTTTGAATCTATTTTTCTTTCAGGTACTCAGATTCAAAGTTACAGAAGTAGGCCCAACCCTGAAATTTCTGAAATGCTGATCAGGGTCGTCGGGTTAGGGGGGTGGTTCTCAGCTTGCCTTTCTCCCTGGCACTGTGCTTTCTGGATGTGTGATGTTCCCATCCTCTTAATTCCCTCTCTCTATCTCTCTCTCAGAGTTATGTCCCCTGTACTTACGCTGGCTCATAGGGGTCAGGTCACTGGAGCGGACCCATATATAGTCAAGCAGTGGCATACGGATGGAACGAGGGTACAAACATGGGAAGCGGTGACCATGAGCAAGCATGGAAAGCGGGAGCTGCGAGCCTGCATCCTCAGTGACCAACAGGAGCATCAGCCACATGAATCACATACAAATGCTATAGCTAACCCGACTTTCCATCATGGTTCATAAAATGACAACCCCCCACTCGGCCGGCTGACGCGGAGGCTGACTCTTTCATGTCAAGATGGACGCGGAGAGCTGAAACTTTTGAAGGGGCGAATACGGGAGTGCTAAAGGTCGAGTGACGGGCGGTGGGCGTGCAGAGGCGTTTGGCTCTGAGATGTGGCCCCGAGCATCTGCTGCGTGGGCAGCAGTCACCCGCCCAGGTGTTTATCCGAAGCAGCTTGCATGAATTGGCCATTTACACAGGTGGATACTGGTTAAAACCCTTAAGGAATGCCTCAAGACCCTTCTGTTCCAGGAACAGATCTACTCCCGTACTCCACTTCATGTTCACTGAATGCTCTGAGTGTTGCACTCTCCCTGCTGATTTGAAGAGTTGTCTTACTGGGCTCCTGCTGTGTTTGGAAGATGCTGTGTAGCTCTTGCTCCAGTTCTGCTTACACTTGTACCTGGGCATTCGCTGGAAGCTCAAGCTAGCTGCGCTCGGGCTGAGCTGGCACCTTGACAGCTGTACACTTGTGAGGTATCACCTGCCTCACTTGTATGTTGCTTTGGACGAAAGCAGCTGCCAAGTAAATATGTGAAAGACAGAGGGCAGGGGTGCAGCACAGCATCTACAGGCACTCATACCAACAACCTTCTATGATAGCAAAAAAAAAACCTGATATGAGTCTAATCCTGCATTCGATTATTTCATCACTAAATAATGTTTGAAAAACTTCACGAAAAACGTCACTTCCCGTCGGACACATGTCTCTTTTATGACGTTGATGTCGGACAGAATTTTCTTGTCCGAGTTTCCCCTGTGTTTCCCTTACACACTCAACAGTAATTCTATTTTATAAATCTTTAAAAATGTTTATATTGTTAAATGTATTAATAGTTATAATTGCACGTATTCGATTTAGGGAATACCATATCGTGACCGTAAACAGTATCCTAGCATGCAATATCAGATTTTTACCAGACGTGTTAGTGTCTTTGGTTTGTTTGTAGTTTGTTTGCTTCTCGAAAAAAGAATATTGCTATGAATGTACTAAAATATTTTATAAAGCTTTTAATGTGGTTTGACTAGTTTTGTTGTTTGCTTGTGTCTCGGAAAAAATAATCTCACTCCAAATCTGCTAAATTATAAAATAACAACACAGCAGCCTGTTCATGGAGGCAGCCATGTTTGTTCCGAGATGTGGTAGCTCGAACGGGAGATTGTCGGACGTGATGTCACTCACCTTGGAATTTCCGAGTTCCGAGAGATAATCGAACGCACCAAGTCCTTAAACACTGTCACACATGAAGGTTGCTTCCCACAGAAATGGAACTGCCTCCCCTCAATCCCATTAGTGACCCAAGTGGGGGGGTGGTTCATGTGGTCTGGAATAGTGATTGACTGGCTGGGATGTCCAGGGAGCCTCCTGGGGTGTCCAGGCTAGGGGGCCAGGCTGAGAGACCAGGCTGAGGAGCTTTAGGCTAAGAAATACTTTAGTGGGAAGGCTAGGCTGAGAACCGGGCCCAGCTATGGAGAAAAGAGGCATGCTCTTCCCCCCTCCCAAAAGAAAAAAAAGTTTGTAGTGGCATCGTCTGTGGTGTGACCACAGGAGGTGAGCAAAGCAGAGATCTCGCCACAATCTCAAATTTCCCTTTCATCCAGCAAAGGAAAACAGGAGGCAGACCCTGCCCCCCCACTGCCCCTCTCCTGCACCCGCTGGGGTGATGAAATGTCCTGGAGCAACCCCATTCAGGGCCTCCGTCTTCAATACCACCCCCCCCGCCCCCCCCAAGTAGGGATACTCTTGGCCGCTGATGTTGGGGGGGGGGGGGTGCAAGAGGTGTCTCCCGCTGGGCAAATGGTACCTCCAGAGTGAGATTGGCCCCCGCCATGCAGGAAAACATATCTAACCCCTCCCCCCCACCAAACAGCCCATGTCAGGGAAACACAGCTTGGGTTATGGGGGAGCTGGAACCACTACCTGAAGAGGATGTGCTGGAGGGCCGGAAGATTGGAACATGCAGGAACGGGGGGTGGCTGGCGTGTTGCATCCACTCACAACCGGAGTGGCGGATGGATGATGGAGCTCGGCGGATACGTGTGCAAGGCGGGGTTCACATTTCAAAGAGCCCCAATGTGGTTGGTTACCGGTGAATCCGTAGCTGGACGGGGTAGGGGATGAGGTGGGCACAGCCCCCCCAGCAGATCCATAGAGTCAGAGAAGAGGAGAAGGGGTCACAAAATGAACTGCCGCAGAGCCCAGTGGCTCAAATCACTGTGGGGGCACTGCTATTGGACCATTGAGTACAGTACTGAGTGTGAATGAGGCCAGCAAAGTGTCTGGCTATGGAAAAGAGTCATCATGGGGTAAGAGAGCTAAGCTGGAAACCAAGGGGGAGTCTGTTAATATAATTATTTAATATGATGTAATGCCCATCATTAGCGCCCTTTTGTTGTTGCCCCCCCAACCAGAGGTGATGCCCCATACACCCCGAGGGCCAGAAGATGCCCATCCCACAACCACCTCAACCTACTTCAATCCCAAAACAATGAGTCTAATGATCTCGGCCTCAGCCCTCCATCCCCCGCACCACCTCCCCAAGGCAGATCCAGAATGCTGGCTGGAAAGCTTGGAGATCCAAGACTGATAGAGGACGGAGACACCAGAAGACATGAGATAGGGATTAAATGCCCCCCCCCCCCCAGCTTTATCTGAAACGCCAGCTCATAGAATTCTTTTTGGGAGTCCGCTAGGCTCCTGGACCGCTACCACAGCACTGGCCCAGGACACGTCCCATGCGTTTTCCGTTCTCTGGGCTTTTAATAGCCTTTGAAAGATGACCAGAAGTCTATAGATCACCCCCCCCCCCCCCCCCCATCCCCGGCGGGTCAACCGCCAAAGAAAACAGGCGAGGTGGGAAGTGAGGGCCCGCAGAGAGAAAAGATGGGGCCACACTTCTTCCCATTTCCCCGTTTTCCATCTTTCACAATCTCGAGTCAGTGCATTCCTGCAAAAGGCAAACACGATAGGGTGTACAAAAACAACATCTTCATCTCTCTCTCTCTCTCTCTCTCTCTCTGTTTCTCTCTCAGAAGCCCGCATGAATATGCACACTCACGCAGCAGCACATGCACGCATACATGCAGACACAAAGCACCACCATCCACAGGCTGGGAAGACTCTTTACCTAAACAGAGTATTCAGGTCAGCTCTGTCTAACAGAGGTTAATGCAATCAAGATTACCATTTCCTGCTGTTTTGCTGCTGGGGAGAGGGGAGGAGGAGATAGGGGGGTGGGGTGGGGTTGGGGTGTGTGGGGGTGTTCTCTAACATGACATTGACAAATTGCCCTGTATTTATTTAAATAACGTAATCCAATCTACCGGTAGGCTTGTAATATATGTGTTTAAAGTAGTTGACCTCACTGACTAACAAAAACAAATTAGCCCGCTGGGCAGAGCAACAGCACATCGTGTAATTAAGCAAATCCGTCTGCTTCACCTGAAGGCCGCAGAGCCTGACAAACAGACCGGCCCCTTCGTCACGCCGACCACTGCCCTCAGCTGTCCCATGATTTTCTTCTCTTTCACTCAGTGACCGGCTGGACGTCCTTGAGTTCGCTTACACTTTCCTCAAGATGCCACTAACATCCAGAGGCCTGTTTTAGCCCAATGACCCCGTGCCCCCCCCCCCAATCCTTTCCCCAAGGCCTCCAGGGATAATTAAGTGCTACTTCTTTCTCTGAGGGAACTTTTAACGGCCCCTGGCGTGAGACCCGGGGCTTGTCCTGCTGTGTTTGTTGTTCAATTCGCTTCGCATTAGCGCCGAAATCTATACAAGAATCAGAAACCATTAAATGTGTGTGAAAGCATGCACTGTTGGACATTGGGATGCTTGAGCAGGGAGGGAAGATGACAAAAGAATGCATATCAGCTTACGGTTCGGCATGGTGGTTGCGTATTTCTTTAGTGACATGGTAAGGCAAGGTAGCTCTATGCTAAGCTAACATAAAATCATGCTAAAATAATGCAGGGTCATGGTAAAACATACTTATGATTAAACTGTATAAACTCATAGAGTTGCACTGGATATAAAAGTAAGTTAAGAAGCTAAATGCAAACTATTGCCGTTTAACTAAACGATCTCAGCACACTTTATCTGCCGCAATTTGCATTTGAGCTTCATTTCTCATCACAAATAATGTCACAACAAATCAGACACGCACAATAGTGGAGTGTAGCCATACTGACTGGAGATTCTCCAGCTACCAAGATTCACATTATTTGTTAGTTATATTTGAAGCAATTCAGGCAGTGGGTGAGCTTGCATGATGAGCTGGTACCTATTTGTGGATGTGGACTGAAATACCCCACCTGATTGGGTCAGAACTGATGAGGACTTGAACCTGCAATCTCTAACGTAGTCTCACTGAATATGCAGGCCCATATGCATGTTTAGCAGAAGACACTTGGCACTTGCAAGGACAATCGGCTTTCCTGCAAATGGAGGTGGTTCTAATATGGGAAAGCCATCAAGCACTGAAGATGGTGTGAGCCTTCTGCAGTTCACAAAAAGTGAACTTCACCTTTATCTTTACTCATAAATAAAACACAGCATACATGGTTGACTCATTTACACTCCAGAATGCTCTTTCAGATCGTGGGCGTTCCTATACACACTCCTCTTCGCTGGGTAGTCATGGCGATTCTCCACAGAGTCATCTTGCCAAGGAGGCAAGAGGTTTAGGATACAGAGTTGTAGCTACAGAGGTCATTCAGGGTCCAGGAAGGACTCTCTGTTGTACCCTTGAGCGAAGCGATAAACTGGAATTTCTTTAGTAGAATATTCAGCTGAGTAAATCAGTAAAAACAGACTTTTAGTAGGACAAAAGCACCAGGTAAGTGATATAAGGTCTTCTACATGTAGGTATAATTTATAATAGTCAGTTTTTGTACACTTACATTCTACTTATTTAGGAGATGCCTTTATTAAAAGCAATATATGGTTTTGAGAAAGCAGAGTCAGACAAGCCCTGGAGCAACTGGAGCTTAAGGGCTTTGCTCAGGGGGCAGATAGTGAAACCACTCTGCTGGCTTGTGGATTTGAACCAGTGACTTTCTGTTCATAGCCACAGCATCCTAACCCACTATGCCACACACCACCCTTTACCCATGTTGGTGGTGTTTTGACCCAGCATGCACATCCCCCCTATCCCTCCCTGCTACCTTCCAAATGGCAGAATTACCTCAGGCCAGCACCCCCCGCGGAGAACACTTGGAAGCCGATAGCATCACAACCTGAAGACGTTTGCTAGGCAGATGGGGCGGCTTGGCGGGTCTCCATTGCCCTGGATTCGGCGGCTGTGGCACGCTGCTGGTGTGTTTACATAGCAGTGAGAATGCTTTTATTGATTTGCCTTGAAAGAAAGAGGAAAAAGAGAGATGAAGTTGTCTTCGCTATCATAGACGACTGTTGGCCCCGCCTGCACTGTGGTAGTAATGTATTCCTTATCTTTACTGCCGTGGAGAGAAAGAGATTGATATGGATCAGAAGTTGGATGGCGTGACATGTGCCTAATTTGCCCACAGACTGAAAGCAACAATATCCAGTCTATTCTTTCGGATCAGTGGGAGTTCTCCTGCAGAGCCTGACTTTCTCATGTGTTGCTTTTTGATTCCAGACCTCCTCTCCCAGCTCCTCAGTGTCTCCCAGACTTTGCATGTTCTGCTCACAGATTTAAAATAAACCTGCAGCCCTTCTGGGGTTAAATATGCAAGAAGAAACAGACAAGTGGCGATATCCTTGCAGTGGCAAGGTTCATTTTCAGCTTGGCATGGCAGAGTCCCTATGAATCACATGTATATTGTGGTCATCATCTCTCTCATACATTCTAGTCCTGATTCCCTCACGTACCCACCTTACGTGACTACCTCCCACACAGTCCGGTAATGACTCCCCCAGTCCATCCCAAGTAACCTGGTAATGAATCCCTCTCATACCCACCTCACAGTTTGGTCATGACTTCCTCTAACACAGTCTGATCATGACTCTCTCCCATCCCATACAGTCCATATATGACTCCTTCAATTCCCCATGAAGGAGTCTGGTAATGACTCCTTCCAATCCCTATGAAGCAATTTGGTAAAGACTCCCTTCAGTCCCCGCAAAGCAGTCTGGTAATGACTCCTTCCAATCCCTGTGAAGCAGTTTGGAAATGACTCCCTGCAGTCCCTCCCAAACAGTCCTGCAGGATAGTAGGTTAGCATTGGCATCAGCCATCGCATCAAACCGCACCTGTCTCAAGGGCTACAGGTCCGCAGCGTGCCATTTCACCCAGAGGATGAAGGGGGTGTGGCCAGTGTCACATCTTCTCCTGTCGCGGAGCCTAGCGGTCCGCAGCGTGCCATTTAACCCAGCGGGTGCAAGGAGCGTAGCCAGTGTCACATCCTCTCCTGTCTCGGGGTAGGAGTGACAGCGGTGATGAGCGGCCTCTCGGGTAACGCCCCTCATGTCCTCTCTGCTTCTCCATCTGTTGTCTGTGGCAGATGTTTACGCAGGTAGCTGGCCGATGTGGTCAGATAGGAGACGACCCACTCCTACCCTGCCCCCACCGCCCAGCCCTCCACTACACACATAGCACCAGTGATCTGAGGTCTGATTGGTACCAAATGGACTCCTGGCACTGGGAGAGGAGGCACATTGAACAACCTTTCTGACCTTGGCCAAGCCCTCATGGACAGGCGTGCCCACACACACAGACACACACACACAGGTTTGTAATTACATCTTTGTGGGGACTCTCCATTCATTTCAATGGGGAAAACTCTAATCACAACATGATGACCTTAACCCCTACCCAGCCATAACCTTAACCATAAGTAACAAAACAAAATACATTTTTAGTTTTTTGATTGCATTCATGAATCTTTCTGGATATCTGAAAATGTTCCCCACAATCTCAGAAAAACAGGGTTTTATCACATTGTGGGGTACATGTGGTCCCCACAATGTATTATAAACCTAAGCCACACACACACACACACTCTCACACCACATTTCACCCCAACCAAGCTGCATCAGCTTATTGACTGAGGCTGGGGCGACAGGGATGGTGATTTCATCGTTTAATCTCAGCTGTAATTAAGTCCTGTCCCATCCCTTTCCTATCAGGACAGTGTATTAAAAACACACAAACGCAGAAAATACCGGAAGCCTCTGGTCCAGACCATGCAGGGGGTATTTTTCTGGTCCAGCTAACTCTCACTCTTGCTTGAAATAAACCTGTATTATTACGTTACCTTCCGGCAGCTTAGCCGGACCATTACACCAAGGGGATGTTTTTGCCCATTTCTTCAGCTACACATCGTATAGAGCCTTTTCAAGGGAAAAACAGCAGTGTCTCCCGGGACTCTCACCCATGGCGTCTAGGTTACATGAAATAATACCACATACGCCGCATGCACTGCGAAAATCCCACCAGCCTTAAATCCAGACCGAGAGTACGGAAATGGAGCCTCCCCGGATTCTCCCGCAAGCGGGTCGGGAGACGTTTCTATCTTTTTAAATGAGCAAATTGAAAATGAAAGTCCTCCCCAAAGGATCGCAGTGGTGATCAAGAATCTTTCCCTTCTTCATTTAACAGGATTATTAATTTCCTTGCAAGGTTAATTAAGGGTGCCCATTAGACAGCGGTGATTATTTCAAAGGTTACTGTATCAGTGTGACTTACTGTTCCCCGCTTCTATTTACTTGCCTCGGCGAAGGATTTGAACACAAAGGACGGTACTGATAAACAGAGATATTGTAATGAAATATGAAAAAATGGAGCTGCGGTTTAACGGGCGCCGCAAGCCCTCTCATTCCTGCCCCGTTTCTGACAATGTTCATTTCCGGAAAGTCACTTGATACCCGTCCAACTTGGGTTTTAGGATGGAGAAAAACTGAGGGAACCAGTATGACCCGTGCTTATATATCATCAAATGGAGGACTGAGAGAAGGAACATGATTTTTAGAAGCTTTACCAAGAGCAGTGGAAGTCATTTGATTATTTATTGAGTAGAAGGTATTGAGCACATTGTTTTAGTAGGTGCTAAACTAACAGTGTAAGCTGGTTAATATTCAAAGGCCGAACGATGGGTGGTGGGGGGGGGTGGTGGTTAGGGGGGGTCGGACACTAGCTTTTTTGCCGTCTGATTGACCCATGTTGTATAGGGTGGTCATGACCCATGGTGGCCTGGCCGGGTGCCTGGGGGAGGCGCTGTCTGGAAGACAATGACGGGGATCTGGGCAGCCTAAGTGCTCTCCGGGGCTGATAAATTAAGCGTCCGACAAATTGTACAATTTGTCAGCTAATAATGCTACTCTATCAGGGCAAACATATGTCTGTCGCCTTCCTGGTGCATTATTGTAAGTGCCAGAGGAAGATAATGTGCATTTTACAATGTTATGTCTTAAGTGTAATGGATCATTGACCATGAAGAAGTGTGTTAATAAATCTCCAAGGCTTTGTTAATTGAGCCCAATGAAGTGTCTCTGTTAAAACAGAAAAGATGTAATGCGGAGAGCTGAACATAATGTCTTCTAGTTTTACAATTAACAGTTCACTAGGCAAATCGACCAAACAGCTTATCATTTGTTGAAGGCTTATTAACTTGTTTCTTTCATAGTCAAGGTCATATTGTGAAATGCAAATGAAACTGCCATGTACCTACCCTCCCTCCACTCTCCCCCCTCCCCTCCTTTCCCCTCCCCCACAGGCCTCACGTGTGTGTGCATATGTACGTGAGTGAGAATATCCCTGCTTACCGCTAATGTTCTCAGGGTCAGTGACAAAGCTAGAAGGTTCTTTGTGGACCACAATGTCTGCCTTAGCCCACCTCTGGACCTAGGGAGAGTCCAAACCCATGTATGGAATAGGTTCAATGGGGCACTGGCCCCAGCTGAAAACTGATTGGTCCCTTCCCCTGTCACTCATAGATTCAAAACATATGATTGGCTAATGAGAAGGTTGCCACCCCCTCCAATATGAAATATAGCCCCTCTTATGCCCCCCACCTTAAAAAATCCAAGAATCACCCCAGTATGCAGCAGGTTTCCGTTTTTCTTCATGTGGCCCTTGCTGTCCATTCATCCCCAAAGAGCAGCAGCATCTCTAAATCATTTTGCGCAGACAAATTCGTATTACATGGCTGTGGGATCGGACGGCCCATTTCCACGGCTCAGTCTGTTTTATTTCAATGGCAGTGCATTTAATTAATCAAGCATGCTCAATGCATTTCACACGGATGCTGTACAGTAAACATATTAATAGGCGCCGTACCGTGGAAGGGATTCCTAAAATACATTTCCTAGGATGTTCATTTACAACTAATAAAGATCATTTTGCCCAACCAGAAAGTAATGGATGCCAAGGAGGATTGGGAAAGTCATTTGTCGTGGCCTGAGCCCAGACTCTCTGTCAAGATCCGGCATTAATGAATTTGTTAGACGCTGCTGGTGTCTTTGACCCATGGGATGGGTGCCTCTCCAGTAAAATGTGGGCTCTGGGCACATTGACCCAAACCCAATAAGAGCATAGAGAGTATCCCACAATGCTGCCAAAGATGTATAAAATAACACTATTCATATTTCCTGGTGCTGTCAATGGGAATATGATATACTTTTGTTTTTTTTTACTTCTGTAAATAGTATTCATTTATAGGGAAAATGTCACTGCTGCATTAACAATGTTGCACTTGCTCCATTTTTAATGTGGGCAAAAGCTTTGTTTTCATTCGGTCTGTTTCTGTTTACAGTATATCACATGACCCAGTGAGGGCTGAACAATTACTATCTGCTGCCACTGCGATGGATTATTGTGATCTTTTATAAAGTAATTACCTTGCCCCATAAACATTACCTCTTTAATTACCGTCCCGCTCACGCTTTTACAGATTGGATCCGCAAACGGAACTGACGCGGCAGGTGCGTGACTGAGGCGCGGCCACCACGTTTTCCAAGTGCATGAACATTGCGTATTTCCCTGCGAGTGCTTTGGGAATATTGCCCCCCCCCAGCATATACACACACACACACACACACAAGCATGTGCACCCCTCCAGGTAGAGATGATAAATAGGCTGTGGGCCAGCGGCGAGACCCTCTCCTCTGCATGCCTCCCCCCTCCCCAACCCCGTCGACACCTCACAGATTTCTCATATGATCAGACGTGAGCGACGTTAGCCTTGGTTTAATTCCCTCCGTCGAATTAAAAAAAAATGAGTGGAAGCTGAGGGGGGAGGGAGGGAGGGGAGTGCAAGAAAGACTGGGTCCATCATTCTTCCAAGGCTGGCTCCTGCAGATAAAATGTAGGCACTCCCACAATAAATTAGGGCGAAGTGAAGCATGCATATATCTGCGGTGGGGATCTCCCAGGAGGGCCCCGCCGCCCCGCTTCTGCACAGCCTGTTCTGCTGACAGGCGGCAGCCTGTCTGAAATGCATTACAGGGTGAGCAGAGGGGCCGGGGAGGGCTGGGGTGACGCCGAGCAGGCAAACAAAATGGGCAGACACATACGAAAACAAACAGCAGACAAACACACGGACAAACAAATGGGCACATAAATGAAAAAATAGACAAACAAACGAATCACAAACAAATCGGCACATACAAAAACGAAAATACAAGCTATGAAAGTCAAACAAACACAAATAATTGGCCAAACAAACAGAAAAACTGGCAAAGAAATAAAGAAAATAGACAGACAAACAGGAAAACAAACAGCCAGATGCAAAAATAAATAGAAAATCACAAGCATATAAACAAATTGTCACAACAACAATGCAAACAGACAGATGAATAGACAAACAAGAAGATGAACATGCAGACAAACAAATGCACAAACAAAAAGAAAAATGACAGGCAAACAGAAAAGAAATCGGCAATACACAAAAAGGAAAATAAACAGGCAAATCAAATCAAAGCAATCAAACTGGAAAATAAAGATACATACAGACAATCAGACAAACAAATGGGCAAACAAACAGTAAGATGGAGTTTATTTTAAAAATATTACTAGCATGGTCAGATCGAAGGTCAGTACTTTCAGGATCCATCTGTTTGTCTCCCTGGCAAGTACGTGTTTTGAATGAATGTCTCTGAACCTTTCTGCTGTGTCCCTCAACTCCCAACCTTTCCCTAATATTTAGAAAGTGTAATAATGTGGTAGGAGCATTTGACAGCACGTCTTAGTCCAGGTGACCCCCCCATTCTCCAATCAGAGTCGAAAGCAATCGCTATTGAGGCAGCATGGCTGGCCCGTTCATTATTCCGAAATCTATTGTTCCAACTGTATTCTTTTGTTTGTTCATATATATAAAACAGGCCTTGAAGACTTCACATTTAATTACAGGTAATAATGTGAGCTGGGCTTTGGTGTGACTTGCGAACGCATGACCGGCTGACTTCATTACAAACAGCCTCATTTCGAATTAATGGGCTGCCCCGCGGTATGGCGGGAATACGACCTCTCACGAATTACCGTCAGAGCATGGCGCTGCCGGCGGATCAGGAGCTGGCAAGAAATGCATAGAATCGCTTCCACTGCTCGGTGTAGTGTGGCCACGAATTAACTCTCTATCTCTCACTCCCCCAGCACGCCCCCCCCCCCCCCCCCGCCCCCTTCCCTAGCGTTGCCGTGGACACCTAGCACTATCTCTGGCTTTACTAATGGAAGCACCCACCCCCCAAGGCCCTCGAACCAGTGACCCCTTCCTCCCTTTCCTGTTGGCACCACACTGCAATCTGAGTGTCCACACCTTCACAAGAGCGGAGAGGAACTGGTGGCCTTTGCAAGTTCACTCAAACCTCCGTAGTTGCTTTAAGGAGCCAGGATCCAGACTGGTGTCACACTGCTGCTCTGAATGCTGTGACTTTTAGTCAACACTTACTTGTGGCCTCATTTTTAATTGTCTTATCTTTTCTGTTATTTGTCTTATTTTTTCATTAATTGAATCATAAGGCGGGCGGCATGGTGGTACAGTGGTTAGCACTGTTGCCTCACACCTCTGGGACCCAGGTCCAAGTCTCCACCTGGGTTACATATGTGCGGAGTTTGCATGTTCTCCCCATGTCGTCGTGTTTTCTCCGGGTACTCCGGTTTCCCCCCACAGTCCAAAAACATGCTGAGGCTAATTGGAGTTGCTAAATTGCCCGTAGGTGTGCATGTGTGAGTGACTGCTGTGTGAGTGTGCCCTGCGATGGGCTGGCCCCCCATCCTGGGTTGTTCCCTGCCTCGTGCCCATTGCTTCCGGGATAGGCTCCGGACCCCCCGCGACCCAGTAGGATAAGCGGTTTGGAAAATGGATGGATGAATCTTAAGGCAGAGGCCCCATACAGGTCAACTTTCTCCAATTCAATAGTCTAAAATGGGGGGGTGGGGGGGTGGGAGGTGCTACAGTTGAGCTTGAATCTTCTGGAAGCAGTGATACTGGGTAGATAATGGTTTCAGCACATCTGGGTCATCTTCTGTGCCTTAGAACAGATTGTGACTGAACAGCTTTTCAATGAGTGTAAAAGTCAGAATAAGAATCACAGTAATATAGACTCATATAAAAATCATATGTAATCCATATAAAAATCACACTAGTATAATATATCTCTCAACACCAGCAGCAGGGAAATTTACAACCACACTGGGATCGCAAACATAGCATTAAGTTTGAACCAAAGACCAGTGAAGACTGTAACTGCTTTGACTTTTAAGCTGATGTGAGCACATGTGAGCCCATCCTCCAGGTTGTAAGGCTGGACCACCACCTCCATGCTGTGGGCTTATCCGGCCCAGTGGGTCTGATCTCTCCACTGGCTGCCTCCTTGTGTTCCGCTCTCCCTACCCTGCTCTGCTGATGTTGGGTGGTAGGTGATTATGCTGTCAGCTGTTAAAGGTTATAAACCAGGGGTAGGGAGCTGAGCTGCAGCTGAGTCCACAAGAGGTGATCTTAACTGGAATGTTTTGGGCAAAATTTATCCATCTATAGCATCTATCCCATAATGCACAGGAAACAAGGCAGGGAGACATCCCTGAATTGGGATGCCAGGTCGTTGCAAAGTTTATACACAAAATACAGTTTAGACTCAAATTAAGTTTATTGTGTGCTTTTGGACTCTGGAAGGAAATTCAACCAAATGCAAGGAAAACATGCATATTCCACAAAGACAGAGCACAGGGAGAAAGCAAACCAGGGGTGATTCTAGGATTCTTTATGGTGGGAGCTATAAGAGGGGGCATAATTCATACAAATGGGCCAACTTTATCATCAGCCAATGATATGTAATGAATCAGTGAGTGACAAGGGAGGGGGCCCTCGGGGACCAATCCGTTTTCAGCTAGGGCCAATACACCTGTGATCCCACCCCTGTATATACATCTGCATGTGACTGGGGAGGCTTGTTTCAGTTTTCACATTTGGCTTCCACTCCCAGTAAGGACTGCAATCACTCATGGATACAAGCACCAGAAGTTATCTGGACCAACTACCTTTGACATTGCGATGAATGAACAGGAGTGTCTTTAATCACATGGGTGATTTGATTTGGGAAAGAGATTCAACAAAACAGCACAGCCAGGCCAGAGCAATCGCCAGGAAAGAACCCTTTATATCTATAGCCAGGCCAGAGCAATCGCCAGGAAAGAACCCTTTATATCTATAGCCAGGCCAGAGCAATCGCCAGGAAAGAACCCCATATACTGCCAGATATCCAGCTACTGATGTTTAGGTGCAAAGCAGTCAGTTTGTTTCACTTGAAGACTGGGGAATCACTGAAATATTATGCATATTCCTGAGGTTCATCTTTTCTTCTCAAGCACCTTATCTACCTGTAGAGAGC
Source organism: Brienomyrus brachyistius (assembly GCF_023856365.1). Classification (NCBI taxonomy): domain Eukaryota; kingdom Metazoa; phylum Chordata; class Actinopteri; order Osteoglossiformes; family Mormyridae; genus Brienomyrus; species Brienomyrus brachyistius. The sequence goes on from NC_064542.1 coordinate 15,294,770, forward strand.
CATGAGCATACAAACCCATGACCACTGATCTGTGAGATGACACCATTTGCTATTAAGCCACTGTGACTCCTCAGTAGACTCTCATATCAAGTCCCGTTTAACCCCAAACAGCATAATATGGCTGCTTTTGAATACCTCTTTTCTGTTATAATGTGTGCGGGTATGTCCCTCAATGATGACCCAAGATGCACACCCTCCCACCCTTTGATTTGCATTCCTTGTCCCTCATGGTCTAACTGCAGCCTCATCAGGGATGCCATCACCACCAGAAATCACATGTATCCTACAGAGCCTCCAACGCTCCCTCACTGTGTATACATTGTGCCCTATCCGCCAGGACCTGCACGTTCTCCCCAGACCCTGTGCTCTATCTGGAAGGACCTGCACACTCTCCCCAGACCCTGTGCCCTATCCGCCAGGACCTGCACGTTCTCCCCAGACCCTGTGCCCTATCTGGAAGGACCTGCACACTCTCCCCAGACACTGTGCCCTATTTACCAGGACCTGCACACTCCCCCCAGACACCGTGCCCTATTTGCCAGAACCTGCACACTCCCCCCAGACACCGTGTCCTATTTACCAGGACCTGCACACTTTCCCTAGACACTGTGTCCTATGTCTCAGGACCTGCACACTTTCCCTAGACACTGTGTCCTATTTCTCAGGAGCTGCACTCTCTCCCCAGACACTGTATCGTATGTCTCAGGACCTGCACACTTTCCCTAGACACTGTGTCCTATGTCTCAGGACCTGCACTCTCTCCCCAGACACTGTGTCTTATCTCCCAGGACTTGCACACTTTCCTTAGACACTGTGTCCTATGTCTCAGGACCTGCACACTTTCCCCAGACACTGTATCCTATGTCTCAGGACCTGCACACTTTCCCTAGACACTGTGTCCTACGTCTCAGGACCTGCACTCTCTCCCCAGACACTGTATCCTATGTCTCAGGACCTGCACACGATCCTCAGACACTGTATCCTGTCTTCCAGGACCTGCACTCTCTCCCCAGACACTGTCCTATCTCCCAGGACCTGCACATTTTTCCCAGACACTGTCCTGTCTCCCAGGACCTGCACTCTCTCCCCAGACACTATCCTGTCTTCCAGGACTTGCACACACCACCGGTGAGGTCCAGAGGTCCTGCCCTCCAAAGGATCTGTTAAAAATGCCGACCTGGAGCTGTGGAAAATCCGAACGGGAAACAGATCCATAGGAACGGTCCGGCTGCAAGCAGTGCTCCACAGGGATCCTGGATCTGACTGACGGCTTACCTGTTTGTCCGTATTTATACATCAGTAGCTGCAGCAAAAATGTATTTAATTATTAGTGAGTGGCAGATGAAATATGAAAAACAGAAGCTGGACATGTTTGCTTTTTAAGTTGCCATCAAAGCGAGCTCATCATTCTAAACTGTCACAGGGGGGGCGGAGCGGCAGCATCCCAGAGCTGTCCCTCCCCGTCACTCATTCTCCGGATCAGTAGCTGGCACAATTCCGGGGGGGGGGGAGGCGGGGTTGGATTCAGGGATAGGGTGGGGGGGACTGAGGGCTCAGGCTATGGCCTGATGGAAAACAAACAATAAAAGTTCTGGGGGATGGGGGGAGAAGGCATTGTGGAGAATGAAAAAAAAGTCTCTTTGTTTCACTGGACTCTCTGTTGACACTTTCTTCAGTTTGCTCCATTGAGACCAGGGGGCTCTCCCTCGATCCCCGGCTTTGATATGCAAATGAGGAGTAGGCTGGGAGATTTGGGATTCATAAAAGAGAGGATGGTGGTCACAAGCTGGGCAGGGGTGTGGGGGGTGCAGTCAGTGTTGGATCTCCTCCCAGCCCCTCGCACCCAAGGGTGCTGTCAAAGCTGGGACAGGTAGGTCTTTATTGGGCTCATGTGTGCATCTGTGTGTTCATCAGCCTGGTAGGTGGGGGCTAAGCACTTATGTTCCTTAACACCCACCAATAAGAGAGGCAGGGAGCTTATTTCTTTCTCATAGATTTTTCCAGAAGCATGTGAGTGCAAGGAAAACCATCCCAGGACACTCTGTCATTGCCAACTGGTTTCCAGAGAGTCCCCGGCGCTGCCTTCGGTTCTGCCCCAGTCAGGTCCATCTTGGACCTGTCTTCGCCCACCACTTCAGACCAGGTGACTGAGCAGAGAAAGCCCGGGTCGGACCGTTTCCCGGGCACGGTCCAATTACGGGGCTGGTACCCTGACGCGCTGCCTGGGACGTGCCGTGTGATTAATGTGGAAACGTTGCAGTTGGCTACCTTGTAACTTTGCCTATTTTGGCATCCAATTAGTATGCTAATAACAGTAATTATACTGCATGTCTCATCACCTACAGGGTTTTTAAAATGATAAAATAATGAGAATAAACAAGCCGAGGCTGACATCGGCGCGGCCGGCCTAATTACTCACCGCGCGCCCGCCGGGGACTCGCTGCGATTCGCCGAGCGCCGCACCGCTCCCTCTCGCTTCCTCTGGGGGGGACAGGTTTGGAGGGCGTGTGGAATTAACACCACGCAGAGACCTCTTCTGGGGCAGGGAGTGCCGGCACTGGAAGCCCGCCCCCACCCTGGAGCCTCAGAGCGTCATGCAGACCGGAATTACACACTTGAAACCCCCCCCCCCCCCCCCCCCCGTCATGGTACCCTTCAGGCCTCTCATTTGGGCTTCCTAGGCTCACGGCCACCAGCCTGCAGACCCACACAGGGAAAATGCTGTAGGGAAAACCAGCATGACACGGAGGAACAATACGAGATGTATGGTGGAGCGTGAAAGAGAAGAGGACAGGAGAGTGAAAATAAAAGAAAAAAAAGAGATTAAAAGAAGCCCTTAAAGCCACAGTGAGGCCTTTAACTACATGATCACAAAAATGGCATTATTCAGGATGATTTCTGAGATGTTGTGGGACGTAAAACACATAAAACCACATAAATATGCTGTAAATCTATATAAAGGACCCTTTCTGTCAAAAGACAATATTTGCTAATTTGTAGGACAAGCGGGAATAGAACATGGATGCATCGACGGATTAAACAATACTCGGTAGGCGCCCTGTCCTGGGTTATTCTTTGCTGTGTGCCTATATGTTCTGGGACAGAATCCAGACCCCCACTACCCTGTATAGGACAAGTGTGTACAGAAAATTGGTGGGTGGATGGATGGATGGATCTTCTGCATGAAACAAACTTCTAACTCCTGATGGGCTGTGATTTCTGCTCTCCTTAAATATTAAATGATATTTTCTTAAATAGTTCCTCTGTCACTTTGATACTTGATATTAAGAAAATACAGGAGGTTGAGCTAAGACGTGCAGCTGTGGGGTCTTGTATTAGGTAAATATTATGAGAAAGAGCATTTTTCTGGGGCAATCCAGCAAGATAAATATGATTAATTTGGAGAGGATCAAATAGATGAAAGGAGCAGAGACTGATGGCGAACTAACATGCAATCTGCTGATGGATAAGTTCTCAATTAGTGTGAAAGCTATGCCAATACATTCTCTGTACATATTCCACATCAGCTGTAGTTAATGTCTGGTTCTATCTATCTATCTATCTATCTATCTATCTATCTATCTATCTATCTATCTATCTATCTATCTATCTATCTATCTATCTATCTATCTATCTATCTGTCTGTCTGTCTGTCTGTCTGACTGACTGACTGACTGACTGACTGTAACCCTGTGACTCTTTGTTCAACTGATTGGTTGAAACAAAATCTTGGTCTGGATTTTCACTTTCTGGATCTGAACTATCCACCTCTGATGTTTGTACTAATTCACATTTATATTCATGATGGTCATTTGTATGGATCATTTTATATTGCTGTTTTTAATAAAGTTAATGGTTAGATAGTTCGCTAGCTAACATCATTGTTAATTGTAAATATGCAGTGAGATTAGTTTGCATCTTGTAGACACTGTCATATTTGCCTCACTTACAACAATCCACGTAAGTCTACCTGAAACATTAAATTGTTCACTGTTGGCTATGTAAAGATAGGTTTCTATTTCTGATGCTAAGGTGCCTTATTTTGTTTCATTAGGTTTATTTTGTAACGTAGTTTCTAAGAAAATGCATCCTTTCTTGCTCCTGAAATAATGGATTTTGCAGATACGTGGACAACGACGTCGATACATGTGTGCTCCTTGTTTGCAGTGGTTTGACTTATGATATTTGGACTTTACAGTTATGTGATACCAGTACATATTATGTAGGCAATTTTGAACGTTGATCCGTTTCTGGTCTAGCGATATGTTGTATAATACCTTCCACTGATGCTGGACAATGACAGCATCCACCTGGCCAGGCTTCCAGTCTCTGTAGCAGCCAGAAGCGTAAACATCTCCTACAATTTTTAACAATGTATTGTAAGTGTTTTTTTTTTAACTCCAGGAGCACCTGTATTTATGTGGTATATATAAAAGCTGGGGTGTCCAGCCTCAGTCCGAAGTCTAAGACAACATAGTTGCTGCCATAGTGCCATAGATGTGCACAGTGATGAGCTATAGCTGCTTCTCTAACCAGCTGAAGGCTTCTTACCATCTCTGACCTCCACTAGGCACTGGGGAGCCTGAGTCTAAGCTGGCTGGAGGAGGCACCGGGCATTAAGGAACATCTGTTGTGAGGATAGGGCCACATGGGTGAGGCTGACCGCCTCCCCTAGCGAGGAGAAGCGACGACAGACGCATCTCGCTGATCTCTCAGCTCGACAATTTCCTGAAAACCACCTGAAGGATGGATGGGTGGAGTGATGCTTAGAGACTGGTGAGAGGGGGGTAAGAGGAGGAGGGAATGAAAACTTTATTTGGGGGCGGATCGAAAAATTGGAACGGAGGAATGACAACAAAACAGCCATTTCAACAGCGAAAGAGAATGTGCGAGATAATAAAGGAGGTACTGGGCCTTGGGAGGGACTGTGACAGGGCTGGAGTTCAGGCATCAGGTGAGCATGGCATGGGAAAGCAAAGCTCTGCTTGGTAACGCGGCATTGAGAAGCATAAGAAAGTGTCTCACCTGCCTTTGCCCCGCCCTGGGATGTCCAGCCTCCTTGTCTGAAACACCACTGAGAGGAAACACCTCGACTGGAAAGGAACATCACGCCTCCCTCCCTCCCTCTCTGCTCACATGTGCATTTGCTCGGGGCAGAGATAACATAGCGAAAATGGCACAGACCACATTAGGTTAGCGGTAACGCGGCGATAGCACTCAGAGCCAGTGTGGGTGACTCACAGACACACACGACCCCGCCAGCATCTTCACTGCGCCATTTTTATATTTACATATTTAACATGTATCAACATGAAGACATTTTGTGAGCGATGGACAGCCGGCTCTTTGTTTCCCAGGGAAGCATAATCGTGCCAATCGCACCCCTTTGAGTCGACTTCCTGCCACTTTCCTGACGTAGGTGGTCCGCCAGGCCCCTCTGGCATCTTCTCTATTCCAAGGAGATGCTTGCATTTGTGGATTAACTCTTCCAAGCTCTTTTATGAGACTCGGCTGCCCCTGACAATACAGTGAAATAGATCCAGTATGGAATTTGTCATTTGTATGAGTGCAGGCACAGTGTAATACTTTAGCTTATACATATTCCATCTTATTCTCTTTTTAAGGATTACTTAGTCATAAATGGCAGCGTGTTAAGTTGCAGTGACCTCTCTAGGTCCAAACTTTGGTGCTAAAATGTGGTTCTAATCGACTTTCACATCTGTACTGTATGTTATTGTGTCCTTGATTGTTGTGTTTCAAGACTACTGCGTAGTCCTGTGTTGTTTCTGTCCTGTTTTTTGTGCACTTTGGTCATGGAGGAACAATGTTTGGTTACACTGTATACTGTGTATATTGCTGAAATGACCAGTAAAGCTACTTGAATTGACATACGCAGGTCAGAATGAAGCCTGGTGTTTGACTGCAGGTTCAGACTATTTGTCTGGTGCCCCTGAAGCATTTTGATTGGGTTAAGGGCCTTGCTCAAGAGATCGAAAGAGATGTCACTATTCTGTCAAGGATGGGATTTGAACCAGCGACCATCTGATTACAGCCACAACGGCCTAATACACCACGCCACACACTGCCTCCGGTGGACTGGATGTCTACAATGTATAATTAGGAATTGAAGGAATCGATCTTTTTGGGATTTCTGCATTGTTGCCCCCAGGTACCTCCATATAAGTTTAATATACTTCAATACATCTACCTTAACAATTTCTCTGGTGCAGGGTGATTCTGGAGTCTTTTCCACTCAGCAGAGGACGGGCAGGTGACAGGGGATGCCCAGGATGGGATGCCAGTCCATTGCAGGGCACACACATCATTAGGTACTAGCAACAAATGTAGAGACATCAATGTACATGTTTCTGCAGGGGTTTACAGTCATTGAGTGAGTGTTCATCTTCTGCCAGCTACTTTAACTGGGATTTGAGCCTGTCACCCCCATTTCAACACTCAGAAGTCTCAGTGGAAATCACTCCACTCCACTCCCCAGTTTGTACCCTAGGGGGTGCTCTGTTGAAAAGCGGCCAGAGCCTCCCTCTCTGCTCACACGTCTCCTGCGGCCTCCTGGTCATGTGATCTGCTACCCCGGGGCTAATTGGTCAGGGGAATACTTTACAGCCAACGTCAGATATCTAATTGCGTTAACATGTTTGTTGTGGATCTGGCTGCTTCCCTCTGAGGGGTGGGGTAGGGAGAAAACTAACATCATTAAAATGGGGGGGTAGGCATGAAGCAGAGTGGAAGAGCTGCTTGCCAAAGGATCTCCTGCATTCTTAAAGTGCCAGTTCATTAACAAACACCCCCACCTCAGAAAGCCCAGCCGCATCCCTCCCTGGGCCCATGGAGGGAGGGCGACCAGTGTCCCATAGTGGTCGGGGTTGGCATTGTTCCCAGGGTCATTGTGTTGTACCTAAGTGTGGGGGGCATTGGGTTGGACAGCTGCCATTTCCATCTGCATGATATGACGCTCTCTCATGGCCAGGCACCTCAGCACTGAGCCAATTCCCTCCCATACCACCCCCTCCCTTGGGTGTAGGGAACGGAATTCCTGAGAGGAAGACTGCCCCCTTTTGGTGGAAGCTGGACCATGTTTTAGCACGGCGTCATCTCCGATAGCTACTCGTGACGGCTGGTCTTTCAAATGGTGGGGTGTAGGGTGGCCAAGGCTGGGTCCTATGCGGACCCCCCTGCTTGACTGCTGTTGCCCTGCCCTCCCTGCCCCTCTTGCCGACTGGCAGCACCCGCCCCCGGTAAACGGATAACGAGCCGTCCCGGGTTCAGCTCTTTCCGCGCTGTGGCGATTAGCGAAGCGCGGCACCCTTTCTTACCTAACCTGTGAAAGCTCTCCATTCCAGTCAAATGCTCTTAATTAAATGGAAACTCTTAATTTATCAGCAATATCAAGACACCCATTTGCCTCCAATAACTGCCCCGTTAATGGGTAATCAGCGGGCCTGTACCCTGTCCGCGGTGGCAGTATGATGGATTGGGTGGCGCAGGGGATAAATGTGATTTATTGTAGGTGTAACACCTTCAGAGTGCACTGAACCCTCCCCTGCCCAACATGCACCCCACCCCCCTGGCAAAAAATAAAAAAACAAGGGCATTTGCTATGCAAGGGGTTGATACGCCCAATAGGAGTCATTCCGCGTCGGAGAGTCCAGTGTGAGATGCAAGGAGTCACGCCTCCCACTTAGGCCTTTGTGGGGGCATCTGCTCGAGTGGGTAGGACCTATATCTAATGCGTTCAAGACCCTGAAGCAAACCTGTAGATGCTCTTGGACCCTGGGACATAAAACCTGAATTTTGGTCATAGATAGAGCCACTAACAACCCAAAAGTAAAGCTTCAGTGGGGACATCAGTTAAGCAACAAAATGCGGCTACTATTACAAATAAAAATAATTATAATAATATTAAGGTCTAAACACATTGGTCAATGAAACGCCCAGCAGTCCTACAAGCAGACCCCTGTGGGGAACGCCATGACAGAACAAACGAGATAAGGAGCGCCCCCTTCTGGCAGAATGTAGATCATGTTTTGGCGAGGCATCTAGCTCCTCATGTCAGCTCGTCTTTCAAACACCAATCGGCTGGAGTGGGGGGGGGGGGGTATCACTAGTGTTCAAAGCGCATCGCAATCTGGCTCATTCTACGGTGTGCAGTGCTGCTCATGGCCGATCTGTGCGAGGACAGTACGCTCTCGTTCGCTCGCTCGTATGGTTGTGTCTCCACATGCGTAACTCATCTCCTGCTTTGCTAGATTACAGCCACTCGGCTAATTTGCTGTTTCAAGGAGGGCGGTGCCACACAGGGGCAATTGCCAAGCAGGTTGTGGTGGTCGGGGAGGCGTGCCCCTCCCTCCTGCTCACGCCGCCGCTGCCGCCGTCCACTTACAAGATGAGACAGCGGCGTTTTCTCAGACTCATTCTTACGCCAGCGACTGAAGCCGGTGAGGTGTCTCAGAATTCCCCAAGAGGAGTCAAACAAATGGTGCAGCGCAGTGGGGAGAAAGCCCCCCCCCCCCACATGCCGAGGTGCTAACCCTCATGGTAACGAGGAGTAACCGTATATCAGCGACGGGGACCAGTAGGGCGGCGCCACAACATGCAGCGAATGGCCCAGATTTATGACCAGCTTCACCTATTTCTGAGGAGATAATAAATGAATCCGGCTTTAGTTTGTGGTGTTATTCACTCCATACGGCATATACATGGCAGTGCATAAGAGAGGGAGACATGGGGGGGTGACATATACTCAGAGTGGGACACCTCCCCCCTTCCTTCCCCCTTGAAGGAGACTTGGGCTGGTCCAGCTTGAAGCACGTTTTGGTCCATCAGAGAGGTGGGGGGGGGGGCAGGAGGTTCTAGTGGTAACGTGCCACAGCCGCAAGCTTTGGCGCAACTTGGCTGTTAAAATCTACCCTGCGGTTACGTAAAGCCCCCCCACCTACCCCTGCAAGGGAGCAGCCCCCGTAAATTCCACTCAGGGCCATTTGCATAAAGTGGTCATCCATACCCGGGAAGCGCTGGACACAGAAAATGAACGGCTGCCGTTAAGTGGCCTGTTTTTTTTTTTTTTTTTACTTTACAATTATCTCTAACCGTGTAAGCCCCCTCCCCGCCCCCCCGGCCGGCTTCAGCCCCCACTTCAAGGTGAATGCAGAGTGTTCTAGAACTGGTATGAAGTAGGTATTTTATATTTCAAAATATGAGCTCTGTTTCAATGGCTGCCCATTAGAATTGGTGCTCAGACCAAACAAAGCACCCCCCCCCCCACCGTTCGCACCCCAATCCTCCCTGTGGTGCAGATGTGGGTGCAAGTGTGTGTGTGTGGGGGGGGGAGTCAAATGCTGTTCACATATTCCTCTCCTCAATTAGAACCTTCTTTGAAAACCAGTTCTGAGGATTGTATTTTGAAACACCTCATTGACACAAATACACCCCCCCCCTTTCTTTTTTTGAAATTTAATTAAATGTATTCTTCTGCTCCGGGTTGTGATCTCGCTTCCACACATCTCCTCCACTTCCTGTTTTCATTCAGGCACATGAAAGGCGCCGCCATATTGATATCCGAAAATAAAAAGGTGGAAAAGGAGAGATAGACAGGGGTGGGGTGGAGGGTTGGGGGACTGGGGGGGGGGGGGGGGACCCAAAGGTAACCTCGCCGCATTGCGGAGACAGAGAGTGTAGATAATGAAGTAATCGAATTTGGGCAAAAAAACAGCAACATGCTAATTAAATTAATGTAATATGCAGCTTTAGATAAAGGGCGTGCTTTTTTTAACTGTGTATTATTTCGGCGTGTGCGATTCACGCCATTGTTTTCGCAAGCCCGTCTTCCGGGGCCACGGAGACTCCGGGCGGGCAGAGTGGCCGCTGGGGGGGGGATTATCGGAGTGGGGATGAATGGGGCTTTGTGAGGGACGCAGCTGAGGCGAGAGAGTAAGAGGGAGAGTGAGAGAGAGAGAGAGAGAGAGAGGGCTGGGAACAAGAGCTACTACAGTGAAAGAGTGAGCGAAAGAAAGCGGGAACAGAGATGAGAGAGAGGCAGCGGGGGGGAGAGAGGGAGCGAGAGAGAGAGAGAGAGAGAGAGAGAGAGAGAGGGTGTACACAACACAGTCTTTGTTGAGTTGTGCGAGGCGGCAAGGCAGGGGGGTGAACAGTCACCCCCGCACGCACTTCCCGGCCGTCGCTGTCTGCCCCCGACGCGCATGACATCAGAGGAGCAGCCTCGGTGTTTCGTGGTGGCGCTCCGGGGAGAGTCTGCCTCCCCGCGTCCCTGTCACAGCTCCAGGCAGGCACGGGAGGTGGTCCGATCCGAAGCGGAATTAGCCCCCTCTTTTGTGAGGGAAAACACGGCTGCTCCGTCTGTTCTGTCCCGTCTATGAAAATCCAGCGCACGTCCCGGTCGGCCGCGGCTGGTGACAGCGCTCGCAGCAGCGAGCCCTCGCTAGCTGTGTAAAAGACGCCCCCTGGGGTGTTTGTCCCGTCACTGCGGGACAGACCAACATGGTTGGTAGGAAGACGAGAATTCAGGAAAGCTTGGTACTTTGGGGTGTGGCTGTTATACTGTACCTTCATGCAATTTGCTGGTGTAAATATTTGGTCCTACGTCTGCTTGAGATGAGGTCATGTGCACCAGTGATTCCAGATGCTTCTCTGACCAGCCCTGTCTGTATTTTGTCTGATTCAGGCCTGATTTCCGCAGCTGTGGTGGAGTTTGATTAGATTGTCTAGAGATGGTTAAGAAGGTAATCAGCTGTCTATGTTCAGTGTATTTTGTTGGTCCCCCATTGATCTGGAATCTTCAGTTTCAGTTGGTGTCAGAGCCTGTTCCTGGTGTCAAAATGTTCTGTATCCTTGTGCACAAAGGGGGTGTTTCCTTGTTGACCATGTTTACCTTCCAGTGCCATAAATAAATGAATTACATTACTTATTTACCAGAAGCTTATACCCAAAGCAACACACAGTCGAGAAAGCAAGATCAGCTATTTTCCATGAAAGTTAAGGGCCGAATGCTGATACCACTCTGCTGACTGCAGAATTTGAACCACTGCCCTTCTGATTATGAGTGCAGCATCTTAACCTGCTGAGCCATAGCACACCCCGTACCTCCTGAGCCACACAGCGCCCCCTACCTGCTGATCCATAGAGCACCTCTTACCTGCTGAGCCACACAGCGCCTCCTTTCTTCTGCTCAAGACCATTTCCTCATTGACACCCTGACACCGGGACCTGGAGTTTTGGGTGCATTTTCTCGGCTATGGTGTCGTTTACAAAGGTGTGGTGGACACATTCAGACATTAGCGCATTTGATCACGTGACCCAGGAAGACCACACCTCCTTAACATTTTCTAATATCTTGGCTGTGTTTGCACACTCGCTGATCGACACAAGATGTATGAAATCCATACGTCTCTTCAAACAGCGCCCCCCACAGGTGTGGATGTGCTTCACCCCAACAGTTTGCCACCGTATTGTGCATTTATAATGGCCCAGCTGGACTTACGGGGCCGACCCGTCACAGCAGCGCCGTCACAGGTAAATGGACACATAGCTCAATCAGTCCATGGCTGTGACCAGGTAACACCCCTCCCTCACAGCTCAGTCAGGCCCCCCTCCCTTCCCCCATTGCGGTGTCACTGTCGAGAAGGAACTGAATTGCTGATGTGAGACCAGGGGTAGGGCAGCGGCGAGGAAAACGGCGGGGCGTTTCAGTGTTTGGGAGGAGATGAGGAGGGGCTCCTCTGTCTGTATACACCCCCCCCCCCCCCCCCCGTTCCGGTGGAGACACCATCGGTTATGGGAGCGCCCTCTACAGTGTGACAAATATTTACTGTGGGGGTGCATGTGTGGTGAGCAGAGGCAGTGAGCGTGAACAGGTGTGTGGATCAATGTGGGGGGGGGGCGGTCACAGGGCAAATACAGAAAAAGCAAGCTGGAAGGAGCCCCGTTGGCTTTTAAAATGTAACAAGGGAGAGGCTGCGCTCAGTTGATGTGCACGGCTTACGGCTTTAAGCAGGCAGCCCACCTGCTCCCACAGGACCACTGTCCCGTGTGCCAAATGTGTCCCTCATTCCTCTGCATTTCTGAATTTCCTCTGTAAATGAGGCTTTTTTTCTACCCACCAACACCACCGCACCCCCACACCATCCTGACATCTTTCTGGATCTTTCTTAAGGCTTGGCAGTGAACAGGTCAAGGGCTCCTTCTCCTTAAAAGACCCCGGTTCATTTAATAATCCCTCGATCCGTGCAGCATCTCCCCCCCCGGCCACCCCCCCCTCCCCCCACGGACGGTAATCCCTGGTCCGCAGAGAAGGGGTCCGTGCAGTGTCGGTGAATGAAACTGTTTTGGGATCTTTGTTCAGGGGTAATGATCCAGAAAGTGACCCCGAATGGGGACCATGCCATTCAGCGCGGGCAGCCGAGGAGCCGTGAGAGCGCTGGGATTATTCCGGAAAGTTTACAAGGCGCCTCCCCTCGTGTGTGTCCGAATAAGGTCCTCCCCCCGAGCCCCCGGCTGGCCCTCAACACCCCTCATGGTAATGGTCGAGGGAATAAGCGGATCATCAGACGGAGCTGGGGGGGGGGGGTGAGATCCCATCCATCTCCTGCCAGAGCTAGGGAGCCCCCCACCCTCCACCATTAGGAGGCCGGAAGAGGAGGTAGGGTGTTTTGGTGGGCGGGGGGGGGCACGAGGAGGGGTGCTGGCACGAGAGACAGCATGAAGTGACTGTAACATAGCCGAGGTTTTACCTCGTTTAGAGATCCGCCGCGGGGCACACAGGCTGAGAGGAACTAAATTCCGTCTGGCGGATCTTTCCGGAGACTAGATGTCACCCTTCCCAAACTGTTAACGTCAAAGAGGCGCCGTGTGCATTCCGCGGGCAAAAGTCACCCGTGTAATATTGACAGCGCATGCGAATATCCAGGCAGACCCACTATGTGCCGGTTTGATGCTTTTTTTGTTTCCACCTCCTGAGATCTCAGCGACGACTTAATGAATCCGAATTTAATGTTCGACGCGTCGTCGTTTTTAAGGCCTCTGTAAATTTGACGTTTTGCCCGCCGTCGTTTGGGAATTCTCGTGCCGATTGTTAAGATCTCGTACGCACTGCCAGACTCATCGGTGGACCACCGATACCAGAGCAGTCTGAATTAATCGATGCCCGAGCGCACCCATCCCCCTTTCAGCTCTGCCTGCATAATTTAACAGTAGAGTGACTTACACGTTATGCATTTGCCTGCCCCCGTAACGGTAAAGTCACTGCGTCACGTGACTCTCCCCGTGCTCAGTGGTGGAGGTCGTTAATTAGGGTCAGCTTCATGTGATGGAGACTGTGCTGAGAGCGGAGGTAGGCGGTCCTGGGAGAGCAGGGTTAATGAGGACCTGCTTAGCTTATACCTTGCCCTGCGTTACACACGCGCTCCCCGCAAAAGGACAATTCATTAGCACCCCCCCCAGTCCCCCCCGCCCCCCAACTGGCTTTGACCTATGAACCTCAAGCCGGCTCCGCATCTTTGGGGTGGGGCTTCATCTCCTGCGTCCGCTGCTGACCCAGCCATTCCCAGGTTGGAGCAGGCCGCTACGGATGCCCACATCCCGTCACCCCCGTCTCTCTCCCTGTCCGTCTGCCGCATTAGTACCTGACACTGGTCATCGATGGACATTTCAGTGCAAAGCCATTGGGGCAGATGGGAACACTAGGGCAGTATTGATGAATCCCTGAGGTGTGTCCAGGACTATAGGATATCAATTTCGGATATCGATGCACCCTTCAGTTTGCATGCATTGTTTATACATGAGGTACAGAGCAGGAAACATTAAACTAAAGATTTCTCTGTGTTCCTGTCCATTAACCTATTGTTAGGGGTCCAAACAGTGTAGCTGCTGGATGATTCTAGATGCTAAAAGCTGATTACACTTCCCGTGTTTATATTAAAGTTTATTTCTCCAGTAAGGTGCACATCCTTCAGTTTTTTACATCCATTTATTTAGCTCCTTGTGCTGTTTTCCCGATTCCTTAGCCGTTTCGCCACCTGTGTGCAGTGATGGCTACTGCATCTTCAGAAAGTCACATGAGCACTGGCAGGGAGGAAAGGCTTTGGGCATGAGGGAGATAGTGGATAGTACTGGGTTAATCCTCCGGCATGGCCACTCTCCCCCATCTCATCAGGCATTGAGAGAATTTAAAAAACTCTGAATGTGTTCAGGGGCGGCAGGTGAGGGGTGGTGCCTCACACCTCTGGGACCCGGGTTCAAGTCTCCGCCTGGGTTACATGTGTGTGGAGTTTGCATGTTCTCCCCGTGTCGTCGTGGGGTTTCCTCCGGGTACTCCGGTTTCCCCCACAGTCCAAAAGCATGCTGAGGCTAATTGGAGTTGCTAAATTGCCCGTAGGTGTGCATGTGAGAGTGAATGGTGTGTGAGTGTGCCCTGCGATGGGCTGGCCCCCCATCCTGGGTTGTTCCCTGCCTCGTGCCCATTACTTCCAGGATAGGCTCTGGACCCCCTGCGACCCAGTAGGATAAGTGGTTTGGAAAATGGATGGATGGATGGATGAATGTGTTCATTTCAGTAAAGAAACAAGGCCTGACTACTTTGAAGGCAGAAAATTAATGGTTTCAGGGGGAATGAGTCTGAGAAGAGGGTCACCCATTAAGAGCAGTAAAAACCAGAGAGGTGTTGTCCACAGCCTTATTTTTACTTAGAAATTCTGGGTAACAAATTTGAGTACCAGTAAATACCAAGAACTAAAATGTGAGTACTGACAAGTACCAGCACATTGATAAAGTAATAAAAGCAAACTGAGCTAAATCAGGCTATATAGTTCAAGGAATATTGCTCTGCAGCATGGTGGAGCAATAGGATTAAAATGACTGTGAGGAAAGTTGCCTGCTTCAGCTTTGCTGGTGCCCAGGGACACCCCAGAACTGTCCACAGCACTTTCATAGCCTCTACATGGTTAGACCTTTATTTATCTGTTTTCCTATTTGAAAATCTCTCCATTTAATTTGGGCTGTTTTATGACTCTGAAGCCACCTGAGGACTCTAAGGGACATTATATGCCGTCTACAGAATGTGGTGTTAGAGAGAGATATGAATGAGGCTGTTCTATCCATCAGTCTTCCTCATCCATTTACCCAATGCAGAGTCACATGGGTGCCTGGAGGCTATCCCAGAATGCACAGGGCATGAGGTAGGAGATGCCCTGGAGATAAGTCAAGTCCATCACAGGACACATAAATGTTCACATGCTATGGGCTATTTGGAGAGCATAACTGTATGTCTTTGGACTGCAGAAGGAATCCAGGGTAACTGGAGGAAACCTCATGTAAGCATGGAGGGGATATGCAAAGGTATTCGAACCCTCAACCCCAAGCTGTTATAGGTTTATATAGCCTAAAGGTATACCAGCTGATCTAACTGGTTTTTGACCTAAATTTAAAGAGCTTTAAGTGACCCAGCTGAATCAGATCCTTACCTTCCTTGTAGAAATATATATTTTATAAATACATACATTTTCCATAAATTACTGGAGAATTTCGGCCGCATTGGGGAGTCGCCAAAGGGGTAAGAACATGCCGGCCCACGGTGTTGTCACATGCGAAGAGAAATCGATCATGATTATCATCCGCCGTTTTGCAACTTTTTTCTTCCTTGAAATAACTTTTTGGGTCATTCATTGATCGTGTGGTCAGAGGTCATGTGCTCAAAGCGAAAGTTGTTGACCTTGCCACACGTTCACACGGGTTATAAAAGTGGAGGAGCAAACCACGCCATCAGCAGATTTCTGCAGCAAAAGACTTCATAGCCCAAGGAAACCTATAAAATCCTTTATTATATTGCAGCAATACATTTCATCACTCATTTGAAATGTGTGCTGCATGTTTATGTTACATGCATGCATAATTATGGATTAACGAGAAGTGTTAGACTGTGTACAGCCCTCTGATCCACAATAATTGCAGTGCCAACTCCTGACACTTCCACCCCCCCTGCTACCAGTTGGTACGGCCTTAAACATATCCGGATCCCCTGTCAGTGGCGCGCTCTGCTTCCCCCTCACCCCACCCTCTGCCTTCATCTCTGCATCTGTCCTATGTCACTGCATGCCCCACACAGACATATGCAGGGACCCCCCCCCCCCCCACCAGAGCCCTGAAGTGTATTTATCCAGGAGCTCGGTGGGGGGGGGGGGAGCAAGATGGAGGTGTAGCGAAATAGGTGGTGGCATACGGACACGGCCCCCATTCTGGGTGTCACCAGCAACCTGGCAGTCTTTCTCAGGGCCTGGCTGCCGCGTGGCGTGACTCAGAGGCTTGGTTTGGGTGCCAGTGTGCCCCCCCCCCGTCTCACCTCCCATTCTTACGAGCCAGCCGACGCCACCTCCCCTCCCTGCTGGCCCCCGCATCTGGTGGATGGCCCCTCAGCTATATCTCAGCCTGGCCGGCGTCCGCACCTATGACAGGTCTGTTGACAGGTACGTACACACACACACACACACACGCACACACACACACACACACACACAGGTTTGTATTTATATCTTTGTGGGGACTCTCCAGTCATTCCAATGGGGAAACCCTAATCCCAAGATGACGACCTTAACCCCTACCCAGCCCTAACCTTAACAATGAGTAACCAAACTAAATACATGTCACTTTTGTCACTTTTACTTTTTTTACATTCACAGATCTTTGTGGGGACCCAAAAAATGGTACTCACAATGTCAAAATAACAGGCACTTATTACATTGTGGGGGATTTTTGGTAAACCTAATCAACACACACACACACACACACACACACACAACCTCCTCTGCTCCCTCCTTCCTCAAACAGCCACATTGCCTCCTGCAACCTCACAATGCTTTTAAATGCGCCTGGCTGACATGAAATCAGGACCATGTTCCTTCAGACCCGATTAATTCCCCCAAATGCTTCTCAGACTGTGATGCGGTCACAGGCATGAAGGGAAATGAAACACATTTACTGTCACAGGAGTTGTGAGCTGAATGGCTTTTAGACTGCCATCCGGATATTTCCGTATCCTCCCACCGAAGGAGGAAGAGGTTGAAGGCACCCTCCCTCCAGCTCGCACTTCATCCCCCCACCTCCTTACCCTCCATTGCCTCTGTCCCCCGCCTCCCATTGGTGGTGAATCCATCACTCAACACTCGATGCCTTATGAAGGCTGAACAGAGTATGCATGTATACAGCTGACCTGAGGCTGAAGCCGGGTGATAATGAAGCTCCAACTGGATCGTCTTCATACACAGTTTTTCTCTTACATTATTTTATCGTAAAGTGGCAGAAGGGTCATGGAACTGATGTAAGAGTGATTCTGCAAGTCCAGACGTCCAGTAAGCAGAAAGTGAGCTCCTCTGTAAGAGGTGGAGGTATATTTGTATTTTGTGTCAGGAGATATTTTTTGTGCTTGCTGAAGCTTCAGATATTCTCGGGAGCATCGTTTGCTGAACGGACACGTCCATCCATCCAGACTGACAGGGGCCTCTTCAAATGCACCGGTCCCCACATCCAACCGTGGCCGTACCAAAAGTTTCCTGCTCAGCTTTCAATCTGCTCAGTGGCAACATCAGGACAGCAGAGGTGTTGAAGCTATCGGACTTGACAATGCCGTGGATCCCGCAAAACGACGTCTTAGAGTGTGAATTGAGCTGGATGTGATGGGGCTGATCTGTCTGGAAGTAAGGACTGCATGATCATAGATCTCGCCGCATGGAAGAAATATCACTTCATTTGGTGTTGTGTGGCTCAGCAGGTTTGGATGCCATATCTGGGGAAGGTTGTTGGTTTGAATCCCAGGCCCAGCAGGATGAGTTCACTGTCGGGTCCTTGAACATGACACATACCCTCCCTTTGATCCAGGGACTGTCTGATCCTGCGTTCTCAAAAAATCACTTTGGATTAAGGCATCAACTAAATGAATGCTAATTATGTGTGGCCCTTACTAAGGCACTTTAAGAACAATATGAGATGTGATCTCTGGGTTCAAATGTCCTGCAGCTGCTTTGAAGGAAGAAGGACACCCATTAAACACTCACCCGTTTTTTTTATAGCCTGTTTCAAGAGACGGTATCAGAGTGTAACACTTTCATTGGCCACTAGGGGTGCGGGAGATCATCAGTAGCTTACAGAAACCAGGGTGCATGGCTGCCCATGACCTGACATCAGAATCCAGCACCATCTTGTCTGTCCCCCTCCCCCCTCGACCACAGAAAAGGGCATATAAGTAGTCAGTTACTCTATGAACATCGACCGCTCGCGTAAAGTGTATTTACCCGGCAGAAGCAAATGTATAACCAGACCTTATGTCGAAGTTTGGGCAATCGATGGAGCATCCGTCTCACTCTGCCTCCTACTGGCCAGGAGGACCAGACCGGTCACTCTGAGGTACCTGGTTAAGAAAGAGAAATGCGTCCTGGAACAAGGTCTGACTGCACGATTCATATAGGCCAGGAAACTATTCAGATATGGTGGAATCATTTTTTAAAAAACTTTTCATTTATTTAGCAAATTCATTTATCTAAAGTGCCACTTCTTGTGAAAGCAGGGCCAGCATCTGCAGTAAGGGCCTTGCTGAGGACTCCAGTGCTAACACCCCCCAGTAAATGTCAGGGTTCAGGGTAGCGGGGGGGGGGCGTCTGGAGGATATCCTAAAAGCTACAGGTGCAAACCAGGAAATCACCCAGGATGGAGTGCCAACACATCACAGGGCACGCTCACACACACACACACACACACACACACACAGGTAATTTCGTAATTCCAATTCACCTCGGCATGTTTTTGGAATGTGGGGGGGGGGGGACCAGAGTACCTGGAGGAAACCCCATGATGACACGGGGAGAACATGCAAACTCCACACACGGAACCATGGCGGAGACTCGAACCCAAGTACCAGAGGTGTGAAGCGACAGTATTAATTACCGCACCAGCATGCCGCCCCTTATAAGGTAAAAAAGAATTTGAGTTGCATTTTTAGACTCAATTTTTTCTGGAAATGAATACTGTAATAAACTAAAGTCGAACCTCAAAAACACTCGGTAAGATTTCATTAGGAAGGTTAGTTATTAAGAACAAATGTAGGTAACATTCTGGAATTTTCTGCACTTTGTTCAAAGCTGACTTGTCACCAGGAAAGTCTAATGAGACATTTGACAAGATAATAATATTTTTATCTATTACCGGATTCCCTGACGTTTAAGAAATATGATTCATTGCCCATAAAAACATTTCAATTTTTGTGATTCCAGCTCTTACAATAGCGTCTGATCCATGATCCATTCGCATGTGTTTATTTGGTTAATGGGGTAACTAGTTCTAATAGACACACATCACATTAACAACGGACCTGGCATGAGTGTTAACCGGTTTTTAATTTGCGTTCTTATCGGTTTGGGGCCGGATATTTCCGGAAGGACTTTGAGGACAGGAATGGGGAGGGGTAGTTTTGCTTAGAACAAACTGATTGGGTAAAAAGGCTCTGCTGTGGCCTGATAGGGCCCAGTGTTCAGTTTAATTAAACTTTTATCTCCGGGCATATTTACGGGGCACTTTCAGTGCGGTGCGTCGATAGGGAAGTCCGGGGAGGGCAGCGTATCTTACGGGACTCGGAGACCCCAGCGGCGATAAGAGGGAAGCAAATTTCATGACGTGGTTGCCAACATGGCGCTCTGCAGCTAGGCTGAGTTAGATTTGCCTTTTTTTACATGTCTTCCGGTGCAGTCGTCGCCATTTCCATTATCCAAGCAGCCCAGCGTCTCCCACCCCTCCGCCGCTCCCCATCCCTGGCCGCCAGGCAGGCCTGTGAAATCGCTATTCTCCCCGGCGCCTTTTGTCTCGCGGGCGCGGGTACTGCGATACGTTTATGTTTCGCTTTTGTTCGCATGGCGCGCGGATTAATCCGCGGGCCGTGGGCCGCAAGCCGGCAGACGCCGCCGCCGACGAGCCCCCAGATCCTCCCGGATCGCTCACTCTGCCTGCCGCGATTAGCCGTAGCAGTCGGGCGCGGTGGGGGTGTGGGGGGGGGTGGATGTGCAAGAGGTATCCTTTCTGCTCAAAGGCACGTCCCTCTAATTCAGGCCAGGTATTGTACAGGGAGCTTTCTGATCAGCAATTCGAAAGGGGATTAGGCTGGGAGGAGGAAGCTTCCGGATAAACCCCTCCGTGGCGTATCTGTACTGCAGGAGGAAGGGGAGAGCGAAAGATAAACACAGCGGGTCTTAGGCGTGATTTAATGTCCAAAAAAAAAAAATCACGTTACCGAAAAGCTATTCGGAAGCATTTTTTTCCTCCACAAACTTGCGTTGGATCCTTGACTACAGTACATGGGGTGGGAGTGAGTCGGGTGACTCCGTTAAACACCTTTTGCTGTGGCTCAAACCCACCGTTTGCTGTTTTTGACACCGGTTCCCTAATTAATTTCTCGGCCCGCTTTCAGCGGCCTCTGCCAGGGACAGGTTGTTAAAAATCCGATTCCTCGGCTCGCCAAAAACGCACCGGGGAAAAAGAAAAAAACACAATCCAAGCACCCAGATATGCCGGGAGAACTCAGAACGGTCCAAATGGTCCCCGGAAACCTGGCGACATGTTTACCCCCATCAGAATCGACACGTTCCGCCTCGGAATGCTGAGTAAGTGGGGAGCAGCTCAATCGGTTGGATCGAGTTGAGTCCGGTCCGAAATCCCAGGGGCTGTGGTCTCACGGCTTTCCGGAAATGTTTTAATTACCTCTCGATTCACACCTGAAACACCAGGCCATCCAAGCATCTGACTCAATAAACAAATTAAGGGTGGGGGGGGGGGTGAAACCAGCAATCCCCACAGCTCTTGAGAGTAGAAGATACTGAATTACTAAGTGTATGTGGGGATCCCAGTGGAAGACTCTCTCTGCTGCCTGATCCCGACGGATATGAGGGCACAGCCCAGCAAGTAAGGGTCCCTGCTAATGAGAGCAGGTAGTGCAGTGCTGGTAATGATCTTACCTTGTTTGCGGGCTCTAATCTATTTGCTTTTGAGTTATTCTGATGTCGAGGCATGTTCCCTCCATTGACAGCATCATCAATCATCTTCATATTCTGTTTTGAATATTCCTCCTTTGGCTCTAATTGCTTCAGCGTGTGGCCGGGCTTTTCCATTGAGCACCACCGCCCACCGCATCCACGTCACTCCTGCCCCTCTCCTGTGACCTCATCCAGCCCCCATGGCTGCCATCACCCCTCCCTGCATGTGAAAATAGCGCCTTCAACCTGCAGGCACACTACAGGCTGATTCTTTTGCCCGCCCCACCCCCACCTGAAGATGGCTATATTTTAAGGTCCACAAAATGCCCGACTTATGTGTCACTCTAGTGTTTTGCTTTGCGATAAATCTACCAGTCTTCTTCCAGATGGATAAAAGCCGAAGGCGCGGGGAACATGTCATTCCATGGCTGCGGTTGAACCGATTCCAGCAAGGGCATCCCAATCTGGGCTATGGCAGTCCTCTTGCCCAAATCGATGTGTCCCATGTGACCATGGCAACCTGGGTGCATTGGGTCGGAGGACATACCCACAGGCCTGTGTGGAAAATCCCCTGCTGTCCACATAGCACCCCCTACTGTTTGGGCAGGAGAGATACAGCAGGATCCAGCCCTACATGCATTTTTGTTTATGTTGTTACTTGATATTTAAAAATAATAACTCATATACTATACTATAACTCAATAATAACTCGGAATCCCAGGAAAGGGAGAGAGAGGCGCGAGGGTCCATTTGATCTGCTGGCCCTTTAACAGGATGCAGAATAACCGTTTTCATTAACTCTGGAGCCAAATCAACGGGAACAAAGTTCAGGAAAACGTCTAGTGCTAACAAGATCGGAACCAGGTGTTACGAAGGGGGTGCCGGTGTAGCGTTTCTGCGTGAGACGCCGTATGCCCTGACAGCTCTTAGCAGGGAGAGGAGGCTCCGGCACTGAGAGGCCTCACTGCTGCTCGTGACACGGAGCCCCCGCTAACCAAATTTTACACAAAGCCGGGGCGAATTTTCTGCCGCGCCGTGGCGGGTCGGCGAGACCGGTGTGTTGGACGATTAGTGCCAGGAGTGAAGCTGACGCCTGGAATTGGACCTGATCCGTCCACGTGTCCCAGCCGCCTAATCAAGGCCCACGTCTGTATCACAGTCCCTGCTCCTGGGCCCTGGCTGTGATGGCCATGTCATCACCAGTGCGGGGGCTGCAGAGCCCCCAAACCAAACTGTCATTTCTAAATCCAGACCCAGAAAGCTAGCCTGGGAATATTTTCAGCAGTATGGGAAACTTCTAGAACACGTCGTGCTCCCAGCATCAAAATAACCATAGCTGGGGTCTCAGGGGGCGCTGATCGTACACCACGTACATGCCTGGCCGGGCTCAGTCCTCCTTTAGCGCCCGTGTTTAATGCAGCGAGGGTAAACGTTTAGCACCAGCAAGCTTGCCAACCGCATCGCCCGTATCTTTAGCTAACCAGCAAGCAGCCGAGTCTGAGCGACCTTTCAGCCAACCGTATCTTTGTACATTCTTAAGGCATCGCGGCGAGGCTGATGTCAATCTAACCTTCTTTTAGGGATTATCAAAGCTTCCCGTTCCATTAGATATAAGCCTCTGTCTAATACTGTCTCTCTCAAGGAGATAAATAAACAGGCTACAAAGGGAACATTTTACAGCAAACGGGTCCTAAATGTCCAAAGGAAATTCAGCACTTCACCGTTAAATACAGGTATGGAAGTGGTCCTCTCACTGGTGTCACTCATAGGTCTCTGCAGCACAGACCAACGTACATGGGAGATGTGTAATTGCCATGTTACGCATAGAGCCCCAGGTGAGCTGGCCAGTAACGCCCACAGGCCCCTGTGCAGTGATGTGATTGGCCGCAGCGTAACCCTGCTGATCTCTGCCCCGCCTCTGCTGGGACTCCCCGCCTTCTCATCGGCTCCTGGGGTCCTTGATGAAAGATGATTGATTGGCCTTGCAGTGCCAGGGTTTGATTGATTGAGCTCTTTTTTTTCCTTTTTTGCGCTCTCCATCCTCTACCCACACGGAGAAGTAAAAACCCAGAGGACTCCATTTTACATTTCTCCCTCCTCTACCATACTTTATCTCCCCATCTAATGACATTCGTATTTGTGTGCTACACCCCCACAGCCGCCTACCCACATCTCCTGCCCCCAGCTCTCCCCACCTTCACAGTCTCATGGCTTACTGAGCGGGGCCTGCACCTTCCTCATAACTTGCCTAGCCAGACCCACGTCTCAAGGACCGGTCCCAGGATTAATGTGTGTCGCTAGGGGCTAGTGAAGGCTAGCAGAGCAAGTGGGGCTAGAAACGGCTTGCAGCAGTTAGGAGCAGCTAGTGGGGCTAGCAGCTGGCTAGCTGAGGGTAACAGCAGCTAGCAGGGGTTAGTGGCGGCTAATGGCAGCTAGCAAGGGCTACTGGGGGTTAGCAGGGGGTATCAGGGGATGGTGGGGGATACAGCATCATCAACCCTGGTCAGCTGGTCTGAGATTTTCAATTTGAGACAAGTATGCACTCGCATTTGCATGTATGCAAGACTTTTAATACCGTGTAAATGGTCTGTAGGGTTTGCAAACTACCCCAGGGCTTTTGTTGTAGCTAATTCTATGTTTATAATGGAATAACATACATTTCCCGTAAGATCTCTTACTTGAGCGTGAAAGCCAGAAAGCGTGAGTGTCACGCCAGATACGACCACCTGATACTGGGGGTTAGCAATGACTAGCAGGAGCTAACGATAGCTAGCAGCGGGCAGAGGCCAATTCACCGCCCCAATACTGATGCAGAGGTGTCTGACTTGCAGAAAGGCCTTCCAGAGACCTTATGGATTTGCGCTACAAAGTGCTGGCTGACATCATGACCCGCCGTGAGTCAGTCTGATGCCAGGAGGCAGTGTTTTCTGTTTTCTTCAATCCATCTTTCCCTACTTTTAAAAATTCTTTCTCGTTTACTGTATAGACTGATAAACATACATATGCATTCTCACTTCAAAGGGCTCCTGTATCGTTTATTTAAATATTTTACATTTTGAAGAAAAACAGCGAATTATTATTTGTATATAAAAAGGATTCTTACCCTTCATCTGGGAAAACATCACGGCAGAGGCGGGTGGGGGGGGGTAGATAAAGTTGAACAGAGATTCTCTACATGAAAGCTGTGTGATTTTAATAGCAATTTAGATTTAAGTGATTTTCATGAAAGGTGTGTGTCCTATGAAATTTTGTTTTAATTCAGGAAAATTACATGAACAACTAGAAAAATAGTGAATAAATGTGAAGATATAAGAATTATATGTAAACATTTGCAGAAAAATATGTAAAATCTTTAAAATTAAACTAAATGATTATATAGCATATTTCTGCCAGAGTACAGTAGAGAGATTTTTTGATGAAATCGTGTCCTGATAGACATTTAGAAGATGGATGGATGGAAGGATGGATGGATGGAAGGATGGATGGATGGATCATGAAATTAGCTTGTAAACTGGGCATTTGTTACTTTCTGGAGAAAATCCTTTTTTCTACAGTAAACAAATGCCATTCACATTTCAGAGACCAGAGGTCAGAACGTACTGCACCGTTCAGTAAATTGTCATCCAGGCACCCAAAAGCCCGCTGGACCCTCACCCCGGCCATGACACACTCGAGCTGGGCATATGCTTCCCTGTGGATAGACGAGCTCAGGAATGCAGTGACAGCCAGGCTGCACCTCAGCTTGATCAGCGGCCGGGGGAGGGAGGGGGACAGGAAGCTGGCTGTCATTTTCCTGTCACTTTCAAACAGACATGCAGAGAGGAGCCTCAGCGAGGGATTCCCCAGCATGGGCCCTCCATGCGTCAGGCGTTAGGACAGTTCCCCTCTGAGCCACCAAGCATCCTGCCCTGAAAAGCTTATACTCCGCTCGCGGACCCTTTATGTCCACAGCAGGCCACCGTCCCTGGCAGGATCTTTTTTTCCTTGTCACTCTGTGGCCCAGCTACCTCTCCCTGCTGTGTGTGTGTGTGTGTGTGTGTGTGTGGGATGTCCCCTGCCCCCTTCCACAATTCCAACCACGCATATGGCTTCCGGTAGTGCGGAGGGGCCTGGCTTATAAATCTAAATTAACCACACCGATTCTGCGTCGCGGTGTGTCTCCCATCATCCTCCGTGCCCCGCCTCTCCCACCCCCTTGCACACGTTGGCCAGCGAGACATTAAGCAGTCTGGGAGTGGGTAGGGGCAGGGGGAGGGGGGGGTGAGGGCACATGGGTGCACGTGTGAAAGGCTGACAGTGATGCATTCTGGTAAGGACAGGTTTGAGTACCTTTTGCATTGGGGGAGGGAGAGTGAGCAGTAGCCCCAGACCTGGTGGACATCATCACACAAAAAAGGTTTGGTCATAGTATAAATGCCCCCCAACAGACAGAGAATCACCACTAACACTGGACAGGAAACGTAATTCCATAATTCCATCAAAGGATGCCTTGTTGGCATTAAGGGTGGCCTCATATATAGAAAAATAATTTAATTTGCCCTATGACATCACAGCAAGGCCCTGGGTTTAGCAGGGGGGGGGGACTGATGTCCATGTGAGCGTCATGCCTGAGCCACTGAATTCCTGCTCCAGGAGATGAGAGGCACCATGGAAATAGTCGGGGGGCAAGGTGGCCAACTCCCTCATTTACAGGCTGATTCGTAATGGCACCTCCCAGCCCCCGCCCCACAGGTTTATGGAAGGAGGCGGGAAAACGCATGACCCCCCTGGCAGGTGATGCTCACTTCACCGGGCCATCGTCTGAAATTGCCGAGCGGCCACCCGGGACCTTCCAGTAACAGACAGGAAATCATTAGCCGCTTAGCCGCCAATCGGCCCGCAATCTGAATCTTTCACATGCGACTTAATTAATTAGAAGCGGCGTGTAAAGCGCTAGATTCTCACCGGAGTGCCGTATTAGAGCAAAGTGACTGCTAGCTGGAGTTTAGCTAGATTAATGCTTAGCCCTCAAAACATCATACGCAGCCCCCACAACAACCACCCCTCCTGCTCTTTCCTGTACTCCGAAGCTGATTCCCAGCCATGGTTCCCTCCCAGCAGTGGTGACACCAACTGGTCCATGACAGAGTCTACATATGACCCATCTCAAAACAGGCTGCATGATGTCACACGGTCAGGCCTTTCGAACCTAAGGTGAGGGTCCCTGGCCTCGTGAGCCCCCTCGTTCAAAAGCTCGATCCTCCAGCACCATAAATAAATATATGTGTAATCCAGACTGCTCATACTGCGAGTTTAGTGCGAGCAGCGCTGTGCGGATTCCTTTGGCCCCGCCCCCACGCTGCTCTACCCGGTAACCTGCATGCCGCAGAAGCCCAGTGTCTCAGCTCCTCTCTGGGGACTTCCCTGATAACGCCCCAACATCAATTTTATCCGCTGATTAGTATTCAGCTCAGATCGTTGGACAGAAACCAATGCAACAACCAAGAGGTAGTTTAAATCACATAACTCATATATCAATGACAGCCTTCTAAGTACTGGATAGATTACAGAAAGTTTGCTTTATTTAAAAACAGATTAAGCAGTTTTCCCTACATAAGGCTGAAAGTGTGAGGAACCTTGCTTTGTATTGTTTAGTTTGCATTTTTTCTCTCATTTTATTGGCATCCCTCGTGCAAGCTCACAAGTGCCTCGGTGTGTGTGCGCGTGCGCTGGTGCGTGTGTGTGGATGCTGACCGTTTATAACATGCTGCATTTTTGTTCCATTTATTTTGCTTCATATATATGTAATTTGTACAATATTTTTGGGCAACGGCATTTTACATGTTGACCTGCTGTGCGTTTATGGTTGCCCTCTGTATTTACATGTTACTTCACCCGTTTTACGAGAATGTTGTGGGCTTTTATTTTGTGCAAATTTGTGTTTCTCACACGTATAAAGTGACCCAGGAGCTGCACTGTACCCAAACTGCATCAGCACAGTGATTTCAGGGCGTGATGCTGGATCTACAGTAGGTGCTGATTCTGGGCTGTTCAGTCAGAAACCAAGGACTGGGGGTGGGGGGTTGAACCAACGCCTGTCAGAAGGCAACATACAAAGACCTGACAGGCCTGGATACTGTATGAAAGTTAAACCCGACTTCAAAGCAGGTCGCAGCGCCTCCCTCAGATATCCTAACACACAAAAACGTAAACACTTATACAGCCGGAAGAATGTTCATTAGCAGTCATATTCTTCTATTCTAATACCGTTCCCAGGGGTTGAAAACGCCATTACCTCTCCCCAACTCTCATGACTGAGCTCAGCTGTGTCTCAATAAAGGACAACAAGTTGACTGAATAATCTTTTACTGCTATTCTTTTCAATAACACCTGACTGAATAATGACTAACTCACTTCAAAAGAGTAGCAAACAGTAAATAAACCACCTAAAGACTGAAACCTGTAATTAAATCGAATGAACGCTTTTAGATTTCTCGCGTGACAAAAAATGAATTAAGCTGCAAATCATTAATGGTTAAAAGAAGGCGGTACATACTCACACATATGTACAGAATATCATGGCAATACCACTTTGTTAAGTACGTAAACGCCCGCGTTATTTTTTTAAAAGTTACATAAAGTTTACTTGTTGAATATAAATTATTCTTTCTTATTTAAGAAAATATCCTGCATTTACTAATCTTAAAAGTGTAAGAAGCACGTACATTCCCACTACACACACAAACGTGCGTACACACACACACACCAACCCGTAGACGAATGCGCACAGACATACACCAGCGCATAAACGAACGCGCACATGCATAGACACACACATGCCCGAACGCGCACACACACCTATACACACACTCTGTAGCACTGCCAAGACGGGGATGGACAGGGCGGAAGGGTGTGGGGGAAAGCTTCCAAAGGGTATGGGGGGAGTGCGCGTGAATTAAGAAGGTGGATTTTCCTGTCAGAGAGACGGGAACGGGGATTAAGCTGTGATCTCACCGAGAAGAAGAGGAATTGTAATTTAACAAAAGAAGGCTGGGGGATGGGGGGGGCAAGGATGACGCTGCAAATGAATAAACAGATGAATAATAAGACGGGGAAATAGCACGCTAAAGTTTATCGGATAAATATGGAGAGATTGAAAGATTAAAACGGGGGAATGAAGGGGGCACATTAGGCGCGTATCCGACTAATAAAGGAGCCTCGGCGTAATGTGCCGCATGCACCCGCACGGATCCGGGCGCGGAAACCCGCCGAGGCGCTGGAGCGCTGCAGCATCCAGGAGCGATGCGGTGCGCCCCTGAGGGGCTGGGAAGGCGATTTTAAAACGAGTCTTGTTTGAGCACCCCCCCAATCCCCCCCCCCCTCACTGCACCCAGTTCCCCCGCTGTGTTGTTTTAATAGGGAAAATTAGCCAAGCAGAAAGGTGGATCCTGTTTGCTATGCTTGACCGTCTCTCCCCGACAGAGCCACCCAGCCGGGCAAGCACGTCCTGCATCCTCCCTCGCTTCCACCCACGGGGCTTTGGCTCTAACCTCCAGCTGTTGTCCCAGCATACGCCCCCCCCCCACACACACACACCCCAACCACACACACACCCCTCCCATCTCCTCCGACAAACACTCCCTCTCTCTCCCTCCCCTCTGCTCCACCTGGAGGAGGCGATTTTTCCCCCTCCCTCCCCCGAAATAAATTATTTATCGTACATTTTCAGAAGGTCTCTAAGACCATGCAGATTGCACCTTTAGAGGGCTTCCCAGCTTCTCCTCTCCTCTTCCTTGCACAGCTCGACACCCAGACTTTCATCTGGAGAAATCTCCTTTGCAAATGCGGACACTTGACAGACCAAAAGCTGGGGAGGGGGTTGAAGAGGAGCGTAACATTCCTGGAGGTCGTGATTTATTAAAAAACACGATTTCCTCGGTCCAGTGGCTGATTTAATGTTGCATTCACCTGCTGAGGAGAGGCAGACCCCTCGAATGTTTTTTTCGCCCGGTAACTGGCCAAGCCCCCCCCCCCCGCCCCAACTGACCGACCAACGATGGGTTTTCGAGGCACCCACACCTAACGGGGTTCCAGCCACTAAGAGCGATTAGCGTGGCAGTGGCGAGCAGCTAACACAGGCAGGTGTGCGGACCGGACGCCCACGACGTCGCCTCAGAGGACCCGCTGCCTGTCCTCCATTCAGCGGACACATAATTAGCACCCCCGCTCCCCCCGCCCTCCCGGATGGCCCTTCCATGCTTCCTGCCCCCGTGCCCACATCAGGCCCTCCAAACCGGGCCCGTCCCAGGTGCCTCTCTGATCACTCTGGCACCTTCCCATGCATTTTGTGTGAATGTGTCTGTGTTACCCCCCCCCCCCCCATCCAGAGCCACCTGGTCAACAAATCTCCTTGAGGAGACAAAGCCCAAGACATCCCCACCGCAGTGCTATGAGCTACTGGTTATCTAGCTATCGCCCCTCTTCCCTGCAAACAAATATCTCTTAGTACTCGTGCTAGTAAACCAGTTTTAAAACTTTGAGGTCACTTCCTGCTGAATAACTAGTAGTAACTAGTTTTTTATCCATATCCAGTGCAGGGATTTTACACTGTCTGTGTCACAGTCTTCTTCCTGCAATCTGGGGCCCCGTCACTCACTGCCCCCATGCGCCAACCTCCCCCCCCCCCGCCCATCACAGCTGAAAAACACTAACAAAGGCAGCCTCAGACTGTCAGGCTGTGCCCCCCCCCCTCCGTTTCCCAGCACCCAGTACAAACGACCTTCCCTCCAGCCACTTGCGTTTTTTTCCCCTAAAGGGACAATAAAGGCAAGTATCAGGAAATTGATTTCCAGCACCTGAATGGGAGCATGATTCTTATTTTATTTTATTTAGATTGTATATAAATATATAATTTTTTTGTTGTTGCCCTGAGTTGGTGCAGAGCGATGTCTGAATGGCACGGCTGAGAGACGTGCCAGCGAAGGAGGCGGGGGCTATGGGGTGAAGTCGGGGGGTGAGGGGCTCCTTTGTTCTGCTCGCCCTGGAGCCCGAGACAGCTGACATCTTCAGCAACCTCTGCTCCGGAGCGACCCCCCCCCCCCCCCCCATTCACAGACGGCACCTCCCGGTCCGCTCCCCCGAGGATGGGAGCAGGCGAGAGCGGTCGGACAGATCACCGGCTGCGGTACCCGCCGCAAGGCTCCCTGGCTTCCTACGTGGTCGGATCGGGGATTCGGTGGACCTGCTTGGAGTCCCAAACTCCAAGCTTCTGCCTTCTGTCTCAATTGCCGCATGACTGGGATGCTGCTGGGATACCTGGTACCCAGATGCTAATCAGCATGTGTGATTTCAGTCCCAGAGTCCCAAACAGTAAACTCTGACGTGACAGCAAAGGCGGTACAAAGAGCTTCCCGCCAGACAGGCGGCGGGAAACGCCGCTCGCGGGATTCGTTGATCCCAATGTTACGAGTCCCTTAGGGATGCAGAAGGACACTGTAATGAGTAATCAGACAGATGTACTAGTGTAGTAAAATAGGTGAGGGCATGAGCGGACTCCCCCAAACAACGATAAGCACAAAAATAAAACTGTACAGGACTATGCATTACAGTGTAATATTGAGCTGATTAGAAAACCAAGGTGATAGAACATTCCAGAAGTATGTGGCTTATATCAACCCTCCATGTCTTCTCCATTAAAAAGTCACAGCGACCTATTACATACACACACACACACACACACACACACACACACACACACACACACACATATACCGTTAAGATTCACTCCTAAATAAATATAGTTTCTGTAATGAGTTATACCCTAACCCTGTACACATCGTGACCCTGTATAGGACAACTGGGTGGATGGATAAAGCAGAAAGGTGGATCTTGTCTGCTATGCTTGACAATCTATATATATATATATATAATTATATTAATTCATTCATGTTCCCGTTTGTCTTATGCCCATATATTAGAAAATCAGATACATCTTTCTGTAATTTGCTATATGTACCAAGGTGTCTGCAATGACACACAAACTTCCAAGACCATTTATGAGGAAACATATTTACATCTTTTTTATGGAGGTTATTATGAAATAATAATGGTTTGATGTGCAGGGTGGACGAAAGTGGCGCCCCCCCAAGGCTCTGGGAGGAAGCGCGCGGCTCTGAGTGTGGATGACACCCTCTCAGCCAGCGAGGGCAGCTTAGTCGGCGTCGGCTGACGCAGGACGAGGGGCGGCGGCACGACGTGCCAGTCCGCAAAACGCTTTCCCCCGCTTTCCTTGAAGACCTGGTGGGGGGGGCGGGCACCACCCGCGATGCCACATCTGGCTCTGGGTGGAAACAGAGAAGGAGCCCGCTGGAGCCCTGTCTCAATCCAGCCACGAGGTAAAGGGCTCCAGCAGGCGCAGCGAGTGGGGGGGGGCTGATCGGAATGTCGCGTTGGCTGGATGGCTCGTATTTGGATCACATTCCGTTTTTTTACCCCCTGCATCGAGTCTTTGTAAAATAATACGGCATATTTCTCATTCTGATAACTTACGTGGGTTTTTTTTTAGGTACATATTCAGCGGTGTGGGGGGTGGCTCAGTGGGTAGTGCTATTGTCTCACAGCTTTGGGGCTGGGGGTTTGAATGCATGTTTGTGGATTTGCATGTTCTCCCCTGTGTTGCACTGCTCCCCCCCCCCCCCCCCCCAAAGTCCACAGAAACATAATTAGGCAAACTGGTGCCTCTAATTTATGTGTGTGTTTCTGTGTCTTGTGATGGTCTGGCAGCCCATCCAGCCCTGCACCCTGTGCATCCTGGGATAGGCTCCAGCCCCCCCCCCCCTAACCCTGCACTGGATAAACAGCATGGAAGATGGACAGATTAAGCAGTATTACTAATATGGTACTTTTACTAATGACTAACAACTTATTTGTGACAATGGCTGCCAGCGGGTTTCTGTGGAAGCTCTACAGTTACCCACACACCTCATATAGCTCACAGATATGGGAGCAGCAGAATAACAGCCGCAGTACCGATGTCAGGGTTACCAAAGAACAGGGCCGGAAGCACAGTGGGATTTTGACAGCTTTGCTTGAGGTTTAAATCTTTGTATGAAGCTGTCAGTGAAAATGCAAGCGATGCAGCACAAGGTCTCACACTGATTAGGGGGACGGTGTTTGAGAACAGCAACCTTGGATATGCACCTCACTATAAAACGCTAATTTGAAGTTGGCGAGTTAGAGTTTAAGGATGGCGGGTTGGTGGGTTAGAGTTTAAGGATGAGAAATGGTCAGAGATGACGATGGCAGTGGATGAACCTGAGGCCTGTCAAACTGCGACAGATAAAATCCCTCACCTGGCGACTTCATGATGGAATATTCCAGAAATATACATATATGAAGATAATACTTAATGGTGCAATAAAGCACAGAGGAAGTCTGCAGAGCAACAGCATTGCAGTGTGTTACACAGAACCTTTAACAGCGAGCACCATTTGGGGCAATCAGGCAGAATGTGTTATGGAGGAGATTATGAATAGACATGGTATGTGGTAGATTA